>NC_138969.1:17661000-18967500 GCF_055761805.1 Camellia sinensis
CGGCCACACGGCGGTTCAGAGGCTGTTTTGAATTGTCGCCCCCGAAACGCCCTTTTTCGACTAAGTTTGGGCGTATTTGTTTCTAAATCCCAACCTACGGGTCCGAATAACATTCCGTCAGTTGTCACACGTCCTATTTGGCATGGGGAAACTATTCATGTCGGCCACACGACGGTTCCGGGGCTGTTTTGAGTTTTCACCCCAGAAAGACCGTTTTTCGACTAAGTTTTGGCGTATTCGTCTTTATATCCCGACCTACGGATCCGAACAACATTCCGTCAGTTGTCACAAGTCATATTTGGCACGGGGAAGCTGTTCGTGTCAGCCACACGGTGGTTCAAGGGCTGTTTTCAAGTTTCGCCCTCGAAACGCCCTTTTTCGACTAAGTTTTGGGCGTATTCGGCCCTAAATCCCAACCTATAGGTCCGAATAACACTCCGTTAGTTGTCACACATCCTATTTGGCATGAGGAAGCTACCCATGTCAGCCACACAGAGGTTCGGCGGCTGTTTTGAATTTTTGCCCCCGGAACGCCCTTTTTCAACTAAGTTTTGGGTGTATTCAGCTCTAAATCCCAACCTATGGGTCCGAATTACATTTCGTCAGTTGTCATAAGTCCTATTTGGCATGGGGAAGTTGTTTGTGTCAGCCACACGGCGGTTCCGGAGCTATTTTGAATTTTTTCCTCCGAAAGGCCGTTTTCAATGGATTCGGAAGACATTATACAATTGCAATTTTTCCAGGACCGAAATTTAAGTATTATGCTGTCATGAGAGGCATTGTTATTTAGGTCCAATGGCAAAAGCACTATGGGAAACTTTTATCAGAGATTATCCTTCTGATTACCTAGCTTTAATGGAATTAGGACCAAATATCAACAATTTTACAAACAAAGTTGCTTCTTTGGTTACAGGACAAGACCCAAAGTCAGGACAAACCAAATTCCAAGAAGATTGCTTAATGTATTACAAATGCAAATCTAAAAAAAATGACTATATGTATGTCCTTGATTTTGTAGTAAGATTGAGACTCCCTTAAGTTATTTAAATGATCCCCCTGAGTATAGACAATCTAGGTCAACCTTTAAGAATCCTTGAAACACTCAGAAATGGAAACAAGGTGGTCAATCTAGATCAAGAACATTTATAGTGTTTGTACTATTACGAAGAAAAATGACTAAGTTTGCCCCTTTTTCTTCCTCAAAAGAGTTTAAGTTAAATACATATTGTTAACATCGTTGGATACCTGAAAAGGGTAATTCTAACCAACCTTGCCATATTTGTTTTAACTACCCAACACCAAAATTACGGATCCAATGCACAAAACGTTTTTGGGAAGGCTGTATTAAATGTATTGAAAATAAATACCAATGTATTATACCTAACAAACCTGATGTCTCTTGTTATAGTATACCCAATGCGTAGTATTGTTTAGTGAATAAGTAAATCTAAGTGTGTATAAGTGTTAGTATGAGACAAATTAAATTCTTCTTACCAAATACGACGATGCCCGTCTGAACCCTCCAACAGTGTTGATAGTCGTAAAACCACAGAGTTCAAATGATTCAGTTGTTCTTATTGCGCCTCCCTTGCTTTTTTTCCTTCTTCTACTTCTTTCATCAACTCCTCTCTCTCCCTCATCATTTCTTCATGATCTCTCTTGCGCTCTTCTTTCTCCTTCATCAAATTTTCTTGAAAAACGTCAATCTCAGATCGCATTGCCTCCATTTGTTTGTCACGAGATCGTGCTGCACTATCAGATGGCGAATAGGGTCGTAGGCCTATTCCAAATCCATGCAAGTAATTCTTTCTCTGTCCAAGCACTTGCCGTGAGAGTTCCTCATGTGTCAATGGGATCCCCGCATCCGTGGCTGTCGCTTGTAGATTCACCATCGCATCCTGTCATTACCAAAAAAAGTAGACTATTCAACAACGGCACAAAGAGCTTTAATGCAATTTTTTTGCTAAGATAGGCATTAATATTACGACCGTAGGCGAAAAACGTTTACTCCTTACATGTAGCTCACCACATTTGGGATCAATCCATTCGTTTGTTTTCTTTGATTTGTGTGATTTCGAATAAAATTCCAGAAAATCTAACTCCCCATTTTCATCTACCTGTTAGTTTCAAATAACAAAATTAATTCGTCACAATAGTAACCATGACTTTCATCTTACATATGTAAGTGTTGACAAATCTGCTCCAAATGTATGTAACTCACCAGGAGTGACATTACTATTGGAAAGGAGTGAGATCCACTGGTGTGATTGTATGGCAGCAAACTCCGGTTTGCCTTACTAGCTTTAGAGCGTTTCTAAAACAAGAATTATTCAAGAATTAGTATATACCAACACATAATACACAAATAAAACAATAGAGTCGTTTATATTTGTTTGTTACCAAATGAGATTCATTCTTCCAAGCGACATCAATCATGTGTTTCCAATCATCTAAGCAAACTCCTTTAGGCGGATGACTATATGGGTCATTAACACCCTCTTCTACAAGTTTTCCGTAGTGTTGCTTCAGGGTGTACCTCCAGTCCTTGTACAAGAGATACGCCTTCGTATCAACGATCTCTTGAGCTTGTTGATCAGTATGGAAATCCTCCCCAATTTCAAACGTGTCCTGCAAGCATAAGTGTGTGACTTATTACAAAAATGGAATACCGCAAAAGATAATGTACATAATGGAGACATTTAGTTTAAGGTCCGAACTTACTAGCACAACCTGTACTACAACATCTTTGATACTCTGATCAATTTTCTTCTATGACTTCACTCCCTTAAGGGGGCACAACCGCCTTATCTGCAAGCCCAACTCATTTGTGGCAAGCGTGGCATTCCCTCCAGTGAGTGCATTAAGCATGCGATTGACATATAGATGTAGCTTCTCCCTTTTTTTTCTCGCAAGCCTTTTTTGCACTCCTTTTCCGACTGTAGGATCGCGTACACGATTTGAGTTACTTTTCCCTGGTCAAGAAGGGGCAACAAGTGTAAGGCCTTCACATGCAATTAGTTCGCCAAACATATAATGAACAATAATTAATACTAAATTTAACAATCATCCAAGCAAATTTTGCAAGGGATTATAATTTTATAATTTCAGTCAAGTAAAGTGATCTTTAGGGGCCGAAACACACCTACAAAACTACAATGGTCTTACCTATGCTGTGCGCATGTTCTCTTCCACAAATGTTTGTGTGTCATCCGGCGGTTGTGTCTCATCGGATAAAGTCTGTGGTGTGACAACGACAAGTGTAAATGTTCCCGAGGGTGATGCTATGGGGTCAATTGCTGTTTTCTTACGCCGCCCTATTTTCGTCCCAGGAACCATGCTCGTACCTGGAAAGTACAAGAAAACATGATATATTAAGTAAACGCATCACATGCATGATCGATATTATGAGGACATGAATTGATATACACAAACCAATGTTAAATAAGCATCATCGCTATTATCAAGCAAACATTGATAATGATTGTCAAATAAAAGTGATATACACAAACCAATGTTAAGCATAAATGTGAAATGAGGAGGTTCATCATTTGAACAGGTTCAACATTAAGTTTAAGTTTACAAATTGCTATATCTGAACATAGAATTCTTTATATCCATAAAACAGTTGCAGGAGCACTACAAGCTGTGTCTATGTATCACCGGGACTCCGCTTTGTGCTAATTTCATATTACAAATGGAAATAAAAAAGAATACCTATTGGCTATAATTATGGTAACACTAAATGCAATTTAACTAGTATTTTGCCGCCAAATAATGTTTCATAATTATAATTAGTTACATTAGAAATGGCATCAATAGCATTCAAATAAAGTAATCACCATTCAAGTCCTCCCATCATTAACTTTGAGATGAACCTACAAATGGACCACTTCAAAACAACTGAAGAAGTAGGTTTTGATACTTCAAAACCAACATGAATGGACATGAAAATGTCTAGAAATACAGGAATTGGGTAAAGTATCTATTAAGTTTCTTCCAGAAACAAATTAACACCACGCAATTTAACTTTCATGTCAACGAGTATATATTTAAATCACCTCGATGCCTAAGTTTAATTAAACCACTCATGAAAATCGGTGCATTAATAAATCACCTTGATGCCTAAGTATTTTGAATATGACAGGAGTATGAAGAGATCTTTTTAACGAAATTGTAAATAAAGGAATGAAAGAAAGCTAAAAATACAACATAGGAATCAACTCATGACCTTGTATAGACGCGCCCTTGGGCTTCATGCTACAATTCGGACTCGATGTCATGGGTTTTAATCTGATCTCACAATGTGCGATGTGAGATTGATAAATCACCAAAGAGTCCAAATCCGGCAAATCGTTTTGGAAAACTGATTTTTGTAAAGAAGTGCCAAACATGGACTGCTTTGCCAGACACAGAGTCGCCACCTAAATATTTTATTTTGGGAGAATTTAGGAAACCCTGACTCGTGCCTAAGGCCACGTGTCCATCATCACCAAAGTTGCCTCGGCTCGGGAACTTGGGTACGATTGGGGAAGGTCATGCAATGAGCACCCCCGCTCCCCCGATCAAAGATCGGCCTGTACTAAGCATGATATCTTGTTTTTGAAAACACATGCGTTCTTATTCCGGTTAATTAGCTAGAATTACTATGTGATGCGCACAACACACAAGTATAGACTAGATCACCTAATTTGGAACAAAGCATCGCGTATCCATTTATTTGGAAATGATTTTGAAGTTTGCTACTCGCAAGTAGGCTAAAACACGGATTTCAATGAACCGTTCCAATTCAAGTAATCCAACCTTCACCTACAGGCATTCAGGCAGTTATATCATATAAGCAATTAGCCTCATGGCAAGCATGTTGTCATGGAAAAACTCACACTCATGCAAGATGCTAAAACATAAACACTCACAGTGTACTCCGAGCCAAAACAAGAAACTAGTTAGAAATCATGCATGATCCTAGTTCATGTTAAAATGGCTAATGCATCGTATGCAAAGTGCAACTAGAAATAGGCTCGGCTAATCTAAAATGGCACATGAGATGCGATAATTCGATACATGTATTCAACTTGGAATTGAAATACAATGCAGTTAGTATGATGCACTGAGACCGGTGCATGCAATACAGATGAATGGATGCAAACATGCGAGTAAAGGAATGCTAATTGAAACATGACCCAGAACTAACCATCATAAGCGGTTAAGTAAAATGGAGAAAGAAGTGGGGTTAGAAGACATGCATCACACACACACACACACACTTATTACACTAATTGGCTCTCTCGAGGGAGAGACCGAAATAATAATACAAACCATCTAATTAACTAACTAACAAGCTAATTAATTATTACAAAACCAAATGAATAACTAGCTACAACTAATTGTTACAACACTTAAATAATTAACAAATTAATTAAGCTATGAAGACAGTAAAACAGCCTCGGGAAGAGGGACGAATGCATGCTCGGTCGGCTTCGCTCGGAAATCCATTGCAATGCTTCATGTTGTCTCTGTTTGCACTGCTCTGTACCTCTGAAAATTGTACCAACTTCTGTGACACTTCTGAACCATCTTATGTACACTGTGGGAGGTCATCGACCAAGAGATGAGGCCATCGACCAAGATAGGAAGGTCATCGACTAAATATAAAGCTCTCGGCCAAACATTGTTAGCCGATCGGCTCTAAATATGGTCGATCGACCATTTGTTCCTGCTAACTGCACTTGTTGCTGCAACAGAGGACAAACATAGCATGGTAATACATTTACAAGACAATGTCTGCACAACTACACCCCTTATCATGTTTAAGACTCAAAGGCGTGTAGTTCTCAACCCTCGGACCACCAATCACGCATTTCAATGCATGATGGCCAAAGGAGCCAAGTGTGCAATTCAATATCAAATGAAATGCACAAACACATAAGGGGCCCCAACCTCTATCATGCTTGATCAAGAGGCAAGGGAATGCACACACAATGCAATGCAACCTAAGTATGCAAGCAAAGCTAATACAACATGAGCATGTTAACAACAATGCCATGTAATGCGACTAGCATGCAACAATATGCAAAGGGGGAAGTATGTAACAACATGTTAATTAGCAAGCATGTGACAACATGCAATTTGACAAGCATGCAATGAGCATGTAAGCATGATGTAATAGGACTAGCATGCAACAACATGCAATGGAACTAGTATGCAACAAGCATGCGACAACATACAAGGCAAGCATGTAACAACATGCGAAGATGGACTTAAACCAAAATGGGAGGACCTCGGCCATGCCCAAATCAATGGCCAAAATGCTAAGAAATAATAGACAAAAGCACATACAAACATGCACATGTAATGGCCTATCACATAGGCATAAAAGGGCAACTTTCAAGAGCACTTAAAAGGAGACAAATATGGTAAGCTCTGAAATTATGTTAGGAAAGGTGCCAAACCAATCAATCAAAGCAAGCAAATCATGCAAGAAGACTCAAGGCTCAAAGCTAACCAAGGGGTTCAAATCATGGCTATGCAAAACACGAAGCAAATGGCAAGTATAATCCAAAACAGTCCTAGATCATGTCAAAATGAGCCTAAAACATGCAAGGACCAAAGCCAAAATAAGCTAGAACGAAGGACCAAAAGCACGGGGCATGTAAGGCCACAAAAGGGGTGTTATACTACACCTATCAAAACCAAACATGGCATGACTTAAGAAATGAAAAAAAGAGTTATGGCATGGTAAAACAAGACCAAAGACCCACTTAGATGGCATCCCAAAGACCTAAACATGATGGCACACACAATGACACATTCATGAGGCATAAGACATCAATTCTTTAAAACATTAAAGGAGTGACATGTGCAAGTGTGTAAGCATGAAACATGGACTGAAATATCATAACAAATGATGCCAAATCATTGAAATGAGCCAAGTAATGCATACATGTGACTTGAACACCCAAAGCTAACAAGCTAGATTGCATGGTAGCTATACAAAACAATGCAAGCATGACCAAGACAATGCAAAACAGAGCTCAAGCATGATAAAACAAGGTTAAAAGCTTTATAGAGTTTAGCCAAAATCACGCCAAAATGACATGTTACAACATAATGCATATTACGGCAAATGAGTGGATTGCAAGACAAGTACAAGGAGCATGCAAAGGCTAACCAAACCAAATCTAAACAGAGGTATGATATGGCAAAATATCACCTAAAACATGCTGAAATGGACACAACATAGGCTAGAAAGACATGCTCAAACATGAAGCATATAAAGCTAGTGTGTGTGATTTACACTACAAGTGTATGGTACATGAAAGATGCCACTAAACCAACCTTAGACAGAGGTAAAGCATGGCAAAGTAACACCAAATACTTGCTGAAATGAAGCTAAGACAAGCTTAACAAACATGCTACTAACATAAGTCATTTATGCAAGCATTCAAGACAATAAGGAGAGGGGATGACCCTCTCCTATTTAGGACTCCAAAACCACCTTCCTACCACTGAAAATCCTCTAGATTTCAGTGGTAGGAAGGTCATGCAAAGCCAAGAACAAGGGCCAAAAGGGATGGCCTAAAACAAAGCCTAAGGGGGGGGGGGGGGGGAAACAACCCCAAACCAAAAAGTGATCTTAGAAAAAGATCTAAAGCATCAAAAATCAAAACTTATTTTAGTTTAGAGTTAAGCTTAAAACAATAAGCAAGAAGGTCTAAAAGCTTAAGCAAGAAAGGGGTATTAAAAGCAAGAATGCTCACCCTTGAAGAACACTTTCAAGAACAAGGCTCCAGCAGGTTTTCCAAGCTCAAACCAACCCAAAAACTCTGAAATCAACCTCAAGGGACCTCAGTTCCAAGAGGATGGTGTTCTAGTGTGTGTTTGTGTACAATAGTAAGACAAAACTACACTTTTGAATACAAAACAAGGCTAAACAAAGAAGAATAGATACGAAAGTATATCTATCCCTCAAGACTCAATTTTCTGAACCCTTGAGGAGGGAGGAGATGGTTCTCTCTTATAGAGAACCAAAAGCAAAGCTTCTTGAGGAAGCTAAGCAAGGGACAAATCCCTCCATACACGTGTATGGAGGGGGGAAATTGTGGATGCCAACTGTGACAGCCGGCATAAAATATCTACATAAAGCAGATGAATAGGGTTCGGCCAGAAAATATGACCGATCGGCCAACACAAGGGCCGATCGACCAAAAAGAGTGTCGATCGTCCAAAACTTTTGGCCGATGGCAAGAAAACAAGGCCGATGGCTTCAAGCCTTGGCCGATGGCTTCAAGCCTTGGAAAACAAGCCACCCGCTTCCCTCAAAAGCGAAAACACAAATGTTTGGTCCACAACCAAGCACAAAATAGACAAGCTGAGAGATCTTGAGGCAAGGTGCACGACCGAGGCCTCCGGGAACTCAAAACGAACACAAACATGGGTGATCATCGAGTGTTCAAACGATGACGTCCAAGTCTTGAGGACGGTCAAAAATGGGGTGTCTACACCTTGTCAAGAACATAGTTCTCATCAAATGGACCATTTCCATGCAAATGGTTATAAACAACATCCAAGACAACGCGAAGGCCAATATGATGGCATAAAGAACAATATAAACAAAAGGACTAAACTCTTATCTAATTACATAACACATAAAGAAGGGGAATCTCCTCCATCCCTTTCTCCATTACGTCAACAAAACGACAAAAAGACAAAACAACAACTACCAAGAACACACATCAAAATTTAGAACCCATACATCAAGACTCTATGACACATCAAAATTTAGAACCCATACATCAACACTCTATGTCCATATCTGAATCAAAATCACTGTCAAGCTCATCTTCTTCTTCATTGTCACCCTCCATTATTGGTTCATCTTCATCATCACATATGAAGTCATCGTCCATACCAAGCAAGGGTTGTACACAGTTATCAGACTGCAAAACTTCCATTGGAATAATTTCAGCGTCAATATCATCTCGACGCAACACCACATCGTCATCCCCAGGTTCAGTTAGTACAACATTGTAGACACCCCATTTTTGACCGTCCTCAAGACTTGGACGTCACCGTTTGAACACTCGGTGATCATCCATGTTCGTGTTCGTTTTGAGTTCCCGGAGGCCTCGGCCGCGCGCCTTGTCTCAAGATCTCTTAACTTGCCTGTTTTGTGCTTGATTTTGCACCAAGGACTTGTGTTTTGTGCTTCTGAGGGTGGAAAGAGGCTTGTTAGCCGTCCCTGAAACCCACCGGCCATGGCATGATGCCACCGGCCTTGTTTTTTTTTTTCTACCGACCAAATGTTTGGTCGGTCGGTATTTTCTTAGGTGTATCGGCCTTTTTGTGTGGTCGGCTGACCATTTATTTGGCCGGTTGTCTCTTTTTTTGGCCGGTACCTCCTTTTTTCCTTTTTCAGGCATTATGCATGCCAGCTGTGCCAGCTGGAATGCACGAACTTGTCCTCCATACACGTGTATGGAGGAGTTACACCATTTGCACCTTTTTTGCTCAAGCTTCTTGGAGAAGCTTGCACCCTTTGCTTAAGCTTCTTGGGGAAGCTTGACCCTTTGCCTTAGCTTCCTCAAGAAGCTTAGACCCTTTGCCTTGGCTTCTCTTAGAAGCTTCACCTCTTTGACCCTTTTGCCTTAGCTTCTTTAAGAAGCTTAGGCCTTTGTCTTCCTCTATAAAAGGAGACCTCTCTTCTCCTTTGAAGAGGTTCAGCAAATCAGAGTTATATAGCATATATACACCACTCTCTCTCTATATCTCCCTCTCTCTCTTCATTTGTGTGTGTTAGAGAGCCTAAAAGGGTGTTTTGTTCTTAGTTTTGCACTAAGACACCTAGTATTACACCATACTTGGGTTATTGGGTTATTGGGGTCTTGAGAGTTTGTTCTTGGAGTTTTGAGTTGATTTTGATCAGAAGAAGGGGCCTGAGGTTGCTGTTCTTCAAGTGTTCTTTAAGGGTGAGCATAGCTACTTTATATTCCCCATTCTTGCACTAGCTTTTAACCCACTTTGCATGCTGTTTTGAACTTTCTGTATAACTGATAAAAACTCTGATTTTTCATGCTTAAGATGTTTCATTAGGGTCACTTTGGTGTTGGGGGTCAACCTCCCCCTTTTTGGCCTTGTTTGGCCTTTTTTTTGTGCCTTCTTTGTTGAGCCTTTGTAACTTTCATGTATTGGCCTTCTCACCACTGAAATCCAGAGGATTTTCAATAGTGAAGAAGAGGTTTTGAAGTCTTGCATAGGGGAGGGACATCCCTCTCCCTTTGTGTCTCTTTTGTTCATGTTTTTGGCTCATAAGGGTAGCATGCATGCCTAGCTTTGTTTGGTCTTATTTCAGAGGTTATTTGGTGTTTTTTTAACATGTTTTACCTCTGTTCCATGGTGGTTTGTTGACCCCTTACACGCATAATATACTTGCCTTGTATTCCTCCATTTTGCCTAGAAATGCATCTTGCCTTTAGACCTCCATGCTTACATGTTCTAGCTTGACTTCATGAAGCTTTTGGTCATATTTCATCATGCTTAAGGTCTGTTGGGTGCTGATTTGATCATGTTTGCCTTGTTTGGTATAGCCTCTTTGTATTTTGGCTTGTGAGCCTTGAGTGTGTGAGTCTTTAGCTTGCATTACCTAGGCTATTTCAGTGGTTTGGAATCACTTATTATGCCATTTCAGTCCATGTTTTGTTCTTACATGCTTGCATTTGCTACCCTTTCAATGCCTTGAAGAGATGTGATCTTATGCTCCATGTTAGGGCCTTGGTGTATGCCTATGTGTTTGAGGCTTTGGGCTGCCGTATCAGTGGGTTTTGGGGGTTATTTTGGCATATTATAACTTTGCTTTTCATCACATAATCCATGCCATGTTTGGTTGGGGTGGGCGTAGAGCAATGCTCCCTTTCGTGGCTTTGAATGCCCTTTGTTTTGGGCCCATTTCTTGGCATGTTTTGATCATGTTCTATGCATGCTTTAGTCTTGTCTTGGAGTGCCTTAGGACTTTTTAAAGCCATTTTGGTCCTTTGGGGTTTGGTTGACATAGCTATGGTTTGGACCCCTTTGTTGGCTTCAAGTTTTGGTCATTATTGCATGCCTTACTTACTTAACATGGTTGATTTGGCATCATCCTCTATGCATTTTCAGAGTTTAACATGTTGGTCTAAGTCCATGTTTATCATCTTTTGAGTGTTCTTGATAGTTACCTTTTGTGCCTTAGCTTTAGGCCCATTGGTGTGCATGTTTGCATGAGCATTTGTCCATCATTTGCATCATCTTTGGCCACTGTTTATGGCAAGGCTGAGGTTTGCCCTTTGTGGTTTAAGTCCACCATTGCATGTTTTGACATGTTGCATTACTTTGGTTTCATGCTTGCATTGTCTCATCTTTACACGTTTGCATGTTGTTTAGCTAGTTGCATTCCATATCCTAGCTTGCATGATAGGTTGCATTGCATTGTATCTTGCATGTTTAGCACATTGTACTTGGCATGTTTGTTACCTTAGCCTCATATTGCATGCTTGAGACATGTTGCATACTTGAGTCACATTGCATACTTGCATTACATTTTGCTTGGTTTGGGGTGTCAAACCAAGCATGAGGAATGAGGGGCGTTCGTACTCAAAGTGACGTAACGCGCCTCAATCCTTGGTCGCTGATGTCCTTGATCTCAACATGATAAGGCGTGTAGCACTCATGTGTTTTGTTGCATTCATTCACATTGAAATGCATACTTGACTTCTTGGACCATCACGCATTGAAATGCGCGATTGGTGGTCCGAGGGTCGAGTACCAAACTCCCTTGAGCCCATAGCATGATAGGGAGAGTGGTTATGCACATATTGCTTTGAAAATTCCATACCATGCACTATCTGTCCTCTGCTGCTGTCAAAACAGGGCTCTGTAGGAAGTAATGGCCGGCCGACCACTTTTGGTGCCGACCGACCATCAGTGTCCAGCCGGTGGTTCAATATTTGGTCGATAAGCCTATTCCCATGGCCGGTGGATTTGAATTGTGGCCAGTGATATTCCACAACACTCAGGGAGTGATTCAGAAGGATTCTGGAAACTTTCATAAATTTCAGAGGAGCAGGGCAGTGTAAACAGAGGCAACAGTGGCATGGTACCGGGTTTCCAGCCGAGGCGAACCGAGCATGCATCATCCCATCATTCCGAGGCGGGCTGCAGCCACTTTCTTGCTGTATTTAATTTGTTAATTAATTAGAAGCTTTGTAATATTTAATTAGCTAGAGTAGTTAATTATTTGTTTAATTTGTATTATTCTTTTGGTCCCTCCGGGTGAGGATAATTGTGTAATAAGTGTGTGTGAGTGTGTGTATGTCTTCCAACCCCCACTTCTTTCTCCCTTTTACTTACCTGCTTTCAATGGTTAGTATGAGGGCATATTTAAATTAGCATACCTTATGCTATGCATGCGTGCATCCATACATTTGTCTTGCATGCACCGGGCTCGGCGCATCATACTAACTGTATTGTATTTCAAATTCCAAGTTGAATACGTGTTAGTTGTAGCATCATCATATGCCATCTTAGAATAGCCGAGCCCATTGTAGTTGCATCTTGCATGTGTTGCATTAGCCATCTTAACATGAACTAGGATCATGCATGTGATTACTAACTAGTTTCTGTTTTGGCTTGGAGTACTCGGTAAGCATTTATGTTTTAGCATCCTTGCATGAGTATAAGTGTTGCCATGATAGCATACTTACCATGAGGCTATATGCTTATGTGTTATAACTGCCTGAATGCCTGTGGGTGAAGGTTGGGTTGCTTGAGTTGGAATAATTCGTCGAAACCCATGTTTTAGCCTACTTGCGAGTAGCAAATTTCAATCCATTTTCAAAACAAACGGATATGCGATACTTTGTTCCAAATTAGGCAATCTAGTCTATACTTCTGTGTTGTGCACATCACATAGTAAGATTAGCTAATTAATCGGAATAAGAACGCATAATGTTTTCAAAACTAGATATCATGGTTAGTAGAGGCCGATCTTTGGTCGGGCGAGCGGGGGTGCTCATAGCTGACCTTCCCCAATCGTACCCAAGTTCTCGAGCCGAGGTAACTTTGGTGATGACAGACACGTGGCCTTAGGAAAACGAGTCAGGGTTTCCTAAATTCCCCCATAAAAAATATTTAGGTGGCGACTCTATATCTGGCAAAGCAGTCCATGTTTGGCACTTCTTTACAAAAAATCTGTTTTCAAAAACGATTTGCCAAATTTGGACTCTTTGGTTCAGATTTAGAACCGTGACAATTTGAGTCCTGAATTGTAGTGAGCCCAAATGAACGAAACGGGATTCCCTCCCGGGGCGTTCGGGGGACATCTACAAACATTAGTGCTTTCATCTTGTTGGAACACATCATCAGGTTGTGGCACATCCCAAATTCGTTGTTGTTGAAACTTTTCTACTACTCTCCAATTGGCACCTAACTTCGTATCATGTACGTAGAAAACTTGTTGCACTTGACTTGGTAACACAAATGGGTCATCTTTATACCATCGACTACGTATATCAATAGTAGTGAAATGTGGTTCAACACGCAAAGTTCTGTTACTACCGGTGTTATACCATTCACATTGGAATAAAATAACACAGTGCCTAAACAAATATGTCATTTCCCAAACTTTGCAAATGTAGCTGTAGAACTTTATGAGTTGGCCTTCATGGTTCCCTTCCACTACCAATCCATTATTTTGAATTTTACGACGGTTGTCACCGTCGTGAGCATGGAATCGGACGCCATTACAAATGCATCCCAAATATGTGTTCACTAAGCTGTTAGGACCATTTGCCAGTGACCACATCTCATCTGTTGCTTCGGGTGACTTGTTGTGCCACAATTGGTTCATCTACATAAGAAAAAACTGTCATGTTATTTTTTAACATAACTTAAGTTGATATGTAAACTACGCTATAAGGAATTGTAGCATACGCGATCTTTGAACCATTTAGGAAATTCTTTGTATTGTATCTTGGCAATGTTGCATGCACTTCCATGTTGTTATTCCAACAACATCTTGTGTTCCCTACGTAGGACAATATAATTCATAAGTAACTTGCAGAATAATTCCTAAAAAAAAAACATATAGGTCACATATAGTACGTCACAAGTTCAACGCGTACTCTAAATATTCTTTCACTTCTAAGTTGTTGTGTAGGACAAACCAATGAGCCCTTTCACGGTCAGCTACAGACACATCAGTTTCCCTTGTTAGTAGACCATACGGACAAACATTTTGAGTGAAAATCGCCAACCCCGCGCCATTGTCACCCCCGTCATAGTTCCGTTCTTCCCGATTAAACATCATTTCAACGCCATCTAAGTACATTGAACAAAACGTCGTACACTCTTTTGAAATGTAAGCCTCCGCAATAGACCCTTCTGGCAGAGCTTTATTGTGAACAAAGCCTTTCAGAAGTCCGAGCATCCTACATGCCAATATGATTTGAATGTTAATGTTTACATTATGTAGTACTTGTAACTAGGGATGTTTGGGAACTTGTGGTATTACCTCTCAATGGGATACATCCATCGATATTGCATAGGCCTTCCAAGCATAGCCTCGTGAGGCAAATGAATTTCCAAGTGGACCATGACATCAAAAAATGCAGGAGGAAAAATCTTCTTAAGCTTACAAACTATAAATACGATTTCTTCCTCCATTTTCTCCAAATCAGTCACCCTCAATGTCTTTGAGCACAACTGTTTGAAAAAATTTCCCAACTCAAAGAGTGTGGTCCCAATCTCCTTCAACAGGTATCCACGCATCCCAATTGGAAATAGTCATTGTAGAAGGACATGACAGTCATGAGTTTTGAGGCCAGTTAATTTTCCACCTTGAGCGGTGAGACAACTGGATATATTTGTTGCATAGCCATCAGGGTACTTAATCGATTTCAAGAAATCACAAAAGCCTTGTCGCTCTACCGGGGACAATATGTACGATACCGGAGGCTTCTCAAATGAGCCATTGGAACGCCTCTTCAAGTGTAACTCCTTGCGTATCCGCATGTCTTCTAGATCCAAGTGGGCTTTATCCGTGTCCTTGTTCTTGCCATCAATGCTTAGTAGTGTCCCAACCAGATTGTCACATATGTTCTTCTCTATGTGCATGACATCAAGGTTGTGCCGAAACTTCAGCGTTTTCCAATACGGTAGGTTGAACATAATGCTTTTTTTTTGGTCCAATTGGAAGATGGACTTTCATTCCGTTGTCTTTTTCGGTTGTTTGGATGCTTGCCATACAACCTATATGTCCCCGAATCAATTTGCTGCAATATTTATTCTCCCGATAACTCCAAGGTTTGGACCGATGCACGTTCTGACCATTGAAGAGCTTACTTCTTCGCCAAATATGGTTCTCGGGCAAGTGCCAGCGGGCACCCATATACCCTATCTTACTTCGCAGACGCTGAGATGATGCATCCATGTTACAATTAGGGCAAGCCAAGTAACCTTTTGTAGTCCAACCAGAGAGGGTACCATATGAGGGGAAGTCATTGATGGTCCACATGACTGCTACATGCATTGTAAATATTTCACCGATTGTGGCATCATATGTTTGCACACCATGCTCCCACAAATTCTTTAACTCCTCCACTAATGGTTGCAAGTAAACATCGATGCCTCTTCCAGGAGAGGATGGACCGGGAATAAGCATCGACATCATCAGATATGGCTCTTTCATACATTTCCACGGGAGAAGATTGTAAGGCATTAACAGTACGGGCCACATGCTGTACGATGTGCTCATATTTCCAAACGGGTTGAAACCATCCGTGGCAAGCCCTAACCTTACATGTCGGGGTTCCACAGAAAACTTAGGATACTGCATATCAAAGTCCTTCCATGTCTGACCATCAGCTGGATGCCTTAACACTCCATCATCCACACACTTCTCTTTGTGCCATCTCATATCTGCGGCAATTTTTTTCGACATGTACAAATGCTTCAACCTCGATGTCAAAGGAAAGTACCTCAAAATTTTGTGAGGAATCTTTTTACCACTCTGATTGTTGAACTTGTATCTAGACTCCTTACATGTAAGGCAATTCTCCTGTTTCGCATTATCCTTCCAAAACAAAATACAATCATTCTTGAATGCATGAATGGTCTCATATCCCAAACCCAATTCACATAAGAACTTTTTTGCTTCATAAAGGGTCCACGGAACTGTTTCGTCACACTTTAGGAGAATGTCTTTCAAAACTTGCAGAACCATATCGAAAGATTTGTTGCTCCATTTATTGTACACCTTAATATGAAGCATCTTATTAACAAAGGACAAAACGGAAAACTTTTCACACTCCGGGTACACTTTACGTCGAGCATTATCAAACAACCTAATGAACTTCACCAAATTTTCTCTCTTCAAGCTATTAGGTGATTCGTCGATATGATCATCCATGAGGCCACTCATGTAAATCTTTTCCAACATAGTAGGCAACTCGCCCAAATTATCATCAATGTCAAAAATTGCAGCTCCATATCTTTCACCATCAATGTTTGACGCACTAGGATAATCATGACACAGTGGAACACGTTTCCCGTGGTGCACCCAAGTTCTATAAGAACACACAATTCCTCTTCGAATTAAGTGCAGGCGTACAACTTGTGGACTATGTTTTGTGCCATTCAAGCAATCAACACACGGACAACGTATTTCATCGTGTGGGCCTAAATCCTTCGTAGCAAAGTCAATAAATGACTTAACACCTTGTTGGGACTCTTTACTTTTCAACCTATCTTTTATCATCATCCAACTCTTGTCCATCTTGTGAACCCTACAAGTGAAGCAAACTTTAACGTAGGAATGGACAACAAATAAACAAAAATACTCAACAACGGAATGATATGATCGTCATATTTTGACTTCTTAATTAAGACAGATGACTTTTATATATATTTATGTGTTAGACGAATGAGTATATTTTACGACAGATGACTGTAAGTATATTGTATTCCCTATGTGGAACCTGCCAATGTGATAATTAGCAAGTTTAAATGAACAGACTGATTATATTTACATATTGGATTTATCATCTTTATTTCCATATTAGTGCCGCCTCTGTTTGTTGAGTAGGGCTTCATCTAAGCCCTAAGGGTAAGAAGATTAGATACATATGATTTGTAGAAATTGTCATACTCTCTTGGAATAGACCTTGGAAAAAAAACTTTCTATACACTCTTCATCACTTCTTCTCCCCATTTGATCAACCCAACCTTTCTATTTATAGAGAAAATACATGTACAAATTCATTCATCTCCAAATATTTAAGGACTAGTGTATACTCGTGCCTGAAGGCACGGTGTAAATAAAAATAAGTGAACAAAAAGAAGAAAAAAAATTAAATAAACAGGGAGGAAATTAAAACAAACAAAAAAAGCAAGGGGGGAGAAAAGGAAAAAATAAAAAGAAAAGGAGGAAGGTGGGATCATAGGATCATTCATGGGATTATTCATGGGATCATGGACCATGTTATCAGCTTTGTTCTTCAATTGAGCTAACTAGGGGTGGGAAAGTATCCACCAAATCTGCCAAAATCGAACGGCCTGAACCAATTTTCCATAGAATAGATGGTTTCAATAGTCTGAGTGAACACTTGTGGATGCATTTTTTTTCAATTCACCTAAGTTCGGATGGATGGTGCTTAGGAGGCCATGCAACCCAATCCGATTCACTGACACTTCTAAGAAAATGAAGTTAGTCTTTTATTCTTTGTGTAGTTTATTTTTTTATTTTTTTATTTTCCCATTCTTCTCAGCTAACAAAACAAATTAATGAAAAAAACATTTTAGAAACAAAAGATAGGGGGGAACACTTGGGTTCCACGGTCAATACCCTCCGCATAAGACGAAGATTTCAATTACAGGTTTAACTCCATCAGCTTCAAAGGGAAGGAATGGTGGATTGTCTGAAAACCTGCGATTCTAGTGCACACTTCTAATTCCGGAGATAGCTGGGCGAGGGTACCATTAAGTTCTCAACTTCCTGGTGTGATATGGTAGGATTTCATTTCTACAGCTCCTCTGTTATAGATTTGACATAAGATATATAAGATATCTTATCATGGTATGCCCTTTTTGAAGGAATTAAAAAGGACTTCCGTAATCCAGTACATGTATAGGTCAACAAGCAACATAAGAATTTACCTTCAATCCTGAGCTATGCTATACAAACCAAGAAGAAATAGTTATAACTATCATGAATGATGTTGGTTATCACTACTTTAATTAAACAAAATGATTATACAATTGCCATTAGAAATTTCTGCTACCATATATTAGATAAACCTGGCATTTCCTAATTGAATAATGAGGCTATCATTGGAATTGTTTCCGTGATACCTTATTGATTAAATTTACACAGACAGAATTAAACGACAGAAAAATCAATTGATTAAAAATTGATTTGGGATTGTTCATTCAAATATGATTCATACACATTACACATCATTCACACACATAAAACAACAACAATGTCAGAAATAGGGGGAAACACAGAAAGGAAGAGACAGAGAGAGAGATAGAAAGAGACATTAAACATCGTGTTGCAAGGTTAGTGAGCACAAAATCTGATATGGGTTTGGATCCCAAAATTTGACGACTAACCCTTGGCTGTCTGAACACACTTCTCCCTAATTTTATTTTCTTTGTTATGTATTGAAACTGGTACTTTGTTTCCAATTGAATTAGACATGAATGCTTTCAAAATCAGAAAAACAAAAAAAAAAATTGTTATACATGTATTGGCATAAAATGTTTTCCATATAATTTCATGGTCAAATCTTTTGTTTTTTTTACATCAATTGGAGGGGCTTATGATGAAAATTCAAATTATCTTAACGGATTTCAGTGAGATATATGGGTTGAGTACATAAACCTAACCAAAAAGAAAAACCTGTGATTCAAATTTTCAATTTGTATAATACAGGGGTTCAAGAAAATTCAAATTTTCATCAATCATCTGATTGTTACACACACTGAAGCCTTTATTGTTATTATTATTACACACACTGAATGATTAAAAATTGCTTACAAATTGATTTCGAATTGTTCATTCAAACATCATTCACACACAGTAAACATCAGTCACACACATTACACAGCAAGCTGCGGGCCTAAAATGGGGGAAACATAGAAAGGGGGAGACAAATAGAGAGAAAGATATGGAGAGACACAGAGACAGACAAAGACATAGATACACTGTGTCAGAGAGCTCGAGCGAGAGAGACAGAGAGAGAGAGAGAGGGAGAGAGAGCGAGAGAGAGAGAGAACCTGTGATTGAAGGGCTGAGACGGTGGTGATTAGTGGCGGTGGCGGTGGCGGTGGCCGTCTGTGCGTCGTCCGTACAGTAGAATACGGTGAGGGGGCTGAGTTCTGTAAGGGATTTGGTGAGGTATGTGTGATACACTATGCTTCAGTGTGTGAGATTGTTGCTTATACATCACCAGCAACGCGCGCGCATCACTTAATGAAGTGGCGCGAGTTGAAATTTCAACTTTTTACCGACTAAATTATTTTTAGTCAGGAAATGAATGCATGATCATCCTTTAGCGACGAAATTTTTGGTCGGTAAAGCTAATTTAGCGACTAATCAGTATTTTAGTCGAGAAAAAGTGTATATTACAGATTTAATTTTAATTTTTTAGCCTAAATTGTACACCAACAGCGACTAATATACTATTTAGTCGCTGAAAAGACTAATTTTTGCCGACTAATTTAAAATTTAGTCACTAATTGAGAATATTTGCCAACTACAATATTTTAGTAGGTAAATAAGGAAACAATGCCAACCAAAATCAATTTTAGTCGCCAAAAATTATACTTTTGGCGACTAAAAATTTTATAGTCGCCAAAATTAGTTGGCAAAGATGCTTTCTCTTGTGGTGGTAATTTATCCTTTTTTTTCATTTCATATAAACATTAATGTGAATGTACTTAAGTTTTGGTTTATTTAGAATTTAAAAAATTCAACTTGGCTTTATCACATTACTAAAAATAAATGAGTTACTGATCCGAATAAAAAAAATTGATATAAAAGAATTAGGGGTGTTCAGCGAATATTTCGATTTGTCCAAACCAACTGAACCGAGCTGATTCGTCATATTTTGGACGGATGTATGATAACGAACGAACAATTACGGATTGATTTGTTTTCAATCCGCCTAGTTTTAGACGGATAACAGATTTGAGATTCCTTTGGCCGCAAACGAATTGTTAAACCGTGAGCACCCCTAGTAATTTGTAAGATTTTGTGTTTTCAATTTGTTTAGATATTCTGTTTGTGTTTTCAATTGAAAAAGAGTTTAGATATTCTGTTGTGTTTTCAATTTGAAAATTCTTTTTATCAAATAACAAATGTTGATATTTGGTATTTTTATGTGAAAAATATAACGCTTAATTTTGTCATTTTTAAAAAAAAAATCAATTTAAATAGTTTTTGAATAACAAACAATAATGAAATAGTTTTAATAATGCATGATTTTCTTGTATGTATTTATTATTGGTATTTGATAATTTACTTGATAATCTTTTAGTTAAGTTGAGTTAGATTGTTATCCAAAAAAAAATGTTGACAAGTTGTTGTATTATGTTTAAAATTTGTAAAAATTTAAACTGCCAAACTGATTCGCATCCATCCGTCAATCGGTCAATCCATTCAATCTGCATCCACCAATCTGGCAGACGGATACAGATTGATTTTTTTTAATCCGCTAATCTGACAAACGAATGGCAGATTAAACGTTATCCGACCACAACCGAACCACAATCACTCTTAATTAATAAGTATACTTTCTAAAAAAATGAAAGTCGTTGTTTTGCATTGTTTTTATTTATATTTTAGGTCGAATGTACAAGGGATTGACATGGGGGGCTTGATAGCCTTCGCCTATTTTGAAAAGTAAGTTAAAAATTATTATTTTAATTTTTTTTTAACTTTTTCTAAAAAAATGTTAATAAAATAGAAAGATAATAGTGATCAAAAAAAAGTTAAAAAATTAAAAAAAATTAACTTTTAATTTGATTGACAAAATAGAAAAAATGAGGTTTGTGAATGTTTTGAAAAGATAGTTAAACGTTGACTTTTAAATTTAAAAAAAAAAAACGTGTAAAAAATATAAGAAATAATAAAATTCAAAATAAATTAAAAATTAACTTTCGACTTTCAACCGTGTTGCGAAATTGGCCGTTTGTATTCACCAAGGATCCTCTAGAGTGAAATTTTCCTAAAGTTTCCTAGAGTGCTATATTGTGTGGTTGAAATTTACTGGCAAGTCACATCAGAAAAATTGATGTGACTTGCCAGTAAATCTCAACCACACAATGTAGCACTTTAGGAAACTTTAGGAAAAAATCACTCTAGAGGATCCTTGCTCGTTTGTATTCTCTCCAGTTATTGGTGGACGTGCCTTGTACTCATCTTTTTTATTGGATAATCCAATAAAAATAAATAAATAAAAACTTATGTCCTATGTTAAGTTCTGAATTTTTATATAACTTTATTTTAATTATTAAAACAAGGAACATATATTTATTTTAATTAATTTTTGATTTTTTATAAAATTATGTATAAAAAATAAAGAGAGTAATATAATAATTTATAATAATATTTTATTTTTTTTTTTGGGTGAAAAACTACTCTTCGTACACATTAGTTCCTGAGGCTGTTTTTTTTTTTTTTTTTTTTTTTTTTTTTTTGGGGGATACAAACGTAATATCTAAGTAATATCTAAGTAATTTTTTGGGGGATACAAACGTAATATCTAAGTAATTTTTATAAGAACCGGAGGCTATGTTTATAAACCAAACAGGACTGTCGGGTTAGGACACAAATCAACTTGTTTGGTTTCACTTTTTAATATTCACTTTTTAAAAAATTAAAATTTTTTATTTTTTCATATTTTTTTTTTACTGAATTTTTTTTTTATATTTTAGTAATTTTAAAATTTTTAGATACACCTAATATAAATATATTTAAAAAGTATAACACAACTAAAAAAACCACTTTTTGCGACCGCTATAAACCGTCGCAAATAATAAAAAACAGTCGCAAAAGACTTTTTGCGACGGCCCATGCGACGGCAAATGGGGTCGCGAATGTGGGGGTGGCAAATACTTTTTGCGACCGCAAAATAGCAGTCGCAAACTATTTGCGACCGCCTAATCTACTTATCGCGACTAATATTTTGCCGTCGCAAAAAAATTAAAAAAATACCTACAATGTATTAGCGACCATCTTGTTACCGTCGCAAAAAATATATAAATAAATAAAATACCTACAATGTTTTAGCAACCTATATTCTCACATATATATATATATATATATATATATATTCAAGTAGTATATACAATAAATATAAAGTGATATTTGCAAAAATTCTAATACACATGTATTATTTTCCATCACTTCCCTCAACAAAATTATCTTTCTTCAAAAAAAAAAAAAAAAAAAATGTGCATACAAAATATAAACTTCTATACACACAAAACAAATATCCATCAACCATCCTTAAAAGTATTTATACAAAATACTAATAGATTCAAGTACTAAAAAAAAAAAAACTGAATTTAACTCTCAATATCACCCACTCAATCATATCAACTACTCCCTCAACACTACCTGCAAAAATATACATCAATATATTAGTAACAAAGAATCAGCTCCATAGAAAAAGTTTAGTTCATGCATGCACAAAATTGTTTTTCTCAAAACATTGAGGGAAACAAAATTCACAAACTATAATCCATTATCTAATTATGAAACATTCATGCATGCACGAAATTGTTTCCCTCAAGTTTTGCCTAGCTGTATCTATTTTTGTGTATATGCATTTGATATATGAAAGAACTTGATATGTGAAGGGCCCAACAATACATATTAAGTTCTCACACACTCTTTCACTAATGTAATCTCCTCTTACATGTAAAAAGCCATCCTAACATACGAACTAAAGTGCAGAGTAACAGATATAATGACATACAAAAACATACAAGGAGACAAACTATGGACCTTTTAGAACTGAAGTAGTAATACCATGTTAACCAATTGCCCCCAAAAGCTGAATAGGAAATGGCCAAAATGATGCATATGAACCTCTCTTGCATGCAAACGGATATTGATTTCATTCTATAACTACATAAAACAGATGCACAAGCAGTCATTTTATCATATGTTTCAGCTTCTGATATATAGAGTCCCATTCAAATGTTTATTGCCCATACAATGTCCAAAATAACTCTAGAACTTTCAAAGGTGCAAAGGTAAAAATTGACAGTTTCTCAGTAACTAACAGAAAATTCTTTTCTAATCTGAAATTGAAATCAATTATTATTTTCTTAGTCAAATTTTTAGATAGTTTGGCGAATTGTAGATCCCATCTAGAAGTATGAAATTCAATGACAGGGTAGCGGGTGAGGTACTTCTTGTACTAGCCAAAACTCATCAGCTTTCCTGAATTTATGGTGCACATCTCAGATAATCAGGAGAAAATAAAAACAGAGCTTGAAATCAAACCTGCTGGTAGAGAGCCTAGACAAGCAATGCACAGCAATACAGAGCTTGAAATCAGAATTAAACAGAGCAATATAGATATCAACTACGACTAATGAAGCAGATAACAAACAGCAATACAAAAACAAACACAACGCATCAGAAATTCAAATCAGACTATCAATCACAAAGCCTCTTTAACAGAAAATATAGCAAATTAGAATGTTTGAATCAATTCAGAAAACAAAGTTACATGAGTCACATTGAACTTCATGCGACTCAAAACGAAATTCAAAATGCAATGCACCAGAGCTTCATCAAAAGCAAACTAATTGGTACATATATATATATATATAGAGAGAGAGAGAGAGAGAGAGAGAGAGAGGGAAAGAGAGAGAGAGAGAGAATGTATAGATTTTGAGATTTGATGCTTCACATGCTATAGATTCATGTATTCTTTTGGTGTTGTGAATGTATATCGCATGTGGAACTTTTGTATAAAAACTCACTAAATACCAAAAGTATAAAAAAAAAAAAAAAAAGAGAATTCAATACATTTTCATACATTTGTGTATTTATTGATTTTTTAAAATATTTTTTACAAATATTTTACTTTTTGAATACATCTAAGTAAGGTGTATCTAAAAAAATGTTGTTTAAAATTTTAAAAATATTCATTAAAAAAAAATACGGAAAAAAAAAAAACTTAAACTTTTAAAAAATTAAATCTAAAAAATTGAAACCAGTAAATACAATTGACATGAAACGATTTCTCATAACTGTGAAGAAAGCTTAGAAGAATAATGCATACACTACAACGACCCAGATTAATTTGGGTATGACCATAATAATAAATAACTCTCTTGAGTCTTTATTAATTCATTATCAAAACATTACAATTACAAGAACACTTCACATCGACATAAACAGATGAAGAATACTTAGGCTGTGTTTGGTTTATATAATATATTTGGATAGGAATTTAGAAAGGAAAAGTGAAAAAATAAGTAAAATGTAAATGAAATATAATTACATTTCACATACATTTTCTCTTTCTCTTTCCAAACTACTTTTCAAATTCATGAACCAAATAAAACCATAATAACCAAAACAACTCTGTTTCTAACTAACCAAGAGTGGAACCAGTACATCATCCTGCAAAAAAAAAACAAAAAACAATAAATTCATACATATATACATTGATTTTTTTTTTTTTTTTTGATCCCATATACATGATAATAGAGGTATGATTTGATACAGTACAAAGATAATTAGCATTCTCAATCCACTACAAAGGAGCCAATAGGGGTCCAAATTTTGGAGGCGGATTGTTCTGCAGGGACCGGTGAAGGATCCTTCAACGTATAATCAATTTTTTCCCGAGGCTTACATTTTAAGAAGTTTCCCGGCGACATCTCAGGCTCGAGTTTAGAAACTTCAAATGGTGTAATGGAAATTTGGCAATCTTGTTTCAGTTGGTGGTCGTTGGAAACAGTCAAAAGGCAAAGGCACCCATTCTGGAAATCTGCCAAGTAGGCTGTTGCATCCGGTGGGATGTCCAAGTCTTTCTGTCGCAGCAGCACTTGTTTATCCGGAGCCTTTCCATCAACGAATTTATAAGCAACAACCTCTCTCAATGGAAACAAGGCCAAGCAAATAATTATACGATGTGGTTTCAATTCAAAGTTAACAGCTCCGCCGTCAAACTCGAATGGCCGGCCACAGGGCTCTTTGTTGCTGTTGGGAGGATATATCATCCACCCATATTCAGTAGGATTTTGAATTTCAATCCATCGTTTGACTTTTTCCCTAGGATCATCAAACAAGGTGCAGGGAAGCCATTTCTTCTTATCCGTCTTCTCATCCGTCGTGTGAAAAGTAAAAGAAAAGCTAGAAGTCGAGACGTGAATCTCGTTCTCAAAAACAACATAGGATCTGATTTGAGGATCTTGGAAGTACATGGAGTCAAGATTGAGAAACGGAGGGCTTTCAAGTTCTTTCCATGGCTTTCTTGGTTCTTTTTCCGGGTCGTAAACCTGGAAAGGATAATCTGGCAACAAAGACAGCGGCGGTCCAGCCAACATGCATAGGGTTTTGCCAACTGGTATGATCAGTGGAGAAGCGATCTCTGAACGCATTGGACTGACTTTCTCTGAAAGAATTGGAGAAGCGATATCGGTGTGAAGAAATTTTGCTGGGCAGTCGAGCCTGACCCTGAAGACCTCTGAGCTGTAGTCGCAGCTGTCAGAGTCAGAAGAAGAATCTGAAGATGTGTTCTCTATCTTTTGGCCACCAGCAAGATACAAGTCTGTACCAGATATGGCACATCCCATCCCAAACCAGTTACCAGCTTTGCTGTCGTCACCAGCTTTGCTGTCATCACGAAATTGAACTCGTTTTGTTATGAATTGTGGCTTTTTATAAAATAAATCGTCTGCCTTCGTTAATACAGTAAGGTAGGATACAGAAGAACCACCACCGTAGTTTGCTACGCACAGGCCTAGATATTTGTTTGCGAGCTCTTTCTTGGTTTCTTCTCTGTCATCTGTCCCGGTCGCCCCCTCTGGAGCTTTTCTTTTCTTGTTTGAACTACTCTCAGCAGTTGAATCCTCTGACGGGTTCTCTCTTCTTCTGAGCAACTCACGTTGGTCAGAAAACTCAAACCAAACACAGTGATTATTATTAACGGGTGATGTAGCGCCCTGACGATTATGAAATTCATAATCGTGTGATGTACAGTACTGCCGCCAATATAGATCCGTTGTTACCATGGTTGCCCTGACAAAGGTGTCACAAAACTAAGGGTTTTAGTCCGAAAAACAGAAAACGAAGATGATTGCAATTTGTGTTTGATGGTTAAGAGAACAGATCATCTAAATTTTAATGAATGAGGATTTTTTGTTTTTGATCAGCAAAAAAGAAACTTGTATGGAAGAACAATGGAAATATACAACAAAGTTCAAGCAACAATGCAAGGGAAAACAAAAGCGCATCGCTACGCAGAACAGAGAGGAAAAGTAAAGAAGAACGCAGAAAAAAGAAAAGATAGAACTGAAGATGTTCGGACAGGAAAACAGAAATTATTGTTCTGAGGTTAAGGATGTTTGGCTACGAAGACAAGCCAAATGAAAATTATATTAGCCAACTATAGGGACAAATTAGTAATATTACATTTTCACTTATTGTTGCTTGTGAAATGAGACTAGAAGGGGGAGGTGATTGTCATTTTAAAATTTTGTAGAAAATAGATTATGAAATTATCAGAACCATCATCAATCAAAGTCCATGTTATTTTTATATATTTTTATGTCTTTCTCAGACACCTAACACAGTTTTAGGACAATTTAAAAAAAAGCAATGCTAGGTATCATGAAAAAATTTTCATGAAAATGATCATGAAATATTTATGACCTTTGGATTACACTTAAAATAAAACACCACATATTAATCAAGGTAATCCAAGGATCATAAATTTTTCATGATCAATTTCATGAAAGTTTTTTCATGATCCCTATCTTTGCTATTTAAAAAAACCAGTCATTGCTCCCATCATCATATACGTGTCTATGAAGGAAAATTATTATTTTCTTTTAAGTTATGTGATGCCTCAATTTGACATCATCTATATATATATATATATATTGTTAAAAAGTAGTATTATTTTTTTTTAATGTTTAAGTGGTATATTATAAAGTTTATTTTTTTTTAAGAGAGCTATATATTTTTTTTAATTATATATAGAGTTTTATACAAATCTAACAATGATACTATATAATCAGTTTTTATGAATTTGTCGTTTAAATTTTATAGTGATTCTATATATGAAATTTTACTTCATTTCCTATATTATTTTATATAATCGCAACTCTTGCACAACAATGATACTCTTGAGGAGCCTCTAAAGTTTAGATTTACTGCTTGAATTACTTTTTCAATTTTTGAACAGTAAGTTCTTTTATAATTTAACATCATAATACAAATGATTAATCACTTTACACATTGAGATATATTTATCGTTTGTATGTTTTCATTTTTTTTTTCCTTTTGAGTTTAGATATTATTATGTGATTCTTTCTTGGTTACTCGTTGAATTTCTTTTTTATAATTGATATTTTAATTTAATTAAGAGTGTTTATTTTACAATCTTATAATTTAATATATATATATATATATCATTATATAATAATCCAACTACAACATACTTTCAATTTAAATTTTATATAATTTCTATTTCTACATATTTTTATTTTCCAAATGAATATAAAAGATATTTTCCACCTGAATATAAAAGAAAATTAAATAGTTAGAATTACTTTTAATTTTATATTACTAATTTTTCTTCTAATTTAAGTATTATTTTTAATATCAAAATGAGCTTTATTTTACTATTTTAGAATTTAATGTATATCATACAAAATTATTATATGATAATTACACTTTTATAATACGATAGAACTAAAATTATCAAAATACACAAATAATTTAACTAAAATTAATATATATATATATATATATATAAGTATTCAAGTAACAATTTTATAAAACGATAGTGTCAATATAATCAAAATAAATAATTAAAACCATATTCTAATTTTAAATTAAAATTAATTATTCTTTTATATCACACATTGTATCATCAAATATTTTTTGAAAAAACAAAATACGTACATTGTACAGGTCAATTGCTAGCATTTCACTATTTTGAAAAAATATTTCATAAGAAAATCTAAAAAATCACCATGTCATTTAATTTTCTCTCATTTTTTGGGTGTCCTAAATAAGTGCACTTTTTGTCTTTTTGGACTAAAAAATTGAAGAAAAAAATATGAATGTTTGGGTTAACTTTTTTACTTTTTATGAAAAAATATGTATTAAAAAATTGTATAAATATGTAGGAGAAAATTAGATGTGGAGTTGTGCAGCCATAATTTTTGACTTTTGAAAAATAGTGATAATTTTTTAATTTTTTGACTTTTTTTTAACTTACCAAACTTGATCTTATCAAATAGAGTAATAGAACTTATCATCCTCGCACGCAATACTTGTATAGTTGGGTTGGGTAAATTACATTTGGCCGCGCTCCCTCAAGTTTGGGCGGGGATCATGATTTTAGCACAATTATAGGTAAAAAACTCCTCTTCTTACGTAATTTCAAGTTTAAATTTGAATTTGACTTATATTAGGATTCATCATGTTTTTTATTCAATAATCTAAATCTTTCTTTTTATACGACTCTTCATGTATATTATTCATAAAAATAAAACAAAAAAATAGATTGATCCTATAATCATAACATATTTATTTTATCGTTTGTTTTAAAAAAAAAATACTAATTGTGTATTTGAAAATAGACTATTCATTTTTATTTTTTTTTGAGACAAAAGCCATAAAATAGAAATAATCGAATTAACTTATTTTTTTATTAATGATATACACAAAAGGTTTTACAAAATAAATGAATCGAATAATCGAATAATAATCAAGACCCATGGCAGGTCCCAAAAACCCAAACATAATAGATTGAATTTTGAGAAACTCAATCCAGAATAATATTAGGTTTCATAAATAAAAAAAAATATTATGAAATGTTTTATGAAAAATTTTTATTCGTTGATTAGTGTGTTGTGTTTTATTGTGTTTATAATCCAAGACTAAAGAATTTAATGAAACATTTCATAATATTTCTTTCACGATGCGCGCTTGACATTACTCATAAAAATTGATAAGTGAGTGTCTCAAAGGTACTAATGAATAAAATTTAATTTTCTGTACAATTTTTATTTTGTACACTCTCATACATTAGATATTGTAAATTTCTTAATAAGTGCCTTAAAGACACCGCCATTAACAAATTCATAAAAAACAAGCTTCATTTAAAACAATGCCAAAATAATTTTCAGTAGACACTAGCATACACACTAGTTCATTGAATAAAACAATAAGATTTAATAATTTTTGTTGAGTTTTTAGAAATAACTTGACAACTGTCGAGTAATAAATAGTGTGAAATAATACTCTAAAATTATCAAATAATTATTGAAAGACTGATGACTTTTCAAACAGGAATGATACAACTCCCTATTTTTGGACCCCTAAATGGGATCTCTAATGACATGGCAAGCTATCATTAGATAGATTTTATATTTTTGTGGAAGAGTAATGATTCATCCCCTCTTTTCCACCCACCCCCTTTGACCCCCTCTCTCTCTCATTGGTTACCTTTTCTTTTTCTTTTTCTTTTTTTTTCCTGCTCCTCCAATCACCCCCTGCCACGTGGCAAAGGGGGGTGAGGGGGTGACCCCCAAAAGGGGGTCCCAAGCATTATTCTTTTGTGGAATTTTCAAGTGATGTGTCATAAGAGACATCACTAGAGGTTGGCTTAGGGATCCAAAAATGGTGGTTCAAAACATTTTCCCTGTTCAAATTTCCATATTTAATGACTCTTTTCTATTTTCAACTCTTCTCTCTTTGTCATTCCATTTCTGTATTTTTTCCCCCCCTTTCTATTGTTTTGTTTGCCAAAAAAAAAAAATAAAATGTTTATGTATAAAAATCATACAAAAAGTTACTATAAAAATGATGTAATAATATCATTTTGAAAAATAAATATCATCATTATAGATGTTTTGTTTTAAAATAAATTATTTAAATTAAAATTAGGAGTGCAACTTGGACGGGTTCGGACAGCTTAAGAGGTTGTCTAAGCCTAACCCGAATTGTGATGAGAGCCACCCAAGTCCTCTCAATCCCCTCAAGCTCAATTCGACTTAAGGACAAATTACTTGAGTTGTGTAAATTACAAGTAAATTTGAATTTTTTTTTAATGCAACCAAGTTAATTAATTCATTAAAATTAAATCTATTAATATTTGTTTTTATAAAATTATTAACAATATCAAATCAAATAATTTATATAAGGGTTTTGTGAGAGAGATAAGAATTGAATAACTGTTTTGTCGCTACAATAGTCTTTATAATTTTTGAGTGAAAAAATAGAAAGGTAAGATTTTGTATTGTGTTATTGTGTATATAATATATATTAATTATGATCTAACAACTTAAATTATCATCTAATAATTAATAATTTATATATATTTAATATTTATATATAATTTAAATTTCAAGTTATTCAAGTTATTTAGTGCCTTTAACAGAGTTCCATATATAACGCGAAGAAAACATTATAATGCAACAATTGTGCCGCAGTGGGTATCCTTTCATGTAGCGAGATTTTATTCATTCACAGCGACCAAACCGTATTCCTTCTATAATACTACGTTATTAGTGATACATTTGTATAATTAACCAATACAAATTTTATATAACCAAGGATGATCCTTTTTGTAGGATGTCACATTTATTTTTAAAAAAATAATAATAAATGATTAAATGATAATATTATGTCATTAGGATCACCATTACACTCAAATTTTTTTCCAATGAACCCTTCGTTTTGTCCTACTATATATCTCTCCAAAATGTTCACCTTTTTTCAGCGTCTTGCTCCCTACTAGATAAATTCATTCATCTCTCTCTCTCTCTCTCTCTCTCTCTCTCTCTCTTAGTCTTGGGGCCTTCTCTGACCTCTCCCCTCCCCTGCTATCAACCAGTTCGTCTTGGGTTCTCTCTCCGGTAGACTCTCTACGGCTTGACCATCCATAAAGGTGAAGAAAATAATAAAAAAACCTCTTCAAAGGAACCAAGACAAAATCAAGAGGTGCGTGTCCTTGATCCTCCCTCTTTTCAGATCCTTTTACTCTTGGCTTGGACAATAGAAATAAAGAAATGAAAACCGGGAAAGTACATTAGATTAGGCCATGTTTGATTAAACTAATTAAAATTATGGGTAAACTATCAATAGTTCTTAATAATTGGACATAATTTTCATTAGTCCTATTGAAAGTTGGTTATAGTAAAATCATCGTTAAAAATAATTTTTTTTGACGATTTTTGTTTGTCGATAAAAATTAATAATTAGTGACTTTTTTGTCACAATTTTATAAATTGTCTCTAAAACTTATAACAAGTGACATTTTTATGTGATGAACTTTTTGAATTTTCGCTAAAAGTTGAAAATTAGTGACATTTTTTTGTAACAATTTTTTTAAACTGTCGCTAGAACTTATAATTAGTAACATTTTTGTGATAAAATTTTTAAATTGTCATTGAAAATTAACAATTAGTGATTTTTTTTAATAGTACTGGATGAAAAATGTCATTAATTATCACAGGATCTATTAAACAATAAGTTCACATATTAGGGCCTACATGAAAGTATCCCTAATTTAGGGAAAATTACCACCAAGTTGTATTTGTAAAAAATTATTATATACGTGTGGAAAAATTTATAATTTTAATTATTAATATTGATCAAATTTACCATTAATTTGTAATTATTTTTTAGCTTAACACTAATTTGAAATTCCCTCAATAATTTATAAGATTATTTTGCAATGAATATGAAAGGAGCATTACTATTCAGCTCCAAAAGTTAAACTCAATTTCTAGATCCAGTAATATTTCAAGAATATGATTAATTGATAATTAAATCAAAACCAATACCATAATAAATTAATAACCAAATATCATAAATGATTATGGCTAAGAACATATGATACACCTCTTTTTAGTTGTGTATTACAAAATTTCCCTTTGTTTAATGGTATTTACGTAGTGAGCATTCGCAAAGATTGAATATTATGAATTTGTTTTTATCGGAAAAAAAAGACTTTATTGATAAAAATCGAAGTACATAAATATAAGACAAAATATCGCTTAAGAGATGTGAGTGTATAAAGTATCAAAGTAAAGATAAACAATATCAACTAAATTGACACCAAAAAAATAAATCCAATCATCTACTAGCACAACACCAATGGTTAGTGAACCTGACAAAACCATTCATAGCCCAACATCAACTCTCTAATTTTCTTCAACATATCAGAGTGGTGACAAATATTTGGTTGATAATGTGTGATTTGCGATAATATATATTCATGTGTTGAGAATATATTATAAATAATAAAATTATTTTTTTTATAATAACTTAAGTTTTTAAATGAGATAGTGATCAACAATTTAATATGGTATAAGAGCAAGCAATAAGTCTTGTGCTCAAACACTGTCACCTACCCAACAATTAAAATACCCACACATAAGAGGTGTGTTGAGATATAATATAAATAATGAGTTAACAATCAACAATTCACTAATCTATATACATATATATTAAAGATCATATCACTGATACTGATATATATTCTAATACTATTATTTAAAAGGAGGATTCCCTCCAATCCAAGGTGCTGTTTGGGCCCGTGAGGCCTATCACGGGCCCCGTTTCAATGATCTGAACCGTTCATTTTGTCAGGCACTTTATGTATTTCATCCATACAAAAAATTAGGTCGGTCGGATAAGTATAACTTGTTCTATTTATTACGTTTGTCACTAAAAAAATGTATAATTTATTTTAAAAAACACAATTGTTATCTATTTTTTTAGTTAAAAAATTAACAAGTTACAGTTAGCGGGTCAACCTAATTTTTTGTATAGATGAAATACACGAAGTATCCGACAAAATGAACGGTCCGGATCATCGAAACGGGCCCGTGATGGACCTCAAATATAGAAGTAAAATAAAAATCTTACCTCCTCTAAGGTTATCAATATTAATCTTAACCTTAAATGCACTAAATTTAATTTACCCTATTAAATATATATGAAATTATTATTTATTTTTCATAATTTTTTCAAAATATAAATGTAATTTCTTGACCCTATTTTTTTTCCACATGTTTTTGAACTTTTATAGAAAAATAAAATAAAATTTAACCATTAATGAATGCGAGAAATTAATTCTAAGATTTTATGATCCTTCATTCCCTATCAACTAGTTTTAATTTATTGTGAGGTGATTATATTTTTTTTTACACCTATATTTATTTTTTAATTTTTTTAGTCATGTAAAAATATTAACCTGTGTCTTTTTAAATACGCATCGACTAGAAGTTTAATGACCCTAAAGATAAAAATTAAAATTTGAGAATAATATATGATTGAGAAAAGATAAAATAATAATACTTGTACATATGAATAAATAAGTAATGCAAATTGTCCGAAAAAAATAACAGCATCCTCCAATCTAAAATTTAGAGGAGATCCTCCTCCTATTTAAAAACCATGCAGAGGGATCATTTAATTTCCCTAATAATAATCTTCATGTTCATTATTTATTACTTGGTTCAACAAGAAGTACTCATATTACCGCTTCAGAAATTATGCCTTCTCTAATTTTGAAATTCTAAACAGAACTTCAATGACTTGATAAAAAATAAAAAACATCATATCATTATGGGACATACACCCCATTAGAGCTCTCTAGCTCTTCCTCTAGAGGTCACAATCTTTTTTCTTACAGCTTTGATAACGAGGGTGGGGTACCATGCTTCCACACTTTCCATTGATAATGTAATCTGCATCTTGCAGGGAATATAGATGGCTGATGCTGCGGCACGTGGAGAAGACACATGGGTTTGTTTCTTTTTATTATTATTATTATATTATTATTTTTACCCAAGGTTTGTTTCTTTTTATTATAATTTTCTTCTTGACAAAAAATTTATCACCAAGAAATATGTAACATTGTTAAAACAAAACGTGCCTTCTATGTTAAAGAATGGGCAAGGCATCTCTCTGGTTGGTAACTAGAGGTAATGTTTGACCTCCATAAGTGTTTATTTATTTATTTATTTATTTATTTAATTTATTTATCAACAAAAACAACCTTTATTAATGAAAACCAAGAATACAAAGGTGTTACATTAATAGAGTAGGCAGGAAGGTGCATAAATCATCATAGACAATCCCAATTAAGTTGGTACCGAATGTCAGCACAATCAAAATGATAGCACCATCCAAGTTGGTGAGAGACCAACACAACTAGCAAAAACAGAGAAGATTCATGAAAATCCCGAAATTATGATTTATGATTATGGTTCAATTTTAAACAAAGAAAAGCAATCCCAATCAAACACAAGTAATGGAAGGACACAACGATATAACGTGGAAAAAATCATAATTGAAACAACTCCAATTATGATTAACAAAAAATCACGGGTAAAAATCACAAAATAATCTACTAAGAAGGCAAACGAATTACACATGAAAACCCTCAATTACCTAACAAATCTACGTTCAAATTGAACCAAACCCGATGCGCCTCTTCCATCACCGTCTTCACCTCGGAATTTCTTTGCCAATGTTGAATCCACAACGCTGATGTCAAGTCCACGACAATGAGCCACTCCGAAATCCACCAAAGCTTCAGGCACAAGTTTCCCGAAATCCACCGAGAAACATCTCTTTCTTTTTGTGAATGAAAGAACAAAAACAACCCCTTGATGATTGTCAATATAAAGCTTGTGAATCCATCGATCACTTTCAAATCATCAAGAAAACTAATATATAAACACCGTCCAATATAGAATACGTTTAGTTGCTCTCCTCTTTGAGAATCTGGATGAATTCAACCCTAAAAGTAGCAAACGGTGTACTTTATACTAATAGGGCAGCGAAGACTACTCGAGTGGTGAGACTAGTAAGGTGGTGCAAACACACTTCCACCTGTCACTTTGCTCGAGCGCAAAACTTACCACTCGAGCGGTAAAACACATCTCCCAGAATCTCTAAACTCAGGCCGAGATACTGGATGCTCCCATTTAGCGCTCGAGTGCACACATGATCGCTTGAGCGGTCCAGGAACTTAGACAACTTGGTATTGAAGGCACTGCCCCTCGATCCCCATGCTTAGTCTGCGAAGTGGCAAACAAAGATTGCTCAAGTCAAGATACGGAACATCAGCACAAATTCCTCTAATCAGGCACAACTCGAGTTGTATTCGCAACTAAACTCCCATATTGTCATAGATACAAAAAAAAGTGAATAAAATTACAACTGAATGGAGTTTTTCCAACGGGATTGCCAATAATAAAAACATAACCAAGAGAAAGAAGATAAAAACCAAACAGCCACAATGAAACCCAACCAAGAGTAGCAGCAATAATATGGCAAGTCCTAGCATGGCACTGTCTAACATGGTCTAGGCATTCAACAAGTTCTTGCACTGAATACGGCAAGTCCTTTAGATTGGATTTTGCCCAAAGTGCCACCCTCACCTTCACAATTTCAACCACCTCTTCTACCATACCTGACTGACGTGCTTTAAACACGCTCATTTCTCATATTGCACACAGACCACAACATAGCCAAGGGAACAAGTTTCCAAATTTTCTAAAGTCACTTCCTATGTTTAGTTCCCAAGCACCAAAACAGTAGACCCGCAACAGTTGTTAGTGACACCCAATCAATTCCCCACCACTCAAGCAGACCTGACCATGCCATCCAAATCTGAGGGCACAGGAGAAAAAGATGATTCACACTTTCAGTTTTATTCTTACAGAAAGGACACATATATGGGTGTGTTTGGTTTGTGTTTTGAGATAAATTTTCAAAAAAAAATTGAGGAGAGAGTTTAGAATTTTTTTTTTAATTTGTTTGGTTGTATATTTGGAAAATAGTTTTGGAGTTTTGGATGATTCAATATTTTGTTGTAGTTGAGTAGATGTATGTGAGAGAAAAAGTGATTGAGAAGGAGAGAAAAAGTGATTAATTGATGTGTAGGAGAGAGAGTGACTATGAAGCACGGGTACAGATACGAGTACTGGTATTGGTACGATAAAAGTATGTCAATACGGTAAAATTTAAAAAAAAATAGAGTACGGATACGGCTTAGTATGCTTGTAAAAAAAAAATATTTATTTTTAATTTAGAGTAGTGCAAAAATTAATTAAATGATTTAATTTGCTAAGGTCCAACCTATAATTAACATGTAATGCCAAAAGTAAATGTATAAATTAAAATTAAATGTCAATATATTAAATAACTTACAAACCATAATTTAATTTTAAAATCATGCTAAGCATGAAACAAAAAATAAAAAAGAAGTCTAGTGAACAAAGTTTTATCTCTCTGGTAAAAGAAAATATTGTTTCAACTGAGGTACGGTACGGCTTGGATATATACTAGATACATCTCTGGGTACGCCAAAAATTAAGAAGAAAAAACTTGGGTACATGTTTCGTGTACCCGGTATGCATGCAGAAGTACCATACCAAGTACCATACGTCGATAAATACCCGATGCAGGTATGGCATGTTTTTCAAAGTACCCATGCTAAAAAATTTAAACTAAACAAAATTTTTAAAAAATTTCTCAAAAATTATATCTTGAGATACAAACCAAACAATCTCCACACTATTGCTTAGAATCCCAATATTATGAAGATAGCCCTTGGTTTTTACCCTACCTTTTCATGCCAACCAGCAGAGAAACTACTCTTGGAAGGGCTACATTGCCCCAAATTAATTTAGGAATTAGTAGTCTTGGCCCTTTTTGAGACTCACCCCAATTTCTTGCTGCAGCCATAGTGAATTGCCCTGAAGGGGATGCACTCTACCTTATAGAATCTGGACAATCAAATTTTAATCTTGGGGGTTCACCTAATAAACCCAACAATCTGTTTTCCTCCTCCTCCTCCTCCCCCTCCTTCTCCCAAGCCAGAAGATGCCTTCTAAAGTTAAGCTTCAATACCCCTGAAATCTCCTCTGCATTACCCCTTAACTGCATATACATACTAACCGTCCCTTCTTTTGCAGTAGAGAGGCTGAATAATCTGGGGAATTCATCCTTAAGTACCACATCCCTTAGCAACTTACCAATCAAAAATTAACTCGACACCCATCCCCAATAATGATCTTAGTATTGGTTTCAAAAAAAGGTAAACAAGTCAGGGTTTGAATCGCCACATCTAGAATATCCCTCCACACATGTGACTCATTCCCTCTACCCTCCAAATAAGGTGACCATCTGCCCCCCACTGATCCATACATACTTATTTCGATAATTCAAACGGATTATATTATAGTGTCAATAGGCCTCCATAAGTTAATTACGATACTCATTTTGATAATTCAAATTGATAATGTTATAGTGTCTGAGAGGGAGTTTTTATGTGCATTAGGGCCGAGCTAGGCCCAGGCGTAGTAATAGGCCGTTTGACAGGCCGTGTTGAAAAGGGCTTCGCAGGTGGACCTTAGTGTTAGCTCGGTCCAAGTATGGTTACGGTCACCACGGTCGGAGTGATGATAATTACCTCGGTCATAGTATTCGAAGCCGAGGTATTTGGGCTTCTGCTGGAGAACCTTGCTCTTGTTATCTCGGTTAAGACTTGCTATGGTTAGCTCGGTCTCAACAGCCAAGACTGAGGTACAAATGAACAATAGTCAAGCTATGCAGTACATGTGAAGTCACTAGATTGAGTATGACAAAGGGCTAGTATTAGCTCGGTAATACTGTTATCCAACCAGGGTAAAACCATCTCACTTGGTTTAAGTAGTGAGGGGGGTGTTGAAGGATAAGCATTATCTTTCAGAAGTGTGATTCCTAGGAGGACACAACATGGAGGAGTAAGAGTCCTACTGGGATTGCGCCAGGCGAAAGTTATAAAAGCTCACAACAGAACCTATGTAGAGGTAACACAATTTTGATTCTCGAATACATAAAGCTTTTTGTTTATCTTCTGACTTAGGCATCGGAGAGGTATCCGGCACACACCCGCCGGCTAGCTCACGTTTATGTTTTCAAGAAGTGAAGCAACGACGTTTGGAGGAGCGCAAACTTGATCAACAGGATCATACGAGAAGAATTATTTCGTGCTCGTACAATTGGCACCGTCTGTGGGAATATAGCAGGAACAAAACCTTTTGATCGAGTTTTTCTCTCCAGATTAAACCAATGGCACACAATGAAGATTTGCCGCAATCTACTATTGACGGACAAACCCCAGAGGGAGGTGGGAGGTGTGAAGGTTTACCTTCTATCCTACCCATGGCGGATCTGGAACCCCAGCAACAGAACTCCCGGAGGGATGCAAGGGAAAGACGGGGCAGCAGCCCCCGTGGCTCTCAAAGCCCTGAAAGACAAAGGCGGAGGTTGGACCCCCAGGTTCTGGAGGATCGCGTTAGGGAACAAGACGAGTTAATAAGGCGGATGTCGGCAGACATGGAGTTAATGAAGTGCTAGATAAAAGGGAAAAGGGTGGTGACAGGAAAGGGGCGCAAAGGCAACACGCCCCCTCGCCACTCAGAGGACCGTAACAAGCAACAAGTCACCCCATCGCAAGCACAAAGTAGGAGCCTTAGAACAGGCGACACTCAGTCGAGGACTTCCAAGACTAGTTACTCCAAGTCTGAGAGAACGAGAACTGAGAGATCTTGCACTGAGGGAAGCACCTATCGGCTCTCGCACACACACCAGGCGACGTCAAGGCACACGGAGTTGTCCAGATCGTCTGACTTGCGAACAGTACTTGATGAAAGAGCCCGATGGAAGGAGGACGCCAGGGCTCGTGACCCATGCAGAGTTTCAGTACTATAACGATTGGCCCCAGGACACATGGGAGTGTCGAGGTAGGGATGCCAATGCCTTGCCCTACTTACGAACCAGCGGATAAGGTATTAGCAAGGCTGCAGAGCTCGCCGTTCGCAATAGAAAACGCACCATTACCTGCAGGCTTCCACCAGCCCAAATTCACCACTTATGAGAGGAAGACAAACCCCTACATGCACTTGAGCCACTTTCGCCAGGTTATGGCAGTGTACAAGTGGAATGAGGCCTTGATGTGTATCTTGTTCCTATCCAGCCTTGGCGACCTCGGTTTAACCTGGTTCAAAAGGCTACCAGAAGGCAGCATCGCCTCCTGGGCGCACTTGGCAGAGGCGTTCGTGACTAGGTTCAGAACGAACACCAAGACACCAGTAGAGATCGATCAGCTACTCTCTATGGACATGGGCGACAAGGAGATGTTGAGATCTTACAACAGTCGATATTGAGAGACTTTCAACTAGATAAGAGATTGGCCCACAAATCTCCCCATTACACAATACAAAAGAGGTCTACCAGTCGGAAACAAGTTGAGGGACTCAATTACAATAGTACTACCCCTCACGATGGAGGCCCTAATGGAGAGGGTACACCAACATATCCGTGTGGAGGAAGACAGCGCCTGGGCTAAAGTAAAATCTGGCTCAACAGTGACGCCAGACAAAAAGACTGCAACAAAAGTCAACACGGTGGAGCAACCAAACAGGAATGGGCGAGGCGGGCGAGGCAGGCGAGCCAACAAGGAGGACCTGGAAAAAAGGAGGTTAAGAGTTTGTACTGCCATCACCACCGTATTCAATAAACCCATCTACCGAATTCTCAGCGAGATAAAAAATGAACCTTTCGTTCAGGGCCAGCCAAGCTGAGAGCAGCGCAAAGGGTTTACGATGAGAGGTCCTGCTGCACCTTCCATGATGAAAAGGAACATCTAACTAAAAACTGCACACCCTTGAGGCAACATCTGGAAGAATTAGTAGCTGCTGGTCATCTAGACTAGTATATTGAGGGGAGGACACAGTCAGCCCCTCAAGACCCCAACGCGTCAAACGGGATGCCGGTAGACAGACCACCCCAAGGCGTAATCAATGTTATTCGTGGGATCGTTGAACCTGAGCGGGTATGTGAACTCAGGGGGATGATAAAAAAAGCAAAGCACCTGAAAAGAGGTATTAAGTGCACAACCTGCCATCAAAAAGGAAAAAACAGAGGCTACGAACGTCATATCCTTCTCTGACAAGGACCTAGCAAGGCTACATTACCCTCACAACGACGCACTGGTGGTGACCTTGCGCGTTAAGAACTTCGACGTCAAGCTGATCCTGATTGACCAAGGAAGTTCGTGCGAAATAATGTATTATGAAACCTTCAAATAGCTGAAGCTAGAGGACAGAGACTTGGCCCTTGCAACATCCCCCCTAGTTGGCTTTAACTTAATGCCAGAGTGTCCAGTAGGCAAGATAATCCTCACAGTCAAAGCTGGGACCATGACTAAACAAGTGAAATTTTGGGTGTTGAAGGTCCCTTCCACTTACAACATAATCTTGGGAAGAACATGGCTACACGCCATGCGATCGGTAGCATCGACCTACCATCAAGAACTACGGTTCCCCAACGAAGCCGGAGTAATTGAAGAGGTCCTAGGAGACCAAATCATGTCAAAACAGTGTTTCGTCACAGTAAATGGCAGTCGAGCTACAAAGGGCTATGTACAAATGATGGAAGAGCCAGAAAGCAATGAACAGTTTGCAAACGTGGGCAAAGCAGCGAAGCAAAAGGCGGTGGAGGACTTAGTTGAGGTAAAGATAGACGAAAAAGACCCAGAAAAGTTCTTTTTGCTAGGCTCGTCTTTGTCCAACACTGAGAGGACCGAGTTAATGGAATTCTTAATCTCAAATATTGAAGTGCTCGCCTGGACGCCATATGACATGCCTAGCATTGACCTAAAGTTCATCTGCCACCAACTTAATGTCCACCCAAATGCCAGACCGGTCATACAGCGCACTCGCAAATCGGCACTCCACCACGCGGAGATAGTGTTGGAGGAAGTAGGAAACTTGCTGGAGGCAGGGGGCCATCAGAGAAGTGCACTATCCAAGGTGGATCTCTAATACCGTCGTCGTGCCAAAGAAAAATAAAAAATGGCGTATTTGCGTAGACTACAAGACAGTCAACAAAGCATGCCCAAAGGACAGTTTTCCCCTGCCACGAATAGACCAATTGGTGGACCTAATAACAGGTCACAACCGACTTAGCTTTCTTGATGTGTATAGGGGTTACCATCAGATCGCTATGTATGAGCCAAACCAGGAGGTCACATCATTTACGACACCAAGAGGACTGTACTGTTACAAGGTATGCCCTTTGGCCTAAAGAACACAGGGGCTACATTCCAACGGATGATCACCAAGATGTTTGAACCATTGTTATGCAGAACAATAGAAGCTTACATAGATAACATGATGGTCAAAAGCAAGGATGAAAAGGACCACCTCAGGGACCTAGGTGAAATGTTTCAAATCTTAAAGAAAAACAAGTTGCGTCTAAATGCATCTAAGTGTGCGTTTGGCGTATGATCAGGTAAATTCCTAGGCTTCCTGGTAACCAACCGAGGAATAGAAGCAGACCCCTCTTAGATCAAAGCAATCCAGGATCTAGAGAGGCCCAACACTATAAAAGAGGTGCATCATCTCACTGGCCTAGCTGCCGCACTCAACCGGTTCATAAGGCGGTCATCAGAGAGATGTCGACCATTCTTCCAACCGTTATAGGCCAAATTTAAGTGGGATGAAGAATGCGATCGCGCCCTAGAAAACCTGAAAGAGTACATGTCTTCTCCACCATTGCTAGTAACTTTAGTACCTGGAGAAGAACTCTTTTTGTACCTAGTAGTTTCACAGTACGCAGTCAGTGCAGTATTGGTCAGAGCGGAAGGAATCCAACATCTACCCATCTTTTATGTTAGCAAAACCTTGGTGAGCGCAGAGACCAGGTACCTACCACTGGAAAAGTTGGCGTTAGCGTTGATGATGGCCTCAAGGAAGCTGTCGCATTACTTCCACGCCTACACCATAATCGTCCTAACAGCTTTTCCCTTAAAAACCTTGTTTGAGAATTGTGGACTTTCTGGGCGAATCTTGAAGTGGGCAGTGGAATTAGGACAGTTCGATATCAAGTTTCAACCCAGAACCGCAATAAAAGCCCAAGCCCAAGCCTTGGCAGGCTTTATGGCAGAGTTCACACCAGGAAGTTATCACATCTGCCTAGTTGACTTGACTGGTACAACAAAAATGGGGACGGAAAGTGCCGCAAGAAATGCGCAACCCCTAATATAGGATACCCAGCCACATTGTAAACCACACAGGCTTGAGAATCAGAAGGAATGAATAAACCATGCCACTCCCAGTGAGAACTCATCAACAAGCAAAAACTTGGGGCAATCAGATAGCAAAAAGCAAACCCCAACGGCAGCCAGAGACTTGGAAGAAAACATCAACGACACTCATAACCCCAAGACATCATCCGACCCCTCCACTTGCTAGAAGCTATTCGTTGGAGAGATGTGGAAGCTCTTCATGGATAGAGCATCCAATAGGCATGGTGCAAGATGTGGCATAGTCCTCATCTCACCAGATGGCCTAATAGTGGAACAAGCAGTCAACCTTGCCTTCCCAGCATCAAACAATGAAGCAGAGTATGAAGTGTTTTTAGTAGTCTTAAAATCAGCCCTCTTCATGAAGGCCACCGAGCTAATGGTGTACAACGACTCCCAGCTGGTGGTAAACCAGATTTCAGGTGACTACGAAGCAAAAGATGAGAGGATGGCAAAGTATCAAGAGTTAGTCAGAAGGGAGATCATGAAATTCGAAGTAGTACGGATAGAGAAAATCGGTCGAGAAGAAAATAGTAGAGCAGACGAACTAGCGGGCTTTGCTTCAATGGCAGACACCTCCATTCCACATCCATTGCTAATTGACTTCTTACCAAGACCAAGCATTGAAGAGCCTGAAGTAGCTGAGGTATGTTGTGCCGAACTAGGCGGCATCTTACCTGAAGAGAAGAAAGAGGCCAACAAAATAAGAGCAAAGCCACAGCGATTTTGGCTCTCCCCATCAATGGACTTGTACAAAAAATCCTTCACAAGACCTTACTTAAAATGTGTCAATCCCAGCAAGGTCGAGGCATTCTTGTTCAAGATACATGAAGGCGTATGCGGAAGCCACCAAGAGGGAAGATCATTGGCCTACAGAGCAATTTTGCAAGGATATTGGTGGCCTTACATGCAAGCAGATTCAGAGAAGTACGTCAAAAAGTGTGAGAAATGTCAAAAGTTCACACACCAAGTACATCAGCCAGTCAGAGAGCTTCTACCATTAACTAGCCCATGGCCCTTTGCGATGTGGGGCTTGGACATAGTAGGACCACTTCCAACGGCACCTGGCAACAGAAAGTTCTTTCTTGCAACAACAGACTATTTTACAAAATGGGTGGAAGCAGAAGCACTCGCCTCAATAAAAGAGAAAGATGTAAAGAAGGTTGTCTGGCAGAATATCATCACTCGGTTTGGCATACCCAAGGCCCTAATATCTGACAACGACACTCAGTTCGATGGCAAAATTTTTAGGGGCTTTTGTGAAGAGTACAAGATGGAATTCTACAATTCCACACCAGCATACCTCCAAGCAAATGGCCAGGCGGAAGCATCAAACAAAATCGTCTTAGATGGATTGAAGAAAAGACTGGAGAAAGCAAAAGTCAAGTGGGCTGAAGAACTTCCTCATGTTTTATGGGCTTACCGTACCACACCTCGGCGGTCGACTGACGAAACACCTTTTTCTTTGGCCTATGGCATGGAGGCAGTAATCCCACTGGAAGTAAGCCTCCCCACCATTAGAAGTGAAAGTTTTGACCCAGACTTAAATGGGAAAGCCATAGCCTTGGAACTTGACTTAGCAGAAGAAGGAAGAGAAAGAGCACTGGTCACATCGCCTCATACCAGCAAGAGTTATCTAAGAAGTATAACAAGACAGTACATCCGAGGTAATTCAAGGTTGGAGATTGGGTGCTGCGCTAAGTAATGAGAAATACTCTGGTACCTGGAGATGGCAAGTTAGGGCCTCATTGGGAAGGACCGTACAAAGTGGTTGGCTTTGTAGGAAAAGGGGCATATCACTTAGAAGATGGAGACAACAAGCCTGTACCCCGGCCATGGAACACTGCCAATCTCAGACTATTTTATTTTTAGCTTTCCTTTAAATACTTGTAATTTTTTCTTTCTTCCCTAATAAAAACAAGTAGTTTCCTTTTCAGCATAAATCTTCCCACGGTAAAACAAGTAGTTTCTCTTTCTATTGTAAAGTTGTTCTTAGACAGTGTTAACAAGGGGCAACAGAAGAGAGGTTGGCTGGAATAACCAACTTTGGGTACTCTTTAGCCAGGGTAAGGATCTAGGCTGAAGAGTGGTTGGCTGGAATAACCAACTTTAAGTACTCTTCAGTCGAGATAAGGATTTAGGCTGAAGAGTGGTTGACTGGAATAACCAACTTTGAGTACTCTTCAGCCGAGATAAGGATCTAGGCTGAAGAGTGGTTGGCTGGAATAACCAACTTTGAGTACTCTTCAGTCGAGATAAGGATCTAGGCTCGGCTGAAGAGTGGTTGGCTGAAATAACTAACTTTGAGTACTTTTCAGCCGAGATAAGGATCTAGGCTGAAGAGTGGTTGGCTGGAATAACCAACTTTGGGTACCCTTTAGCCGAAATAAGGATCTCTGTTGAAGAAACATGGCAGGTCTGAACAAACAGATTATAATGTTCCAAGACCGAGATAAGTATCTTGGCGAGAACAGAAAAAGGTAAAATTGAATACAAATTATAGTTGAAAAATAAGTACAGGTATGGAATAAACTAAGGAAAAAGAAGGAAGATTTCATTCAAAATGAAAATCAGAGTTACAAGGAGTGGGACTTTAGCCCGGTTACAAATTCTTTCCAAAAGTAAGAAGAAGAAAATACAGGATCAAGCAAAAAGGTCATCGAGATCCGCATACAGATTAACTCATAGCCCGGTCTTAGCAGGTAGCTCGGTCACATTTTTAACCAAGTCTTCCACCGGTGGCTCCACCCCAGCTGACTGAACAACGAGATCATTAGCGACGATCGGGGCATTGTTGGGTTCTGGGGATGCCTCATCTTCTTCCTCAACTTGAAGAAATTTTTGTTGAATGGCGTTGGCGTACTCCACCATGTAGCTCGGTATGAAATGTGGAGGAGGGTTCTGGAAGACCTCGGTCTCTTGGCCATGATCGAGCTGTGCCACAGCCGCCTTCCATCCACACTTGAAGAATATATCTTTTGCGGCTTCACATTGTTGGATATACGTGGCCTCTCCCTCCTTGTAACCGCGGTCTTCTGCGTCTTCCAACTTCTTCTCCAGTTCAGTTAACTCGGTGTTCTTCTTCTTCTTGAGCTTAGCCAGCTCGCGCAGATAGCGGTCCTTCAGCTCAACCAAGGCCTTTTGTTTGTCCGCTTCCACCGAGTTGACTAGTCCGGTGAGTCGGGCACTAGGTTTGTAGCTTGGCCATTTTCTGCTTTGACTCTTCTAGCTCAGCTGATTTAGCATTGGCCTCTGCCACGGCCTGCCATGTGGTCTTTCGAAGTTCTAACACGCACTTGTGAGCGACATAGTTCTTCTGTAGGGCCTGCAAAACGAGAGATAAACAATTTTGAGTAAAACCGAGCAAACAGATGTACAAATTAAGACAAGCAAAGGGAGAACTTACTAACACCATCGATTTGGTTACCGAACGAAAAGCCTTCAGCTCGGTGAGATGGTCGTGGTGCTCCATATCGGCTGGTAGGCATACGCTCTTGGCAAGGTTAAAAGCCAGCGAATGGTCTTTTTCTGCGACCACCGAGTTAGTGCTGGAAATAACTCGGTTCTTATAGGTCACCTTCGACGCCCACTTTGATGGGCTAGCCCGGTCAGAACGCGTTGGTTCGAGGCTTGGTCATGTGGATTGGGGAAGTATGGTGTCTTCTTCATCAACAAGGCGTGGCTTGGTTGTGTAAGTCCGAGCGCGCTTGCTTGGCCGAGATGATGAAGGCTGGGTGGTTAAAAGGGTTACCACGGCCTCTTGTGTTTGGCCGGCTTGTGGTACCTCGGTTTGATTTGTTTTGGTGGTGAGGGCCCTAACCGCTCTCTTTTTGGCCATTTCTTGCTCTTCTGTTAATGGGATCAGGTTGATTTGGGGCAAAGAAGGATCAGGTTCTGGGGAAGGTTCCAAAAGGAAGTCTGTTACCGTGGTGCTCCTCTTACTGCTATATCTATATGTCGGTTCAAAATTTAGTAGCTCGGCCCAACCTCGATCGCGGTATCGCAGCGCGGTGCGGAGTGTGTCTAGACTGGGGTAATTATATTGCGCCTTTAGTTGGTTTAAGTCTGCATAAGGAAAAAAAAAAAAAAAACAACGGTTAGCACGGCGCAAAATTTATAAACAGAGTAAAGAACGCAGAAAACTGAGTCGAGGTGTATATACCGGCTACTCCTTTATTCCAATTAATCCAATCGCCTGGTATCTGAGCCTCCTGGTCTTCGAAGTTGCCTGAGACCCATAAAAAATCGCCGTCGTTTACATCTTTGTCTAGTGTATTTTTAATTATTTTCTCTCGGCGGCATCTTATTCTTAAGTAATACACCCAGCCGTCTTCATTCTGGCCGATGGAGTATTGGTGAAATAGCTCGGCTAGATCGAGATTGAGGCCAAGCCGGTGATTTAGCTCGGCGATGCCATTTATTATTCTGTAAGAATTTGTGGAAAGCTAGGTAGGGCAAAGTCCTGTTTGTTTAAGGAATTCACAGAGAAGAGGTTGAACGGGAAAACGGAGACCGGCCTCCACAATAGATATAACAGAGAAGGGAACGAAGCCCGGTTTTCCCCATGGAGTTGTGTCTAGTTCGGCGAGGGAAAGGTGGACGTCATCAGGGATGTTGTAGTCCTTGCGGAACTCGGCTATAGCCCCTGGAGAGTTTACTAAAAATCTATATTTATCCATGTGGACTTAAATTATGTATACTTTAGCTGGGTACTAGCTCGGTGTTGAGATGATGTTGAGTATCTCAGTTGGGCATACAGAGGAGTGTCTGGCCAACCTAGTCAGAGTCTGCAAAGTGGAAATGAAAAGTGTTAAGCACAGATCGTTGGACCGTGCTAAGTACGAAGGTAAAATAATTAGGCCCAGCTCAGCTACGTGGAATGCTATCCATTCTTAGCTCAGTTGGGGCGAAGAACTTTAGCTCGGCTGGAAAAAAGGTAATCCCAAATCATGCGTGGCAGATAGAATTAAGGGGAAATTGAGAGGGAGTTTTTATGTGCATTAGGGCCGAGCTAGGCCCAGGCGTAGTAATAGGCTGTTTCACGGGCCGTGTTGGAAAGGGCTACGCAGGTGGACCTTAGTGTTGGCTCGGTCCAAGTATGGTTACGGTCACCACGGTCGGAGTAGTGATAATGACCTCGGTCATAGTATTCGGAGCCGAGGTATTTGGGCTTCTGGTGGAGAACCTTGCTGTTGTTAGCTCAGTCAAAACTTGCTATAGTTAGCTCGGTCTCAACAGCCAAGACCGACAATAGCCGAGCTATGCAGTACATGTGAAGTCACTGGATTGAGTATGACAAACGGCTAATATTAGCTCGGTAATACTGTTATCCAACCAGGGTAAAACCATCTCACTTGGTTTAAGCAGTGAGAGGGGTGTTGAAGGATAAGCATTTTGTTTTAGGAGTGTGATTCCTAGGAGGACACAACATGGAGGATTAAGAGTCCTACTAGGATTGTACCAAGCGAAAGTTATAAAAGCTCACAACAGAACCTATGTAAATGCAACACAATTTTGATTCTCGAATATACAGAACTTTTTGTTTATCTTTCTGACTTAGGCATCGGAGAGGTCTCCGGCACACACCCGCCGACTAGTTCACGTTTGTGTTTTCAGGAAGTGAAGCGACGACGTTTGGAGGAGTGCAAACTTGATCAACAGGATCATACGAGAAGAATTATTTCATACTCGTACAGTAGTGTCCACAGAGTAGATTAGTCTTACAAAATAAAATAAAAATTAATTACACAATCGTAAGCACATAATTTTTATCAACAAAAGAAAAAAGAAAAAGTAGATGGTAACAACAGAAAACTTCATTAGTAAAGTAAAAGCAATGTACAAAATGTGAGTCGGAACTTTTTCAACTTTGTTTCCATTCTTTTGCTTTGAGTGCACATGATTGCTTTTTTATCGGATGTCAACATGGTTGGAATGTGATATTTGGATAATGATGCAAGTCTCATTCTAAGCCTATGTAATGTTTCCTCATTTTGTTAATAAAATTTCTATTTTCGTTTCGTCAATCAAAAAAAGAGCTCGAAACATCACAACAAAACTCTCTAATTCTAAATAAGTTGGCACTAAAAATAAAATTAAATCATCTACTACCAGAAGACCAAAGATTGGCCAGAGAGGCAATTCCCCCCCGAATCCGGATCCTCGGTCGCCATCCCCTGTAGCCATCCCCTGTCGCCCCCAAAACGACGTCGTTTTGGGAGCGAATTTTCAAAAAAAAAAAACGCAGAGAAGAGGGAGGAAGGAGAGGAAGAGGAAGAGGGAGAGGGAGGAAGGAGAGGGAGAGGGAGGGGGAGGGGGCCTTAAATACAGGGGAGGAGAAGGAGGAGGAGGCTGTGAGCTCGCCGTCCTCCTCCCTCGCCGCCGTCGCAGCCGCCGTCCCACCTCGTCGCAGCACCTGCGACCGCGCCATCGCCTCCGCCTCCGACCCTGCGACCGCGCCGTCGCCTCCTCCTCCTCCTCCTCCTCCCCTGTATTTAAGGCCCCCTCCCCCTCCCTCTCCCTCTCCTTCCTCCCTCTCCCTCTTCCTCTTCCTCTCCTTCCTCCCTCTTCTCTGCGTTTTTTTTTTTTGAAAATTCGCCCCCAAAACGACGTCGTTTTGGGGGCGACAGGGGATGGCTACAGGGGATGGCGACCGAGGATCCGTATTCATTCCCCCCCCACCCGATTTCAAAAACACTTTTTATTATTACACTCTTTTAAGTGACTGTCGCTCTCTTTTTATGAAACATGGCATCAAAATATTAAAATTAAAAATAAATAAATAAATAACTGAACAAAATATAATAAAAGAAAATAATTTTTAAAAATTATTGTTAGCCCTAGTAATGTAGCATAAATAGTCATACAATTCTTAGATCAAAGGGGTAGGCAAGACAAAGGCAAAAAAGGGGTCGGACTCAGAATCGCGTGAAATTTGGTGGATCAATGGAACCATGATTTTGGACAAATTCCATCATTTGGGTGGTCAAGTTCACAAATTTTTCGTTTTGGAAAGATTTGAAACTTCAATTACTCCTAGCACAGGCCTCGGAATCTAATTTAGTAAAATCTGCCATGATCGTGGAAGCATATATTAGTAGTTCCTTTATTTTATTGAAATATTTCTATTTTTGATAATTTTCGTTATATTTCCTTATTTCTGTATATTGTTCATTATGAGTCTACCAATTCCGGTTGTTTCTTATTTAAGTTAGGTGTGTCTTTGCTTATAACTAATAGATGCAAGCCTTAGGCCTCTTCAATTTTTGAGAATTAATATATTTGGAATTTTATACTCTTTTGTTCCAATCTTGGATATTCTTTGTGAATCAACCATTGTTGAATCTTTATTCTCGATATTTTTTGTGAATCAACGAGTTTAAAGAGGAATATTACTTCCGGTATTATTGTTTGAATTAACGGATTCTAAGATTGTAACGATTTCATGTTTCACACTGCATCACCTCGTTTGTAAAGAATAGAATAAAACATCAAGTAATTACTTGATCATGTTTATTCATAGAGACACTGTACGGAGTTTAATTGTCAATTCTATAATAGACATTTTTAAGGATGAAGGGTGGCACAACAGTCACTGCTATTCGAGCTATGGGGCCCACTTCGGGTCCCACTTCGATAATCTAAACCGTTCATATTTTATAATATGCCAAGTAAAACATTTCTATAAAAAATCAAATTGATTAAACATCGGTAGCACTAAAATCAAATCACTTTTGTATTCAATTTTATACTTATCGTTTATTTTTGCTAATACAAAATTGATTTGATCATAGTGCTACCGATGTCCGATTAACTTAATGTTTTGTAGGAATGTTCTACTCGGCATACTCTAAAAAATGAATGGTTTCAATCATCGAAATGAGACCTAGAGGGGGCCCCATAGCCCGAACAACAGTGATTATTGTGCCAAAGTCACGGCACCACACTTCATTCCATTTTTAATGACACGAAAGAATGTCGAACACAACTGAAGATGTGGGACTTTGATACATAGATTGTTTTATAGTTGCTCTATTTTGTAACTATATGTGGATACAAAAAAGATGTTATTTATATCTATTTTCATCTTATTTTCATTTTTATACTAGTAAAATTAATATTACAATTCATACTTTCTTTTTAAAGTATTTGTTAATACATATATTTGTCCCCTCATATGAAAACTATGGATCTGTCCGCGGTGTCTATGACTATATATGTCTGCAGTTCAGTTTTTCCTATGCTTTCTTTTATCATCTGTGTGTAACGCTTTTTTCTTGAATAAAATTTCATCTTATAAAAAAATTTCTAGGTTGATATACCAGCTGATCGATGCTTAACACGTTATGCATTTGAGAATGGACATGAAGCTCATATTCGGCATGGTAAGATTGAGATAGATGGTATCTCGGTCGAAAAGTCCTTTCTGTGCTTTGAAACAAAGAGTAAAGCTGAGGATGTTCGTGATAATCTATCAAATCTCAAAGGTGACAGCTTTCTTAAGCCATGTATGATCGTTTTACACGAAGAACGCCACTGGCTTGCTGTGGACAGGTTTGACTACAGCTTAGAACGCTATTGTTATCACAATCAGGAACGTTGGGACAACTCGCGAGTACTACTTGACCGAAAAGATGCAAAACTCGGTGACCCGAACCCAAAAGAAGAAGTCACCCGGTAGGTCTTATGTCTTATCTCATCTTTACTTTATATATTCTTGGCCAAGTTATACTGTATTTCTTACATTTTACTTTTTTTTTTGTATTATTTTGATCTCTACTTTTTTGATAAATTACAAATATACTCTTGAGATTTATTTAAAATATAAATTATTCTTTGCAATTCTAGAAATTACATCCCGTTCTTTGAAATTTCTAATTTTATAACAAATTATTCATTTTATTAATAAATTATCAAGTCAATTAACAATTTTTTATGATATCAAAATTTTATTTTAATTAATAATTTAGGTAATTTTATTATTGTATATGAAAGCAGTACGAAATTTCATATACTTAGTTAATTATGTTAAATAAAAAAATTTAAGAAAGGGATATTTGTAATTTTCTAAACTATATGAGGCAATTCGTATTTTAAACAAATGGTTTATATTCCTAAACTATAGCAAAATTGTCTATTTAGTCCCTAAACTATTGATTGAATCCATTAAGTCCCTAAAATATATTTTTCAAACTTATTTAGTCCTTAAAAGTATTAAAAAAAATAAAATATAAGCCCATAAATATTATAAATTACTAAAAAACCTTATCTAGTTAAAATTTTATTTCAAAAAATAAATTTTTATTCTGTCTTTAAAAGTGGGTGTCAATTCATATATTGAATTTCCTCTATAAGGATCAGAGTAATTATCTATAATATTTTCTTACTTATCTTGTACAATGAATACGTGTTTGCTTTTGTCTAATATCATATATCCGATTTAGTTTATAATTTTTAATTGATTGTTTTTAAGTTTTTCACGAAATTCTTTTTATTACTTAATTAATGTATTATTTTGATCTATTACTACTTGTAGAGAAGTATTATTATTAAAATTATCTAAACCTACTTCGTCAATATATCTAATATTCATATAATTTATTGATAAGAATGAAAATTAGACTCCAATATTAATTTTAAACACATAGAAATAAAATACCTTTTAAAGATAAAATAAAAATAAAAAGATTTTTTTTATAATAAAATCTTAATTAGGAAGATCTTTACTAATTTATAATACATATGGACATATATTTTGTACTGGCACAAAATAAATCCCGCACGTGTACTTCAAGCTCGAACTCCTTCAAACGATATTGTAAGATTTAATGTATAACATGTATAGATAAAGAGGAAAGAATAAATTGTGTATTGATAGATGTATTGATATGTTGTGTTGAGCTCTCTCTTTTATAGAGGAGAGAGAGAACAATTACAAACCTAAAGTAGAAGCACAAACCAAACAACATTATTAAAGGTACATTATTGAAGCATACTAATTATTATACTAACCTAATTATTAAAGTAGCACTTTACATATTATATTCTAACAGCCCCCTCAAACTCAAGGAGGATAGGAACCAACCAACTTGAGTTTGGAGAGAGTAGAAAAATAAAATAAAATAAAATAGGATAGGAGACACTGTATGGTTGTGTCAGACCGTTGGTGAAGACACTGTATGGTCGTGTCAGACCGTTGTAGGAGCTAACCGGAATCAATGTCGGGACAGTTTACGGGGTCATGCCGGACCGTTGTAGAAGCTAACCGGAATTAATGTCGGGACAGTTTATGGGGTCATGCCGGACCGTTGTAGAAGCTGACCGGAATCAATGTCGGGACAGTTTATGGGGTCATGCCGAACTGTTGTAGAAGCTGACCTGAATCAATGTCGGGACAGTTTATGGGGTCATGTCGGACCGTTGTAAAAATCGCACGCTCAAAAGGTGTGCCCAATCTTTCAAAATGCGTGCCATCAAAAGGCGTGCCCAATCCATAAAAAGGTGTGCCGGACATTATGGCGAGGCGCGTGACTACCTTGGCTTGCGCGCCCGTTTTGTCGTCTGGCGTCAAGTGGCGCGCGATGCGCGTATCGGCCCTGGCTATTTAAACCAAGGTTGAGGCGGAGGCTGTGCAAACCAGACTGAAACCTCTGAACATTTGCATTCTGAAACACTCTGTAAACACTCTGTAACCAACCCTTCTCTGAAACACTCAGCAACCCAGAACAGGGCCTCCTCTTGCCGTGGTCTGCTCACTCTCTTTCCCGACCTCAACGAGTCCACAAGAGAGATAACCAGTGCGATGGCCCTTGAACCTCAACCAAGCGCTTCTGGTTTTGCGCCGTTGAATTTTTCGATGCGGTCTGTGGAGCAAAGAATGGCAGTGCAAACGGATATTGAAGCCAATCAGTATACATTAAAGTCATGTGTGGAAACCATGACTGCGGTCACAAACTTGTCGCACCGGCTGCAGAGTAGGACAAATGAAGTGCAGCAGTTAAACGCCCAACTGGCTCTGCTCCAACGCATATATAAGGATGCGCGAGCAGAGATAAGTGTGCTAAAGGCGGAAAATAAGGAGCTGAAGCGGAAGGCCACCGTGATGTTCCGATTTGGAGGTCCACCATATGCTGCAGTGGAGGAGCAGGGGGGAGTGAACGTGCTTGGCGGCGTAGGAAACACGTAGGCAACACTGTCAAGGGCCGTCCAGGACGGAGGCAAGAAGAAGAGACCGGCGGCAGAGTAGAGAAGAAAAATTCCGCCTGTGGATGTAGTTGTTTTGTGTGTTTTGTTTTTATTTTATTTTATTTTTTGTTTTGTTTTTTTTTGTTTTTTTTTTTTTTGTTTTGTTTTAATGTTTTGGGTGTAAAATTCTGATCGGGGTTGATCCCCGGCATGAAGAAATGACAAGTTTGTGGAAGGAAAACGAGTTGGGTGTGAATAAATTTTTTTTTTTTTTTTGTGAAAGAAGGAAGATAAAATAAAATAAAGAAAAGGGTATAGTGGGATCAGACGGCGTGGTGTGAAAGTGGAGAGGGTTTGAATAATATAGGATAATAAATATATATATATATATATATATATATATAATAAAGAAAGTTGGGAACAACATGATAGCGGTGTGTATGGATGTGATAATGAGAGTGAAACAAACTTGGTGGGTGTGATTAAATAAAAAAAAAAAGAAGAATGGGTGTGGACGGTGAGATGTTGAACTAAAAGTGGACTTTGGGCAGAGAGAGAGAGAGAGAAGTTTGGGTTGTAAAGAATTTGTTGACAGCTGGTTATCCATCACACCTGCAGCCCTTTTTTTTTCTTTTTTCTTTTTTTGTTCACCCTGACTTCAGGATTGATGCATATGTTGCGCACCAACTGGATTTTTTTTTTTTTTCACATGATTCACATCACCTGTGATTTCCCGTCACCATCACGTGCCAACCCTGCGGTTCCTGTGTGTTCTGCGAGAGGGAGAGAAGAGGAGAGCCCAGGTCGCCACCCTCTATCAGAGATATATATATATATATATATAGATGTATTTGGGTGGTGCAGAGAGAAATCGAAGAGGGAGTTGCCGAGAGAGAGAGGTTGGTCTCTTCAGCTCAGAGAGAGTTTATGCATGTATGTCTGTGCGTGCTGCTCTCTCTCTAAAACCGTGTGTGTGAATGGCCTGTTGGGTCTGCCGTGTGGTGGTCTGCCGTGTGGTGGTTATGCTAGGTGTGTGCCCGTGTGCATGGGTGTGCCTTTGTGTGTTGTGTGTGTGTGTGGCTACTGTGTGTCTGCCTGTGCGGTGTGTCTATGGAGAGAGAGACCCAGCTAGAGAGAGATGAGAGTGAGCCGGTCTGGGTTGGACCTGGTGGAGGGTTCAGGTGGTGGGTGGTGGTGGTTTCGTTGGATTGTTGGTTTTCTTCGGCGATTGAGGAGGTTTGCCCTTTCTCCATTGCTGCATATGGAGAGAGAGAGAGAGAGAGAGAGAGAGGTTGCCCTGTGTGATGTGTGTCCAACTGTTGGTCAGATTGAAGGGACGACATCGATGGGTTAAGGTTGACAGTGGTGACAACAGTGAGAAGAGGAACGTGGTGGCGGGTTGTTGTTGTTGGAAGCCGAATGGGATGAGGTGAATTGTGCACCGATGAGCGTCCATTGGACTGAGGCTGCGGCGGAGATGTGCAGAGGACAGTGGTGGTGGTTGTTGTTGTTGTTGAATCTGCCACGAAAGAAGAAATTAAGGAAATTTGGGTTTGTCCGGCGGGCGGCCAAGGCGAGATTGCTGCCCGCCGGTGAAACGAAATTACTAAATTCTTAACCTAGCTCTGATACCATGTAAGATTTAATGTATAACATGTATAGATAAAAAGGAAAGAATAAATTGTGTATTGATAGATGTATTGATATGTTGTGTTGAGCTCTCTCCTTTATAGAGGAGAGGGAGAACAATTACAAACCTAAAGTAGAAGCACAAACCAAACAACATTATTAAAGGTACATTATTAAAGCATACTAATTATTATACTAACCTAATTATTAAAGTAGCACTTTACATATTATATTCTAACAGATATTGTTTGACCTAAAAACACAACTCAAATGAGTTTACCGACGGATATGTACCGTAAAACTCCTTCGATATTTAAGTTAGCTCTTAAGATCAATATAAGGGAAAAGATCTATAAATTCGGTGAGTAAAATTACATTACTTTCATTAGATTAACTCAGAACCTTTTGTATATTCCGCAAGGTAGAATTTTAATAAGATATTAATTCTCACTCATAAAATCCTACCAGGAGTCTACTTCCTAAGGATTAATTCCAAAGTTCAAGTAAAACGATACAACTCTCAGACCGGAAATCGAACCGAGCAAGCTATCTGCCCGGTTGCGCTCAACTGTGTGACTCCATTAACCTGGTCTTGCTTCATTCAGCTAGGTCAGCCGAGCTGAAACCCTTTGACAAGATCATGCTATGTTTGTCGGGTCACGGCTACCACTAGACCCACTCCACCAGTCAAAGACCCAATCAAACCGGTCAAACCTCGTTTAGGCCGACTGGATTTATGGAAATCTCTTTGTACGATCAACGCCTTAAGACCAAGTTTGCCGGGTCAACACCCTAAAGCTGTGCCCAACATTCAGCCCTAGCCTTCAGGCTGACCAACTCGTAGCTCGGCCCAAAGCAACCCCACACTATTAATAGCTCAGCCCAATTTAGTTCCGTGAAAAATCCCCTCTCATATTTTATTTTTGTAATCCTTTTAAGGATTAAATATGTTTTAATTAAATATTTTAGGAACTTAATATATTTAATTGATAAGTTATGGATTAAATAGCTTTTGATTTATATATACTTTTTTTTTATAATCATTTTAGGGACTTAATTGATTCAATCAATAGTTCAGGAACTAAATAGACAATTTGATGATAGTTTAGGAATAGAAAGTGTGATAAACTCATTTGTAATTTACCCTTTAAATTTTTGACGATAGTTTAGAGATATAAAATGTAAAAAACCCACTTGTCATTTACCTTTTAAATTTTGTGTCAATTTAGTCCACTTGACAATGTCCAATGTTTTGATAAAATCATACCGAACTGGCCGGTTGAACCGTTTGATATTGAAAAACCATTCTATTTTCATTAAACCGGCTAGAACTGCAGTTGAACGGGTCAACCAAGAATGGATTCAATAAAACCGGTCAGCCTCCCATTTTGCAAAAATGATAAGAACATTTGCAATACTTTGTTGTTTAGAAGAGTTTGATGTTGAAAGTCGCTCTATTTTTTCATTAAATTGGCCAAAACCGCGGTTGAACTGATTGACCCAGAACGGGTTGAACAAAACCGGTCGAGCTCCCATTTTGGGAAAATGATAAGAAAATTTGCAATACTTTGTTACTGGAAAGAGTCAAACACATAACCACGTAGAAATAGTATAACAAATAACCACCATGTCACATTCAACTTTTGTTTATATTTGATAAATATATATATTTATAACATTTTCTTTCGAACATTAAGTATAATTAATATATTTTACAAAAAATAAATATAAATATGTTTATGTAATTATAAATTTATCTTAAAATTTAAAAATAATTTAAATAAATGTATCTTAATTATTATATTATTATTAAATAAATTTTAATATATTTATAAAATAATTATGACATCACGATTTGATTCCGATTCGACCGGATGGTTGAATTGGCGACTCATCCACCCGATCCCTTTTCTAGTTCGCTTACCAGTTTGGTTTTTAAAACATTGACAACGCCATTAAGATTTTTTTATGAAAACGGTCACTGAGTTTCTCGAGGTTAATTACGAATTGATCAAGTTTACAATTTTACTCCTCAAAATATGACACATGTCACTTATGTGCAAATTTTTTTTATAAAATAATGCTAACAATTATAATTAATTGGATCAAATTAAAATAAAATTTAAAATTCAAAATCAAAATCAAAATCAAGCCAATTAAAATTAAAAAAACTAAAATAATACAAAAATTAAAGATCAAAGACCAAAAATGACACTACCAATATAATTTGCCCTAGACTCTTCCGCTTGTTGCATTGCGCATATGTTAATTTTAATGTTTTAATTATTTCAGGTATCAACTTAAACCAACGTATCGACAAATCGTCTGGTATGTTGTATCTTACACACTCTTTCCCTCTATGGCTATTTTGGGTAGATAGAATAAACAATTTTTTTTTTTGCTTATTTACTTATTTTTTGACTTATTCATAAAATTGTTAGGAAGATGGAAATAACCAGCTTTCTTTTTTTTTTTTCAAAATTATTTTAATATGGTATCACATTACTTGCAAAATTGTAAATTGATCATATCAATCATCAATAAATAAATAAATGAATATATATATTATACAACGAAAATAAGTTTTTAGTGAGGAGTCTTGTGAGAGCTTTAATATTTCATACTATTTTTTTTGATTTTCTTAATTTTAAATAATTAAAAAAATCTTCATTGGCTAATTTCTATTTAACCATACAAAAATAAAATTTTAATTAGTCCATGATTTATTTGATAATCCCACATCAGTAGAAGAAGAAAAAAGTGAGTTAAAGTGAATCTTATACTCTCATTTAATAGTGTAGTGTTGTGCATCTTTCAATATAGTTTAAATTTTAAAGCAAAATTTAAAAGTTTTGATTAATTAATTTTGTATAAGTTGGTTGGTTTTTTAATCTAACCAATTAGGCTGAATCATTTTTGATTTGACTGGTTTGTTAGTTTAATTGTGATCGTAGTAGTTTTATCAAAATATATTTGTTTGATTCAAAATAAACTAAAGATTGATCTGATTAAAAATTGAACAATTAAGATTGTTTGATTAGAAATATACATCCCGCCCCAAATAATTGTTAACTTTTATTTTATAATCCCACATTAGAAAAAGAAGAAAAAAGTGAATTGTTTCACTTATATAAAGTAAACATTAATATTGTAGTGTTGTGCCTATTTCAATTCAAGACAATTTAAATTTTAAATTAAAATAACATTTAAAAGTTTTAATTAATTAATTTTTGTATAAGTTAGTTGGTCATTTGAGCTAACCGATTAGGTTGAACCATTTTCGGTTTTGATTGATTCACCGATTTAACTACGATTTCTCATATTGATTTTCTTAATTTTAAACAATTAAAAAATTTTCATTGATTAACTTTCATTTAACCATATAAAAATAAAACTCTAATTAGTTTATGATTTATTTTATAATCCCACATTGGGAGAAGAAGGAAAAAATGAGTTGTTTCATTTATATAAAATAAATCTTATAATCTCATTTAATATTGTAGTATTATACATAATTCAGTTCAAGAAAATTTAAATTTTAAAATAAAAACTCTAATTAGTTTATGATATGATTTATTTTATAATCTTACACTGGAAAAAGAAGGAAAAAGTGAGTTATTGTTAATTTTTATTTTACAATCTCACATTGGAAAAAGAAGGAAAAAGTGAGTTGTTTCACTTATATAAAATGAACCTTCATGCTTCCATTTAATATTGTAGTGTTGTGCACGTTTCAGTTAAAGATAGTTTAAATTTTAAAATTAAAATAACTAATATTGTTTAATTCAAAATAAACTCCCCCAAACAATTGTTAATTTTTATTTTACACAATCCCAACTCAGGAAAAGAAGGAAAAAATGAGTTATTTTAGCTATATAAAGTAAACATATGCTCCCATTTAATATTGTAATGTTGCGCATATTTCAATTGAAAACAATTTAAATTTTGAAATAAAATAAAATTAAAAAGTTTTAATTAATTAATTTTTGTGTACGTTAGTTGGTCTTTTGACCGATTTTATCAATATATATTTATATTTTTATTTCTAAAAGGTATGTTTAAGTTTTATGAGAAACTTTAACATAGAATAAACTAAAACTAAAAAAATTATAAAATGAAATTTAATTTAATTTTATCATAAATATATATATATATATATATATATATATATATATATATATATATTTTAATTTATTCTAGTTTTTTTCATCTTTACAAATTAAATTATGACATCTATTTCTTATTATGAGCTTAAAATATATAATTAATGATATAACAACTACAATATATATTCTAATAAAATGGTTAAAATTTGATTCATTCTAAATTATTTTTCTATACTTTTTAAATAAATTTTATGTTATTATTTAATTTTAAAATTATTTTTAATTATTTATTTAGCATGTGCATTGCACGGGTTTATATGCTAGTTACTCTTATGCAATTTTTTATTTTTTTATTTTGGGATTATTCACACACGATGGTATTTTGATAATTTTGCTTGTTGGCTGATTTCTAAATTCTCAATTGCTTTTTTGCTCAAATAAGTTGGCTTTTGACCACTTGAAAATAAGTCAAAAGCAAGATTTTTTTCTTTCTTCCCAAAATAGGCCTATATTTATCTATCTGTTCAATTATTATCTATATATTTTGTTATATATTTTGATCGGCGAAAATTGGTTGTTGATTATTAGGTTAATACATATAGGAGTTAGTCTCCCCACCCTATACAAAGTATCAAGTACTTGCCCTTTTAATTCAACTTTGGAGTTAAACTCATGACTTCCCTACGGACTAAATACTTAGAAAAATCATGGTAGCCAATTAAGTGGTTGTTTGGAATGATCTATACAAGTGTACTTTTTGACTTTTTAACTAAAAAAGTAGAGAAAAAAAAATATGTATGTTTGGGAAATTTTTTTGATTTTTTATGAAAAAATGTGTAATAAAATATTGTAGCAAATATCGAAATTATCGGATTACCCTTCCTGACACAGTCAGCAACACTGCGTTGATTTTCCATGCATGTCAAAAAAAAATTTTTTTACGGGAATTTGTGGCTTACATTGTGCCACATTTTCTTTTTTTATGGGCATTTGTGGTTACACTATTTTCATTTATGGTAATTTGTGGCTGTTTTTTTTTATACCCGACAGATTTTTCGCCAAAATAAGGTGAATAGTATGAACTTTTTTGCTTTTTTAGTGATTTTTTGGCTTTTTTTTCTTTTGTAGGTGATGCCAAACCAGCCCTAAGTTAGACCTAATTAGTTATCAATTTTATTCCACATGAGAACACCAGAATTAGGGTTGACACTTTCTTTGTTTCATAATTTCTATTCCCAAAATACCTCTATAATTGATTACTGTTGGAACAATCTTCTGTATATAATAAATAATTTGAAACAAATCAAACAAACAAAAATAAATTACTTACAGAATTTATTTACCGAAACAACTTAACAATAAAAATGATCAAGTCGAGTGTGTGATACTCTATCCTTAAGACAGATTCGCCCCGCTCAAGTGCTTATGGAATAATGGTGTCTATCTCTCAGGATACAATGATCTTTCACAGATTGTATTAGCACTAAAAATTATCTGTTCGGAAAACTAGAACCTGTGTTCTATACTCTCAGAAATTTCTCTAAAAAACTAGTATGAAGAATAATGTAAAAAGAGAGCAAAATGGAAGAGTATTGAATTTTCGGAATGAACAAAATGTTGGGAGAGAGTCTTAATTTATAGGCAAGTTGGTGCCTTTTCGGAAGACCTAAACAAGTCTAACAGGGAACCGAACGGGTGAAATTTCAAATTGAACAGGTTTGATTTCGAATTGAACAGGTGCAAACTGTTGAAACAGTTTTGAATCTGTCTGGGAAGAAATTAAATCTATCCAGGTGCAATCTGTTAAAACAAGTTGAAAAATCTGTTTGGACTGGTTTGGAAAAGACACACTGATTGAGAGCAAAAACAAAATTTGAATTCAAACTGCTTAGTGCAAAATTCAAATTTTCTCGCAAGAATTTTTGGAAAAAATTCAAATAAATCTTGTCCAAAAAATTAATGTTAGGACCCAACCCACAACCTACACCCAGCCCGACCGGACGGATGGCGACGCGTGTGGTGGTTTGAGCCAAAGCCCACTTTGTCCGTAACTTCTTCCTTCTACAAACTTGGGATGCCCCTTGGGGCCCAACCCAAGTTTGTCCATCTAGAACTTATATACACACACAAGCTCTCTTAAAGTTTCAATGTAAGACAACCATTTTAAGGTAACCCACATTTGACTCTTTTAATTTTTCATTCCATGAACTCGAAAACGACGTCAACTTCTCATTCATTCATAAATGGTTTTGACGAACCATTTTCACTGTGTGACTTGCCATGCGGCAAGAAACACGTTACCTTTTTAAACTCACCTTAAAAGATGTGTGGGCCCCACTCAAATTTGAGCTCAACTCAAATTTGAGCTCAAAGTTGGCTCAATATAAGCCTATAAAAATCATAATTTCCAACAATTACATTTCCAAAATATCCTCATAACTGTTGTTTATGTAAAATAATATAAAAATGACAATGAGACTCAAATCTTAGCCATAATTCTAACAAAGAAGACATTTGCCACTTAAGTAATATATAGTATGAGTATATATATATATATATATTTGTTAGAACAATCTTCTATATAAAATAAAAAACTTGAAACCAAATCAAACAAATAAAAATAAATTACCTACATAATTTATTTACTGAAATGATTAAGTACGAAAAATGATCGAGTCGAGTGTGTGACATTCTGTCCTTAAAACAAATTCGCCCCGTTTCGGTGCTTATGGATAAATGGCGTCTATCTCTCAGGATACAATGATCTTACATAGATTGTAGTAGCACTCTAAACAATCTGTACGGCAAACTAGAACTTGTGTTCTATACTCTCTGAAATTATTATCTAAAACTAATATGAAGAGAATTTATGCAAGTGAGCAAAACTTGAAGGAAAACAAGAGAATTTTGGATTGAACAAACTGCTGGAATAATTATAGTATTTATAGACAGATTGGTGACCTTTACGAAAAGCCAAACAGGTACTTTTCGAAATGAATAGATCTGATGTCGAATTGAATAGGTGCAGAAAGAAATTCAAATCTATTTGAAACAGTTTGAATCTATCTAGAATAAACCAAATATGTTTGGTGCAAACTGTCCATCTGTTTGAACCTGCTAGACCGGGGAAGGCACTATTTTGGACAAAAATTGTATTCAAATTTGGCACAAAATTTGAATTAATTTCATTCAGAAAAAATAATTTTCCCGCGAGAATTTTTGAAAAAAATTCAAAAATATTTTGGCCAAAAAATTAATATTAGGACCGACTCAACCCACAAGTCACACTCGCGCCCAGCATGCCTTGGCTCGGCTCGACACGGCAGCCGAATGAATTAAGGTGTGTGGTGGTTTGAGCCAAAGTCCACTTTGTCCATAATTCCTCTCTTCTACAAACTTGGGGTGCCCCTTGGAGCCCACCTCAAGTTTGTCTACCTATAGCTTATAAACACACACAAGCTTTCTTAAAGTTTCAACATGGGACAACCATTTAAAGGAAACCCACTTTTGACTCTTTAATTGTTCATTCCACGACCCCGAAAACGACGTCAACCTCCTATTCACTCATATATGGTTTTGGCGAACCATTTGCACCATGTGACTTACCATGTGGCAAGGAACATGTCACCTCTTTGGACCCATCGCAAAAAATGTATGGGACCCACTCAAATTTGGGCTTAAAGTTGGCCCAAAATAAGCCTATAAAAATCATAATTTCAAAAATCCCCGACATGAATGAAATTTGACGGAGAGAAAATACAACAACATGATCTAATTACGGAGAGTACAAAAATCGGTGATATTCTGCGAATGATAGGTAGCTTTTAGCTTTGAACCTTCTCTTGTGAGACACTATCGGATTTACTAGCTAACCAGTGAACATGATGTCTTGAACTATTCAGCCATTTGTGTAAACCAAGATAATAGAACTCAAACAGTGTATTACCAGATATAGTTTAGTTCTCACTAATGTGTTCATTTTGACCCTGAACAACCTGGTCTTTCGTGAGTGCTTTAGAGAATTGTAACCCTTTACAAATCTCATAGAACTGGCTCAGTTCACACTTATATAGGTGATTCTTATGAAGAGTATCCTGCTATACTTCACTAGGTATTCCTCGATATAAGAATCATTAAAAGTTTTACTTAACTTAAAATGCTACAAACATCACTATTTCATCATAGAAAAGGATAGGAGTTTGACTCTCCAGTTATCCTTATGAGTCATACACAATTCGGTTGTCCCTTTAAACCTAGATCTTGGGATCTCCAGTCAACTAGGTTTGGTTATCGTTGTAGTAACTCTAATTTAATAGGCTTAAGTCTCATTCCCCTCAATGAATTCTCAACTAACTCTCTTGCTAACCCTTTGATTAGTGGATCCGCTATGTTGTCTTTAGACTTCACATATTCAATGCAAATAATTTCATTAGAGAGTAGTTGTCTCACGGTGTTATGTCGACAACGGATGTGTCGTGACTTACCGTTATACATATGACTCTGTGCTTTACTTATTTCTGATTGACTATCATAATGTATGCATATAGCAGGCACCGATCTTGGCCACATTAGAATATCTTCAAGGATGTGACGAAGCCATTCTGCTTCTTTTCCAGCTTTATCTAAAGCTATAAATTCTGATTCCATAGTAGACCTAGCAATGCAAGTCTGTTTGAAAGATTTCCAAGATACAGCCGCACCACCAAGAGTAAAGACATACCCACTGGTGGATTTTGAGTTTCTAATATCCGATATCCAGTTTGCATCATAGTATCTTTCAAGTACTACTGGATATCTAGTATAATTTACCCAATGTTACGTGTAAATTGGAGATATCTTAGAACCCTTATAATAGCTTTCCAGTGTTCTACTCTTGAATTACTCATATATCTACTTAATTTACTTACTGCATAAGCTATATCCGGGCGAGTGCAGTTCATCAAGTACATTAAGCTTTCAATAATTTGGGCATACTCTAATTGAGAAATACTTTTTTATATATTTTTAGAAAGAAACAAATTGGCGTCCACATGTGTTCTAGCAAGATGATCATTATCTTTGCTAAATTTGTCAAGTATTTTCTCAATATAATGTGATTGTGACAAAGTATATCTTTCTGATGTTTTGGTAATTTTTATACCAAAAATTACATCAGCAATCCCCATGTCCTTCATGTCAAAATGTTTATTCAACATTTTCTTGATAGTTTTAATTATGTCATTATTACTACATATGATGAGCATATCATCCACATAAAGACATACTATAACATAACCGTTGTTTGTATTTTTAATATAAACACATTTGTCATATTTATTAATTTTAAATCCATTTGACATCATCGCATTGTCAAATTTCTCATGTCATTGCTTTGGTGCTTGTTTTAAACCATATAATGATTTAACCAATTTACACACTTTCTTTTCTTTTTCTGGAACAGAAAATCCTTCTGGTTGTTCCATATAAATTTCTTCATTTAACTCACCATTTAAGAATGCTGTTTTTACATCCATTTGACGAATTTCTAGATTGTTCAAAGATGCAATGGTAATTAGCATTCTAATGAATATTATTCTAGTAACTGGTGAGTGTGTGTCAAAATAGTTAAGACCTTCTTTTTGTCTATATCCTTTGAACAAAAGTCTTGCCTTGTATTTGTCGATTGATCCATCTGCTTTCATTTTTCTCTTGAAAATCCACTTGTACCCAAGAGGTTTACAACCCGGTGGCAGATCCACCAATCCCCAAGTGTGATTTTGCAAGATGGATTCAACTTCACTATTTACAGCCTCTTTCCATAAAGGAGCTTCAGGACTGGACATAGCTTCTTTGAAAGTTAAAGGCTCATTTTCTAACAAAAAGGTTAGCAAATCTAGACCAAAAGATTTTGAGGTTCCAGCACGTTTACTACACCTAGGTTCCTCTTTCTCATTTTGATCTATCTCTTGCTCTTATTGTTGATCTTGTTCTTGATCATGAATAGTAATGGCATGATAAGATCTTTTGTTAGTACTAGTCTCTTGTCCAATCTTATTAGGAAACACATATTCAAAGAAAGATGTATTCCGAGATTCAATAATAGTATTTACATGCATTTCGGAATATTCTAACTTATGAATAAAAAATCGATGCGCACTACTATTCATGGCATAGCCAATGAATATGCAATCAACAGTTTTAGGACCTATTTTAATCTTTTTAGGACTAGGAATAGCCACTTTAGCCAAATATCCCCACACTTTTAAGTATATGTAGGATGGTACTCTCCCATGCCACATTTCATAAGGTGTTTGATTCACTTTCTTTTGGAATACTTGATTAAGAATATAATTAGCAGAAAGTATTGCTTCCCCCCACAAGTTCTGAAGTAATCTAGAACTTATTAACATGGTATTCATCATTTCTTTTAAAGTCTTATTTTTCTTTTCAGCAATTCCATTTTCCTGAGGTGAGTAAGGAGCGCTAGTTTGATAAATTATTCCATGTTCTGTACAAAACTCACTAAATAGTGATTCATATTTACCACCTCTATCACTTCTTAGTTTTTTAATTTTCTTACCCAGTTCATTTTCAACTTCATTCTTAAATTGAATGAAAGTTTTCAAAACTTCGTCATTGGTTCGAATTAAATAAACATAGCTATATCTAGTATAATCATCTATGAAAGTGATAAAATATTTTTTCTCATCTCTAGTTTGAATTGATTTAAAATCACAAATGTCACTAGGAATTAATTCAAGTGGTTCTATATTTCTTTCAATTGAATAAAAATGAGTTTTGGTTAATTTTGCCTCCACACAAATTTCACATTTATGATTTGGATCAATTCCAAATTTTGGTAAACATTCCATATTAATTAATCTACGCAAAGATCCATAATTAACATGTCCTAGTCCACTATGCCACAAATTTGAAGACTCAAGCAAGTAAGAAGAAGATGTATTATTATTAATAACAGAGGGGACAACAGTCATTACAGTTATTTTGAAAAGGCCATCAGACATGTAATATTTTCATACATACATCTCATTTTTGGTAAGTACAAATTTGTCACTTTCAAAAACTAGCCTAAACCCATTTTTACTTAATAGAGATTCAGAAACATGATTCTTGCGAATGTCTGGTACATGCAGCACATTGTTGAGAGTGAGTTCTTTTCCAGATGTCTTCTTCAGAATAATCTTTCCTAATCCTTCAACTTTAAAAGTCGAGGAGTTGTCCATAAAAAGTTGTTCACCGTTGTCCACCATAGAATAGGATGTGAACATCTTTTTGTCGGCACAAATGTGGCGAGTAGCACCAGTGTCCACCCACCATTCTTTGGGATTTCTGACAAGGTTTGCCTCGAAAACAACTGCAAAAAGATTTATGTCATCTATACCATTGGAAAATTTGTCCACTTCGGTCATATTGGCTTGAGCAGGCTTCTTGCTTGATCTTCCTTTGCCTTTGCACTTGCTACGACAATCTTTAGCCCGATGTTCCTCTTTGTCACAGATGTGACATTTGCCATTAAACTTATACTCTTTGGTTTTCCCTCCTTTAGAGCCTTATGAAGAACTTTCTCCAGCATACTTCCGTTTCTTTGCTTTTGGAGCATGTTCCACTATATTTGCCTTAAATTCCATGGGATGCTTACCAGCCTACTTATCAGAATTACGGTTGTCCTCCTCAATCCACAAATGCACTACCAATTCTTCCAAAGTCATTTCTTTGCGCTTATGTTTAAGATAGTTCTCGAATTTCTTCCAACCTTATGGTAATTTTTCAATTAAGGAAGCAACTTGGAAGAGTTCACTGAGAGACATGTCTTCTGCATAAATGTCATGCAAAATGAGTTGGAGATCTTGAACTTGGCTGATCATAGTCTTAGAATCAACCATTACAAAGTTTAGAAATTTGCCTATCACGAATTTCTTCGAGCCAGCATCTTCTGTTTTGTACATTTTCTCCAAAGACTCCCAAAGTTCCTTTGTCTTCTTGATAGGGCTGTAGACGTTGTATAATGTGTTATCAAGTCCGTTCAAGATGTAGTTCCGGCAAAGGAAATCAGCATGTTTCCAAGCATCAACCGCAGCAACTACTTGTCAGTCGATTTCATCCTTGTTCAGAGTAGGACTATTCTCATAGAAGAAGCACGCCAGGTTTAGAGTAGTAAGATAAAATAGCATTTTCAACTGCCATCTCTTAAAATCAGTTCCTAAGAACTTCTCTGGCTTTTCACCGTGATTGATTGGCACAATCACAACAGGAGGAGGGGTTGGAGCAATTGCAGTCACCATGCCAGTACTGGTTTGAGCATTAGTTTTAGTAGCCATGAATTCTATATTATAAAACAAAATTATAATTAGAATTTGTATACTACACAGAAAATTTAAACCATAAACACGGAATTTAATTCTGTAAAAATAAAAAAAAACAAGAATTGTAACTTTTATTTCTAATTAATTTGAAAATAAAATATTTATTTAAACAAATTAATTCCACACAGAAAAATATTTCTGTAATACTTTAAAAATTAAAATACTGAAAATAGAATTTTAATTAATGAAAACTCAGAAATTATTTCTGAAAACCAAAATTAATTTCTGACCAACTTCACAAATGAATATTCTGAAATTGTTAATGATAACTAGTATATTACTATTAGTTGTCAAAGAAAATAAACAGTATATTACTACTCTTTGTATTTTCCAACCAGAATATTACTTTGTAAAAACACAGAAAATAATTTCTGTAAGAAGAAGAAAGAAAGAAAAGAAATAAAAAAAAAAATTATGTATAAACAGAATAATTCAAATCTGTCTTAAGATTGTTGGAATAATCTTCTGTATAAAATAAATAACTTGAAACCAAATCAAACAAATAAAAATAAATTACTTACAGAATTTATTTACCGAAATGATTAAGTATAAAAAATGACCAAGTCGTGTGTGTGACACTCTGTCCTTAAAACAGATTCGCCCCGTTACGGTGCTTACGGATAAATGGCATTTATCTCCTAGGATACAATGATCTTACACAGATTGTAGTGGCACTGCAAACAATTTGTACGACGAACTCGAACCTGTATTCTATACTCTCTGAAATTATTGTCTAAAACTAATATGAAGAGAATTTATGCAAGTGAGGAAAACTGGAAGGAAAACAAGAGAATTTCGAATTGAACAAACTGCTGGAATAATTGTAGTATTTATAGGCAAATTGGTGACCTTTAGGAAAGGTCGAACAGGTACTTTTCGAAATGAACAGATCTTATTTCGAATTGAACAGCTGCAGAAAGAAATTCAAATATGTTTGAAACAGTTTGAATCTATCTGGAAGAAACTAGTTTGGTGCAAACTGTCAATCTGTTTGAACCTGCTGGACTGGAGGAGGCACTATTTTGGACAGAAAATTGAATTCAAATTTGGCGCAAAATTTGAATTAATTTCACGCAAAAAATTTTGGAAAAAAATGAAAATAAATTTTGTCAAAAAAATTAATATTATGACCGACTCGACCCACACTGGCGCATGGCTTGGTCGAACGGCAGCGTGCGTGTGGTGGTTTGAGCCAAAGCCCACTTTGTCCATAATTTCTCCCTTCTACAAACTTGGGGTGCCCCTTGGGGCCCAACCTAAGTTTGTCTACCTAGAACTTATAAACGTACACAAGCTCTCTTAAAGTTTTAATGTGGGACCACTATTTAAAGGAAACTCACTTTTGACTCTTTAATTGTCCATTTCACGAACCCGAAAACAATATCAACTTCCTATTCACTCATAAATGGTTTTGATGAACCGTTTATACCGTGGGACTTACCATGCGATAAGAAACATGTCACCTCTTGGACCCACCCCAAAAAATATGTGGGACCCACTCAAATTTGGGTTCAAAGTTAGCCTAAAATAAGCCTATAAAAACCATAATTCCAACAATTTTATCATTATTCTTATACATTATAACAAATAAGAGTGGTAAGTACCAAACTTTCTTTTCCTAAAAATAAAAATTTTGTTGTGAAAAATATTTGAGAACTAATTCCTGTCGTCGTGAGAACAATTGCTAAAAATTTCTTCCGAAAAGTAAAAAATGGGATTTTTAGAGACAAAAATTAAAAAATTTTGTTAATAAATGTACTTTTAGAAACAAAATAATTTGGTCCTAAAAAAATTTGGCTCTATTTGATTGTATTTTCAAATTATAATTCTATCCACACATTCTAATACCATGTTTGGATAGGATTTTCAAATCATATATCCATACTAAACAGAAAACTCTGCAGAAAACACTCTGTGTCAGGCAGGATTTTTTTTTTTTAAATTTGGCTTAACCGGTCGTCCCACCGAACGTCCGGCCGGTCATCCCACAGATTGACCTGTCGGACGTCCTGAACAATGCGAATTTTTTTTTTTTTTTTTTTTTTTTTTGCAATTGGCACTATTGCTTTTTTTTTTTTATTTTAATAAAACAATATTTTTGGAATTTTTTTAAAAAATTTATAAGCTTTTTATAGATTTTTAAATTGTGTGTTTGGTTATGAGTTGTTAGTTTTTGTATCACATATCATATGTCACATCAAAAATTTCTCACTCAATTCAAAACTTTTTTCAAAACTCATTCACCAAACAAATTTTCTATACTCAAATCATAATCTCAAAACTCATAAATTCAAAATACAACTCATATTCTAAAATTATAGTTAGAAAACTCTACTAAACGCAATCTTTATTTTTCAAACAAATTTTGGTACCAAAAGGATAATAATTCATTACTAAGGCCAAGTTTGGCATGATTGAAAAAAGACAAAAAGTCAAAAAGTTACTATCCTATTTAAGTCATATCATCTTATTTAAGTCACATCACCTCTCTAACACATCACTTCAAACCCAACCCAAACCCAACTCATATTTCATAAAAAGTCAAAAAGTACACTTATTTAGTCTTCCCAAACTAAATATCTAGTTTTGTTACTAAAAATATAATAACGACATGTTTAGTAACAAAAATATTTTGTTCTTAAAAAATAATTTTGTCCCTATATTTTTGTCTTTAAAATTTTAATTTGTTATAGTAATAAAATTACTTTTTTTTTATTATAATTATACACGCATTATAAGCTGTTAATGTGTGTGTGTATATATATATATATATGTGTATATTTCTTTCCAGCAACTGTACAACTTACAGTATAACGTTTTAATTATTTCAATTAATTATACTGCAGTGACATTATAACTGGCATCTATCAACTCCACAGCCAAAAATACTGGCATGGAGACCTCTCAATCACAGATATTTTAATAGTCAACGATAGGGCGAAATTCGCCTTCCTAAGAGGAGCCCGTGGTGGATCGCCTGACAAAAGAGGAGAGGATTTTGAAAAATTGCGGAAGGTATTTAAGGAGGTACTTGGCGTTGTCAAAGATCGACAAAGTAGAATGCCACGTACTGAGCTGAATCATTTTCATAAAAATGCTGCCCCAAAAATCAACAATTGGTAAGATTATATATATATATATATATATATATATATATTTATCTCTAATATGTTTTGAGGTTGTAGGTCAACATTCAATTTATGAATAAATAAAACGGAATAAAAATAGGATTGAGTTTTTTTCATGTTCATATCGCAATATGAGATGAATTTTTTTTCAATAATTCAAACTGTTTATATTATAAGGCTCTCAATATATATCATTCATTAAAAAAAGGAGGATCACTTCTAATTTAAATCTGGATTGGAGGGTATTGTTTGGGCATGTGGGATCCACCACCGGCCCCGTTTTAATTATCCAAACCGTTAATTTTGTCGGGTACTTTGTGTAATTCATCTACAAAAGAAATTAGATCGATATGATAATTGTAATTTACTCAATTTATCGCGTTTTTATCTAAAAAATGTATGATTTATTTTTAAAAACACAAATTTTTTTTTATTAAAAGTGTGATAAATTTAATAAGTTACAGTTATTGGATCAACTTAATTTTTTGTATGAATGAAATACACAAAATACTTTGACAAAATGAATGTTTGGATCATCTAAATAGGGCTTATGCTGAGCCCCCACAAATCCAAACAACATCCTCCACTCCAAAATTTGGACTAGAGAGCATCATCCTCCTTAAAAAAATTAGATTAATCCGATAATAGTAATATTTTCATTTTATCGTGTTTGTTTGAATGGTCTATTTTCAAAAAATAAAAAATAAAAAAAATTTGTGGTCCATTTGGAGATAAATGTGATAAAATGAAAAGATTACGAATCTAGAATTATCATATCAAAGTAATTTTTTTCATTAATAATATACATTGGGATCCTATAAAATAAACAATTCAGATCATCAAAATTAGAATAATGACGGGCTCCACAAGCCCATAAAATTGTCTCATTCTGTGATGTTAACATGAAAAAAGCTCAATCTAAAATTTTTTATTTTAAATTATTTATTTATTTATTTATTTTTTTGCTCATAAATTCTTTTACAAATTCGAAATTCAAACATAAATATTAGAAAATTAATAAATAAATAAAAATAAAATAAAATAATGAGAAATTATACCGATAATCCTTATATTTTACCCCTTTCAATTAGCTTGATTTTGATCCTTAATTTTAAATTTTGTTTTAATTTAGTCCAATTCACAACGCCATTATAGTTTTTTTTTTACAAAAAAAGATCAGTGAGTCGGTTGAAGTAAACTCACTGAATTGATCAAATTTACAATTTTATTCCTAAAAACATGACACATGTTGCTCATGTTCTCATTTGTTCATAAAATAATGCTAACAGTTGTAATCAATTAGATAAATTCAAGACAAAGTAAAAAATTCAAGATCAAAATCAATCCAATTAAAATTATAAGGACCAAAATAACACAAACGTTAAAGTATATATAATGACTATTGGCATAATTTGCACTAAAATAATTGCTAATGAGACATGTTTCACTCAATTGATTTACATTTACGTTCTATTTATTTCGGCGGAAAACGTTTTCCAGAAAATATTTTTTGCATTTTCTGGTATTTAGTACAACGGAAAACAAAAGTCAAAAGAAGCATTTTTCATGGTCAACAAAAAATAAGCCTATTTGGGCAAAAAGTATTTTTCACTCTTAAAAGGTGAAAAGCATTTTCCGAACTAAAATTTTACTAATGTCATCACATTGTCGCCACCACCTCCTCCACCACCACACCACCATCATTGTTGTGGCTGCCACACCACCACCACCGCCACTACCACTACCACCACCTCCACCCAACCACTACCACCACATCTACCCGACCACTACCACTGATGTTGCTACCGTCGTTGTCACCACAACAGCCGCCATCACCACTATAACAACCACCGAACACCTCTACCCTGTCGCTGCCACTATTACCACCACTTGCAATTATTAGTGCATTAATTTCAAGAATGCAACCAAACATAAGAAAAAGTTTTCTTATGAAAAATATTTTTTGAAATAGGTTTTATGTAGAAAATATTTTCTATTGAAAAATGTTTTTCGCTGAAATAAAAGAAGCCATAACTTTTTCTTCATTTCCTATATTTACTTTTTATGGGTTTTTTTTGTTTTTTTTTTTGTTTTCTTTTTTTTGGGTTTAATAGGCCGAGTCTGGCGAAACTGTTCTTCCATCCCCTTCTAAGGACTCCAATGCAAAGGTTTCATCTACCCGTTATGATGCGTGCCATAGAACGGTACTCAGAGTCACAGTACCAATGGCTTGAACGTCGCCCAGGAGGGGGGCCGACTGGGTGGAAAGAAAAAGTTCGCGGAGACTACAAGGAGATTCTAAGTTATCGAAAAAATAATACCTGCAAGTGCAAGTGCAAGTCCACTTCCACTTCCACTTCCACTTCCACTTGCACTTGCACTTGCATTTGCTCAGAACACCAAGATAAAAAAGAATACAAAGATGATGATTGGGATCAGTTTACGTTTGTCAGGAACACTATTGTCCACATCAATGTAAGGATAAGTAGCTCAAAAGGGTTAATTTTTGACATTCAACTCAACTTCTTTATCAAACATTGATTTCAAGTCAGGAATGCTATCAACATCTGATTTAAATTCATTCTACATACGGATACATAATACACACTTTCAATATTCACTGCACAATTTATTCTAGACTGAAGTCTAAGTCTCTAGACTTTCTGGTTTCAAATTAATTGTCCGTGGTTTAGACTGATATGTGCCCTTCTTCGTTTGAAGGGAAATTATAACCCTTTTTTATTTTATTTTTTTAACTAATTTGTTTGTTGTAATTTTAATTTTATCAATTTTATTTTTAAAATTTTCACATTGTATATTTGTCAAGTTAGTCCAATTGATAATCTTTCTTTAAAAAATTGGACTGAAATTAATGGATAACTCTTCTCAAACTAATTGAGGGGATGACACAATGTGAAAAATTAAAAGATAAAAGTAATTAAAATTATAACAAAAATACTGATACAATAGATAAATTACAAATATCACCAGTATAATTTAACAATGTTTTATTTTTTTGTGAAACAGGACTCTCGCAACAAAAATGTTGACAATGCCACATCCTCGGGGGTTAGTCTATGAAGTTCAATTTATAATTTTAATTGTATCAATTATATTTTTAAATTTTATTGTTTGCGTCTATCAATATAGTCTAATTGATAATTTTCTTTAAAAATTGGACTAAATAGGGAACTCTCCTCAAAGTGATTGAGGGGATGTCATCAATTAAATTCAATTGACGCAAAGTGAAAATTTACAAGACAAAATTAATATACTTAAAATTATAAAAATTATATTGACATAAGAGAAAAGTTGCAAAAAATCACGAGTAAAACTTTCCTTAAAGAGAAAAAAAGTAAAGGAAGACTCATGGTCAATGCTTCCATCATCACGGGTTAGTTTCAGAAATTCAACTTCTTTATCAAACATCGGTCTCAAATTAATTTGTTTGAAGGTCAAATCATAACCAAAGTCTCTGTAATTTGGTTTTGCGTTTATTTGTTTTTTATAATTTTAATCGTATCAAATTTATTATTAAAATATTTAAATTGTGTCAATTTATTCAAATTTATATTATCATTTTAAAAATTGGACTGAAATAAATGAGAAAAATAGTCCATTCACTCTCTTCAAATTGATTGAGGAATTGATATCTAATTTGAAATTGTTTATATTTTTAATGAACTGTTTTGCACTTTATTTCTGTCCAATTTCTTAAAAAAAATGTTACTAATTGAACTGATAGACATAATGTCAAAATTCAAAGACAAAATTGATATAATTAAAATTATAAGTACGAAATTGAAACAAGAAGCGAACTAAAAGAATAAGGTTATAATTTACCCTTGTTTTTATCAGGGATCTAACAAACCAAAAAAAACAGCAAGAGACGTTGAGCAAGAATTATCAGTAATGTTGACATCATCTTTCACGAATGTGTACAATCTCTTCAATGGCAAAGCATTGGCATCAACTTCAGGTATGGAATAGTTACAAAGAAGTTGTACTGTTAAATTCTTAAGAGAGTGTTTGTTTTACTAGAATAAAATAGAATGGAATTATCATTCCATCATTTTTCAGGTTTTATTCATTAAAAAAATGATGAAAAATATATCGTAAATGGAATCATCGCTTACCATGAGAAGATTAAAGAATGACCGTCCCATTTCATTCCACCTCATTTCGGTGAGGGGAATTCTATGGTGTACACTTTTCTAATGGTGTATACCATATCTACTTTGTTACGTATTTTTTAGTGTATATTACATATTTTTGTGATAAGAGTTATAACAATTCGTAGTTTAGAAATGATGTTAGGTATTTTTGTGACAATATTGCATATTTTGTGGTATTGTTACATATTTTGTGACTAAAAATGTTTGGACCTCAAAATGCATAAGACTATCCTAAAATGCGAAATTTTTGAACCACAAATTATAATAACTCTTACCAAAAAAAATAGTTGACATTTACTATAAAAATACGTAATAAGGTGTATCTGACACACTTTTGAAGAGTGGGTACCATAACATAACATGACTCTTCTGGTAAACCAAACACTAGCTAATTCAATTTGATTTAGTACTAGTGAGCTGATTCTGGTATTATATCTTTTACCTGTAGTACAAATTTTTGAGGAGTGAGTCCAAGAAGAGGACCAGGCACCATAAGAGCTCCGGGACTCTCATCCTCTCGATTTCATGAAATGGATAGCCACAATAAGCAGAAACCTATGTTAGTTGGGTACTATTATCAATGTTTTGTGTGAGTTAGTGAGTGGTTTTGAGGAGTTTCGTTTCAGTATTTTGTCAACAACTTGTTACCAGGTTTGATGTTTCAAGTACTCTTGTTTGGGGTATTTAGGCAATTGGTAGCATATTTGCTATAATTCACTTGAGCTATATATGCCTATTCGAGCATATCCTGCTACTTTTCTCTTTGTAATATTTTTATTATTATAATGAGGAGGCGGATCCCCTCCGGTTCACAATATGGGATTGGAGGATATTGTTTGTTGGGGGCCGTAGAGTCCACTACGAATCCTGTTTTGATAATTCAAACCGTTTATTTTGTCGGGCACTACATATATTTTATCCACACAAAAAATTAGGTCAATTTGATAATTATAACTTATTTAATTTCTTATGTTTGTCACAAGAAAAATGCATAAATTTTTTTAAAAAAAAAAACACAATTGTTGTCTATTTTTTTTTGTTTTTTTGGGTGAAAAATGTGATAAATTGAACAATTTAGAGTTAGCAAATTGATCTAATTCTTTTTGTGGATGAAATACATTAAATGTCTAGCAAATTGATCTAATTCTTTTTGTGGATGAAATACATTAAATGTCTGACAAAATAAATGGTTCAAATTACTACCATAGGCCTAAACAACGCCCACTGGTCCAAAATCTGGACAGGAGAGATCTAGTTCCTTGTAATAAAATGTTACAATATAATGACTTGTTTTTAATGTCAACCTTGTGTTGCTTTGTTTGGCTCTCATTCTAGAACATAAACAACTTGACAAGTTGCTAACTTGACATTTCAAATTACAATTTTGCCCCCCAAATTCATATATAAATAGGGGTGTATGGAATGGGTTTCAAATTCAAGTGAGCAAGTAGTAGCAAAAATCAGAGTGAGGAAAGGCAAGAGAGTGAGAGTGTAATTTCTCTTCAATTTGGTGAAATTCGTTGCCCGAGGACGTAGACGCGTAGCTGAACCATGTAAACCTTGTGTGTCTTTTTTCTGTGTTTGTTTGGTGTTTGTTTCTGATCCCTAGACACAACAAACTGATATCAGAGCTAAGAGGTTGCAAAACAGAGGCTCAACTTCTTGGACAATTGCCACCTCTGCAGCCACAGTTGATGGATATGGACCTAGAACGATGATGTTGCAGAAAGTGTAAAAATATGCTATGGCGGTAGAGATTAAGAGAAGGTAGATGGAACTCCCCATTTCATGTAACCTTGGAGTTGAGAGAAGTTACTCTGGAAGAACATTGACGACTCTTCCAAATATGAACACGTCATGCAGATTTTACATTCTTGTGGTGGTTATAATTTAAGCTATGCATGGAAAACAATGAGAAAGAAGAGGCCTACTGTAATATGGCAGAAAATGGTACTGAAAATCCTTAGCAGTATGAATGATTAGATATTATAGAAAAGCTGACGACCAAAGATAAACTCCAGAAATGGGCCTAATTAGGTGACAACACCTGTCACCTATGAGAAATTCAGCAAAAACTACTCAACACTTAAATTCTAAATGAACTTTTCAGTGCAGGTTTGAATTGTTTTGGTGGTACATATGAATTTGTAGGATTCAAACTCCTTCAGCAATAAAAATTCAAATAAAATTCTCAAAAATGTTAAACATCATCCTCTGTTACATAAAGCAAAAGGATTAAGCTCTGCAGCAAGGATACGTCATAGAACAAAACCTAGGACCGAAAAATAAGGAGTATTGAAAGATGCCAAATATGGCAAAGGGAGAAAGTACAAGATTATGAGAGACTCCTCTCAAAATCGAGGATCCATTGAGGTACAGAAATTTGATCTATTGATGTTAATGGATGAGAAGCCTGCATAAAAATTATATGTGATTGTCATTTTATTTTTTTTTGTATATGTTAGCGTCACCTTATATAAAAAGGGATGCCTACTCAATTCCTCTGTTATTCTTTTTTTATAAACATGCCCCCTGTCAATTTCTGAACAGAACTCCTATTCTTTTGGTATATAATAGATCTCACACTCAACCACAAAGAGGGGAAGGAAGAAGGGTGTCTCCTTAAACAATGGTGCAAAGTTAGTGCCATGTCATAACTATAAGAAGGGCGGATTCACATTACAGAAAAATTTTACTGAAAATGACATGGGAACCCATTTAATTAGTGTTAATGGAACCAACTATTTAAGGACAAGAATACAAGAAGATGATAAAAACACTAAGGCCTTGTTTGGCAATTTTCAATTTTAATCAAAAAGTTAAAAAATTACTATAAATTGTCACATCACTCTTTATTTTTCTGCACGTATTTTTACAAAAAGTCAAAAAGTCATTAAAATAGTTTGTTCCCAAATGAGGCCTAAGTAGCCTTTCTAGGCTAAGAATTAAATCACAATAGTTCACACACAGATAGAGATGCAGCCAACCAACCACAGTAGCTACTAGTAGCAACCTCCGAGATTCTTTCAGCACTTCTTTTTTCGGTACATTGGAAATGGCTCTTTCACCACTTCTATTAAGGCTTGTTATGAATATGTGATCATCTACCAAGACTCGTTATGAATATGTGATCATCTACCATAAGTATAATGGTCGATGTATACCCCTTCTGCAATTTACAAAGTTGATGCCCTCGAGTCAATAATGAAGAGTAACAAAGTAAAAACAAAAGGGGATTGAAACAAAATATGAAAGGGATTTATGCCTTAGAAAATGCTAAATCGGTATCATGGATCACCCTTACCACTGCATCCTTCAAAATTTCAATGTGGAAGGAACTATCAAAATTATCTAGTAACATCTCCTCCAACCTATCGGCAAATTAACAATGACGTTAGCGACACTTGTTTCACATAACAATTATGCAACCAAAGAAAAAAGTTGCCGCATCATATTCTAGAATTGTATATGAAAAAAAAAAAAAAAAAAAAAAAAAAAACTTTTAATCAACAAGTAACGCATGTGCAACTTAAATACAAGGTCATGTATTTACTTAAGAGGAAAAACAATGAACAAATGACAATTTAAAAACACTAATCATATAAAAGATAATGTTAGTTCTCAAGTGAAGAATACACACTCACTTCTTCCTATTATTCCTTCTAATGAGTAGATGTATATCCACACTTCAGTCCATAAGATATATTATGTATGCATAACTACGTGTCTTGATGTCTATCAAGAAAAAATAAAATTAATTACATGTGCGCATGAGGGGGAAAATAAAAGTTCAATATTTTCAATAAATAAAATGAACCTGCCAAAAAAATAACAAGAAAATTGTATGCTTGAGTTCCAACTTTTTTGTTTTGTTTTTTAATTTTTAATTTTTGTTTTTAGTGAATATTTTTAAAATTTTAAATAATTTTTTTTTTTTACTTTTTTAGATTCGCCTTACTTAGATACATCTAAAAAGTAAAATATTTGTAAAAAAAATATTTTAAAAAATCAATAAATACACAAAAATACGAAAAGTATACTAAATTCTCATATATTTTTGGTATTTTGTGAATTTTTTGAAGATTTTTTTCACAAATATTATAATTTTTAAGTGCATTTATGCTAGGTTCATCTAAAAATTTAAAAAATTGCTTAGAATATTAAAAAATTCAATGAAAACAAAAAAAAAATATGGAAAACAAAAGGTTTCAATTTTCTGAAAAGTGAATTCTGAGAATCCAAACCAAACAAGCTAATGTTTTGAATGTGACATTTTGTTTTATTGACTAAATTAACCTATTTTATTTTTTTGAACTCATTTAGTCATTTTAGAACTTCCCAAACAAGAAATCAATAATACTATAAATCCAGACTTAACTTCTTAAAAATTATTTAGAATTATTATCTTGTGATTCAGATTTATTCTACACATGAAATTTACAATATATAAACTTAATCTCAATCACACATTATCATTCAAAATAAATAAGAGTGAGTTTATAAAATTACCCACTTTAATTATATACGAATTGCGTATGCCTACCGCTAATCTTTACTAAAATGGGATGGGACTCAAACTCAAACATAAACATAACCAACCCGTTGGGTTGGGTTGGGGATTTTGAGCCAAATTGAGTCCGACCCGGTTTGAATAACAACGACAATAGCGTCAACCCACCCGACCCCATAATCCTTGCGCGCGCGTTGAGGGAAGAGAGAGAGAGAGAGAGTGTGTGTGTTCTATCTAATAAGTTCTAACCCCTACTCACTCTTCTTGCTTCTCAGCCATGGAAGCTTACTGAAGCAGAAACGCACAAAGCAAAATTGAAGCTCTCGACATGCTTATCCCTCATTGCTATCCTCTCCACAAGCTCTTCACTTCCAACATTTTCATGTCTTCCAAACCTTCCCTCAAATTCTCACCTTTCACTGAACTCCCACAACCCCTTCTTCCGAAACCCACCTCTTCCACACCAGAAGATTCATCTTCTCTACTTTCCCTTCTAAATCTATATCAAAGATTGACCCTTTCTCTCTTAAAAATCATGGGTTTTCCTCTGTTTCTAATGCCAATATCCACGCACCAGGTTTTTCCCCTTTAAACCCCCATGTACTTATGCATACATATATGTGTTTCTTTGTGTTTTTATGTATATATTTTTGTTTGAAGGATTATTGAGAGTATAGTGTTTTGAATTGATGTGTATAAGGCTCTCAATAAAAGTGTATATAAGAAGGGATGTGTATAATAGAAATTTTGATTTAATAAATATATAATTTCGATCCTAAATTGTAAACTCAGCCGAGCTTGAACTCAACAAGACTTGACTCAAAGAACCTTGCGAGCTAAACAGTAAATAACAATTGATATATGTCAAATTTATATATATTTAGCATCAACACCTGCTCACTCACTACAAAAAAAAAAAAATAAAATTTTAGAGATTAAAATTTAGGAACAAAATTATTTTGTTGCGAAAAGTGTTGTTATTATATTTTCAGTAACAAAAATTAGACATTAGTGATGAATTATTATCCTTTTGAGATCAAATTTTTTGTTTCAAAAAATAAATTATTTTAAGACCAAATTATTTTTTTCCTAAATGTTTAATTATTACTGACCTTTTCAAAATTTTGTCACTAAAAGCTTTATTTTAGACTTTTCGAAACGACCTTTTGGTGACTTTCCTCATAACGATAAAAATTGGTCTCTAAAAATCTTATTTGTTGTGGGGACTATTAACTTTGCTTAGTTTTAAAAAAAATTTAAAACAATTTTTCAAATTTTTAATTCATATTTTTTTTTTAATTTTTAGTAATTGTTTTTAATATTTTTATCAATTTTTTTAGATTTGAAATTTTTTAATCTAGATATACTTAAAAAATATACTTAAAAAATTTCTGCAAATTTTTTTTTAAAAATGCATTGAATACGAAAAAAATAATAAAAATTCAGAAAATGTTGATCTAAAAAGCTAAATAATAATAATAATAATAATAATAATAATAATAATAATAATAATAATAATATGTTCAAAAAGATTACAAAAAAAAAAAATTGATTAAAAACTCAAAAAAAATATTTTAAAAATTTCAAACAAAACGGAGTGATTAATTAACGCCCAATGCACAACTTATTTAGAAATGTGGGATTAGATTTCAAAGCAGGTTAATTATGTGGAGCCGTGTTGTTGAGGCAATGTTGTGTTTGGGATGATGATTGATTTTTTTTTAGTTAATTAGTAGTTAAGAAAAAAAATCAAAATGATAATATGATTTGGATGTGACATTTTATCTTATTATTAATTATTAATTATTTTAGCTTATTTTATCTTTATTGATTATTTGATGGGAATTTTTTTTTAAAGTCCCTGGTATTAAGATTTTATAATATAAAGGACACTCAATATTTTCTTAATGTTTAAGGTCCCTCAATATCGATCCAAAGAAAATTCGATCGAGAGAATTTCTCTGGACAAATCACAGAGAAAATTTCAAATTTCTCTGGACACATCACAGAGAAAATGTCACCAGAGAATTTCTTTAGATTCAATCCAGAGAAATTTCCCTCTCCACCCAAGAGAAATTTACTCAATCCCAGAGAAAATCCCCTCCAACCAGAGAAATTCACTTTGTGTTGTCTGCAGTTTGATGGCTTCAATGATTTGGATGCATATTCACAGAGAAAATCTCACCAGAGAATTTCTCTAGATTCAACCCAGAGAAATTTCCCTCTCCATCCCAGAGAAATTTACTCATCCCTAGAGGAAATCCTCTCTAACCAAAGAAATTCACTTGTGTTGTCTGCAGTTTGATGGCTTCAGTGATTTGATCTAACAATTCTTATACTACAAAAAGAGACTTGATCCAATAACCATATTTATGTCTATATTCATAATGAATTCAACATACAAAGCAATCCTTGGAATTTCTCTGGGTTCAAGACCTCGAACATTCAAATTTGTTTGGACTAACATTTAAATTTCTCTAGACTAACATCAAATTTCTCTAGATCTCTGGACTAACATCAAAAACCCTTGAACCTTTTTCAAATTTTTCAGGACTAACATTTAAATTTCTCTGGATCTCTAGACTAACATCAGAAACCCTTGAACCTTTTACAAATTTCTCTGGACTAATATTCAACTTTCTCTTGACTAACATCAAATTTCTATGGATCAACATTTAAATCCCTCTATCTATCTAGAGAAAATTGAACACCATAGAAAAAATTAAACAAGGCATAGAAAATTAACCAAACCAGAGAAATTTTAGCACAAATTTCTCACATGGAGTATTGAGAAAGGTTTAACAGCAAGGTGGTTTTGTTTTCACTGCCCTGAGATTGTAAGAAAGGGTTCCTCATAACAAAAAGTTAAATAAGGAAGAATTTCTGTAAACTTGCACTATTAGTAGCTTATGATCATAATAAACAAATTAAAAAACTAGCAAGACTACCATGCTATATCTTGCATCTTCAATGATATCCTCAAGCAGATCAATTCTACAAACTTGCCCAGATCAAGTAACAACAGTGTTCAAGGTAGGCTTATCCTCAAAATCGACCATTTCACCATAAGAGATGTCTTTTGTGAAAGGATCATTGAAAGTACTACTTGATCCTGGTTTCTCATGATCACTATTTATAACTGCTTATTGAAAGCTGCCTTATGGAGCATCTGGTGCGCATTCTTGCATGGGTGATGGAGCCACCTAAACCACAAAATTCTCTACCTCTAATTGATTAACATCTAATCATGATTGTTCTTAATGGCTTTCTTCATGGACCGTAGCGAGGAGGAGGAGAAACGATGAGATCGGGGGATCAACGCTCTGAAGAAGCTTCAAGAGTGGTTGGAGATCGTTGCCAAGCCACGGTGGAAGACCTTCATGAGGTATACCAAATTTCTCTGTAACACATGGGGGTGGGGTTGATGGACCTTAGACATCATAAAATAATATTGTGGATCTTTTCCATTACTAAAAATGGGAGAAGAACCTTAGACTAATTTTTTCTTATTTTAACTAAAAAAATAAAAAATAAAAAAATACTTCCCAAAGCTAGCCGAGCCTGGGCTCAGCAAGCATTCAACGAGCTGAGCGTCAAGCTTTTGTGGTAAGGCTTTATTTGGGATCAAGCCGAGTTCAATCATATTAAAATTGGTCCAGTCCGAAGTTCAGCTGGTTTGAAAGAGAATTTTACGGGCCTGTCACTTATCTAAATTATTTATTATGTATAAAAAAAATTATATATTATTTATAAAAAAAATTAAAATAAATTTAATAATGGATAATTTATTTTTAAAAATAAGCTTGCCGTCTTTCTTTTATTTAAAAATAAATGTGATAAAATAAAAATATTATGATTATCGGATAAAGTTCAAAATAGATAAGATTATCGAAAAGGGATTCGTTGTGGGTTTCACATAGCAGAACAATTCTCTAAAGTTCAAATTTAACTTTGAGAAAAGCTACACCATAAACAAGCGACGAATAATGTTATACACACCAAAAAAAAAAAAAAAAACACGTGTACAAAATAATGTGGCAACATTGTGACAAATTTTATACACATTTTCTATAAAAAAAATATATTTTTTTCCATAGATAAGATGTCTTAGGGCACAATGATTCACCCACTTACGTCATCATTTAAAAAAAATACCTAGAGGAATAACCGTAATTATTCTAAATATTATCCATATCTCATTTCCTTTAAATATGTACCATACCTATTTTTTCAAGGTCAATTCCAAAACAAAATTTTTATAAATAAAAACGGTTAAATCTATTTTTTATTAATTTTTTTCATCTTTAGACAAAATAATATGAATCCATGCATAGCCCAAGTGACCATGCAGGACATGTAACGCCCTCAAAATATACAATAAATACAACCCAAAAGCATATATAAATGACAGCATGAATCAGAGTACAATGTCTTTCTTTCCTTAGAGTTAATAGTACAAAAGATATTAACATAAATAAATGCCATGTGGACTTATACATTTCCAAGTCTTAGCTTGGTTACAACAAAAGTGAGCCCCGCTCATTACATTTTAAGCCCTTGGCTTTACAGATAACAAAACACAATAAAGAAGCTTTTACTTCGCAAAAGTCCTTCTACGCTATTGCCTTGGTGGAAGCATATCACCTGTACCTGAAAATGGTTTTCCCATATAGGGAGAGCCATAGCTCAGTAGGAATAATCTAATACAATACATAAGGTTTAGCAAAGGTATAAGTACAATGTGCATAAACAATGCCGGAAATAAAACAATCTCAAATCCGTAGTCTTATGAAGCACAAAAGTTTGGATCTTAATCCTTCTTTCCTTCAATTCATTTCCAGTTCGACTACCCATCTCAATCTATGAGTCAAGACCACTATCTTTCAATAACCAAACTGAGACTACAACTCAATGGTTTTTCCCAATCATACAAAACACACATAACTCTCCAATTTGCTATTTTACGGATATTTCGTCCGAAGGAATTGGCACCCATGTATATACAAGATTTCAGGACTTTCACCCAGGACACTCCGGCCAACTTACTTTCAATGGAGTCCATCTTCATTCTCCTTCTAAACAAACGTACATATACAATGTATTTATAAATATAATCATAAATGGAACGCATCCCCTTTCTCTTCCCAAACAAGCATACATATACAATGTATATAAAACGTGGTCATATTCAATGGCAACCAACAATGGATTAGTTTTAAATCACCTAATCCTCATGCAATTTATGCAACAATCATAGTTATCCTCAACCAATAGCTCAATACAGTTATTTCTAAACAGATATTCAATCTCAAGACAAATAGTTTATTCAAAACTTCCACAGGAGTGAGATAATACATATCCAATTCTACTATTAGATCAATAACCATCTAATTTCATATTTTCAATATCAATTCCAATTATTTATACAAAATAACAATTTAATCAAATTAGGGCAAAATCTCCCTTCTTCTAAATATTAACCCAAATACCAAGATCGACCATTTTGGCACAACATGACCTTATATTCAAACCCCATACTCATTTATTTCATATTCATCAAAAACTCCTCTTTTCATTTTACACCCAAACCCTAGGTTTGTCCAAACTACAACCGAATCCCACTATTGTTACACAATAACAAATAACTAAGTTAAAAACCATATGAAAGTGTAGAAAATCCCTACATCAAAAAGAGAAGACGAGCAAAGCAAGGTTGAAACTCCAAAGATGACGAAACCAACTTCTACTTGGATCAAAACGAAGCTCTTGAGGTGCTTTACCTTTTTCTCAAAGACATTAGGGTGAAGATCTCAATGGATCTAGGTGAAATAGTAGTGAGAATGTGAGTTTTAGAGAGAGAAACTCAAGATCTAGGGTTTTGGAGAGTTTTAGAGAGAGAGAGAAATGAAAAAGTGAACAAAAACGTCACTTTCACGGACTGTTATACACGCAGTCCACTCGAGCGTCAAACACATACTTCCGCTCGAGCGTGCAATATGCTCTTTCAGAAGTTTTGCAGACGAGGACCCCACTCAAGCTCAAGACTAGACGCTCGAGTGTCCACCCGTTCGAGCGTAGGAAACGCCGCTCGAGCGTCGTATACATCCTCCTAGTATTTGTAGGTTTGCAAAAAAATACTGAGAGTTGACAAATTCCGCTCGAGCGCAAGAATGGCCGCTCGAGCGGAGGAGCAAAATTTGTAAAGCCCGCTCGAGCGCAAAATGCCCACTCGAGCAGAATAGCCAAAATCTAGGCATCACAGGTTTGGAAAAATAAGCAACCAACCTGTTCTAAACGCACAACTACAACCTAATAACTAAAATAAGGGGAAGACAAGGGAAACAAGATACGAACAACCATTCAAACCATGCAAACCTGAGTCCGGAACGCCACAAAGAGACGGGTCAAAACCGAGATCGCTATAACTTTCCTCCCTTAAAGAATTTCGTCCTCGAAATTTCAAATCAAGCTCAAAAACATAATTGAACCATTCATAACAATGTTAATCTTACAAGTTCATCACTATGACCTGTCCTCCGGTCATCCATTCTTATCGACTCGATACACAAGTTCTATTTTGAAAGTGCAATTTACAATTTCCAAAAACATTTACAATGTTTAATCAAAATCCAAACAACTATATTCCATATTCTCAAAACATATACAATGTTTATATTGAGTCCATGTTTCCAAACGAGTATGACATATACAATGTTCTTATAAGTTAAAACATATACAATGCTTATACTTTTCGTTAACACAATCAAAATCTCAATACATGTTCATACACCAACAAACAAGTCTGGATATTTCCTCGGACTTCCAATTAACGCTCCCAAGTCGCTTCCTCGACCCCGTGATGTTTCCACAATACCTTTACCAAGGGAATTGTCTTACTTCGCAAGACTTAGTCCTGTCTATCCAAGACTCTCACTGGACTCTCTTTATACGAGGCATCCTCATCTATATCTAAGTCGGTCCAATCCAACACGTGCGATGGATCCGACTCATACTTCCGAAGCATACCAATATGAAACACGTTATGAACCCCAGAAGGTTGTGGTGGAAATGCCAAATGATAATCAACCTCCCTTATTCGCTCAAGGATTTCAAAAGGGCCAATAAATCGAGGGGACAACTTCCCACTCTTCCCAAATCTCATCAAATCCTGTCTAGGTGATATATTAAAAAAGACACTACAAAAAATTTAGTTTTTTCCGACGGCATAATGCCGTCGCTAATATTCTTAATGCCGTCTCAAAAAACTTTTAGCAACGACAAATGGCTTTTAGCGACGGCAAAGGAGGGGTCACAACAGAGGGCGTTGCTAAAACGTTCTAGCGACGACATGGTGCCGTCGGGTTGTTTTTTGCGACGGCAAATGTGGCATTTTGCGACAGCATTTTACTATTGCCTATAACATGTAAAAAAATTGAGATCTTTTGCGACGACAATGTTGTGCTGTCGCTAAAAGTTTTGTTTGAGACGGAAAAAAATGCTATCACGAAATGTTTTTTGTTGCGACGGCATTGTCTATGTGGCTAAAAAAAAAAAACATTTTAGTTCTAATGTTTTTTGCGACGGTGTGGTGCCATCGCCAAAAAAAAAAAATCCTACAATGAAATTATTAAAAATATTCAAATTACCTGTATTAAATGAAAAAAAAAGTTGAAAAAGAAACCAAATATTACATAATAATATAAAAATTCTTATATAGAAATAATAATTTCTCCATAATAAAAATATTCTTGCATTCATAACTACACATTAGCAAAATTAACCCACTACATAATATTCCATAATACATATATAATGTTTAAATACATACTGTTGTTCCTAATTTAAAATAACATAAACCAAAAACAAAAGTTTTCCTCATCATTCTCCGTAGGTAACAAAAACTAAAGTTAGTCGCATTCTTCACAGGCATGCATTCCACAAGAAGCAAACTTTTATTTAGGAAATATCTGAAAACAAAAAATAAAAATAATTAATGACAATATAATTATGTGTTAATATGTTAATTACAAAAAAACTTAAAAATTTAACAACTATACAATTACAAAGATAATTAAGTAAATAATTTTGCCTAGATCAAAATCAGGCTCTAACTCCCAAAACGGGAATCCGATTCGAGTCCCGTTTTCTCCCACAAGTCTCTCGTGCCAAGGCGGTCGTGTGTGCCAAGTTTCGTGCTAATCTGATACCATTTGGTGATTTTGGGGCGTCAATATCTCGAATTCTAAGTTTCTTAAGGAACTAGTTTGCCTAGACCGAAATCCAGCTCTAACTCCCAAACCGGGAACCTGATTCAAGTCCCGTCTTCTCCCACAAATCTCTCGTGCCAAGGCGGTAGTGTGTGCCAAGTTCGTGCTAATCCAACACCGTTTGGTGATTTTGGGGCGTCAACACCTCAAATTGTAAGTTTCTTAAGGAACTAGTTTGCCTAGACTGAAATCTGACTCTAACTCCCAAACTGGGAACTCGATTCGAGTCCCATCTTCTCCCATAAGTCTCTCATGCCTAGGTGGTCGTGTGTGCCAAGTTTCGTGCTAATCCGATACCGTTTGATGATTTTGGGATGTCAACACCTCTTATTCTAAGCTTCTTAAGGAATTAGTTTGCCTAGACCGAAATCCGGCTATAACTCCCAAACTGATAACCCGATTCGAGTCCCTTCTTCTCCCCAAGTCTATTGTGCCAAGGCGGTCGTGTGTGCCAAGTTTCAAGCATTCAAAAATTGTCTATATATTACAAACCATCCAAAAACTATATGTTTCTAAGTATCATATTAAGAAGTCATTTTGTGCCTCTGCATATTCAATATCACAAACTTGTACGCTAATCATGGAACAAAACATAACTCATAATAAAATGGTTCCAAAAAAACAAATGCAGCCAAATTCATCAAAGACTAAGGAACATCATGATATATGGTAAATTCAGGATCCAATCCGGTACCAATTACAAGTAAAATGTTTCAAAGAGAATCACAAAACATAATATGGGGATAATGTCTGCTGAGATAAAAGGTTGTACTTTGTTTAGAATTCAACGCTCCAGATCCACCTCTAGATGCAGAAATTTCACTAGTATTCACTTGTTCTTCTTCTTGGGCCTAAGCTGCAATACCGAATATGATATTAGAACCAATAAACCAAATACAGAAGAGCAAGGAGAACTACTTCAAATAATAACTCAAATTTGGTGTGTTTAGTAATCCACATTAGATTGTGAATCATAAATAAAATATTTAAAACTTGGCAAAACACATAGCAGTTAAATAATTAAAAAGTTAAATTAACAAGTAATTCAGAGCAAAGCAGAGTAAAAACCTGGTTGCTATAGCCACACTTCTTCTTCCGGCAGTTCACAGCCCTTGGATGAAGGCAAGCATAGCATCTAGGATGAGAGAGAGAAAAAAGGCTAATGAATATTGAACAAGTAAGAAAACAAGAGCATAACTAATTTACCAAGACAAATGGTCAAAAACAAAATTACCAAGGCAATATATACAAGCCAATAAACTGAGGAATGAAATAAGTAGAACCATTGATAGAAGAAGGTAGATTGACACAAAAAAAGAAGGCAGAAAGAGAGTGGAAAAGTAAACAGTCCAAAAAAATGTAACGGTTATTGCAGAATGTGGCAGATCTTGTAAATTGATCCGACACTTTAAACATGAAAGTCATAGTACCAGTAAAGTTGTTTAAACTCCACAAGGCACTGCTTAAACTTCAAATGATTCTATATCAAACGCAAAAAAGTGACAGAGATCAATGTATTCTATTACCATACAGTACTGTTGAAGGGGCAACTCTTAGGATAACCTAGTGATTGACATATGAAAACGGGCACATATAGGTCCAGTTTAGGTGTATGTTAAAATAATAATTCCAAATTTTGTATTTACTTGCAACAATAACTCCCTAGATTTAGACTTTTTTTCCTCCCATAAAATGAAAAGGCTAGACAGTCACCATCATAGTTTACCTTTTGGCCCTGTGGTCCTTAATTTGAATGAACCTTTACTTTATCTTATCAAAGAAACAAACAAGGAAAAAAGTATTGAAATGTACATTCATTTTGGGCCATCAGATCCAAACAGTTTTCAATGACCCGAATTATGATGAAAACTAGGGGTTGTTTGGGGTGTCCTAAATAAGTGTACTTTTTGTCTTTTTGGACTAAAAAATTGAGGAAGAAAATATGGATGTTTGGGTTAACTTTTTAACTTTTTATGGAAAAATGTGTAATAAAAAACTATAAAAATTGATTTGTAGGGAAAAATTAGGATTGGGAGTTGTGCAGCCGTAATTGTTGACTTTTGGTGAATAGTGTCAACTTTTTGAGTAACTTTTTAACTTTTTGATTTTTTTTACAATATGCCAAACTTGGCCTAAAACTAACTACACGAACAACTAGTATTGAAATTTCACTAGTGTTCACTTGATCTCTTTCTATTTTAGGTTTTTCATCAAGCATGTTTTTGTGGAAGAAGTATGAGATTAAGAATACACTTCCTGCAGTGGGCATCCACATATAAATTTTCACTTAAATCCAAGTTGATGTTTGTGGATAGTAACATCCAATTTTCACTTTCTATTCTGCCAGACTGTTAATATTATAATAGTAGATAATATATGTAGATATTATATTTAATAGATAATATCTGTAGATAGTTGTTGCATAGTTGTATGCTTTCTTTTCTTTTCCTTTTGCTAGTTGTTGCATAGTTGGTGCTAGCACAGAGATGCTTGCTTTTCCTTTCCTTTTGCTACCTTTCGGTGGCTTCATATCATTCTGTCTTGTAAACCATCTCCTATATAATGGAGGTTCCATTTGATTGCTAAATACATCAAAAACATACAGAGCTAAATAGCTCTCTCAATCTCTCTCAATTTTCTTATATGGTATCAGAGCACAGGTTTTCTGCCTAGCCTCTTCTGCCAACATATTTTTTTTTTCTACAGATTGCATTTCATCTGTATCCCTTTTTCGTCCATCTCTGAAATACATTTTTCACCACACCAGAGCCTTCGTCTCCTCCGGACGATTCTAACGCCACCAATTTCAGCCCCATCAGACGTTACACGCGCTCTCACGCGCCGCTTCTGTGACCGGCGCGTCGCCTGCCTCCGCCTTCCGCCACACACGCGCTCTACGCGTCCTCCACACTGTCCCGTGCTAATGTGCACCGCGCACTACCTTGCTAACGTGCGCCGCGTGTTTCTGACGTCAGCACACGTCAGCCCTCTCTGCTACCGTGCACTGCCTGCCTGTTTTTGCTAACGTGCGCCGCGCCTTTCTTGCTAACATGCGCCGCGCCCCTTTGCCTCTCATTTTTGTGCCTCTGTGGTCATATTTTGGGTCGTTTCACTCCTTTTCCCACTAATTTCGGCCTTCTGAATTCATTGGTAACCTCGATTTTTTCAGATTCTACCGCCATTGTGCTATTTTTCCCTCATGGATCGCCCGGATTCCTCTAATCACCCTATTTCCGTTATTCTTGACGGGACTAATTATGTCCTTTGGGCACAAGCCATGTCTGGCTTCCTCAAAGGCAAGAAACTTTGGCGTATCATTACTGGGGATGTGTGCAAACCAGTCCCAACAACCACGGAATCCGCTGCCACGGACTCCGCTGCCAAATATATCGACTGACTAGAAGATTGGGATAGTAAAAATTATCAGATCATCACCTGGCTTCGCAATACTTCTATTACATCCATCAGCCTTCAGTGTGGTAGGTTCCAACTTGAGTCTGCTTCCTCTCCAGCCAAGGCCATCTGGGATTTTTTGCAAGAACGCTATCAGACTACCGGTCTTGCTCACCAATATCAGCTTCTGAGTCATCTTCACCGTATGCGCCAAGAAAACACTCAGACCATTAATGATTTCCTCTCCCAAATGTATTATGTTTGGGATCAACTCGCTCTTTCTGAGCCTCCATGGCCTCATACTGAGGATGCTGCCTTGTTTACTACCTACCGTGACCAACAACGCTTGGTTCAGTTTCTCATGGCTCTCACTCCTCGTTTTGAGCCCGTCCGCGCATCTTTCCTACATCGCACTCCTTTACCCACTCTTGAGCAAGCCGTTTCTGAACTCCTGTCCGAGGAAACCAGGTTTGGTACTCTCCATCCACACCCTGTGGACTCTGTTCTTGCTACTCCCCAGATTCGGAGTTCTCCTTCACCACAGCGGTCCACTACCTGCAACTATTGTCACAACCGCAATCTTCCATCGACTCATCTTCTGGTTCATTGTCCCGTTCGTCTTTGTCGATTTTGCAACAAGACTGGCCCCGGTCATCTCCAACAAGATTGCTTCCGCAATCCTACCCGTGCCTCTCGCCATGGTCCTTCCACCGGGAATCTTTCCCGCAGCAACTCTCACCGTTCTGGGACTCCATTTAAAAACATGCCTGCTCCACGCACTGCTGCTGCCGCCTCCGAAGATTCACCTTCTTCTGTCCCTGTAGATCCTTCCACTCCGGTCTTCTCTCATACCGATGTTGAAGCCATGTTTCAACATTTTTGGCAGCATTCCGGTACTCCTCCATCTCCTGCTTTGTCTACCACCGCAGGTAACACTTCCTGGTACTTTGACTCCGCTTGTTATAATCACATGACCTTTGATCCTACTATTTTTACTCCTCTCTCTTCGACTTCTCATGTTCCTTCTATCCATACTGCTAATGGGTCTCTTCTGTCTGTAAGTCATGTTGGGTCTGTTTCCACCTCTCACTTATCTTTATCCCATGTATATCTTATGCCTGCTCTCACTTTAAATCTTATCTCCATTAGTCAATTATGTGAGCATGGTCTAACTGTTACCTTTTCCCATACTGGTTGTTTGGTGCAGGACCCTCGGACCGGGCAAACTCTTGGGATCGGCCGTAAGCAAGGATGTCTCTACGAACTTATCCATCTTCATGTTCCGGATTCCTCTCAAATCACTGCTCCTACCACTGCTACCACTGCTCCTCCTTTATCTCATTTTCAGCTTTGGCACTATCGTTTGGGCCATCTTTCTGTTGGTCGTTTGAAGTCTTTAATTTCTAGTGGTCATTTGGGTACTGTAAGTTCTGATGCTTTCAATTGTGTGTCCTGTCAACTTGCAAAACAACCTGCTTTGTCGTTTAATAAAAGTGATTCTGTTTCTCTTGCGCCCTTTGATCTCATTCATTATGATATTTGGGGACCCTCTCCTACTCCTACTATGGGAGGCGCACGTTATTTTGTTGTTTTTATAGATGATTTTTCTCGTTTTACATGGTTGTTTCTTATGAAAAATCGCTCTGAACTCAAACAACTTTATTACAATTTTGCTGCAATGGTTAAAACCCAATTTTCTAAAACTATCAAGATTTTTCGCTCCGACAATGCCATGGAATATAAAGATTTTGACTTTCTTTCTTTCCTTAGGAGTCATGGTACTCAACCTCATCGTTCCTGTCCAGGTACGTCCCAACAAAATGGCCGTGCTGAACGAAAACATCGGCATCTACTTGACACTACTCGAGCCCTCCTTCTCTTTTCCTCTTGTCCCGAAAATTTTTGGGGTGAAGCCGCTCTCACTGCTGCTTACACTATCAATTGTATCCCTACACCAGTCATTCATAATCACACTCCATATGAGCGTTTACATGGCACCCGTCCCCCTTACGACACCCTTAGGGTTTTTGGCTCTGCCTGTTTTGTTCTTCTCCAACCTCATGAACGTACCAAACTTGAACCTCGTTCTCGCCTTTGTTGCTTCTTGGGGTATGGTATTGAACATAAAGGGTATCGCTGTTGGGATCCTCTCTCCCAGCGTCTCCGTATCTCTCGTCATGTGGTCTTTTGGGAACACACAATGTTTTCCTCCCTCTCTCAATTCCGTTTATCCGTTCCCTCACCCTCTCTGTGTTTTACTAACCCTTCTGCAGATCTGTTTTCTGATGAGCTTCCTTCACTGCCCATGCCTGACTCTTTTGAGACTGCCTTGCCTACTGGTCTTTCTCAAGCACCTGCCAGCTCTGATGGTCCTGATCTTGCTCCCTCGGACTCCTCACCCCCTGTTGAGTCTCTTCCTGTGGCTCCTCCTCCTCCTGCTCGACCACACCGGGTAATCCAACCTTCTACTCGTCTTCGTGACTTTATTGTTGGTTCTACTGCTTTTTCTACTCATGAACCCACCTCCTATCGGGAGGCTCGCTCTAATCCTCTTTGGCAGCAAGCTATGACTGATGAATTACAGGCTTTAGACAAAACTCACACTTGGGACATTGTTGATCTTCCTCCTGGCAAGACTGCCATTGGCTGTAAATGGGTATACAAAATCAAAACCTGTTCTGATGGCTCTATTGAGCGCTATAAAGCTCGCCTTGTTGCTAAAGGCTTCAATCAAGAATATGGTATTGACTATGAGGAGACCTTTGCTCCTGTTGCTCGTCTCACCTCTGTTCGCAGCCTCATTGCAGTTGCTACTACCCGACACTGGGATCTTTATCAAATGGATGTGAAAAATGCCTTTCTTAATGGTGTTCTTCTTGAGGAGGTCTACATGCAACCTCCCCCTGGGTCTACTTATCCACCTCATAAAGTCTGCAAACTTCAACGTGCTTTATATGGTCTCAAACAAGCTCCCCGCGCTTGGTTTGCCAAGTTCAGCTCTACTATTCATGACTGTGGTTTCACCTCCAGCTCTTATGATACTGCACTGTTTATCCGCAAAACTGCTCAAGGGACCACCTTGCTTCTTCTTTATGTGGATGATATGATTATCACCGGTGATGATGTCAATGGTATTCTTCATCTTAAACAATTTCTTAGCCATCATTTCGAGATGAAAGACCTTGGTCCTCTCAGCTATTTCTTGGGTCTTGAAATCTTCCATGATTCCACGGGTTCTTTTCTCTCTCAGGCTAAGTACACATCTGATCTTCTCACCCGTGCTGGTCTTACCGATTGCAAGACTGCCTCAACTCCCCTGGAGCCTCAGAGTCGTCTTACCCCTCTTGATGGCACTCTTCTCTCTGATGCTACTCTATATCGTCAGCTGGTTGGCAGTCTTGTCTATCTCACTGTTACTCGTCCTGATATTGCCTATGCCGTCCATATTGTCAGCCAGTTTATGTCGGCTCCTCGTACCACACATTATGCTGCCTTAATTCGTATCATTCGCTATCTCAAAGGCACAATGTTTCATGGTCTTCATTATTCCGCCCGCTCCTCTCTCCAGCTTCGTGCTTTCTCTGATGCTGATTGGGCTGGCGATCCTACTGACCGCCGCTCTACTACTGGGTTTTGCTTTTTTTTGGGTGATTCTCTTATTTCTTGGCGCAGTAAGAAACAATCTCTTACTGCTCGTTCTAGTACCGAAGCCGAATACCGTGCCCTTGCTGATACTACTCAGGAGCTTCTCTGGCTTCGTTGGCTTCTTGCTGACATAGGTGTTACTCCCTCTGGCGCTACTGCCCTCTTTTGTGACAATCACAGTGCTCTTCAAATTGCTCACAATGATGTTTTTCATGATCGCACCAAGCACATTGAGATTGACTGTCATTTTATTCGGCAACACGTTACTCATGGTACTGTCCATCTCCATCCGATCTCTTCTGTTGATCAACATGCTGATATCTTCACCAAAGCTCATTCTCCTGGCCGCTTCATTGACCTTGTCTCCAAACTCAAGTTGGTTGATGTTTGTCCTCCTTGAGTTTGAGGGGGGATGTTAATATTATAATAGTAGATAATATATGTAGATATTATATTTAATAGATAATATCTGTAGATAGTTGTTGCATAGTTGTATGCTTTCTTTTCTTTTCCTTTTGCTAGTTGTTGCATAGTTGGTGCTAGCACAGAGATGCTTGCTTTTCCTTTCCTTTTGCTACCTTTCGGTGGCTTCATATCATTCTGTCTTGTAAACCATCTCCTATATAATGGAGGTTCCATTTGATTGCTAAATACATCAAAAACATACAGAGCTAAATTGCTCTCTCAATCTCTCTCAATTTTCTTATAATTTAAACATAGAACTTAAGAGTATATTTATATTTCAAGAAAGCTTTAATATGTATAGTACCAGGCTATGGAATTCAAAATCTAAAAAAACATTGATCTATATGCATATGAAGAGAGAGAAATAGAGCGTTTTCTTACCATGTGGATTCCAGTTTTCAGTTCTTTTGCAGTGTCCCTTGTTTCAGTTACTAAATGATCAGTAGAATTCATAATTTGCCTTATTCCAAGCCATATTCTAATGTGGCCATCTGCTGTATTATGGCGCTTCTCATACAGTTTCTTTTGAGACTGTACACTTAAAGTAAATGCATTATTTTATGCATTGATCAAATAATAAAATATTTCACGGATAGAAATCAAAATACAACAATTTGAAGACTTCCTTAAATGAAGAGTAACTTAATAAAAGTTTCCATTTGGGATTCCTTTTGTGTATGGGTTGTAAGTGCATGAGTTTATGAACTCATCAATTGGGTGCAGTTTTTTATTGCAAGTGTTTAAAATTTTTGTTCTTTAATTTTGTTTTGTCACCAAAAAGATCATGATAAAATCTGAGGGGGCACCCACAGGATGGCATCATAAGGAGTCAAACAAAATAGTTTTCTGGTGAGAGTAACAACACCAGACTATTTTCCTTTGGCATTTAAAAAAAAAAAAAAAAAAAATCACACCTATTACCTTCCATGAGGCGTCATGGAGCATCTGATAGGAACGGGGCAACTTTTTTTTGAAACATCAAGCTGCTCATATCTCTCACTGCCATAGCCTCTGTTTCAACAGCTTTCTGGCAATTTAAAATTGACCTTTTTAGTTACACTGACAGTAGTTTTAAATGGTGGACATACACACAGAGGAAACTGCTAAACAGTTTCTCTTCATTTACACCATATCATACAACAAAAACTTAACAACTCATGGGCAAATCAAGTGTTTTTCAACATAACATTCAATTCACTAATACTTTGTTATAAGGCCAAAATCAGTCTTAAAACAGATGAAATCAATGGTCATCCTTTATTTTACCATATGGAATGAGGAACGATAACCAATAAATAGATTAAGGATCATCACACTCTGGACCAGGACTTTTCTATATATGAAGCCAATAGAAGTTTTTATTTTTTAATTTTCTTCTTCATTTGTGTTTTTATTTATTTATTTATTTTTTGTCCTTTTTTTTATGGGGGTGGGGGGTGGGATGGAGTGAAGTTGGTTGAACTCTCTTGTTAAGCTTTAGAAATTCAGCCCGATCAGAACTGTGTTCTGGGGAAATCAAAAGCCAAAGACAAAGCATTTACGACCTTCAGAACTTGGTCAGAAATCACAATTAGGAACTTTGCCATTTTTCCTGTAAATCATAAAGCATTATAACGTAGCGGATAAAATATCAGAATCATACCTTTTAGCGAAGAACCTCGTGGGTAAATCACGTGCTTCCTGAATCTGATCAATCAACCCAGCAATGGAGTGATATTACAGAATGAATATCACCCACACAAATCACAGTGCAAAATGGCTTGATTGTTGTTTAATGGGAGAGAGTCAGAGAAAGAATCTGGGAAAAAAGGTTATGGGTAAAAACCACATAATGTATCTGTGATATCGATATATTATCTCCATCATATCAGATGTATATAATATATAACAACCAACATCTATATATCCATCTATCCATATCAGTTGATATGATAGATATAGATAACCTGAGTGGTTATCCAAATAAGTTTTGAATTCAAAATTCAAACTTACATGGATAAGGTTCAAAAGGTTCAAAGGATCATGCCACATGGGCGTCCAATTTCTAACATCTCTCACTCGCACATGAGTTGGCATGACACTGCCACATCTCTATCTTAATCTCCCCAAAAAATGAACAATCTCATACTAGCCACTGCACCGTGCGACTGCTGAGAACACCTGCATGTGGGAGCTCTATACTAGAAACTCAAAATGAGCCAGTATAGAGACATCAACTCAAAAAGAGCAGAAATAGTGTCTCATATACCCCAGACCCATCTAATTACACCGGTCCAAAAAACATCTCTAATCCCTCAAAAAGAGCATGTTTGACCCTCTCAATTCTTACAATATATTCACACTCAATCAGCCTCTCATACAGAGCGATGTGAGTTGCTGGCAGTGAATATACAACAGTAGTGTAATATTAGATGATCTTCCCTTTGCCCTCATGCCATTTAGTTTAGGATTGACCGCTTTCCTAGTGATGTCCCGTAAGGCCGAATCGTACGTGACCGCAGGCAACATACCAAAGTAGCAGAACATCAACCTCTTACCTTATGACATAGTCAAAAGTCACAAAAGGGTACATAAATGAAACTCATATCAATAATGACACGTAAGACTCATATGGTGAGGAAACAGGGATCCATTCTCTCATCTCATTACTCGGTCGCCAAGCACATATAGTATGAATACATGCTACGGTGGAGTAACTCTTCCAAAAGAGTGACGTCATACTCGATACGCCGTACAGATATTAGTCTAGTCGCTTTCTAGCGCCTAACCCGAATTCTCTATTTTCTCGCCTTCTAGGCGCCAAATGAGATCTCGCATCTGGTTAATCATAACAGGCACAACATGGAAAGTGGGTACTAACATCCATGTTTGGTCCATAACATGGCCTCATCTTCGTTGTAACCAAGGCGACATACATAGTGGATTATTTAAGCCTCTCTTGGCTCCAAATAAAAATAAACCACTAGTCTCATCCTTGCTCGCTCCCAAGCGCCAAGGGCGATTGCTCGTGTGAGTGAGCCAATCTTGCCTACTAACATCATCATCTGCTAATCACTATGACACAAACCATAATGGTGTCAACATCCCATCATCTCACAACAAATAAGTGATCGATCTAAAAAAAAATATGACCACAACTTGCGAAATTCTAGATTCCAAACATAAGCCTTATCAGCACCTCTTGCGATAAGTATATACAGCGGAATCCACCATGTGCGCCCCACATGAAGTGATTCAAGATCACAATTCTAGATTCCAAACATAAGCCTTATCAGCACCTCTTGCGATAAGTATATAAAACAGAATCCACCATGTGCGCCTCACATGAAGTGATTTAAGATCACTACCTCTTGCGCAATAACCTCTCTAAAGATATTTTGGTGACCAATTTGCGTTCATTCTTAATGCGCCCAACTAGCGCAGATGCGCCCAACTAGCGCATTGAATCTTACAAGGAGCAAATTAATATACTACTAGTAAAGCATTTTATCCACAGTCTAATGAGCAAGGTCAATGTCTAAACAACTCAGTTGACCATTTACCAAAGATAACACTTATCATGCCGAATACGTCCACATAGCGTACTTTAGGCTCCCACAACAAAGAAAAGATCAAGGAATATAGGTCACTTGTTTCTCCCAAAGACAATCCGAGGATTCACTCAATAGCTAAGGCTCTGGCTTTTACTGATAGGTAAGTCAATAGGTTTGCAATTTTTCATCCAGAATCATTCTAGGATATTCCTTATGTAAGTCATCGAAGACAAATCGAGAATTTTTCCAAAACAATCCCTAAGGATCGTACATCCGAGCATATAAATTACATCACCCATGTCCATCATATCTAAAATAGAGGACTGCCCACCCTAGGTGGCGACAACCTTATAAATTCCTGGCTCATAATGACTAAGTAAGGAAAAAATTCTTTTGGACCATTGATCATGCCTCAGTGGTCTTCATCGATCATCGTTACCCGATCATGGCTTAACAAAATCTAAGAACCACTATTTGGATAACTATTTTAGGCTGTAAAAGATTTATTGGAACTAGCAACCTTTTTGCGCTCCTAACTTTTCACCATAAAAGCAGAAGATAAATCCCTACGGATCTACTTATCCAATTCTCCAACAAGAAGTTATGTCACAATGTCCACAAATCAATGTTCCGAACTTATGTCAATCATAGTTTAAGTCGAAATAACCTCACTCCCCAGGAGGAAGTCTTCTCATGGTCTACACTTTCCTCAATGATGCGACTTTTCGGTATCTAGCGAGCCTTATGCCACAACAATAACTATCCAAATTACGCATAACTTTAGAACAGTTTCGCGTCATAATGGAAAGTCAACCATATTATAGAAATGGTTAATCCTCAAAGACTTTGTCTTAAACTGCGCAATATTAATCCACTTTCTAAAAACAGGGGACTAGAGCCTTTGGCATTATCGTAGGCTCTTTATCATCTTGCGGAGCAATCATGAATGTTTCCCTCTTAATCACCCAGTGATGACGTGAAAAAATTTCACAATTGCTACCACGCAACTAAGAATGTTGAGTATTCTTCTCTAACGGATTAATCCATTAGTAGGCACATCGCTCCTACTGTCCCTAGGATATTGGAAATTTCTTTCCATTCTCAATTAGGCTACATAAAGCGCTATGCTTAGAATTCTCTATCTTATAGAGTTCCAAAAACCTCTATTCACGTCACCTTTACTAAGAAAAATTTATGTGACTTAGTTACACTCCCACAAAGCTGCTTACCTATATGCACATGACTCGAAGGGTTTACATGACCGCATACAATAATGCGCCACACAACCCTATGTGTTTACAAGACAGCATACAATAATGCGCCATAGAACTCTAGGTCTTAACTTCGCAACCTTATGAGAAGTAAAAATAAAGATAAGCTGCTTAATGGTTATAGATCGCCCATAGATGGCTCTCCACTAACCCATTACATAAATGGAGTGTAAAAATTTGATATGGAGGGCATTTAGTTAGGGATATAGGCAACAAACTAAAGTGCAATTCCCAATTGGGAAACATTTTGCGCCATTATCCACCTAACATTAACAATACTTAATTCCTTATCTCTACTACACCATTGTTTTGTTGAGTATTAGGAATAATCAATTTTCTAAGCATCCATTTCTCTTCACAGAGTTTTCTAAAATAACTCAAATAGATACTCGCCACCTTGGTCAAAACTAAAAACACAAAATCTGTTATCTAATTGATCTCAACCTCATATGTGCAATGTGAAAAATCATCTCAAAACTTTTGACTTATGAGAGATCAAATAGTCTTGACTCAGATGCGTATCGTAATCTATAAATGTGTCGAGATTGAGGCTTAGCTATCATACCCTTACACATATCTAGTCACAAATATCATAGTGGACTAAATGCGCCAAAACAAATGACCTTCTACGGCTTTCCTACTTACTTGTGCGCACCCATTACGAACAAAATTACACATTCACATGAGAGTAGGATGTCATAAGCGAGTGGGCCCGAGAAGGCCTACTCAAACCATCGTGTCATCATCTCATTAATGTGATTAAGTATAATAAGCCACTGGTTCATGACCAATGTCATAAACTAATTCCAATCATCTTAATGTGTGAGTTTTCGAAGACAAGTTTTAAAGGTTTAGACCCAACTAGGTAATGACTCACGACTAATTCATATTCCCTAGATCATAAAAGGATGTCATGGAGATATCAAGTGTGCCTAAGTCGCAAATTTAACTAGTAAGTGCTAATCTCCTGCACCTTCAAGTCAATTTTATTCTCCATACACTTTACTGCATCTAGTTGAAAGATGACGATACTCCTCTTGCCATATCTATTTCTCATTTCATAGTTACTTGCAATCAATTCTACTATCCACAAGAAGGAGAGAATAAGCTATCAACTATGACAGCTCCTGAAGTAACTTAAGCGCGAATTAGGCTAAAGAGTCTAATTCAACACAATGCTCTCACGAGCCATGCGTCAAATTCTTAGAGTCATAACAACCTTGTCGGCCTTGACCTTTTCATTATTATGTTGCAACGTTTGCGCTTAGTGGTAAACGTTATTAAAAAACGTTAGCCTAGCTAAGGAATCATACAAAGAAGCCCCTCCTCATGTCTCACACTCAAGTGTGGAAACAGTAAGTGTCCAGACTTAGACAAGTTGGTAATGCTAATAGATTTTGTAGCCATTAAGCGCTAATTTTTTCACTTAGTGTTAATAGATTTTGCAGCTTCTAAGCGCTAATTTTTTCACATAGTGTTAATAGTTTTTGCAGCTTCTAAGCGCTAATCTTTTCACTTAGTGTTAATAGATTTTGTAGTTTCCAAGCGCTAATCTTTTCACTTCACGTGATATTTCAATGCACACTATTATAGTGCATGAAATTTTGCTCCATCCACTGCCAATAATTGGGTAGAGAGCAAAACACTGCTCATACTGGCTACTCGTCTTACACTTAATGACTACTTTATGTAAGCTCGCATTTCTTGGATGACGTGACTCTTGAATGTTACTTCATCCAATGATGTAACATTATTTACAAGTCAAATTACAAAGTCAATCCGCACAGTTCAATAGTCAAGATCATATACAGATCTATTGAGGGCTTACTAATTTCATAACTCCAAAACTCGCCAACCAAAACTACGTATCATGCCGCTAACCATAGCGTACACATTAGTTTTTATTATGCCAAACAAGGCAACAAAACCACGGCAACTTTGAGTCATGTTTCCTTACTTTGGCTCAATTAAGGTTTGACCTAAAGTCTCCAAGACTTTTTCTCATCTAAAGAATGGGATTACATTGTTCACATTTGAACATCTTTACTAAGTCTAGGTCAACCAATTAACTTCCATAAGCTAAGTCAATTTAGAGAGAAATTCGCATTGGGATTAATTTGATTAGCATAATATAATTTTGCCACAAAAATCTAAATTAAATAATGACAATATTACACAAGTCGCAAGATCGAAAATCCGCTATGCTCGTAATCATCTCTTGCGCCACAGGTGACAATTATCCAAAATTTAATTTAATTTATGCGTAAAATATTGGTTTTCGGGAGTTAATCTACAAAGATTTCTCTCAACCGAATAACCTCCCACTGACTATGGCATGCCTAAAAGCATGATAAAAAATTCTAATTCCATACAATAGCATCATAATGTAGATTCACAACCAACTCATGCTATATCACAATTAATAATGGAATTTAAACAAATAACAATTAATCATGCTATTCTAATTACAACATATTAGAAACTCTAGGCAAAAAATAATAATATGCTTTATTTAATATTCAAATTATGTCATAACAGAAACTATATCACTTCTGAAATTTTCTAGAATTTTCTGCTATTTTCTGGAATTTTAAATAACTAATAAACACACATAAAATTAGAAATAAATATTACAGAATCTGGTAAAATGAAATAACTAGACCAGTAAATAGTAAACTACAACAATAGTCTACAATAAAAAATTCAGCCCCAGAAACTTAATCATGCAACACCAGATGCATTTTAAACCAGAAATAATGAATTATTATTTCAGGAAAAATATTTTTTTATTTTCATAAAATTTCAAAATTTTACAGAATATAGAAAATTTAATTCTAAGTCTAATGGTCCCAACCACGCTTAAAACAAAGCTATAACGAATTAATTATGACCATTTAACGCGATTCAGAATTAAAAACAAAACAAACAGAGCCTTAACTTCAGCAGCCAAGCCGGGGGAGAAAAACGGCGCGGCTTAGCGTGTGGCTCAAAGACGGCTTAGCACGCGGCTCAATGAGCGGCTCAGAAACGGCTTAGCGGCGGCTCAGCGAGTGGCTCACAAGCGGCTCAGCGAGCAGCTCACACGCGGCTCAGCACACGGGGCGCGTGCGTGGCGCGGACGGCGCGCGCTTGGAAAGCGCCGCTGACACACGCTTGACGACGCGTAGAAGCACATCTGAATCGCGTCTGCCGCGTGGAGGCGCGTGCAAGGGCGTGACAACGCGTGGAGGCGCGTGGACGCCTCCCACGGCGTCAGGTGTCGCGTGAGGCCCACGCTCTGCTTTCCAGGGTGTTTTCTGGTTCGATTTTTGTACTGGCAGACTCCATTTTTCACAATAAAAACATTTATGGCATTAAAAATAACATTTAATGAACATAAAAATGAAGACATCTTCCTCCTTTATTAATATTCATGCATATATCATGTATATATATTTATATAAAAAATATACACATGATTAGAGAAAACACAAAATACCCATTAAGGCTCTGATACCAATGTAAATTATAAAGCATTATAACGCAGCGGATAAAATATCAGAATCATACCTTTTAGCGAAGAACCTCGTGGGTAAATCACGTGCTTCCTAAATCTGATCAATCAACCCAGCAATGGAGTGATATTACAGAATAAATATCACCTACACAAATCACAGTGTAAAATGGCTTGATTGCTGTTTAATGGGAGAGAGTCAGAGAAGGAGTCTGGGAAAAAGGTTATGGGTAAAAACCACATAACGTATCTGTGATATCGATATATTATCTCCATCATATCAGATGTATATAATATATAACATTCAACATCTATCTATCCATCTATCCATATCAGTTGATATGATAGATATAGATAACCTGAGTGGTTATCCAAATAAGTTTTGAATTCAAAATTCAAACTTACATGGATAAGGTTCAAAAGGTTCAGGTTTCAAAAGGTTCAAAGGGTCATGCCACTTGGGCGCTCAATTTCTAACATTTCCATTTTATTCCTGATCTTTTCTTTTCTTTTTCTTTTTATTATTATTAGAGGGAAAGAAAGAATAGAAATGGTTTTAAGCCCGCATCCGGTTGCAGGTTGCCCAAAAAAAATGATGTGAAGTCAATGTCAAACCCAAAATTCGTTAGAAAAACATAAGTTATCTCGTTAGTACTTATTGCCCATTTCAGTTCATGAGAAATTCAGTGTGGGTTCAATACCAAGGCAAAATCGAATTAGAGTGTAGCATTAGCAGTAAGTAAGATGTAAAAACTGAAATAAATATTGTGTTTGAATGATGAATTTGTGGAGAGAAAGAGGGTTTAGGGAAATGAATGGAAATTGGGATTTTAGAAAACGATTAAGGCAAAATGGAATCTGCAAATAATAAGAAGACAAGGAAATACCATACCAATGAGATTGGCCAACGTCATGATGAGTTTCGGTTTCAGAAATAGAATTACGATCTCCCGCTCCAATCGAATCACATTTTTGTTCTTCTTCTCCTCCTCCATTGGGCGATTATGAACTACATACATACCAGTTTGTAATCGAGCTCGAATACATCTAGGGTTTCGTCGTCGCAGTAGGGGGTTGGGCGTTATCGAATTGGTTGTTTAAGTTGGAGATGATGGTAGAGACGAAGGCGGTTAAGTCGATGGCAGTAAGTGTAGGATCTCTTAAGAGAGAGTGACACCTAGAGGGTTAAAATCAGGGCTCCGAGATAAAAAAGAATAGGAGAGAGAGGTATGGGACTTATTGGGAGGTGGTGATGGTTGCTCGACGCCGTCGTCTGCTACTACTCGATGTCGTCTCACGCTGTCGCTGCCGTCGCTCGACGCCACTGTTTGCCACTGCTCACAATTGTGCGCGAGAGAGAGATTCATAAGAAAAGATGGGTTGGTTCAAAAGATTAGGGATTTGAGATTGGGGATTTTTGGTTGAGGGTGGAAAAACAAGCGCGAATTAGGTTTTGGGTTTTTTTTTTTTTTTTTTTTTTTTTTTTTTTTTTTTAGCGACGTCAAGTTTCACTGTCACAAATAAAAATTTAAGGCAGTGTTTGGTAACGTTTACGTTTTTGGTTTATGTTTACAAAAAATTTATAAACTAAAGAAAAATTGTAGAGAGAGAGAGATATGTTTAGAAATGAATGAAAAAGGGGCAAATGATTAATGCATAGCTGAAATGAACAAAAAACGAGGCAGATCATGCGTCTGGCCGCACGTGCAGAGCCCCTAGCTGCATGTGTGGAGCCCTTCACCGTATGTGCGGAGCCCCTCGTCGCACGTGCGGAGCCCCTTCCCACACATGCGGAATTTTCCCACCACACGTGCAATTAATGTAGAATCAACACATCGACCCAGCTCCCTCTCGCACGTGCGGCCATCCCTCCCGCACGTGCGGCCTAAGCCCTCGCACGTGCGGTCCCACCTAACTCAGCTCGAACCTTTTTGAGGTGATCCCGATCCCCTCAATTTCGTCCTTACGCCCAACGTTCAAAACATTTAAATCGACCTAACGTTGAGTAGATTAAACAAGTCCGAACTCTCAAGCATCAATGCGACGCAAACCATCAAGGTGCCGAATAAAATAAATAAATAAATAAATAAAATAGGTCCAAAAGGCACGTTCAAGTTGGATCCAAGACCCGGGACATCACAACCTCCCCACCTTAGGAAATTTCGTCCCTGAAATTAAACAAATGCTGAATTAAAAGCCAAAACTTCATGAAGAAAACACAATACCAAAGAGGACCTCCCAATCAACCAAGGGAACATGACACTAACTCTAGGCTACATCCAAACTTGGAATACCTTCCCGACTCTGGGTCTGACATCTCAGAGCTCCAAGGACACCCAAATTAACAAAAACTCAAAGAAGTGATCACATACGTCTCCTTGACCCATACCACTCGCTGGGTCTATGAGACAAGAACAACAACTCGTATACCTAAGTCATCCTCCAAAAGACAACCACCACAGCATGTCCAAACACTCCTGAATGTTTAACACCCCAACATGGAGGAGAATAAAGTTTTCACTACTGGACCTTTGGTTAACTCACTCAAAAGGAAAGGATTATAACAAAACCTGACCCAAGGCAAAACTCCGGCCTAACAAGCCCTTACAATGCCAATCGACCCACATAACCGAACATACAGACCCAAGATTAGCAACTCAAATAAAGTTGTTACACCATCCCAACCATAAAGGTATAATAACTAACAACTCAGCTTTTTTTAAATAAAAAAACATTTCATCATTTTCTCGATTCTTGGTAAGAATCATTTCTTTGCATGTAACACATTTTCCTAAAGGTGCTCAAAACTCACACCGGTCACAAGCCAAAAATACATTTTTTGCCTTTCAAGCAAGACCCAAATTTTATTCATTTCCAATTCTGTTCCAATATAACATCCGATAAGTCTCTACCGTCACCCAATAATGCCCATCACTCAGATGGTGATGCCACAACCAACATCAACATAACATTTCCACAATAATAATTAACAAAGATAACAACTGTGCCGTCAACACAAAATACCACTATCACGCAATTTCATTCGGTCATGATCATTATTATTACCAACGCAAGTTATCATCCACACAAGGTAACGAAACGGTCACATAAGCTAGTTAAAACGAGGGTTTTTATACTACTTTAAAAGAAAACTCTTTTTCCCAAAACAATTTTAAAATCTCAACCCCAAGGTTTTAGGTGAAATTAAAAATGCCATGATAGGTTTCAAAAACCGACAATCACTTTTCAATTTATTTTCTCAACAAACAACCGGTGAATCCCAACCATCACCCAATCACATCCATCACACCTCTAGTGACTTCATAATGTGACAACTATATTTCCATAACAACAACAAATAGAAATAAATACAGTGCTAAAATAGATAATACATCACGCATGACTTTTCAAATTCCGAAAGTTTCACACCAATACAAACACTAATGAAATAGACCATCGATACACGAAGGCTTATGAGTGCTCCCAACCAAGAAGCTAACACTTTATCCCGACTCACGGGTTTCACGGGTTTCAAAAATTCACACCGGGAAGCGCACATCGATAACCACACACACATAAGCAAGGCTCAATGCCCCCAAACACAACCCATAGTGTTACACCACCTTATAGCTAAATCTGTGCTAAATTTCCAAAGGTCCAACTTCATAACTCACATTCAAACCATTCTAAAGTAACTATTTGTCACCCACCTTAATACCGATCAACTGACTAATTACCCAAGAATTTCCGCCCCTGTCATTCAAACATCTACACTCTTCTCCCGCCTCGTTTACTCAGAGACGGGGTTCTAAACACTGTTCCACATACTTTTAGAATCTCCTCGAATTTCTTAAAACAGACTACACCACTCTTATTCCCAAAGGAAACTTTTATTCATACGCCTAGATGGCAACCACGCCATTAAATTTCAACACAAGACCTAATAGGTCCACGGTGATCACACGATCTTGGTCACATGAGACAATCCTTATCAATGCTACACTCATTACTTGAGAACACAAATTGTTCATCGTTCTAGGAAATACTTCGAGTATCCACCCATGAATTTCTCTGCCCACTCAAGACTCCCCCCAAAATCTAATGACACTCAGAACTGATTCCACACACACATAAATACTAACCTTGGCACAACACTAACCCTACTCACAATCGATAGGACCGCAACGAACTCACTAAGCAACAACTCAAGACACTAAACAACGCACACAAGTGCCATTCTCACTATGCCGAGATATGAATCTCACACTCCCTTAGACATTCCCACATAACTTCCACCAATTTTACTAAATTCTAAGGTCTCACATTCCCTCAGACTCAACACATTCAAAGCCTTATAATTTGGCTCTTATCATACCACCTCACTATTCAAAAAAATTTCACGAATTTCTCATTCCCCACAAACAAATTCCAACTGGACAAGGATCAACGACCATCACATGACCATCTCATAATTCAACATTTGATATACAACAACACTAGGATCATCAACCTCATTAACAATTTTTCATTACATGTACGCAAAGAGAGTTCAAGTTTCATTACATGCCCCAATACATGAGGGTACACAAATGACAATACATATACATGTACAACACATAACCACGGTGCTTCAACATCCCATAATACACCGATCAAGAACAAAAGTTCACAATTTATAACATCGATCTCTAAAACAAAAGTCCCTCTCAAGGGTGGTACTACTATGCTGGTTGAAAAGTCGACCCTCACGAAGCTCTTGATACTGATACCGTCCTCGGCTGGACTGATGAGCCAGAGTCCGACTAAGCTCTAAAACACCCAAAGAACTTACACACAAAGGGTAGAAACGTCTAACATGGCCCAGCTAACCACAATTAAAACAAACAAGAGTCTCCTAACTCTGAATCTGGCCTGGAGCCCAAACCTCACTAGGTCTCCCAACGGACGAGTCCGAAACCCCTGACGAAGACAAGGACTAAGTCTTGGAGTGAGCATGCGTTCGCCTCGACCTCTTACTAAGCCTAGAGTGTTTATGAACCGAAGGAGTTTCCAAAGTGGCCTCCTCCCTAACTCGACCTACACTGTTAACCATGGTCTCTACATGGGCCACCGCCTCAACTAAAGCCAAAAAATTCTTCCACATAGATCCAATCACCTTCTCCCGAATATCATCATGTAATCGTCTCTCAAACTCATAACAACGGCGCTCCTCTGTTGCCACCAACTCTAGAGCAAACCTTGACAAACTAGAGAACCTCATCTCAAACTAAGCTAAAGGAATAGTATCCTGGCGCAACTCAACAAACTGTTCCTTCAACCTTTCTTGAGCAGAAAGAAGGAAATATTTGGCCAAAAAGGCCTCTGTAAAAGCAACCCACGTGGCATTTACAGTGTTCTTAGCATACTTCCACCAATAATTCGCATCTCCTTTCAATTGGAAACCTGCCAAAGAGATCCTCAACCCCTCGTCCTCGACTTTGAGCATATCAAGAGTCTTGGTAATCTGTTCCAACCAACTCTCCGCTTCCAACAGTTTTGCCTGCCCCAAAAACTCTGGTGGGTTGGAGCGAAGAAACTCCTTAGTAAGCTTGAGGGTACGCTCATTGTCCCCCTCATTGTGAGCTAGAGCATCTTGCACCGCTCTCACAATCTAGCGTGCAACTTCCTCGCCGACAACCGATGCTGCAACGACAGGTGCTAAGGGAACCACCGTGCCCCTACCGACACTCCTACTACCCATTCGTCCTTTATTCTCTCGTGTAGACATCCTACAAAATCCCAAAACAATATCACACTTAGTACACATCGCAATAGCTTCCTTGAGGCACACACTCACCATCACTAAGTAACAAGACACACTTAATCCCCAAAACATACAATTCCCAATGCATATAAACTATTTAAACATCTAAACACATAATCGAATCAAGTTCACAAAGATAGCCAGTCATCTTGGAACTCTCAAGGAATTCTTATTAGAAACCACGTTGATCAGGCGTCTTTCCAATAGGACCTGAAAGCAAGTTCACCGGCTACAAGTACTATCTAAGAAACTTAATCCCATGCTCACATAAATGCAACATATAAGTCCTAACACTTATCCTAACTATATGCAACGTCCTCACCAATCATAGTAAACCCTTTATGGTAAAAACCACTTTCCACGAGCCCAAAGTATTCAAACCTGGCTCACTCTGATACCAAGTTGTAACGCCCCACTTTTTATTACTCGGATTCCATTACCAAACCATTATTATAGATTCAATTTCAGAGTTAACATGCAGAAACTCTTTACATTTACAAGAACATATGAATAAAGATTCTCTCATCCGAATACAATATGAATGCAACATGAGTTATAATTAAACAAATTGCTCATAGGCTCACATCTTTTAAATTAAGAGAAAGAGTTTAACCCTTTTACATCAATGGCATTCTGCCCACAAAGAAAAGGCCCCGTGGCCAACAGGTAAAGAAGATCCATGACCTTGAAACACTTCTCAACGTTCACCTAAAAAAGGATTAGCAACGTGGGATGAACATAAAGTCCAGTAGGGATCTCAACATGATCCTAAATAATAACAACTTACAGATAGCTATGATCATGAATGCTTAGTCTCATACTCTATAAATAATGTGACAGTTTGTACACAAATATACATATATAAGACTTTTCTCAAAATTATTCGTTTCATTCAATAACGTAAGCAATTCACATTTCTTTCTTCTTGTTACCCTTTTACCAAAATTTATATGACAATAACAAATTCCTGAAAAAAATTTCACCAAGCCCATTACGTTTTCTCCCACTTTCCAAACTTATACCTGATTTGTCTTTTAAAAACATGTTCATAAGTATTCAATGTCCTTCACCTATTTTTTTTTTTTTTTTCAAAATCTCAACACAATACTTACGTCTGTTTCCAATACATTCATATCTATACAAGTATGCCTCTAATACAAAAGGAAAACAATAAGCAATCAACAACTATCTGCTTCAACAATTGAGGCAACACGGCCTTCCAGAACAATAACCATCATAACCCATGATATACCCAGATACACTAAGACAATAATGATAAATAAGTTCTGCTCTACTTACCTTAAGCACGATAAGCCAAGGAAATGCCAATTTACCAGACCCCGACTAGAAGGTAATGGTACCTCTGTTAAGTTCTCCAGGTGCTAGCTGGAAGGTACTGGAACCTCTCATTCTAAGCGCAGCTATTTCTCCTGGCCCTAGCTAGAAGGTAATGGTACCTCTCATTCTAAGCGCAATACACATTTTTCCAACTATCACTTTGTACAACAAGCATAGATAACTCAAGTGTACTACATATACATAATCATTTCAACATCATAATGTCATCATCCACCAATGACCAAAGACAAAACCTCTAACCAATAGGTATTAAACATGCGTAATACAATCATCCCATTCTTATAAGGCATTAAGGTCAACAACAACAATAATGTTCCAAGGTTTTTAACTTCTACTTAAGGTTCTTTCTTAATTTGCAAAAGAGTTATAATTACCTCTACATTTTCGAGTCAATTTCCACAATTCCCAAACCACAATACACCAATTTTATTAAAAAAAAAATGAAACTCGTTTCCTTCATTTAACCAAAATTCAATCCACGGATAACAAAGTCATAATCCTCTAAATTTCAACTCAACAAAAGTGTAACCCCCTTTTTTAAACAATAGCAACTACCAATTCATTATACTCCACTATTAGCAACCCAACACAAAATTAATGCTAAAACCATAAGACCCGATTCAATCTCTAATTAATTACCAAGTCATTAATCCAATTCTTTAATTCATAATCACAATTTCAACCCTTTTTCCCAGTAGGCATTATTACAAAATTTAGGGCTTTACCCCTCTCTAAACATGAACATGTTAAACCACTCTCCAAATTAGCCAAACAACAACCAATTTCCCAAATCTCAACATCAAACATCAAATCTCAGATCCCCTTTCATGATTTTCAAAAAATCCATAACGAACATGGTTTTCATGCAATAAAACCTACCACATGTCTATCTATAGATGAGGTATTGAAAATGATCAAAGAAATCCCAACCCCAAAGAGAGAAGAGGAGAAAAGCCAAAAATCAACTTTGTTGAAATTCGATCTCCATCGGTCAAAACAAAGCTCTCAGTATGCTCATCATCATGGTATAAGGAACTACTATCAAAATCTCAACGGATTCTTGGGATCAAAAGAAAATGCAAACATTTGAAAGATTAGGTAAAGAGGGATGAGAGAAAAAGAGAGAAAACATTGTAGAGAGAGAGAGAGATATGTTCAGAAATGAATGAAAAAGGGGCAAATGATCAATACATAGCTGAAATGCACAAAAAACGAGGCAGATCACGCCCCTTCCCGCACGTGTAGAATTTTTCCACCACACGTACAATTAATGCAGAATCAACACATCGACCCAGCTCTCTCCCGCACATGTGACCCTCAATACCCTCAATCTGCACGTGCGGCCTAAGCCCCCGCATGTGCAGTCCCACCTGACTCGACCCGAACCTTTTTGAGGTGATCTCGGTCTCCTCAGTTTCGTCCTTATGCCCGACACTCAAAACATTTAAATCGGCCTAACGATAAGTAGATTAAACAAGTTTGAACTCTCAAGCATCAATGCGACACAAACCATTAAGGTGCCGGATAAAATAAAATAAAATAGGTCCAAAAGGCACATTCAAGTCGAATCCAAGACCCGGGACATCACACAACCCAACACACAGGGGATCTACATGGTCGACCATACAAGGCCTCAAATGGTGCCATGCCAATACTCAATTAGAAGCTATTGTTATAGGCAAACTCCACTAAGGGCAAGTGCCTCTCCCATGAACCATTAAAATCAAGGACACAACCTCGAACCATATCCTCAAGGATCTAAATAGTACACTTAGACTGTCCGTCAGCCTGAGGATGATACGCAGTACTAAACATCAATTTAGTGCCCAAGGCACCCTGTAAACCCTGCCATAACCGAGCTGTGAAATGCGGATCTCTATCCGAAACAATCGTCACAGGGACCCCGTGCAACTTCACTACATCCCTGATGTAAAGGTCGACAAGGTAATCTACCGAGTCACTTACGCGCATAGGAATAAAATGCGCCGACTTAGTCAGACGGTCAACTACCACCCAAATGGCATCACTACCCCGTTGAGTTCTCAGAAGGCCCACAACAAAATCCATCGTGACATGCTCCTATTTCCACTCAGCTATAGGCAAGGGTTGCAATAAACCCACTGGCCTTTGATGCTCGGCCTTTACTTGTTAACAAGTAAGTCATTTCGATATAAACACAGCTACATCCTTTTTCATACCTCTCCATCAAAACTGGTGACTAAGATCATGATACATCTTTTTGCCTCCCGGATGTACCGCAAGGCGTAAATGGTGAAACTCTCAAAGTATTTTCTCTCGGCAAGACTCCGACACAAACAAACGGTCACGGTATCTCACACTTTGGTCGGGATACACAATCAAACCTCTTTCTACCTTCCCATTGAAGATCTCATCTCGAAAGGGTTCTACCTCAAGGTCACCCCACTGCACTTCTAATACTCGGTTCATGAGTGTAGGTTGTGCAACTATTGAAAATAAGGCTGCGGACTCAACATACTTGTCTAGATGCAAGTCAAACTCACTAAGAGTACCCAACATTTTCCATTCTTGGATGGCGATAGAAGCTACATTGCTAACTGACTTCCTACTCAAAGCATCGGCCACAACGTTGGCCTTCCCCTGATGATAATGCAACTCGAAATCATAATCCTCTATGAACTCCATCCATCTCCTCTATCTCAAATTCAAGTCTTTCTGTGTAAACAAATACTTCAGACTCTTGTGATCAGAAAACACCTCAAACTTCTCACCACAAAGGTAATGCCTCCAAATCTTTAAGACAAAGATCACTGCCGCTACCTCTAAGTCGTGAATAGGGTAATTCCTTTCATGTGTTTTTAACTGCCGCGAGCTGTAGGCTACCACTCTCGTTTCTTACATTAACACACAACCCAAACCTTCCCGCGAGGCATCACAATACACTGAATAGCCCGAACCCCTCTTTGAAATAATCAATACTGGAGCAGTGGTGAGTCTAATCTTAAGCTCGTGGAATAACTTCTCGCAAGTCTCACTCCATACGAATGTGAATCCTTTTCTCATCATTCTAGTCAAAGGTGAAGCTAGTCTAGAGAAATCCTTCACAAATCGACGGTAATACCCAGCCAACCCGAAGAAACTACGAATCTCGAAAGCATTCTTATGTTGTGCTCAATCTTGCACTGCCTCTATCTTGGATGAATCCATAGTCAACCCTTCCCCGGATACCACGTGGCCTATGAACTTAACTTCCCTCAGCCAGAATTCACATTTTCCAAACTTAGCATACAACTTGTGAGCTCTAAGTAACTCAAGTACTACTCGCAAATGCTCCTCGTCCTCCTCCCCAAAGGGTGAATAAATCAAGATGTCGTCCACAAAGACGACCAAAAAACGATCTAAGAACTCATGGAAGATCCGATTCATTAAATCCATAAACACTGTTGGGGCATTGGTTAGACCAAAAAGCATCACAAGAAACTCGTCATGACTATACCGCGTACAGAATGTCATCTTCGGGATATCCGTCTCTCTTACCCTTAACTGGTGGTAACCTGATCTCAGGTCTATCTTAGAGAAACAACAAGACCCCTTCAACTGATCAAACAGATTATCTATACAAGGCATTGGGTACTTATTCTTAACAGTAACTCGGTTCAACTTCCGGTAATCGATACAAAGTCAGAACACTCCATCTTTCTTTTTAGCAAAGAGAGCCGGTGGTTCCTGTAGACGTCCCCGAACGTCCCGGGAGGGAAATCCCGTTCTGTTCATTTGGGCTCACTACAGTTTAGGACTCTCAAATTGTCACGGTTCTTAATCTGATCTCACAATGTGCAATGTGAGATTGATAAATCACCAAAGAGTCCAAATCCGGCAAATCGTTTTGAAAAACTGATTTTTAGAAAGAAGTGCCAAACATGGACTGCTTTACCAGATACAGAGTCACCACCTAAATATTTTTTTATGGGGGAATTTAGAAAACCCTGACTCGTTTGCCTAAGGCCACGTGTCCGTCATCACCAAAGTTGCCTCGGCTCGGGAACTTGGGTACGATTGGGGAAGGTCAGCTATGAGCGCCCCCGCTCGCCCGATCCGAAGATCGGCCTCTACTAACCATGATTTCTAGTTTTAAAAACATTATGTGTTCTTATTTCGATTAATTAGCTAATCTTACTATGTGATGCGCACAACCCAAAAGTATAGACTAGATCGCCTAATTTGGAACAAAGCATTGCATATCCGTTTGTTCGGAAAATGGCTTGAAATTTACTACTCGCAAGTAGGCTAAAATACGGATTTCAACGAGTTATTCCAACTCAAGCAATCCAACCTTCACCCACAGGCATTCAGGCAGTAATATCACATAAGCACATAGCCACATGGTAAGCATGCTGTCATGTTAACATTCACACTCATGCGAGATGCTAAAGCATAAATACTTACAGCATACTCCGAGCCAAAACAAAGAACATGTTAGCAATCAAACGTATGATCCAAGTCCATGTTAAATGGATAATGCATCACAGGCAAAATACAATCTAGAATAGGCTTGGCTAATCCTAGGATGGTATGTGAAATGCAACAAGTGACATGTATTCAAGTTAGATTTGAAATACTATACAGTTAGCATGATGCGCCGAGCCCGGTGCATGCAATACTGATAAATGAATGCACGCATGCATAGCATAAGGTATGCTAAATTAAATATGCCCTAGTACTAACTATCAAAAGCAGGTAAGTAAAAGGGAGAAAGAAATAGGAGTTGGAAGACATGCATACACACACCCACACTTATTACACATTCGCCCTCGCTCGGGGGGACCAAAAGAATAATACAAATTAGTTAACCTACAAGCTAATTAATTATTACAGACCACCTAACTAGTTAAGCGAATTAACTAAGCTAAGAAAGCAATAAAACAGCCTCGGGAAGAGGGTCCAATGCATGCGTTCTCAGGTTTGCTCGGAAATCCGTCACCATGCACAAGCTGCCTCTGTTTACCCTGCTCTGCTCTTCTAAAAATTGCACAAGTCCCAAGGAACACTCTCTGAACACTGTGGAGGATCACCGACCATGGTAGAAGGGTCATCGACCAAATATTCAGCTCTCGGCCATCCATCATTGGTCGATTGGCACTTTATGCAGTCGATTGGCCATATTTATCTGCAGAATCCTGTTTTGACAGCAGCAGAGGGCAAACATGGCATGGCAATGCATTTCAAGCAAATGTTTGCACAAACACCCTCCTTATCATGTTCATGACTCAAAGGAGGATGGTCCTCGACCCTCGGGCCACCAATCGCGCATTTCAATGCGTGATGGCCAAAGAGGCCAAGTTATGCATTTTGATGTCAAATGAAATGCAAACTAAATAAACACATACGGCCCAACCTCTATCACTTGATCAAGAGACAAGGCATGCATGCTCAATGCAATGCAACCTAGACATGTGAGCTAAGTATGCAATCATGAGCATGAAAGCAAGTAATGTGTACTAAGCACACAACCTAAACAAACAAACATGCAAGGCATGTAACAACATCTGCAAGCGAACAAACATGCAATATGCAATGCGAACATGCAAACATGCAAGACACGTAACATGTTAAGCAACCAAGACAAAAGGAAGAAAACATGCTAAATGCAATGTGATTCAAGCATGTAACACATGCGATAGGCCAAGTATGCAACAACACACAAGGCGAGCATGCAACAACATGCAAAGGAGGGACTTACACCAAGATGGACAGCTCTCTACTAGGTCCAAAACAGTGGCCAAATGCCAAGGACATGAAGTCTAAAATGCATACAAACATGCATGCAAGTTGGCCTAAAGACTAAGGCACAAAAGAGGGACTTTTAAGGACCCTTAAAAGGGGCAAGCATGGATATATAACCAACATGTTAAACTCTGAAAACATGCTAGAAAAGGTGCCAAACCAAACAACCATGCAAGTAAGGCATGCAAGCAAGCCCAAAGCTTAAGGCTCACCAAAGAGGTATTGAACTACACTTAGCAAAACCAAACATGACATGATTTGAACAACCAAAATCAGAGTTTTAGCATGTTAAAACAAAGCCAAAAAAAAAAAAAACACATTGACATGGCATCCTAGAGGCCTAAACATGATGGCATACACAATGACACATTCATGGAGCATGAAACACAAACTCTTTAAGGCCTTAAAGGAACATCAAATGCAAGCATACAAGCATACCACAAGGACTGAAATGATGCTATAAGTGGTGCCAAACCACTGAAACAAGTCAAGCAATGCATGCTCAACACTCACATGCCCAAGGCTAACAAGCCAAAATGCAAGGTGGCTATACAAAGCATGTCATGGATGGCCAAAACAACCACAAATAGACCTTAGGTATACTAAAACATGCATAAAAGCTTCACAAAGTTAGGCCAAAACAAGTAAGCATAATGGTCTAGATGCTAAGTACATGTTAAGGCAATTTCATGGCATTACAGGACAAGTATGCAAAGCAAGCATGGTGTGTCTAAACCAACTTAAAACAATGCTACATCATGGCAAAATAAGCACAAATGACACTTAAGACATGGCCAACATGAACTCAAGAAAGATGCTCACACATGAGGCTAAAATGGCCAATATTGAAGGCAACAAGGGGAGGGGATGGCCCTCTCCTTCTTAGGACCTTAAAGCACCATCCCCACCACCTAAATCCCACTGGATTTAAGTGGTGAGGAGGCCCAAACAAGGTGGTCCCGGAGCTCACCAAAAATGCACAAAAATGAGTCCAAACAAGGCCTAAGAGAGGTCAAACAACCCCAAACACCAAAACAATATCAAACAACTATTTTAAGAACTTAAAATTAGAACTTTTATATGTGATAAGTTAAGCTTAAAAACAGATGCAATGATGGCTAAAAGCCTATGCAAAAATGGGGAACACAGAGCAAAGTTCTTACCCTTGAAGACCCCTTTCAAGAACTGAGCTCCAGCTGCTTCCTCAAGCTTGAATCCACTCAAGAACTTCAAGAATACCCCTTCGGCTCCTCAGCAACCAAGGTAAGGTGTGATACTAGGTGTCCTAGTGCAAAACTAAGAACAAAACACCTTTGAACATACACAAAGAACAAAAGAGAGGGAGATATAGAGATAGATAGATACACAAGACCTAACCCTAATTCAGACCTCTGGAACTCTTTTTTGTAACCCTTGAGGAGAGAGGAGAAGGCCTCCCTTTATAGATGATCATTCTTGTAAAGCTTACAAAACAAGCTAAGCAAGAGTGAAATCCCTCCATACACGTATATGGAGGGGGTGCAAAGTAGGTGCCAGCTAGCACAGCTGGCACAAGATATCTGCCAAAAGCAGATGCACAGTGGTCGGCCAGCCAAAAATGACAAATTGACCAAATAAATGGTCGACCGACCAAATAGAGTGCCGACCGACCAAACATTTGGCCGATGGCAACAAAACAATGACCCGTGGCCTCAAGCCATGGCTGGTGAGATGTGGGGATGGCCAACAAGCCATTCCCTGCTCCTTAAAAGCAAAACACAAGTGTTTGGAGCAAAACACAAGTGTTTGGTGCAAAACCAAACACAAAACAGGCAAGTCGAGAGGTCTTTAGGCAAGGCGCGTGGCTGAGACCTCCGAGAACTCAAGACGAACACGAACATGGATGATCACCGAGTGTTCAAACGGTGACGTCCAAGTCTTGAGGGCGGTCAAAAATGGGGTGTCTACACTTCCCAAGGTAAAGTACTAGGGCAAATAAAACCCTTATCTAACAATTCCTAGAGTTGAATCTTCAACTCATTCAATTCAGCAGGTCCAAATCTATATGGAGCCATAGAAATCGGTGTCTTACTAGGCACTAAATCAATAGAGAATTCGATCTCTCGGTGAGATGGTAAACTAGTAAGATCCTCGGGAAAGACATCTGGGTATTCACAAATCACCCTTGGCAACTCAACCTGGATTTCATTACACTCACTGCTTAAAAAGCTAGCAGAAAGACAACTAAGTTCACTCTGCCCATGCAGATCATATACCGGTGATAAGTCTTTATCCACCCGGTCCCCCAAGAAATAAAAGTAATCACTACTCAAGGTACATACAATAACCTTTAGACAGTAGCAATCTATAACGGCCCGGTATGACAATAACTAGTCCATACCCAAAATAACATCAAAACTAAGCATGTCAAGTAACACAAATGTAAAAGGTAATCGATGACCAGCAACCTCGATGTCACAACCCTGACATCCCTATTTCAAGATAACCTCACCACCAATAGGTGATTCTATACAAATAGGAGATGCTAACTGTGCCGACTCTAACTCTAAAATCGATGCAAATGTAAAAGAAATAAAAGAATGATATGCATCTGTATCAATCAACACATTAGCAACTGAATTGCAAAACAAGAAGGTACCTCTCACTACAGAAGAAGCATGTACAAAATCTGGCGTTTCAACTGCGTACACACACCTAGTAGGTCTCTGCTCAACCTGCTCACCCCTCGGAGCAAAAGCCCGATGCACTGACTGAGCTAAAGAGACTCCCAAATTGGCCCTCGAGGCCTGTGCTGGCAGGTTGTAGGGATCCTGACTTTGACCGTCTCTTGTGGTGTTCCGGGCTCGGGTTGGTATGGTTTTAAACGGTGTTGCGTATCTTAGTTTCCCTTGTATTCCCCTTATTTTTGGTTATCAGGTTATAGTGGTATGTTTAGAACAGGTAATGTCTCCAAACCTTTAGATGTGAATCCAACCCGAATTGTTCCTAGAACACAGCTTATGGGGGTTGAGCTACCCGGTCAGCTCGTTGAAGCAAAAATGCAAAATGCATTCAAAGTTGCTTGTCTGCTCAAGCGGAAAATGTTTGGTTCCAAAAGTTTGACCTATCTGCAAAAGTACTGGGAAGGTGTATTCGACGCTCGAGTAGGGCTTTCCATGTTCGAGCGGACCATGTTATATCAGTTCGTGAATCTGATATTTCAGATCACTTTTGTATATCACTCTCTCTCTAAAAATATTTTCTCTCGTTTGTCTCTACATTTCTCTACACAAACTAGATCAAAAACCTTGATTTCTCAAGAGCCATTTGAGTTTTGCCATTGTTTCTTCATCAAAGTGGGTTATCATCTTGAGGGCTTTGTTATGTGCGGTGAAGATTGAGTTTAGGCATCGTTGATTTTGGGGTTTCATCTCTGTTCTTCTTCAAACTTGAGGTAGGGATTTTCTTAGAGTTATATATATATTTTTGCAAGATCTATATGATTTTTGAAATCATCTTTCGATAGCATTGAAAATTGATTGTTGATTCAAGAAGTTAAGCGAGTTTTGAAAGTGGGTTTGTCTCTTGTTCTTTTAAAATGATCTTATGGGTTTTGATCTTCGTTGACTGAAGAAAAGATGATTTTGAAAAGTTTTTCTTTCAAAAGATTTGAGTTGTATAGTTTTGGTGAGAAAACCTAGAATTTGGGAATTTTTTTTAAAAGAGACTGAAAATCCATGAATGATATTGTTATATTTATTTTATGTATCAAAATAAATGGATGTTTGGAAAATTTATTATTTATATTTATATAAATGATGAATTTCAGGGAATATGAGAATTATTGTTCATTTTGGAAATTATTGTTCAAAATATTGAAATAGTTTTGAAATGGCTAATTATTGAGGATACTTGAGAAGAGGGAATTGTGTTATTCCTTAGATGATGAATTGGAACAAAAGTATTTATATTCATCTTGTGTTGTTGTCATATCAATTCATTTGATTACATTAAACTTTGAAAGTTAATTTGAAAACTTGCATTGAGAAAAGAATGTTGAGAAACAAGTTTTCATGAAATGGTTTTGGGGTAAATACGTTGGTAAGTCTTGATAGGTGGTGTAGATGATATTAAAGAAGTTGGCCTGAGAGTCCGGGGTGAAAGGCCGAAAATCGAGCGGATAGGTGCCGAGCCTTCCGGTTAATACCAGTAAAAATGACAAGTTGGTAGTACTTGTATAGTCTACTTGCAAACACCGACCTAGGGATTACCAAAGTCGTATTTACCGCTCTTGAAATGAATTGTTAAGTTTTGAAGAATTGAAATTGCATGACATCATTGAGTATGATAGTTTTCAAAGATGAAGAACTATTGTATCATGTAATGTAAGTTTGGAAATTTATATTCAGTTTTCCTTGAAAGAGCCATGATTGTTGTATTATCATTTGGGCTAGAAATTTGGGGTGTTACACAGGTGACTCTGTGTCTGCCTTGAACCAGATGCATCAGATGCGCCACCCAACTGTGGGCAAAACCTTTTCAAATGCCCTGCATGCCTACACTGATAACAAGTGAGTGGTTGGCCTCTCCCTTGACTTTGGCTCTGAGAACGAGCTGAAGATGATGCTACTCGCTGCCCTCCTCCTCTCTACAGGCAAGCTGGAGACTTATGGCCCTACTGACCATATTTAAAACAAGTAAAATCTCCCTGGCCACCCTTTCCAGAACCCGCAATCGGTATTGGGAAAGTGGACCTTGACCGAGCTCCTTGGGACTGCTGAGGGTTAGAACTCCTCTGCCTCTTATTGTCCCCCTGACTATCCTGACCCCTTCTGGAGCCCCTCATTCTCTCATCCTCTATATGTATGATAGTCTCAAGATGGGCTGCAGCCTCCATAAGGTGCACATAATCTCTAATCATGGACCCGGTGTAACAACCCCGCGGGGGACCTCGCTACAGCTCGGACTCGATTCGTAGTCACGGTTCTAAGTCTGAACCAAAGAGTCCAAATCCGGCAAATCGTTTTGAGAAAACAGATTTTTGAAAGAAGTGCCAAACATGAACTGCTTTGCCAGATACAGAGTCGCCACCTAAATATTTTATTTTGGGAAATTTAGGAACCCTGACTCGGTGCCAAAGGCCACGTGTCCGCCATCACCAAAGTTGCCTCGGCTCGGGAACTTGGTTACGATTGGGGAAGGTCACTTCGTGAGCACCCCCGCTCGCCCGGTCAGAGACCGGCCTCTACTAACCATGATATCTATTTTTGAAAACATTGTGTGTTCTTATTCCGGTTATTAGCCTAGGTTACTATGTGATGCACACAGCATATAAGTATAGACCAGGTCGCCCGAATTGGAACAAGACATTTCATGCTTGTTTATTTGAAAGATGGTTTGCTACTCACAAGTAGGCTTAAAATGCAGATTTTGCCACCCTCGGGTGGGCTTAGAAAATATGGTTTTGCCACTATCTAGTGGGCTTAAAACAAACAGTTGATGATTTATTCCAATCCAAACAACCCAACATTCACCCACAGGCATTCAGGCAGTTATATCACATAAGCACATAGCCTCATGGTAAGCATGCTATCATGGCAGTCACTCACACGCATGCAAGGATGCTAAAGCATAAAACTTACCGAGTACTCCAAGCCAAAACAGATATTGTATTAGAAATCATGCATGATCCTAAGTATACAGAAATACCTAATGCAACACATGCAAAATGCAACTATAGCAGGCTCGGCTATTCTAAACATGGCATATGGAATGCTACAGCTAACAAGTACTCAATTTGGAATTGAAAATACAATGTTGTTAGTATGGTGTGCCAAGCCCGGTGCATACAAAACAGATGAATGATGCAAACATGCTGTCATACTGTATGCTAATTGAAATATGCCCTAATCTAACCATCATAAGCGGATAAATAAAAGGGAAGAAAGACGTGGGGTTGGAAGACATACATCACACACACGCACACTTATTACAGTTGTGCCCTCGCACAGAGGGTCCGAATAAATATACAGTCCCGAATGAAAGAATATTACAGTCCGAATATTACAGTCCAAATAATACAAATTCTTAATTAATTAGCAAATTAACTAAGAAAATTAATAGAAATGGCATGCAAGCCAGGGACTGCCTTGCTTCTTGATGAATGATGCATGTCCGGGCTGCCTTGCGCGGAAATCCACTGGGATGCCCCGATTAGCCTCTGTTTAGCAGTTATTCTTGGAAAGCGTGCTGGGCTCCGAAAAATTGCTGATTCTTCATTTTGCTGCAACAGAGAGCAGGAAAGGGGCATAGCAATGTATTTTCACAGATATATGCATGCCTCGATCCTCGTGCCACCAATCACGCATACCGAGGCATGATGGCCGAGGAGTCGAATTGCACAATTCAATATAGGATGAATGCACATGAAAACATAACTAAAACCTAACTCCATCATGGGTAATCCGGAGTGTCGGTGACTGGGGAATTGAGACGCGTTCCGTCACTCAGAGTACGAAACGCACCTCGTTTCCCGTGCCCGGGCTAACTCCTATTCCGAACACGATGCAATATGCATGATATGCATGAAATGCAACTAAGATACAATCCTAACATACACAATGTTATGAAAATGAGATACCTCGAAATGCGTGCACGCGAGCACGCAAACCGAGAAAATGACATGGAAATATGATATGGGCTTACACTAACATGAGGGAGCCTCAGCCACACTCACATAAGAGGCCGATGGATGAAAATGAAGTGCCTCGAAATGCGTGCACACGGGCACGCAAACCGAGGCAATGGCATACGCAATGCAATAGCATGGAAAATGATATGCAAACATGCTAATGGGATTTCAGCACTGAAATGTGGGGGAAAACAACCCCGAAATGAGGCGAAAGTACACCCGATGCATGGAATAGTCCCGAAACATGAATCTTGGCACCCGAAATGGCCTATAGCTATACCAAACATGCAAAATTGGCACATGTAATGAATAGACAGAAGCAAGGCAGCCCCTAAATAAGCACTTTTCCAGTTTATAGCATGGCCAAACAGCAAACAAAAACAGGGCAAAACTAGCATGCAAGAAACGGCCCTAAACATGAGATTAAGAAGCAACTCACATCTGCTGTCCTCAAACAGGTTAGGGCCCTTCAACAAAGTTGAAGAGGGACCCAAAATATGATCTTTTTCAGAACTGTAAAAACCCTAAAAACAAACACAGGTATGACTGCACTCTTATGCAAGAAAAGGGGCCAAAAGATGGCCAAAGAAGGAAGTGGTATATGCAAAGCCCAAACAGAAAAATACCCTTCTACAACACTGAAGAGGGACAAAAAATATGCACATTTACAGAACTGTAAAAACCCCAAAACAGTACACAAGTATGTCAAAAATGCTATGCAAAATGAGGTCCAAAAGGGGTTAAAACACAAAGTGTATAAAATATGCCTCAAATCATGAAAGGCCCTTAATGAAACATGAACAATGGGCCAAAATAAGAACTTTTATAGACCTGTAAAATGACCAAAAACAAAAGAATCCGAGGCTAACAACTCATGCAAAAATGGGGATTAAAAGGGAGATATAGCACAAAGTATATGAAATATGCCTCAAATCATGAAAGGCCCTTAATGAAACATGGAGAATGGGCCAAAATAAGAAATTTTCTAGACCTGTAAAATGACCAAAAGCAAAAGCATAATAGGCTACCAAGTCATGCAAGAAATGGGGACCAAAGGTGGATATAACATGAAGTAGCACATGGAGGTCCCAAACAAGGATGAGCCCTTCTTAAATGTTGAAGAGGGGCTCAAAATAAGCCTACTTCTAGTACTGTAAAATGACCAAAAACAGAAGCATCATGGGCTGCCAAAGCATGCAAAAAAATGACATTCAAGGAGGACATTGAAGCAAGTGCAACATGGGGGGCTCAAACAGGGTTGAGCCCTTAATGAGACATGAAAATGAACTCAAAAAAATGACCTTTTCAGTTTTGGTCGGAGCTCAAAACAGTAGGCATATATAGCTAAGAAATGTTGCAAGAAATGAGCTAAAAAGAGGGAAATGGCAACTCACCCTTGTAGACCAAACTCTAGCAACTTCTTGGACCAAATTTGTTGGCTCTTAGCTGCTGGAATTCCTCCCCTTGCTTCTGGAATGGAGTGGTGGTGGTAGAGCTTGGTGGTGTAGAAGGAATGGTGGTGTAGGGCTTGGAGGTTTTTGCTTGAAAGATGGAGATAGAGAGGGATTTGTGTATCAAGGCTTGAAGGTGATTTTTTTCTAACCCCAAAAACAAAGGTTGGCAGCTGGTTATAAGGACCAAAAGAGGGGGAGTATGGAAGGAAAGGGTCGGGGAAAAAGGACCAAGGCTTTCCCCCACAAAATATCCCCCGGATTGAGATATTTTCTGGGGGAAACAGCTATACAGCTGTAAAGTGTGAATTGTGAGGAACATGGCCGGCCACTTTTTGAAGCTCCAGGTGGCCGGCCAGCCACCCCCCCTAGCCGGCCGGCTAGGGGTCAAAACGGTCAAGTTGAATTAATGGCCGGCCACCATTTTTTAGGGTCCTCCCATGTGTGTACAACACAACCCTATGGTTCAAAATTCAAGAAAAAGGGCCCAGGTTGTTCAACATTGGCCCGGAAGGAGGGGTTCAAAAGGGTCAAGAAACATTACTGGCCGCCCACCAACTTTTAGGATCCTCCCAAGTGTGTACATCACAAATATGTGGTTAAAAGTTCAAGAAAGTGCCCCCAAGGTGTTCAACATTAGCCCGGAAGTGAGAAAAACGGGCGTCGGAGGGCGCCGGAGGATATATAACTGGTTGCTGCAACAATTACTGGCCTCCCACCCTTCTACGGTCTTCCCGGTGATAAAACAGAGGTACCTGCCAAAAATGAACAAAAACCGTTGCAAAACGAATGTTCAGGGGCCAAAACACGCAGTTCAGGATCCCGAAAATGGACTGTTAAGCACCGAAAATGGCGTTCAGCCACGAAGTGGGTTTCTGAGACCCCAGTGTCCCTCAAAAGGGAGCAAATAAGAAGTATGCCAAAAATCAGAGCAAACGGAGATGGTTAGGCGGTCCCGAACCGAGGCACACGGCCAACGGTCCCGAAAAACCGGAAACCAGGCTCCGAAATGGGCGAAATGGCCTACGGCCACGAAACGTAGCCTACGGCCACCGAGAGATGATCTACGGGACCTCTCTCTTCCCTCAGGAAAAGAAACAGAGAAAACCGAGTCCGGTTCGCAAACCGAGGCAAGGCACAGAAGAGGGTTCGGAAATCCGGAGGCAGGGCTCGCAGCCGCGACTCTGAAACTTCTGAACAAGCACAACATGCAATATCCCCGAGTGCTCAACTGGTGACATCTGAATCTTAAGGTTGGTCAAAAATGGGGTGTCTACAGTTGCCCCTCTTTGACAGAACTCGGAAGTCAAAAGTGACGGGAGTGAATGTCAAAGCCCAGAGACGACCCATTTTTGACAAGGCCGAAGACTTAGACAAACATACAAGATAACAGAGATGTGCCCGCAGGCATGCCCGCAAGCAGGGGCAAAATGCAAAATGATATGCGAGAAGATTTTGAAGATTGGACTTATACGCTACGCGAAGCCGGTTTTGAAAGTTGGACTTATACGCTACGCGAAGCCGAACATCACTCATGATCATGCGAATGCAGCAAGCTGTAATGAAGCAAGTATTCGCAAATAGATGCAACAGTTTTAAGCAAGAATGCAAAGCAACAACTACATTTCATGCAGTTAAGAATGCGGAGGATTATTCAATCCCCGCCACGTCTCACACGGAGAAGATACGATACCTGCGCGATTCGTCTGGTCGCACCAGCCTCGAATGAACCGTACATACAATATCGTGCCTGCAAAAGAGAGAAATTCAACAAGCACAATATACTACCAACATATATTCAATGTGATTTCGAAAGTCTGACACACGTAGTGTCGGCGAGTGAATACATCGTGATGCGAGAGAGGACGTGCGTGACAACGCATGCTCAAGATCAGAGGTATGGTAACATCAAGAAATGTGCATGGAAATGCAAGTATGCTCATGAGAATGCAAGTTATGTGCATGACAGTGCAAAACGAGCATGAATCAGGGTGCCCGTTTGTCACGAAATAACGAGCAAGGAACGCGTGTTTCGGCGAAGGTAACTCGATCACGGCCTCCGATCCACTTCCTGGAAAGGCTACAACACATTCAAAAAGGATACACTTCGATTTCGATGAATGATGATGAGACACATGTCAGAATTTGAAGCTGAAGTTCCGGCGGATCATTTTCGCACCAGAAAGTGCATTTTCTTTGAACTTTTTCAGGTCCCTGGAACTCCGATCTTCCTCAAAATTTGCAGAGAGCTAGGTGGGCATGTGGGGAACATGGCCGGCCGTTTATCTTCCCAAGGGGAGGCCACCGGCCACTTTTGCAAAAAGGAAATAGCTGGCCGGCTGGAAAAGGGGGCCGGCCGGCCATTTGCCCAAATCCGGGGGTATTTTGGTCTTTTTCACTCCTTTCTTCATGCTCCTTCATCCCAAGACTTTGAGCCTATAAATGCAGCCGAGATCTTCTCTTTTCTTGCCTCCTATACCATTTTCTTCTCCAGATCTGAGTTCCATACGCGTTTTCCAACGCCCCCCGCAAGTTGTTTTCGCGAAAATAGTCAGTTTCAAGCACTTTGAACTGATTAAATTTTGATTTCGGAGCTTCATTTCTCATTTTCGCCACTTAAGGTGAGTTTGTCTCAATATTTGGAAGATTTTCTCGGGGGTTGACTTTTGTTGACTTTTTCATTTCCCGAGAGTTGACTTTTGCTGACTTTTTCCAATTTTGGCTCATTTTCGCTCATTTTTGCTCATTTTGCAGATTTTTCGAAAATGGCGGGTAATTCGCCCCACGGTGGAGGTTTTCCGGGTGCCGGGGACGATTTCGATCCCATGACTTTGCCCCCGAGGGTCCGCCCTTTTATTCCCGGGAGGTACGCTCCGCCAGCACATGTCATTCCTCGTGTTGTTTTCCGTCATTTCACTGGTTTTGATGAGCGAGCACCTGAGGATCTACTTCTCCGAGAGCCAGAGCATCACCTCTCCCATGAGGCCCGAGAGGTATTTACTTCATCTTCTGCATTTTTCGTACATTTCGCCCCTTTGCCATGCTTGAACCCACAGTTTAGCTTACGACACAGTACTTTGTTTGCATCATGAACATGTAGTTTAAACACTTGAATTTCTGAACACTCGGCTCATTAATTTAATGCGAACGCATAGTATACATTAGTTAAGAGGTGAACACATGGCTCAAACACTGATTTGTCGAACACACAGCCCGAATTTGAAAGTGAACACACAGCCCACACTGATTAGGAGTAGAACACACAGCCCCAAACTCCGATTTTCTGAACACGCAGCCCAGATTAAATAGTGAACACGCAGCCCACACTGATTGAAAGTTGAACACGCAGCCCAAACTTCAAATTTTCTGAACACGCAGCCCAGATTAAAATAGTGAACACGCAGCCCACACTGATTGAAAGTTGAACACGCAGCCCAAACTTCAAATTTTCTGAACACGCAGCCCAGATTAAAATAGTGAACACGCAGCCCACACTGATTGAAAGTTGAACACGCAGCCCAAACTTCAAATTTTCTGAACACGCAGCCCAGATTAAAATAGTGAACACGCAGCCCACACTGATTGAAAGTTGAACACGCAGCCCAAATTTCAAATTTTCTGAACACGCAGCCCAGATTAAAATAGTGAACACGTAGCCCACACTGATTGAAAGTTGAACACGCAGCCCAAACTTCAAATTTTCTGAACACGCAGCCCAGATTAAAATAGTGAACACGCAGCCCACACTGATTGAAAGTTGAACACGCAGCCCAAACTTCAAATTTTCTGAACACGCAGCCCAGATTAAAATAGTGAACATGCAGCCCACACTGATTGAAAGTTGAGCACGCAGCCCAAATTTCAAATTTTCTGAACACGCAGCCCAGATTAAAATAGTGAACACGCAGCCCACACTGATTGAAAGTTGAACACGCAGCCCAAACTTCAAATTTTCTGAACACGCAACCCAGATTAAAATAGTGAACACGTAGCCCACACTGATTGAAAGTTGAACACGCAGCCCAAACTTCAAATTTTCTAAACACGCAGCCCAGATTAAAATAGTGAACACGCAGCCCACACTGATTGAATTGCACGCAGCTTAAACATCACACTTTGAACATACAGCTCACACATTTCATTGGCACACAGTCCATTCATTTCATTGGCACACAGTCCATTCATTTCATTCTGACCATGTATTCATTCTGAATGCAGGTTGGTTCTCGCGGTGTGCGGGGATATGGCTCGACGGCCGCGAGGGATTGGTATGCTGAGCTCCCGGAGGCTATCTGGGCTTTAGTAGACTTGGCAGGGTTCGGGACCTTCTGCATTGGGTTATCACGTTGTCCTGCCATGAGGACACTGATGGCGGCACTGGTAGAGAGATGGTGGGACACCACCAACTCCTTTCATTTCTCTGGCACTGGGGATATGACTATGACCCCTCTGGACTTTGCTGTGTTGACTGGCCTGGACATAGGAGGTTGGTCCATCCCCTATGACGAGGACATGGACGAGTGGGAGGCCGCTTGGACATATCTGCTGGGGGCTCGCCCGCCTGTTGACAGGGTTTCTGGGAGAGTCCGATACACTTGGTTCTCTTCCCACTTCCGGCGGGCGGAAATGGTGCCCGAGACTCCTGAGGAGACGGAGCAGTATGCCCGTGGTTTCCTTATGTTCCTCTTCGGTACTACCCTGTTCGCCGATAGAGGGAACACAGTCGGGCTATACCTGCTGAGCGCTCTGGTTGACCTATCACAGGTCAGTCGATATGACTGGGGTGGTGCTGGCCTGGCTACCCTCTACTGCTACATGAGCGCGACCTCCCGCGGGCAGGGAGACTTACTTGGCGGCTACTGGAGAGCCTGGGAGGTACTTTCTATCCCCTTGATTTGCATTTCTGCTCCTCATTACTTGTACATTGCACACACGGCGCACTTTACAGTCTGTATTTTGCCCTCAGCATTTTGTACTTATATTCTGCACTACTTTTCTCAGTTATGGGTATACGTATACTTCCCGACGTTAGGCCCAGAGTTGGAGGTGGCAGGGCCTCTCATGACCCCATATTCACTGGTATTCGAGGGCCCGCATCGGCCGAGACCCCGAGAGTCTCTCCTTTACCTGCGACAGTATTTCGACACTGTGCGGCAGTCAGAGGTATTTCAGAACTTTCAGTTCTTTCCATTCTCATCTTTGATTTGCTCCACATATTCCGATTTCTGATTGACTTATGCATTTATTATCCGCAGATCACATGGCAGCCCTGGGCGCCCTTGGGTGATGGTCTCCGATTCCAGTATGCTGGAGGATCGGGCACTTCCCAGTACAGGGTCCTGCTCGAAGGACCAGTTGGCAGCGCATGGTTTCTGGGGGAACGCTTTCTGCGTCAGGTATGGGGGTATCTTTCTCAGGATCCTCCCGCAGTACCCCCAGTCAGTATGCGGACTGCTGACAGGCTCTCTTTCTCGGAGGTAGTCGGCGCTATGCTGGGTAGCGATGCTTTACTATATCTCGAGGAGGGGGATTACGGCACTTACTGTCATACATATTTGATGCCTCCATTGACGGGAGCTCGTACCCCGATGACGAGGCCTGCTAGTATGTCATCCTCGGGCCAGGCCCGGGCTCGGGCTGCAGATGCCCCTTCCGCCAGCGGGGCTGGTACATCTAGGGGTGGGGGTAGACCGGTTCAGCCGATTCCTCCGACCTATCCTCATCCTGGATGGCCAGATATGCCGACTGAGTTGATGGCGTGGCAGTATGGGGCTACCTCTCCGACTTCGATCCCGCTAGAGCCTCCGATGCCCGGTGATCGATACGCCATTGATCCCGACTCACCACAGGTATGTTCCACTATTTTTCATTCGTCATTCAAACATTTAGACATTCTTTCATTCACTGATGATTATGAGCTCATATTTGCAGCCACCCCGAGGGTATATGGAGGAGGTGGTGGGACTAGTGGCCACACTCGAGGGCATGGTCCTGCGGAGGGAGGCACAGTTGTCTATCGCGGGCATTCAGGTACCCTTCAGTTTTCTAGCATTTATCATACTTCTGATGACATGCTGATTTCTACTGCATTGATAGGCTACTTGTGTAGAGCACATCTGACACACACCTCACTTGTACACTGTATTTACATGCACCCACTTCATGTAGTTTTTGCTTGTATCTGCATCTGATGTATCTATTTGGACTGATGTATTTGAATTGAACTCTTTATTTTCAGATGCCCTCATGGTCAGGTCAGCCGCAGGCCAGCCCACCTGGGCCTCCTTGGGGAGTTGGGTCATCTGGGCCATTTCACGGAGCTGGGCCATCCAGGCCTTTTCAGGGGGCTGGGCCATCCCGGCCTTTCCGAGGAGCTGGGCCATCTAGGCCTTTTCGAGGAGCTCGAGGGGGGCCCGTCCGCAGACGCAGGGCTCATGTTATAGAGGCGGAGCCTGATGAGGAGGAGGATGAGGAGGAGGAAGAGGCTACCGACCGTCAGTCAGAGACATCCGCTGAGGAGGGAGGCTCCGGCCTTGGTTCCGGGAGTGGAGACGAGGCTGAGGGGGATCCAGAGGATGACAGCTCCGACTCGGATGATGATGGAGATGGCGATGGTGACGGAGAGTCCGTTCCGCAGAAGAAGACGAAGAGGGCCTCTTATTACTGCTCTTGAGAGCATAGATGTAGCCTGTTTCCTGTTTTATTTATCTTTTTGCTAGTAGTGGTAGCACATTTGTACATTATCAGGCAGTTTATTTTTTGTAAAACTTTGTGCCTTAGTCTGTAAAATGTTGTAACAAACGAGACATGATGGGATGAAACGGCTTTTGAAAAAAAAAAAAAAAAGTATTGTATTTTAAACACTTAGCATCATATCGCATTGTTTTTGCACCGAAATGAGATTGAATGGAAACGTGTATTGCGCATTTTGTCCAGTCAGGTAGTGAATCGACGCAACAACCTAACTTTCCAAGATATAACAAAAATCTTAGCAAGTTTACAACTCGATAAGCAAAATACAATAGCGTAGACAATGCAAATAAACAAAATTTAAACAAAGATTGCTTAAACAGAGAGCAACGACTCAAAACACGAAACACGACAGCTCGATAAACAACTCGATAAGCAAAACGACAACTCGATAAACAAAACAACAACTCGATCAACAAAACTTCACAGCACAAAGTGTACACCGGACAATCTGGGCAACGGAATGCATCCGAAACAGAGGGAAATGAAGGCCTTTGACTCTCCCTTTGCACGGAAATGCTCGAAATTTTCGCTCGGAGGGTAAAACAGGGCCAAAGAGATGTACTGGAGCATGGCCGGCCACCTTGGAGAGCCGGCCGGCTGGTTTTCTTGGAGTGAGGGAGCTGGTCGGCTGGTTCTGAAAAAGCAAATGGCTGGCCAGCCAGAAAAGGTGGCCGACCGGCCACTTATTCCTGCAGCCACCTGGTTTTTGACACGTGTCCTCCAGAATAGTGTTTCTCCCTCTTTAAAAGCCCTAGCTCCATGATTCATTCAATCACCTCAATTTTGCATCAGAAATGGAGGCGTTTCTTGTTGAAAACCTTACAGCTTGGATCACTTCTCTAGATGGTTCCGAAAAGCTGAACTTCCGGGGTTTCGGGTTGAATGCATTGTTCACGCTGAGCCGCACTCCATTGCACCTTCCTTTCCTCCATGCCACGGCGAGGTTTTGGAACCCGGTGACGCATGTCTTCAGCTTTGGCGGGCAAGAGGTATGTCCGACTTTTGAAGATTTTCAAGTTTTGATGGAATCTGAAAGCCAAGAAGAGATCTTGCCCCAGTTCCGCTTCGGCCATGCCCAGGCTTTGGGGTTGATGTGCGGACTCACCGCTCATGATGCTCGATCTTTGGTTTGTAATGGGGAACTAGACATCCTTGGCTTGATCTATCGCTTTTCTGACGCCGGTGACCGCAGCAACCATTATTGGCAAGGTTTCCGGCAACACGCCCTTTGCTTGTGCTTGTTGTCTCACTTTCTGCTTTCCTCGAGCTTCGGCGGATCTAGCATCCGTCTGATCGAAGTTGCACAAGGTTTGAGAGAAGGGAAGAGTTGCATTGCCATGACCTTGGCTGAGACGTTGATGGGCTTGGATGCTTTTCATCGCCGGGAGACGACTAGATTTGCTGGGAGTCCACTGCTGTTGCAGGTAATGTTTCCCACCCAATCTTACATGTGTATTTGCTCACATCACTCGGCCCTCAGGCTCGATTTTTCTCACAAAACCCTTGTCTTACTTTTCTCTCATCGCACATCTCTCTGTTCTTTATTCTCTCATTTTTTTCATCCCTTCCCAGGTATGGTTAATGGACAAATTACAGGTCGTGGACTCTTGCCCGGCCTACTCAGCGCGAGGCTATTTCTTTTGACAGCACCTAGTCAATGCCCTTGATGAAAGGTGGTGGTTCGACTGGATGTGCAATTTGTCTACAAATTGCATTGCTTGGCGTTGTCCTTGGCTCAACCTCTCGGCAATGAGCTATAGCATGTCCCGACTGATCGGGATTCAGTTGGTTGGTCTGACCCACTGTGTATTTTACTTTCTGTTCTGGTTCCTTTGCCAGTTCGGTCATGATCAGGTTTGCCCACTAGAGGGGATTGAGTACCCGGCTGCTTTCCCGGTCCGAGGTGCACAACTTGCCCGATATGCCACAGCATGGAGGACTAGAGAACTCTTGGCTCCCGCTCCCACTTTCAGTTGCACTTTGTCTGACGAGTGCTTGGATTGGCTTAACGAGGAGGCACAAGTTGGGCCTAGCTTGGCGTCAGAGGCTTCGACCAACCCTGCGAGAGGGCGCAGGGATGCTTGACTCGACTATGCCCCAGATTTATTGCTTTATTAGTACTTTCAAGTTTTCTTCAAGAATGTAGTAAAAAAGCAGCTTCGATTGTATGCAAGAGTAGGAGAACTCTGTTTCTTGAAATCAATGAAATTGAAGGTTGTGGTACTGAAAATTTTTCGCTTTTGGTCCAAAAATGGTCTAAGTTGTAAAAAGATTAATTTGAACAAAATCAACTTTTACTAAAACTTTTCAAAACCATTTTCGATATAGATCAGAACTGGACATGCCTAAGATCTGCCACTGAGATGCACAACCGCAGATCTTTGCAACTGGAAAGTTGCCCCTAGTTTGAAGAATACTGCGGCACTGCGTGGCAACGGAAAGTTGCCCCTAGTTTGAATGATGCTGCACTGTTGTAGCAACGGAAAGTTGCCCCTAGTTTGAATAGCGCTGTACCGGAGATCGCGATAAATGCTGATGGATAAAGATGACTGAGATGGTCAAAATGGACAAAGTTGATCGAGGAAGAGTTCATGGCTGAACTTCAGGATGAAGTTGCCTACGTATCCCAAAGATGGGAATCAAGCCTTACGTAGTTCAGGCTTAGGTTCGCTCAGGTATTTTCACTCTCCTTTTACGCTCTAACTTTTGCCAAGGCCGGCCTTTGCGGGTTTTCAACCTTGCGAGCTCAATTTTTATATTTTCTAATTTTTTGTGCTCTAACTTTTGCCTAGGTCGCCCTTTCGGGTTTTCGGCCTAGCGAGCCTCTCAAGGGTAATATTTCTTCAACTTGTCCATATTGATCGGTTGTGAGAACTCCAAGCCATCTAGATCCATCAGAACCACAGCTCCACCTGACCAGATAGCTTTGATGATGTAGGGACCAGTCCAGTTGGGTCTGAACTTGCCCCTTGGGTCGTGGATGGGAGCTCGGTTATCCTTGAGTACCAGATCTCCTTCTTTTAGATTCCTGGACTTAACCTTCTTGTTGAAAGCCCGGGCAATTATGCGTTGATAGCCTTGAACATGGTACAGTGCTTTCAGTCTTCTTTCATCAAAGAGCATGAGTTCTTCAAATCTGCTCTGCTGCCAATCTGCTTCGGCTATTTGGCACTCAGCCAATACGCGCAATGACGGAACCTCAATCTCAATAGGTAGAACGGCCTCCATCCCATAAACCAATGAATACGGAGTCGCCCCGGTGGAAGTTCTGATTGAAGTCCGGTAGCCCCACAGAGCAAATGGCAGCTTATCTGGCCAATCCCGGTAGGTTTCCACCATCTTCTGCAGTATGTGTTTGATATTCTTGTTGGCGGCCTCGACTGCTCCGTTGGTCTGCGGCCGATATGTAGATGACTTATGAAAAGCCACGTTGTATTTTTCCAACAAGTCTATCACTTCCTTCTTGAAGTGGGAACCATTGTCTGAGATGACCTCGTTTGGAACCCCGTAGCGACAGATGATGTTGTTTCTGATAAACTTTGCGACGTGTGACGCCTTTAACACCGCATATGCTTGGGCCTCGACCCACTTCGTGAAATAATCTATCGCAACGAGGATGAACTCATGCCCATTTGACCCCTTCGGGGTGACAGCCCCGATCACATCAATTTCTCAAATTGAAAATGGCCATGGCGAAGTCATGTTATACCGCTTCGACGGCGGGATGTTCATGCGGTTTGCATGAATTTGACACTTGTGGCATCACCGAACGAAACTAATACAATCCTCCTCCATGGTGGACCAGTAGTAACCCTGTCTGAGGATCTTCCGTGCCAGCATTACCCCATTCATGTGTGCACCACATTCTCCTCCATGGATGGCCTCCATCAGGCGCTTTGATTCTTCGGCTTCTACGCACAGCTTGTGCATTCCCAGATGGCCTCTCTTGTACAGCTTACCCCCACAGATGATGAACTGAACGGCCATTCTTCTAATTGCCCTTTTATCCTTGGCATTTACCCCTGGCGGGTATACTTCCTTTTCCAAGAAATTCCAAATGTCATAATACCAGGGGTTTTCGTCGTGAACCTCATCTATAGCGGCGATCGACTCATAGGCTGGCGCAAATTTCTGGTCAATGACGACTGGACGCATTCGGATTCCAAACGGGATGTCTATCATGGAAGATAGAGTTGCTAAAGAATCTGCGAACCTGTTGTTCTCTCTTGGAAGATGAGCGAAGTTTAGCTTCTCAAACCGAGGGATTAGCAAATCCAAGGTCTGGTGGTACATCAACATTTTTTCTTCCCTGACTTTCCAGTCTCCGTTTGCTTGAGACACAACAAGGTTCGAATCCCCGATGACATCCAACCGTCTTGCCCCTAGTTCCAGGGCTGCCTCCAGACCGGCAATACATGCCTCATATTCAGCTTCGTTGTTCGAGACTTTGAATCGGAGTTTGAAGGCTAGAGGGATACGGGAATTATCGGGAGCTATCAGCAACACCCCTATCCCATACCCGTACTGATTTGACGCTCCGTCAAAGTACATCGTCCAATACTCGTCATCGATATGCAAAATGGCTTCATCTGGGAATGAGTACTCGACTGCTTCACCTCCTTCTACTGGATGGTCGGCCAAGAATTCTGCCACTGCTCTTCCTTTAACTGACTTGCGTGTCACGTATTTTAGATCGAATTCGGAGAGCAACAGCAGCCAACGAGCTAGCCTACCCGTAAGTGCTGGTTTCTCGAAAAGATATTTGATGGGATCCAGTCGTGAAACCAACATTACGGAGTGAGCTAACAGGTAGTGCCGCAGCTTCCTAGTAGCCCATACCAGAGCTAAGCAAGCCTTCTCGAGTGGAGTGTAACGGGTCTCATAATCTAGCATTTTCTTGCTCAGATAGTAGATTGCCCTCTCCGCCTTACCTTCTGATTCTTGCGCAAGCATGCAACCCATTGTGGTCTCAGTCACTGAGAGGTACAATATCAACGGTTTCCCCGGCTCTGGCGGCGACAACACAGGCGGATTCTGCAAGTATTCCTTAATCTGTTCAAAAGCAGCTTGGCATCGGCCGTCCCATTGGAACTTCTTTCCTTTCTTTAGGAGACCAAAAAGTGGTTCACAAGTTAAGGTTAATTTTGAGATAAACCGTCTTATGAATTGCACTTTATCCAGAAAGCCTCGCACCTCCTTTTCAGTCCTTGGTGGTGGCATTTCTAAGATGGCCTTAATCTTTGAAGGGTCGACCTGGATGCCCCTCTGTGTAATCAGAAATCCCAACATTTTCCCCGCTGTGACACCGAAAGTACATTTCTGGGGATTTAGCCGCAACCGAAATTCCCTGATCCTTTGAAAGAACTTTTGCAAGGCGGTGTAGTGGCCCTCTCTTTCCTTGGATTTGACAATCATGTCGTCCACGTACACCTCAACCTCTATGTGGATCATGTCGTGTAATATTGTGGTCGCGGCCCGTTGATAAGTAGCTCCGGCGTTCTTCAACCCAAATGGCATTACCCTATAGCAGTATGTCCCCCACGGGGTGGTGAATGCAGTCTTCTCTCTGTCTTCTGGTGCCATCACTATCTGATTATACCCTGAGAAGCCATCCATGAATGAAAGTAAAGCGTGCCCTGCCGTAAAATCCACTAACTCATCGATATGCGGTAAGGGAAAGTCGTCCTTCGGACTAGCTCTGTTCAAATCCCTGAAATCCACGCATACCCGGACCCTGCCATCCTTCTTCGGCACTGGAACGATATTGGCCAACCAAGTCGGGTATTCGGATACCTGCAGGAAGCCTGCGTCGATCTGCTTGGTGACCTCTTCCTTAATCTTGAGAGCCCAGTCAGGGCGGATCCTTCTTAGTTTTTGCTTGACAGGTCGGGCCTCGGGGTCAAGGGGGATCCGGTGCTGTACAATCTCAGGATCGATCCCAGGCATGTCTTCGTAGGACCACGCGAAAACATCTTTGAAATCTTTTAGTAAAGCGACTAAGCGCTCGCGTTCCTCCGAAGACAGCGTGGACCCAATCTGGACCAGCCGCGGGTCCTCCTCAGTACCAATGTTCACAGTAATGATTTCATCAGTTAAGGGTTTAACAAACCTCTCCTGCTCCTGCTCAATTAAGCGTTGCAAAACCGGAGGAATCTCGTCCTCGTCATTTTTATCAAAATTTTGAAAGTCTGAATTTAAGCAATAAATTAAGGGCACAGAGAAGTACTCAGAAACCACAGTCAATTGATTCTCATTAAGCTCATCCAAATCGTCCGAAATCTCGGTTACATTAGACTCAAATAAAAAAGAGAAAGACGACCTGGACATAACTGTGGTATCCGGGTTATCACCCCCAGAATTACCAGACTCAGACTCAGTCGAGCTGGAACCTGATTCCGACTCACAGGACTCGGTGGAATCAGATTCCGGCTCACTACCTGACCCGGTGCTGCTGGATAAGAATCCCTCTTCATATTGCCAAGTGAGAGAGGGTGCGACAGATGCATCCAAAATAGTCGCTGGAAGGCCCGCAGCCGTTTCGTCCCCAATCATGGAAACTGAGGAGTTATCCCCCAAGCACATTTGGTCGATCGAAGGATCTGAGAGTAGACTTGCCAGTGCTACCCCCATTTCAAGTTCGGAGCCCTCAGACTGCACTTTCTTGCTCTGTTCAACCTCGACTGATGGGTTTGTCTGCGCTTTGGCAACGTCATCCCCGGATAATTGCAAGTCGAAGAAAATCTCGAAACCAGGCACGCGCTTCTTCTCCGCGTTGAACCATGGTTCTGGGAAGCCGCAAAATGAAAAGTCTCCCCCCTCCCGGACGAAGCGTCCGTTCAGGGTACCCCGGATGGGCCTATGCATTAATTCAAAAGGCTTCCCAGCCTGCTTTGCTCTGGCTCTTCCGGCCATTTCTTTTCCTTTCCTCACCCAGTCCTCTTTGGTGGGCAGATAACCCAGTCCAAAGGTGTGAGGGTTGTGTGGCACTTCGGCCAACGCTGAGACGCCTTTCCGGCCGCTCCTTCCCAATCCCATTCCGGGGATATGTTGTAGCTTGTTCATGAGGTAGACTGATTGAGCACTGACGTACATTCCCTCATTCACAGCCATAATGTTTTGCACCACTCGAGCCTCAGCTAAAGTGAACCCGGATAAGAACACATCCTCAGTGCCGTGCTCAATTTCTAATACTGGCTTGGACACTTCCGGTGGTGGGTGGATTGATGAATTCCCAAAAACAATTGCTACCCCTTTCCCGTGAGGGTATTTCAGCATCTGATGTAGAGTGGAAGAGACTGCCTTGACCTGGTGCAACCACGGTCGCCCCAAGAGTTGGTTAAAGGTTGCGGGAACGTCCAAGACATGAAATTCGATGTTGTGTTGTCCTGGACCAACCTGGGTCTGGATCTTGACAGTCCCCATCACTTCCCTGCTGGTGTTGTCGTAGGCTCTGATGACCTGCGTAGTTGGCACAAAATCCACGGGTTTCAACCCGATTGCATATGCTGTTCTGGCTGGGCAGACGTTAATAGCGGACCCAGTATCAACAAGTACCACTGGTATCCACTTGTCTCTACATTCCACGGAAATGTAGAGGGGTTTGTTATGATTTATGCCCTCAGGCGGTAGTTCCTTGTCTGAAAAGGTCAATGCCGGGGAACCTCCTCCCGGGAAGACCAGCCCAACCAGCTGCTCTGGTGTAGTATCGATGGAAAGTTTGGATTTGTCCATAGCAGTTAAAACAGCTTGTCTATGTACCCGCGAAGCCATAAGCAGTCCCCAGATGGAGATGTCTGCTTGTATCTTCTTTAGCTGTCTCAGCACAGCTTCCTCCTCAATCTGTTTCTCCTTTTGCCTTTCGGCTTCTTTGTCTTTCCCGGATGCCTCGGGTTGGTCTAGGTGTGGGGGCTTGAAGTACTGCCCACTTCTCGTCATGTGATCCACTTCATCTAGATACCAAGTATCATCCGGTTGGCCACTTCCCCAGTCTTCATCTGTGTAGGCAAGACATAAGTCGTCGTCTTCCCACCACATTCCGCTGGCAGCCAACAGACACCTGTTTGGCTCCGGTCCACTCGCACTCGCAGTGCTCTCTGTCCACATGCTCGCAGCATTGTCTGTCTTCGTGCACACAGCACTCTCAGTCCCCTCAGGGCCCTTTGCCTTCCTAGCTCTCTCAGCAGCCTCAAACTTTTCTTGTTCCAACTGCATCAGTACAGCTGGTTGTTCAACAATTCCCATATCCAAAATACCCAGGTCTCGAGCGAAATTCTTAGCACCAGCGCTCTCCAGCGATACATCTTGACTTCCGGCCCTTCCGGCCATAGCTAATACACCTGCCCCTGCCGGGCTCTGTTCCGGTTGGGATTCCCCCACTCCATCTGGTTGATCTTCAAGCCATCCAGTGGCCTCTGCCGATTCCTCATAGTCGAACCAGTTGATTGCCGAATCCCTCGGTTCCTGGTCATCGAAAAATTGCAGGTCGGCAAAGTCCTCCTCTATAGCTGTCAAATCTCCTGCTCTTTGCTCAAATCCATCCCCCTGGATTACACACAGCTCTTCCTCCTCTGGCAATTTTATACCCAGCCCATTCTGGCTTGTTGATATGATGTACTCGCTCGGATTGTAGGCTCCCCCAGCAAGGCTCTGTTCAATCCCAGATTCAGCAACCCCATTCTCTCCTGCAGTCTGCCCTGCCCCATCTTCGGTGGTCACCACCGTTGGCTCTGGTTGGGTTGAGGAGATGTCCACCATGCACAAGAAGTAAGTGCAGTCGAGGAGGAACACCTCCGGCTTGGGTAGGTGGGATGGGGTGATATAGATACTAAGATCGTAAGATGCGACCCCAGTTTGGATAAAGTTGATTCTATTGGGAGGAGGAGCTAGGTTATGTGTTGGAAGAGGATTGGTCGTGACATTGGGCCTGTCGGGAGGCGCGATCACCTGCTTGTCAATAAGATCCTGGATCTCATGACGCAATCTGTAACAACGGTCGGTGTCGTGACCGTGTTGTTGGTGATACGCACAGTATTTTGCTGGGTCATAAGAGGGAGGGAGTGGATTTGGTAGTGGCTTGGGCTCCAGGGGTTTCAAATGCTTTTTCCTGATCAATATCCCCAGAACTTTGGTCAGGGGCATGTATAGTGGGGTGAAGGTTCTTTGGCCCCGAGGTTGGAATCTGTTGGTTTGTGTGTTGCTTCCGGACGCGCCGGAGAAAGGTGTGGCCGCCATGGGCCTTGGAAGGGGAGGGGGAATGGTGGTGACCACACTCACCTTTGAAGCTCTTGTATTCGCGGCGCCACTCGGGCCCGCATTATTGTTTCGGTTGAATGTTCTCCGGGGCTGTTCCCGGTCTTGGTCAAACAGACCTTGTTTCAAGGCATCCTCAATTTGCACCCCCATCTCGTGTAAATTTGAGAAGGTGGGGAAGGGGATTACGATCATTCTTTGCATCAGCTTCAGTTGGAGATTGCGCACAATCATCCGAATTTGATCTTTATCGGTGGGCCTCAAGGTCATCATCGACGCCTTTGCCCTCCACCGGGCTACAAAATCAGAAAAGGTCTCCTTAGGCTCTTGCCTCATCGTCTCGAGATCACGAGTTGTGACCTCGATTTGCGTGTTATAGGAGTACTGCGCAACGAAGGCCTCGGCCATTTCATCCCAGTTCTTCTTCACTTCATCTTCTAATTTCGCGTACCAGGTGGCGGCTATACCCGACAGAGTCCGGCTAAACAGTGAAAGCTTCTGGGGTCTAGTTAGGCCCATTGGCCTCAGAATGTCTGAAAATAGCCGAAGGTGAACCATCGGGTCCCCGGACCCGTCAAAGCGGTCGATTTGCGGCATCTTGAACCTGTCAGGCAGTATCACGGCCACATCGGTGTATTCATCCCCGATGTCCGGAATCGCTTTCACCCCCTGCGATTTCTTGAAGAGCTTTTCAAGTTTGCTCAATTTCAGAGCTGTGTGGTCAACCTCAAACTCAAAGAGAGAGTCCTGGTAATTGGGTGCATGGACCTTGGACAGTTGTGGCGGAAGCGGGGGCGGGGCTGGCCCCGTTGGGAGGTTTGTGTCCTCTTACAAGTTTGGGATATTCGGGAGAGTGTTCTGGGCATTTGGTGGGGCATTCTGAATAGTAGGTGCCTGCTCAGGTAACGGGGCCCCTGGTGGAGGAGGGACCTGATGTGAAGCAGACGCCGCGTTCTGCTGTTGCAGTCTGGTAATCAGCTCAGCCTGTTGGGCCATGACTGCGGCCTGCTGTTTGGAGAATTCCGCTTGACGGGTGGCATCGTCATGCATTTGCCTCATACTCTCCTGCATCTGGCGCATTAAGGCCTCTATCCCTGATGTATTTTGTTGATCCATTCGACTAACTGGTATGTCTATTCTTATAGCACCAATCGGGACTTCAGCTCTGTTGTCCTCTGACGGGGTAACCCACTGTTCTGACAGCCTCTGTTCTGACACACCGCGCTTTCTCTGCCTTCTTCTGGCGACAGGGGGTAGAGAATAAAACACTGGTTGTCCGTCAATTAGATCCTCAGATCGATTGAGTCGGCGACCACGTGTCCAAAGTGCTTGGGGGGTATCTGCTGGGTTTGAAGCAATTGTGCTAGAACTGCCCTAGACAAAAGATAAATAAAGCAATAAGGAAATAAATAAACAGATAAACGGACAGCATAACAGCGTAAAGTAAATGCATGACACACAGTCGGGCATAACAACACACAGTTGGTAAGCTGAATACACACTGTCCTCAAATGCTGATTATTATCCCTGTATCACTGCCCCCAAAACTGAATCTCTGATACCCGCAGATAACTAATTCTCAAATACTGACTGATGCCCGCAGGCCTGATGCCCATAATACTGAACTGACGCCCGCAGGCTTGATGCCTAAACTCATACACTAATACATGCATTCCTGTAGAGACGCACTCTAAAGCACATAACAGATAAGTGAGAGCCAAAACACTCCTATGTTGGGGTAGGGTTTCCCTGTCCTATTTTGTCAGGAGCTAGGGTTCCACTATGCACGCAGCGGTTTCAAACAACCTACAAACGGGTAAGCAACCTGTCCTAGTTTGGAATAGTCACTATGGATCCGAATATGCACTAGGTCGAATGGTCAAAGAGGGTGCCCCGGTAAAATCGGGGTTTGTGTTCCCATACTGGCAGAGCCCACAACCGGTCAGCCTTATGGTCATGCCTTGACAAGACAAGCCTCCGGCAAACCGTTCAGGAATAGCAGACGGCAAACACGGTGTCCTAGGTGCACCAATGCAAATGCAATGCAAAGAAACACACAAGTGTAGTAAAAAACAGATATCATGAGTTCGAGTCAAGTTCTCTAAATCCCCAGCGGAGTCGCCAGAAACTGTAACAAGCCCGCGGGGGACCTCGCTACAGCTCGGACTCGATTCGAAGTCACGGTTCTAAGTCTGAACCAAAGAGTCCAAATCCGGCAAATCGTTTTGAGAAAACAGATTTTTGAAAGAAGTGCCAAACATGGACTGCTTTGCCAGATACAGAGTCGCCACCTAAATATTTTATTTTGGGAAATTTAGGAAACCCTGACTCGGTGCCAAAGGCCACGTGTCCGTCATCACCAAAGTTGCCTCGGCTCGAGAACTTGGGTACGATTGGGGAAGGTCACTTCGTGAGCACCCCCGCTTGCCCGGTCAGAAACCGGCCTCTACTAACCATGATATCTATTTTTGAAAACATTGTGTGTTCTTATTCCGGTTATTAGCCTAGGTTACTATGTGATTCACACAGCATATAAGTATAGACCAGGTCGCCCGAATTGGAACAAGACATTTCATGCTTGTTTATTTGAAAGATGGTTTGCTACTCACAAGTAGGCTTAAAATGCAGATTTTGCCACCCTCGGGTGGGCTTAGAAAATATGGTTTTGCCACTATCTAGTGGGCTTAAAACAAACAGTTGATGATTTATTCCAATCCAAACAACCAAACCTTCACCCACAGGCATTCAGGCAGTTATATCACATAAGCACATAGCCTCATGGTAAGCATGCTATCATGGCAGTCACTCACACGCATGCAAGGATGCTAAAGCATAAAACTTACCGAGTACTCCAAGCCAAAACAGATATTGTATTAGAAATCATGCATGATCCTAAGTATACAGAAATGCCTAATGCAACACATGCAAAATGCAACTATAGCAGGCTCGGCTATTCTAAACATGGCATATGGAATGCTACAGCTAACAAGTACTCAATTTGGAATTGAAAATACAATGCAGTTAGTATGGTGTGCCGAGCCCGGTGCATGCAAAACAGATGAATGATGCAAACATGCTGTCATACTGTATGCTAATTGAAATATGCCCTAATCTAACCATCATAAGCGGATAACTAAAAGGGAAGAAAGACGTGGGGTTGGAAGACATACATCACACACACGCACACTTATTACAGTTGTGCCCTCGTACAGAGGGTCCGAATAAATATACAGTCCCGAATGAAAGAATATTACAGTTCGAATATTACAGTCCAAATAATACAAATTCCTAATTAATTAGCAAATTAACTAAGAAAATTAATAGAACTGGCATGCAAGCCAGGGACTGCCTTGCTTCTTGATGAATGATGCATGTCCGGGCTGCCTTGCGCGGAAATCCACTGGGATGCCCCGATTAGCCTCTGTTTAGCAGTTATTCTTGGAAAGCGTGCTGGGCTCCGAAAAATTGCTGATTCTTCATTTTGCTGCAACAGAGAGCAGGAAAGGGGCATAGCAATGTATTTTCACAGATATATGCATGCCTCGATCCTCGTGCCACCAATCACACATACCGAGGCATGTTGGCCGAGGAGTCGAATTGCACAATTCAATATAGGATGAATGCACATGAAAACATAACTAAAACCTAACTCCATCATGGGTAATCCGGAGTGTCGGTGACTGGGGAATTGAGACGCGTTCCGTCACTCGGAGTACGAAACGCACCTCGTTTCCCGTGCCCGGGCTAACTCCTATTCCGAACACGATGCAATATGCATGATATGCATGAAATGCAACAAGATACAATCCTCACATACACAATGTTATGAAAATGAGATGCCTCGAAATGCGTGCACGCGGGCACGCAAACCGAGAAAATGACATGGAAATATGATATGGGCTTACACTAACATGAGGGAGCCTCAGCCACACTCACATAAGAGGCCGATGGATGAAAATGAAGTGCCTCGAAATGCGTGCACACGGGCACGCAAACCGAGACAATGGCATACGCAATGCAATAGCATGGAAAATGATATGCAAACATGCTAATGGGATTTCAGCACTGAAATGTGGGGGAAAACAACCCCGAAATGAGGCGAAAGTACACCCGATGCATGGAATAGTCCCGAAACATGAATCTTGGCACCCGAAATGGCCTATAGCTATACCAAACATGAAAAATTGGCACATGCAATGAATAGACAGAAGCAAGGCAGCCCCTAAATAAGAACTTTTCCAGTTTATATCATGGCCAAACAGCAAACAAAAACAGGGCAAAACTAGCATGCAAGAAATGGCCCTAAACATGAGATTAAGAAGCAACTCACATCTGCTGTCCTCAAACAGGTTAGGGCCCTTCAACAAAGTTGAAGAGGGGCCCAAAATATGATCTTTTTCAGAACTGTAAAAACCCTAAAAACAAACACAGGTATGGCTGCACTCTTATGCAAGAAAAGGGGCCAAAAGATGGCCAAAGAAGGAAGTGGTATATTCAAAGCCCAAACAGAAAAATACCCTTCTACAACACTGAAGAGGGACCAAAAATATTCACATTTACAGAACTGTAAAAACCCCAAAACAGTACAAAAGTATGTCAAAAATGCTATGCAAAATGAGGTCCAAAAGGGGTTAAAACACAAAGTGTATAAAATATGCCTCAAATCATGAAAGGCCCTTAATGAAACATGAATAATGGGCCAAAATAAGAACTTTTCTAGACCTGTAAAATGACCAAAAACAAAAGCATCGGAGGCTAACAACTCATGCAAAAATGGGGATTAAAAGGGAGATATAGCACAAAGTATATGAAATATGCCTCAAATCATGAAAGGCCCTTAATGAAACATGTAGAATGGGCCAAAATAAGAACTTTTATAGACCTGTAAAATGACCAAAAACAAAAGCATAATAGGCTACCAAGTCATGCAAGAAATGGGGACCAAAGGTGGATATAACATGAAGTAGCACATGGAGGTCCCAAACAAGGATGAGCCCTTCTTCAATGTTGAAGAGGGGCTCAAAATAAGCCTACTTCTAGTACTGTAAAATGACCAAAAACAGAAGCATCATGGGCTGCCAAAGCATGCAAAAAAATGACATTCAAGGAGGACATTGAAGCAAGTGCAACATGGGGGGCTCAAACAGGGTTGAGCCCTTAATAAGACATGAAAATGAGCTCAAAAAAATTACCTTTTCAGTTTTGGTCGGAGCTCAAAACAGTAGGCATATATAGCTAAGAAATGTTGCAAGAAATGAGCTAAAAAGAGGGAAATGACAACTCACCCTTGTAGACAAAACTCTAGCAACTTCTTGGACCAAATTTGTTGGCTCTTAGCTGCTGGAATTCCTCCCCTTGCTGCTGGAATGGAGTGGTGGTGGTAGAGCTTGGTGGTGTAGAAGGAATGGTGGTGTAGGGCTTGGAGGTTTTTGCTTGAAAGAGGGAGATAGAGAGGGATTTGTGTATCAAGGCTTGAAGGTGATTTTTTTCTAACCCCTAAAACAAAGGTTGGCAGCTGGTTATAAGGACCAAAAGGGGGGGAGTATGGAAGGAAAGGGTGGGGGAAAAAGGACCAAGGCTTTCCCCCACAAAATATCCCCCGGATTGGGATATTTTCTGGGAGAAACAGCTATACAGCTGTAAAGTGTGAATTGTGAGGAACATGGCCGGCCACTTTTTGGAGCTCCAGGTGGCCGGCCGGCCACCCCCCCTAGCCGGCCGGCTAGGGGTCAAAACAGTCAAGTTGAATTAATGGCCGGCCACCATTTTTTAGGGTCCTCCCATGTGTGTACAACACAACCCTATGGTTTAAAATTCAAGAAAAAGGGCCCAGGTTGTTCAACATTGGCCCGGAAGGAGGGGTTCAAAAGGGTCAAGAAACATTACTGGCCGGCCACCAAATTTTAGGATCCTCCCAAGTGTGTACAACACAAATATGTGGTTGAAAGTTCAAGAAAGTGCCCCCAAGGTGTTCAACATTAGCCCGGAAGTGAGAAAAACGGGCGTCGGAGGATATATAACTGGTTGCTGCAACAATTACTGGCCTCCCACCCTTCTACGGTCTTCCCGGTGATAAAACAGAGGTACCTGCCAAAAATGAACGAAAACCGTTTCAAAACGAATGTTCAGGGGGCCAAAACACGCAGTTCGGGATCCCGAAAATGGGCTGTTAAGCACTGAAAATGGCGTTCAGCCACGAAGTGGGTTTCTGAGACCCCAGTGTCCCTCAAAAGGGAGCAAATAAGAAGTATGCCAAAAATCAGAGCAAACGGAGATGGTTAGGCAGTCCCGAACCGAGGCACACGGCCAACGGTCCCGAAAAACTGAAAATCGGGCTCCGAAATGGGCGAAATGGCCTACGGCCACGAAACGTAGCCTACGGTCACCGAGAGATGATCTACGGGACCTCTCTCTTCCCTCAGGAAAAGAAACAGAGAAAACTGAGTCTGGTTCGCAAACCGAGGCAAGGCACAGAAGAGGGTTCGGAAATCCAGAGGCAGGGCTCGCAGCCGCGACTCTGAAACTTCTGAACAAGCACAACATGCAATATCACCGAGTGCTCAACTGGTGACGTCTGAATCTTAAGGTTGGTCAAAAATGGGGTGTCTACACCCGGCCACTCGAAACATGAGTCCGATCCTCAACCGCTTCTTGAACTCCAAACAACGGTGCTCCTTAGTTGCCACTAACTCAGGTGCAAACCTAGACAAGCTAGTAAAGGTGGCCTCAAACTTAGCCACTGGTGTGTTCAACTGCACCAACTTAGAGAACTGATCCTTCAACTTCTTCCTAACTATGGGAGAGAGAAACTTATTCTGGAAGGCGTTAACAAAAGCCTCCCAAGTCACCCCAATGCGTCCACGTGCATACTTCCACCACTGACCCGCATCCCCCTTCAGCTGGAAAGATGCCAAGGTCACCCTCAACTGGTCATCCTTGATGCCAAGCATCTCGAATGTCTTCAATATTTGTTCTAGCCACTCATCTACCTCTAGTGGCTCCTTGGGATCACCCAAAAACGCATCCAGATTTGATCGAAAAAACTCTCTCTTCAAGAAAGATGGCCCTGCTTTAGCAATTTTGGTCTGGACTTGATTCTCAGTCATGAGAATGTTCATAGATTCCTTCAAGGCTTTGGCCATTTCGTGGGCTAAGGCGCCCATGGCCTGCTAACTAACCGGTTTGGCTACATTGGCTTGACCAACTCGTTCTTCTTGTGTTGGAATATCATCCGATAAAGGCATCTCATGCCTCCTAGGTCTACCACACCTACCACCACGTCCACGTCCACGTCCACGTCCACGTCCACGTCCTGACATCCTAATAAAGGTAACAACAGGTATTAGTACATTTACAAAAGTGCCGAAGCTAACTCACTCGCATCCTAATGTGATGGACAACAGTAAATCACTCCATATAAGTACATAGTCACATAAACATATACGAATTTCCTTCCTAGATATTGACCGTCCCGTGGCATTGCTAGAGTTCCAATTAGAAACAGCAGTGATCAAGTGCTCTTCTAATAGGACTTCCAGAAACATGTAGACTTCATCAACATCTTAGGAACTAAATCCCATACTCACATAATCATATAAGCATGTTATCACATAAGCATACGATACATACTAACATCTCAATCAAGCGAGACAAACCCATTGTGGTACTAACCACTTCCCACGTGCCCAAAAGTATTCAAACCCGGTACGCTTTGATACCAAGTTGTAACGCCCTCAAAATATACAATAAATACAACCCAAAAGCATATATAAATGACAGCATAAATCAGAGTACAATGTCTTTTCTTCCTTAGAGTTAATAGTACAAAAGAGATTAACATAAATAAATGCCCTGTGCGCTTACACATTTCCAAGTCTTAGCTTGGTTACAACAAAAGTGAGCCCCGCTCATTACATTTTAAGCCCTTGGTTTTACAGATAACAAAACACAATAAAGAAGTTCTTGCTTCCCAAAAGTCCTTCCACGCTATTGCCTTGGTGGAAGCATATCACCTGCACCTGAAAATGGTTTTCCCATATAGGGAGAGCCACAGCCCAGTAGAAATAATCTAACACAATACATGAGGTTTAACAAAGGTATAAGTACAATGTGCATAAACAATGCTGAAAATAAAACAATCTCAAATCCATAGTCTCATGAAGCACCAAAGTTTGGTTCTTAATCCCTCTTTCCTTCAATTCATTTCCAGTTCGACTACCCATCTCAATATATGAGTCAAGACCACTATCTTTCAATAACCAAACTAAGACTACAACTCAATGGTTTTTTCCAATCAGACAAAACACACATAACTCTCCAATCTACCATTTTACGAATATTTTATCTGAGAGAATCGGCACCCATGTATATACAAGATTTCGGGACTTTCACCCAGGACACTCCAGCCAACTTACTTTCAATAGAGTCCATCCCCTTTCTCTTCCCAAACAAATGTATATGTACAATGTATTTATAAACATAATCATACAAGGAGTACATCCCATTTTTCCTTGCAAACAAGTATAGATATGCAATGTATATAAAACGTGGTTATATTCAATGACAACCAACAATAGATTAGTTTTAAATCACCTAATATTCATGAAATTTTTACAACAATCATAGCTATCCTCCACCGATAGTCCAATACAGTTATTTCTAAGCAGACATTCAATCTCAAGACCAATAGTTTTTTCAAAACTTCTAAAGATGTGAGGTAATACATATCCAATTCCACCATCTAGATCAATAACCATCCAATTTCACATTTTCAATATCAATTCCAATTATTTATACAAAATAACAATTTAATCAAATTAGGGCAAAATCTCCCTTCTTCTAAATATTAACCCAAATACCAAGATCGACCATTTTGGCACAACATAACCTTATATTCAAACCACATACTCATTTATTTCATATTCATCAAAAACCCCTCTTTTCATTTCACACCCAAACCCTAGGTTTGTCCAAACTATAACCGAATCCCACCATTGTTACACAATAACAAATAGCTAAGCTAAAAACCATATGAGAAAGTAGAAAATCCCTACCTCAAAAAGAGAAGACGAGCAAAGCAAGATTAAAATTCCAAAGATGTCGAAACCAACTTCTACTTGGATCAAAACGAAGCTCTTGAGGTGCTTTTTTTTTTTCTCAAAGACACTAGGGTGAAGACCTCAATGGATCTAGGTGAAATAGTAGAGAGAATGTGAGTTTTAGAGACAGAAACTCAAGATCTAAGGTTTTGGAGAGTTTTAGAGAGAGAGAAATGAAAAAGTGAACAAAAACGTCACTTTTACGGACTGTTATACACTCAATCCGCTCGAGCGTAGAAAGCTCTGCTCAAGCATCAAACACATACTTCTGGTTGAGCGTGAAAAGTTAAGCTCGAGCGTGCAATACACTCTTTCAAAAGTTTTGCAAACAAGGACCTCGCTCGAGTTCAAGACTGGACGCTCGAGCATCCACCCGCTCGAGCGTAGGAAACGCCGCTTGAGTGTCGTATACATCCTCCTAGTATTTGCAAGTCTGTAAAAAAGTACTGACAGTTGACAAATTCCACTCGAACGCAAACAATGAATGCTCGAGCGGAGGAGCAAAATTTTTGAAGCCCGCTCGAGCGCAAAAATGCCTGCTCTAGCGGAAGAGCCAAAATCTAAGCATCACAGGTTTGGAAAAACAAGCAACCAACCTCTTCCAAACGCACAACTACAACCTGATAACCAAATTAAGGGGAAGACAAGGAAAACAAGATACGAACAACCATTCAAATCATACAAACCCGAGTCTAGAGCACCACAAGAGACGGGTGAAAACCGAGATCACTATAGGACACCTTTTTTTTTAAGGAGGGATAGGTGTCAACTTATTTTGAGAAGTAGGTTAAAAGTTAATTTTTTTAAATTTTTTGACTTTTTTTGAAAAAAATGTACAAAAAAATAGAGAGACGATATAACTTAAAAAAATCAAAAAACTAATAATCTTATTCTCGAAATAGACTGAAATGAGCCAAATCGAATCAATGCAGTAACGTTAGTTTGTTAAATAATCTAATTCTTCCAATTTATTAAAATTCTACCATGTTACCAATAAATAAATAATAAAATTAAGAAATTATTTGGGAAGTGCAAAATAAATATACTTTTTGAATTTTTACAAAAAATTATATAAAAAATATAATATAATATGACCCAAAAAACTAAAAAATATACTAAACAACTCCTAAAAGCACAGAAAAGAATGTGTTCCAATTGACATCAACAATGCATCTAAAAAGTACAATTTGTGAAGAAAATAAAATTTTTTAAAAAAAAATCACTAAAAATGAAAAGGTCAAAAATAAAAACAAAAAATGACACATTTCTCGTAGTTTTTTTCAAAAAAATTCTTTCATAAATATCTTAGTAATTGAAGACAAAAACAAACTAAAACTAAAACTAAAAAAAACGATTTAAAAAAATAATAAATATTAACTAACCTTTAATATATCTAACAAAAGAATTTAAAAGTGTTGCAGTAATTTATTAAATGAAATAATATATTAAGCGATAAGCAAATTTTATTTGATGTAAACAAAAGTTTGTGATTGTGTAACAGATAGGATTTTGTATAGAGACAATATATTGGAGATAAAAGAAAAAGAAGAAAAAACTCTCCTTTTGAATTTTTGTGAGATAATAAGTTTGAACAAATTAAGAAAAAGTTTCTTTTCAACTTCTTTTTTAAAAAACATAAATCATGAAATAATTAATGTTTCTATAATTATTACATTAATGTGTTAGTCAGCATAGATAGATAGACTAGTAATAGTATAGATAGATAGACTAACAATCAACTCATGCCATGCACGGAGAGAAATTTTTTTCAAATACATATGTTTTTACAACGTAACATTTTAAAGTTGTATGCGCATATTTCTATAAAGTAAAAATTATACATTAATTTTGAACTAACTGCAATAGTTGATTGTTAAAGGAAAACCTGAAAAGGACAAAAATAGAGAGGAAGTAAAAAATTTCAATTCAAAAAATTAAAATTTTACCATCAATATTTTAAAATTATGATTTTTGTATTAGTCCTACTAAAAGTTATATGGGCTAATATTCGATGATTTTTTGAATTGTCAGTATTTTGAAATTATGATTTTTATATTAATCCTATTAAAAAAAAGAAGGATAAAGAAGATAGTAAGACTGTGATAAAAAAAATATTCTTACTACTTAAATAGCACACAAGATATATAATATATATATATATATATATTATACTTTTTTGAATTAGACACATATCACGTATACCAACTGTTAGTATTGGTTTAAGTGAATTGTCTATTGGGTCATCTGCTAATACATACATAACTACTACTTAAAATTGAAAAATTTTCCTAAAAATGATTTGAATTTCTAATTTATCTATAACTTATTATTAACTGTATAATATTTCAGTACTTATAAGAATGAAATTTTTTATTCAATCTTAGGTGAAAATTTTTATTTGAATATTTTTAACATTAAAAATTAATTGAGTATCAATCATTTTAAGTAATACTCATTTAATACGTTCATGTCTAGTTTTATCAAGATTTTCTAAGTTTAATCACCTTATTTTAAAAGATAAAAATTCATTATTTTCTTAAATTTTAACAAATTTTGTTTAGATAATTTTTTTTACTACACCATTGTTCATAGGTGAAGTGAAATCATAGCTGTTATATTTTAATATAATTAAAATTTTAATTTATTTTTTTATATAAAATTGGACTGAATTCAGGTCTCTCGTGCGCCATCTCGGGCTCCGCCCAACTTAGGGCCTAAAATTCTTTTCCAATCTCAACTCTAAAGTGTCATTTTTGGTATAATTTTTTTTTTTTCAAATAATGTAAATGGGTGGAACTTCAAAAGAAAATAAAAAAAAAAAATTTATTAGTAATTTTTTTTTTTGAAATTTTTTGTTTAATCAACCATTAATAGACATAAATTGGAATTTTTTTAAAAAAAAATGAATTTAAGTCATAAAAATTTATTTTGATTTTTTAGAGTTTTTTATTTATAATTTGTAATAGTATAAATAAAGAGTTAAGGACAAAAACACTCTAACACAATATTTGGACCAATAATTTATGTAGAGAGAAGAAAAGTGGGAGAGAGTAGACAGGGCCGGGCCGAGCCTAGCCTAAGGCCAGTAAGGCCGGTGCCTTAGACTCCAAAATTTTGGCTAAAAAATAAGACATTCAAATTTAGTAAAATGTTATAGGCTCAATGTTTTTTATTTTTTTTATTTTTTTTATTTTTTAAGGATCTATTTAAAGGGTCCCAAAACATTTTATTGAATCCATATATAGTTTAGTCCATATTTATTTATAAGTGTAGTTTGGCCCATATTTATTAAAATGAAAATATATATAAAAAAAAAGTGTTTGGGCCCAAGAAGAACAATACATACAATATATGGGCCCTCTTTTTTTTTTTTTTTACCTTCTTTATCTATTAGATTTTAGTGGAATAAATAATTTTGCCCAATTTTTTTTACCTAGGTTTTTATCAGTTTTAATTGAATAATGTTTTGCTAATTTTTTTGCCCTAATTTTGTTTCATTAAATTGTTTTGTTTATAATTTTAATGATTACATATGCAAGTAATTTTTTTTTTGTGGCAACAAACAAATAAAAAAGTTGTAATTTATCGTTTTATTCATGAACTTTTTTTTTTTTTCAATGTAAGAGGGGCCCTCATTTCCGAAATTCGCCTTAGGCCCCTAAAACTCAAGGCCAGCCCTGAGAGCAACACATTAAATTTCTTGTGAGAAAAAAAGATTTGTATGAATTATTTATATTGAAAAATTACATGTGTAGAGATCTCGATTTCGATCCTTCTTTAATGTTTTGCCACTTCAACTGGGCCGGTCGGGAGTCTAGCTGCCCGGTCAGCTCGCGAGGGTCCAGGGGGAAGCGCCCCTTGGCGGGTCCAAGGGCAGCGCCCTGGCGGGTCAAGCTGCCCGGTCAGTTCATGTGGGTCTAGGGGGCAGCGCCCCCAAAACAAAAATACAAAATGCATTCGAAGTTGCTTGTCCACTCGAGCGGCCGTTTTTGCGTTCGAGCGGAGAATGTTTGGTTTCAGAAGTTTGACCTGTCTGCAAAAGTATTGGGTTAGTGTATTTGATGCTCGAGCGGGGCATTTCACGCTCGAGCGGACCATGTTATATCTGTTCATGAATCTGATATTTCATATCACTTTTTCAGTCCTCTCTCTCTCTCTAAAAGTCTCCAGAATTCCAAATTGGGAGCTTCTGTCTCTAGAAGTCATCTTCACTCTTTGATTTCTCCAAATCCATTGGGATTTAGACCTAAGTTCTTCTCCAAAGTTGGTTATCATCTCGAGGGCTTCGTTGTGTGCGGTGAAGATCGAGTTTCAACACCGTTGATTTTGGGAGTTCCATGTCATTTCTTCTTCAAAACTTGAGGTAGGAATTTTCTTAGAGTTACATATATGTTTTTGCAAGAACTAGACGATTTTCGAAATCATCATTTGATTAGTTTTGAGAAATTGATTGTTGATTTCAAGAAGATGAGTGATTTTGAAATAGGGTTTAATTTCTTTTCCTTTTAAAATAGAAATTGAAGGTTTTGAACCATATTGATTGAAGAAAGATGATTTTGGGGAGATTCTTCTGAATATCTTGGAGATGAATGGTTTTGGTGAGAAAACCTAGAAATTGGGTCTTTTCTTTGAAAGATGTTGAAAATCCTTGGAAGATGTTGTCATATTTATTTTGTGTACCCAAATAAATGGATGCTTTGAAAATTGTTTATTTATATATAAATGACAAATTTTGTGAAAAAAATGAAAAATGTTATTTATTTTGAAAATTGTTGTCAAAATGTTGATTTAGTCTTGAATTGACTAAATTGTTGAGATTGCTCGAAATATGGGAATTACGTTATTCTCTTGAATGAATTGGATATAAAAGTATATATATATATATATATATATATATATATATATATATTTATCTTGTGGAATTGTGTTGACAAGAAGATTGGGAATTTTGATCACAATGGTATATTGTGTGGAACAATTGAATATGGAAGTAATTTTGCATTGCATTATTAAGCATACATTGGCATTTCAATTCATTGGACTATATTAAGCTTTGGAAATTTGCATTGAGAAAAGAATGTTGGGATATGGGTTTTCATGAAATGGTTTTGGGGTAAATAGGGTGGTAAGTCTTGATAGGTGGTGTAGATGAAATTGTTTAAGTTGGCCTGAGTGTCCTTGGTGAAAGACCAGAAAGTCACGTGGATAGGTGTCGAGCCTTCCGGTTAATACCGGTAAAAATGACAATTGGTAGTACTCGTATAGTCTACTTGCAGACACCGACCTAGGGATTACCAGAGTTGTATTTATCGTCCCCTTTAATTAAATTGATAAATTTTGAACAGTTGAAGTTGCATAACATCATTGAGCATGATGATTTTCAAAAGATGAAGATGTGTTTTATTTTCAAAAAAGGCATGGCATGGCATGGCATGTGCATTCATCTCTTGAGACTTGTATAAAATGTATATACTTTGTTAAGGATTTCCTACTAGGCTTTATGCTCACCCTACGGGATTTTTGTGCAGGAAAAGACGTGGTGAATTCGCCTAACTGAGGGCGTGGAAATGTGTGTGCTAAGAGCATGAGGTTCTCATTTGCTGTGATTCTATTTGCAAGCCCAGGACTTTGTATGTGTGGGTTTGAATAACCGTTTTTGTGTAACCGGACTTAAACCTTGAAAATTTGTAACCCTTGGGAGTATTTATTTGTTTCTTTACTTGATGTTGGCTTAAAGTATTATCACATGAGAAAGCTATTTACATTATGGAATGCAAATGCAGGATTGTATAATTGGTTTTTCCTTTAAAGGGGCCATGATTATTGCATTATTATTTGGGTTAGAAATTTGGGGCGTTACAACATGCAATTTATTTTTGGAGAGAATCACAATGTATGGATAAAAATTAAACATTTATTAGAATTTTGACTTGAGCATCATTTTTCTATTTAGGTGAATGCTTTCCATATTTCATATAAAATATTATATACACTTTTCTTTTGAAAATAATTAAAATTTTATTTTAATGGATAAATAAGAGTCAACCAATGGAAAATTTACTTATAAATCTCATCTTGAGAAATGGTGATCCGATTAGTCTCAAGAGTTTTCTTATAAACAATTAGTCTCATTAATTTTGTAAAGGTAAATTTAATATATTATTTGAAAATTAGATTTACGGTTATACCCTTATTTCTATTATATTTTCTTTTTCTTTTTTTCTTTTATGTTAGAAATGTAAGGTACATAACCTATGATAATCAAATTTGGGATGAATTTTTATATATGAATCTTTTTATTTAAAACGACTTGAGATATGAAATTCTTCAAATATTTCAAAAGGATGTGGAGTTATTCAAATGTTTCAAAAGGGGTAGTCTTCTAGAAAGTAATATTTTTGCATTGCACCCAAAGTTCTATTCTCATACCAACAAAAAGTATCGATTATATTTTATTTTTTCTTTGGGGTGGTTCCACCCCCGCTTGCACGACATCTCAGATGATTCGTTCTGACATCTGAGTGTTAATCTAATAAAAGTTAGACCAGTAAACATGTGGTGGAGTTGGACATTAGTTGAAGAAAAGTCCGGATGAGTAGATGTGTTATGACTTTTATTTTAGCAAAACGAAATCCATCTCTGGTTGTTGTAGATTTTTTAAGTTCTAGAATGCTTGAAACCAAAATACATAAATTTATGAATAAATAAATGCCAAGTTTAAATATATTTCAATGCCAATTTTGATCACTTTGGCACTTAGACTATTCTCAATCATCCAAAGTAGGAAGAAGGTTCGGTTCTATACGGTGACTACAAGTAGTAATTCTTCTTATATGGGAAATATTCCATTCCTGTTAAGTATGGTAATTAATTTCATTTCAGCCAACTTCTGGAAATGAACAAACACACATAAAAGACCCAAAAACAAACAAACAAAAACTCAAAACAAAAAGAGAAAACAAAAACAAATAAACAAATTAACACAAGTCAAGTTTTCTCACCCAAACCGCTTTAGTATGAACAAAGTTGTGAGAATCGTGATTTTTGGGTAGTGTCTTGACATTGTGGTTCCTTTCCCCTTCAATAGGAGTCCGTCTCGACTTTGTTTCCAACCTCGTGTTCCTAGGTCTAGGCAAACACAACCTCTCTTCATGTTTGGTCTCAAGCAAATCAACACAATGAGGTCTAATATGACCCTTAACCTCATTATGGCTAATGAAATGTCTCCTACCCCATGTAGACACCCCATTTTTGACCGTCCTCAAGACTTGGACGTCATCGTTTGAACAGTTGATGATCATCCATGCTCGTGTTCGTTTTGAGTTCCCGAAGGTCTCGGCTGCGCGCCTTGCCTTAGGATCTCTCAACTTGTCTGTTTTGTGCTTGGTTGTGGACCAAGGACTTGTGGTTTTGCTTCTGAGGGAAGAGGGTGGCTTGTTGGCCATCCCCTCAACCCATCGGCTAAGGCATTGTGCCATCGGCCATGTTTTCTTGGCATCGGCCAAAAGTGGTGGCCGATCGGCACTTTTTTTGGTCGATCGGCACTTTGTTTGGTCGATCGGCCATATTTTTTAGCCGAGGCCTTTCCATTTTCTTTTTGAAAATATTTTTTGCCAGCTGTGACAGCTTGTGGGCACAATTCCCATCCTCCATGCACGTGTATGGAAGGATTTGCTTCAAGACTCAAGCTTGTTCAATAAGCTTGAGAATTGAAATTCTATAAGAAGGGAGCCTCCCCTCCCTTTCCAGAGGTTCAGAAAATTAAGATACAAAGTTGTATATCTCTCTCTCTCTATCTCCCTCTCTCTCTCTATATTTGTGTGTGTGTGTTTGTGCCTTAAAGTGTATTTTCTTCACACTATTGCACACAAACACCTACTAGAACATCATCCTTTAGTTGCTGAGGTCCTTAGGAGTTGGTTTCAGAGTTCTTGGAGTGGTTTAAGCTTGGAAAGGTTGCTGGAGTAGCGTTCTTGAAGGTGTTCTTCAAGGGTGAGCAACTAACCTTTTAATCCCCCATTCTTGCTTAAGCTTTTGGCCATACTTGTATGTTCTTTTAAGCTTATCTTTCTAATACAAAAAGTTCTTATTTTTCATGCTTGTGATGATTATTTAAGGTCACTTTTTGGTTGGGGGTAGTCTACCCCCTCTTAGGCCTTGTTTGGCCTTATTTTGTGCCTTTCTTTTTGGGCTTTGGAACCATCTTGTTTTGACCTTCTCACCACTGAAATCCAGAGGATTTTCAGTGGTAGAGAAGTGGTTTTAGAGTCTTGTATAGGAGAGGGACACCCCTCTCTCCTTGTCTCTCATTTGCTAGTATTTATGGCTCATAATGGTAGCATGTTTGCTTAGCATGCTTTGGCTTCATTTCAGCAAGTATTTAGTGTTATTTGGCCATGCTATACCTCTATTTTAAGTTGGTTTGATAGCCTCTTACATGCATCATGCACTTGTCTTGCAATCCTCTCATTTGCCTTAACATGCATCATGCATTTGGACCATCATGCTTGCATATTTTGGCTCAACTCAAAGGAACTTTTAGTCATGTTTTACCATGTTTAATCTCTATTTGGTGTTTTTTTAGTCATCCATGCATTGTTTTGTGTAGCCTTGGTTCAATCTTGCTTGTTAGTTTTGAGTGTCCAAGTCATTAGCATGCATTACTTGGACCATTTTTATGATTTGGTCTCATTTCATATGTGATTTCAGTCCATGTAGTGTAGCCATACACTTGCCTTTGTCGCTCCTTTAATTCTTAGAAGAGTTGGTGTTTATGCCATAAAAGTGGGCCATTGTGCATGCCTCCATGCTTAGGTCTTTAGGATGCCATCTCAGTGGGTTTTTGGGCTTATTTTGACATGCTATAACTCTGATTTTTATTGGTTAAGTCATGCCATGTTTGGTTGTAATAGGTGTAGTGTAACACCTCTTTGTTAGCCTTGCATGCTTCATGCTTTTGGTCTTTTGGTCTTTTGTTCTAGCTTGTGTTGGCTAGGTTCGAGCATGCTTTTGGTCTTGTATTGACCTGCCTTGGGACTGTTTTAGTTGCCCTTGGCCCTTCGAGGCTTGCTTTGTATAGCCATGGTGTAATCATTTTTGTTAGTTCCAAGCTTCGAGCTTTCTTGCATGCTATGCTTGACTTGTGTGCATGATTTGGCATCATTCCTCACATGATTTCAGAGCTTATTGCATTGCCACATTATCATGTTTGTCACTCCTTGCTTATGTTTGAGAGTTGTACCCTTATGCCTAAGGGATAGGCCAATTGGCATGCATGCTTGTTTCGCATTTTATTCCATCATTTCTTAGCATTTTGGCCACTGTTTTTGGTATGGCTGAGGCCTATCCATTTTCAGTATAAGTCCATGGATCATGCGGTTTGTGTGTTGTTGCATGCTTATCGCATTGCATGGTGTTGCATACTTGTTGTTGGTATTGTTGTTGCATGCCTATTAAATTGTATGTTTGCATGTTTAGGTTGCATTGCATTTGGCATGCTTGTTTCCTTAGCCTTGTGTGCATGTTTGAGTCATATTGTATTTGGCATGCTTATGTTGCATTGCATTGCTTTTCCATTGTTGCATGCATTACATTGTGTTTAGTTTGGGGTGTCAAACCAAACATGAAGACCGAGGGACGTTTCGTACTTGAAGTGACGAAACGTGCCTCAATCCTTGGTCGCCGACACTCTTGATCCAACATGATAGAGTGCAAGGCATTCATGTGTTTTTGTGCATTCATCCCATATTGATTTGTGCAATTCGGCCTCTTTGGGGATCATGCATCGAAATGCGTAATTAATGGCTCGAGGGTCGAACACTACATTCCTTTGAGTCTCAAAAATGATAAAGGGTGTAGGTGCACAACATTTTCTTGCAAATGTATTGCCATGCCCTTTTCTGTCCTCTGTTGCGGCAAAAGGAGCAGTCTGCAGGAAGAGATGGCCGATCGGCTGTCTAGAGTACCGATCGGCTAACAATTTTTAGCCGATAGAACAAAAAGTGGTCGATGACCCCTTTCCTCTGGCCGATGGCCACGTATTTTGGCCGATGGTCTCTCAGAGTGTCCATGAAGTGGTTCAGAAGCATCACAGAGATTTTCACAGTTTTTATAGATGAATAAGCGTGCAAACAGAGGCAACATGGGGCATGGCAATGGATTTCCAAGCGAAGCCGATCGAGCATGCATTTGTCCCTCCTCTTGAGGCCGCTTTAGCTGTTTTGTAACTTAATTAATTTGCTTAATTAGTTAAGAGTTTTGTAATAATTAATTAGCTAAGGTAGTTAGTTAATTAGTTGGTTTGTATTATTCATTTGAACCCTCCGTCGAGAGGGCGGATTTTGTAATAAGTGTACGTGAGTGTGTGAATGTGTTCCAACCCCACATCTTTCTCCCTTTTACTTAACCGCTTACGATGGTTAGTTCTAGGTCACGTTTCAATTAGCATACTTATGATAGCATGTTTGCATACATTCATTCGTATTGCATGCACCGGACTCGGCGCATCATACTAACTGCATCGTATTTCAATTCCGATTTGAATACATGATTATCAAGTTGTATCTCATATGCCATCTTAGAATAGCCGAGCCTATCTCTAGTTGCATTTTGCATGTGTTGCATTAGCCATCTTAACATAGCTAGGATCATGCATTGATTACTAACTAGCTATTGTTTTGGCTCGGAGTACTAGGTAAGCTTTTATGCTTTAGCATCTTGCATGAGTGTGAGTGTTGCCATAATAGCATGCTTGCCATGAGGCTATTTTCTTAAGTGTTTAACTGCTTGAATACCTGTGAGTGAAGGTTGGATTACTTGGATTGGAACAATTCATCGAAATACAAGTTTTAAGCCCACTTGAGAGTGGCAAAATCATGTTTTCCAAAGCCCACTCGAGGGTGGCAAATCCACGTCTTAGCCTACTTGCGAGTAGCATCTTCAAACCGTTTTCAAACAAACATAAGATGTTTTGTTCCAACTTAGGCGATCTAGTCTATACTCGTGTGTTGTGCGCATCACATAGTAATTCTAGCTAATAATCGGAATAAGAACACATGTGTTTTCAAAAATAAAATATCATGTTAGTAAAGGCCGATCTTTGATCAGGCGAGCGGGGGTGCTCATTGCATGACCTTTCCCTCTCGTACCTAAGTTCCCGAGCCGAGGCAACTTTGGTGATGACAGACACGTGGCCTTAGGCAACGAGTCAGGGTTTCCTAAATTTTTCCAAAAATAAAACATTTAGGTGGCGACTCTGTATCTGGAAAAACAGTCCATGTTTGGCACTTCTTTATAAAAATCAATTTTCCAAAACAATTTGTCGGATTTGGACTCTTTGGTGATTTATCAGTCTTGTATTGCACTTTGCGAGATTAGATTCAAAACTGTGACATTTGAGTCCGAACTATAGTAGCTCAATGAACAAAACGGATTTCGCGACCCCTCGTGCGTGGAGCCCGGGATGTTTGGGCATGTCTACACCCCACAAGGTATTAGAATTTCTCCCGCCTCTATGAGACACTCTCTCATATAACTCATAACAATAAAGGCAAATATGACCATAAATACTACAATGATGACAAATAAAAACAAGGTGTATGTTTTCTTTTTGTGACCTTACCAACTCTAGGAAGATTGAGAAGTCCATTCTCATGTTGAATCGTTCGCTCTTCCTTTATTTGAATTCTTGTATCATGAGATGTAGATGCACTCCATTTTTGCTCTTGGGGTGTTTGGGAAGGGCTTTTTTGAGGCTTTTTGGGCTAAAATCTATAAAAAGACAAAATAGGCTAAAATAGCCAATAAGATAAAATGTCACATCAAACCCATAATCATTTTATTTTTTTCTCTCACAAACATCACATCCAATTACAAAAAAATCTAACTATCTTCCCAAACACAAAAATTTTAGCCTACTAAAATAGTTAAAAACTAAAATAGCCTACTAAAATAGCAACTTCCCAAACACCCACTTTGTCACCATAAAAGCTAATGCCACTCTTGTCATAGCACATTTGTTGAGACCCAATGATATTGTCCAAAGTCTTTAATTCTTTGTTCTAAAGACCAATGGTAGCCATAGCACACTTGAATTTTTCCTCTTCCTTGACAACTAGCTCTTTCAAGGCAACTTGAAACATCTCGAGAGTTTCAATCTTCTCTTCATATGTTGCATAGATTTGCTATAACCCATTCCTCTCTATCTCACAAGTCAAGAGTTTTGCACACAGAGCTTGTCGATCATTAGAGATCTTGATGGCATCATTCCTAGCCTCGGAAATCTTCTCCTTTAGTTTGATATTCTCACTTTCACAAGCTTTGAGTATCATAGTGAGTTTGTCTTTCAATTTGGATAAGTTAAGAAATTCCTTGTATAAATTTTCATAAGTTTGCTGAAGCTCTCCACCATCTACTTCAACAGCACTCCCCCAATGATTCATCATTAGTGACATTCTCAACTGGCCTCTTGGGATACTCCATTCGTCCTTTAGCTCCGGAAACTGCCATAAAAGCAAGAAATTATTCATGCCCCTCTTCACCTTGAGCCTCGTTGTTATTTTCATTCTTATAAGGCTCTGATTCATCATCCCAAGTGGTAGTGAAAGCGTTCTTCTTCCTCAAACGATTAGGGCATTCTTGAGCAAAGTGGTCAAAACCTTGGCATTCATAGCATTGGACTCTTTGAGAATTCTATTGTGTTTTTCCTTCTTTCTTCTTGGTTATAGAATCAATTTTGAGCTTATATTTGCCTTTGGATTTATGAGTTGGTTCCAAAAGATTAGGCTTTTTTTTCAAAAAAGACTTTTTAAATTGTTTTACAAAAGCATTCGTAATCTTGGAATCAAACTCACAATCCTCATCGTAATCCTTTCCAACTCTATGAGCACTATTAAAAGTAATATCATTTTTTTTTTATTTCTTTCTGAAATTCATGTGTGTCTCATAAGTTTGAAGATTTCCAATCAAATGATCCAGCGTCAGGTTGTCAACATCTTGAGCCTTCTCAATAGCCGTAACTTTTGGTTGGAATTGATTAGGCAAGGGCCTCAAAAATTTTCCCATAATCTTGGATTCCGGTATTTTTTTCACCTAAATTGAAGCTGGAATTTACAATGTCACTCAACTTCGCATAAAATTCATCAAAGGTCTCACTATTTTTCATTGAAAGGTTTTCGAAACTAAAAGTGATTGAAGTTTTAAGCGTTTAACCGGAGGAGTGCCCTCGTGAATATTTTGTAAGATATCCTAAGCCTCTTTTGCGACTTCACAATTACAAATACAACTAAATTCTTCTAGTATGGTGACGCAAAAGAGAGTATTGATAGTTTTACTATTCCAGCTACTATTTTGATATTCAGTTATGTCCCATTTATCAATTGGTTTGGGGAATGTTACTCTATCAATGGTAATCGTTGGTTTGGTCCATACACACATGACAGATTGCCAAACTTTTTCATCAATAGATTTCAAAAGTGCTCTCATCTAAGCTTTCCAAAAAGAGTAATTAGATATGTCAAGTAGAGCTGGTTGAATTGTAGAATTCCCCTCACGAATTGAATCCATTATCACAAATCAAATAAGATCTCGCTCCAATAGTTCTAAAAAACAAAGATTGAGTGACCTGCTCTGATACCAATTGAAAAATCTAAAATTCCTGAGATATTGATTTGTGATTATGTTTTAATTTTAAATAGTGAATACCAAACCCAATTAAACAATCAATAACAAATTGACACAACGATTTAACGTGGAAAAAATCACAATTTGATGGCTTCCAATTGTGATAAAAAACAACGGGCCAAAGTCACAAAACAATCCACTAAGAAGACAAAAATGAATTACACAAGAGTACTCTCAATTACCTAGCAAATTCACATCCGAATTGAACCAAACCGATGTGCCTCTTCCAATATTGTCTTCACCATGGAACTACTTTGCCCAACGTTGAATTCACAACGCTAATGTCGAATCCACAATGATAAGCCACTTCGGAATCCACCAAAGCTTCAGGCTCAAGTTTCTCTGAATCCACCAAAAAATACCTCTTTTGTAAACGTAAAAGAGAAAACAAACCCTTGATGAATTCAATACGAAGCTTGTAGATTTATTGATCACTCTCAATTTATCAACGAAACACTTATAAAACACCCACCAATACACCACACTTTGGTTTTTCTTTTTCTCCAAAAGTCTGGACGAGTTAAACCCTAAAAACAGCGAACAACGCATTTTATAGAAAACATAATTGTGAAGACCGCTCGAGTAGTGTAAGTAAAGGCGGTGCGAAACATATAGGCTGACAGCTCAAGTGCAACATCCACCGCTCGAGTGGTAAAACTTACTTCCCAGAAGTTTAGTTTGTAGACAGAGATACTGGATGTTCCTCTTCACTACTCAAGTACACAAATGACTGCTCGAACAGTCAAACCACTCAGCTCGATCCTTGTACATAGTCAACGAAGTGACAAACACGAAAGGCTCAAGATCACAAACTTCTCTGTATAGGCACAATTCAGGTTGGATTCGCATCTAAACACTCATATCCTCACTGAAACAAAAGAGCAGATAAAAATACAACTGAAAGGAGTTTTGTCAAACGAGATTGCTAATTGCAAAAACTTAACAAGAGTAAATGGTGGGTAATGACTACTGTTAGACTTATTTATTTTGATGATTTGTTAAATTATGTTTTAATTTATTTGGAAGAGAAAAATAGAATTAAAATTTATTTTGATGATTTATTTGAAAGAAAAAAATAGAATCAACATTTATTTTGATGATTTATTTAATTATGTTTTAATTTATTTGAAAGAGAAAAATAGAATCAAAATTTATTTTGTCCCATTATTTCTCACCTAAACCTTTATCCTAGATGTTCTTAAAATGTTTTTAATATTTGATTAAATCAGGAGTTCAAACAGCCCAAAATAGAGGTTCAAACAACCCAAAAATAGAGGTTCAAACAGCCCAGCACAGCAGAGGTTAAAAAGGTTCAAGTGAAAGATATTCAAATTAGTAATGATGGAGTAGAAGATATTTAAATGAATATAATGGCTATAAACGGCTATAAATTCAAATGAATACAACGGCTATAAACGGCTATAAGTTTCATTACATATACCAAAGCCTCTAGTATAAACAAGTTACAAAAAAAAACTAGAAAATATTCTTTGATCTATAATCACTCACATCTATTCTCTGAAAAATTCTCTGAGAAGTGTTCTTCAATTTTTGTTTACATCCTCTTTCAGAAATTATATACTGAGACGTATAGCTTTAAGCCTATCTTTCCTGTGTGAGGTTTATAGAAAAATCAGAGCTTCATTTTTATATTTATCTTTGAGAGATAATTCTTGTAGCTTTCTGTGAAAGCAAAAACACCTTCTTTTCAACCTTGTAAGAGTGTAGTACACTCAGTATTCTTGACTTAGAAAGTCTGTGTAAAATCCATGGAGGATTGCTCCATTTGTAAAGAGGTTGCTAGCACCCCCGTGAAGCTAGAGCATAATGGAAAATATCAAGTGAAGCTTGAGGAATGGACGTAGGCCGAGCTACAGCTGAACCAATATAAATTTATTTGCCTTTCTCTCCCTTATCTCTTTATTTTATTTAAATTGATGTAGCTATATTTCACATTTTCACTGTGCTAAAATCATTAACTGATATAGTTGTTAAAACACTTGTTTTTAATTATTTTTATTTCATTAACTATATTTATCTATTGTGCTAGTCATAATTTTTATTAGGGCATTATTAATTTTTAATTGTAAAAAGCTAATTCATCCCCCCCTCTTATGTTGTCTTTTGGGTAACAATTGGTATTAGAGCCTAGACTCTTGTTTGAGATTTAACCATCCGAGAGTTTCGATCCATGGCAACCTTAGCTGAAGGACAAGCCACAAATAGGCCACCATTGTTTGATGGAAACAACTGTAGTCATTGGAAGGATAAGATGACCCTATACCTACACGCCACTGATTATGCCATATGAATTATTGTCACCAAAGGTCCAAAAATTCCTACCAAATTAGTAGACAATATTAGTATACCTAAAACTGAAGATGAATGTGATGAGAGGGATCAAAAATTATTGCAAGTCAATGCTAAAGCCAAACTCACCCTTGTTTGTGGATTAGACTCTAAGGAGTATAATAGAATTTCAAGTTGTGATTCGGCAAAAGAAATTTGGGACAAACTTGAGGTAACGTATGAAGGTATAAACCAAGTGAAGGAATCTCGTATTGATATACTTGTTCATAGTTATGAATTGTTTAAAATGAACTCTAATGAATCTATTTCAAGTATGTTTACTAGATTTACTGAAATTGTAAACTCTTTGAAATTTCTTGGCAAAAATTATACTAACAGTGAGTTGGTGAGAAAAATTCTTAGGTGTTTACCAAAGAATTGGGAAGCAAAGGTCACGACCATTATAGAAGCCAAAAATCTCTCTACACTTGGATTGGATGAGCTTATGGGTTTCATTATGACTCATGAGATCACCATGAAAGGACATGAGGATGTTGAAAACAAAAAGAAAAGTGGAATTGCATTCAAAGCCTCATCAAATGAAGAAGAACATGAAAACTCCAGTGAGGATGAAAGCTATGCCATGTTTAGTAGAAATCTCAAAAAACACTTCAAGAAAAACAATTATGGAGGAAGAAGACCTTTCAAGAAAGAGTACAACAAAGACAACAAGAAAGAGCCTATTATTTGCTGTGAGTGCAAAAATCCTGGACATATGAAGATAGATTGTCCAAAATTGAAGAATCATGGAAAAGACTACAAAAGAAACAAAAAGGCCATGTTAACAGCTTGGGGAGAAAGTGAAGATGAAAGCTCAAGTGATGAAATTGAAAATGAAATAGTCAACTTATGTCTTATGGCTCTTGAAGATGAAGACTCTACTCAAGATGAGGTAACTACTCTTTATGAAGAACTTGAAAGTGTATTTCATGAACTACAAGATGAATTTAGAAAAATTTGTGCAAAAAATAATGTGTTGAAGAAATCTGTTGCATTTTTATCTATTAATGTAGAAGAATTAAAGAAAGAAAAAAATTGTTTTGAAAAATGATTTTGATACTATCTCTAATAAGAAAATTACTTTAAAAAACAATGTTGATGATTTAACAAAAACACTTGAAAATTTTGTAAAAGGTAGAAATAATCTCAACATGTTTCTTGGAAATCAAAGATGTGTTTTTGATAAAGCGGGTATTGGATATGACCCTATTAAGAAACAAAAGAATCTCAATACAATTTTTGAAAATGCACCTCTCATGACACACCCTCATATTAATTGTCATTATTGTAGAAAGAAAAGCCATTATATATCTTATTGTCCATTCAAAAAGAATATGAACATGGGAATTAAAAAGATTTGGATTATTAAAGGATCTAACAAAACTAACCAAGAAGGACCCAAGAAACTATGGGTACCAAAAACCAACACTTGATTGTCATCTTGTAGGTTTGCTTTAAGTTCAAAGCTAAAGAAAGGAAGTGGTACCTTGATAGTGGATGTTTCAGGCACATGACCGGAGATAAATCATTCTTTACTAAACTATCATCGAAAGATGGAGGATTTGTTACTTTTGGAGACAACAAGAAAGGAAAAATCATCGGTATTGGTAGCATCGGTATTTCTCCTAACCCTTTTATTGAAAATGGTTTACCTGTTGATGGACTTAAGCATAACCTGCTTAGTATTAGTCAATTATATGATAAAGGTAATCGAGTTATTTTTGATAAATCACATTATACAATTAAAAGCACAAATGATCATAAAGCTTTATTCGTTGGTAATCGCCACGATAATGTTTATATTTTTTGTCATAATGATCTCTATGCTAGCGATATTAAATGTTTATATGTTAATAATGAAAATAGTTGGTTATGACATAGAAGACTTGGTCATGCTCATATGGATTTAATTGCTAAACTTTTGAGAAAGGTTTTGGTCATTGGACTTCCAAAAATAAAATTTAAAAAAGATCATCTTTGTAGTGCTTGTCAATACGGAAAACAAACTAAAACATCATTTAAATCAAAATCTCATATTTCTACAACTAGACCTTTACAACTATTGCATATGAATTTATTTGGTCCCTCAAGGACATCTAGTCTAGATGGTAAACATTATTGTATTGTTATTGTTGATGGTTATTCAAGATTTACATGGGTTATGTTTTTAGCATACAAAGATGAAACTTTTCTTCTTTCACAAAACTTTGTCGTAGAATTCAAAATGAAAAAGGCTTTCTTATTACTAATATTCGAACTGACCATGATAGAAAACTTGAAAATGAGAAATTTGAATTGTTTTGTGATGAGTATGGTATTGGACATAATTTTTCAGTACCTAGAACCTCTCAACAAAATGGTGTAGTAGAAAGGAAGAATAGAACTTTAGAAGAGATGAGTAGAACAATGCTTTGCGAAAATAATCTTCCTTAATATTTTTGGGCCGAAGCCATTCACACCGCATGCTATATTTTAAATCATGCATTAATTAGACCTATTCTCAAAAAGACACATTATGAACTTTGGCATGACAGAAAGCCCAACATTAGTCACTTGCATGTTTTTGGTTGTAAATGTTTAGTGCATAATAATGGTAAGGATAACTTTGGTAAATTTGATTCAAAATCTGATGAAGCAATTTTTCTTGGCTATTCCTTAACTAGCAAAGCTTATCGTGTTTTTAATAAAAGAACTCTTGTTGTGGAAGAATCTATATATGTGGCATTTGATGAAACTAACATCTCTGTTCAAAAGTAAATTGTTAGTGATGATATAGATTTGGAACCAAACATGGAAGATTCAAGTATCTACAAAGAAGAGAACCAACCATGTAAGTTGAACAAAGAAATTGAACAACCTATTCTCCCACCTCAAGAAGAAGGAGGAAACAATGACGATTTGCCAAGAGAATGGAAGTTTATTCATAATCACCCTAAGGATTTAATCCTAGATAACCCTACAAAAGGTATTGAAACTCGCTCTTCACTTAGAAACATTTGTAGTAACTTGGCTTTTCTCTCACAGATTGAGCCTAAAAACTTTCAAGAAACCGAATTCGATGAACATTGGATGATAGCTATGCATGAAGAGCTTAACCAATTTGAGAGAAACAAAGTGTGGGAACTTGTGCCAAAACCTAAAGATCATACCATTATCGGCACCAAATGGATCTTTTGAACCAAGCTTGATGAATTCGGCACAATTATAAGAAACAAGGCTAGACTTGTTGCACAAGGATACAATCAAGGAGGTATTGATTTTGATGAAACCTTTGCTCCGATTGCTAGATTAGAAGCTATTCGCATGTTACTTGCATTTGCATGTTTTAGAGATTTCAAACTTTATCAAATGAATGTAAAAAGTGCCTTTCTTAATGGTTTTACAAATGATGAAGTTTATGTTAAACAACCCCTAGGTTTTGAAGATCATGCTTTTCCAAATTATGTTTTTAAACTATCAAAAGTTTTATATGGTTTGAAACAAACACCTCGTGTATGGTATGAACGATTAAGTAAATTTTTGATTGAAAATAATTTTTCTAGAGGAACGATTGACACAATACTTTTTGTTAAAACTAAAAATGATGATTTACTTATTGTGCAAATATATGTGGATGACATTATAATTAGTGCTACTAATGAAACATTGTGTAAGGAATTTGCTAAGTGTATGCAAGGTGAGTTTGAGATGAGCATGATGGGGGAGCTAAATTATTTCATTGGGCTTCAAATCAAACAATGTAAGAAAGGAATTTTTATCAACCAAGCTAAGTACACAAAAGAACTACTCAAAAAGTTTGGTATGTATGACTCAAAAATAGCTGGAACACCTATGAGCACATCCATTAAGCTAGACAATGATGAAAAAGGTAAGTCCATTGATCAAACAAAATATCGAGGTATGATCGTCTCACTTTTTTATTTAACTGCAAGTAGACCCGATATTATGTTTAGTGTTTGTATGTGTGCTAGATATCAATCAAATCCTAAGGAATCACATTTCAGTGTTGTTAAAAGAATTTTTAGATATCTTGTTAGTACTCAAAATTTGGGACTGTTTTATCCTAGAGGTGTTGCATTTGATTTAATTAGTTACTCGGATGCCGACTTTTCCGGATGCAAACTTGATAGAAAAAGCACCAGTGGCACTTTGTCACTTTCTTGGTAACTCATTAGTATCTTGGTTTAGCGAAAAGCAAAATCCTGTTGCTTTATCAACAGCCGGAGCTGAATATATAGCTTCCGGAAGTTGTTGTGCCCAAATACTTTGGATGAAACAATAATTGGAGGACTTTGATTTGCATTATGATCATATCCCTATTAAATGTGATAATACTAGTGCCATCAATTTAAGCAAAAATCCGGTTAAACACTCACGAACAAAACATACTGAAATTCGACATCATTTTTTATGAGATCATGTTCAAAAATGGGACATTGTACTTGAATTTGTAAACACCGACAAACAATTAGCGGATATTTTCACAAAACCCCTAAGTGAGGATCGCTTCAATTTTATTCGTGGTGAGCTTGGAATGTCGATTTCTACTTAAAAAGTTTTGTTATGACTGTGAAACTTGATTTTTTGTTAAAATGATATATGTGTATTACTACATTGATATGGAAACATTTATATTAGTTGAATGCACTCAAGTCCTTCATACATTTATTCTCCTTAACAGTTTGCTATTCTCAATTGTGTAATTTTTTTTTTTTTTGGTTCTGCATCTTGAGGTAAAATTAACTTTGCATACATTGATTTTTTTTAAACCCTCATGGTATTTTTTTTTGCATTACCATTCCAGCAACACCAACGTCCCATTAAGTTTAATTTCTGCTGGTATTATTTTATTTTCATTTATCTTATTTCTTTTATTTTGCTATTAGACTTAATTTCTTTTATTTTTATTTTTTTCTCATTATTATTTGTTGTTTAGGCTTAATTTTCTTATTTTTTCTGCTTTTTATTTTCATTTTCAATACTTAAACATAAAAACAAAACCAAATCAAAATATAAATATTTACATAAAAAAAACAAACACCCTTCATTTTTTTACGGCTATACGCCGATCAAAATAAAACATATTTACATAAATAAATAAAAAAAAACCCTTCATTTTTTTTCTGGCCATACGCGGATCTTCCTTACTCGCCCATTCCATCGTTTTCTTCCTCTTTTTATCACCTTGGAAGGCCCTTGAAGGCCCTGCCCCCGTGCTTTCGTCGAGAGCGACGACTTCCCGCTGACTATCAAATGCCAAGAACGACATTGCTCCAAATCGGGCCATGGAGGTGGTCTTCTGTTTAAGCTCTTTATTTTTGGCCTTCACTGCGCAAATCTCTGCTCGCGCATCCTTGTACATGCGCTGGAGCAGCAAAAGTTGGGTGTTGACCTGGTGGAGCTCACTCGTCCTGTTCTACAGTCGATGAGCTGATTTTGTGACTACAGTCACCATCTCCATACAGGATGTCAGTGTGAAATGATTGACTTCAATGTCTAATTGAGCTGCCATTACTTACTCAATCAACATCATAAGAAGGTTAGGAAGAGTAAGAGCCGGGGCACTCGGCCCAGCAGCGCTTACGGGATCATTCAGGTTCAGAAAGAGAGTAAGGGAACGGGACGAGGCTATGAAGTAAAAAAGAGAGATGTAATCGAAAGGAGGGTCATTTTTGGTAGCCTTTCTTCTCTACTCAGTCTCTTTGTTCTATCTTTCTCACGTAGAATAAGAAAGTGATGGAAGCGAATGAGAAAACAAAAGGAGAAGAGAGTGATTAAGAAGAAGACGAAGGAGAAGAAGACAAGAGGGAGAGAGAGTCGAGGCCGTTGATTGACCCGTCTCGCTTTTGTCGGTCGGCTGATGCAAAAGCGAGGACGCGTGTCCGATGCGCTTTTCGACAGAAAAGAGAAAGACGCGCGAATTGTATATATATGTATATATATGTTTTGAATTGTATAGATGCCATTTATCACTATTATTTTACTCTTCCTCCTCCAGATTCTGACCCATGATTTCCATTTGATAATGTCACAAGGGAAGAAATTATATGATGCTATGTATTATGATATTATTTTGTTATGATGTTATGTATTATGGTATTATTTTCAAATTATGATATTATTTGAAAACTAATATGATGATTATGTATTTATAGCTTGATATCTTAGTCTCATACCATGTCTCTAATTAAAACTTATTTATTACACATGTGCTAACCTATGTATTTAGAAATGAATTCAGGGAGCATGACTTGAGGGGGAGCTTTTCTTACTCCCAAATCAAATCAAAACATCATTGTGTGCCATCATCAAAAAGGGAGAGATTGTTAGATTTATTTATTTTGATGATTTGTTAAATTATGTTTTAATTTATTTGGAAGAGAAAAATAGAATCACAATTTATTATGATGATTAATTTAATTATGTTTTAATTTATTTGGAATAAAAAAATAGAATCACAATTTATTTTGATGATTTATTTGAAAGAGAAAAATAGAATCAACATTTATTTTGATGATTTATTTAATTATGTTTTAATTTATTTGAAAGAGAAAAATAGAATCAAAATTTATTTTGTCCCATTATTTCTCACCTAAACCTTTATCCTAAATGTTCTTAAAATGTTTTTAATATTTGATTAAATCAGGAGTTCAAACAGCCCAAAACAGAGGTTCAAACAGCCCAGGACAGCAGTAGTTCAAAAGGTTCAAGTAGAAGATATTCAAATTTGTAATGATGAAGTGGAAGATATTTAAATTAGTAATGATGGAGTTGAAGAAATTCAAATGAATACAACGGCTATAAACGGCTATAAGTTTCATTACATATACCAAAGTCTCTAATGTAAACAAGTTACAAAAAAATTAGAAAATATTCTTTGATCTATAATCACTCACATCTATTCTCTGAAAAATTCTCTGAGAAGTGTTTTTCAATTTTTGTTTACATTCTCTTTCAGAAATTATACACTAAGACGTATAGCTTTAAGCCTATCTTTCCTGTGTGAGGTTTACAGAAAAATCAGAGCTTCATTTTTATATTTATCTTTGAGAGATAATTCTTGTAGCTTTTTGTGAAAGCAAAAACACATTTTTTCAACCTTGTAAGAGTGTAGTACACTCAGTGTTCTTGACTTAGAAAGTCTGTGTAAAATCCGTAGAAGATTGCTCTATTTGTAAAGAGGTTTAGCACCCCCGTGAAGCTAGAGCATAGTGGAAATCTTAAGTGAAGGTTGAGGAGTAGACACAGGCCGAGTTGAAGCCGAACCACTATAAATTTGTTTACCTTTCTCTCCGTTATCTTTTTATTTTATTTAAATTGATGTAGCTATATTTCACATTTTCACTGTGCTAAAATCATTAACTGACATAGTTGTTGGAACACTTGTTTTTAATTATTTTTATTTCATTAACTATATTTATTTATTGTGCTAGTCATAATTTGTATTAGGGTATTATTAATTTTTAATTGTAAAAACTTAATTCACCCCCCTCTTAAGTTGTCTTTTGGGTAATAACTACTTTGTTATTAACATAGATAAAATGTTAAAATAACTAAAATTTTAATACATTATTTACATATAAAGTAAGATTAATGTGCTTTAAGCCTCATGATCATGCTTTAACTTTTTTTTTTCTTTTTTCTTTTTGTTTTTTCTTCTTTTCTAACTCAAATCCTTCAAATCATACACATGATATGATTTGATGTTTCTATAGATGTTTGGTCATATATTGGTCATGGTGGTATGTTATCGCATCATTTGTATATCAAGTCCTCTTTGAATTCAAATCATTTACTAATTGTTTTTGCTTTATATTCTCCACCAAATATATATTGGTGTTGATGTGTTTCGAATGAATGAATACACAATGAATTAAAGATTTGGTAGTGGTTTTACTAACGGTCAAAGCAAATAATATTTTAGATTTTTCTTTTTTGGGGGTGAAAAATTGTGCTTGTAGTATGTTTCTGTTTTTTCTAGATCAACTAGAAGTGAGACTTTATTGTTAACCTTTTTTTGTTTTTTTTGTTTTTTTTTTTTGATATAATTGTATTGAATTTCATTTTTCTTCTTCTTTTTCTGTTTTCAAATTTTTAGTTAAAATTTTAGTTGCGCTTGTAAAATTCTATGTGGCACATGAGAAGTATTCAATGACCATTTATGATCCCATGGAGAGAAGTGTATCTTGATCCGAGAGAGCATTTGAACTGGAAATGAAGACATTCAACCATTGAAGTTTAAATGAGACAATTTATGTGTGTCAATTTCCGACCACACTGCCAATCAAGCACTCAGCTGGAGAACACTGGCAAAATAGATTAAGCCCGAACAACCTATCACAAAAAGAAGAGATTTTGGCGGTGGTTCGTCCACCCGAGGGCACTCCGATGATCAAGTCAGTTATCTCTCAAAGATAGCAAAAGTGCTTAACTCACTATTCAGAGTATAAAAAACATACCTTAGACCCATGAGGGTGCCTCTCTTTTACAGCCAACACTTACCTAATCCCAATAGAAACCTAACTTCAATGAACTTAGGATTACTGCTAATCTTGAACTCCCAGTAGGATTAGGATAAACTCTCTAAGAGTCCTATCTTTACCCAAACTGAAGTCCTCTCTCATTCTAGGACTCTTGTCCCTTATCCGCTTATCCTGGATTTCGGTATCTTCACAAATAACCTTGGCCTAGCCGAGATCATCTTAGCATCATGACCAGGACACGTGGCACCTCGGCTGGCACTTCGGTGACACCTCGGCCACGTGTTGTCATTCAAAAATTATGTCCCCACAACTGCCCCCTAGGTTCTATTACCTCGACATCCTGAGGTGATGGAACCTATATCATTTCTTTCATCTAGCATATCGGCTAAGCTTGCTTCATTATTCATTGCCGAAGTCATAACTCGTTGGCTCAATATGACCAAGACCTGTAATCCGTTTTCATCAAATGCTTTCGAACCAATAACAAAGTTCGTTCAGGTTTCTCAGCTGAGATCGTCCCCCTTGCCGAGGTCTTTCTTCATTAAACCAAGAACTCCAAGAGTTTCTACACGCGTATGAGCTGTCACGCAAAGTATTTTAACCGTTTTTGCCATGCGTCCTTCTTCCACTGGACCGTGTTTGATACGCGCCATTAAGTTGCCTTGCGCCTATGTGCGCCGTATGACAAATATATCGTTCTAGGCACATCAATTGCATTTTGTCGCCTCTTCGCGTTTTTGAAAAAACTCATTTCCTCTCTCTTCGTCTTTTCACTTTACATCATCATTTTTGTGCAAAAACTCTCTCTCTACTCTCTTAAATCCTCTATTACTGTTCTCACGAAGCTTTCTGCGACCAGTCTCACTCTCCCCTCCGGCGAGGCTTCTGCTGCACTTCCTTGCCTACGGTTACCATTTGACCCCGACGAACTTTACACCGGCTTCATCTTTCTTTGGTGAGTCACTATTTCTATTCCATTTGACTTCTTATTTCACTTTCTTGTTTTTCTTCAATGAACTCCACTTTTTACTCGTTATCTTTGTAACCCCACTCATGTCTTTAAACATGTTTATTTTATGATTTTGTTTTTGTCCAACCCGTTCTTGAATGTACACACACTGCTCACATACTTGTTGATTTTTGCCACTTTTCTTGGCTTCACACCCTTGTACACACTCTGTCACAGTGTTCTTGGTGGCTGATCACTATTCTTGATTCTTAATCACTGTTTTTTTTTTTTTTTTTGTGTTTTCTCCAGATTCTGGCCTTCAATTTTCGTTTCCATAGATTTAGGTTTGGGATTTGCTGTAGAACCCACGATTTTTAGAAAAAACTGGAACGAATTCCTCTTAGATCCTCACAAATTCTTACCTGAGCACATATTTAGGTTTTACCCGAGGTCTTTCAAGCCCTCACAAAACACACCCCTCTAAAATCTAGCACCTTCCCCCTTAAGCCGACACCATGGGTATGTAGAAGCATAGGGTGGACACCGCAACTAAGTTAGAATACTTTAGGCAAGAGTTTTCCATCCCAGCCGACGTTCACCTTAGATTACCTGGGGAGGATGACTCCATTATGCCCACAGTCGATTCCATGCCCTTCCCTGTCGTCGCCTTCATTGAGTGTGGACTTAGGCTTCCACTAGACATCCTTTTCCGAGAAGTCCTCCATTATTACAAATTAAACCCGATGCAGCTTACCATTAAGTCTTACCGAGTTATCAATGGTATAATTGCCTTAGCATGCCGAGAAAAAGCTAGGGTAACCCTAGTCGATATCCAATATTGTTATACCATGTGTGGCCTCAAATTAGAAAAAGGCTATGTCTACTACCTCAAACCGAGGACCACTGAATACAAATTAGTTGCCGACCTCCCAGACTTCAACAAGGGAGCCGGAGACGATTACTTCATTGTCTTGGGCAACTGGGAGTTTGCTCCAGATGACAATCTTCACCTCTACTCTCTCAGCCGAACAGTTTTCGTAGAGGGTAATGGTAAAAGCCAAGTGTTACACTCACTTATTTTTCAAGTCTTTAATACTTTGTTCTTTTCCATATGTTCTAATGTCTGTTTTTCTTGCAGCACTTCCACAACCACCCAAGGGCTTTCGTAAGTCCTTCTTTCCTAGTAAGGACCTCAAAGAGCTGTTGGATCTGCCAGTTCATAGGCGGAAAGCTCATTTGCTGCTTAACTTCATCCCGACCTACAAGTCGGTTCTTCCCGACGTCCCAAAGAAGAAGAAAAGCAAGTCTCCCCCTTCCGCCACAACTCCTTCAACAGCTTCATCATCTCGGCCTAATCAAGCAGAGCAACCGTCAACCTCAGCTCCATATCTGATCCCTCCATCCCAACGCAAACACCAATGCCGAACTGCAATTCCCATCTAGATGGGTCGCAAGAAAGCAGTCGCAGAAGATCTTCTAGCCGACATCCCAGATACTGCTAACGCTCAACCAGCACAATCCTAGCCTCAACCAAAGCCAAAGCCCAAAAGACCCAAGAAGGCTCAGCCCAAGGCAACGGTGACTCAGATTGACACTGAAGACACCTTGCACATCTCAAAGTTAGCTGAGAGTGAGAAGACCCCCTCTACAGCCGAGAAGAGGCCCGCCAAGGCCGAACTATCCCAATCAACTCAGTCGAAGAGGCCGAGATCTGAATCGGCAACAACCTCGGGCTTTATGAAGGCTGATGCCCCATGGGCTTCCCCCATTAACATTGAGGACAAGCCGGTCAGAGCTGGTGACAGTGCGACTGACCTTGAAGTCGGCGTTGCCCTCTCTACGGCTTCGCTCCTTCCCAACGACCTTAACCGAAACACCGAGATGAGTGAGTATGAAAACTTCGCTTTGATGCTGTAGCATTCCATTCAAGTAAGTTCTTTACACTTGGTATTTTCCTTCCTCTATTTTTCATACTTAGAGAATTTGCACTAACTTTTGTTCTGTCGTATTTTCTTTCAGGCGATCCAACACACCCACTCATTCTCAATGCAAGCTTTCGAAATGAGGAAGAAGTTGGCCGACAAGATCCGAGAGGTGACTGGTCTACAGAAGACCATGAAAAAGGCCGAGGGAAAAATGAAAACTTTGTCAGATCAGGGCGCAACAGCCATTACAGCCAAGGATGAGGCTGAGGAAAAAGCGGATGCTGCAGAGGCCATTAAAAAAGTTCTTGAGGCCGAAAAGAAAGAGGCCGAAGACAAGATGGCCGAGGCCCAGAAAGAACTGCAGGACGCCTTGGCCACTAAAGAGGCCGAGATCAAGGCTACTGATGAAAAGGCGTACGCCAAGGGGGCGACCGACGTCAAGGAGGACTACAAGAAGCAAGTGAGGCAGGCATGCAACAAGGGTTTCACCATTGGTTGGATGGCTGCCCTCAAAAAGCTTGATGTCCTCGACGACTCCCCTCTCAAGAATGCTACCGACCTCCCCCTGCCATTCCCCCCTACTCCAAGCCAATCCGAAGACGATTCTGAGTCTGAGGAGGAAGCTTTGGTGAGGAAAAGGAAGGAGGCTGCTGGGGCTAAGTTCCCCACTCTGAATGAGCAAGTCTTGGACTTGACTCAAGATGAGGAGGGTGAGGTCTCCAAAGACACTACCCCTGAGAAGGCAACATCGGACGCTCCTATTGCCGACAAGAGCCTTGACCAAACTCTTCAAGAAATCGATGCCGAGCTCGCGGCTGAGAGGGCCGCCGAGATGTCTTCTCAGCTGTCTTCTGAACTCCAAACTCAGTCCGCAGCCGACACCGAATAGTCCATTTTTCTTTGTTTCTGTACTCTGTACTTCTTTTTATTTGAAACAATGTAAGCTCTTTATCTGGCCAATGTGCCTTCTTTTTGTAGTCTGAACAATTACTCTTCTTGTAGGCCGAAGTGCCCTTTTCTTGAATGTAAATACAACTTCTTCTTTCAAATGCTTGTATGTTTGTATTCCTTTTGCCTGATTCTATACTTAGAATAATTTGGATGTCTTCAATATACACCTTAATCTGTGCAATCTTCTCGGGGTGATGTACCTCGGTCAATGAAAATAAACGTTTTTTTTTATTTTTTTTATTTCGGCAAGTACGTAAGTACTTCAAAAATTTCAACAGGTGTTCAAATCAATCTTCCTTTAAGATAACCTCAGTTTTAACTTCAACGTTTAACTTCAATTTCAACAAGTGTTAAACATGACCTCGGTTTAACTTCAACTTGTAAATTTAAAATTTCAACAAGCGTCAAACATGATCTCGGTTTAACTTCAACTTGTAAATTTAAAATTTGAACAAGCGTTAAACATGTCTTAACCAGTAGATTCCAGCTCCTAGGCATCACTCTCCAATTCTCTGCTTCCTAATGTGAACTTAAGTTCCACTTGGGTTCTCATTTAAGCATGCAAGTTATCGATCATTCATACCACACAAGTGTAAAAAACCAAGCTGAAACTTTATTACTTCGACTAATAACAAAGAATAAGAAAATCTAATGACAAAAAAACTTTAGATTGCAAGTATTCCAGGGCCTTGGCAACTCCTTGCCTTCACTATCTTCAAGCCAATATGCCCTATTGCCCAATACCGAGATGATTCTATAGGGTCCCTCCCAATTTGGGCCAAGCTTGCCCTCCCTGGGATCCTTCTTATTGCCAGCAACCTTTCTCAGGACGAGGTCCCCAACTTGGAACTCTCTTGGGTTAACCTTCTTATTGTAAGCCCTAGCAAGCTGCTGCTGGTATGCCCCCAGCTGAATTGCTGCTTTCTCCATTCTTTTTTCTAGCAGATCCAGATCTCGGGCTATAAATACATCATTAGTTCCATCCTTCACTCCCTGGGTTCTAATCCCTGGGATGCCGACCTCCAGGGGAATGACTGCTTCTGTGCCATAAGCCATGGAAAATGGGGATTTCCAAGTTGATCTTCTCGGCGTAGTTCGATATGCCCAGAGTACACTGGACAATTCATCCACCCACTTTTCCTTTGTTGCTTGCAACCTCTTTTTAATCCCATCCAAGATGACTTTGTTGGATGCTTCTGCTTGTCCGTTGCTTTGAGGAAAACTTGGGGTGGAAAAATAATTCTTGATTTTGAACATTGCACAGAAGCTCTTGATTAGTTTACTGTCAAACTGTGTGCCATTGTCAACTACTATTGCTCTTGGGATTCCAAACCTAGTGATGATGTTCTTCCATATGATGTTCTTCACATCAACGTCCCGAATCTTGGCAAGGGGTTCAGCTTCTACCCATCTGGTGAAGTAATCTATTACTACAAGCAGGTACTTTCTTTGCCCAGTTGTTTGAGGCAGTTTTCCAACAAAATTCATACCCCATTGGGCAAACGGCCAAGGGCTGGACACCGGGTTCAAGTCTGCTGCCGGTTGATGTATTAAGGGTGCAAACCTCTGGCACTTTTCACACTTCTTGACATAAGCTTCGGCATCTTTCTGCATGTAGGGCCACCAATACCCCTGAGTAATGGCCCTATGTGCAAGTGACCTGCCCCCAGCGTGGCTTCCACATACTCCTTCATGTATCTCGTATAGAAAGTCTTCAACCTATGTAGGATGCACACACTTCAGAAGGGGTCCAGTAAAAGATCGTCCACATACTCCTTGATTACTGTCCTGGGTTTGAATTCCAAGTCATATTGGCCCAAGGCCACTGCCCATCTGGCTATTCTGCTTGTCAGATCTCCTTGCTACAACAAGGACCTTAAAGGATGTTCAGTTAGCACCACAATTTTATGGGCTTAAAAGTAATGATTCAGCTTCTTGGAAGCCATTACTAAAGCCAGTGTTAACTTCTCCAAAGGTAAGTATCTGGTCTCTGCATCTGCCAGGGTTTTACTCACGTAGTAAACTGCCCTTTGTTCTCATTTTTCTTCTTTGACTATTACTGCACTTACTGCGTGCTCAGAAACTGCTAGGTATAAGAACAGTTCCTCTCCATTTATTGGATTTGAAAGGACTGGGGCTGTGGTCAAATACTTCTTTAAGTCAGCCAAGGCGGCTTCGCATTCTTTGGTCCATAAGAAGTCTGTGGCTTTCTTTATTAAGCTAAAAAAAGGCTTGCACGTATTAGAACTTCTGCTTATGAATCTATTCAGGGCTGCAGCCCTTCCAGTCAACATTTGCACTTGTTTTGCTGATGTCGGGCTCTTCAGCTCTAAGATAGCCTTGATCTAATCTGGGCTTGCCTCAATGCCCCTTCTAGTTACCAAATATCTTAAGAACTTACCAGACCCAACTCCAAATGCACACTTTGATGCATTGAATCAGAGTCGATATGTTTTAAGGATGTCAAAGACTGTCTTTAAGTCTTCCAGATGATCCTTAGGCTCTTTGGTCTTCACGACCATGTCGTCGATGTATACCTCTACTGTCTTGCCAATTAGATTTTTGAACATCTTGGTTACTAATCTTTGGTAAGTTGCTCCTGTATTTTTCAAGCCAAAAGGCATTACTCTATAGCAATACAGCCCTTTTGGGGTGATAAACTCAGTATTTTCCTCATCTGGGGGGTACATAGCTATCTGATGGTACCCCCTATATGCATCTAAGAAACTCATCCTTCCATGCCCTGAAGTGGCATCCACCAATTGGTCAATTTTGGGGAGTGGGAAGCTATCTTTGGGGCAAGCCTTGTTCAGGCTGGTGAAGTCCAGACAGACCCTCCATTTCCCATTCTTTTTCTTCCTAACCACTGTGTTTGATAGCCATGTTGGGTAATTTACCTCTCGAATGGCTCTGCCCTCCAGAAGTCTATCCACTTCCTCTTCTACTGCCTCAACGTGCATTCATGTCGGCCTCCTTGCTCGCTGGATGACAGGTTTGGCCGACCTGTCTACTTTCAGTCTGTGGCAAGTGACCTCAGGGTCAATGCCAGGCATCTCGTATGGTGTCCAAGCAAATACCTCAATGTTTGCTCTCAGGAACGCCTCTAGCTCTTTTTCCTCTTCCTCGGCCAAGCCCGAGCCGAGAAAGAAGTAGCGTTCTTCATCCCCTTACTGGACGAAGACTTTCTTTAGGGCTTTCTCACTTTTCTCGGCTGGCTCTTTGCCGACATCTTCCAGGACTTCCATGTCCTCATCCTTAATCTCGGCTGATTCTGCTTTTCGTACATTGCATGTAGATTTTATTGCTGCCATGGAGCAATTCTTTGCCTGCAATTGATCTCCTCTAACCTCCTCTATTCCGTGCTCTGTTGGGAACCGCAACAGCTGGTACAATGTTGAGGGTACAGCCCCCATTGCATGCAGCCATGGCCTTCCTAAGATAGCATTGTAAGGGGAGGGGGTGTCAATTATGGTGAACTCAATTTTCACCTTCTTGGTACCTGTCTGCACTTCTAAACTTGCTGAACCCAGGGGCCACGTCGGCGTTCCGTTGAACCCAACCATTGGGCCATTGGATTGCTTCAGATCATCCAGGTGAAGGCCAAGCTCCTTGTAACATCTGATATACATGATGTCACAAGAGCTGCCCTGGTCAATTAGGATGCGCTTCACCTGACACTCTTTAATCTGGAGGGATACTACTAAGGCATCATTGTGTGGATGCTGCACCATCTCTAGTTCGGCTTCAGTGAAGGACACCATTTGTCCTTGGCAATCATCTGCCCTAGGTCTTTTCTGTCTAACCTGGTATACATGTTGCAAGTGTTTTACCTTCTGTGTCTCCCCACATATTTCATTCTCATTGACCTTTGAGTGAATTACATTGATTACCAGAGGTCTGCCTGCCTGCAATTGTGGTGCTGGAGGAGGTGGTGCTGCTGGTGCCTGTGACAGTCTTGCTTGCTTTTCCCTTGTTCTAGCCTCGTCTATAAGGTCCCTCAGGTGACCTTGTCTTACCAAGTCTTCAAGATGTGCTTTTAGGGCTTTGCAACCCTGAGTCAGATGTCCAGCCTCATTGTGGTAAACATAGTGCTTGTCAAGGCTTTTTTCCATAAACTCTCATGGAACCCTTGCTGGTGCTCTGTAGTATGGTTGATTTCGGATCTTTTCCAAGACTTTGCGGACTGGGATTTAGAACACGGTTGTGACTGCTTGTGTAGCCCTTAATCCGGTCTCTTACATGTTATATCCACCATCTCCTCGGCCTCGCTTCGGCGAGCTATTTTTTCTCTCTGGTTTTAGCGCCTTTGTCCCCGGCGTGTCCTCCTCGGCTCTGGCATACTTTTCTATCCTGGCCATAAGTTCCTCCATGTTTTTTTCCTATGTCTTTGCCGGTGATTTTCGGAGCAGACAGTCATCTTTCAGGCCGTTCTTAAATGATACGACCGCCACCTCTTGGTTGCATTCTGGTATTCGGTTGAATACCTCATAATACCTTTTGGCATAGGCCCTTAGGCTTTCATCCTCGACAATTTTCAAGGCCATCAGGGCGTCTACCCTCAATGGCTATAGTTTGTTGGTCACGAACCTGGCCACAAACATCTCGGCCAGGCCTTCCCAGGTTTTTACAGTTCCTTTCGGCAACTTGTGAAACCAGTCCGATGCAATTTTCCCGAAGGATGAGGGGAACACCTTGCAAAGCAACGGCTCATTCCCTGTGTACAATGACATCGCGTTCAGGTATAAACCGACATGAAAGTCGGGGTCTGACTTACTGTCGTATAGCTGGAACCTCAACATACTAAACTTTTTCGGGGCCTCAAATTTGTCTAACTCTTCCGAGAATGGTGTTCTCGGCTTAACCGGGGAGGTTACCTCGACATTTTGTTGTTTTCTCTGGAGGTAATCCCTCAGATCCTCCTTGGTCCGTCCAGGAGCTCAGCTATCTCCGGATTTTAGCATTTTTGACGCACTGCTTCCGGTGTCATTATGAGTCCTCTTGGACCTTTCACCATTAGTTGCGTCGAAGCAGAGTTCCTTCCCCTAAACATGCCGATGTCCTTTGGGGTCAGCTTCTTTGGTACGTTGCGTCCTTCGTGAATCTCCCCTTACTAACTCTCCTCGTCCGACCTCCCTTGAAGGCCGGTGAGAGTGATCCTTGGTCCTGGTGTGCTGGGGGGCTACTAGGACTGTTTTCTGCCATTCCTTCTAGGCATTATTCTTGGCCACTGGAATCGGCGTGTCTTGCAGTGGGAACAGTGGCTGCATGACGTTGTTCTGTATCATGAAATTGACTACCGTTTGTAGGGCCGCCAATTTGTTCGCCATGGCCTTCACCTTATCGTCCCTCTGCATGCATCTTTCTTTCTATACCTGGAGGTCGTCCTTGTTATAATACCCGCTTTGGTCCATTCTCTTTGGTACGGCGCCTTCCTGGCCGATGTCCTTTCCTCCGTGATTCTTATCATAAGTCTCTTTGTTGTAGTTGTCTTCTTCGACATCAAGGTCAATAGGTTTCCCACTCCCAGAAGGAGTGTCGTCCCCAATCTTCTCTTTCTGTCCGTTGTTGGCCATCTATTCTCCTTTCTTTTCCACAGACGGCGCCAAATTGTGTGTGTCAATTTCCGACCACACTACCAATCGAGCACTCAGCTGGAGAACACTGGCAAAATAGATTAAGCCCGAACGACCTATCATAAAAAGAAGAGATTCCGGTGGTGGTTCGCCCACCCGGGGGCACTCCGACGATCAAGTTAGTTATCTCTCAAAGATAGCAAAAGTGCTTAACTCACTATTCAGAGCATAAAAAACATACCTTAGACCCATGAGAGTGCCTCTTTTTTATAGCCAACACTTACCTAATCCCAATAGAAGCCTAACTTCAATAGATTTAGGATTACTGCTAATCTTGGACTCCCAATAGGTTTAGGATAAACTCTCTAAGAGTCCTATATTTACCCAAACAGAAGTCCTCTCTCATTCTAGGACTTTTGTCCCTTATCCGCTTATCCCGGATTCTGGTATCTTCGCAGATAACCTCGGCCTAGCCGAGATCATCTCGGCGTCATGACTAGGACATGTGGCACCTCGGCTGGCACTTCGGTGACACTTCGGCCACGTGTTGTCATTCAAAAATTATGTCCCCACAATTTAAATCATTGATAGAAAATGTATCTATTAAACATTTTGAAACATTTTCAAAAATTCTTCTGTCATACTATATAAATATATATATTGTTTCTATCATGGGCCTGGTTCATAGGTTTAGAAGGTAGTTTTTGAATCTCGAGTTTACTTGACTGTGATAGTTTCTTATTGTAAGAAAATAAAATAAATAAAAATATAAATAAAAAATAAAAATACAGATCGGTAGACCCATGGAGGCAGCATTAAAGCATCCACAATGGATGTGTTAAAAATGTGTGTTAAAGTGTGTTATATGACAAAAAGTGATAAAAGTGGGACCAAAAAATGTGTGTTAAGAGTTTGTTAATTTAGTGAGTGAATGGTGATACAATAGATGTGTTAAGATATGTGTTAAGAAAATATATATATATATATATATAATAAAGTATAAAATAATTGAAAAGTGCAGTGGGTCCTCACCCCACTGCACTGTCAGTGCCTCTCTCTCTCTCTCTCTCTCTCTTTCTGTCAGTGCATCTTTGCTTAGTAATAAGTCGGCCGGCCAAATGTGTGTTGAGAGTTTTTTGTTTTTTTACTTGAAGGTCCGGACATCTGGGGGGACGACTCCACGACAATTCCCACATCTCCTTCTCTCTCCCTCACTGGCTAAAACGCTAGCCACAGTTAACACACAAGTTAACAGCTGACACTAACATCTAAAACTAACACACCACTTAGCAGCTCCACTATGAAGCTTAAAGTGAAAATGACTGGTTAAAATTTAGCAAGTGACACTAATGGGTGGACTAACATGTCCACTGCTGATGCTCTTAGTGCTGCAAAGGTGTGTAGGTTAATGGATTAGACCCACAGTTGCTTCAATGAGGAATACATGGGCTAGAAAATTCATGATTGTCTATTCAGTGGGTCATTTGAATGAGGCTAACCAGCAATCAGAAATATGGGCTCAACATAAGCCCATTATTTCTGCTTAAAAAGAGTCAAGTGCTGCAATCTACTAGAATGTACATTTTTTTTTTTTTTTTGGAAGATTATATTACAAATTAATCAAATTATTAAATGTTATGTATTTTTAATGATAAAAATTTGTTCAGAGTTATGCAAATTTTCGTTAATTATTTTATCATAATATTTAATACTTTTAAATATTTTTCTATCATTTTTTTTTTCTTTTTTCTCTTTATAATTTTAAGAAAAATTTATCAGTAAATTTCATTCGGGGGGAATTGTGATCCATTTAATCCTATGAGATTTCTTATGATATGATTAGTCCCATCTATTATAGTAAGGTGGATTTCATATATTGTATGGGGTGTGTTTTTGCGTTAATCGCCTTGGCCCATATTGATTTCCTTTTGGGTTTCTGTTGAGGAAGGAAATTTGGGAACAAGAAAGAGGATTTCATGGATTTCGGTGGAGGATTCACAGATTTGATTGGTGTGGAATCCCTATCTTCTAGTAAATGGTTAGCAAGATGGGTTGAATATCCACACCACCATGACCACCCCAACATCATTATCCAGAGCTCTAACCAAGAAACATCAAAAAAATAAAAAAAAATCACACACAAAATCAGCATCAATATTGGGTGTAAAAACCACATCGATATGACAAACTCAGAATGTTACATACATATGTGTGAAGTGTTAAGTTTAGAAAAAAATACATTAAAGATTTTTTTTTTTTTTTTTGTGTGTGTGAGTGTGTTATATTAGAGTTCATTGATTGGAGTGTTACGTTTACGAAAAGTACACTAAGAAGTTTTTAGTATGTTACATTGATTGAAGTGTTACGTTGTTACGTTTGAGAAAAGAATATTAAGGAGTTTTTTAATGTGTTACGTTTTGGTTCGTAATGAGAAATTTGTTCTAAAATGAGAGAAAACCCAAAACCTCTATAGTGCAGATTGCCCAAATGTGAAATTTCATATTTGGAGAATTTCACTTTTATCTCTCAAAAATTAAATCCAAACGTGTAAATGACTATCTTTTTATGTAATTTTATTTTAATGGGACATTTGGGTTTATAAAGGGGGAAAAAAAAAGAATAAATATTTTATAAGATCACATTTTGATATTTATTGATGCTTCATTGCAATTTTAAATCATTCTTAAGGATGGATCACTAAGTGGGGATGCTCCATCTTGCATATCAATAATATTGATATATCTATATATATAAGAATTGCTTAGTCGCTTGAGGTTCATTTTTTTTTTTTTTCTTTCCGATTTTGTCTTTTCATTTTCAATAATTTTACTAATGGTGACCTATATGTTGAGTGAAAGTTTTTTTCGTAATTAAGCAAACATTGTTGGTCAATTATCAAACAGGTTTTTTTGTAAATACGCAAACATTCTTGGTCAATTATGAAATAGATTTTTTCGTAATTACGCAAACATTCTTAGTTAATTATGAAATAGGTTTTTTTTCGTAATTATGCAAACATTCTTGGTCAATTATGAAATATAAATATTTTCTTTTTTAACAAATTACAAATACATCCATAAGGTTTGTTTAAGATATGAATCAGTCCTATAATATTAGACATTACAACTATCTTTTGTTATAAATTTTAATTTAACACAATACTAAGAAGAAGAAAAAAATATTCTCCAATGCAATAATAAATTATTAAAATTGTTTATTGAAAAATATTTTTCATGTTATTAAAAACTATTAATTGACTTAATGATTTATTTATTAACAAAATGGTTAACTGAAAAATAATTTTCATATCATTAAAAATTATTTATTTACTTAATGATTTACTTATTAATAAATTGGTTATTTGTTATGCAAGTATCATTTACGTATTAATAAAATTAGTCATTTGTATATATATGTATTTTCTTCTGCTTCTTTATTAGTTTAGTGAATTATCTTAATAGTTTTTTTTAGAAGGAGAATTATTTTAGTATTTATTTTATATTTATGTGTTGAGAAAAGTTGCACACCATAATTTTTTCTTTTTTATAAATTTGGAAGAAATATTAAAGTCTCATAAATTCATCCAAAATGATATAGTAATAGAGTGTATAACAAATCAAAAAATGATACATATCATATTACATAATTCTATCTATATTTAATGATTTATTCTATTCAATTTCATAGAATAATATTCTAATTTTTAAAAAATTATCAAAATACAAAACTTAAATATATTGTAATAATAGCTCGTGCATTGTAAACTACTGCACAGGGCCATTGTAAACTAGTAGATATATAAGAATCGCTTAGCTACTTGAGATTTATCTATTTTTTCTAATTTTGCCCTTTCATGTTGAATAATTTACTAATTGTGGCCTATATGTTAAGTGAAGGTTTTTTTAGTAATTATATAAACATTTTTGGTTAATTACGTAATAGGTTTTTTCGTAATTATATAAACATTCTTGATCAATTATTAAATAGGTTTTTTCGTAATTAGGAAAGCATTATTGGTCAATTATGGAACATAAATATTTTATTTTTAAAAAAAATTACAAATACACCCATAAAGTTTCTTAAAATATAAATCGATTCTATAACACTAGAAATTACAACTATCGTTTGTTATGAATTTTAATTTAACACAATACTCATGAAAAAAAAAAAACTATTCTCCAATGTTTAGAGCCATGTTTAACGTTTTGAATAGTTTGTTTTATTAATTATTAATTATTCATATATAGTCACATACAACGTTATGAGTACTGTGCCTACAGAGGAAAATACAGTCGCCCCTACAGTAGCTGAAACAGAAGCCTCTACCTCAGAAGCCAGAGAGCTTGTAGCTTACCAGGAAGTCAAAGAAGCCCTTGATAAGTAGACAATCCCGAAGGTAGATCCCAAGGCCATCTATAAGATTGGTACTTTGAATTTTTTTAGTAAAAAGATTATTAAAACCTTTGAACATGCAGCTCCAGTAAATAATAATGATACACTAATGTATTTACTCAGTGTCCAGGATCTAATGCCATTTTTTAAAGAATATAAATATATTCACATAGGAGTTGTCCAGATTGCCTTAAAACCTTTGACACCTCTAGGTCAAAAAACCAGTATGCAGTGTACCCTACGAGATGGTAGATGTACTAATTGGAGAGCATCACTTATGGGTGCTATGGAAACCAGTTTAGCCCATGGTCCAGTATATTTTGATATATATCCTAATTTCAGTATTGCTCTTTCTGACCAAAACTTCCACGGTTTCCTTTAGACAACTATCTTTTGTTATAAATTTTAATTTAACACAATACTAAGAAGAAAAAAAAAATATTCTCCAATGCAATAATAAATTATTAAAATTGTTTATTGAAAAATATTTTTCATGTTATTAAAAACTATTAATTGACTTAATGATTTATTTATTAACAAAATGGTTAACTGAAAAATAATTTTCATATCATTAAAAATTATTTATTTACTTAATGATTTACTTATTAATAAATTGGTTATTTGTTATGCAAGTATCATTTACGTATTAATAAAATTAGTCATTTGTATATATATGTATTTTCTTCTGCTTCTTTATTAGTTTAGTGAATTATCTTAATAGTTTTTTTTAGAAGGAGAATTATTTTAGTATTTATTTTATATTTATGTGTTGAGAAAAGTTGCACACCATAATTTATTTATTTTTTTTTTATAAATTTGGAAGAAATATTAAAGTCTCATAAATTCATCCAAAATGATATAGTAATAGAGTGTATAACAAATCAAAAAATGATACATATCATACTACATAATTCTATCTATATTTAATGATTTATTCTATTCAATTTCATAGAATAATATTCTAATTTTTAAAAAATTATCAAAATACAATACTTAAATATATTGTAATAATAGCTCGTGCATTGTAAACTATTGCACAGGGCCATTGTAAACTAGTAGATATATAAGAATCGCTTAGCTACTTGAGATTTATCTATTTTTTCTAATTTTGCCCTTTCATGTTGAATAATTTACTAATTGTGGCCTATATGTTAAGTGAAGGTTTTTTTTAGTAATTATATAAACATTTTTGGTTAATTACGTAATAGGCTTTTTCATAATTATATAAACATTCTTGATCAATTATAAAATAGGTTTTTTCGTAATTAGGAAAGCATTATTGGTCAATTATGGAACATAAATATTTTATTTTTAAAAAAAATTACAAATACACCCATAAAGTTTCTTAAAATATAAATCGGTTCTACAACACTAAAAATTACAACTATTGTTTGTTATAAATTTTAATTTAACACAATACTCATGAAAAAAAAAAACTATTCTCCTATGTAATAATAAATTATCAAAATTATTTATTGAAAAATATTTCTCATGTCATTAAAAACTATTAATTGACTTATTGATTTATTTATTAACAAAATGGTTAACTAAAAAATATTTTTCATATTATAAAAAATTGTTAAGTTACTTAATGATTTACTTATTAATAAAATTAGTCATTTGTTATGCGAGTATCATTTATGTATTAATAAAATTAGTCATTTGTATATATATGTATTTTCTTTTGCTTTTTCATTAGTCCTGTTAATTATCTTAGTATTTGTTTTATATTCATCTGTTGAGAAAAGTAACACATCATAATTTTTTTTTTATAAATTCGGAAAAAATGTTAAAGGCTCATAAATTTATCCAAAATGATATGGTAATAGAATTGGAGTCTACATCATTAGGTATATCACAAATCAAAAAATGGTGCATATCATATCACATAATTCCATCGTATATTTAATAGTTTATTCTATTCAATTTCACAGAATAATATTCTAAATTTTAAAAAAATTATCAAAATACAAAATTTAAACATACTGTAATAATAGCACGGACATTTTTAAACTAGTATAGATATAGATGACACTTGGATGATTTAACGCATATTGATGGTGATTAATTTTTAATTTATTGAGACGGTTGAGTAAATTTTTGATACATTTCATTTTCAGTTGGCCGCAGCATATTATATAACTAATGATAGTGATTAATTTTTAATTTATTGAGACGGTCGAGTAAATTTTTTATACATTTCATTTTCAGTTGGCTCCAACGTTTTATATAACAAATAATGGTGATTAATTTTTAATTTATTGAGGCGGTGGAGTAAATTTTGATACATTTCATTTTTAATTGGCCGCAAACAAAGAAATTTCTTGTGTGGGGAAGAAGTAAACTGAATAAGAATTTTTTTTTTTTCTTTCTTTCTTTCTACCATCTTTTTTTGGTGGTAGAAATAGTTAATTAGTCAAGTCTGATGGCCTGTCAATTTTCTTTCTTTTTATTTTTAATTTTAAAAATTTTAGCTTGATGTCATTGTGACCATAAGAAGGAAAGGGCATAGTTTTAATTTTTTTAATACATATATATAAGAAACACTTAATTAGTTAAGGCTTGCAGACTATCAATTTAATTTTTAATTTTTAGGCTGATGTTTAGATGTTTAGATATGACTTTATAAAAATAAGTATTACTTAACAAGCAAACATATTATACATTGTTAACCGTGTTAAACAGGTGAAGTGAATTATTAATTAAAGTAGTGGAGTTCACAATCTTTAATAAAATTTATTTTATTATTTTAATTAAAAAGGTGGGTGTGTGGGTAAAAATTTGACCACACTGCCCGTTTAGTGACCAGCAGCAAAGCACCGGCAGAATAGATGGCTCCAACAACCTGTAACAGAAAGGAAAAGCTCCGGCGGTGGTTCTTCCACCCGGGGGTACTCCGACGATCAAGTCAGTATGTTTCTCAAGGATAATCAAGTATTAAACTGAATACTCAAAGTATGAATTACATACCTTAGACCCACGGGGGTGCCTCTCTTTTATAATATACTTAATCCAAGTCCAATTAGAAATATGACTTCTGTGTACCCCAATCTTAGTACTTACTCTGGACTCTTTGGGAGATAGTGATAAACTTCCTAAGAGGTTTATCCTTATCTTAATTAAGTCCCCTCTTTGCTTCAGGACTCTTGTCCCTTATCTTCGGATTCCGACATCTTCGGAGATGACCTCGGCTTATCCGAGATTACCTCGGCTTAACTACCAGGGCACGTGGCACCTCGGCTGACACGTCGGCGTCACCATGCCACGTGTTGGTATTCAGAAAATATGTCCCCACAACTGCCCCCTAGGTTCCATTACCTCGGCATTCTGAGGTGATGGAACCTACACTGTTCGAAATTTTGTCACTTCTTTTCTGAGTAATGGTTCAAAAAAAAACTGTTTTGCCAAGATTATCTTCTTTCAGCCGACGTGTTCTCTTCGGAGAACGAGGCTTCGGTCGTACTCCCCTACGCGCATGAGCTGTCATGCATATCCAACTGTTTCTTTTACGTGTTTCGTCTTTATTGGAGCATGTCAGTGACGCGCCTGAAGCTGTCTGTTCGTTCGTCTGCGCCGTCTGACGCATGCGTTGCTCTAGGCGCAATAATTGCCCTATTTTTGCCGCCGTTTCAAATTTTTGACAAAACTCTTTTTTGCCTCTTCTTTTCCTTTACTTTTTTCATTCTGTCTTCTCGTTCTCTCTTTTTCTGAAAGCTTTATCTTCTTCGAATCCGCCATTGCTTCAAACTTTTTCCTGGAACTGCTTTTGATCCTTCATTCTTGCAAAAGCCCTCTTTGTTGTTGCAACTGGTTTCTGGGTTTGGTGAGCACTGCCTTGGCTTCATTTGTTCTGGTAAGACCCTTTCTTTTAATTCTTCAATTCTCTTTATGTGCTTTTGTCTGTCTACTGCCATTACTGACTTTGTTCGAGGTCTGGGTTTTATTTGTCTCTTGAATTTGTGGCTATACTTTGAGCTTCTATGCTTTTCCATCATTCTCTTTGCTGCTGTTTCTTGATTTGTTTCTGTATCTCTACTGCTTCTGAGAACTATACCTCTGTTCTTGAATCTAAAACTTCGTCTTTGTTTTCTTCTTTTTTGTATCTGTCCCAGATCTGTGCCCTCGATCTTTATCTTTATAGTTCATAGATTTGGGATTTGTCTGTAGAACCCTTAATCTTTAGGGAAACTTAAAAAAAAACGCCCATCTTTTAAGACAGATTCCTCTTAGTTTAAGCCAACAAAATGGGTATGTGGAGGCATAGGGTAAATACCCCAACAAAACTTGAATACTTTAGACAAGAATTTTCTATCCCAGCCGATGTTCATCTTAAATTGGCTGGGGATAATGATACCATCGTGCCCACAGATCATACAATGCCCTTCCCAATAGTTGCTTTTACCGAATGTGGACTTCGGCTTCCACTCGATCCCCTCTTTCGTCAAGTTCTCCATTTCTATAGGCTGAACCCTATGCAACTCACTATCAACTCCTATAGGGTAATTAACGGTATTATTGCCTTAGCTAGGCAAGAAAACCTTAGAATCACCCTAGCCGACCTTCAATATTGTTATACCATGTGTCCTCTCGATCTGAAGGATAGGGGTTTTGTCTATTACCTTAAGCCGAGATCCACTCAGTTCAAGATTATAGCCGACCTTCCAGACTCCAACAAGGGGGCTGGAGATGACTTTCTTATTGCCTCTGGAAATTGGGAATTTGGCCCAGATGAAGATGTCCACCTCTACCCTCTTCCTCGAACACTTACAGAGGGCAAGAGTAAGAGCCCTGAGTCAACACTTAGTTGTTTTTACTTAAGATTTTAATACTTTATTTCTGACGTCTGATTCTTTGCAGATCTTCATCAACCACCGAAAAATTTTCGCCAATCCTTCTTCCCAGGAACAGATCTGAAAACACTTCTTGGCCTCCCAATCCATAAACGAAAAGCCCCAGTATTACTAAACTTCATCCCTACATACAAATCCACCTTACCCGACGTCCCAAGAAAAAGGAAAAAGAGCCTTTCTCCACCTACAGCCACAACCTTAACTGCTTCTACATCCCGAACAGATCAAGAATCCACATCTGACCCAGCCGATCTTCCATCAACTTCGGCCCCCTACTTAATACCAATTCCAGAACGTAAACGCCGAAGAAAGCTTGTAAAAACAGCCGAAATGGTTCGTTCAAAGCCTGTCGTCCAAGATCTTCTTGCCGACATTCCAACTGACGCCGAAGCCGCACCAGCGCAAACAATGCTCCCACCCAAACAAAAGAGAGTAAAAAGGGCTCAGCCTAAGGCCAAGGCTACAGATGCCGAAGCTGAAGATACTGTGCCTATTTCAAAGCTGGCAGAAAGCAAGAAATCAGCCTCTGTCTCCACCAAGAGATCTGCTGAGGGTCAACCCTCAGGGTCTACACAAACGAAGCGGCCAAGGTCATCGTCTGCGACGACCTCGGCTTCAAAGAAGCCCGACGTCCCATGGGCCCCTGATCTATCTCTGGAGGACAGGCCCATTATGGCTAGCGAGAGTGCTGACGACATTAATGTTGCTGTCGCTCTTAGCACGGCTCTCCTTCTACCGAATGACTTGGAGCGAAATGCCAGTTTTAGTGAGTATGAAAATTATGCTCTTATGCTCCAACATTCTGCTCAAGTAAGTATTTCTGTTTGTATTTATGTTTCTTCATTCTTTTTCTTTCTGAGAAAATTTTCTGATACTTCTGTTTTTATTCAGGCTATCCAACATGCCCATTCATTTTCAATGCAATCCTTTGAAAATCGTCAAAGATTGGTTGATATGAAGAGGGAAGCGACTTCAATGAAGAGAGAATTAAGGGCCCTTGAAGTAAAAATGAAAAAACTAGAGGATCAAGCCGAGGCTGCAACAAAGAACCAAACCTTAGCTCTTGAAAAGGCCGAAGCTGCTGAAGCCGTTAAAAAAGTAGCTGAAGCCGAGAAAAGGGAGGCCGAGGCTCAGAAGGTCCAAGCACAAAAAGAACTTCAACAAGCGCTGGCCACCAAGGAGGCCGAAATCAAAGAGGCCGATGAAAAAGCCTATGCTCAAGGTATGGCCGACGTTGCAGAAGACTACAAGCTCCAAGTCAGGCAAGCATGCAACAGGGGATTTTCCCTTGGTTGGATGTCCTTGATAAAGAAGCTTGACCTTCCTGCTGACTCGCCATTGCGTCAGGTCGATGCTATTCCGTTACCATTTCCTCCACCTCCTCCTGCTGGTGAGTCAGAGTCCGAGGCCGAGGAGGAAGATGAAGAAAATGATGATGGTGAGGCCTTGGTGAGAAAGCCCAAGAATGCTGCCGAAGTCAAGTCCCCTCCTCCCGCTGAACTGGTTATGGACTTAACTCAAGATGAGGGGGGTGATGATGCTGAGGAAGTGTCCAAGGAGTCTGTTTCAGGGCGTCTATCATCTGACCTCCTTCTGACTGAAAGAAGTCTTGACACAACTTTGGCAGAGATAGATGCCGAAATACAAGCGGAGAAGGTGGCCGAGGAGATTCCAGCTGAATCATCCGAGGTTCCAGTTCCTGCTGTTGCTGATGTTCGAGAGTCTTGATTTTCCCTTCTTTCTTTTCTGGATTTTGGACTTTGTTTTTTCTTTCAATTCCTGGACAATGTATATTCCTTCTTATGGCCGATGTGCCTTTTTCAGTATGTAATTGCAACTGTTCTTGCTATGGATATTTCAATCTTATGATGTTCTGTTGTTTGCTTCTGCGTAGTTCTATACTTAGAAATTTTTGCTTGCTTTCTGCTTTCTTTGTGCAATCTTCTCGGGGTTACATACCTCGGGTATAACTGCAAAGCTTTTACTTTGGCAAGATACTGACCTGCAAACCTTGTATAAATTTTGATAAGCACAAAACATATACTACTCAATGTATACTTTTGCCATCTCTTCTTTTTTTTTTTCTTTTTTTTTTTTTTTTTTTAAGTTTTCAATAAGTATTTAAACAATGATTTCGTTCTAATCTACTTGTAAATTGCTCCAAATTTCAACAAGTGTTTAAACAATATACTTAACCTTTGCCTCAGCCTGTTAATTTTCTGTATACCTCAGTGGGTGATCATACGTCGGCTTAACATAAATTTGTAAATTGCTACAAATTTCAACAAGTGTTAAGCATCTTCCCTAGGGTTTAAACAACCCACATACTGCTATGAAAACTTAAGCAATAACCTCGGCCTATCTTCAACTTGTAAATTGCTACAAATTTCAACAAGTGGATCAAGGAATAACATCGGCTTAACTTCAACTTGTAAATTGCTACAAATTTCAACAAGTGAAGATAAGGAATCAGCTTGATTCCAACTTGTAAATTGCTACAAATTTCAACAAGTGGAACAAGGAATCAGCTTGATTCCAACTTGTAAATTGCTACAAATTTCAACAAGTGGATCAAGGAATAACATCGGCTTAACTTCAACTTGTAAATTGCTACAAATTTCAACAAGTGAAGATAAGGAATCAGCTTGATTCCAACTTGTAAATTGCTACAAATTTCAACAAGTGGATCAAGGAATAACATCGGCTTATCTTCAACTTGTAAATTGCTACAAATTTCAACAAGTGAAGATAAGGAATCAGCTTGATTCCAACTTGTAAATTGCTACAAATTTCAACAAGTGGATCAAGGAATAACATTGGCTTAACTTCAACTTGTAAATTGCTACAAATTTCAACAAGTGAAGATAAGGAATCAGCTTGATTCCAACTTGTAAATTGCTACAAATTTCAACAAGTGAAGATAAGGAATCAGCTTGATTCCAACTTGTAAATTGCTACAAATTTCAACAAGTGGAACAAGGAATCAGCTTGATTCCAACTTGTAAATTGCTACAAATTTCAACAAGTGGATCAAGGAATAACATCGGCTTAACTTCAACTTGTAAATTGCTACAAATTTCAACAAGTGAAGATAAGGAATCAGCTTGATTCCAACTTGTAAATTGCTACAAATTTCAACAAGTGGATCAAGGAATAACATCGGCTTATCTTCAACTTGTAAATTGCTACAAATTTCAACAAGTGAAGATAAGGAATCAGCTTGATTCCAACTTGTAAATTGCTACAAATTTCAACAAGTGGATCAAGGAATAACATTGGCTTAACTTCAACTTGTAAATTGCTACAAATTTCAACAAGTGAAGATAAGGAATCAGCTTGATTCCAACTTGTAAATTGCTACAAATTTCAACAAGTGGAACAAGGAATAACATCGGCTAAACTTTGAGTTTGATATGCCTTCAAAAACATCCATGCATAACTTTATCAATCGATCATGTTGAAAGGATTCTGAAAAGATTTTATTGATAGCATCGGTCAAACAATGATGTTTTTCTAATGATAGAAAAATTTCAAATTACAAGTATTCCAAGGTCTGGGCAATGCTTTGCCCTCGTTGTCTTCAAGCCGATGTGCTCCATTGCCTAATACTGAAGTGACTCTGTAGGGTCCTTCCCAGTTTGGGCCAAGCTTGCCCTCCCTGGGATCCTTCTTGTTCCCGACGACTTTTCTTAGGACTAAGTCGCCGACTTGAAAATCCCTTGGATTAACTTTCTTGTTGTAAGCTCTGGCAAGCTGTTGCTGGTATACTGCAAGCTGAATTGCAGCCTTCTCTCTTCGTTCTTCTAGTAAATCCAGGTCTCGGGCTAAGAGTATGTCATTGGTGCCATTCTCTACTCCCTGGGTTCTGATCCCTGGGATGCCGATCTCTAATGGGATGACTGCTTCTGTGCCATAGGCCATGGCAAAGGGGGATTCTCCTGTTGATCTTCTCGGCGTAGTCCGATATGCCCAAAGTACGTTGGGTAGCTCGTCCACCCACTTTCCTTTTGCTGCCTGGAGCCTCTTCTTTATTCCATCCAGGATTACTTTGTTGGACGCCTCTGCTTGCCCATTGCTTTGAGGAAAACTTGGTGTTGAGAAATAATTCTTGATCTTGAATTTTGCACAAAAGTTTTTGATGAGTTTGCTGTCGAATTGTGTTCCGTTGTCGGCAATTATAGCTCTTGGAATCCCAAATCTGGTGATTATGTTTTTCCAAATAAAATTCTTGACATCCACATCTCGGATTTTGGCAAGAGGTTCTGCCTCTATCCATTTTGTGAAGTAGTCTGTTGCTACCAACAAGTATTTTCTCTGCCCAGTTGCCTGGGGAAGTTGTCCAACCAGATCCATGCCCCATTGGGCAAACGGCCAAGGGCTGGATGCTGGGTTTAGGTCGGCAGCTGGCTGATGTATCAGAGGTGCAAACTTTTGACATTGCTCACACTTCTTTACATAGGCTTCGGCATCCTTTTGCATGTAGGGCCATCAATACCCTTGGGTAATGGCCCTATGGGCTAACGATCTGCCCCCAGTATGGCTTCCGCAAATTCCTTCATGAATCTCATAAAGAAAATCTTCAACCTGTAAAGGGTGTACGCACCTTAAAAGTGGTCCAGTGAAGGACCTCCTGTAGAGATGGCCTTCTGCTGTTAGACTGAATCTGGCCGATTTCAGCCTAATTTTATGTGCTTCTTTATGGTCTGCTGGTAGCTTCCCCTCTTTTAGGAATGCAATGATTGCATCCATCCAACTTGGTCCAAAGCCCACGCACATTGCTTCTTGTTCGATGTTCTATTTATCTATGCTCGGGGCCGACATGTAGTCGATCATAATTGTCCTTGTTTTTCCAGTTTGAATTGAGCTGGCCAGGTTGGCTAACGCGTCGGCGTGGGTGTTGTCATCTCGGCTTACTTGGAGTAATCTGCAGTTCTGGAATAGGGCCGCCAGTCGGATGACTTCCTTTGCATATGCCGACATTCTTTCGTCTCTGGCTGCAAATTCTCCTGTTGACTGGTTAACAATTAATTGTGAATCACAAAAAACAATTACCTCGTCTGCCTCTGCTGCTGCTGCTAGCTTTAGTCCTGCAATTAATGCCTCATATTCTGCTTCATTATTGGAGGCTTTGAACCCCAGCCGGATGGACTGTTCTACAATTTCTCCATCTGGAGATATCAGCAGTACTCCTGCTCCTGCTCCCTGGCGGTTTGAACTTCCATCGACAAATAGTCTGAATGAATCGCCGATGTAGATGCTGCATGGTCTGAATTTTTCTTTCTCTTGCTGTTTTGTCTTTGACTGGGTTTCTTTTTGTTTGTCGGGGTGATGCTTATCTCGGCTCGACGGAGCCTAAGGTGTGATGGCTTCAGGTGTGAGTTCTGCGACGAAGTCGGCCAAAACTTGGCCTTTTATTGCTGTTCTTGGCCTGAATTCCAGGTCAAACTGGCCCAGTGTTACTGCCCATTTTGCTATCCTTCCTGTTAAGTCTCCTTGATGTAACAAGGACTTCAATGGGTGTTCTGTTAGAATCACAATCTTGTGTGCCTGAAAGTAATGGCTCAATTTCTTTGAGGCCATTACCAAGGCTAGCATTAATTTTTCCAGTGGAAGGTACCTTGTTTCCGCGTTAGCCAAAGTCTTGCTTACATAATAGACAGCCTTCTGCTCCCCTTTTTCCTCTCGGATTAGCACTGCACTGACTGCGTGCTCAGAGACTGCTAAGTATAAAAATAATTCCTCCCCTGGGACTGGGTTAGAAAGGACTGGGGTTGTGGTCAGGTACTTTTTCAGGTCGGCTAAGGCAGCTTCACATTCTTCCGTCCACAGGAAGTCTGTGGCTTTTTTCACCAGGTTAAAGAAGGGTCTGCACTTGTCTGAGCTTCTGCTGATGAATCGGTTCAGGGCTGCGGCCCTTCCAGTGAGCACTTGAACTTGCTTTGCCAATGTTGGACTCTGTAGTTCCAGGATGGCCTTGATTTGGTCTGGGCTGGCTTCAATGCCCTTTCTTGTTACCAGGTACCCTAGAAATTTACCTGACCCAACTCCGAAGGCACACTTCGAGGCGTTGAGTCGGAGCCGATATCGTTTGAGTATGTCAAAGACTTCTTTTAGGTCGGCAAGATGACCTTCTGATTTCTTGCTCTTTACGACCATGTCATCGATGTAAACTTCCACCGTTTTGCCAATCAGGTGTTTAAACATCTTTGTTACTAACCTCTGATAGGTTGCTCCTGCGTTTTTGAGCCCGAAAGGCATTACCCTGTAACAGTACAGGCCTTTCGGGGTGATGAACGCTGTTTTCTCCTCATCTGGAGGGTACATAGCAATCTGGTGGTACCCTCTGTACGCATCTAAAAAACTCATCCTTTCATGTCCCGAGGTGGCGTCTACCAGTTGGTCGATTTTGGGTAGAGGAAAGCTGTCTTTTGGGCAAGCCTTGTTGAGGCTGGTAAAATCTACACAAACCCTCCACTTGCCATTCTTCTTTTTTACTACTACTATGTTGGACAGCCATGTCGGGTACTAAACTTCTCGGATGGCCCTGGCTTCGAGGAGTCTGTCTACCTCCTCTTCCACTGCTTCGACGTGCAATAATGTCGGCCTTCTGGCTCGTTGAATCACTGGTTTTGCCGATCTGTCGACGTTCAGACTGTGGCAAGTGACCTCGGGGTCAATGCCAGGCATTTCATAGGGTGTCCAGGCGAACGCCTCTATGTTTGCCCTTAAAAAATCTTCCAGTTCTTTTTCCTCTTCTCTGGCTAAGCCGGAGCCGAGAAGAAAAAATCGTTCTTCGTCGCCCTCCTGGACGAGGATTTTCTTTAGCGCCTCTTCGCTTTTCTCGGCTGGTTCTTTCCCAACATCTTCCAGGACTTCTACGTCCTCATCTTCAACTTCTGCTTTCTTTGGCTCCCGTATACTACAGGTGGACTTTATTGCTGCCATGGAGCAATTTTTGGCTTGTAGTTGGTCCCCTCTGACTTCTTCAATCCCATGCTCTGTTGGGAATCGGAGTAGTTGATGCAACGTCGAGGGAACTGCCCCCATTGCATGCAACCACGGTCTTCCAAGGATGATGTTGTATGGTGAGGGTGTGTCAATGACCAGGAATTCTGTCCTGATCTTCTTAGTGCCGGCTTGTACCTCCAAGCTTGTTGCACCCAGTGGCCATGTCGGCGTTCCATTAAAGCCGACCATCGGGCCGCTGGATTGCTCTAGGTCATCGGGGTGAAGGCCTAGCTCTTTGTAACATCTGACGTACATGATATCACAGGAGCTGCCTTGGTCTATTAGGATGCGTTTTACTTGGCATTCCCCGACCTGGAGGGACACTACCAAGGCATCATTATGCGGATGTTGGACCAATTCTAGGTCGGCTTCGGTAAAGGCTATCATTGGCCCTTGGCATTCTTCTGGCCGATGTCTCTTGTCCCCAACTTGGTAGATATGCTGTAGATGTCTTACCCTCTGGGTTTCTCCTCTGACTTCGTTTTCGTTGACCCTTGAGTGGATCACATTGACCACCCTTGGTTCTCCCGCCTGTGGTAGCTGTGCTGGGGGAGGGGGTGCTGCTGGTGCTTGAGGCAACCTTGCCTGTTCTTCCCTTGTTCTGGCCTCATCGACCAGGTCCCTCAGGAGGCCTTGCCTTACTAGGTCCTCCAAGTGTGCTTTTAAGGCTCTGCAACCTTGAGTTGGATGCCCTTCTTCATTGTGGTAGGCGCAACGTCTGCCGACGTTTCTTCCCATGTATTCCCCTGGTGCTCTTTCCGGAACCTTGAAATATGGTTGATTTCGAATCCGATCCAAGATTTTATGGATTGGGATCCGGAATACCGTGGTTACCGCCTGTTTATTTCTTAATTCTATTTCTTGCCTGGTGGGTCCATTGTTGACTCGGCCTCGCTTTGGCGAGCCGTTTCCCTTTTCTTGCTTCACCTCTTTGTTTCCCGACGTATCTTCCTCGGCCCTGGCGTATTTCTCAATTCTTGCCATGAGTTCTTCCATGCTTTTTGGTAATGTTTTTGCTAAAGACTTCCGTAGTGGGCAGTCATCTTTCAGGCCGTTCTTGAAGGATACGACTGCTACTTCCTGGTTGCATTCAGGTATTCGGTTGAACACCTCGTAGTACCTCTTCGCATAGGCCCTGAGGCCTTCTTCTTTGGTGATTCATAGAGCCATCAAAGCATCAACCCTCAGGGGTTGCAGCTTGTTGGTCACGAATCTGGCCACAAACATCTCGGCCAAGCCTTCCCATGTCTTTATACTTCCTTTTGGTAACTTGTGGAACCAATCAGATGCAATTTCCCCAAAGGACGAGGGGAATACTTTGCAGAGCAACGGCTCGTTTCCGCTATATAGTGCCATTGAATTTAGGTACAACCCAACATGAAAGTTCGGATCTGATTTACCGTCATAGATTTGAAACCTCGGCATACTGAATCTTTTGGGTGGTTCAAATTTGTCCAGTTCCGCCGAGAAGGCTGTCTTTGGTTTCACTGGGGAATTTACCTCGGCTTCTCCATTCTGTTGCCTCCTCTTGAGGTAGTCCCTTAGGTCTTCCTTGCTTCTCCCTGGAGCTCGGCTGTCTCTGGATTTTAACCTTTTTGGCACACTGCTTTCGGCCTCGAGGTGGGTCCGTTTGGGTCTTTCTTCATGGGTTGTGTCAAAGTGGAGTATTTGCCCCTGAACATATCGATGTTCTTTGGGGTCTGGATTTTTTATGTGTTGCGTCCTTCGGGACTCTTCTTGCCTCGGCTTTTCTCGCCCGACTTTCCCGGAAGGCCGGTGAGAGTGCCTTCCGCTCCTGGTATGCTGAGGAACCTCGGGGATTGTTTTTCTTCCGCCCTTTTAGGTGTTGGTCGCTGGTATCGGCGTATCTTGCAGCGGGTATGGTGGCTGCATTACATTGTTTTGCATCATGAAGTTGACGACTGACTGAAGGTCTGCCAACTTGTCCGCCAGCTCTTTTACTTCCTCATCCCTCCGTAGGCACCTGTCCCTCCATATCTGGAGGTTATCTTCATTGTAGTACGTTCCTTGGTTTGTTCTTTTTGACGTGTCGCCTTCCAGGTTTACGTCGTTTTCCCTGTGGCCCTGGCCACGGGCTTCTGAATTGTGGTTGTCTCCTTCAATGTCGAGGCCAATTGGTCTGCCACTCCCAGTGGGAGCGTCATCCCCAATATTTTCCTGTTGTCCGTTAGTGGCCATCTATTCTTCCTTCGTTCCCACAGACGGCGCCAAATTGTGTGGGTAAAAATCTGACCACACTGCCCGTTTAGTGACCAGCAGCAAAGCACCGGCAGAATAGATGGCTCCAACAACCTGTAACAGAAAGGAAAAGCTCCGGCGGTGGTTCTTCCACCCGGGGGTACTCCGACGATCAAGTCAGTATGTTTCTCAAGGATAATCAAGTATTAAACTGAATACTCAAAGTATGAATTACATACCTTAGACCCACGGGGGTGCCTCTCTTTTATAATATACTTAATCCAAGTCCAATTAGAAATATGACTTCTGTGTACCCCAATCTTAGTACTTACTCTGGACTCTTTGGGAGATAGAGATAAACTTCCTAAGAGGTTTATCCTTATCTTAATTAAGTCCCCTCTTTGCTTCAGGACTCTTGTCCCTTATCTTCGGATTCCGACATCTTCGGAGATGACCTCGGCTTATCCGAGATTACCTCGGCTTAACTACCAGGGCACGTGGCACCTCGGCTGACACGTCGGCGTCACCATGCCACGTGTTGGTATTCAGAAAATATGTCCCCACAGTGGGCATTGATGGAATCAACAATTTTTAATTTTCAAATGTCAAAAATACCTTTGTTATGTGCCTATTGTTCATGTCCCTTCTTTCCTTTCACAATTTCTCTTCTTATCCTCCCTAGTGTCGATGGTATGTGATATGCTTTGGCATTCTATCGCCATTACGTTCCCAAGGAGGATGATAAAAGAGAGTTGAGAAGACTCGTCTTCGTTCACTGTAATGGAATTGACAAATTGCCAAGTTGCCTATAGTGATTATCATTAGTTTGTCATACAGAAATTTAAAATTTCTCTGTGACGAAATAAAATTTCTCTAATAATATTATTGAGAGATCTTAACTAATAAAAAAAAACATATTGGAGCTCTCCTATTACCAAAAGTTGGAGAGAGATGTTTCAAAAAACTTTTTAGATCTATTTAATCTAGATACACTTAAAAAGTATAAAATTTGTACAAAAAACTTTAAAAAATTCATTGAATACAACAAAATATGAAAATATACTAGATTTCTTATTTTTAAAAAAATTGTTTTTGTATTTGGTGAATTTTATTTTATTTTTTCGCCAATACTATACTTTTTAAGTATATCTACATTTTCTGTATCTGAAAAATAAAAAAAAATTATTTAAATATTAATAAAAATTCTGTAAAAAACAAAAAGCCCAATTTTCTGATGAGTAAAACAAAAGAAGGTGAATGTTTTTCAAAATTCAAAATTTAAATTTCAAATATACCATAAATTGTGAAATTTTCACTATAGAAGGGCAAAATTGTCTCAATAAAGGTTATTGCTCAAAATATGGACCTCATGTCCCAAAGAAATTGTTTTGAGGGGACATCCTCTTTAAAAAACTTAAACAACTTATAACTGTTGAATTATGTCTCAAAATTCTTATATTTCAAGATTTTCAAATAATCTGATGATGGTCTATATTTTAAGACATAGAGAGGAAGATACGGAAAGTTTCTGGGCAATCATTTACTATCTTTAGGTGGTTTGAAACGTAGACAAATTTGGTTTTTCTAATTAGATTTTAGTGCATGAATTCTGTACTAGATTTCAGGGTGAAAGATATGATATCCCTCATTAAGCAGACAACAAACAAGTCTATGATAAAAAGAAAGGGAAATGTTTTATGTACAGTATTATTTGATCTACTCTCTTTGTTATTAAACTCAAAAAATGTTAGAGAATATCCAATAGCATAAACATAATATCCAATAGATCGTTGCCGCCTAAAAGATGTAAAAAATAGAAAAGCCTATTCACAAAATGCAAATGGTGTTTTGATGAATACAATAATCAACATTTATTAAAATGTCAACTTTGAAACAATCGTCACACGTTTTTCACGTACCGACAATTTTTTGTCGACATTTTCTAATAATGCCATCTTGCTTTATAGTTGTGCTTTTCAAAAAATGCTGCTAAAATACAACATCCGATTTTGTTGTTTCCTTATTGATTATTAAATCCCAACAATTTCTGCAACCGACCATATCAAAATTTAAATTATCAAATTCAAACTCACACTCTAGATTCATTTTAACATTCAAAATACATTGAAATAAGAAAAGACAAAAATATTATAAAAAAATTAGTCCGAATTTTGCCCACACAATACATAAATATTACGAGTTTAAATTACTCAAATTCAAATTCACACTCTAGATTCATTTTAACAAATTCAAATTCACACTCTAGATTCATTTTAACATTCAAAATACATTGAACTAAGAAAAGACAAAAATATTACAAAAAAATTAATCTAAATTTTGCCCATACAATACATAAATAATAAATATTAGGATAAACTACCAATAGGTCCTAATAGTTGGATTTAATTCCCATCAAGTCCTATTGAAAATAAGTCTTGGTAAAATTGTCGCTAAAAATAATTTTTTTGTGATAATTTTTTATATGTGTCGCTAAAAATTGACAATTAGTGACTTTTTTTTTGTCATAATTTTTATAAATTGTCACTAAAACTTACAATTAGTGACTTTTTTAATGGCAAATTTTTTTCATAGGACCTATTAGATAATAAGTCAATTTATTATGACCTACATGTAAGTATCCCTAAATATTACAAGCCTTCAAGTATATCATACAACCAAGATACATCAAAGGATGACACTTAATATGTATTGCGGTATTCTATGGATTGGAAATACCATATAGAGAAAGCTACTCATATCATATTGAAAAGAAAAATGTTATAAATTCCAAATGACTTACTAAATATTCTACCAAACCTCTCACATGGCTGTGGGATCCACACACATATAATTTGTGTGGATCTCACACCATGTGAGAGGTTAGGTAAAATATTTAATAATTCATTAAGGATCCCTAGTATAACTTTATTGAAAATACCATATAGAGAAAGCTACTCATACCACGATTTATGATTGGGAATAAGCGATAGACAAAAAGAAACCCTTGCTTTGAAAAGTCGTCTCGAGAAACTCTTTGGTATTGATTACGAAATAACGGTAACGGCAACATCGAGTGATACTTATCAGGAATTGGGTTCATAGTTGTAATATTTAAAAATTATCAGTTGGCAAAAATTGGATTTGTTTGGTTTAATTTTCAGAATCAATTTTGAAAGATAACTTTTTAAAAAGAGTTACAAAAAATTTAAATTTTTTTTAGTTGTATATTTTGAAAATAGGTTTTTAAAAAGTTGAAAATTAAAACTTGTTTGGTTTTGAATTTTCAAAACTACTTTTTAGGTGTTTTGTTTTTTTTCATATTTTATTGTCTTTTTGTATCTTAGTCATTTTTATTTTTACTTTTTAGATACACAAATTCTAAATTCTTTTTTTTAGATATTTTTAAATATTATAATCAATATTTTTTACTTTTTAAATTTACGCAATCTAAATACACTTAAAACGTATAAAATTTATGAAAAAATCACTTCTAACAAATATACAAAAATTTAATACATTTTCGGTTTTTTTTTGGATACTTTAAACCAAATAATTTTTAAAAATTATTTATTCATTCCACAGTGGTCATCTGAATTTAAATTTAACACTTTTTTTTCACTATTTTTTAAAATATTTTGTATTAATTTGAAATAAAAATTCATTTTATTTTAATTTTTTATATAGGTTGACAAATAACTTCTTTAAAAAGTTTCATTCAAAAAAATTCCATATTTTAAAAGTATGATGTACCGAATACTTTAATATAAATATTGATTCAATTAATGTAAATTTGGTAATAAAGATAAATTTGATTTGAAATAGTTTTGAGAATACAAATAAATTTAGAATCAGTAATGCTATACAAACAAAAAAATCATACATAATGATGTGAAACATTATAGACCATTTACTTCAAAACACCATTGAAGATGCATTTATTGACGATAATGGCATTGCCATATTGGTGGAGTTTTTTTATATGAATTTTATGTTCCATTTAGACCTATTTTGGCAACCTATTTTGGCAACCAGATAAAAATAAATAAATAAATAAATAAAATAGTTTATTGGTTTATTGACTTATTTGGATCATAGCACCTCTTTACTATTTTGCACGTTTTTTCAAATAAAAAAGCCGATAAATCAAAAAAATATTCACTTCCCAAAATAGGCCTTAGAATAGATTTGAAATAGTTTTGAGAATAGCAAAAATTTTGAAATCGAATGGAAATAGTTTTGGGTGTAACGCCCCCAAAATAATTACAAGAATCCAACTCCAAACACTAGTACCAAGTGATATAAATAAAGTAAGAAGTTTTCGTTAATCAGAGTTAATATACGAAAGGTGGCACATGCGATACACATTCATAAATCGTTCATCATGAATCTACAACATGAGTTACAAGAGGTAAAAGAAATGAAAGCTAAACAGATATTCAAATGCCCTAATGGCTTACAACTTTCCAAAACCGTGTTTGGTTACAACAAAATGAGTCATAAGCTCAATACAAATAAAGCCCTAGGCTTGTAAAAAGTAAATACAAAATAAACAAGAATTGAGCCTTCAGCTCCACAATCCTCCCAAGCTAAGTCCTTGGCGGAGGCATATCATCAACACTTGAAAATGGTTGTTCCCAAGTAGGGTGAGTCAAAATCCAGTAGAAACAATCTAACACAATATATGAATCTTAACAAATATATAAGTATATGCAATGCCTGCGATAAAATCATTCATAATTTACAAGATCATAATATGCCAAGTTTTATATCTCGTTTCATTGTTTATATCCATTTCATTCAATCAACTCGTACTAAGGATACAACTCACTAGGTCTCAAATCAAAATACTTATCATACAAACACATTCACTTTCCATTTTACGAAAATTTCGTCCACGAGATTGGCACCCCTATATACAAGCGGTTTTTAGGACTTTTACCCTGAACACACAGGTCAACTTAATTCACTGGAATCTGTAGACGTCCCCGAACGCTCGGGAGGGAAATCCCATTTTGTTCATATGGGCTCACTACAGTTTGGACTCAAAAGTCACGGTCTTGTATCTAATCTCACAGAGTGCAATGCAAGACCGATGAATCATCAAAGAGTCCAAATCCGACAAATCGTTTTTGAAAACAGATTTTTTGAAAGAAGTGCCAAACATGGACTGCTTTGCTAGATACAGAGTCGCCACCTAAATATTTTATTTTGGGAAATTTAGGAAACCCTGACTCGTTGCCTAACGCCACGTGTTCGTCATCACCAAAGTTGCCTCGGCTCGGGAACCTGGGTATGATTGGGGAAGGTCACTTCGTGAGCACCCCCGCTCGCCCGATCAAAGATCGGCCTCTACTAACCATGATATCTAGTTTTGAAAATGTTATGTGCTCTTATTCCGGTTATTAGCCTAGATTTACTATGTGATGTGCACAGCATACAAATATAGACCGGATCGCCTGAATTGGAACAACACATCTCATGTTTGTTTTGAAAATGGTTTGCTACTCACAAGTAGGCTTAAAATGCAGATTTTTCCACCCTCGGGTGGGCTTAGAAAACAAGATGATTTGCCACTCTCAAGTGAGCTTAAAACTCACAATTGATGAATTGTTCCAATCCAAATAACCCAACCTTCACCCATAGGCATATAGGCAGGTATACCACGTAAGCATGTAGCCTCATGGTAAGCATGCTATCATGGCAGTCACTCATACACATGCAAGGATGCTAAAGCATAAACACTTACCGAGTACTCCAAGCCAAAACAGAAGCTATGTTAGAAATCCATGCATGAATCCTAACTATGCTGGAATGCCTAATGCAACACATGCAGGAATGCAATTACAATAGGCTCGGCTATTCTAAAGATGGCATGTGATGATGCTACAACTAACATGTTTTCAATTTGGAATTGAAATACAAATGCAGTTAGTATGATACGCCGAGCCCGGTGCATGCAAGACAGATGAATGATGCAAACATGCAGGCATAAGTATGTTAATTGAAACATGCCCTAATCTAACCATCATAAGCTGGTAAATAAAAGGGAGAAAGACGTGGGGTTGGAAGACATACATCACACGCATGCACACTTATTACAATTGTGCCCTCGCTCAGAGGGTCCGAATAATAATTACAGTTCGAATAAGTACAAAACCCTAATTAATTAACAATTTAACTAGGAAAGCAAGTAAATTAGCAAGCAAATCCATGGAACGCCTCAGCTCTGTTCCGAATGATGAAAGATGCATGCTTGAGTTGTCTTGCACGGAAATCCATAGCGATGCCCCGATTCGCCTCTGTTTGCAATTAATGCCGGAATGCTGTGCAAGGCTTTAGAAAGCTGCTGATTTTCTGATTTGCTGTAACAGAGAGCAATAAAGGGACACAACAAAGTATTTTTACATATGTATGCATGACTACTCTTCAAGGAGTGTAGTCCTCGATCCTCGTGCCACTAATCATGCATCTCGATGCATGATGGCCGAGGAGTCGAATTGCACGACTCGATGTGAAATGAATGCACATATAAACACAAAAAGACCTAAACTCCATCATGGGTAATCCGGAGTGTCGGCGACCGGGAATTGAGACACGTTCCGTCACTCGGAGTACGAAACGTTCCTCGTTTCCCGTGCTTGGGCTAACTCCTATCCCAAACACATTACAAATGAGATGGCATACACAATGCGACTAACATACAACCTAGCATACGCAATGCTATGAAATGGCATACACAATACTCGATGTAACATGGCATACACAATGCTCGAACATGCAACTCAGCATACACAATGCTATGGACCGAAATGGCATACACAATGCACGATGTAACATGGCATACACAATGCTCTAATATGCAACTCAGCATACACAATACTATGGACCGAAATGGCATACACAATGCACGATGGACTTACACCAACATGAGTGGACCTCAGCCACACTCACATCAGTGCCCATTAGATGAAAATGAGACAACCAAAATGCGTGCACACATGCATAAATACCAAGGACTGAACCTAAGGTATCAAATGCCACTCTACCAAAGCATGGCAAGGGATGAAAGATGGCATACAAACATGCAATTTCCAGCACTGAAATATGATGTGCAATGGTCCTGAATCATGGAAATATGGCACCCAATGCATGAAAGAGGCCCCGAAACTCAAAACCAGGCAAATGCATTGAACTATAATCATGCAAAGCAAGCATTATTTGATCACGAAGTATAAAAATAGAGCCAAGGCAGTCCCAAAATATGCACAATATTAGTTCAAAGCATGGCCAAAAGGTGCTAACATGAGGGGCTAAAAGAACACGCAAACTAGGCTAGTAAGCATGGTTTACATGGCATGTACATGAAGCATAAGAGAGGTCACCAAACCAGCCAAAAATAGGAACATGATATGCTAAAATATGCCCAAATAACGACTGAAATGCATCCAATGCATGCAAAAATGATGAGCTCCTTTGGAGGGCCATGCAATGGGTTACTCAACACATGCATCAAGGACACTTAGCATAGCAAAACCAGCTCTGGAACTCAATTATGACAGCCCTAAAACTCATCAAAAATGGCCTGAAATGGCTCAAGGAAGTATGTAATGAAAGGTCCCCTTGAAAGGCCTTAAGGAGGATTGCTCCACAAATGCATGATAGACATAAAATATGGCCAAAAGGGCTCCAGAAAGAGCTAAGGCAGACCTCAAAACTCACATAATAGGGCCTGAAACAAGACTTCAAAGCATGCAAAATGGGGGTCCTTTGGAAGGCCAATAAAGCTAGTAAAGAGAATGAGGGGTGAGAGGGTCACCCCTCTATGATTTTGAAGTTCAAAGACACATCTAAGCCACTGAAAATCCTCTGGATTTCAGTGGCTAAAAGGCCAAACCAAGGCCAATGCAAATGCTCACATGCATAGCTCAAAACATGAGGAAATAAAGCATGAAAGGGGGTAGATCACCCCCAACAGGGAAATGACCTTAAGAAAACATGTTTATAAGCTCAAAATAAAACTCTTTTTAGTTCATCATAAATCTCGAAAATGCTCACAAGTAGGACTAAGATATGATGCAAAATAAGCCTACAAAGAGGGATAGAGCATACAAGGAGGTAGATGGCCTCAAACAGAAAAGTGTCCCTAATCAAACTTCAAGAGGAGCTCAAAAGAAGACACTTTTCAGTTTATGACAAAGTCCAAAAATGCTTACAAATAAGGCTAATCAATGGAGCAAAATAATGCAAGAAAAGGGAAAATAGAGACTCACCCTTGAAGAGCAGATTTCCAGCAACTTCTGGACCAAGATGGGAGTTCTTTAGCCTCTGCAAATCAGCTCCAAGATGCTTGGATGGATGGTGGAGGTGTTGTACTAAGGGTTGGTGTGCAAATGGCCAAGACTATTAGGGTTTTTGGAGCTCAAGTGTAAAGATATAGGGAGAGAGAGGTGTATAAGCCTTCAAAATTGTTAAACCCATGCAAATGAAGACAAGCCTCTCTTTTATAGAGGAGAGGCTCTAAAGCTTCTCTTGGAAGCTTCAAATATCCTCCATACATGTGTATAGAGGATGGTCCAAATGCCTCCCAGCTAGCACAACTGTGATGCATTCAGAGAGAGCAAAAAGCAAGAAGCAGGCCGACCAGTTCAAGTGGTCGGCTGGCCACTCCCCCTGGTTGGCCAACCAGGGGTCAAAAGGTTCAAGGAGAAATGCTGGCCGGCCACCCCAGAAAGGTGGCCTCCCAGATGAGTACAACACAGTTGTATGGTGGAAAACCAGAAACTGTGACCTAAAAGAGAGAAAAACCATCTTTTTAGCAAGGTTTAAAAGGGTCAAGAAGAATTACTGGTCTGCCTACCCATATTGGTGGCCTCCCAGATGAACACAACACAATGGTGGTATGAAAAACCAGAAATTGTGGCTCAAAAGTGAGAAAAACCGACTTTCTGTCAGAAAAACCAGCTGGAGGAGAGAGAAAAAGAGAAAGCTAGTTTCCAAGGGGAAAAGGTGGCCTCCCACCATACTACCACCTCCCTAGTAATGAAAATAGGGTCCCTACCAAAAATGGACCAAGACGGATGCAAAACGAAGGTTCGGGGGCCAAAACGCGCAGTCTGGGGCCCCAAAAACAGGCTGTTAGGCACCGGAAGTGGCGTATGACCACGAAGGTGGTCTCCCGGGCCACAATGTCCCTCTAAAGGGAGGAAACAAGGTGTGTGCCAAAAATCAGAGCAAACAGAGGTAGTTAAGCGGTCCCAAACCGAGGCACACGGCCGACGGCTCCGAAAACCAGAAACTAGTCTCCAAACGGGAAAAATGGCCTACGACCACGAAACGTAGCCTACGGCCACTAAGAGATGGTCTACGAGACCTCTCCCTTCCTTTGGGAAGAGAAAACAAAGAAAACAGGACCTGGTTTGCAAACCGAGACAAAGCACAAAAGAGTCCCGAAGTCCGAAGGCAAGGCTCTCAGCCAAGACTCTGCAACCTCAGAACGAGCACAATATGCATCATGACTGAGCGCTCAATCGATGACGTTTGAGTATTAAGGTCGGTCAAAAATGGGGTGTCTACAGTTCCCCCTCCTTGACAGAAATCGAAAGTCATAAGTGACGGGAGTGAATGTGTAGACACCCCATTTTTGACCGCCCTTAAGACTTGGGCACCACTGATGGTTTACTTGGCAGTAAAAGGTGTGTAGGGCAAAGTTTTAATTTCTTCAACAATGAGAGAGTCAAATCCCAACTTTATACCCCTTTTGGACGAAAACAATCTTGATCAAAAGATTTTAGATCTTAAAACCCTCTCTTTCAAAATGTTTTGAAAATAAAGTTCCTACGATGTTCCGACGCTCGCATTTCGGTAAATGTTGTGCTTTTCGGTAAACCGAGCAAGGACAAAGTGGAGATGAATGAAAGAGAGATGAAATCTTTGAAAAATCTTTCAAAACACTTTGTTTAGGGGTTTGGAGTTGAAGAAAAGAGGAAAGGAGAGAAGAAAACTAGTTTGGGAGAGGTTCGACATGAATCTGGGTAGAAGAGAGTCGAGCAGCCCTCGCTGAATCGGGCTTATTCATCTACATACTTGGAATTTAGCTATGAGGCCACCACCGTTGGAAATCTTACTTCTGGGGCTTCATTTCACTCAATAATCTCCTAAAGCCAAGTCCGGGTGGGGGAGATATGGTTGGTTGAAGTAAGGGATCAATCTGGTTGGATTGAATCTGCGCGGCTTCACCAAAACGGGCATAACGTTTTGCACAGGAGGAATTTTAATGCAAGGTTTACGCCATTGGAAAGATAACTTCTGGGGCTTCAATCTAGACACCCACCGACCACTTTTTGACCTTGTCAGCCATCTACCGGCCATCAATTTAGCCGGTCAGCCAGTCAAAATAGCTGGCCGACCAAATAAGTAGCAGGCCTACCAGAAGAAGTAGCCGGCCGACCATTTAACTGGTCGGTGGCCTTCGTGTGTGTTCTACAGGCTGAGTGCGTGCCAGCTATGCCAGCTGGTGAGCACAGACTCTGCCCTCCATACACGTGTATGGAGGGATTTGCTCATTGAGTTAGCTTCCCTTGGAAGCTTTGCATTGCATTTTTCTATAAAAAGGGAGCCTCTCCTCCCTTTCCAGAGGTTGATCAATCTGAGATATAGCATATATACCATTCTCTCTCTATATCTCCCTCTCTCTCTATATTTGTGGGTGTTAGAGTGCCCTAAAGTGATTATTTGTCCACTTTCTCACACTAGAACACCTTGTAGCACACCACCTTTGAGTTGTTAAAGTGTTAGGAAGTTGTTTAAGGAGTCTTGGAGCTGGTTTTGATCCAAAAGGGTTACTGGTTTGGTGTTTTGAAAGAGGTCTTCAAGTGTGAGACACTTACCCTCTCATTCCTTCTTTTTTTGTACAAGCTTTTAGGCTTTCTTTCATATTGATTCGAGCTTAGCTATAAACTGAAAAAAGTTTTGTATTTTCATGATTAACATGTTTGTTTAAGGTCATTTTGGTGTTGGGGGTTGTCCACCCCCTCTTAGGCCTTGTTTGGCCTCATTTTGAGCCTTATCAGTTGAGCTTTGGAAATTTCATGTATTGGCCTTCTCACCACTGAAATCCAGAGGATTTTCAGTGGTGAAGTGGTTTTGAGGTCTTGTATAGGGGAGGGACACCCCTCTCCCCTTATTGTCTCATTTGCTTGTGTTTTGGCCCATAAAGGTAGCATGCATGCCTAGCTTTGTTTGTCTTTATTTCAGAGGTTATTTGGTGTTTATTTAGTATGTTTTACCTCTGTCCCATGTTGGTTTGTTGACCCCTTGCATGCATAATACACTTGCCTTGTATTCCTCCATTTTGCCTAGAAATACATCTTGCCTTTGGACCATCATGCTTGCATGCTTTGGCTTAGCTTTGTGAAGTTTTTGGTCATGTTTTAACATGCTTAAGGTCTGTCTTGAGTCTTTGGAGCCATGCTTGCCATGCTTTATATAGCCTCTTTGTATTCTAGCTTGTTGGCTTCGGGTGTGTGAGTCGTTAGCATGCCTCATTTGGTCTATTTCAGTGATTTGGAATGATTTGTCATGCCATTTCAGTTCATGTTTTATGCCTACATGCTTACATTTGTTACTCTTTTAATGCCTTGAAGAGTTGTGGCCTTATGCTCAATGTTTGGGCTTTGGTGTATGTCTCTTTGTTTAAGTCATTTGGGATGCCATTTATATGGGCTTTGGGGCTTATTCTAACATACCATAGCTCTGATTTTTGTTGGTCTAATGCCCATGTTTGTCTTTTTTATGGATGCTTAGAGTTGCCTCTTTCATGCCTTAGGTGATGGGCCTTGGGGTATGCATGCTTGCATATGTGATTTGTGCTCTTGTTGCATCATTTTGGCCACTGTTATAGACAAGGTTGAGGTCTGTCCACCTATAGTGTAAGACCATGGGTCATGCATTTGCATTTTGTTGTATGCTCATTACATTGTATGGTTGTTGCATCCTTGTAGTTAGTGCATTGTCGCATGCCTATCACTTTGCATAATTGCCTATCTAGCTTGCATTGCAGTGTTGCATACTTGTCATATTGCCATGGTGTTTGCATGATATGTTACATTGCTCATGTCACATTGCATTAATTACATGTTTTCACATTGCATTTTGCGCACATGCATTGTATTATGTTTGGTTTGGGGTGTCAAACCAAACATGAGGAATAAGGTGTGTTTGTACTTAAAGTGACGAAACAAGTCTCACTCCTCGGTCGCCGATGCCCTTGATCTGAACATGATAGGGCGCGAGGCATCCATTTGCTTTGTTGCATGCATTTACATTGATTTGCAAACTTGGTGCCTTTGGCCATCATGCATCGAAATGCGTGATTGGTGGCTCGAGAACCGAGGCCCACATTCCCTTGAGTCCGCAACATGATAGGGACAGTGGACATGCACATATTGTCTTGAAAATTCCATACCATGCCTTGTCTGTCCTCTGTTGCTATCAAACCAGTATTCTGCAGGCATAAATGGCCGACCGACCACTTGAAGTGCCGACCGACCATCAGTGTCCAGCCGGTGGCCCAGTTTTTGGCCGATAAGAACATTATCATGGCCGATAATACTCTATCATGGCCGGTGGCATCCCACAACACTCAGGGAGTGATCCAGAAGGGTCCTGGAAATTTTCATGAACTTCAGAGGAGCAAGGCAGTGTAAACAGAGGCAACAGTGGCATGGTACCGGGTTTCCGAGCAAGGCGAGTCAAGCATGCATCATCCACGCATTTCGAGGTAGAGCTGTGGCAGTCTCTTTAGTTTCATATTTAGACTGTTTCTATAATTAATTTGTTGATTAATTAGAAGTTTTGTAATTAATTAATTAGTTAGTCAGCTAGTTAATTAGTTAAATCTGTATTATTTATTCGGACCCTCCGAGTGAGGGCAATTTCGTAATAAGTGTGCGTGCGTGTGTGCATGTCTTCCAACCCTACGTCTTTCTCCCTTTTACTTACCTACTTTCAATGGTTAGTATTAGGGTATGTTTAAATTAGCATATCTTATGCTATGCATGCGTGCATCCATACATTTGTCTTGCATGCACCGGGCTTGGCTCATCATACTAACTGCATTGTATTTCAATTTCAAGTTGAATACATGTTAGCTTTAGCATCATCATATGTCATCTTAGAATAGCCGAGCCTATTTTTAGTTGCATTTTGCATGTGTTGCATTAGGCATTTCAGCATAGTTAGGACCATGCATTGATTTCTAACATAGCTTCTATTTTGGCTTGGAGTACTCAGTAAGCATTTATGCTTTAGCATCCTTGCATGCGTGTAAGTGACTGCCCTAATAGCATGCTTACTATGAGGCTATGTGCTTATGTGATATAACTGCCTGAATGCCTGTGGGTGAAGGTTGGATTGCTTAAATTTGAACAATTCATTGAAATCAGTATTTTAGCCTACTTGCGAGTAGCAAACTTCAAAATATTTCCAAACAAACGGGTATGCAATGCTTGGTTCCAAATTAGGCGATCTGGTCTATACTTGTGTGTCGTGCGCATCACATAGTAAATTCTAGCTAATTAAACTAGAATAAGAACACATAATGTTTTCAAAACTCGATATCATAGTTAGTAGAGGCCGATCTTTGATCGGGCGAGCGGGGGTGCTCATAGCTGACCTTCTCCAATTGTACCCAAGTTCCCGAGCCGAGGCAACTTTGGTGATGACGGACACGTGGCCTTAGGCAACGAGTCAGGGTTTCCTAAATTCCCCCAAAATAAAATATTTAGGTGGCGACTCTGTATCTGGCAAAACAGTCCATGTTTGGCACTTCTTTACAAAAATCTATTTTCCAAAACGATTTGTCGGATTTGGACTCTTTGGTTCAGATTAAGAACCGTGACAATTTGAGTCCTGAACTGTAGTGAGCCCCAATGAACAAAATGAGATTCCCTCCCGAGACATTCGGGGACGTCTACAGTTTCTGGCGACTCTGCTGGGAATTTAGAGAATTTGACTCGAACTCATGATTTCTTATTTTGACTACACTTATGTGTTTCTTTGCATTGCATTTGCATCGGTGCGCCTAGGACACCGTGTTTGCCATCTGCTATTCCTGAACGGTTTGCCGGAGGCTCACTTTGAGAAGCGTGCCATAAGGCTGACCGGTTACGGGCTCTGCCACGATGGGAACACAAACTCCAGTTTTACCAGGGCACCCTTTTGACCATTCGACCTAGTGCATATTCGGAATCCATAGTGACCATTCCAAGCTAGGACAGGTTGCTTACTCGACCATAGGTTGTTTAAAACCGCTGCGTGCATAGTGAAACCCTAGCTCCTGACAAAATAGGACAGGGAAACCCTACCCCAACATAGGGGTGTTTTTGGCTCTCACTTGTTTGTTATGTGCTTTTGGAGTGCGTCTCTACAGGAATGCATGTATCAGTTTGCAAGTCTGGGTATCAGGCCTGCGGGCATCAGTATTTTGGGGCAATTAGTTTTACCTGAGGGTATCAATTTACAGGGTAGAATTTTGGGGTAGAATTCAGTAAAGAGTACAGTCATTCAGCTATGCTCATGTCCATTCTAGTGAAATCAGGCTGAGATGCTCTATGTTTTCTCTTTTGCTAGGTAATCCTGGAACCATAGCTTCAGAAGGCTCTGAGATCCCCCAGATTCATTGGACTTGTGTTGATAGACTTTGTCAGGTCAGAGATTCAGTTCAAGGGCAACCAGTTTTCCTTCGCTAGTGGTAAGGCAAAGAAGGGCCAGGCAGGGCTCATTGGTTCATCTGATCTGACAATCACTAGTCACATCATCAGTAGACCCGTGATGGCACAGGGTTCGGAAGAATTTGTGGCCGTGATAGCTACGTTAAATCAGGGAACTACCATGCGGAATGAGACTAGTACTGAAAGGCAACGCCCATCTAGGGCATCTGCCTCACATCCAACTTCGGGACCCCAGCCGAACTTTGACCCACTTCTGCCAGCTGAAGATTTGCAGGGTCCAGATCCTTGCGAAAGGTTAGCTCAAGCCCGAGTTTTAGACCCCTGGTGCAGCCTAATGAGAGGCCTTATCCCCTTGATGCTAATGACCTTGATCCAACCGCGGTGAAAATTGTGAACCTTGAGAAGCAATTCAAGAAGGCACAGGGCCTTAACTCCATTCCCGACATTGAGGATGGGCACACCGAGGCTGCCGTACGGCTCCCAGACAGATTCAAAATGCCATATATTGACCGTTTTGACGGGTCTGGAGATCCAATGGTACATATCCGACTTTTCTTGGATGTCCTGAAGCCGATGGGTCTGACTAAACCACAGAAACTCTCTCTGTATGGAAGAACCCTGTCGGGTGTAGCAGCCACTTGGTACGCTAAGTTGGAATATAAAGTGAAGCAAAACTTGGAAGAACTGGATGAGGCCTTTGTCGATCAGTACTCATACAACACCCAAGTTGAAATGACCATGCAAGAGCTTGAAACAACCCGCCAGAACCCAACAGAACCTTTTGTGGAATTTGTTGCAAGATGGAGAGCAAAGGTAGCACAGATGACAGATCGGCCTTCCGAGAGGGATCAAGTGCAAATGATGGTGTGAAACCTCAAGCATGATATGTTGCAAAAGTTGATAGTCGCTCCGCTATTCACTTTCAAAAGTTTGCATGAACTGGGGGTTCAGATCGAGAATGCGTTCAACAGTGGGATCATTCCCAGAACAAGTGAACCGACAAGGAGGGTGATTTTAGGGAGTACCAACGCTGGTAGTAGCGTTATTTCCAAACTCACCGAAATCAATACAGTCGCTACAGCCGACCCTTTTGCCAATCCAAGCCTACAAACCGCCGGCCTAGCCCGAGCTCAAGGCAGAACTTTCACCCCCCTCTATATGAGCTTGACTAGCGCACTAAAAGTCTTGATGGAAAGAGGGTATCTCAAACTCTTCGATCCTCAACCTCTGCCTAACCCACTCCCAGTCAGACATAACCCCTCCAAGTACTGTATGTACCATCAGCAGCGTGGTCATGGCACCGACCGTTGCTACCACCTTCGTCATGAGGTCCAAAATCTCATCGACAACCGGACGATAGCTCCACCTTCAGCCCCCAATGACCAAATACCTCATCCACATCTCAACCTAATCCACACACTGGTTGTCCCTTACGACCCCAACGTATACATCACCCCAGCCCATTTACCCAAACCGGAGGTGTTCATTCCAGTCAGCATGGACTTATGTATGATGGATGCACCTGAACTCCAGTCATCTCAAACCCATGAGCCCACTACTTCTGAGCTAATGAGAATGATCGAAGATCTTCAGAGAACTGTGGCAGATTTAGCCTTTGGGGTTTTGGCCCCATCATCGACCACATCACGTACCAGGGAGTTCATGTCTAAAGGCTCCCCAACCTTGGGACGAGTTGCATTAGAAGAAGGCCACTCCCTTGGCAAAGTGGAGGCAAGTGGTAAGAACAAGGTAGGGGCAGGCATTGGTCCCCATGAACACCTTCAGTGGGATATTGAGGCTTTGAAAGTCGAAGGGCTGAACAAACAGATAGTACTTGTAGTTGTTGCAAAAACTGTGGATGACACTTTCGCCACTCAGAATGAGAGCAGTTCAAATCAAGGGGCAAGTCGGGAGAAGGGTCGTTGCACCATGAATGTCCCTTTCAGCTCTAATCCCGTGCTTGGAAGAGATCAACAAACCCAGTCAGCGCCTGTCAATCCCTTTGTTGGCACGTCCAGCAAAACTCCACAAACCTCAAAACACCCACCTCGGGGCTAGAGGGTGTTCACCCCACTGTACATGTCTCTATCAGCGGCCTTGAGGGTCCTGATTAGAAAGGGGGATCTGAAACCCCTGGAGCTGCGGCCACTGCCAGATAAACTTCCCCCCTCTCATGATCCGGCCAAGTACTGTGCCTTCAATCAACAAGTCAGCCTCGGCACTGATAGTTGTTACCGTCTTTGCCATGAAATACAAGATCTGATTGACAACAAGGTCATCGTCGCGTCGGGTCCTGCAAAGTCTATCGGCACTGGATCAGTGAACTTGTGGGGGATAATGTGACTATTTGATCGGGGGATGAACCACCAGCGGATGGCACCCAGTTTACTCCGGATGTGGTGTTTGGCACGCACTGTTTTGAGCAATGTACAAATGCTGTTAATTTTGCTTTCTGACTTGGGTATTGGGTCAGTCTTGTTGTGTTGTATAGAGTCAGTCTTTTTGGGCTGAGTCAGTTGGGTCAGTCCTGTTTTGTTAGAGTCCGGTGATTTCGGGGGTGTTACCTCGGACATCACTTGCTTGTTTTGTGTTTGTCTTTTCGTTTTCTTTTGAGTCTGTTTCTGCCTTGGAGCCAGTTGTGCCAACAGATTTTGAATAAAACAACAGTGTTTTTTCATGCTTTTGTGCTTGCTTCTGCCTTGTGCCAGTTGTGCCAGAAAGTTGAATGGAATGACAGTGCATTTCACCTGCTTTTCTATGCTTTTAAGTCATTGCGTTGACCTAAGTTTTTCAAAACTGTTTTTGAACATTGTGATGAAAACGAAGAGGAAGGAATTCCTCGGGATTTGTAAAATTTGATCACTTGAGAGAAAGAGAGGTGTGCTAAGCCCTTAATGAATGAGATCATGCTTGTTAGTGTGAGTACTGAGAAGGATCCAGGCTTGATCCAGATTGGTTCTACACCGTCTTCTGCGCGAGCGATTAGTCGCTTTCTTAAAAGATTTCAAAAAAAATATTTTGCGCTGTCTTGCGAAGACCTGTGTGGAATCACTCTTGAGATTGTGCAACTTAGGATCGCTCTCAGCCTCGAGACTCGACCCCTTGCTTTCAAACCTCAAACTTGGACGCAGAAAGTTCAAAGGTCAACCATAATGTGAGGCCCGTATGGCCAGATCAGAAGCAGCCCATGAATCAGGGGCGAGAATATCAGATATGATCAAAAGGAAGCTTGAAAAGCTAGATCAGAAGTGCCTCTGGAACTAGGGGCAAAAATGTCAGATGTGCTCGAAGAGCGAAAGATGAGTCATTCCTACAAACCAATGAAGACTGGCAAGAGTGCCAAATCCCAACAGGGAGGAAAGAAGAAGGTATTGCTGAAGAACAACTGAGTTCCTATCCGCAACACTAAGGGGCAAATTCAGCCTCCCATTGGATGGACTCCTACATCGCCAGCGAACAGCAGCCATTCTCCTGGATTCAGATGACTTCAGGATCTCAAAACCACTTGACATGGACAAAGCTACACTTTTACCCTTGAGAGTCTCGCTGGGCCGAAAACTCGGAAGGGTGACCCAGGCAAAAGTTAGAGCAAGAAAAAGAAGAAAAAGAACCAAAAAAAAAGAAAAGAGAAAAATACAAAAAAAAAAAGAAGAAAAAAATTCTGAAAAATGAAAAAATGAAAAAAGATGAAAAAAGAAAAAAAGAAATGAAAAAGAAAAGAAAAACATAGCTCGCAAGGTTGAAAATCCAGAAAGGGTGGCCTTAGCAAAAATTAGAGCGCAAAAGGAGAGCGAAAATACCCGAGTGTACCTTACCCCCGAACTACGTAAGGCTTGATTCCCATGTTTGGGATACGTAGGGAACTTCATTCTGAAGTCCAGCCACAAACACCTCTAAAATCGATTGTGTCCATGTAATGGTTTTGATCGTCTTTGCCTTCTCTGTATCCGAGAGTTCGGTTGTGATCGTCACTCTGAGGACTGATTACAATGCACTGCGATGCCATTCAAACAAGGGGCAACTTTCCGTTGCCATGCAGTGTCCTTCAGACAAGGGGCAGTTTTTCATTGTTTTGGATCCGAGGTTACGCATCTTGAGAGTAGGTTCTGTGCTCTTTGAGCAGTGACCGTTTGAAAAAATAGTTTTTGAGAATTTTTACTGAGGTTGACTAATTTTCTCGAAAATTGTTCCATCTTTTCCAAAACTGGACCATTTCTTGGACCCAGAAAGGAAAATTTTCAGTGCTCATAGCCTGACTTGCATGATTTTAAATCAGAAAATTGAACAAGCATGTTAATCTAACTCTCATTTTGGTCAAAATTGTTTAGTAGAAAACCAAAACAAAAAGGATGGTCAAAATGATGAACTAGGGGCATAGTTGAGTCAGGTGTTCTGTCTTTCCCCCTTTATCAACATACTTGCCAGAAGGGCATCATACTTTCCAGAAAAGGGCACAACTGAAGCTAACAACAAAGGGCTGAAAGCTCTCTCATCCTCCAAGCAACGAGGTATCAAGCCAAGTATAAAGCACGAGCTGGAAGTGGAGTGAGATATTCCACTCCCTCATCTGGGCAGATCTGATCACGTCCAAACTCCCCAGCAGAGCATCACCAACCGATGTCAATTGCAGATCTGCTGCACATCCAGCCGCATCACAACCCCTCTGTGGGGGAACTTCAGTGGCTGTGAGCGGAACAAAAAGAATCTAGCAGAATGCTAGGGGCAAGAGCCCACAATTTCTTGTTTATCCATCAACCACCCAAGGAAGGGATAAAAAAATGAGAGATTGAAGAATAGAGAGATGTGCGCTGAGAGAAAAAGTGAGGAAAAGGGCTTTTTCAGAAAAACAGAGCCTGAGGGCCGAGTGATGTGAGAATCACAAATGAGAAAGGGTGGGAAACAATACCCGAACAAACAGGCTCCCTATGCACGTCTGAGTGTCGTGTCTTTTGTTTTGTCTCGATTATTGTTTTGAGTCATTTCAAGTGTTTCCCGATGTGTTTAGGTTGTTTACCTCTTGTTTTTCTTTGTCGAGTCGTTGTGTGCTGTGTTCAGTCGTAGGCTCAATACCTAGTCAAAAACTTTTTCTCATTTCTCAAATTCAAAAAAAATGAATCGTTTTATGCTCAGAGTGCTATGCCATTCTCAACATTTGTGCAAAACAGGATTGTTTCTTTCATAGACTGCAGGGTCCACCCCCGATAAGTGTGAACAGTAAAACAAGGACCTATCTGAAGCTATGTGGGTTCCAGATTGCAAAACAAAAGAAAAAAAAGGAAAATTTGGAGCATCTTAGTGTGTTTTAGCTTCGGCAAAATTCCGAGACTGCATTCCCCCTTTTTGAGCTGAGTGTGTTACAAAGCCCTCCGAGAGATAAATCAAAGGCACCAAAGTACATGTTTTATGTCCCTCTGTTGCATAGAATGTGCACTTTCATATACATTTTTGTTACATGCGTGCCGCGCATTGTTATGATTCATGCATAGAATATGCTTGTTTTCAATTAGAATATGCTTTGTTTGTCTCATGCATAGAATATGCTTTCAATATTGCATGGAACTTGCTTTCAAAAGTTGCATAGAGTATGCTTGCTTCATGCATAGAAAGTACCCCCATACTTGCATAGAAAATGCTCGTATCTTTTGCATAGAAAATGCACTCTTCCATACTTGCATAGAAAATGCACCTCATTTGTATAGAACTTGCATTCACTTGCACTGTCTTGTGCACTTACACTTTGTATCTTATTTGCACTGTCTTGTGCATCTTGTGGTTGTGTTTCACTAGCGCTCTCTTGCGCATCGCACTGTTTTGTGCAGTTTAATCACTCGCGCTGTTTAGCGTATCGCACTGTCTTGTGCATTTCAAATCACTCGCGCTGTTTAGCGTATCGCATTGTCTTGTGCATTTCAAATCACTCGCGCTGTTTAGCGTATCGCACTGTCTTGGGCATTTCAAATCACTTGCGCTTTCTTGCGCATCGCATTATTTTGTGCAATTTATCACTCGCGCTTTCTTGCGCATCGCACTATTTTGTGCAGTTTATCACTCGCGCTTTCTTGCGCATCGCACTGTTTTGTGCAGTTTATCACTCGCGCCCTCTTGTGCATCGCACTGTTTTGTGCAGTGTACACTCGCGCTTTCTTACGCATCGCACTATCTTGTGCATTTCATTACATGCTCTCTTTCATCTTGCATAGAAAATGCTTGTAGCACTTGTTAGTGTATTGCATCGCACTATTTTGTGCACCTTATCTGCATTTGGCACGCTATCTTGTGCATCGCACTGTTTTGTGCACCTTACTTGCATTTTGCATGTATTTTATCGCGCTTTCTTGCACACCTAACCTGTACTTGTTAGTACATTGCATCGCACTGTTTCATGCATCTTCTTAGCACTGTTTTGTGCATTCACTTTTCACTCGCACTTTCTTGTGCACTCTCTGGTCTAGGAGACCTTAAACCCTCTAAAGGTGCAATTCCTTTGGTGTTTGTCGTGCCCGAACGACTTCCGGTGGTCTGGTATAGCCACCTGCCTGTGTTTGCGGTGAGTTCCTAGGAGACCAACTGAGATAGTGGAAACTAGAGTTCGAATGGCTTATGCCTAAAACGCAAAGGTTCAGGATTTCCGAGACTAAAGTCTAGTTTAAATACCCAGAGGTATATCCTTGGCTTGAAATCTGTATGGCAGCCCCATAGATTGAGATAGCATGTGTATGCACCTCAATTCTGGATACTGAACCAACTTAGTCTGTCACCCTGTTGGAGAATAGGGAAAACTGCGACCATAGTCAGGGAGAAAAGTAGTACCTGTAGTTTAACCAAGAAGAAGGGGAAGGTCCCCAGTAGCATGAGGTAGGTCATTGCCAATTGCCCCTGTAAGGTACCTTCGCTTTCTAACTATTACATTGCATTTTTTTACATTGCATTGCATGGCATAAATCTCCAATTATCAAACCGGCTTCGCGTAGTGTATAAGTCCAATTTTCAAACCGGCTTCGCGTAGCGTATAAGTCCAATTTTCAAGCCGGCTTCGCGTAGTGTATAAGTCCAATTATCAAAGTCTTCCTGCATATCATTTGCATCCTGCCCCTGAACTACGCTTGTTTGATTCCTTGCAAAGGGATACGTAGCCAGCCTGCGGGCACAACCATTTATTTATCGGTATTTTGTTTGCTTGTCCAAGTCTTCGGCCTTGTCAAAAATGGGTCATCTCTGGGCTTTGACATTCACTCACGTCACTTCTTGACTTCCGAGTTCTGTCAAAGAGGGGCAACTGTAGACACCCCATTTTTGACTGCCCTTAAGACTTGGGCACCACTGATGGTTTACTTGGCAGTAAAAGGTGTGCAGGGCAAAGTTTCAATTTCTTCAACAATGAGAGAGTCAAATCCCAACTTCATACCCCTTTTGGACGAAAACAATCTTGATCAAAAGATTTTAGATCTTAAAACCCTCTCTTTCAAAATGTTTTGAAAATAAAGTTCCTACGATGTTCCGACGCTCGCATTTCGATAAATGTTGTGCTTTTCGGTAAACCGAGCAAGGACAAAGTGGAGATGAATGAAAGAGAGATGAAACCTTTGAAAAATCTTTCAAAACACTTTGTTTAGGGGTTTGGAGTTGAAGAAAAGAGGAAAGGAGAGAAGAAAACTAGTTTGGGAGAGGTTCGACATGAATCTGGGTAGAAGAGAGTCGAGCAGCCCTCGTTGAATCGGGCTTATTCATCTGCATACTTGGATTTTAGCTATGAGGCCACCACTGTTGGAAATCTTACTTCCGGGGCTTCATTTTTCACTCAAGAATCTTCTAAAGCCAAGTCCAGGTGGGGGAGATATGGTTGGTTGAAGTAGGGGATCAATCTGGTTGGATTGAATCTGCGCGGCTTCACCAAAACGGGTATAACTTTTTGCACAAGAGGAATTTTAATGCAAGGTTTGCGCCATTGGAAAGATAACTTATGGGGCTTCAATCTAGACACCCACTGACCACTTTTTAACCTTGGCAGCCATCTACCGGCCATCAATTTATCCGGCCAACCAGTCAAAATAGCCGGCCGACCAAATAAGTAGCAGGCCTACCAGAAGAAGTAGCCGGCTGACCATTTAACTGGTCGGTGGCCTTGCTACATGTTCTACAGGCTGAGTGCATGCCAGTTGTGCTAGCTGGTGAGCACAGACTCTGCCCTCCATACACGTGTATGGAGGGATTTGCTCCTTGAGTTAGCTTCCCTTGGAAGCTTTGCATTGCATTTTTCTATAAAAAGGGAGCCTCTCCTCCCTTTCCAGAGGTTGATCAATCTGAGATATAGCATATATACCATTCTCTCTCTATATCTCCCTCTCTCTCTCTATATTTGTGTGTTAGAGTGCCCTAAAGTGATTATTTGTCCACTTTCTCACACTAGAACACCTTGTAGCACACCACCTTTGAGTTGTTGAAGTGTTAGGGAGTTGTTTGAGGAGTCTTGGAGCTGGTTTTGATCCAAAAGGGTTGCTGGTTTGGTGTTTTGAAAGAGGTCTTCAAGGATGAGACACTTACCCTCTCATTCCTTCTTTTTATGTACAAGCTTTTAGGCTTTCTTGCATATTGATTCGAGCTTAGCTATAAAATGAAAAAAGTTTTGTATTTGCATGATTAACATGTTTGTTTAAGGTCATTTTGGTGTTGGGGGTCGTCCACCCCCTCTTAGGCCTTGTTTGGCCTCATTTTGAGCCTTATCGGTTGAGCTTTGGAAATTTCGTGTATTGGCCTTCTCACCACTGAAATCCAGAGGATTTTAAGTGGTGATGAAGTGGTTTTAAGGTCTTGTATAAGGGAGGAACACCCTATAGACACCCCATTTTTGACCGTCGTCAAGACTTGGACATCATCGTTTGAACACTCGGTGATCATCCTTGTTCGTGTTCGTCTTGAGTTCCCGGAGGTCTCGGCTATGCGCCCTGCCTCAGGATCTCTCGACTCGACTGTTTTGTGTCTGGTTTTGCACCAAACACTTGTTGTTTTGCTTCTGAGGGCGGGGAATGGCTTGTTGGCCATCTCCATATTCCACCGGCCTTCCCATAGCATCACCGGCTGTTTATGGGTGCCACCAGCCATGGTCTCTTAAAATCAATGGCCGGTCGGCACTATATTTGGCCGGCCGGCACTTTATTCTGCCGGCGACCTCTTTTGCTGCCCGATGGGATTCCTCTGCACCTTTGAGGCATGGTGCATGCCTGCTGTGCCAGTTGGAATGCACCATCACTTCTCCCTGTGCAGTTTTTGGCTGGTGTGAACCTTTGAACCCCCTTTCCTTCTAGAAGCTTGAACCCTTTGGCACCGGCCTTATCAGTTTTTGGCCAGCTGTATTAGCTTCTCCAAGAAGCCAAGAACCCTTTTGCACCCTTTGCCCCTTTCATCTAGCTTCTTGGAGAAGCTTAGAACCTTGGCCTTTGCCTATATAAGCACTCATCCTCTCCCTTTGTTTGGGGGTTAGAGCTTTTGAATCAAAAAACCAGAGCTTCTATATCTATATATCTGATATATCATCCTCTCTCTCTATATCTCCCTCTCTCTCATCCTTAGGGTGTGTTTGGAAGCCTAAAAGTGCATTTTGACCTTATTTTTGCACTAACACACACACCATTACACCTTGCTTCGAGATTGAGAGGCATTGAGGGTTGTTTATTGAGGTTTTGGACTGATTTTGATCAGTAGGGAGTGGCTGGATCATCTGTTCTTCAAGGTTTCTTCAAGGGTGAGACATTTGCTTTAGTTTCCCCAATCTTGCACTAGTTTTCTACCTGTCTTGCATGCTGATTTAGGCTTTGTGTATAACATGAAAAAGTCTTGTTTTCTTGTGCTTAACATCTTTCATTAAGGGTGTTTTGGCATTGGGGGTCGAACTCCTCCCCTTAGGCCTCTTTTGGCTTATTTTGGTGCCCTTTTCTTTAAGCTTTGTTTACTTTGTTGTGTTGGTCTTCTCACCACTGAAATCCAGTGGATTTCTAGTGGTGATGGAGTTATTTTGAAGTCTTGAGTAGGGGAGGGACACCCCTCTCCCCTTTGTCCTTCTTTTACCTTTGTTTTGGCTTAAAAGGGCAACATGCATGCTTGGTTGTTTTTGGTCCCATCTCAGAGGTTTTTGGGTGCTTATTAGTCATGTTATATCTCTGTCTTTGGTCAGATTTGTCGCCCTTAGCATGCATCTTGTACTTGCTTTGTAATTCCTTATCTTGCCTAGAAATGTGCCATGTGTTTAGCCTAGTATATCTTCATGATTTGGCTTAGCTTATTGAAGCTTTTGGTCATGATTTGTCATGCTTTAGGTCTGTTGGCCACTGTTTTTGTCATGTTTGTCGTGTTTTACATAGCTCCTTTGCATTCTAGAATTTTGGCCCTGCGCGAATGAGTCATTAGCATGCTTTGGTTAGGTTGTTTAAATGATTTGGAGTCACTTCTTATGCTATTTCAGTCCCTATATCATGCTTGTATGACAGCATTCATCATCCTTTTATGCCTTGAGGTGTTGTAGTTTTGTGCCTTGAAATGGGCATTGTGCATGCTTGCATGTTTAGGTCACTTGGGTTGCCATTCATGAGGGTTTTGGGGTGTGTTTTAATGCATTAAAACTCTATTTTTTTTTGTTGTTCCATTCATACCATGTGTGGATATGATAGTTGTGGTAGAAGGCTTCTTTTATGCCTTAGCCTTATGCTCTTTGGTATGCAAGTTTGCATGAGTATTTGCCCATCATTCCATCACTTTTGGCCACTGTTTTGGGGTGTGGCTGAGGGTCCTCCATCTTAGTGTAAGTCCATGGATCATATATTTGCATCTTGTAGTATGCTCATGACATTGCATGTTGTGGTATCCTTATGGTTTGTGCATTGTTGCATGCCCACCTCTTTACATACTTGCCTATCTAGTGTGCATTGTAGTATTGCTTGTAGTGTTGCATGCTAGTGGCATTACCATGTTGTTTGCATGATAGTTTGCATTGCATCACATTTGACATGTTTAGCATCTTAGCTTCTTGTTGCATTTTTGAGCCATGTTTGCACAACATGCATTGCATTGCTTGGGTTTGGGGTGTCAAACCTAGTGTGAGGGTGAGAGGTGTTCATACTACAAGTGATGAAACACATCTCAACCCTTGGTCACCGAGGCCCTTGACTTTAACATGATAGGGTCTTGGTCCTCATTTGTGTGTTGCATGCATTTTACATTGAATGGCAAGTTTGGTCCCTTAGGCTATCATGCGCAATTGATGGCCCAAGGATCAAGGACCATGCTCCCCTGAGTTCAATACATGATAGGGAACATGACCATGCTTACATGTGCTTGAAATTCTATGCCATGCACTACCTGTCCTCTGCTGCTGTCAAAAACCAGCTTCTGCAGGAAGTTTTTGCTGACCGGCACTATAGAATGCCGACCGGCCGTATATTGGTGACCGATAGACTTGAAAGCAGCCGACGGAAGTTTCCTATGGCCGGTGGTCATTTCACTTAGCTGGTGGTGTTATGCAGTGCTCATTGAAGATACCCTGAGACTTTGGCAATTTTCAGAGGAGCAGGTCAGCATTAATAGAGGCAGCAGTGGCATGGTACGGCTTTCCGGGCAACATGGACCGAGCATGCATCATTTACACATCCCGAGGCGGGGGCTGCGGCCGTCTTCTCTTTGCATTTAATTTGTTAATTAGATTAGAATTTTGTAATATTTAACTTAGTATTATTTATTCGGATTGTAATATTTATTCGGGCCTTCCGAGCGAGGGCAATTGTGTAATAAGTGTGCGTGAGTGTGTGTATGTCTTCTAACCCCACGTCTTTCTTCCCTTTTATTTACCCGCTTATGATGGTAGACTAGGGCATATTTAAATTAGCATACCTTATGCTATGCATGCGTGCATCCATACATTTGTCTTACATGCACCAGGCTCGGTACATCATGCTAACTACACTCGTATTTCAATTCCAAGTTGAGTATTTGTTAGTTGTAGCATTTCACATGCCATGTTTAGGATAGCCGAGCCTGTTTGGATTGCATCTTTGCATGTGTTGCATTAGCCATTTCAAATATGAACTAGGATCATGCATGTGATTACTAACTGGTTTCTATTTTGGCTCGGAGTACTAGGTGAGCTTTTATGCTTTAGCATGCCGCATGCGTGTGAGCGTTGCCATAAATGCATGATTACCATGAGGCTAGCTGCTTATGTGATATAACTGCTTGAATGCCTGTGGATGGAGGTCGAATTGCTTAAATTGGGATAACGCATTAAAACTGTGAATTTTAAGCCCACTAGATAGTGGCAAAACCATCTTTTCTAAAAGCACACTTGAGGGTGGCAAAACCTGCATTTTAGCCTACTTGCGAGTAGCAAACCATCTTCAAAACGAACATGCAATGTTTTGTTCCAATTTAGGCGATTTGGTCTATACTTGTTTGCTGCGCGCATAACATAGTAATTCTAGGCTAATAAATGGAATAAGAATACATAACGTTTTCAAAAACGGATATCACGGTTAGTAGAGGCCGATCTTCAGATCGGGCGAGAGGGAGTGCTCATAGCTGACCTTCCCCAATCGTACCCTAGTTCCCGAGCCGAGGCAACTTTGGTGATGACGGGCACATGGCCTTTGGCACCGAGTCAGGGTTTCCTAAATTCCCCCTTAAAAAATATTTAGGTGGCGATTCTGTATCTGGAAAAGCAGTCCATGTTTGGCACTTCTTTTCTAAAAATCTGTTTTTCTTAAAACGATTTGCCGGATTTGGACTCTTTGGTTCAGATTAAGAACCGTGACACAAATCGAGTCCGAACTGCAGCGAGGTCCCTCGCGAACGTGTTACAGTTTCTGGCGACTCTGCTGGGGATTTTAGAGAGCTTGACTCGAACTCATGATATCCTGTTTTGATTGGTGCGCCTAGGACACCGTGTTCGCCATCTGCCATTCCTGAACGGTTTGCCGAAGACTTGTCTTGTCAAGGCATGACCATAAGGCTGACCGGTTGTGGGCTCTGACAGTATGGGAACACAAACCCCGATTTTACTGGGGCACCCCTTTTGACCATTCGACCTAGTGCATATTGAAATCCATAGTGACCATTCCAAACTAGGACAGGTTGCTCACTCGATGTTAGGTTGTTTGAAACCGCTGTGTGCGTAGTGAAACCCTAGTTCCTGACAAAATAGGACAGGGAAACCCTACCCCAACATAGGGGTGTTTTGGCTCTCACTTATCTGCTATGTGCTTTAGAGTGTGCCTCTACAGGGAATGCATGTATCAGTTTGCAAGTTTGAGTATCAGGCTTGTGGGCATCAACATCAGTATTTGGGGAATCAGTTTTACCCAAGGGTATCAATTTTGGGACAGATATGTGGGGAACAGTTATCAGTATTGAGTACAGTCGTTCTGCTATCCGTTCCAGTGAAATTGAGCTGAGATGTTGTCTGTTTTCTTTTTTGCAAGGTAGTCCTAGAACTATAGCTTCAGAAGGCTCCACTATCCCCCAGGTACATTGGACTTGTGTTGATAGACTTTATCGGGTCAGAGATTCAGTTCAAGGGCAATCAGTGTTCCTTCGCCAGAGGCAGGGTGAAAACGCCAGTTAGGCACAGATCATCAGTTCAACAGTCTTCGAATCGGCGGTCATTATCCATCTCTCCTGTGCGCAGATGGGTTAAGATATCTGTTTTACCTCAGGGAGGTATACTGGTTGCTCAGTTAGATCAGAACAATATGTCGAGTCTGGAAGAGATGGTGCGCCAACTCCAGGATAGTATGAAAGCCATGCAGCAAGACGCTGTCCATCAAGCAGAATTCGCCAAGCAACAGGCTGTGGTCATAGCCCAACAGGCAGAGACAATTGCCAGGTTAGAGCAGCAAACTGGAGTATCTACTTCACACCAGGCTCCTCCTCCACCAAGAGTTCCAACACTCGGGGAGACAGCTAATGTCCAGGAAGATACGGACATTCCGACAGGGCTAGCTCTGCCCCTGGTTCTACCCCAGCTATCTAAAACACCCACCAACCTACCAGACCTCCCCTTTAATGTCGAGACAGACCCCACAGCATTGAAAGTGAGCAAGCTTGAGAAATTGTTCAAGAAATCTCAGGGGGCCCACTCCATTCCTGACATTGAAGATGGGTATACAGACTCGGCTGTGACGCTGCCGGACAGATTTAAGATGCCACACATTGATTGTTTTGACGGATCTGGGGATCCCATGGTGCATCTACGGTTGTTCTCAGAATACTAAGGCTGATGGGCCTCACCAGATTACAGAAGCTATCATTGTTTGGCCGGACCCTGTCTGGAATAGCCGCAATCTGGTATGCAAAATTAGAGAACTCTGTGAAATAGAATTGGGAAGAGATGGCTGAAGCCTTCAGTGATCAATACTCCTACAACGCACAGATTGAGGTCACAACTCGTGATCTTGAAGTCACCCGCCAAGAGCCAAAGGAGAGCTTCTCGGAATTCGTGGCCGCTGGAGGGCCAAGGCCTCAATGATGACCATTAGGCCAACGGATAAGGATCAAATACGGATGGTTGTGCGCAACCTCCAGCCCAAACTAATGCAGAAAATGATCGTGCTCCCCTTCCCTACCTTTTCAGATTTGCATGAGATGGGAGTACAGATCGAGGACGCTATGAAGCAGGGCCTTATTGACCAGGAAAAGGAGCAGCCTAGGAGGGCGTTTTCCCGCAATTCAAGTGCGACCACCAGCAGTGATACAGCTGCAAGATCTTCTGAAGTGGGCATGGTCACTACCACCACACCAAGAGTAGCCACCCCCTTTGTTGGTACATTCACTTCAAACCCCCGAACTTCAGACTATCTACCCCGAGGCGAGAGGGTTTTCACTCCACTCTTTATGCCTTTGTCTAAAGCCCTGGGGGTCCTACTCAGGAAAGGACATCTGAAACCGTTGGAACAACAGCCTCTACCCGATCCTCTCCCTCCAAAGCATGACCTGACTAAGTATTGTGCTTTTCATTAACAAACCGGTCATGACACTAACAGTTGCATCCGTCTCCGCCACGAGATACAAAATTTGATTGACAACAGGGTCATCCCCGCACCGGGTCCTGCAAAGTCTATCGGCACTTGATCAGTGAACTTGTGGGGGATAATGTGATGTGATCAAGGGATGAACCACCTGCGGGCAGCGCTCAGTTTACTCCAGATGTGGCGTATGGCACGCACTGTTTTGAGCATTTTGCGAATGCTAGTTTTTGTACTTTCTGACTTGGGTATTGGGTCAGTCTTGTCTTTTTGTATTAAGTCAGTCTTTCCATACTGAGTTAGTCGGGTCTGTCTTGTTTTGTTAAGTCAGTCCTGTTTTGTTAGAGTTGAGTGATTTCGGGGATGTTACCTCGGACATCACTTGCTTGTTTTGGTGTTTGTCTTTTTTGCTTTCTTTTGAGTCTGTTTCTGCCTTGGAGCCAGTTATGCCAACAGATTTGAATGGAACAGCAGTGATTTTCACACTCTTGTGTTTGCTTCTGCCGTGTGCCAGTTGTGCCAGAAGTTTGAATGAAATGACAGTGCTCTTCGCCTGCCTTTTCTGTACCTTTGAAGTCATTGTAATGACCTAAGTTTTTCAAAACTTTTTTCGAAACATTGTGAAAAAAACGAAGAGGAAGGAATTCCTCCGGTTTTGCAAAAATTTGATCAATTGAGAGAAAGAGAGGCATGCTAAGCCCTTAATGATTGAGATCATGCTTGTTAATATGAGTACTGAGAAGGACCTTGGCTTGATCCAGATTGGTTCTACACTGTCTTTGGCGCGAGCGATTTGTCGTTTTCTTAAAAAAAAAAATTCAAAATTCAAAAAATATTTTGCGCTGTCCTGCGAAGGCTTGTGTAGGATCGCTCTTGAGATTGTGCAGCTTAGGATCGCTCTCAGCCTCGAGATTCGACCCCTCACTTTCAAACCTTGAACCTGAGTTCAGAACGTTCAACGATCAACCACAACGTGAGGCCTGTGTGGCCATTTTGAAGCAGCCCTCGAACAAGAGGCACCAAAGTCAGATCAAGAAGATCAGATCAAAGGAAGCTTGTAAAGCTAGATCAGGAGCCCCCCCTCAAACTAGGGGCAAAAATGTCAGATATGCTCGAAGAGCCGAAGATAGATCCTTCAGTAAATCAATACAACAGCCACTCTCCTGGATACGGATGGCTTCAAAACCCTAAAACCATTTGGCATGGACTTGTTACACTTTTACCCTTTGAGAGGCTCGCTGGGCCGAAAACCCGGAAGGGCGACCCAGGCAAAAGTTAGAGCAAGAGAAAAATACAAAAAAAAACGAAAAAACAAAAAAAAAATGCAAAAGAAAAGAAAAAAAGAAAGAAAGAAAAAAAAATGCAAAAAAAAAAAGAAGAGAAAAAGAAATAAAAAAATTGAAAAGAAAAGAAGAACAAAGCTCGCAAGGTCGAAAACTCGCAACGGGCGCCTTGGCAAAAGTTAGAGCCTAAAAAGGAGAGGTTAATACCCGAGTGTACCTTAACCCCGAACTACGTGAGGCTTGATTCCCATCTTTGGGATACGTAGGCAACTTTATTCTGAAGTCCAGCCGTAAAATACTTCAAATTCAACTGTGTTCATGTGATGGTTCTAGTCATCTTTGTCTTTTCTGTATCCGGGAGTTCGGTTGTAATCATCGCTCTGAGGACTGATTACAATACACTACGGTGCCATTCAGACAAGGGGCAACTTTCCGTTGCCATTCAATGCACCGCGGTGTCATTCAAACAAGGGGCAACTTTCCGTTGCCATTCAATGCGCTGCGGTGCCGTTCAAACAAGGGGCAACTTTTCGTTGCCATGCAGCTCTCTTCGAGCAAGGGGGCAATTTTCCTCCAAATTCGAGGTTGTGCGTCTCAAGAGTAGGTTCCGTGCTTGTTAAGCATTGGCCATTTGCAAAAATAGTTTTTAAGAATTTTTACTGAAGTTGACTAATTTTCTTGAAAATTGTTCCATCTTTTCCAAAAACTGGACCATTTCTTGGACCCAAAAAAGGAAAATTTTCTGTGCTCATAGCCTGACTTGCATGATTTCAAATCAAAATCGAACAAGTGTATTAATCTAACTCTCATATCGGTCAAAATTGTTTTAGTAGAAAACCAAAACAAAAAATGGTCAAAATGATGAACTAGGGGCACAGTTGAGTCAGGTGTCTTGTCTTTCCCCTATTATCAACATACCTGCCAGAAAGAGCACTCTACCTGCCAAGAAGGGCACCCTCGAAGCTGACCATAAAAGGGCAGAAAGCTCTCACATCCTTTGAGCAACGAGGTATCGAGCCGAGTGCGAAGCACAAACTGGAAAGGATCAAGATATTCCACTCCCTCATCTGGACAGATTTGATCACATCCAAACTCCCCAGCAAAGCATCGTCAACCGATGTCAATTGCAAATCTGCTGCACATCCAGCCGCATCACAACCTCTCCATGGGAGAAGATCACTGTTGTGAGCAGAAGAAAAGAATCTAGCAGAATGCTAAGGGCAAGAGCCCGTAACTCCTTGTTTATCCACCAACCACCTAGGAGAGGGATAAAAAATGAGAGATTGAAGAATAGAGAGATGTGCGCTGAGAGAAAAAGTGAGAAAAGGCCTTTTTCAGAAAAATAGAGATTGAGTGTCAGAGTGACGTGAGAATCACAAATGAGAAAAGGGTGAGAAACAATACCCAGAGAAACTGGCTCCTCGTGCGCTGAGAGGTCTCTCGTCTTTGTAACACGTCTGTGTGTCGTGTCTCTTGTTTTGTTTGTCTCGATTCTGGATTTGAGTCGTTCCGAGCGTGTCTCGATGTGTTTAGGTTGTTTACCTTTTGTTTTTCGTTGTTGAGTCTTTTTCGCTGTGTTCAGTCGTAGGCTCAATACCTGGTTGAGAACTCATTTTCTCAATTTCAAAAAATGATTTGTTGTGTGCTCAGAGTGCTGCGTCATTCTCCACATTTGTGTAAAAAAGGGAATTTGTTCTTTCGAAAACTGCAGGGTTCAACACAGGTCATGTGAGAACAGTAAAATCAGGATCTATCTGAAGCTGTATAAGTTCCAGACTACAAAGCAAAAGAAAATAGGGAAAACCTAAGCATCTGAGTGTGTTTCACCTTCAGCAAATTCCGTGATTGTACTCCGGATGCACCTCTTCAGGCCTTGTCAGTGCTGGGAAGAATGAGTGTGCCTCTACTCTAATCTTAAGCCTACTTTAAGTCAGAATGGCAATTAACGCAGCAGTAGATGTTATCTCTCGCCAATGTAAACATGGTGTCCCCTTTTCAAGCGGAGTGTGTTACAGACCCCTTCGAGAGGTAAATCGGAGGTCGCATTTGGATTTGGACTCGTTAAGGCTTGTATGTCCTCATTCGGCATTTTGTTTCAAACATGCTTTTTAAGTTACACATTCGTCGCATTATTATGCACACCATTTCTCGCATTGTTACGCACTCCATTCGTTGCATTGTTATGCACATCTATCTAGCATTGTTATGCACCGTTACACCTGCATTGTTATGCACATTATATTTGCACTGTCGTGCACCTTTTCATTTGCGTTGTCACGCACTTTCCACTTGCATTGTTATGCACGCTCTCTTATTCGGAAACACTGGGATATGTCCTTATGTTTCCCCTCCTTGTTCTGAAACACCGGGATACGTCCCTATGTTTCTTCTCCTCATTCTGAAACACCGAGATACGTCCCTATTTTTCTTCTCCTTTTTCAAAACACTGGGATACGTCCCTATGTTTCTCATTCCTTTCTGAAACACCGGGATACGTCCCTACATTTCCCTCTTTTTCCGAAACACCGGGATACGTCTCTATGTTTCTCATTCTTTTTCGAAACACCGGGATACGTCCCTATGTTTCTCCTTCCTTCCGAAACGCCGAGATACGTCCCTATGTTTCTTCTCCATTTTCGAAACACCGGGATACGTCCCTATGTTTCTCCTTCATTCCGAAACACCGGGATACGTCCCTATGTTTCTCCTTCCTTCGAAACACCGGGATACGTCCCTACGTTTCTCTCCTATTCTGAAACACTGGGATACGTCCCTATGTTTCTCCTTCGTTTCGAAACACAGGGATGCGTCCCTATGTTTCTCTCTCTTTGGTTAAGAGCATTTGGAATACGTTCCAATGCTTATACCTTTCCGAAACACCGGGATACGTCCCTATGTTTCTTTGCATGATCATAAGTTATGCTCGGTTTTGTGCATTGTCTTGCATTCTGCCCCTGCCCTCGGGTGCATATCTTTGTATGCTGCTTGTATGCTTTGTCTAAGTCTTCGGCCTTGTCAAAAATGGGTCATCTCTGGGCTTTGACATTCACTCCCGTCATTTTTATGACTTTCGAGTTCTGTCAAAGAGGGGCAACTGTAGACACCCCATTTTTAACCGTCCTTAAGACTTGGACGTCATCGTTTGAACACTCGATGATCATCCTTGTTCATGTTCGTCTTGAGTTCTCGGAGGTCTCGGCTATGCGCCCTGCCTCAGGATCTCTCGACTCGACTATTTGTGTCTGGTTTTGCACCAAACACTTGTTGTTTTGCTTCTGAGGGCGGGGAATGGCTTGTTGGCCATCCCCACATTCCACCGGCCTTCCCATAGCATCACCGGTTGTTTATGGGTGCCACCGGTCATGGTTTCTTAAAATCAATGGCCAGTCGGCACTATATTTGGCCGGCCGGCACTTTATTCTGCCGGCGACCTCTTTTGCTGGCCGGTGTGATTCCTCTGCACCCTTGAGGCATGGTGCATGCCAGCTGTGCCAGCTGGAATGCACCATCACTTCTCCCCGTGCATTTTTTGGCTGGTGTGAACCTTTGAACCCCCTTTCCTTCTAGAAGCTTGGCCAGCTGTATTAGCTTCTCCAAGAAGCCAAGAACCCTTTTGCACCCTTTGCCCCTTTCATCTAGCTTCTTGGAGAAGCTTAGAACCTTGGCCTTTGCCTATATAAGAACTCATCCTCTCCCTTTGTTTGGGGATTAGAGCTTTTGAATCAAAAAACCAGAGCTTCTATATCTATATATCTGATATATCATCCTCTCTCTCTATATCTCCCTCTCTCTCATCCTTAGGGTGTGTTTGGAAGCCTAAAAGTGCATTTTGACCTTACTTTTGCACTAACACACACACCATTACACCTTGCTCCGAGATTGAGAGGCATTGAGGGTTGTTTGTTGAGGTTTTGGACTGATTTTGATCAGTAGGGAGTGGCTGGATCATCTGTTCTTCAAGGTTTCTTCAAGGGTGAGACATTTGCTTTATTTTCCCCAATCTTGCACTAATTTTCTACCTGTCTTGCATGCTGATTTAGGCTTTGTGTATAACATGAAAAAGTCTTGTTTTCTTATGCTTAACATCTTTCATTAAGGGTGTTTTGGCATTGGGGGTCGAACTCCTCCCCTTAGGCCTCTTTTGGCATATTTGGTGCCCCTTTCTTTAAGCTTTGTTTACTTTGTTGTGTTGGTCTTCTCACCACTAAAATCCAGTGGATTTCTAGTGGTGATGGAGTGATTTTGAAGTCTTGAGTAGGGGAGGGACACCCCTCTCCCCTTTGTCCTTCTTTTACCTTTGTTTTGGCTTAAAAGGGCAACATGCATGCTCGGTTGTTTTTGGTCCCATCTCAGAGGTTTTTGGGTGCTTATTAGTCATGTTATATCTCTGTCTTTGGTCGGATTTGTAGCCCTTATCATGCATCTTGTACTTGCTTTGTAATTCCTTATCTTGCCTAGAAATGTGCCATGTGTTTAGCCTAGTATATCTTCATGATTTGGCTTAGCTTATTGAAGCTTTTGGTCATGATTTGTCATGCTTTAGGTCTGTTGGCCACTGTTTTTGTCATGTTTGTCGTGTTTTACATAGCTCCTTTGCATTCTAGAATTTTGGCCTTGCGCGAATGAGTCATTAGCATGCTTTGGTTAGGTTATTTAAATGATTTGGAGTCACTTCTTATGCTATTTCAGTCCCTATATCATGCTTGTATGACAGCATTCATCATCCTTTTATGCCTTGAGGTGTTGTAGTTTTGTGCCTTGAAATGGGCATTGTGCATGCTTGCATGTTTAGGTCACTTGGGTTGCCATTCATGAGGGTTTTGGGGTGTGTTTTAATGCATTAAAACTCTATTTTTTTTGGTTGTTCCATTCATACCATGTGTGGATATGATAGTTGTGGTAGAAGGCTTCTTTTATGCCTTAGCCTTATGCTCTTTGGTATGCAAGTTTGCATGAGTATTTGCCCATCATTCCATCACTTTTGGCCACTGTTTTGGGGTGTGGCTGAGGGTCCTCCATCTTAGTGTAAGTCCATGGATCATATATTTGCATCTTGTAGTATGCTCATGACATTGCATGTTGTGGTATCCTTATGGTTTGTGCATTGTTGCATGCCCACCTCTTTACATACTTGCCTATCTAGTGTGCATTGTAGTATTGCTTGTAGTGTTGCATGCTAGTGGCATTACCATGTTGTTTGCATGATAGTTTGCATTGCATCACATTTGACATGTTTAGCATCTTAGCTTCTTGTTGCATTTTTGAGCCATGTTTGCACAACATGCATTGCATTGCTTGGGTTTGGGGTGTCAAACCTAGTGTGAGGGTGAGAGGTGTTCATACTACAAGTGATGAAACACATCTCAACCCTCGGTCACCGAGGCCCTTGACTTTGATATGATAGGGTCTTGGTCCTCATTTGTGTGTTGCATGCATTTTACATTGAATGGCAAGTTTGGTCCCTTAGGCTATCATGCGCAATTGATGGCCCAAGGATCAAGGACCATGCTCCCCTGAGTTCAATACATGATAGGGAACATGACCATGCTTACATGTGCTTCAAATTCTATGCCATGCACTACCTGTCCTCTGCTGCTATCAAAAACCAGCTTCTGCAGAAAGTTTTTGCCGACCGGCACTGTAGAATGCCGATCGGCCGTATATTGGTGGCCGATAGACTTGAAAGCAGCCGGCGGAAGTTTCCCATGGCCGGTGGTCATTTCACTTAGCCGGTGATGTTATGCAGTGCTCATTGAAGATACCCTGAGACTTTGGCAATTTTCAGAGGAGCAGGGCAACATTAACAGAGGCAGCAGTGGCATGGTACGGGTTTCCGGGCAAAATGGACCGAGCATGCATCATTCACGCTTCCCGAGGTGGGGCTGCGACCGTCTTCTCTTTGCATTTAATTTTTTAATTAGATTAGAAATTTTGTAATATTTAATTTAGTATTATTTATTCGGATTGTAATATTTATTCGGGACTTTCGAGCGAGGGCAATTGTGTAATAAGTGTGCATGAGTGTGTGTATGTCTTCCAACCCCACGTCTTTCTTCCCTTTTATTTACCCGCTTATGATGGTAGACTAGGGCATATTTAAATTAGCATACCTTATGCTATGCATGCGTGCATCCATACATTTGTCTTACATGCACCAGGCTCGGTACATCATGCTAACTGCACTCGTATTTCAATTCCAAGTTGAGTATTTGTTAGTTGCAGCATTTCACATGCCATGTTTAGGATAGCCGAGCCTGTTTGGATTGCATCTTTGCATGTGTTGCATTAGCCATTTCAAATATGAACTAGGATCATGCATGTGATTACTAACTGGTTTCTGTTTTGGCTCAGAGTACTAGGTGAGCTTTTATGCTTTAGCATGCCGCATGCGTGTGAGCGTTGCCATAAATGCATGATTACCATGAAGCTAGCTGCTTATGTGATATAACTGCTTGAATGCCTGTGGATGGAGGTCGAATTGCTTAAATTGGGATAATGCATTAAAACTGTGAATTTTAAGCCCACTAGATAGTGGCAAAACCATCTTTTCTAAAAGCACACTTGAGGGTGGCAAAACCTGCATTTTAGCCTACTTGCGAGTAGCAAACCATCTTCAAAACGAACATGCAATGTTTTGTTCCAATTTAGGCAATTTGGTCTATACTTGTTTGCTGCGCGCATAACATAGTAATTCTAGGCTAATAAATGGAATAAGAACACATAACATTTTCAAAAACGGATATCACGGTTAGTAGAGGCCGATCTTCGGATCGGGCGAGAGGGGGTGCTCATAGCTGACCTTCCCCAATCGTACCTTAGCTCCCGAGCCGAGGCAACTTTGGTGATGACGGGCACGTGGCCTTTGGCACCGAGTCAGGGTTTCCTAAATTCCCCCTTAAAAAATATTTAGGTAGCGACTTTGTATCTGGCAAAGCAGTCCATGTTTGGCACTTCTTTTCTAAAAATCTGTTTTTCTCAAAACGATTTGCCGGATTTGGACTCTTTGGTTCAGATTAAGAACTGTGACACAAATCGAGTCCGAACAGTAGCGAGGTCCCTCGCGGACGTGTTGCATACCCCTCTCCCCTTATTGTCTCATTTGCTTGTGTTTTGGCCCATAAGGGTAGCATGCATGCCTAGCTTTGTTTGGCTTTATTTCAGAGGTTATTTGGTGTTTATTTAGTATGTTTTACCTCTTTCCCATGTTGGTTTGTTAACCCCTTTCATGCAAAATACACTTGCCTTGTATTCCTCCATTTTGCCTAGAAATACATCTTGCCTTTGGACCATCATGCTTGCATGCTTTGGCTTAGCTTTGTGAAGTTTTTGGTCATGTTTTAACATGCTTAAGATCTGTCTTGAGTCTTTGGAGCCATGCTTGCCATGCTTTATATAGCCTCTTTGTATTCTAGCTTGTTGGCTTCGGGTGTGTGAGTCGTTAGCATGCCTCATTTGGTCTATTTCAGTGATTTGGAATCATTTGTCAGGCCATTTCAGTTCATGTTTTATGCCTAAATGCTTGCATTTGTTACCCTTTTAATGCCTTGAAGAGTTGTGGTCTTATGCTCCATGTTTGGGCTTTGGTGTATGTCTCTTTGTTTAAGTCATTTGGGATGCCATTTATGTGGGTTTTGGGGCTTATTCTAACATACCATAGCTCTGATTTTTGTTGGTCTAATGCCCATGTTTGTCTCTTTTATGGATGCTTAGAGTTGCCTCTTTCATGCCTTAGGTGATGGGCCTTGGGATATGCAGGCTTGCATATGTGATTTGTGCTCTTGTTGCATCATTTTGGCCACTGTTATGGACAAGGCTGAGGTCTGTCCACCTATAGTGTAAGACCATGGGTCATGCATTTGCATTTTTTTGTATGCTCATTACATTGCATGGTTGTTGCATCCTTGTAGTTAGTGCATTGTCTCATGCCTATCACTTTGCATAATTGTCTATCTAGCTTGCATTGTAGTGTTGCATACTTGTCATATTGCCATGGTGTTTGCATGATATGTTACATTGCTCATGTTGCATTGCATTAATTACATGTTTTCGCATTGCATTTTGCACACATGCATTGTATTATGTTTGGTTTGGGGTTTCAAACCAAACATGAGGAATGAGGTGTGTTTGTACTTAAAGTGACGAAACGCGTCTCACTCCTCGGTCGCCGACGTCCTTGATCTGCATGCATCGAAATGCGTGATTGGTGGCCCGAGAACCGAGGCCCACACTCCCTTGAGTCCGCAACATGATAGGGAGAGTGGACATGCACATATTGTCTTGAAAATTCCATACCATGCCTTGTCTATCCTCTGTTGCTGTCAAACCAGTATTCTGTAGGCATAAATGGCCGGCCGACCACTTGAAGTGCCGACCGACCATCAGTGTCCAGCCGGTGGCCCAGTCTTTGGCAGATAAGAACATTATCATGGCCGATAATACTCTATCATGGCCGGTGGCATCCCACAACACTCAGGGAGTGATCCAGAAGGGTCCTGGAAATTTTCATGAACTTTAGAGGAGCAAGGCAGTGTAAATAGAGGCAACAGTGGCATGGTACCGGGTTTCTGAGCAAGGCGAGTCAAGCATGCATCATCCACGCATTTCGAGGCAGAGCTGTGGTGGTCTCTTTAGTTTCATATTTAGATTGTTTCTGTAATTAATTTGTTGATTAATTAGAAGTTTTGTAATTAATTAATTAGTTAGTCAGCTAGTTAATTAGTTAAATCTGTATTATTTATTCGGACCCTCCGAGCGAGGGCAATTTTGTAATAAGTGTGGGTGCGTGTGTGCATGTCTTCCAACCCCACGTCTTTCTCCCTTTTACTTACCTGCTTTCAATGGTTAGTATTAGGGCATGTTTAAATTAGCATATCTTATGCTATGCATGCGTGTATCCATACATTTGTCTTGCATGCACCGGGCTCGGCGCATCATACTAACTGCATTGTATTTCAATTTCAAGTTGAATACATGTTAGCTTTAGCATCATCATATGCCATCTTAGAATAGCCGAGCCTATTTTTAGTTGCATTTTGCATGTGTTGCATTAGGCATTTCAGCATAGTTAGGACCATGCATTGATTTCTAACATAGCTTCTATTTTGGCTTGGAGTACTCGGTAAGCATTTATGCTTTAGCATCCTTGCATGCATGTAAGTGGCTGCCATGATAGCATGCTTACCATGAGGCTATGTGCTTATGTGATATAACTGTCTGAATGCCTGTGGGTGAAGGTTGGATTGCTTGAATTGGAACAATTCATTGAAATCCGTATTTTAGCCTACTTGCGAGTAGTAAACTTCAAAACATTTCCAAACAAACGGGTATGCAATGCTTTGTTTCAAATTAGGCGATCTGGTCTATACTTGTGTGTCATGCGCATCACATAGTAAATTCTAGCTAATTAAACCAGAATAAGAACACATAACGTTTTCAAAACTCGATATCATGGTTAGTAGAGGCCGATCTTTGATCGGGCGAGCGGGGGTGCTCATAGCGACCTTCCCCAATCGTACCCATGTTCCCAAGCCGAGGAAACTTTGGTGATGACGGACACGTGGCCTTAGGCAATGAGTCAGGGTTTCCTAAATTCTCCCAAAATAGAATATTTAGGTGGCGACTCTGTATCTGGCAAAGCAGTCCATGTTTGGCACTTCCTTACAAAAATCTGTTTTCCAAAACGATTTGCTGGTTTTGGACTCTTTGGTTCAGATTAAAAACCGTGACAATTTGAGTCATGAACTGTAGTGAGCCCCAATAAACAAAACGGGATTCCCTCCCGGGACGGTCGGGGACTTCTACAGAATGTCAAAGCCCAGAGACAACCCATTTTTGACAAGGCCGAAGACTTAGACAAACAGGCAAGATAAAAGAGATGCCCCTGCAGGCAGGGGAAAGATGCAAGACAATGCACAAAGCCGAGCATAGCTTATGATGACGCAAAGAAAGCTATAACGAAGCATAACATGCAACAGTTTTAAGCAAGCATATACAAATCTAACTATATTGCATGCAGAAAAGGGTGTAAGAGAATTACTGCAATTCTCACTACGAACATAGTGTGCATGTGTGATGGATACACAAAGCGAATGTGTGATAGATACACAAAGTGAGCATGTGTGGTAGATACACAAAGCGGACGTAGTGTGATGGATACAAAAAAGTGAACACAAAGTGTGATAGATGCACTAAGTGAACAAGGTATGATAGATACACAAGGTGAGTGGAGTGTAATAGATACACAAGACGTGAACAGAGTGTGATGGATACACTAAAGGTGAACACAAATTGTGATAGATGCACTAAGTGAACAAGTGTGATGGATACACAAAAGGTGAACACAAAGTGTGATAGATGCACTAAGTGAACAAAGTATGATAGATACACTAAAGGTGAACACAAAGTGTGATAGATGCATTGAGTGAACATGTGTGATGGATACATAAAAGGTGAACACAAAATGTGATAGATGCACTAAGTAAACAGAGTATGATAGATACACTAAAGGTGAACACAAAGTGTGATAGATGCACTGAGTGAACAGGGTATGATTGATATACTACGAAGTGTGATAGATGCACTAAGTGAACAGAGTACGATTGATATACTAAATGTGAACACGAAGTGTGATAAATGCACTTAGTGAAAAGAGTATGATTGATATACTAAATGTAAACACGAAGTGTGATAGATGCACTTAGTGAACAAGTGTGATGGATACACTAAATATGAACACGAAGTGTGATAGATGCACTTAGTGAACAAAGTATGATAGATATACTAAAGGTGAACACGAAGTGTGATAGATGCACCGAGTGAATAGGTATGACGGATATACTAAATAAATAAAGTGTGATTAATACACTAAATGAATGAAGTGTGATAGATACAGAAAATGAGAAGGTGTGTGATAGATACACAAAAGTGAATATGTGCGTGATAGATACACAAAATGAGAATGTGTGTAATAGATACACAAAATGAATGAAGTGTGATTGATACACTAAATGAGTGAGAGTGTAATAGACACACAAAGTAAATGAAGTGTGATTGATACACTAAATAAATGAGAGTGTAATTGATACACTGAATGAAGTGTGATTGATACACTAAATAGATGATCTTAAACGGAACTTCTTTGAATGAACCGTACATACAATATCGTGCATGACTGAGAAAGAAATTTGATAGGTACAATGCATTACAATGCATGATGCTTAAGGAAAGCAATAAATGGACAAAGCGGCGCTTTAGAAAGCACCTCATGAGATGAGTGGCGGTGAACCTCTCTTCTCCGACGGGGATCTCCCCTTGTGCTCTTTAAACACTTACCTTCAACTCACAGTACAAAGGCTTTGAAATACTGACAAGGGTTCTTCACATAGAACACTTTGGATGCTGCCTTTCTTCCTGATCATATTCACAACTTTCCCTATTCTCCAACGGGGTGACAGACTAGGTTGGTTCAGTATCCAGAATTGAGGTGCATACACGCTATCTCAACCTATGGGGCTTCCATATAGATTTCAAGCCGGGGATACACCCCTGGGTATTTAAACCAGACTTTAGTCCCAGAAATCCTGAACCTTTACGTTCTAGGGATCAGCCATTCGAACTCTAGTTTCCACCGTCGCAGTTGGTCTCCTAGGAACTCATTGCAAACACGGCCATGATGTCCCTGGCACGAAATGGTACTCGAGGAAAGCACTTCTGATCGCCATTCTGGCTTGAAGCAGACTTGATCTTGAGCTTGAGGTAGAGGCACACTCACACTTCGGAGCATTGGCAAGACCTGAAGAGGTACACACGGAATGTAGTCTCGGAACTTACTGAAGTTGAAACAAACTCAGATACCCGACATTTTCCCTCTTTTCTTTTGCTTTGTAGTCTGGAACCCATATAGCTTCAAATAGGTCCTGGTTTTACTATTCTGACATGACCTGGGTTGAACCCTGGGGTTTTACGAAAGAACGAATCTTGTTTTGCACAGATGTGGAGAATGGCACGGCAGTCGAAGCGCAAAATGATTTTATTTTTTTGAAATTGAGAGATGAGTTCTCGACCGGATATTGAGCCTATGACTGACCATAGAAAAAATGACTCAACAACGGAAAGCAAAAGATAAAACAACCTAAACAGATCCGTTGACACTCAAAACGTCTCAAAACAAGAATCGAGACAAACAAAGACACAAACACAACACTCGGATGTGTTACAAAGGCAAGAGACCTCTCGGTGCACGAGGAGCCAGTTTCTCCGGGTATTGTTTCCCGTCCTTCCTCATTTGTGATTCTCACATCACTCGGCCCTCAGGCTCTGTTTTTCTAAAAAAGAAGCCCCCTTTTCTCACTTTTTCTCTCAGCGCACATCTCTCTATTCTTTAATCTCTCATTTTTTATCCCTCTCCTAAGTAGTTGACGGATAAACAGAAAGTTGTGGGCTCTTGCCCCTAGCATTCCGCTAGATTTTTCTTCTTGTTCACAACAGTGAGTTTCTCCTACAGAGGGGCTGCGCTACAACTGGGTGTGTAGCAAATCTGCAGCTGACATCGGTTGACGATGCTTTGCTGGGGAGTTTGGACGTGATCAGATCTGTCTAGATGAGGGAGTGGAATATCTTGATCCATTCCAGTTCGTGCTTCGCACTTGACTTGATACCTCGTTGCTCGGAGGGTGTGAGAGCTTTCTGCCCTTTTGCAGTTAGCTTCAGTGGTCCCCTTTTCCGGCAGGTATGATGCCCTTTCTGGTAAGTGCATTGATAAAGGGAGAAAAGACAGAAAACCTGACTCAACTGTGCCCCTAGTTCATTATTTTGACCATTTTTGTTTTTGGCTTGCTACTAAAACAATTTTGACCAATATGAGAGTTAGATTAACATGCTTGTTCAACTTTTCTGATTTAAAATCATGCAAGTTAGGTTATGAGCATTGAAAATTTCCTTTTTGGGTCCAAGAAATGGTCCAGTTTTGGAAAAGTGGAATAATTTTCGAGAAAATTAGTCAACCTCAGTAAAAATTCTCAAAACTGTTTTTACAAGCGGCCACTGCTCAATGAGCACGGAACCTGCTCTCGAGATGTACAACCTCGGACACATAACAATGAAAAATTGCCCCTTGTTTGAACGACACTGCATGGCAACGGAAAGTTGCCCCTTGTTTGAATTGCGTCGCAGCGTATTGGCAACGGAAAGTTGCCCCTTGCTTGGATGGCACCGTGGTGCGTTGTAATCAATCCTCAGAGTGACGATCACAACCGAACTCTCGGATACAGAGAAGGCAAAGACGATCAAAACCATTACATGGACACAATCGATTTTAGAGGTGTTTGTGGCTAGACTTCAAAATGAAGTTGCCTACGTATCCCAAAGATGGGAATCAAGCCTTACGTAGTTCGGGGGTTAAGGTACACTCGGGTATTAACCTCTCCTTTTGCGCTCTAACTTTTGCTAAGGTCGCCCTTCTGGGTTTTCAACCTTGCGAGCTTTGTTCTTCATTTCTTTTCATTTCTTTTCATTTTCTTTTCTTCAATCTTTTCAAGATTTTTTATTTCTTTTTCTTCATTTTTTTTTGCATTTTTCTTTTCTTTTTTTCTTGCTCTAACTTTTGCCTGGGTTGCCCTTCCGGGTTTTTGGCCCAGCGAGCCTCTCAATGGTAGAAGTGTAGCTTTGTCCATGTCAAATGGTTTTGAGATCCTAAAGTCATCTGAATCCAGGAGAATGGCTACTATTTGCTGACGATGCAGGAGTCTATCCAAAGGGGGGCTAAATCTGCCCCTAGTGTTGTGGTAGGAACTCAGTTATCCTTCAGCAATACTTTCTTCTTTCCTCCCTTCTGGGATTTGGCATTCTTGCCGATCTTCGTCTTTGACTCTTCGAGCACATCTGACATTTTTGCCCCTAATTTGAGGGGTGCTCCTGATCTAGCTTCACAAGCTTCTTGATCTGACTTTTCTTGCCCCTAATTCGTGGGCTTCAAATCTGGCCACACAGGCCTCACATTGTAGTTGACCATTGAACATTCTAAACCCAAGTTCAAGGTTTGAAAGTGAGGGGTCGAGCTTCGAGGCTGAGAGCGATCCTAGGCTGCACAATCTCAAGAGCGATTCCACACAGGTCTTCGTAGGACCGCGCAAAACATTTTTTTAAATCTTTTAAGAAAGTGACAAATCGCTCGCGCTGAAGACAATGTAGAACCAATCTGGATCAAGCTAGGATCCTTCCTAGTACTCACAATAACAAGCATGATCTCATTCATTAAGGGCTTGGCACGCCTCTCTTTCTCTCAATTTGATCAAATTTTACAAATCCCAAGGAATTCCTTCTTCTTCGTTTTCACCGCAATGTACGAAAAAGTTTTGAAAAACTTAGGTTTATGCAACAATTTTAAGGCACAGAAGAGCAGGTGAAAAGTACTGCCACTTCATTCAAACTTTCTGGCACAACTGGCGCAAGGCAGAAGCAAACACGAGAGTATGAAAATCACTGTTGTTTCATTCAAAATCTGTTGGCATTACTGGCCCCAAGGCAGAAAACAAGCAAGTGATGTCTGAGGTAACACCCCCGAAATCACCTGACTCTAACAAAACAGGACTGACTCGATACAACAAAACAGACCCAACTGACTCAATACAAAAAGGCTGACTATATACAAAACAACAAGACTGACCCAATACCCAAGTCAGAAAGTACAAAAACTAGCATTCATAAATGCTCAAAACAGTGCGTGCCATATGCCACATCGGGAGTAAACTGAGCGCCGCCCACAGCTAGTTCATCCCTTGATCACATCACATTATCCCCCACAAGTTCACTGATCAAGTGCCGATAGACTTTGCTGAGCTGGTGCGGCAATGACCTTGTTGTCAAACAGATCTTGTACATCATGGCGAAGACGAAAGCAACTGTAAGTGTCATGACCGGTTTGTTGACGGTAGGCACAGTATTTAGTGTGGTCATGCTTTGGAGGGATAGGATCGGGTAGAGGCCGTTGTTCCAATGGTTTCAGATATCCCTTCCGAAGTAAGGCCTCTAGAGCCTTTGACAAAGGCATATAAAGTGGGGTAAAAACCCTCTTGACTCGAGGTGGATATTTGGTTTTCTGTGAGCTACTTTCGGACGCACCGGTGAATGGGGTAGTTGTTTTTGATGCGGTGGTGGTGACCATGCCCACTACAGAAGATCTTGCAGCTACATCGCCATTGGTGGTCGCATTTGAGCTGCGGGAAAATGCCCTCCTGGGCTGTTCTTTCTCCTGGTCAAGAAGGCCCCGCTTCATAACGTCCTCGATCTGTACTCCCATCTCATGTAAATTTGAAAAGGTGGGAAAGGGGAGAACGATCATCTTCTGCATGAGCTTGGGTTGGAGGTTGCGCACAACCATCCGAATTTGATCTTTGTCAGTGGGCCTAAGGGTCATCATTGAGGCCTTGGCCGTCCAGTGGGCTACGAAATCAGAAAAATTTTCCTTAGGCTCTTGCCTTGTTGTCTCAAGATCACGGGTTGTGACCTCGATCTGCATATTATAGGAGTACTGAGCGACAAAAGCCTCGGCCATCTCATCCCAATTCCTCTTAACATCGTCTTCCAGTTTTGCGTACCAGATGGCCGCCACACCCGACAGGGTCTAGCCGAATAAAGAAAACTTCTGTAGTCTGGTGAGGCCCATCGGCCTTAATATGTCTAAAAATAGTCGTAAGTGCACCATGGGATCCCCGGACCTGTCAAAGCGGTCAATATGTGGCATTTTAAAGCGATCTGGCAGCGCCACGGCCGCATCGGTATACCCATCCTCAATGTCCGGGATGGACTTGACGCCCTGAGATTTCTTGAACAGTTTTTCAAGCTTGCTCACCTTCGATGTTGTGGGGTCCACCTCGGACTCAAAAGGAGAATCCGGCAGGTTGGTAGGTGTTTTGGATAATTAGGGTAGGATTGGGGGCGGAGCCGGTCCTGTCGGAATGTCCGTATCTCCCTGGACATTTGGTGCCTCCTCGGGTGCTAGAACTCCTAGTGGGGGAGGGGCTTGGTGCGAAGCAGATGCTCCGATTTGCTGCTGTAGCTGGGTAATTTGCTCTGCCTGTTGGGCCATGACAACGGCCTGCTGTTTGGCAAATTCTGCTTGACGAACAATGTCCTCCTTCATGGCTTTCATGCTCTTTTGGAGCTGACGCACCATGTCTTCCATCCCTGACATATTGCCCCCTGACATACTGCCCTGATTTATCTGAACTGCCGGTGTATCTATCTCTGTAAAAACAGATATCTCAACCCAACTGCGCACTGGTGAGATGGATAATGACTGCTGATCCAAAGACTGTTGCACTGATGATCTGTGCCTGACTGGCCTTTTTATCCTGCCTCTGGCAAAGGAACACTGATTTCCCTTGAACTGAATCTCTGACCTGACAAAGTCTATCAGCACAAGTCTGATGAACCTCGGGGGATATTGGAGCCTTCTGAAGCTACGGTTCCAAGACTACCCCCTTAGCAAAAGAGAAAACATGCAGCATCTCAGCCTGATTTCACCAAAACAGATATGAGCAGCCGAATAACTATGCTCTCTACTGAATTCTGTCCAAGATTCTGCCTATAAACTGATACCCTCAGGTAAAACTAATTCCCAAATACTGATGCCCGCAGGCCTGATACCCAAACTTGCAAACTGTTACATGCATTCCTGTAGGGACACACCCTAAAAGCACATAGCAAGCAAGTGAGAGCCAAAACACCCCCATGTTGGGGTAAGGTTTCCCTGTCCTATTTTGTCAGGAGCTAGGGTTCTACTATGCACGCAGCGGTTTCAAACAACCTATAATCGGGTAAGCAACTTGTCCTAGCTTTGAAATGGTCACTACAGATTTCGAATATGCACTAGGTCGAATGGTCAAAAAGGGTGCCCTGGTATAACCAGGGTTTGTGTTCCCGTCGTGGCAGAGCCCGCAACAGGTCAGCCTTATGGCACGCTTCTCGAAGCAAGCCTCCGGCAAATCGTTCAGGAATAGCATACGGCAAACACGGTGTCCTAGGCACACCAATGCACATGCAATGCAAAGAAACACATAAGTGTAATCAAAACAAGATATCATGAGTTCGAGTCAAGTTCTCTAACTCCCCAGCAGAGTCGCCAGAAACTGTAGACGTCCCCGAACGCCCCGGGAGAGAAATCCCGTTTTGTTCATATGGGCTCACTACAGTTCGGACTCAAAAGTCACGGTCCTGTATCTAATCTCACAGAGTGCAATGCAAGACCGATGAATCATTAAAGAGTCCAAATCCGGCAAATCATTTTTGAAAACAGATTTTTTGAAAGAAGTGCCAAACATTGACTACTTTGCCAGATACAGAGTCGCCACCTAAATATTTTATTTTGGGAAATTTAGGAAACCCTGACTCATTGCCTAAGGCAACGTGTCCGTCATAACCAAAGTTGCCTCAGCTCGGGAACTTGGGTACGATTGGGGAAGGTCACTTCGTGAGCACCCTTGCTCGCCCAATCAAAGATCAGCCTCTACTAACCATGATATCTAGTTTTGAAAACGTTATGTGCTCTTATTCCGGTTATTAGCCTAGATTTACTATGTGATGCGCACAGCATACAAATATAGACCGGATCGCTTGAATTGGAACAACACATATCATGTTTGTTTTGAAAATGGTTTGCTACTCGCAAGTAGGCTTAAAATGCAGATTTTGCCACCCTCGGGTGGGCTTAGAAAATAAGATGATTTGCCACTCTCAAGTGGGCTTAAAACTCACAATTGATTAATTGTTCCAATCCAAATAACCCAACCTTCACCCACAAACATACAGGCAGGTATACCACATAAGCACGTAGCCTCATGGTAAGCATGCTATCATGGCAGTCACTCACACACATGCAAGGATGCTAAAGCATAAACACTTACCAAGTACTCCAAGCCAAAACAGAAGCTATGTTAGAAATCCATGCATGAATCCTAACTATGCTGGAATGCCTAATGCAACACATGCAGGAATGCAATTACAATAGGCTCGGCTATTCTAAAGATGGCATGTGATGATGCTACAACTAACATGTATTCAATTTGGAATTGAAATACAAATGCAGTTAGTATGATGCGCCGAGCCCGGTGCATGCAAGACAGATGAATGATGCAAACATGCAAGCATAAGTATGCTAATTGAAACATGCCCTAATCTAGCCATCATAAGCTAGTAAATAAAAGGGAGAAAGATGTGGGGTTGGAAGACATGCATCACACGCACGCACACTTATTACAATTGTGCCCTCGCTCCGAGGGTCCGAATAAATAATACAGTCCGAATAATAATTACAGTCCGAATAAGTACAAAACCCTAATTAATTAACAATGTAACTAGGAAAACAAGTAAATTAGCATGCAAATCCATGGACCGCCTCAGCTTTGTTCCGAATGATGAAAGATGCATGCTCGAGTTGCCTTGCGCGGAAATCCATTGCGATGCCCTGATTCGCCTCTGTTTGCAATTAATGCCGGAATGCTGTGCAAGTCTTTAGAAAGCTGCTGATTTTCTGATTTGCTGCAACAGAGAGGAAGAAATGCGCATAGCAAAGTATTTTTACATATGTACGCATGACTACTCTTCAGGGAGTGTAGTCCTTGATCCTCGTGCCACTAATCACGCATCTCGATGCATGATGGCCGAGGAGTCGAATTACACGACTCGATGTGAAATGAATGCACATATAAACACAACAAGACCTAAACTCCATCATGGATAATCCGGAGTGTCGGCGACCGGGAATTGAGACACATTCTTTCACTCGGAGTATGAAACGTCCCTCGTTTCTCGTGCTTGGCCTAACTCCTATCCTAAACATATTGCAAATGAGATGGCATACACAATGCGACTAACATACAACCTAGCATATGCAATGCTATGAAATGGCATACACAATGCTCGATGTAACATGGCATACACAATGCTCTAACATGCAACTCAGCATACACAATGCTATGGACCGAAATGGCATACACAATGCACGATGTAACATGGCATACACAATGCTCTAATATGCAACTCAGCATACACAATACTATGGACCGAAATGGCATACACAATGCACGATGGACTTACACCAACATGAGTAGACCTCAGCCACACTCACATCAGTGCCCATTAGATGAAAATGAGACAACCGAAATGCGTGCACACATGCACAAATACCAAGGACCGAACCTAAGGCATCAAATGCCATTCTACCAAGGCATGGCAAGGGATGAAAGATGGCATACAAACATGCAATTTCCAGCACTGAAATATGATGCGCAATGGTCCCGAATCATGGAAATATGGCACCCAATGCATGAAAGAGGCCCCGAAACTCAAAACTAGGCAAATGCATTGAACTATAATCATGCAAAGCAAGCATTATTGGATCACGAAGTATAAAAACAGAGCCAAGGCAGTCCCAAAATATGCGCAATATTAGTTCAAAGCATGGCCAAAAGGTGCTAACATGAGTGGCTAAAACAACACGCAAACTAGGCTAGTAAGCATGGGTTACATGGCATGTACATGAAGCATAAGAGAGGTCACCAAACTAGCCAAAAATAGGAACATGATATGCTAAAATATGCCCAAATAACCACTGAAATGCATCCAATGCATGCAAAAATGATGAGCTCCTTTGGAGGGCCATGCAAGGGGTTACTCAACACATGCATCAAGGACACTTAGCATAGCAAAACCAGCTCTGGAACTCAATTATGACAGCCCTAAAACTCACCAAAAATGGCCTGAAATGGCTCAAGGAAGTATACAATGAAAGGTCCCCTTAAAAGGCCTTAAGGAGGATTACTCCACACATGCATGATAGACATAAAATATGGCCAAAAGAGCTCTGGATAGAGCTAAGGTAGACCTCAAAACTCACATAATAGAGTCTGAAACAAGACTTCAAAGCATGCAAAATGGGGGTCCTTTGGAAGGCCAATAAACCTAGTAAAGAGAATGAGGGGTGAGAGGGTCACCCCTCTATGATTTTGAAGTTCAAAGACACATCTAAGCCATTGAAAATCCGCTGGATTTCAGTGGCTAAAAGGCCAAACCAAGGCCAATGCAAATGCTCACATGCATAGCTCAAAACATGAGGAAATAAAGCATGAAAGGGGGTAGATGACCCCCAACAGGGAAATGAACTTAAGAAAACATGTTTATAAGCTAAAAATAAAACTCTTTCTAGTTCATGAAAAATCTCAAAAATGCTCACAAGTAGGACTAAGATATGATGCAAAATAAGCACACAAAGAGGGATAGAGCATACAAGGAGGTAGATGGCCTCAAACAGAAAATTGTACTTAATAAAACTTCAAGAGGAGGTCAAAATAAGACACTTTTCAGTTTATGACAAAGACCAAAAATGCTTACAAATAAGGCTAATCAATGGAGCAAAATAATGTAAGAAAAGGGAAAATAGAGACTCACCCTTGAAGAGCAGATTTCCAGCAACTTCTGGACCAAGATGGGAGTTCTTTAACCTCTGCAAATCAGCTCCAAGATGCTTGGATGGATGGTGGAGGTTTTGTACTAAGGGTTGGTGTGCAAATGGCCAAGACTATTAGGGTTTTTGGAGCTCAAGTGTAAAGATATAGGGAGAGAGAGGTGTATAAGCCTTCAAAATTGTTGAACCCCTGCAAATGAAGACAAGAGGAGAGGCTCTGAAACTTCTCTTGGAAGCTTCAAATATCCTCCATACACGTGTATGGAGGATGGTCCAAATGCCTCCCAGCTGGCACAGTTGTGATGCATTCAGAGAGAGCAAAAAGCAAGAAGCAGGCAGACCAATTCAAGTGGTCGGCCGGCCACTCCCCCTGGTCGGCCGACCAGGGGTCAAAAGGTTCAAGGAGAAATGCTGGCCGGCCACCCCAGAAAGGTGTCCTCCCAGATGAGTGCAACACAACTGTATGGTGAAAAACCGAAAAATGTGATCCAGGAGAGAGAAAAACCAGCTTTTTAGCAAGTTTCAAAATGGTCAAGAAGAATTACTGGTCTGTCTACCCATATTAGTGGCCTCCCAGATGAGCACAACACAATGGTGGTATGAAAAACCAGAAATTGTGGCTCAAAAGTGAGAAAAACCAACTTTCTGTCAGAAAAATCGGCTGGAGGAAAGAGAAAAAGAGAAAGCTGGTTTCCAAGGGGAAAAGGTGGTCTCCCACCATACTACCACCTCCCTAGTAATGAAAATAGGGTCCCTACCAAAAATGGACCAAGACGGATGCAAAACGAAGGTTCGGGGGCCAAAACGCGCAGTCTGGGGCCCTGAAAACAGGCTGTTAGGCACCAGATGTGGCCTATGACCACGAAGGTGGTCTCCCGGGCCACAGTGTCCCTCTAAAGGGAGGAAACAAGGTGTGTGCCAAAAACCGGAGCAAACGGAGGTAGTTAAGCGGTCCCAAACCGAGGCACATGGCCGACGGCTCCGAAAACTAGAAACTGGTCTCCAAACGGGAAAAATGGCCTACGACCACGAAACGTAGCCTACGGCCACTGAGAGATGGTCTACGAGACATCTCCCTCCCTTCGGGAAGAGAAAATAGAGAAAACAAGACCTGGTTCGCAAACCGAGACAAAGCACAAAAGAGTCCCGAAGTCCGAAGGCAAGGCCCTCAGCCGAGACTCTGCAACCTCAGAACGAGCACAATATGCATCATCACTGAGCGCTCAATTGGTGACGTCTGAGTCTTAAGGTCGGTCAAAAATGGGGTGTCTACAGAATCCATTCCCTTTCTCTTCCCAAACATGGAGTACATCTCATTTCTCCTCTCAACTGCATACATATACAATGCATTAAAACACAGTCTTGTTCAATGACAATCCATCAGAGATTAGTTTCAATTCACCTAATCCTTATGCAATTTCTTCAACAATCATAGTTATCCTCCACCAATAGCCCAAAACAAATATTTCTAAACAGATATACAATCTCCAAGACAGATAAATTATCCAAATTTTCATAGGTGAGAGATAATACATATCTAACTCCACCATTTATATACACATCTATTCAATTTCACATTCCCAATACCAATTTCATTATTTATACAAAATAATTATTTGAACATTTTAGGGCAACATTCCATTTCTTTCAAAAATCCAATCCACATATCAGAATCAACAAATTTAACATAACACATCTTCATATCTACACCCATAATCATTTTCAATAGTTTCATTTGAAAACCCCTCTTTTGATTGTAAACCAAAACCCTAAGTTTGTCTAAAATCCTCCATATCCTAACATTATATACACAACAACAAATAGCTAAGTTAAAAATCATAGGAGAGTGTAGAAAATCCCTACCTCAAGTTTAGAAGATCTCAGAAGAAATGGAAAGACCTCAAGGATGTCGAAACCAAGCTCTATTCGGATCAAAATGTAGCCCTTGAGAAGCTCTACCTTTTTAATAAAGGTACATGGGTAGAGAACTCACTAGATCTAGGTGAAAATGTAGAGAGAACGTAGGTTTTAGAGAGAGAGACTCAAGATCTAGGGTTTTGGAATGTTTTAAAGAGAGAAAAAGATGAAAAAGTGATGTAGAAGAGGGCTGCTGCGAACTAATATAGGCACAGTCCGCTCGAGCGTAAGAAGTGACACTTGAGCATCAAACACACCGCTCGAGCGCAAAAAGTGATGCTCAAGCACAGAATGCACACTCCCAGTAGCTTTGCAGACAACAAACCAATGCTTGAGCGCAAGAAAGGCTGTTCGAGTTAAGCTCGCTCAAGCGCAGAAAGATCCGCTCAAACGTAGAATACACTCTCCCAGTAGTTTTGCAAAACTGGAAAAATACTGTGAGTTCACAAAGCTCGCTCGAGTGCAAAAAGTGCCGCTCGAGCAGAGGAGCAAAATTTTGGGCAACAAGAGTTTGAAAACAAAGCAACCAACCTACCTCGAAAGCAACGACAACAATCCAATAGCCAAATTTAAAGAATAACAAGGGAAGCAAGATATGACCAACAACACGGAATCATGAAACCTGAGTCCGGGATACAACACGGGTCAAGTCAAAATCAGAATAGCTATAACCTTCACCCCTTAAGGAATTTCGTCCCCGAAATTTCAAATCAAATTTTAAAGTTATGCTTAAACCAATTACCATAATGATCAACAATCAAGTCCATCAAGATGACCCATTCCCGGCCATCCATTCTCATCAACAAGAGGAACAATTTCTTAATATTAAATATACAATTCATATTTCCAAAACATATATAATGTTTATAATAAAATCGTATTTCCAAAACATAAAGAACATATACAATATTTCTATATTTCCAAAACATAAACAATGTTTTCATATTTCATTAACATAACAACAATACAATACATGTTCAAACATTAACAAACAAGTCCGGATACTTCTCATGGATCTCCAATTCATGTTCCCAAGTTACTTCCTCAACCTCGTGATGTTTCCACAATACCTTAACCAAGGGAATTGTCTTGCCTCGTAAGACATGGTCTCGAGTATCCAGGACTCTCACTGGTCTCTCCTCATACAAGGCATCTTTATCTACCTCCAAGTTGGTCCAATCCAACACGTGCGATGGATCTGGCTCATACTTTCGAAGCATGCTAATATGGAACACACCATGAACCCCAGAGAGCTGTGGTGGCAAAGCCAAACGATAAGCTACATCTCCAATCTGCTCAAGGATCTCGAAAGGTCCAATGAATCGAGGGGACAACTTCTTACTCTTTCCAAAAATCATCAAACCCCTCCTAGGTGATATCTTCAAGAAGACATGATCTCCCACCTCAAAAGACAAGGGTCTCTTCCTACGGTCTACATAACTTTTCTGGCAACTCTAGGCCGTGACCAAACTCTTACGGATAAGTGCAACTGTAACAACCCCAATCTATGATTAACTGCTAAACCACGATTAAAGATGCCTAATAAGTAATTAAGATGAAATTCTGACTTAGTTGCATGAGTGTTGCATTATTTGTGTTTATATTTGTCTATCATAGAAAGATCTATTCACGTTAATGTTTTGTTCTGCGAATTGCAGGCCTTATCGGCAACCGATCACGAACTTGACTTGATTTATGAGTTATTTGGAATTTTTAAAATTTTATCATAGGTTTAATTAAAATTCGATTCGGAACAAATTAAATTAGAATAATTAATGCCAATTAATTAGTCACTAATGAAATTCCCTAACCAAGCCTATATAAGGCACAAGCAAGCTCTTTAGTTCATTTTTACACTCTCATTCCTTATCTTTGAGCTCAAAAACGTGTGAGAGAGGGAGAGAGAGACCAAGAGAGAAGTGAGATCAACAAGGGAATTGCTAGAGTTTGGAACAAATTCAAGGATTTAGTTTGGAAGCTTAGTGTATTCACCATCTAGACCCTAATTGATCATCTTAGGTAAGAATTTAACCTTGTAACTTTAGAATTGAATCATTTAGCACATGAATCCAAAGAATTAAGTTGTGTAATGCTAGAATTGAGCTAGAAATCAAGGAATGTGACTCATACCATACATGCATGCATAATTCATGGATTTCAAGTGTTGATTTCAACTAATTCTCACATGCAAGGACCTATTTTTGTTCAATTCTAGGAGCTCATTGTGGATTTGCACTTTAACACTTCATTTGTACATGTTTCAAAAGCTTTGAACCCAAGTGAATACATGCATAATATGTATACATAAAATTCATGGTTTGTTTTGAAGAATTCACTTGCTTTTGGACTTTGATTTTGCGAAATGGTTTTGAATTCATGAAGTTTGACAAGTTTAAACAAGTTTTCTTCAGTTTTTGGCCCAAAAGATCATGAATTTCAGCTTTAAATTCGAGTTTTGAGCTTGGAAGGAAATCTAGAAATTCCAAAATTCTACTTTTCTGCTCGAGCGATAGATTCTGCACTTCAGCGACCACTCTGTGTTTTGCATCTCTACTCAAGTGACCAAAAGTTAGCTCGAGCGTAAAACGCATGCTCCCAGAAGTTCACATGTTTTGCAGACCGCTCGAGCAACAAGAGTTGCACTCGAACGAATACCTCATTCACATGCTCGAGCAACCATCAAGCGGAGAAATCACACAACCAATACTTTTGCAGAGTTTACAGACTGCTTAATCAAAGGAAGTCACTCACATTTTTGAACCTCCACTCGAGCAAAAAAAGTGGCGCTCGAGCGAAGGAAGTGGCGCTCAAGCGAAGGGCCTGTTTTCAACAAAACTAACTAAGTTTTTTCAAGTGCATTATGGCATCCTCATTGCATCCTAGGTATTCCTAGACCATAACTAAGACATAATAAAAAGCTTAAGACTTAGAAACACACTAAGAATGAAAGGAAATGAGTTAAGTTATATCCAGGTGTGTGTTTCAAGGTTGCATCTGTTATGTCTGTGTAGGACATGCGCCGTAAGCTATTTGATTTGCTGCTTTGTCTGTCAGCTCTAGAGCCATCTGTGAGTAATAGCTTTGTAAAGTTATGTTCACATTTAAGTATTTTCCTATATGCTATGATATGACAAGAAATGATCTGGTTTTCTAAAGTGCTCTATTCTGTAACAATGAATGATTGTCCAATTTTCTGACAAGTACTCTTGGCATCCTTAGCACAAGGCCTTAGCCCGGGGGTAACAATACCGTGGTTATGAGCATAAGGCCTTGCCAGGGGGTGATAATACCGTGGTCTCATGGCCTTTGCTCGGGGGTAATAATACCATGGTTTCACCTGGAGGTAATAATACCATGCCTTAAGTATGTTATCTGTTCCCGGTACCAGAGCTTCCTTAATGGAATTGGCAAGCATGACCCTTTTAAGCTTTGTATTTGATCTGTCAGCGCTAATGGATGTGTCATGTATGAATAAGCATGAACTCCGATTTCTGTATATGATTTGAATAAGAATATAAATATGAATTTCTTTCTGATATGAAGTCTGTTTTCTAAATCTGATGTGGGACATCATTTACTAAAACCTTTACCTTGTTATTATTCACTGGGCTTCCGCTCACTCTATTATTTATGTATGTAGGTGACTAGGCGCGTGACCAGGCTCAGAATTAATGACCTAGAGTTTGGGTTTGTCAGCCAGCCTTTGTGCCTCTCGAGGTTCCGAATATCATGTGGTCCTGTTTTGTAAACGTATAAGACTTTGTTTTCTTTTGGGTTTTTGGAACAAGTCTTCTGTTTATCTGTATACAGGGCTTAGACCCCTTTTGATTTGTAATGAACCTGACGTGAGACTATTGTATTTATGACGTCACGTATATGCATATAAAGTTTTGAAATTTTCTGTACCATGTATATCTACACAGCTCTATGGACAATGTATTTTGTATATTTGCTTCCTCAGCCCCTTATATTTTGTTATTCTAATTAGAGGCCTTTGGTAATCCCAGGAGTATTGGCCGGTTAGGACGCTAAACCTATAGTGGCGGGTTTGGATCATGACTGAGTGGTATCAGAGCACGTGTTCTTCCACACACACGAGTCCATATGAGCTATAGGATGTCCTAGAAAAGAATTAGGGGTATTCCATCTGCATGTGTGGGTGTGTGGACTATTTGAACATATCCGAACTAAAATGAATTGATGTGAACACATATGAATTAATATGAAGCAAAATGATTTGGAATTGAACATAGAGAACAAAACTATTATGCCTATGTTTATTATTGTCCTGTTTATCTATAACAATGGAAAATACAAGAAGTAATGATGCAAGTGAATCTTCCGAAGCCCGAATAGAATAGATGCGTATAGCTTTGACTGAAGTAATGACGCAGCAACAGAGGCAACAACCTTTACCTCTCCCACCTCCAGTGCTAGTTGAGCTAGAAAACTTGGATCTTATTTCACTAACACAGAAGTTCAACAAAATGAAGCCGCTAATATTTCTGGGTGGTATTAAGCCGTTGAAGAATGAAAGATGGCTGTTAGAGACTGAAAAGATATTTGAGGTGTTCCCGTGCTCAAAAATTTAGAAAGTTTTTTTGGCCGCCTATACTTTAAAGGAAGAAGCTAGACGATGGTGGATGCTTATCCGAGATACTAGTGGGACTTTGACATGGAACCAGTTTAAAGTTATATTTTATGAAAAATATTTTCCCCAATGCTTCAGAGACCTTAAAGTGTCAGAATTTCAAGAACTTAAGCAAGGCAAGATGTCCGTAGCTGAGTAAGAGGCTAAGTTTACTGAGTTGGCTAGATTTGCTCCTCATATAGTTGACACAAATTACAAAAAGGCTCAAAAATTTGAAGGGGGCTTAGATTTGGATGTATTTGATCAAGTAGGTGTCCTGAAATTGCCTACATATGTAGAGGTACTGGACAGAGCATTGATGGCAGAGGCCACCCTGGTAGCAATGAAATAAGCCAAAACTCCAACAACAGAATGAAGAAATACGAGGCCTGGAACCAATTTTCGGAAGGGCCATTCATCCTATACAAACAAAATACAAAATACTGGATCCTCAAGCAGTTCAAGCCAAAGCAATGGGTCTATGCCAATTTGTTCTGAGTGTGGAAGAAAGCATAGAGGTACGTGTTACCATGAATCTGGCTCTTGTTTTCGATATAGCGAGACTGACTACATCATTAGAGATTGCCCGATGAGATTTGACAATTCTACACATCCTACGACGAGTTTAGCCGAATCTACTCCAGCGCCAAGAACGAATGTAAGAGCCAATATCGGGAGAGAAACTTTGAGACAAGGCCGGGTTTTTTCATTAGTACCTAGTGATGTACAAAACACCGAGTCAGTAGTGTCAGGTATGATTTCTATTTGTGCTTAGAATGCATATGTAATGATAGTCTCTGGATCCACGCATTTCTTTGTATCGTATGCTTTTTCCCTGGAAATTAACTAGACCCTTAGAACCTATGATCTGTTTCCTATCTATATCTACACGATCTAGGGGTTCTATGATATGTGCTTATATTTATCCGACATGTGATATAATGATTGGTGATATGACATTGTACGTTGATTTGCTACCTTTGGGTATTGATCATTTTGATTGTATATTGGGCATGGATTGGTTCACTATGTATTATGCTACTATTGATTGCGTGAATAAGCTTGTTGTATTTCGACCTCCGGAAGTATCTGAATTTGTATTTGCTGGGAATAGGTAGCTCATCCACCATACTTGATCTCTTTTGTGAAAGCCAGAAAACTGTTAAGAAAAATGGGCCGGGGTTACTTGTGTTGCATTTTGAATGTGACTACTGATAGTCTTACTGTAGAGAACATCCCTGTGGTAAATGAATTTTCTGATGTATTTCCAAATCATTTTCCTGGAGACTTAATTGATAGGGAGATTTAGTTTACTATTGACGTTGTGCCCGGAACACAACCAATTTCTAAGACTCCTTACCGAATGTCAACCTCTTAACTAAAAGAATTGAAAGTCCAACTCCAAGAATTGTTAGACAAGAAATTTATCCAACCGAGCACTTTACCTTGGGGTGCTCCAGTTTGTTTGTCAAGAAGAAAGATGGGTCCCTAAGGTTATGTATAGATTACCGGGAATTGAATCGAGTGACTATCAAAAATAAATATCCATTACCCCGAATAGATGATTTATTTGACCAACTCCAGGGAGCCCAAGTATTTTCCAAAATTGACCTTAGATCGGGCTATCATCAATTGAAAGTTAAGGAAGAAGACATTGAGAAAATCATTTTTCAAACTAGATACGGGCATTATGAATTTTTAGTCATGCCATTTGGGGTAACAAATGCATCTGCAGCTTTTATGGACCTAATGAACAGGGTTTTCAAACAATTTCTCGATGCATTTATAGTTGTGTTTATTGATGACATCTTGATTTATTCTAAAAACAGGGAAGAGCATGAACATCATCTGAGAACTGCTTTATAGATTTTGAGAGAAAATAAGTTATATGCTAAATTGTCCAAATGTGAATTTTGGCTTAACAGTGTAGTATTTTTTGGACACGTGATTAACAAGGATGGTATATCAGTGGACCCACAGAAAATTGAGGCCATTTTAGATTGGCCAAGACCAACTAATGTGTCTGAAGTTAGAAGTTTTCTAGGGCTTGTAGGCTATTACCGTCGATTTGTGAAAAATTTCTCCAAACTCGCTTTGCCACTCACTCAACTGACACAAAAAACTACACTGTTTGACTGGAATGATCAAAGAGAGTTTGCTTTTCAAGAATTAAAGATCAGGTTAGTAACTGCACCGATTTTGACCTTGCCTAATGGTATTGATAGGTTTCAGATTTACAGTGACGCTTCGTATAAAGGTTTGGGATGCGTGTTAATGCAAAATGGGAAAGTGATTACTTATGCTTCTCAATAACTCCACCCACATAAAAAGAACTACCCAACCTATGAACTTGAACTAGTAGCTGTGGTGTTTGCCTTGAAAATTTGGCGTCATTATCTATATGCAGTGACTTGTGAGGTATATACTGATCATAAAAGCTTGAAGTATTTCTTTACTCAAAAAGAACTGAACATGAGGCAAAGAAGACAACTAGAATTGATAAAAGACTATGACTTGCAAATCCTGTACCACCCAGGGAGAGCCAATACAGTTGTGAATGCTTTTAGCCGCAAATCCATGGGCACCTTGTCATGTTTACTCACCAGTCAGAAGGAGTTGATGTGTGACTTAGAAAGGCATGAAATTGAAATTGTATTGCGTGAACAGGGCGAGATCTTAGCTGCCATTTATGCTTAACCTGCAATCATTGAAGAGATTAGAGAGAAACAACTACAACATGAATTTCTAAAAAAGATTGTGAATGAAATTGACTCAAAATCGCAGCTAGGATTTGTGCTTGATAACAAAGTGTTAAAATTTCATAATAGACTTTGTGTACCAGATTATTCTGATTTGAGGAAACGAGTCATGGCTGAGGCTCACAATTCAAAATTTCCTTTGCACTTGGGAAACACAAAGATGTATAATGACTTGAAGCAGAACTTCTGGTGGCCTGGAATGAAGAAAAGCATTACTGATTTTGTGGCTAAGTGTTTGCATTGTCAACGACTAAAAGCTAAACATTAATGACCCACTGGATTACTTCAGCCACTCCCAATATCGGAATGGAAATAGGAGCATATCACGATGGACTTCATTGTTGGACTGCCTCACTCTTCTCGAGGTATGGATTCTATTTGGGTCTTTGTTGATCGTTTAACTAAATATGCCCACTTTTTGCCTATTAAATCCTTGTATAATGCGGATAAGTTGGCTAACTTGTATGTCAATGAGATTGTAAAATTGCATGGAGTTCCAGTTTCTATAGTACCTGACGGAGATCCCAAGCTTACTTCAAGATTCTGGCAGAGTCTACAGCAAGCTTTGGGAACTGAGTTAAGACTGAGTAGTGCATACCACCCATAGGCAGACGGTCAGTCAAAAAGGACAATACAGACGTTGAAGGATATGTTGAGAATGTGTGCCTTAGATTTCCAAGGTAATTGGGAAACCTACTTACCATTGGCCGAGTTTGTGTACAACAACAACTATCATTCTAGTATCGGTGTGGCTCCTTGTGAAGCTTTGTATGGTAGGAAATATCGTTCTCCGATCTGTTGGGCTGGGGTAGGTGACAGACCATTGTTGGGACCGGAACTTGCGCAAGAAACAACTGAAAATATGAAATTATTCCAGCAGAGATTGAAAACTACACAAAGCCACTAAAAGAGTTATGCAGATGTCCGAACAAGAGATAGGGAATATGAAGTCGGGGATCACATATTTATCAAAGTGATTCCTATGAAAAGGCAAACGCGATTTGGAGTAAAAAGCAAATTGGCACCAAGATATGTTGGGCCAAATGAAATTCTTGAAAAGATTAATCCAGTGACATATCGGGTAGCTTTACCGCTGGTCATGGAACATATGCATAATGTTTTCCATGTCTCAATGCATTGAGAATACTTACGGGATCCACATCATGTTATTGAGCTGACACATGTGCTTTTGAAAGATGACTACACGTATGAAAAACGGCCAATTCAAATTGTGAACCATCAAATCAAATGATTAAGGAACAAAGAAATGCCATTAGCGAAAGTTGATTGGTAGAACCACAGAGGGACATATGTACAATAGGAGACAGAAGATGATGTGATGAAGAGATACCCTGACTTCTTTCCTCTAGATCTGATATTCTTCCAAAACGAAGGTAATTCGAGTTTGGAAGACCAAACTCTTTAAGGGGGGGAAGACTGTAACAACCCCGATCTATGATTAACTGCTAAACCACAATTAAAGATGTCTAATAAGTAATTAAAATGAAATTCTAACTTAGTTGCATGAGTGTTCCATTATTTGTGCTTATATTTGTCTATCATAGAAAGATCTGTTCATGTTTCTATTTTGTTCTGCAAATTGAAGGCTTTATCGGCAACCGATCACGAAATTGACTTGATTTATGAGTTATTTGAAATTTTTAGAATTCGACGGTAGGTTTAATTAAAATTTGATTCGGAATTAATTAAATTAGAATAATTAATGCCAATTAATTAGTCACTAATGAAATTCCCTAATCAAGCCTATATAAGGCACAAGTAAGCTCTTGAGTTCATTTTTACACTCTCATTCCCTCATCTTTGAGCTCAAAAATGTGAGAGAGAGAAAGAGAGAGAGAGAGAAAGCAGTGAGATCAACAAGGGAATTGCTAGAGTTTGGAAGAAATTAGCGTGGAAATTCAAGGATTTGGTTTGGAAGCTTAGTGGATTCACCATCTAGAGCCTAATTGATCATCTTAGGTAAGAATTCAACCTTGTAACTTTAAAATTGAATCAATTAGCACATGGATCCAAAGAATTAAGTTGTGTAATGCTAGAATTAAGCTGGAAATCAAGGAATGTAACTTATACCATACATGCATACATAATCCATGGATTTCAAGTGTTGATTTCAACTAATTCTCGCATGCAAAGACCTATTTTTGTTCAATTCTGGGAGCTCATTGTGGTTTTGCACTTTAACACTTCATTTGTACATGTTTTAGAAGCTGTGAACCCAAGTGAATACATGCATGATATGTATACATAAAATTCATGGTTTGTTTTGCAGAATTCGCTTGCTTTTGGACTTTGATTTTGCGAAATGGTTTTGAATTCATGAAGTTTGACAAGTTTATACAAGTTTACTTCAATTTTGGGCCCAAAAGATCATGAATTTCAGCTTTAAATTAGAGTTTTGAGCTTGGGGGCAAATTTGGAAATTCCATAATTCTGCTCCTCCACTCGAGCGACAGATTTTGCGCTCAAGAGACACTCTGTGTTTTGCACCTCTGCTTGAGCGACTAAAAGTTGGCTTGAGCGTAAAACGCATGCTCCCAGAAGTTCATATGTTTTACAAACCGCTCGAGTGACAAGAGTCGTACTAAAGCGAATACGTCAGTCACACACTCGAGCGACCGTCGAATGGCCGTCAAGTGGAGAAATCACATAACTAGTACTTTTGCAGAGTTTACAGACCGCTCGAGCGATGGAAGCTGCGCTCGAGCGACCACTCACATTTTTGAACCTCTGCTCAAGCAAAGGAAGTGGCTCTCGAACAAAGGCCCTGTTTTCAGCAAAACTAAGTGTTTTCAAGTGCATTTTGGTATCCTCATTGTATCCTAGGCATTCCTAGGCCATAACTAAGACATAATAAGGAGGTTAAGACTTAGAAACACACTAAGAATGAAAGGAAATAAGTTAAGTTATATCCGGGTGTGTGTTTCAAGGTTGTATCTGCTATGTTTGTGTAGGTCACGCGTCGTAAGCTATGTAATTTGCTGCTTTGCCTGTCTGCTCTGGAGCCATCTGTGAGTAATAACTTTGTAAAGCTATGTTCACATTTAAGTATTTTCCTATATGCTATGATATGACAAGAAATGATCTAGTTTTCTAAAGTGTTATATTATGTAACAATGAATGATTGTCCAAATTTCTGACAAGTACTTGTGGCATCCTTAGCAGAAGGCCCTAGCCGGGAGGTAACAATATCGTGGTCCATAAGCACAAGGCCTTTGCCCAAGGGTGATAATACCGTGGTCTCATGGCCCTTACCCGAGGGTAATAATACCGTGGTTTTATGGCCCTCGCCCAGAGGTAACAATACCATGGCTTAAGTATGTTATCTGTTCCCGGTACCAAAGGTTCCTTAACGAAACTGGCAAGCATGACCCTTTTAAGCTTTGTATTTGATCTGTCAGCGTTAATGGATATACCATGTATGAATAAGCATGAACTCCAATTTCTGTATATGATTTGAATAAGAATATGAATATGAATCTGAATTTGTTTCTAATATAAAGTCTGTTTTCTGAATCTAATGTGGGACATCATTCACTAAACCTTGTTATTATTCACTAGGCTTCTATTCACTCTATTATTTATATATGTAGGTAACCAGGCACGAGAGTTGATGACCTGGAATTTGGGTTTGTCAGCCAGCCTTTGTGCCTCCCGAGGAGGTTTCGAATATCATGTGGTCCTATTTTGTGTGCGTATAAGACTTTGCTTTCTTTTGGGTTTTTGGAACAAGTCTTCTGTTTATTTGTATATAAGGCTTAGACCCCTTTTGATTATATCTATAATGAACCTGACGTAAGACTACTGTATTTATGACGTTTCGTATATATATATATAAAGTTTTGAAATTTTTTGTCCCATGTACGTCTACACAGCTCTATGGACATTATATTTTGTATATTTGCTTCTACAGCCCCTTATATTTTGTTATTATGTTCAGAGGCCTTTAGTAATCCTAGGATTACTGGCTGGTTACGATGCTAAACCTACAGGGGCGGGTTTGGGTCGTGGCAACAACTTTCTTCGTCGTTTCTCGAACTAACTCTGGACCCAACATAGGTACATCACCCAACTCAGCCCAAGAGATCTACACGGTTGGCCATACAAGACCTCAAATGGTGTCATGCCAATGCTCGATTGAAAGCTATTGTCATAGGTAAACTCCACTACGGGTAAGTGCCTCTCCCACGAACCCTTAAAGTCAAGGACACAGCCCCGAAGCATATCCTCTAAAATCTGAATGGTGTGCCCTGACTGTCCGTCAGTCTGAGGATGATATATAGTGCTAAAGGCCAGTCTCGTGCACAAGGCACTTTGTAGGCTCTGCTACAACTGAGCTGTGAAACGCAGATCTCTATCCGAAACAATCCTCACAGGGACCCCGTGCAATCTCACTATGTCCCTAATGTAAAGATCGGCAAGATAATCTAACGAGTCACTCTTACACACGCCCTGTAGGTCTCTGCTCAACCTGCTCACCCCTCAGAGCATAAGCTTGATGCCCTGACTAAGCCAAAGAGGCTCCATGATTGGCCCTCGAGGCCTGTGCTGACTATGGCGGCTGGTGGCTCTGTGTCTGCCTCAAACCAGACGCACCAGATATGCTGCCCAATTGAGGGCAAAACCTCTTCATGTGCCCCGCCTGCCCACACTGATAACAAGTGAGTGGTTGGCCTCTACCCTGACTTTGGTCCTAAGAACAAGACGAAGACGGTGGCACATATACCAAGTAATTACAAGAATCCAACTCCAAACACTAGTACCAAGTGATATAAATAAAGTAAGAAGCTTCCATTAATCAGAGTTAATATACAAAAGGTGACACATGCGATATACATTCATAAATCGTTCACCCTGAATCTGATGCATGTGTTACAAGAGGTAAAAGAAATGAAAGCTAAACAGATATTCAAATGCCCTAATGGCTTATAACTTTCCAAGACCGTGCTTGGTTACAACAAAATAAGTCATAAGCTCAATACAAATAAAGCCCTAGGCTTGTGAAAAAGTAAATACAAAATAAACAGGAATTGAGCCTTCAGCTCTACAATCCTCCAAAGCTAAGTTCTTAGCGGAGGCATATCATCACCACCTGAAAATGGTTGTTCCCAAGTAAGGTGAGCCAAAGCCCAAGAGAAACAATCTAACACAATATATGAATCTTAACAAAGATATAAGTATAATGTGCATATACAATGCCTACGATAAAATCATTCATAATTTACAAGATCATAATATGCCAAGTTTTATATCTCGTTTCATTGTTCATATCCATTTCATTCAATCAACCCGTACTGAGGATACAACTCATTGGGTCTTAAATCAATATAGTTATCATACAAACACATTCACTTGCCATTTTACGGAAATTTTGTCTACGGGATCGACACTCATGTATACAAGCAGTTTTCGGGACTTTTACCCTGGACGCACTGGCCAACTTAATTCACTAGAGTCCATCACTTTTCTCCTGCTAAACATGAAGTACATCCACTTTCTCCTCCCAACAACATACATATATAATGCATTAAAACACAGTCATGTTCAATGACAATCCATAAGAGATTAGTTTCAATTCACCTAATCCTCATGCAATTTTTACAACAATCATAACTATCCTCCACCGATAACCCAAAACAGATATTTCTAAACAGATATGCAATCTCCAAGACAGATAAATTATCCAAATTTCCATAGGTAAAAGGTAATACATATCCAACTCCACCATTTATATACACATCTATTCAATTTCACATTCCCAATATCAATTTCATTATTTATGCAAAATAATTATTCGAACATTTTAGGGCAACACTCCATTTCTTTCCAAAATCCAATCCATGTGTCAGAATCAACAAATTCAACATAACACATTCTCATATCTGCACCCATAATCATTTTCAATAGTTTCATTTGAAAACCCTTCTTTTGATTTTAAACTAAAACCCTAGGTTTGTCTAAAATCCTCCACATCCTAACATTATTTACACAACAACAAATAATTAAGTTAAAAATCATAGGAGAGTATAGAAAATCTCTACCTCAAGTTTAGAAGACCAAAGGAGAAATGGAGAGACCTCAAGGATGTTGAAACCAAGCTCTATTCATATCAAAATGCAGCCCTTGAGAAGCTTTGCCTTTTTAACAAAGGTACACGGGTAGAGAACTCACTAGATGTAGGAGAAAGTGTAGAGAGAAGGTAGGTTTTAGAGAGATAGACTCAAGATCTAGGGTTTTGGAACGTTTTAGAGAGAGGAAGAGATAAAAAAAAAAAAGTGATGTAGAAGAGGGCTATTGCGAACTGATATACGCACAGTCCGCTCGAACGCCAGAAGTGACGCTCGAGCGTCAAACACAACGAGTTGTTCCGCTCAAGCGCAAGAAGTGATGCTTGAGCGCACTCCTAGTAGTTTTGCAAACAATAGACCAACACTCGAGCGCAAGAAAGGTCGCTCGAGCGGAGAAAGATCCTCTTGAGCATAAAGTACACTCTCCTAGTAGTTTTGCAGACTTGCAAAATACTAAGAGCTCACAAAGCCCGCTCGAGTGCAAGAAGTGTTGCTTGAGCGGAGGAGCAAAATTCTAGGCAACAAGAGTTTGGAAACTAAGTAATCAACCTGCCCCAAACACAACCACAACAATCCAAAAGCCAAATTTAAAGAATAACAAGGGAAGCAAGATATGACCAACAACACGGAACCATGAAACCTAAGTTCGGGATACAATAAGGGTTGGGTCAAAACCGGAATCACTACATTGGTGAAAATTTTGGAATAGCTTTGAGAGAATTCTAAACAAATAAGCTTTCAATTTTGGCTTTCAAATTGAAACCAAACATGGCCAAAGATTTTTACAGCAGTCAAACCAGTTGTGTAGGTTGTGAATAACTTATGAATTAATTGGCTAGGAACGAATATGTTTTGAAACCAACATATACATATGTAATTTTCATTCTAACTTGTACATTGGTGTGTATTGACATGGAAATGGCAAAAACTCATATATAGGTTAAATTTAGAGATTTTTTTTTTATCAATAGGTCCTACTTTTGAGACTTATAACTTATTAAGTCCTATTGATACTAATATATGCTATGACATTACCACTTTAACACTATGATCCCACCCACTATACAAACTATAAAAATTTAAAACTTCTAAAATTATGGCACATCATCCATTAATACACTAATTAGTATACTAATTGGTGCATATAATATTATTCATTGATAAATTTATCAGTCTCTTTTATTTTTATGAATAAATTTACAGTAATAAATTTATCAATTAGAATTACAGTATGAACAACAACTTTGATATTAGTTTGTAGAATATTGAAATCTCTTTTGACAACATATTGAAATCTCTAGCAGTGGGCATGAGTTGCAAGTTTTAAAATGACAGATACACAATTTAACATATATTTTCATTAAATAATTACACAAGATTATTGAGTCAAGCTATGTTATGTTCTCAATTAATTAAACTATATACAAGCCTATATAGTGTATACTCCATTCAGTTTATTATTGCCCTTTGGTAAAAGTAGATATTGGCCAGTCATGTTCTCATTCTGGTTTGGGTGGGGGTTGAATATGTGATATTCCTGGTCTTTTTTTAACAATAAAAGCTGCAAAAATACTACACAACTGGTAAAGGACCATCTGATGGTTACATTCTAGCAACCATAATTTGTTTTTTTGGTTTTTTTTGGGGTTCCAACAAGTGGGGAAAGTTTATTAATTATTATTAATGACTTATGAGTTATAACAAGTTGAGAAAATTAAGAATAGTTTAACATCAATTACTCTTACTCTTAATGACTTACTACTCATGACCAGGGGAGAAAATTAAGGCTAGCGTAGAATCTTGTGAACAATCCAAGATCATTTTTTTAAATAAAAAATTGGGAGAATTATTAGGATTTTTTTTTCTTAAAAGTAATTAGGGTCCGTTTGTTTTGGGTTATAGGAAAAGTGATTGGATTAAAATAGATGTGAGGTTCACTAATATTATATTTATTTGTAAAATGGGGAAAGGAATTCACTATACCTTAAGACTATGATAGCTCATAACATATTCTTATATTTCAATAAGTCTTATAATGTGGACATTTGATCTATCAAATCATAATTTTCATATTTAAGATATTTTATGGACAATTTTACCTTTATAAATATTGACATCAACTTGGTGTTGTGAATATTCATATTTGATAGTGTGAATGTTCATATCATGAAAAATTTATACTGTCAATATAAAATTATCATCATGAGTATTTTGGTAATTATGTCACCCATAAAACTTATTGGAATATAAGAAAATAATTTGAATTAAGTGGAAAATAAGTAGGTGAAAAGGATTTATGAATAAATATCCCTAAAAAATTACAAATAAGCAAGAGTTTTAACATAATTATCTTAAGATGAATTTTTTTAAATTATTATTTTTTCACAAGTTTGACAAACAGAAAAGACTTGCATCAAATACAAAAAAAGATTTACGTCATATACATAAGAGACGTGTACTTTTATAAAATTATTTGTTTACTATCGAACTAAAATGCAAATTTTCTTATAATTTTTTTTAAAAAAATAAAATTAATAATAATAAATGTAGTGGCACCGTCGGTGTTGCTAAGTGGCAATTTTGCACCATGATGAATGTTTTATAGGATAATTAGAGGAGTTACGCTAGAGACCTTAAATGATTTCTTAAATTTTCTTTCAAATTTTTTATATGGATAGGAGACCTATACATATGTGAACTTGTGTAGGTCTCACATTCATATGAGAGGTTTAATAAAAAAATTTGATAAAATATTTGAAATCCATAACATTTTCTTAATTAGAGGTAAGCGAAGCACATGAGATGATGACGTTGAAATAGATTAAATCTAATAACTTTTCGTTAACGTATAAGATTTCGTTGACTTTAAATTTTTGTTTTTTAATTTTTTTACGAAACATTGACTCTAACTCTTACTTTTTAAAATTTTTAGAGTGTATTTGGAATAATTTAAACAATTATATTTTTTTAATTTTTTTATAAAAAATATATAAAAAAATAAAGAAATAATATAATTCAAAAAATGAAAAGATAAAAAAAAAATATGTATTAACAGAGGGGAGGTCAAATTTATCAAAGTTGCCATTCTCTTTACGCGGTCAGCATTTGTCAGTAATAAATTTTTTCTATTTTCTATTTTCTATTTTCTATTTTCTATTTTTTTATTAAGTAATATTATGTAAACAAAGGAGCAGGCTGGGTAGAATCCTTCGTGTAGCAGTTAGAGTGGCTCTTCAATTTAAATAAGATTGGAAGGTAATGTTACATTACACCTATGTGAATCCATTATGAAATTCGCATTAATAATTTAAATTGTATTAAATTGATCTGTGATTGATAGGATCTTTTATCGATTTTGTAATTTAATTTTTTTTCGTAATTAAAAAAAGAAAAAGGAGTTGGTGTCAGTGGGAATTATGTCAAAATGTCATAATTTTCATTTATAAAAGACAGACTTATTTATATCATTATTAAAATTATAATTAATTTTAAATTATTCTCATTAAAAATGCTAATTGTCGAATGTGCATTCGTAACTGTTTGTCTGATTCTCTCACTTTTTTTCTTCCCCCACTTCTCTCTCTTTTGATGGTGGTCAATGATTTTGTTTTACTAAGCTTCCGTTATCGGCAAGTGAGCTTTTAATTAAAAAAATTAAAAAATTATTGTATGCTGTCATATTGATATTTTTATTTTTATTTATTATTTTTAAAAAATTAAAAAATTAATTAAAATAATCAATTTACAAATAAAATTTAAATATTATAGACAATAAGTACATGTCCTTTCTCTCATTAAGATTTTGGTGGTGGTGTTTCTAGTAATTACATCTTCTTTTTGCCTTGTTTTGTCTTTTTTAAATAAGTATAATTATTTAAAGGGAGTTTTTTTTTATAATTTTTCTTTTTAAGAGTTTTATTCCATCTAATTCATATTTTTTTTAACTATTTCAATAGGTCCTATTTGAGATAAGAATACCAAAACACACTCAATCTCTCTTGCCTCTATTGAGGTTGATATTTAATGTTGATTGCTATTATCACTGCAAGAAAACCTGGCTAATAACACGGAGGTTTTTGCGACGGGGTGATTACCGTCGCAAAAAACCCCTTTTTGCGACGGGAAATAGTTACCGTCTCCAAAAAAAGAATTTTTTGCGACGGTATATATTTGCCGTCGTCAAAAGACGAATTTGCGACGGCGTGTATCTACCGTCGAGAAACATGGCCTTTTGCGACGGGGGAGTATTCCGTCGCTAAAGGTTGTAAAAAGAAATTTGCAGAAATATTGGCGACGCACGGTATACCGTCACAACAAACGTCTTATTAGCGACGGTTAAATGTTACTGTCGCAAATGGTGGACCATTTGCGACGGCAGAAGCCCATCGCAAAAAAACTCTGGTAAAACGACGTCGTTTCATTTATTAATTACGCTCATTTGCGACGGTTAAAATATACCGTCGCAAATAAATAAAATTTGCTTCCCGCTGTTCTATCCCATTTCGCGGTCAAATTCCTAAATTCCTCATATCTCCAAAATCCCTAAAATCGAAATCCCTCAAACCGAAACTTGGTTCCTAAAATCATTCCTAAATTGCTCAAACCGAAATCCCTAAAATCTCCAAAATCATTCAAAATCAAAAATCTCAAATTTGTTCCATCTCCTGTGACCGACGAGGGTGAACGACGGCCTTCGCCGGAGTGACGAGCAGCAGCGACTGTGAACGACGACCTACGACCGACTGTGAGCAACTGTATTTTGTTAAAGGTCAGTGCATTCCTTGTTTTTGAGGCTGATCATGAGGCCATTTTTGAGGCTGTTCCTTCTCTCATAAAGCTTGAATCCTTGTTTTTTTTGACCTGTGCTTTTGATTGGTGGGATGTAGGATTTGGAGGGCGGCGGATCTGCGGCGGAGGACGGTGGTTTGGAGGCTTGCTTGGCGGTTTCCGACGATCCGGTGAGCATTTGGACGACTTGTTTGAATGTGGTGGTGTCGGCTTGGACGAAGGTTGTTGGGTAGGGGTTGGATTCAGATCTGGAGAGAGGGGGTTTTGGGGTGAGAGGAGGGGTTTGAGAGTGGAGGACTCCATTTCTATCTAGGTGTCTAGGGGGTTTTGCCAGTTGCGCTTCTATTATCACTTTATCTTGTAAATTTTGTTTTGTGTTTCTGCAGGTGGACAGATATCAATTGTTCAGAGTCTATTGGAAGAGCTACCTGGTCAGTTCTTGACTTACATGCGGAGTAGAGACATCAAACCGCACACTATCAATCTCCCCCAAGCTCCTTTTCAAGATCATCCTGTCTAGAGCTCTAAAAAAACTTTGAAGAAGTGGAGTAAATATCTCTTTATTCTCTTCATGCTTATGAATATATGGTATATAAATATAATAGAATAGAGAAAAAATTGTACATGTTTGGTAAGGGCAAAATACTCTTTTGGTTTAGCAAGCAGTGTTTTGAATTCTTTTAAGCATGTGGTATAAGAAATAAGCTAGGCAAATGGTGGTTTATATTCATTTTAGTGTTTTCAGATTGTTTTGTGTATTGTTAAGGTTCTCAAGGTTGGGGTTTTAAAAATGGTCCGTATATTGGATATCATATATTGAATTCTTTTAGCCACGATCGCCAGCGGCACTCTTTGACCATTATTGTTGCGCATCACTTTTGTTCACCATTTCCTGTGGTTAGGAACCACCTTTGGCACCAACAAACCACCACCTCTAGCTATAGAAAATCACATCTAGAAATCATCTTCGACCGCCACCTCCCAAGGGGGCCATCTCTAGTCACCATTTCACATGAGAAATCATCTCTTGATGGTGGCAACTATCTTCAACTACCATATCTTTTTAGCAACACTTGCAATCGCCCTCTTTTTACCTTTTTTCAAGATAAAATTTTAAAACATGCGCAAGTACCAAATATATTTTTTTCTTTTATTTTTATTTTTTTAAAACATGTTTGGCACTTCAACTATATCCTTGATTTGAATACCCCTTTTTTTTTCTTTTTTCTTTTTTTCCCCAGAACTTCATGATTTCCATTAATTTATAGAAGCCAAAAAACCAAAGAGTTAAACAGGCAGACACCCATCATGTCCACTAGCCACACAGGTGGCATTGCATCCCAAGTATAACACCAAAACCTTTCACCAGCAAATTTAGATAGCCTATAACACCAAAACCTTTCACCAGCAAATTTAGATAGCCTATTGGCATGCCATGTGTCCTATGCATTTTTTGCTCTGTTAGACACCTAGACAGAAATGGACAGAGTGTCGACATAGATATAGTTTATAAAGTGCAGGGTTTTAGTTGAGAAAAATTAAAAATTAAAAGTTTAATTTGTGATTAGACAAAGCCATGGGTTATTTGTGTAATTTCCCCATCAAATATTTATTTTGTGTTTTGTTTGGTTCTTGGATTTGTAAAAGGGAAGAAAAAGAACATGGAGAAGATACGAAAATTAAAATGAAGTGAGCGATCTAAACATATCTGAAGACGAAGTGCCAGTCATATTTGTTTCCATCATATTTGTTATATATTAATCTTTGTCTGTCCAGTAAAGGTGCCATGAGAATGATGCACTTCTTTAGTAGTGTTTAGGAGATTGCTAAATCCACAACCGTTATGGCTGCATCCAGATTCCACAGCCTCCTTTCTCATGTCGGGTCCACCTATGTGAGAGGGAACAATGTGGGCAAAGCCTAAAAGTTATGATTTTAGCAGTGGCATTGTTTTGTATTTTATCTGTTTGCATCTTGTCTTATCATGACCAGATCAAAGTCTGGATATAGTTTTAGCTCAATCAACTTATTGCAATAATGCGATGATAAATTAATATGTGATATTATGTCTTGTAATTATATTTTTACCCTTTCATCTTATTATAACTCTTACATTTGTTGTAATTATATTTTTTTCTAGGGCATATTTGTTTTGTATGTGAGATGTATATCTCCCAGTAAGTTTGCCTGAAGCAAATTAATAGTGGGAAACACATATAAGGGAAGTACAGATGATGGATAAGAGTTGGATTGATTTGCCAAATAGGATGTCGAGGGAATACATTAATGGGATTGATCAATTCCTTGTGTTTGCCTACACCAATAGGGTTGAAGGTTTGATGATTAGTTGTCCGTGTAGAAAATGTGAGAATCGATACCATCTTGTGCGAGAGGGTGTACGGAAGCATCTGATTTTGAATGGTTTTTTTAAAAAGTACAAACATTGGATTAATCATGGGAAATCTTACATATCTCTGCATGCTAATCGAGGAAATGAAACATTGGCTAATTTAGACATTGGCGACGATATGGTTGGAATGATACAAGGGGCTGTGAGAAATCCACATGCCAGTACACGTGTTGATGGTAATGAAGCACAGAGCACTAATCCCCATGCATCTGAACCCTAGCTCGGTCCAAATGCAGAGACTACAAACTATTTCAAACTTCTTCAAGATGCACAAACTGAATTGTATCCGGGTTGTCAGAAGTTCACATCTTTGTCATTCATTGTTCGGCTTCTACATTTGAAGGTGCCTAATCAGTGGACAGACAAGTCTGTTGACATGTTGCTTGAGGTATTGAATGAGGCGTTTCCGTTGGGTGTGAAACTCCCGGACTCATATTATAAAGCTCAAAAGGTCACAATAGATTTGGGCTTCACATATGAGACATGGGATACATGTCCCAACAGTTGCATGTTGTTTCGAAACGAGGACGCCAATCTTGATAAATGTGTCATATGCAACAGTTCAAGATGGAAATCAAATGGTGATGGTGGTTCAAATGGTCCTCATAACGGTGGCAAACAAGTAGCTGCAAAACAAATGAGGTATTTTCCTTTAAAGCCAAGGTTGCAGAGGCTGTTTATATCATCCAAGACGGCTAAGTTAATGAGATGGCATGCAGAGGAACGAACTAATGACGGTGTCTTTAGGCATCCTGCAGACTCCCTTGCATGGAAAGATTTTGATCGTCGGAATATTGACTTTAGTAATGATTGCCGAAGTGTAAGGCTTGGCTTAGCATCTGATGGTTTTAACCCATTCAAGACGATGAACATAGTTCATAGCACTTGGCCTGTTGTACTCATTCCATACAACTTGCCGCCATGGATGTGCATGAAACAACCATTTCTAATTTTATCTGTGCTTATTGACGGCCCGAAAGGACCTGGTGACAAGATTGATGTGTATATGCAACCGTTGATTGAGGAGTTGAAAGAACTATGGAATGACGGTGTCTCCACATTTGATGCATCAACAAATCAAATGTTTCAAATGCATGCAGCTTTACTGTGGACAATTAGTGATTTTCCTGCATATGCAAACTTGTCAGGATGGAGTACTAAAGGCGAATATGCATATCCTTGTTGCAATACAGAAACTACATCGTGTTGGTTGAAGTATAGTAGGAAACAATCATACTTGGGTCATCGCAGATTTTTACCTAATGGCCATAAATTTCGAAAGGATAAAGTATCATTTGATGGTAGTCGGGAAGTCAGATTCAAACCAAAATTGTTGTCTGGAACTGAGATGCTGCTATAATTAGAATCTGAGGGTATTTTAACCCAATACAAGAGGGATGACCTTAAGGAGAGGCATAGGAGACAAGTAGAGAAGGAGAAAGTTGGACATCGCACCCATAGCTGGAAGAAAAAGAGTATCTTCTATGAACTGCCATATTGGGAGCACAATCTAATTAGACACAACCTTGATGTGATGCATATAGAGAAGAATGTTTGTGATAATGTGTTGTGGACTATATTAGGGGTTGCAGGAAAATCGAAGGATGGTGTTAATGCTCGGCGTGATTTACAAGAAATGAATATTAGAAAACTCCTACATTTGCAATTAAGAGGGTCGAATAAAGCTTATTTACCACCGGCACAATTCACGATGACCAAGGATGAGAAAGATTTGTTCTTGAAAGTATTGAAGGAAGTTAGAGTTCCCGACGGGTATTCATCCAATATATCGCGTCGTGTGCGCTTACATGATAGAAGTATTGGGGGTCTTAAGAGCCACGATAGTCATATTCTGATGCAACAACTAATTCCATTGGCCATTCGAAGATCGTTACCGAAGAATGTAATTGAACCTTTGAATGAATTGAGCAATTTCTTTAGACAATTGTGTTCCAAAGTCAATCGTGCGACAGATTTGCAATATATTCAAGATCGTATCGCCGTAACACTTTGTCATCTAGAGAAAATATTTCCTCCTACTTTTTTTGATATAATGGAGCACTTGCCTATACATCTAGTTGACGAAGCATTATTGGGTGGAGCGATTCAGTTTCGATGGATGTATCCAATTGAGAGGTATCTTCTTACTTTGAAGCAATATGTGCGTAATAGAGCTCGTCCAGAAGGTTCAATTACTAAAGGATATCTTATGGAAGAATGCCTGAATTTTTGTGCACAATATCTCAATGATGTGGAAACTAAATCTAATCGACTCACGAGGAACTACAGTGGTGATGATAATCTGGGTCGTGCTGTTGGTGAAATCACAAGCTTTTATCTTGATAACATTTCTTGGGTACAAACTCATCGGTATGTCTTATTCAATACAGCCGCGGTTCAACCATTCATAAAGTAAGTTATGTCACTCATTCAATATTTATTATGTTTCATTGAATTTTGAACCAAATTTTGTTTTTTGATAAAATTTCAATTTACACAGCAAACACCTTGAAGAACTTAAGGTCAAAATGCCTCATGTTGACGATCATCAGCTTCGGCGTGAACATTTTGAAACTTTTCACATTTGGTTCAAGGAACATGTATGTATTTAAATGTACATATTCTATTTACCTAAGTCGAACTATATTTTAAATTTTATAATTTTTATTATTTAAAATAGGTTCAAACGTTGCGAAGGACTAGTGATGTCACATTTTCTGAAGAGATTACTGTATTGGCAAATGGTCCTCATAACCTGGCAAGGAGGTTCAACGGGTATATAATGAATGGGTTTCGGTATCGAGTAAAGGCCATGGATGACCGTCGAACCACACAAAATTGTGGTGTAGCTTTGAAGGCAGATACTATAAGTTATGTTAGTCGGAAAGATAAGAATCCTCGTGTGGGGTCTGTGTACTATTATGGACAATTGACAGATATTGTTGAGATTCGATATTCCAATGAGAAGAAGCATGTGTTGTTTAAGTGTGATTGGATTGACAACATTCACGGGAAGATACAAGATGTCTTCAATTTTACGTTAGTCAACTTCAATCATTTGTTGTATCGAGATGATAGAATTGCTAATGAACCTTTCATCTTGGCATCCCAAGCAGAGCAAGTTTGGTATGTTGCAGACCCGTTACAACCAGACTGGCAAGTGGCGGTGAAGATGTCTCAAAGAGGTTTATTTGATATGAGTTCGACTGATCCCCAAATTGAGCCATATATGAGCCAACAATTGGAAGAAAATATAATGCTTCGTGATGAAGAAGTTGGTTGGGTGAGGGAAGCCGCAGAAGGGGAAACAGTTGATGTTCAAATAGGTTGATGTTTAATCAACATCAATAATTCACTTAAGGCCAAGGTTGTAGTTAATCATCAGTTTCTTAATTTACTTTGTCTTTGTAATTGTATTAGTTCAATTAATGTCATATTATAGTTGATGACAAACCATTATCTATGTTTCTAATTAATGTTATATTGCTTGCAGATTATTATGGGAAGGAAGAGGAAACCTGATCATCCCCGGCGCATGATGTCCGACGTGGTACGTAAGAGGACATCAGCGGCACCACCATCAGAGGAGGCATCACATCGACCACCATCAGAAGGGCCATTAGTGCCACCATTAGAGGAGGCATCACAGCGAGCACCATTAGTGCCACCGCATCGACCGCCATTAGTGGCACCACAGCAACTATCATCTACTCAGCCACCATGCCTACCATTGCTGCGTCCACCATCAGTGGCACTACCATTAGAGGAGGCATCACAGCGAGCACCATCAGAGGGGCCATTAGTGCCACCGCATCGACCCCCATCAGTGGCACCACACCAGCTATCAGCTACTCAGCCTCTAGGTCTACCATCGGTGTGTCCACCATCAGTGGCACCGAAGCAGCTATCATCCCGACTAGAGTCATCGGCTTATGAGCCATCCGCAGGTATATAAATTTGCTTTGATTTGTATGAAAATTATTTAAATATATATTTATTTGTTCTCATTACATATAACTTGTTTATTTTAATTGTATTTTTCAGATCCTTCGACTTCTTCACAGCCTCACTCAGGTATAAGAAATTGATTTGTATTGACATAATTTGCATTTGTTTATTATGATTGCATATTGTTTATTCTTATTGTATCTCACAGGTCATGTTAATTCTTCATCAACCTCGAGTAGGCGTGGTAGAGGATGTGCCAAGGGCATTAGGGAGTGGGGTACCGGTACCAAATTGGACATACAATTTGATGAAAATTACTGTCCAATAGGGGATAACGTGTCTAAGTTAACTACTCAACTTGGCATTATTGTGCGAAATGGTAACATTGTTCCTCTTACTTTTCTTGACTGGAACACTGTGCCTGATGATATTCTTGATGCTATCTGGAAGGATGTGAAGGTAAAAGTATATTTTTGTCCAAAAATTTAAATTCCAAAATTGTGTTATTATTATTTAAACCTTGAAATTGTGTTTTATAGGACAATTTGAATATATGTCCAGAGGAGTACAAGCCAATCTGCATGAAAAACTGTAACAGCATATGGAAGGATCACAAGAATAAGATTAAGTGTAAGTATTTCAAGCCTAGAAGTGAAGATCCTAATCTGAAGGATGATGTTCCTTTGCACATTGTGCCAAGCCAGTGGGAAGAACTTGTGGAGTATTGGCGTATTTCCGATGCTGAGGTATACAAATAAGTTATATGTATGATATGTAAACATACAAATCATATTTATATACTTACATTTGTTAAACCTATTATAGAAAATTGCAACTAGGAACGCTAAAAATTGGCGAGCTCACGGCATAGCTCATACCACAGGGCGTACTACGTTCGCTCAGATACGGCATGAGGTTTATATTTTACTGTTTTATTTTTGTATATAAATAAACATTGTATATTTACAAATTATTTGGATTCTAATTTTCATGTTTCTAAAAAAATGTAGATGACCAATAAGGGGGAGTCTACTGATAAGATGAATGTTTGGCTTATGACACGTAGAGTAGATGACCCAGAGGTTATCCAGACCTTGGTAGTTTCCAAAGACCTTTGATTGTATTTAAAGTTTATTTTTTATTTTTTGTGTTAACTATCTTAATTTGGCATATACTTGTATTTCTTATTCAATACAGGATGAGTTTAATGGCCAACTCTCTATGCTACCTGAGGATTGTCGGACTTTGGAGGCTAGGAATGCCATTTTCCATGAGTTGATAGGTCATGACAATCATGGATATTGTCGCACATACGGGAGAACTGTGCCTCGGAGAGCAGTGTATAAAGATGGTGCAGGGCCATCACAGTCAGCACCCCAGCCATCGACTATTATTCAGATCACCCAGCAGGTTCGTGCAGAGCTAAGGGATGAGTTGAGGGAGGAGCTGAGGGAGGAGATGAGAACAGAGTTCTCTACACATTTACAGCAGCTGAGAGCTGAGATGATGGCCTTTGTGTCACAGGGGGCAAGTGTGGATCCTAACAGACAGGTTCGATATAAATTAAATTGTTTGATAGTTAAATTGTCATACAACATTATGTATAAAATTCGAATATGATTAACACATTATGCGTTGACTATCATAGGCTCCTGATGCATCGAGTGGCCACCGGGCATTTAGGGAATCTGCAGAAGCCGAGAATCCATATACACCACCACCAGAAGATCAGGTATAAAATCTAACTTTACATTCTAAGCTAAAATGTATATTTGCATTCTTTGCATTCTAAGCTAATAGAGTTGTAAGAGAAGACAGGACTCAAATTGGGTTCCCGGATTAGGAGTTAGAGATGGATTTCACTCTAGGCAAACTATTTCTTTAAAAAAATTGAATTCGAGGTGTTAACGTCCCAAAATCACCAAAAGGGGTCGGTTTAGCACGGAACTTGGCACACACGACCGCCTAGGCACAAAAGGTTTGTGGGAGAAGACGGGACTCCAATCGGTTTCCCGGTTTGGGAGTTAGAGCCATATTTCGGTTTAGGCAAACTAGTTCCTTAAAAAACTTGAATTCGAGGTGTTGACGCCCCAAAATCACCCAACGGGGTCGGATTGGCACGAAACTTGGCACACACGACCGCCTAGGCACGAGAGACTTGTGGGAGAAGACGGGACTCCAATCGGTTACCCGGTTTGGGCGTTAGAGCCATATTTCGGTTTAGGCAAACTAGTTCCTTAAGAAACTTAAATTCGAGGTGTTAACACCCCAAAATCACCAAATGGGGTCGGATTGGCACGAAACTTGGCACACACGACCGCCTAGGCACAAGAGACTTGTGGGAGAAGACGGGACTCCAATCGGTTTCCCGGTTTGGGCGTTAGAGCCATATTTCGGTTTAGGCAAACTAGTTCCTTAAGAAACTTAAATTCGAGGTGTTAACACCCCAAAATCACCAAATGGTATCGGATTGGCACGAAACTTGGCACACACGACCACCTAGGCACGAGAGACTTGTGGGAGAAGATGGGACTCCAATTGCTTTCCCGATTTGGGAGTTAGAGCCGTATTTCGGTCTAGGCAAACTAGTTCCTTAAGAAACTTGAATTCGAGGTGTTGAGGCTCCAAAATCACCAAATGGTATCGGATTGGCACGAAACTTGGCACATACGACCCGCTAGGCACAAGACACTTGTGGGAGAAGACGGGACTCCAATCGGTTTCCTGGTTTGGGAGTTAGAGCCGTATTTCGGTCTAGGCAAACTAGTTCCTTAAGAAACTTGAATTCGAGGTGTTGACCCTCCAAAATCACCAAAAGGGGTCGGTTTAGCACGGAACTTGGCACACACGACCGTCTAGGCACAAGAGATTTATGGGAGAAGACGGGACTCCAATCGGTTTCCCGGTTTGGGAGTTAGAGCCATATTTCGGTTTAGGCAAACTAGTTCCTTAAAAAACTTGAATTTGAGGTGTTGATGCCCCAAAATCACCCAACGGGGTCGAATTGGCACGAAACTTGGCACACACGACTGCCTAGGCACGAGAGACTTGTGAGAGAAGACGGGACTCCAATCGATTTCCCGGTTTGGGCGTTAGAGTCATATTTCGGTTTAGGCAAACTAGTTCCTTAAGAAACTTAAATTCGAGGTGTTAACACCCCAAAATAACCAAATGGGGTCGGATTGGCACGAAACTTTGCACACACGACCACCTAGGCACGAGAGACTTGTGGGAGAAGACGGGACTCCAATCGGTTTCCCGGTTTGGGCGTTAGAGCCATATTTCGGTTTAGGCAAACTAGTTCCTTAAGAAACTTAAATTCAAGGTGTTAACACCCCAAAATCACCAAATGGTATCGGATTGGCACGAAACTTGGCACACACGACCACCTAGGCACGAGAGACTTGTGGGAGAAGACGGGACTGCAATCGGTTTCCCGGTTTGGGAGTTAGAGCCGTATTTCGGTCTAGGCAAACTAGTTCCTTAAAAAACTTGAATTCGAGGTGTTGACGCTCCAAAATCACCAAAAGGGGTTGGTTTAGCACGGAACTTGGCACACACGACCGCCTAGGCACAAGAGATTTATGGGAGAAGACGGGACTCCAATCGGTTTCCCGGTTTGGGAGTTAGAGCCATATTTCGGTTTAGGCAAACTAGTTCCTTAAAAAACTTGAATTCGAGGTGTTGACGCCCCAAAATCACCCAACGGGGTCGGATTGGCATGAAACTTGGCACACACGACCGCCTAGGCACAAGAGACTTGTGGGAGAAGACGGGACTCCAATCGGTTTCCCGGTTTGGGCGTTAGAGCCATATTTCGGTTTAGGCAAAGTAGTTCCTTAAGAAACTTAAATTCGAGGTGTTAACACCCCAAAATCACCAAATGGGGTCGGATTGGCACGAAACTTGGCACACACGACCGCCTAGGCACGAGAGACTTGTGGGAGAAGACGGGGCTCCAATCGGTTTCCCGGTTTGGGAGTTAGAGCCATATTTCGGTTTAGGCAAACTAGTTCCTTAAGAAACTTAAATTCGAGGTGTTAACACCCCAAAATCACCAAAGGGGGTCGGATTGGCACGAAACGTGGCACACACGACCACCTAGGCACGAGAGACTTGTGGGAGAAGACGGGACTCCAATCGGTTTCCCGGTTTGGGAGTTAGAGCCATATTTCGGTTTAGGCAAACTAGTTCCTTAAGAAACTTAAATTCGAGGTGTTGACACCCCAAAATCACCAAATGGGGTCGGATTGGCACGAAACTTGGCACACACGACCGCCTAGGCACGAGAGACTTGTGGGAGAAGACGGGACTCCAATCGGTTTCCCGGTTTAATTGTTAGAGCCATATTTCAGTTTAGGCAAACTAGTTCCTTAAGAAACTTAAATTCGAGGTGTTAACACCCCAAAATCACCAAATGGTATCGGATTGGCACGAAACTTGGCACACACGACCACCTAGGCACGAGAGACTTGTGGGAGAAGACGGGACTCCAATCGGTTTCCCAGTTTGGGAGTTAGAGCCGTATTTCGGTCTAGGCAAACTAGTTCCGTAAGAAACTTGAATTCGAGGTGTTGACGCTCCAAAATCACCAAAAGGGGTCGGTTTAGCACGAAACTTGACACACATGATCGCCTAGGCACGAGAGACTTGTGGGAGAAGACGAGACTCGAATCGGATTTCCGGTTTGGGAGTTAGGGTCGGATTTCTATCTAGCCAAAATTATTTACTTAACTATCTTTGTAATTATATAGTAATTAATTTTTTATGTTTTTTTGTAATTAAAATATTAATACATAATTATATTGTCATTAATTATTTTTATTTTTTATTTTCAGATATTTCTTGAGTAGCAGTTTGCTTCTTGTGGAATGCAGCCGTGTGAAGATTGCGACAAACTTTTGTTTATGAAGAAAACTTTTATTTTTGATTTACGTTATTTAGATTTGTGAACAACATTATGTATGTATTATGCAAAATTATGTGGTTGGATAATTTTGATGATGTGTTGTTATGAATGGAAGAGTACTTTAATTATGGATGAAATTTTATTTATATACAGGAATTTTTATATTATTATATAGTTATCGATTTTTTTTTTAGCTATTTTTATTTAATACAGGTAATTTGCATATTTTTAATAAATTTATTGTTGCATTTTTTGTTAGAACCAGGTTTTTAGCGACGGTAGCGTAGCCATCGCCAATGATATTGGCAATATGAACAAAAGGCCTTTAGCGACTGTACTTTCACCGTCGCAAATAATATTTTAGAGACGACACACTTTTCTGTCGCAAATAACAGTATTAACGACGGTATTAAACCCGTCGCAAATAACCATTTTTAGCGACGGTATTTTTACCGTCTCAAATAAACCCTTTTGCGACGGTATTTTCCCGTCGCAAATAGCCATTTTTAGCGACGGTATTTTAGTGCCGTCTCAAAGTTTGCAGATTTTTACACATTAATTGCGACAGTATTTTGCCGTCGCTAAAAGGCAATTTTGCCGTCGCCAATATTTTGCGACGGCGTTTACCGTCGCTAAAGATCTTTAGCTACCCCTTTTTTTGCGACCCCCTTATTACCGTCGCTAAAAGCTATTTACCGTCGCAAAAAAGCTTTTGAGACGGCTTCTTTGGTATTGGCGACGGTATTTTACCGTCGCAAAAAAGCGAATTTTTTGTAGTGTATATTTTGGTAATTCTCGTAGCCATTCACTCCCAAAAAAATATATTATCTATACACCACTATTTAATGTTGATATATATTACACACACAAAATTAAACATAATTTTTTTATTGATTATCATTATGTTTTGATAGTTCTAATGCATCCAAATATTGAATGTACATGATGACGAGAATGTTCATATCAAATGACGTGAATGTGAATGTTTACATTAAATGTCGTGTGATGAAGATGATACTAAGGTTCACATCAACTGTGTATCAAATTACACAATCACAAGCCTCAACTTTCATTTAAATATAAACATGATTGCACGTGATGACGTGAATGTTCACATCAGATAACGTGAATATGAATGTTCATATCAGATGACGGTAAAAATATATTCACATCAGATAAGAGAGAATGTTCACAGTATTTTTAATGTTTTGTCAATTAAAAATATATTCACATTGTATAATAATATAAAATAATAACATCAATGTTATTTAATTTGTGTATGAAATTTCCTATGTGTTGGTCCTTTCCCTTCTCTTTCCTCCTCCAAATTAAATATAAGGATATAAGAGTTTAAAAAAATAGTGTAAATTAAGAAAAATGACTTTATAGAAAAAAAATTATAAATACATCAGGCTAAGTGGATTAAAAAAAATTTCATAGACTTCTTGAATTAGAACACTTCTAAATAGGATTTATCAATAAAAATCCCTTATTTAAATAAGTGTATTTATTTAAGTTATATTATTTTTTATTTTTTTACATATTTTTATAAAAAATTTAAAAATATTTTTATTTAAATTATTTCAAACCTCTCTTGTTTTCCTCACTCTACTGCTTCCTGCAAAAATTCTCCTCAGGACTCATCCAACAATCCCAACACTAATTAGCTAACCCAAAAGTTTGTAAAAACTCTTCATCAATTTTTTAACATATTATTCCCCAACCCCAAACAATCACCTCCAACACAACACCATGGATTCCAGCGATTTTTTTTTCACCTTCTTTTCTCTTCTTCGTTCGTTCAAAAAATACAAGCAACAGTAACCAGATGATAAATCCATTAACATATTCTATAGCAACAACAATATATGGTAGAAAACTAATAAAAGTAAATCTTCATAATACTGAAGCTAAAATGGGTCAAGATTGACAAAGGTATTTGATTGAATTATTTTTGAAAAACAAAACAGATTCACCCATAGGATTAATTTGGTTGCCACCAGCCACCACCAGCCAAACAAATTCATCTTCCAGTTCATCTTCGGTGGTGCTCGTGCGCGACGGTGGTGCTCTTGTACCCAAAGCGAGAGAGATAGCGTGGAACGAGGAGGCAGAGGCGTAAGAGAGACAGAGTCACAGAGTGAGAGACAGACAGGTGTGAGAGAGTTAGAGATTTAGCGTGTGCAATGTATTTTTTGCTATCCAAAAAAAAAAAAAAAGTGCATTTTTTTGACTACTTGAACAATTAAATATGCCTAAAACGATTACGGTTTTTAAACCCTATTTTTTTCTACTAAATTTTTTAGTTGTCTATAAGAAATAAAGGCATTTTTTTTTGGACTAAATACTTTAGCCGCCAACTAATTTAGAAATTTCTCCAAAATTCGAACTCTTCCCTCCGAAACTTTTAATTACAATTACTGACTAAAATTTAGTCTCTAATAGTAAAATAAATACCAACTAAATTATTTTTACTAGCTAAATATTGTACATTTAGAGACCAAACTTTATTTTAATCACCCAAAACCCTATTTTGAACGACTAAAACTAAATTAGTCACCAAAAATAAAATTAATACCAATTAAATTATTTTTTAGTAATTTGCCTGAGCTATGTGAGTTGGTCAAGATTAGAGTTGCACTTTGGTTGCTTCCAAGCTTCAAGGAATATCATTTTACAGTTCAAGATTTCTTGTTCAATTTGAGGCAAGTCAGATTTTGTCTAGGAAGCAGTGGGATGCATTCATAGGATCAGTGGCTGAGAGGGCTGTTTGCTGTGGAGCAATTTGTCTGGTGTTTCTTCTTTCTGCGTTGATGGCAGCTTTGTGTGTGTCGTTTCTCACTAACTTTGTGTGATGCTAGTAGTCATTTTGTGACTATGAACAGGTGAATATGCAGTCTAGTCTTTTTTGTGGTGGTAGTTTTTTGCTACGTTGGTAGTCTTGAACAGGTGGGATGTTTTGCTTCGTTTTTGTTTTTTTTTGGCTGTGTCTGACAGCTTTGTATAGGATCTGTTTGGGCCTGGGACATGCTCCTTATATTAGTGAATCCTCTTTGTCTTTTTTTATTTATGATTTATTCACCCAAAAAAAAAGTCTTTTTTTGCTATTTCAAAAAAAAATTTCCGTTTAGTAAAAGTTTCAAATTATAGTTCCACCCATTGATTTGAGTGTGTTGTTTGTTTTGAACTTTCAAATCATAATTCTACACCCATTTCTCAAAACTCAATTCAAAACATAATCATTACTTTTCAAAATTCATAACCAAACACATAATTCAAAACTCTTTTTAAAACTCATTTCAAATCAATATTTTAATTTTTTAAATATTTTAAATATTTAAATATTTTAAAAATATTTTAATTTTGTTAAGATTTTAAATATTTTAATATTTAAATATGTTACGATTTTTTTAATTTTTTAATTTTTTGAATATTTTTAAATATTTTAATTTCAAAATATTACAATTTTAATTTTTTAAATTTTAAAATATTTTATAAAAATAAATTCAAACTCTATTTTATAAAAATATTTTAAATATTTTAATTTTTTTTGTTATGTATTTGGTTACGATTTGAGTGTAGAGTTATGAAAGTAGTATAGAGTTTCGCGTTATGTGTTTGGTTATGAATTTTAAAAATAATTTCTTAAGCGAGTTTTGTTTTATGTGTTTGGTAACGATTTGAGTGTAGAGTTGTTTTTAAATTTAAAATATTAACATTTTAAATTATTTAAATTTTTTTAATATTTAAATTATTTAAATTTATACGATTTAAATTTTTTGAATATTTATTTTAATTTTTTACTTATTAAATTTGTTAGATTATTTAAATTATTTAAATATTTATGATTTAAATTTTTTGAATATTTATTTTGAAAAAAATTTATTTCCTTTGTAGTATTTTCAATTAAAAAATTGATTGATGTTATTTTCTGTTAATAATAATTTTTTTAATTGAATTTTAAAAAGAGTTTGGTTATGAGTGTTAATCAGAATTTTCAATAATGTGAAAGTAGTGTGTTTTGTTATGAGTTATAACAATTTGAATTAAGTTTTAAAAATTCTTTTCAAAACTCATAACCAAACAAACTTTCTTACTTCACATGCAAATCAAATTTTTGAAACTCAATTTCACACTCAATTCAACACTCTATTCAAAAACCATAACCAAACAAATTTTCTACACTCAAATCATAATTTCACTACTCACAAACTCAAAATACAACTCATACTCTCAAATCATATTTGCAAAACTCTACCAAACGCAACCTTATTTTTTAGTAGATAAAGATTGTACATTTAGGGACTAAATTTTTATTTAGTTGTCCAAAACCCTATTTTCAACAACTAAAACTAAATTAGTCGTCAAAAGAAAAATTAATACCAACCAAATTATTTTTAGTAACTAAAAATTATACCTTTGCCGACCACAATTTTTTAGTAGCTAAAGTGTATACCTTTGGCGACTAAATTTTTTTAGTCGGCATTTTTAGTCTCCAAAACTGTACGTTCCTGTAGTGTACACACAATTCAGGTTTCTTTTCTTTATAAAAATAAAAATAAAAAAAGGTAAATTACAAACACTCTTTGAAATTTACTTAAAATATGAATTGTTCTCTGTAATTTTTGAAAATTACATCTCAACCCTTCAACTTTATACTCACATAACAAATGGCTCCTTTTATTAATAAATGGTCAAATCAATTAATTAATTTTAACATATAGTTTAATTAATAATTCATATAATTTCATTGTTATATAAGAGAATAGTTAAAATTTTTATTTTTTGGCGAATTACACTGACAGTCCCTATAATTTGGGGCTTTTGTTATTTTAGTCCCTGACTTTTCAATTGTGATACATTTGACCCTGAATTTTGAACCTTGTTCCAAATAAGGACAATTAAAGATATCATTGCTTAATTTCAAGGGCAAAATCGTCAATTTGATAAAATATAAACTAATTTGATAAAAATAAATGTCAAAAAAGTATTTTTAGCTTTTTTAAAATTATTTCTACCTACTAAAGATAAAATTATGTAAAATTGATAAATCTTTTGGACATTTATTTTTTTTTACTAAATTAATTTTTATTATGTGTTTGAATGATAATCATGTAAGCGGTGGTTGTTTTTATTTTCATTAAATTAGTTTCTATTTTTTCAAAAGTTAAATATGGCGACAACTTTGATATCATTATTAAAGCAATCCATTAAATTCAAAAATCTAAAACTAAAAACATTTCATATATTAAATATATCGGTTACACATTAAAATCCTACCAACCACCCATTACATAATTATCATCCACATACATAATAAAAATTAATTTAGTAAAATAAATAAATAAATAAATAAATAAATGTCTAAAAGATTTATCAATTTTACATAATTTTATCTTTGGTGGGTAGAAATAATTCTTAAAAATTTAAAAATATTTTTTTTGACATTTATTTTTTATCAAATTAGTTTATATTTTATCAAATTGACAATTTTGCCCATGAAATTAAGTAATAATATCTTCAATTGTCCTTATTTGGAACAAGATTCAAAATTCATGGTCAAATGTGTCACAATTGAAAAGTCAGGGACCAATGTGACACGAACTCCAAACTTTAGGGGCTATTATAGTGTAATTTACCCTTCATTTTTTCTATTAATTGTGTGGAATAAAAAATTCTAACAAATGGATATTTGTAAATTCTCAAACTAAAAGAAGCAATTCATATTTTAAGTAAATTCAAAAAATGTACTTGTAGTTTACCCTATAAAAAATTACTAGAAGAGTAGGGTAATGTTAAGAGTGTGTACCATATACAAGTTATGATATTTATGGCTTTTTAATTACCACAAATCACTACAAGAAAAATCACTTTTGGCGACTAAATTTTTAGTCACCAAAGGTCCATTTTTAGTCTCCAAAAGTCGCCTTTTTATCTTCCCCGACTAAATTTTTTAGTCGCCGATTTTGTCGTGAATAAACGGTCGCAGAATGTTTTGGCGACTAAAAAGGTTTTAGTCGGCAAAAAGACAGGTCTTTAGTGACCAAAGTTTTGGTCGCCAATACTACATTCCACTGTTTAAAATTATACATTTGGCGACTAATCTTTTAGTCGCCAATAGTTGATGGAACGCCGACCAAACTGCTTAGTCGCCAAAACAAATACTTTTGGCAACCAATAGTTTAGTCGCCAAAGGTTGTTCGGTGGAAAAAAAAAAAAAAAAAAAAAAAAAAAAGCTAACTTTTCTTTCTTTTTGAGATTCGAACCACCAACCTTCTACCTTCTAAACCTTTAGCAACACACTCCTTCCACTATACCACTACAACATCACATGAATATATATGCAATATATATTATTTATATACTATATTGACCTGTATTAATATAAAACTATATATTTATTTACTAAAAAAAATTGAAGCCACTTTTGGCGACTAAATATATTATTTAGTCGCCAATAATGTAATTTTGGGCTACTAAGATATTTTTTAGTCGCTAAAAAAATAAGTTTCGGCTGAAAGTAGCATTTTTGGTAAGTAAACCTATTTTTAGTCGCCAAAAACGTCCCCTTTTGGCTACTAACTGAACTTTAGTCGCCAATTGCCTGTTTTTAGCTACTAAATTTTTTTTAGTAGCCAAAAAGTTTCACTTTCAGCGACCAAACTGTTTTTAGTCGCCAAAACACGTAGAATCGGTGACCAAACTGTTTTTTAGTCGCCAAAACCTATACTTTTGGCTACTAAATTATTTTAGTCACCAAAAACCGTCACTTTTGGCTACTAAAAAACCTTTCGTCGCTAAAACCCATACATTTGCCGACTAAATCTGTTTTTAGTCGCCAATAACTATACATTTGGCTACTAAACTCTTTTAGTCGCCAAAAGTCTTCACTTTTGGCTACTAATTCCATTTTAGTCGCCAATTGTGCTACTTTCAGCGACGAAAATTTGGTTATTAGTCGCCAAAACTACTTTTCCTTGTAGTGAATATTATAACTCAATCTTATAATTAAAAAAAGAAAAGAAAAAGAAAGAGTTATAACCAAATATCAGTTAAGGTATAACCAGAGAGTTATCGAATCATAACTAAAATAATGTCTTAACCAATATAACAATAAGTCATAACTAACACCACAATATGTCATTATTAAACATCACAAAAATCGTAATCAAATGTTCATATGGTACAGATCCCAAACAAGAAATTTCCATACGGGTAATATGTTGTGAAGTCAATAGTGATTATTTTTTTCTTTGTCCTAATCTTTCAATCAAAACTTTTAATATATATAAAATTTTCTAATAATTTAACTACGGTTTCTCTCTTTAAATCCTGTCAATAATTTAAATGTCACTTGCACGTTAATTACCTATATTATATAACTACTGATGGTAGATTAGTCTTCAATTTGTTGAGGCGGTGGAATTATGAACATTTAATAAAATATTTGATAATTTATTTGTAGTGTTTAACATTTTTATATTTCCATAGGTTGCAGACAAACATCCATGATGAAGAAGTAGATAACCACATAGTTTTCTTTCTTCTATTTTATTTATTTTGACATAAAAATAGTTAATTAGTCTAGGTATGAATTGATCAGATTTGTGGACCTGTCAATTTCAATTATTATTTACTTTTTAGGTTTATGTCATTGCAAGTATAAAAATGATTTTATAAAATTAAAATAAATTATTACGGTTTGATTTGGTTCATCAACTTGACAAGTATTTAATAATGTTCTCTTTTTTATTAGTTAAATTAATGGAGTGCACAATTTTAAATGAAATTCACTCTGTTATTTTAGGGAGTTATTATTTTCATTCAATTTTGTTCCAAATACACTCTTTTATTTGTTCTTATTATACATATAGTTACATTAATATCCTTTTATACAAAGAACAATTGAGGTGTACGTGCAAAAGTAAAAAAAATATTAATATAATCATGTATAATAAAGATAAAAATATATATATATATATATATTTGAAGTAAAATAAATTAGGAATAAAGACTCCCTTATTTTAATCAATCCAAAAGATTGGTATTGCCGACCCACTCGTTAAATAGGTGAACAAAACAATTTTGAGCAAACGATTGTTGTGGACTTTTCTAAACCAACTAGCCACGGCATCTCTTCAAATTAGGGGTGGGAAATTTTGATACAATAATTTTTTTTTTTTGATTAATAAAAAGAAACATTACTGATGAAGTAAATATAATACATAAGTGTATACATCAAGTGTGACATAAGAGTAAAAGACATCATAGCGAAAATTCTTAATTTCAATATATTTACCTCACATAAACTCAATACAAAATCAATGTTTTAGGTTGAATTAGTTCTTGACACGATTCTCAACATAACATGCCAAGATAATATAAAAAAAGGGAATTATATCGTAATGGACAAAGAATTTTTTATTTTATTTTTATTTTTATTTTTTATTTTTTTACACATAGATAACCACATAGGCGCATTTTGACAAGTTAAAAAAGTCAACTTTTTAGTTTTTTAACTTTTTTAATAAAAAAACTAGTTTTTTTAGTCCAAAGAAGCCAATTTTTTGTCAAAAAGGCCACAAAAAAGTCAAAAAATAAAAAAATCAACTTTTTACCAACTTCTCAAAACAGTCTATAGTTTTCTTTCTTCTATTTTATGTATTTTGACATAAAAATAGTTAACTAGTCTGGGTACGAATTGTCAGATTTGTGGACCTGTCAATTTCAATTATTATTTAATTTTTAGGTTTATGTCATTGCAAGGATAAAAATGATTTTTGGAAATTAAATAAATTATTACAGTTTGATTTGGTTCATGAACTTGACAAGTAATTAATAATGCTCTTTTTTTTTATTAGTTAAATTGATGGAGTGCACAACTTTAAATAAAATTCACTCTATTGTTTCGGAGAGTTGATACTCTTATTTTATTTTGTTTCAAATATACTTTCTTATTTATTTTTATTATATATAATTACATTAATATCGTTTCATACAAAAGATAATTAAGGTGTATGTGTAAAAATAATATATATATATATATATTAATAAAATTATGTATAACAAAAATAAAATAAAAGAATATATTTAAAATAAAATGGGGTAGTAATAACATCTCCCTTGTTCTAACCAATCGAAAAGATAGGTATTGCCGACCCACACGTTAAATAGGTGAACAAAACGATTTTCAGCAAACGATTAATTGTTGTGGACTTTTCTAAACCAACTATCCACAGCATCTCTTCAAAGTAGGGGTGGGAAATTTTGATATAATATTTTTTTTTATTAGTAAAAAAAAAATTATCGACGAGGTAAATGCAATACATAAGTGTATATATCAATCAAGTGTGAGACAATAGCAAAAAAACAATAGAGCGAAATTTTTTAATCCCAAGTAAGTTGGCATAAAAATAAAAAATTAAAAATGTCCAATCAATATATTTACATGACATAAACTCAGAGTTCATTTGGATAGTGAGTTGGCTTTTTGACTTTGATTTTTTTAGTTTAGGGTCAAAAAGTCTCGTTTAGGATAGTCTTTTTAATTTTTTTGACTTTTTGTGAGAGAAATAATGTAATGATTATGAGTTGAATGTGATATTTTGTTTTATTCGATTAAAAAACATATTTTATCTTTTTATGACTAAAATAATCTCAAACCCAACCCAACCCAACCCAACCCGAGTTGCCAAACCAATGCTCAGTATGAAATTAATGTTTTGGGTTTGATTAGCTCTTGACACGAAATCTCGAACAAAGCAAATTTTTTTATTTTATTTTATTTTTTATTTTTTATTTTTTTAACACAAATATACCTCTTCAGCTTCTTACTTATATCTCATCAGATAATTACTTGTACCCCATATGTTTTTATAATTTTTTTAATGTCTCATTGTGTTGCAATTCCCCCTATAAAAAGTAAGCAAATCGAGTTAATTAAAATTCACATAACTTGAATTTGACATAATTAATCCATTTCAAAGGTGTTGGTCTAGTTTTTTTTTTTTTTTTTTTTTTTTTTTTTTTTTTTTTTTTAACTTTCAAGTAAATGTTGGAAAAAAATAGTTTTTTGGCAACTTTAATGTGAAATTAAAGTAGATTCTAGCCATTAGTTGAGATGGGATTAAATGAGCTTAGATTTTTTACAACAAGGTCTTTACATCACAAAAAGAATGACAAAAAATCATTGAGAAATGAATGAGAAATTGTCTCATAAAGATGACATCATAAATGAGGTATTGAGAATTGTGTATAGCTACCAATCCCACATTGATTGTAGAGGAAAACTTTGTTGGGTATTTAAACCTCAAGATTATGAGAACGTATGAGTCCTTTGGGGTATCCAAATTTTGCGAAAGAATGGAGACATGAATGCTTCAATGATGGGCTTGGGCTAAAACTATGGTTCAAGTTGGTTATGGCAAAATTGCCACGCGCACGCGGATCGTTCGCCTGCCCGAGCTGGGTCCGTGGATCTTGGGCTTGAAGCTTGAGGCTTGAGTTAGGTTTGGGTTGGGCCACATTTGGTGGTCTAGCAACCTAAACGTTTTGGGCCAAGTCTGCTGCAGATATACATATATTTTTTTTTTTTGATCAGCAAAAGAGAACTTTATTGATGACAAAAACATACACATGCAGATATACATATTTGTATATATAGAAGATATATTTTACATAAATTGTTCCATCAGTTTTGGTCCATTACTCTAGCAGTTTTGCAGGAGTAACGGGCATTAGTGGTTAGCCTTCATGGCTGGAGACTCCTCCTCTCTCTCCCCTTTATGTATGAAAAGAGGCCCATCTTCCTTGGTTTGTTACAGATTTTTTGTTTCCAGAATATATCAGTCAGTTTGCTTCTCCTATATTCTTTTTATGTGAGAGAGTGCTGCATTGTCAGTTCGCCAAAGCTAACAGAAGGTGCTCCTGCGTTAGCGGGTCTAGACCACTTATCCTAGGAGACAGAAGTCGACGTCCCTCCAATATCCACGGTGAGGCGGCTAATCTGTTTTAAGGATACTGTGGTATCACAGAGAATTTGGTTTGATTTCTTATTTCCAATATTTCAATTAAATATGTATTTATGTTAATCATGTTCATGTCATGCTCTAGAATGTAATTTATCAAATATGGATTTATTTGATATTCTATTATTTAATTTAATAAATCATGGATCTATTTAACTTGTTTAAATTACACAATTTGTATAAATAGTAAATTATGTTGCATTTGTTTTTGTTTGGGTATTTTTTTTAATTTTAATTGGAAATCATGCTGGTTTGAAATTTGATTTGGCTATTTATGAGTATTATAATTTATTAATTACTTAAATACCGTCTAATACCAAAATAATATTATCATATTATGCTCATTTTCATTCACCCAATCAAATCCTTCATTCTACACCACCATAATATTCTCTAACCCTCTTGGCGACACACCAAATAATTGTAGACAATAATGACGATGGTATTAATTGAGAATGATAATACTATGTAATAATTTTTTTTTTAAAAAAAAGCACTTTTACTTTAACTTCTACGTTAAACATGCCATATTTATACCTATAAACCAATTCTTTACATACCCCTTACCCATTTTCTCAGGTGCCTTCCACCTATGTATATGGTCTTGAGTACGAGTGTTGGGTGCGGGTATATATTTAGAGGTCAGATTCGTCAAATTATACACTTAAGGATACGTGTCCTTGGTAAAAAAATATTATATTTTTATATTTTTAATCAAGTATGTGAGATAAAATAGTATTATATGTAATTTATAGTATCAAAAAGACATTTATTTTCTAGCCATTATACAACAATTTATACATATAATAGTTTGGTTTCATTTTTCTAAAAATAGCTTTCAGAAAATTCTACTTTCTTATTTTTCGTATTTTTTTTGTTTTTACTAATTTTTTTAATATTTTAAGAATTTTTTTTAATTTTTAGACACACTTACATAAATACATAAAAAAGTATAATTTCTGTGAAAAAAAAAATCTTTTAAAATTCACTAAATATGAAAAATACAAAAAAAAAATGAAAATTTAGTAAATTTTTCATATTTTTATGTATTTATTAATTGTTTAAAACATTTTTTCACAAATTTTTTACTTTTTAGATACATCTAAAATGAGGTGCATCAAAAAAGTAAAAAAAAATGCTTAGAATTTTAAAAATATTCACTAAAAACAAAAAAACTTAATTTTCAAAAAACTTAATCCAGAAAACTCAAACCAAATTATATAAGTGTCTATTGAAAAGTATACAACACATATCCCATATCCTTATCTAAGAGTCAAGTATCCAACACAGGTATTTGATTTGTTTTGAAGAGTCCGTATAAAATGAGTTAAAAACTGACTTTTAATTTTTTAAACTTTTTCCCAAATGGCTGCATAACATAGTTCTAAATATCGGCCGGTACGTACCGGCCAATTCGTACCGAAAAATTGGAGTGCCGATATGGATATGGACCGGTATACCGGTAAGACTGAAATTCGCAACTGTAACGTCCGATTCCCGGTACGTATCGGCCTGAATCCGATACATGCAACGATACAGTTCTGATACAAATTTGTCATGGCCGGTACGAATGAAATTAGAGCAGAGAACCTTCAGCAAAAGCAAAAATAATCGTCGGTTACATATGAAATTGGAGCAGAACAGAAAAACCTCTTGAAATTTGTGATGGTTTATGCTCAGTTTTATGCTCTGTTTTGCAAGTTCATTCTTTGGGCTATTGTGCTCTATTTTGTTGTTGGGCAAGCACACCAATATGCAACTTGCAAGCTTTTTTGTTTTCCTTATACTCTGTTATTATAGGTTCATCCTTATACTCTGTTACTATAGTAACATATCAAAAGGCTGAACTTGCAAGCTTCTATACTCTGTTACTATTTTTGTTTCATATATCAATATTATTATTATTATTATTATTATTATTATTATTATTATTTTCCTTATGTTTTTCTATTTCGTAATTTCTTTTTTAGGCCACTGTTATTCTGCATCTTTTAAGCCACTATTCTGCACCTTTTTAAGCCACTATTTTTCTGTTGTTTATACATCTATGCCACTGTTTATATTAATATATATATATATATATATTCTCAGTTGAGCAAGAGAAAAAAAACAAGAAAAATAAATATTGAAATCAAAATCTTCATCTGTCAAAAGCTTACTATGTTGAAAATGAGACTAAAACAAATACATTTCATTTAGTTGAAAATAGTTAAAAGTGTTCCTACATATCAAAATTTTGATTAAAATGTGATAAATAAAGACTAAAAGAGTAAAAAAAAAATGCATAAAATTGAGTTTTAGATGGATTGTTAATGATTTTTAAAATTTCACGGCCGCGACACCCAATTCCCGATACGTATCGGTCGATACTACCAATACCGATACTCCGCGATCGATACCGTTACGTTACCCGATACCGCGATTTAGAACTATGCTGCATAGCCTTGTTGGAAAATTTATAAAGAGGTAGTTGTGAATTGAAATAGACTCCATTTTGAATGAAAGGGTGTAACCTTTTATGGTGTCTTTTTATTTTAAAGGAAAAGTCAAACCTCCATTTGAATGAAAGGGTGCAAACCTTTCATGGTGTCTCTTTATTTTAAAGGAAGGGGTATGTCCCTTCTTCATACATTTTCTATTCAAATTGAATAGGTGCCAACAAAGCCTATATAAAGGCAGCCCCATTCCAATTTTGATTGATTCTGAAAATTCATTTTCCTTGCCTTCATTTTGCTCTCTTGCGTCCTTTATTCTTCATATTATTTTAGGAAAAATTTCAGAGAGTTATAGAACACAAGGTTCTGGTTCGTCGAACAAATTTGTTTGAAGTGCTACTACAAATTTGTGAAGATCATTGTATCCTAGGAGATAGACACCACATAACCGTAAGCACCGTAGCGGGGCGAATCTGTCTTAAGGACAGAGTGTCACACACTCGACTTGGTCTTAATTTTAATTCGATTCGATAAATAAATCCGGTATGTTATTTATTTATTTTGTTTGAATTTATTTCAAGTTATTTTATTTACACAGAAGATTGTTCCAACAGTCTTAAGACAGATTTGAATTATTCTGTTTACAGAATTTTTCGTTTATTTCCTTTTTTATTTCATTCTTCGTAAATAATTTCGGAAGAAAATTATTTTCTGTGGATTTACAAAATAATATTCTGGTTGGAAAAATAAATAGTGATTATATGCTATTTGACAGATAGTAGTAATATACTGTCTCTTTTCTTTGACAACAACTAGTAGTACGATACTGGTGTCATTAACAATTCAGAATATATTTTTGTGGAATTTTTTCAGAATTTAATTTTGGGTTTTAGAAATTATTTTCTGAGTTTTCATTACTTAAAATTCTGTTTTAGTATTTTAATTATTGAAGTGCTATAGAAATTAATTTTCTATGTGGAATTAATTTGGTTAAATAAAATTTTATTTTATTTCCAAATTAATTGAAAAATAAAAGTTATAGCTTTTATTTCTTTTATTTTACAGAATTTATTTTTCTGTGTGGAATTAATTTGTTTAAATAAAATTTTATTTTATTTTCAAATTAATTGGAAAATAAAAGTTACATTCTTGTTTTTTTTTTATTTTTACAGAATTTAATTCTGTGAATTTGGTTTAATTTTCTGTGTAGTGAAAATTTTAATTATAAATTTGTTTTATAAATTAGAATTGATGGCTACTGAAACTAATGCCCAAACAAGTACTACTGTGGTGGCTGCAATGACGCCAACCCCCTCTCCTGTGGTGACAGTGCCAATAAATCATGGAGAAAAGTTAGAGAAGTTCTTAGGAACTGACTTTAAAAGATGGCAACAGAAAATGTTGTTCTATCTTACAATTCTGAACCTGGCTTGTTTCCTCTGTGAAGATACTCCTATCCTGAAAGAAGATGAGACCGACCGGCAAGTGGTTGCTGCGGTTGATGCTTGGAAACATGCCGATTTCCTTTACCGGAATTACGTCTTGAACGGACTTGACAACACATTATACAACGTCTACAGTCCAATCAAGACAGCAAAGGAACTTTGGGAATCGTTGGAGAAAAAGTACAAAACGGAAGATGCCGGCTCAAAGAAATTTGTGGTTGGCAGATTCCTGGATTTTGTAATGGTTGATTCAAAAACTGTGATCAGCCAAGCTCAAGATTTCCAACTCATTCTGCATGACATTCACGCAGAAGGTATGTCTCTCAGTGAATCATTTCAAGTTGTAGCCTTAATTGAAAAATTACCAAAAGGCTGGAAGGAATTCAAGAACTACCTCAAACACAAGCGCAAAGAAATTTCTATGGACGAGTTAATTGTGCGTTTGAGGATTGAGGAGGACAACCGTAATTCTGAAAAGCGGGCTGGTAAGAATCCTATGGAGTCTAAGGCAAATGTGGTGGAACATGCTTCAAAAACCAAGAAACGAAAGTCTTCTAGAGAAAGTTTATCACAAGGCTCTAAAGGGGGAGATAATAAAAAGTACAAGTTTAATGGCAAATGTTACATCTGTGACAAAGAGGGACATCGGGCCAAAGATTGCCGTAGCAAAGGCAAATGCAAAAGAAGAACAAGCAAGAAGCCTGCTCAAGCCCACATGACTGAAGTGGACAATATTTCCAATGGTATAGATGATATCAATCTTTCTGCAGTTGTTTCCGAGGCAAATCTTGTCGGAAATCCTAAAGAATGGTGGGTGGACACTGGTGCTACTCGCCATATTTGTGCCGACAAAAAGATGTTCACATCTTATTCTTCAGTGGACAATGGTGAACAACTTTTTATGGGTAACTCCTCAACTTCCAAAGTTGAAGGACAAGGAAAGATTGTACTCAAGATGACATCTGGAAAGGAACTCACTCTCAACAATGTGCTGTATGTACCGGACATCCACAAGAATTTAGTTTCCGGATCTTTGTTGAGTAAGAATGGGTTTAGGCTAATTTTTGAAAGTGACAAGTTTGTACTTACCAAAAACGGGATGCATGTAGGAAAATGTTACATGTCTGATGGCCTTTTCAAGTTAAATGTAATGACCGTTGTACCCTTAGTTATTAATAATACTACATCTTCTTCTTACTTGCTTGAGTCTTCAAATTTATGGCATGGTAGACTAGGATATGTTAATTATGGATCTTTGCGTAGATTAATTAATATGGAATGTTTACCTAAATTTAACATTGATTCAAATCATAAATGTAAAGTTTGCGTTGAGGCAAAATTATCTAAAACTTATTTTCATTCAATTGAAAGAAGTACGGAACCACTTGAATTAATTCATAGTGACATTTGTGATTTTAAATCAATTCAAACTAGAGGTGGGAAAAAGTATTTTATCACTTTTATAGATGACTATACTAGATATAGTTATGTTTATTTAATTTGAACCAAGGATGAAGCTTTGGAAACTTTCATTCAATATAAGAATGAAGTTGAAAATCAACTTGGTAAGACAATCAAGAAACTTAGAAGTGATAGAGGTGGTGAATATGAATCACCTTTTGGTGAGTTTTGTAAAGAATATGGAATAATTCATCAAACCACCGCTCCTTACTCACCCCAGCAAAATGGAATTGCTGAAAGGAAAAACAGAACTTTAAAAGAAATGATGAATGCCATGTTAATCAGTTCTGGATTACCTCAGAACTTGTAGGGAGAAGCAATATTTTCTGCTAATTATATTTTAAATAAAGTATCCCGAAAGAAAGTGAATCAAACACCTTATGAAATGTGGCATGGTAGAGTACCATCCTACAAATACTTAAAAGTGTGGGGGTGTTTGGCTAAAGTGGCTATTCCCAGTCCTAAAAAGACTAAGATAGGTCCTAAGACCATTAATTGCATTTTCATTGGTTATGCTAAGAATAGTAGTGCATATCGATTTTTGATTCATAAATCAGAACATACCGAAATGCATGTAAATACTATTATTGAGTCTCGGAATGCATCATTTTTTGAACATGTATTTCCAAAGAAGACTGGACAAGAGACTAGTAACAATAAAAGATCTTTTGATGCTATTACTAGTAATGATCAAGAACATGATCAAGAGCAAGAGTTAGATCAAAATGAGGAAGAGGAACCTAGGCGTAGTAAATGTGCTAGAACCTCAAAATCTTTTGGTCCAGATTTCCTAACATTTTTGTTAGAAAATGAGCCTTTAACTTTTAAAGAGGCTATGTCCAGTCCTGAAGCTCCTTTATGGAAATAAGCTGTCAACAGTGAAGTTGAATCCATCTTGCAAAATCACACTTGGGAATTAGTGGACTTGCCACCAGGTTGTAAGCCTCTTGGGTACAAGTGGATTTTCAAAAGAAAATTGAAAGCGGATGGATCAATAGACAAATACAAGGCAAGACTTGTAGTCAAAGGTTTTAGACAGAAAGAAGGTCTAGATTACTTTGACACATACTCACCGGTTACTAGAATAACATCCATCAGAATGCTAATTGCCATTGCATTTCTATACAATCTAGAAATTCATCAAATGAGTGTTAAAACCGCTTTCTTAAATGGTGAGTTAAATGAAGAAATTTACATGGAACAACCAGAAGGGTTTTTTGTTCCAGGAAAAGAAAAGAAAGTGTGTAAATTGGTTAAATCATTATATGATTTAAAACAAGCGCCAAAGCAATGGCATGAGAAATTTGACAAGGCAATGCTGTCAAATGGATTTAAAATTAATGAGTGTGACAAATATGTTTATATTAAAAACACAGATAAAAGTTATGTCATTGTATGTTTTTATGTAGATGATATGCTCATCATTGGTAATAATAATGACATTATTAAAACTACCAAGAAAATGTTGAATAAACACTTTGACATGAAGGACATGGGCATTGCTGATATAATACTTGGTATAAAAATTACCAAAACATCGGAAGGATATGCTTTGTCACAATCTCATTACATTGAGAAAATACTTGACAAATTCAACAAAGATGATGATCATCTTGTAAGAACACCTGTCGATATTAATTTGTATCTTTCTAAGAATGTACAGGAAAGTATTTCTCAATTAGAGTATGCCCAAATTATTGGAAGCTTAATGTACTTGATGGACTGCACTCGCCTAGATATAGCTTATGCAGTAAGTAAATTAAGTAGGTATACGAGTAATCCCGGAGCAGAACACTGGAAAGCAATTATAAGGGTTCTTAGATATCTCCGATTTACTTGTAACATTGGGCTTAATTATACTAGATATCCAGCAGTACTTAAAGGATACTGTGATGCAAATTGGATATCGGATACAAGAGACTCTAAGTCCACTAGTGGGTATGTCTTTACTCTTGGTGGGGCGGCTGTATCTTGGAAATCTTCCAAACAGACTTGTATTGCTAGGTCTACTATGGAATCTGAATTCATAGCCTTAGACAAAGCAGGGGAAGAGGCAGAATGGCTTCGCCACTTCCTTGAAAATATTCCAATATGGCCAAAACCGGTGCCTGCTACATGCATACATTGTGATAGTCAATCAGCAATTGGTAGAGCACAGAGTCATATGTATAACGGCAAGTCTCGACACATTCGTCGTCGACATAATACCGTAAGACAACTACTCTCTAATGGAATTATGTCCATAGAATATGTTAAGTCTAAAGACAACATAGTGGATCCACTAACCAAAGGGTTAGCAAGAGAGTTAGTTGAGAATTCATCGAGGGGAATGGGACTAAAGCCTATTAAATAAGAGTTACCACAACGGCAACCCAACCTAGTTGACTGGAGATCCCAAGATCTAGGTTCAAAGGGACAACCGAGTTGTGAATGACTCAGAAGGATCACTGAGGAGTTTATCTCCTACCCATTTCTTTGATGAAATAGTGATGTCTGCAATGGTTTAGGTTAAGTAATACTTTTAATGATTCTTATATCTAGGTAAACCTAGTGGAGTATGGCAGGATACTTTTCATAAGAATCACCTATGTGAGTGTGAACTGAGCCGGTTCTATAAGATTTGTGAAGGGCTACAAGTCTTTAGAGCACTCATGAAAGACCAGGTTGTTCAGGGCCAAAATGAACACAATAGTGAGAACTAAACTGTGTCTGGAGATATACTGTGAGTTCTATTGTCTTGGTTTACACAAACGGCTGAACAGTTCAAGACATCATGTTCACTGGTTAGCTAGTAAATCCGATAGTATCTCACAAGGGAAGGTTCAAAGCCAAAAGCTACCTATCCTTTGCAGAATATTTCCAATTTCTGTACTCTCTGTTTTTACATCATATTGTTGCATTTTCTCTCTATCAATTTTATTCATGTAGGGGATTGTTGGAAAATTTATAAAGAGGTAGTTGTGAATTGAAATAGACTCCATTTTGAATGAAAGGGTGTAACCTTTCATGGTGTCTTTTTATTTTAAAGGAAGGGTCAAACCTCCATTTGAATGAAAGGGTGCAAACCTTTCATGGTGTCTCTTTATTTTAAAGGAAGGGGTATGTCCATTCTTCATACATTTTCTATTCAAATTGAATAGGTGCCAACAAAGCCTATATAAAGGCAGCCCCATTCCAATTTTGATTGATTCCGAAAATTCATTTTCCTTACTTTCATTTTGCTCTCTTGTGTCCTTTATTCTTTATATTATTTTAGGAAAAATTTCAGAGAGTTATAGAACACAAGGTTCTGGTTCGTCGAACAAATTTGTTTGAAGTGCTACTACAAATTTGTGAAGATCATTGTATCCTGGGAGATAGACGCCACATAACCGTAAATACCGTAGCGGGGCGAATCTGTCTTAAGGACAGAGTGTCACACACTCGACTTGGTCTTAATTTTAATTCGATTCGATAAATAAATCCGGTATGTTATTTATTTATTTTGTTTGAATTTATTTCAAGTTATTTTATTTACACAGAAGATTGTTCCAACAAACCTTCCACAATCCTCTCCACAACCCTGGCGAACCACCTTTCTGTTTGCCCCCACCTCTTCTGGGGAGATTAGTCTCGTGTCTTTGTCTGTAGAATTATTAAGAAGGAAGCAGCTAGTAGCACTCCAAATTATGTTGTCTGACGATTGTTCTATGGACGGCAGGGAGAACTCTCTCGAGACCTCACACGTCAATTTTTCATCCTCTTTAGAAACTTCAAAAAGCATCACGGAAATCCTTGATTGTGAATTTTGATCGTGATTGAAACAAGAAGACACAAGGCCAAACAACCCTTGGCCCAAATCAGCCAAACAGGCCGATATTGCATCAGTTGGGATTCCCAACTCTTCCAGACGTTGGATACGATTGATGTCAACCATCCTTTTATCATCCAATTTGTGAGCAACGACGACCCCTTGCAATAAATCTATACAAATCAACATGTCGTCGTATAAAACCGCGCCACCGTTGAATTTGAAAGGGATACCACCACGTATGCCTTTGCCTTTGCCTTTGCCTTTGCCTTTACTTTTGCCTTCGCCTCCAAACAAGGTGCACGTCGTCCATCCAGCCTTCGGATCCTCTGTATCGAAAGAAAAAGAAGAGCTGGAAGTGGAGACATGAATCCAATTGTCGATAACAGCATACCCACAATAGCAAGGGTCATCGAAATAGTTGCAATTTGGATCAAGAAAAGGAGGGCTGGGAAGACGACTCCATGAACTTCCATCATATTTTTCAAAAGCCGGGTCAGGTACTATATACACCGGTGTTCCGGCAAGGACATAAAGACTATCCCCCACAGTTAGGACTAGTGGAGAAGCCTTCCCTGACAGCATTGAAGGAACCTTAGATTGTTGAGAGGAACCAGAAGTTGCAGTGTCAAGCCACACGGTGACATCTGAACTGTATTCGTACAGACTATACGGTGGTAAAGCAAAAGCAGCCGAGTCGTTGCCTCGTTCTATCTGCTGTGCTTCTTGACCTCCGATGAAAATTATTTGTGAGCCAAAATAGCCAGAACCCATCCCTAAGCACTTAGGAATTTTATTTTCTTCTAGTATATTTAGATACAATTCTGGTTCGTCGGGCCTAAAATGTTTTTTTGAAATGGAGCAAACAGCGTAAGATACACGCGGACCACCGGAACCTGCTAAGCACAGATGCAAATATCCACTGCCTGTCGACGGTGGTACGCCGTGCTTCCAGGTCACCGGTTGCTTAAAAGGTTTTTTGTGGCCACCGTTGAAACAGTGACCAATCATTTCTGTTGTGATGGGCAGTTGTGTTTTCAAAGGTTTCTACGGATACACATATATGATAGGATTTTATAACTTTTCGTGGGTCTAAAGCGGTGGAAACACCATGGAGGTTTCCAACGTTTTATAACGGGCAAATTACTCAACATGCTACTTTATAATACATATTAATAATTTAATTTATAATTTTTTTCTAAGAACACCGCTAGTAATTTCTCCTTTTATAAATTTAAACCATGAGTTCCGCCAACATATTCAAACTTGATTTCAATATTTAAAATTTATGATACCTACCTTTCAAAAAGAATGTGTATTATATGTATCCTATAATTAAAAAAGAAAATAATACAATTTCATATTTTCTTAATTATAACTAAAACAAAATATATCATAACCAAACAATATATGGGTTGTAATCAAAGATCTGATAAATTATAACTAACATAAGATCATAATTATAATAAAAAAATTGATCATAATTAATGAAGAAAATAACATAATTTAAAAGTACATATAATAAGAGATGGCTAGAATAGAATTTTCCATTTAATAAATACATAATTTCGATCCTAAATTGTGAACTCAGCCGAGCTTGAACTCAAGGAGACTTGACTCAAAGAACCTTGCGAGCTAAACAGTAAATAACAATTGATATATGTTACATTTATATATATTTAGTAGCAATGCACACTCACTATAAAAAATTAAAGTTTTAGAGACTAAAATTTAGGAATAAAATTATTTTTTAAGGACTAAATATTTTTGTTGCGAAAAGTGTATTATATTTTCTCCAACAAAAATTAGACATTAGTGATGAATTATTATCCTTTTGAGACTAGATTTTTTGTCTAAAAAAAATAAACTATTTTGAGACCAAATTATTTTGTCCCTAAATATTTATTTATTAGTGACATTTTCAAAATTTTGTCACTAAAAGCTTTGTTTCGGACTTTTCGGGACAGCATTTTAACAAATATTCTCATGACGATAGAAATTGATCTCTAAAAGTCTTATTCGTTGTAATGACTATTCACTTTGCTTAGTTTAAAAAAATTTTAAAATAGTTTTTCAAATTTTTAATTCAATTTTTTTTTTTATTTTTAGTAATTGTTTTTAATATTTTTATAAATTTTTTTAGATTTTAAATTATTTAATCTAGTTATACTTAAAAAAATTGTGCAAAAAAATTTAAAAAATGCATTGAATACGAAAAAAAATAATAATAATTCAGAAAATGTTGATCTAAAAAGCTATAAAAAAAATTAATTAAAATGTTCAAAAAAATTACAAAAAAAAAATATTGATTAAAAACTCAAAAAAAAAAATATTTTAAAAATTTCAAACAAAACAGAGATTAATTTTATAATAAGTGAACGCCCAATGCACAACTCTTTTAGCAATGTGGGATTAGATTTCAAAGCAGGTTAATTATGTGGGAAACACGTTGTTGAGGCAAGGTTGTGTTTGGGATGATAATTGATTTTTTTTTTTAAGTTGATTTAGTAGTTAACAAAAAAATTTAAAATGATTATGATTTGAATGTGATATTTTATCTTATTATTAATTATTTTAACTTATTTTATCTATATTGATTATTTTAACTAAAAAAATAAAATAAAAAAATTACTTCCCAAAGCTGGCCGACCCTGAGCTCAGCATGCATTCAGCGAGCTGAGCGTCAAGCTTTTGTGGTAACGCTTTATTTGGGATCAAGCCGAGTTCAATCATATTAAAAATTGGTCCGAAGTTCGGCTGGTTTGTAAGAGCATTTTACGGGCCTGTCACTTATCTAAATTATTTATTTTGTATAAAAAAAATTACATATTATTTATAAAAAAAATAAAAATAAAGTTAATAACGGATAATTTATTTTTCAAAATAAGCTTGCCGTCTTTTTAAAAAAAATATATATGTGATAAAATAAAAATATTACGATTATCGAATAAACTTCAAAATAGATAAGATTATCAAAAAGGGATTTGTTGTGGGTTTCACATAGCTGAACAATTCTCTGAAATTCAAATTTAACTTTGAAAAAAGCTTCACCATAAATAAGCGACGAATAATGCAATACACAGCCAAAAAAAAACAAAGAAACAAACGTGTACAAAATAATGTGGCAACATTGTGACAAATTTTATTTTTTCCATAGATAAGATGTCTTAGGGCACAATGATTCACCCACTTACGTCATCATTTAAAAAAATACTTAGAGGAACACCCATAATTATTCTAAATATTATCCATATCTCATTTCCTTTAAATATGTACCATACCTATTTTTTCAAGGTCAATTTGAAGACAAATTTTTATAAATAAAAACGGTTGAATCCATTTTTTGTTAATTTTTTTCATCTTTAGACAATAATATGAATCCACGCATAGCCCTAGTGATCAGGCAGGACAACTTTTTTTTTTAGAGGGGAATAGGTGTATTTTGAGAAGTAAGTTAAAAGTTAATTTTTAAAAATTTTTTGACTTTTTTTGAAAAAAAAAAATGTATAAAAAATAGAGAGACAATATAACTTAAAAAAGTCAAAAAACTAATAATCTTATTCTCAAAATAGACTGAAATGAGCCAAATCGAATCAATGCAGTAATGTTTGTTAAATAATCTAATTCTTCCAATTTATTAAAATTCTACCATGTTACCAATAAATACATAAATAAATAATAAAATTAAGAAATTATTTGGGAATTTTGAATTTTTACGAAAAATATATATAAAAAATAAAATATAATATGACCCAAAAAACTAAAAAATATACTAAACAACTCCTAATAGCACATAAAAGAATGTGTTCCAATTGACATCGACAATGCATCTAAAAAGTACAATTTGTGAAGAAAATTGAAAAAAAAAATCACTAAAAATGAAAAGGTCAAAAATAAAAACAAAAAATGACACATTTTTCGTAGTTTTTTTCAAAAAATTTCTTTCATAAATATCTTAGTCATTGAAGACAAAAACAAACTAAAACTAAAACTTAAAAAACAATTTAAAAAAAATAATAAACATTAACTAACCTTTAATATATCTAGCAAAAGAATTTAAAAGTGTTACGGTAATCTACAGAATGAAATAATATATTGAGGGATAAGAAAATTTTATATGATGTAAAAAAATGTTTGTGATTGTGTAACAGTTAGGATTTTATATAGAGACAATATATTGGAGATAAAAGAAAAAGAAGAAAGAACTCTCCTTTTGAATTTTTGTGAGATAATAAGTTTGCACAAATTAAGAAAAAGTTTCTTTTTAACTTTTCTTTTAAACAACATAAATCATGGAATAATTAATATTTTTATAATTATAACATTAATGTGTTAGCCAATAACATAGATAGATAGACTAGCAATCAACCCATGCTATGCACGGAGAGAAATTTTTTTTTTTTTTTTAAATACAAACGCTTTTACAACATAATATTTTTAAGTTGTATGTACATATTTCTATAAAGTAAAAATTATATATTAAAAGTCTATTTGTTTTGAGGGATTATTTTATGGGATTGAACTATTAGTTCATCCGAACTAATAGTTCATTGTTTGGTTCAATTTTTTTGCTTTGGATTAATAGTCCTTCCGGACTATTAGTTTCACATATGAGAAATTATTGTATCTTAGGGGGGGGTTGGATTATTTCCATAGGATTGGTATCCCATGGGACTAATGTGTGAAATGTCCATTTTACCTACATGCTATTACCTAATAAACAATTAGAAAATGGTAAAATAGTCTTTTGAACATTTATAAATTTTTTTAGTGTTGTTAATTTAAAATTATATATTAAATAAAAAATATAAACTATAAATTATAAATTAAATTTAATTAAAAATAATAAATTAAAATTTATGGCCTCATAATTTTTTTACTGTTGTTAAAAAATTAAATTTATATATTAAATAAAATTATTTTTTTAATGTTGTTAATTTAAAATTATATATTAAATAAAAAATATAAATTATAAATTATAAATTATAAATTATAAATTATAAATTTAATTTAATTAAAAATAATAAATTAAAAATTATGGCCTTATAAATTAAATTTTTTTAGTGTTGTTAAAAAAATAAATTTATATATTAAATAGAATTATTTTTTTTAGTGTTGTTAATTTAAAATTATATATGAAATAAAAAACATAAATTATAAATTTAATTTAATTTAATTTAATTGAAAATAATAAATTAAAAATTATGGCCTTATAAATTATAAAAATTTAGTGATGTTAAATTATAAATTATAGATTACAAATTTAAAATTATATATTAAATAAAAATTATAAATTACAAGGGTAAAATAGCCTTTTGAACATTTATCCTTATCCAGTTCATCTAACCAGATATTGGATTCACTAAAAATAGTCCAATCCGGACATCTAAACCCATAATAAACATATGATACAAATCCAATCCAACCAAATAATCTGAGGACAATGTATCTCTCGACTAGCAGTCCGATAGATTACACTCCCTCCTTATCCAGTCTGTCCAAACAAACACAACCTAATTTTGAACTGACTACAATAGTTGATTGTTAAAGGAAAACCTGAAAAGGACAAAAATAGAGAGGAAGTAAAAATTTTCAATTCAAAAAATTAAAATTTTACTATCAATATTTTAAAATTATGATTTTTGTGTTAGTCCTATTAAAAGTTATATTGGCTAATATTCGATGATTTTTGGAATTGTCAATATTTTGAAATTATGATTTTTATATTAGTCCTATTAAAAGTTATCTGTCATATATATAAAGCGAACACTTATGGTGGTATTCTAAAGTCTTGGCTTCTCTACATGGTAAGTGGATATATCAATTCAAAAAAACAAAAAAAAAGGGATAAAGAAGATAGTGAGACTCTGATAAAAAAAAGTATTCTTACCACTTGAATAGCACACAATATGTATAATATATATATATATATATTATACTTATTTGAATTATACCCATATCATGTATACCAACTGTTAGTATTGGTTGAAGTGAATTGTCTATTGGGACATCTGGTAATACATACATAACTATCACTTAAAATTGAAAATTTTACCTAAAAATGATTTGAATTTCTAATTTATCTATGACTTATTATTAACTGTATAATATTTCAGTACTTATAAGAATGAAATTTCTTATTCAATCTTAGGTCAAAATTTTTATTTGAATATTTTTAACATTAAATGTAGCGATTCTAGTTTTGCTACTTCGCTGAGTATGTCGGGAATCGAGCTGCCCGATCAGCTCGCGGGGGTCTAAGGGGCAGCGCCCCTTGGCGGGTCAAAGGGCAGCGCCCTAGCGGGGATCGAGCTGCCTAGTCAGCTCACGGGGTCCAAGGGGTAACGTCCATTGGCGGGTTCTAGGGCAGCGCCTTGGTAGAGTTGAGGGGCAGCGCCCCCGAAGCAAAAATGCAAAATGCATTAAAAGTTGCTTGTCCGCTCGAGCGGAGAATGTTTAGTTCTAGAAGTTTGACTTGTCTGCAAAAATATTGGGAAAGCGTATTTGACGCTCGAGCGGGGCTTCCACGCTCGAGTGGACCATGTTATATCAGTTCGTGAATCTGATATTTCATATCACTTTTGTATATCTCTCTCTCTCTTTCTAAAAAAATCTTTTCCTCTCCCTTCCCTCAATATTTCCCTATGCCAAATTGGATCAAAACTTTAATTTCTCAAGATCCATTAGAGCTCTGCCATAAGTTTTTCATCAAAGTTGGTTAACTTCTCGAGGGCTTCGTTGTGTGCGGTGAAGATCGAGTTTCGACACCGTTGATTTTGGAGGTTTCATCGCATTTCTTCTTTAAAACTTGATGTAGGGATTTTTTTTGAGTTATATACATATATATATATATATATATATATATATATATTTGCAAGATCTAGATGATTTTCGAAATCATCCGTTGATAGTTTTTGAAAATTAATTATTGATTCAAGAAGTTGAGTGATTTTGAAAATGAGTTTGTCTCTTGTCCTTTTAAAATGATCTTATAGATCTTGATCTTCATTGATTGAAGAAAAGATGATTTTGAAAAGTTTTCTTTCAAAAGATTTGGGTTGTATAGTTTTGGTAAGAAAACCTAGTAATTGGGGATTTTTAAAAAAGATTGAAAATCCATGAATGATATTGTTATATTTATTTTGTGTGTCAAAATAAATGGATGTTTGGAAAATTTCTTATTTATATTTATATAAATGATGAATTTCATGGAATATGAGAATTGTTATTCATTTTGAAAATTATTGTTCAAAATGTTGAAATAGTCACTGCTGGAAAATCGACTTTTAGCGGCGTTTTAAAAACGCTGCTATAAGTACTGAAAATGTCGCTAATTCTTTTTGTGACGTTTAGTACCAAACGCCGATGACGCGGCCGTCGCTATAGCTTTATGGCGTTTGAAAAACGTCGTTATATTAGTATAGGCGGCGTTTGTAAAAACGCCACAAAATATCCTACCCTAATTGTACTGTGACATCACTATGACATTTAGCGACGTTTTGGAAACGCCGTTAAAGACATTTATACATTTTAAAAATCTAACCGTTGGGGTAGGGATATAGTGACGTTCAAAAAACGCCGCCATAGCCTTTATTTTTATTTTTAAAGTTGTGCTAATTTTATATGGTTGAAAAAAATACCAGTCATAAACAATTATTAAGAACTAATAATTGATGTTTATTAAAATAATAAATAAACTAAGTTTGAAAACAAAATTAAAAATAAAAAACAATGCAATAAGATGTGATACATGTACAATTACAGAATATATCTAGACACAAAATATATTAGAAATCCGGGAGGATTTATTTACAAAGTCAGGATTGAGAACTCATGCAGAAAGTAGAGAAGACATCCATATTCCTAATGACACAATACCGATAGTAGCAAAAGCTTGGCCCAGTTCATAAACAAAAATTTCTTTCTGAACGAGACAAACTTTGCCAATCTGTCCTCCTGCAAAAAGTCACAGCCAAGACCAAATTAGAAAGGTTAATATCAGTACAATAGATTGACACTTTAGATTAGAATGGAAAATATTAGATTAAATTAACTTAAAGCATACAAGTGCATACCCCAAATCAACAATGATGATGCTGACATTATCTTGTGAACGTCAGTCCTGTAAAGTATGATCAAGCATTGTGCAAGAAAAATAAACATTCACGCATCCATTACCAGAGCTGCTCTTCCAAGCGCCTCACAAGCTAACAAAAATCAGAACAAAAGAAGTTAAAACTTTGTAAACCATAACACTGGTATACCAGAATTGAGGCAAATTTTTTACCTGAATATCTCTGTGTTGCCGAAGCTAATTCCTAACAAAATTAACTGCTTCTGAGCTGAAACAATAGCAAAGTTGATGAGATAATGCTCATCTTGTGGTTAATTGAGAAAAATATTAAATAAATAACTATCGTGCTAATTTAAGATAATTTACAGAATGTAAGTACAAGGTTCAAACTGGAAACCACAAACAGCACTGTCAGTATAAAGCACAGTTTTACGTCGTCATAGATATCTTCATCAGCAGTTCTAAGAGTTGCCAAGCCCAGACCCAAGCATGCACCATGCTGAATAACCTGCACCAATCAAAGTTTCCAGCACCACTATTATAACAGAAATTCATGGTGCACAAAAGTAACCGAACAATAGATTATAGAGAGCAAGCACCTCTACGTTGGTACTACATAGGCTATCAAGAAATTGTTTGATACCCTCCCATGGTTTGCATGAATCAAGCCTAGGGCATAGAGAGCACTGCCTGTAGAGTATGGATTGCCACCACCACCAGCCCCACTCAGGTGGCCTCTGTGAATAACACATAGCCCTGCTATTGCACTGAATTTAGCCCAATTAGTAGCCCTGACCAGCCAATCCTGATGAGTTTACACAAACAAAGAGCCATCAACTTGTGCAGGAAGGTCATAAATACATGTTTCAAGATAAAGGCCTTGTAACTGTGAGGAGGCATACTACGAAACTTACCTATTTAGCACCAAACAATAACCAGCAAACAATAAAATGATTCTGCACATCCAAACACAACCTTAAATTTTTACTGGGCTGCTGCTAGTGGACTGATAGCCCTTTGAAAAAACTTACCTATTAGCCTTCTGGTGTGGCGTTTGAGATCCATGTAGGTTCCCCTAGAATGGATGCTACAAGTAGAGACGAGAGAATGAACTCACTTAATAGTCAATCCGAAATAAAATGTCTTAACTCAATGAGGAATATAGATTTAATCTCTCAAATTTCCAAATCATCTGATCTAGCACTGGCCAGCTACTAACTGTAAGCTTATCGGATTCCAAATAAACTCACAAAACTAGATAAAAGATTTTTAAAAAATGTATAATAAACTAAAACAGAAGCAACGGAAAAGGAAAAGTAGGCGTTTACAACACAAACAAGCTATTTAAAAGCAGAGCAGGTTAGGAACAAAAGCTTGAATGTATTCTATGTTGCAAGAATATTCATGTAATCTTTTTCAGGGATCCTCTAAGGAAAACATCTGTCCATATCTTCTTTCTCTCCCCCCTACAATGAAAACGGCAGTGCATCAAACTTCAAACAATAGTACAGGGTAGTAAAGCAAACAAATCCTCACTCATAAGAAATAAGGCACTCCAGTTCTGGGGCCTCTCATCTGGTTGTTTTCCTCTGTTTCAGTGAAGAACTTCACCTCTCTCTCCTAACAGACAAAGGGGTAAAACACAGCACCCATAGAAAATTCAATTAATCAAATCTATATAAATGAGCCAAAAAGCCACAACCAAGTTAAAAGAGTGAAAAGTTTAGTGGCAGTACCATATTCTCATTGAAGCTCAATATTGAAGCTACATTACCACATCGATAACAATAATTTGGAGCAGACCATACCTGATAAGCCAAGAAGCACACAGTAAAATTAATTAAAATATCACCAAATCTGAAGTGATGTTATATACACTAGTCATGTCACATAGACTCAAGTCCCCCTATCAAGTGTGGATATTATACATCTAAACTCCCAAATTTCTTAGCATGTTTCTCTTATTTCTCAAGGTAGAATACTGACTTTACGTAAAACAGTGTAAAAGCAACAGAAAATGAAAAAATAAAAAACAATTTCTTAGTATTCATGTTTTATTTCCTAAGGTGGAATGGTGACTTTTCTTCAAGATGGCACTTCACTTGCTCTAAAGCAATCATGTCACAAAAAAACATAATAAGGGAGGTCTATCAATTAATTACACAGTAAATTTGCATAACTAAACATGCTTGTTGGGCCCAATTTTGACTGGACATGTCGGACACACAGCCCATATCCTTACTCCAGCCATATGTTTAGAAGTGTCCATGTAACATAATACACTAAGTTAAAGACTTCACAACTCACAGTTACAAGGCCTTTATCTTGAAACATGTATTTAAGACCTTCCTGCACAAGTTAATCTGCACAAAGGGGGATTCATTAGCGGAAATAAGGAAATTTAAAATTGTAATTTTCCAACCAACAAAATTACTATATACATCAGAAATGAAAAGCTGAGGTGATGCAGTTGGTCAAGATGGATCCTACCATTCAGGATCAATGCACGTAAGCTCAAAAGAGATCTGACCTCATCCATTGATTTAAGCTTATTTTTGCCAGCATTCAGCACCTGCTTCACAAGAACTTGAATAAATTAAATTTGGAAAGTGTCAATTTAGTTTTAATAATTTAAAAACTAAACTAGTGAAAAAGACCACTCTATCTCATCATGTGCTGCCAATTGACATTGCAAACGTATCTAAAAGGATTTTAGTATGTACATATATATATTCGCCTTAAAGAATGAAGTATTCAACAATTTAAAGGATGAACTAAGTATCAAGTTTGAAGCATACAGAAATAAATATGCAATAAATTTTACAAGATTCAATCACATTAGTAACTAGAGAGTTTAGGGATTAAAATTCAAGATTCCAAATACAAATTGATTGAACAATCAAAATCAAAAGAGCAGTTTTACTTCAATATTTGTTGATTATGTAGTAATAGTAGTATATTGAACTCAATTTTGCTTACCTTGAAACATAACAAAATTTCAACCTTTGTAAACACAAAAGGTAAATATAACAGAAAGGTAATATTAGCAACATACTCAAACAAAACATTCAATTGCTTCTATTTTAACAACAATCTTGTCTTATTGAAGTCAGTTTATAGTTTAAACGGTTCTCCGCAAATACGCCGGTTTTTGTCCTTGAACAATTTAAGAGACTTGACTGGACTGGAGCCTCACCCGGTCAACTGTTCAACCGGTTGAACCGGCCAGTCTAGTCCAGTTTTCAAAACCTTGATTCCATGAAAATGACTCTATCTAGCTCAAGTGTTTTGTTGGATTGCATGTTCCTTTTTATTGTTGTTGGTATGTAGCCCAAGTGTTTTTGAATCACTGTTTTCTCTTTTCAATATAAGTTCTTCCACATCTAAAGTCTTTATAAGGCTTTATTGAAGATCATAATAATGAATTGAGAGAGATGTTTCCATTACAACACTGAAATAGGCTTCGAAATGAAGAGTTTCAGAGAGAGACAGAGACACGATGGAGCTCACCTTAGTCGACAATGGTGCAGATGGTGTTTTGGATCTTCGAAATCGAAATCACTCTGAGATGAAATCACTGAGACCGATCTGAATCTCTACAAATGATAAGCGTTTAGAGATGAGTTGAGAGAGATGTTTTCATTACAACACTGAAATAGGCTTCGAAATGAAGAGTTTCAGAGAGAGACAAAGAGATGATGGAGTTCACCTTAGTAGACGATGGTGCAGATAGTGTTTTGGATCTTCGAAATCGAAATCGCTCTGAGATAAAATCACTGAGACCGATCTGAATCTGTGTGAATGATAAGCGTTTAGAGAGGGTTGCGAGAGAGAGAGAGAGAGAACTCACCTACCTCATCGGTGCAGATGGTGGTGGCGATGAAGCTTCGAAATCGAAATCGAAATCAGAGATTCAGATGAAATCGAAATCAGAAAAGGCGTAAGGATTCAAAATAAGAGAACTTCGAAATCAAAATCGAAACCGATCCGTTGATTTCTGCTGGAAGAGATTAGGGCATTTGTTTAGAGAGAGAGAGAGAACGAACGATAGACTGATGAGTGAGTAAAAGATTAGGGCATCCTCCTGATGAGTGAACGAGTGTATTTACTAGCTCGCCAGAGAGAGGACATTCGAAGACGTTTTTCAACGCCTTCAAATAGTTAAACGGTGCCGTTTTAATATTGAACAAAAACGACGGTTAAAAAACGCCGTTAAATAGTATAAAATGTGGCGTTTCATAAAACGCCGTTAAAGAAACGTCGTCAAAACCTATAATTCCTATAGTGAGTCTTGAAATAACTAATTATTGAGGATACTTGAGAAGAGAGAATTGTGTTATTGGATAATGAATTGGAATAAAAGTATTTATATTCATCATGTGAAATTGGCATATCAATTTATTTGATTACATTAAACTTTGAAAGTTGATTTGAAAACTTGAATTGAGAAAAGAATGTTGAGAAACAAGTTTTCATGGAATGGTTTTAGGGTAAACACGTTAGTAAGTTTTGATAGGTGGTGTAGATGATATTGAATAAGTTAGCCTGAGAGTCCAAGGTGAAAGACCGAAAGCCCGCGCAGATAGGTGTCGAACCTTCTGATTAATACCGGTAAAAATGACAATTATGTAGTACTTATATAGTCTACTTGCAGACACCGATTTAGGGATTACCAGAGTCGTATTTATAGCCCTTGAAATAAATTGTTAAGTTTTGAACAATTGAAATTGCATGATATCATTAAGCATGGTGGTTTTCAAAAGATGAAAATGTGATTTATCTTCAAAAAGGGCATAGCATGGCATGTGCATTTCATCTCTTGAGACTTGTATAAAATGTATATACTTTGTTAAGAATTTCTTACTGGGCTTTATGCTCACCTTACGGGATTTTTGTGTAGGAAAAGATGTGGTGATCCTACCCAACTAGGGGCGTGGAAGTATGTGTGTTGGGAGTACAATGCTCTCATTTTGCTGTGACTCTGTGTATAAGCCAATGGCTGTGTTTGTGTGGGTTTGAATAACTGTTTTGTGTAACCAGGCTCAAGCCTTGGAAACTTGTAAACCCTTGGAGATATTTATTTGTTTATTTACTTGTAATTAGATTAATGTATTTTTGCATGAAGAACTATTGTATCATGTAATGTAAGCTTGGAGATTTATATTCGGTTTTCCTTAAAAGAATCATGATTGTTATCTTATCATTTGGGTTAGAAATTTGGAGCGTTACATTAAAAATTAATTGAGTATCAATCATTTTAAGTAATACTCATTTAATATGTTCATTTCTAGTTTTATCAAGATTTTCTAAGTTTAATCACCTTCTTATTTTAAAAATAAAAATTCATTATTTTCTTAAATTTTAACAAATGTTGTTTAGATAATTTTTTTTACTACACCATTGTTCATAGGTGAAGTGAAATCATACCTGTAATATTTTAATATAATTAAAATTAAAATTTATTTTTTATATAAAATTGGACTGAATTCAGGTCTCTCGTGCGGCATCTCGGGCTCCGCCCAACTTAGGGCCTAAAATTCTTTTCCAATCTCAACTCTAAAGTGTCATTTTTGGTATAAATTTTTTTTCAAATAATGTAAATGGTTGGAACTTTTAAAAATATATATATATATATTAGCAATTTTTTTTTTGAATTTTTTTGTTTAATCAACCATTAATAGACATAAATTGTCATTTTAAAAAAAAAAAAAATGAATGTAAGTCATAAAAATTTATTTTGATTTTTTAGAATTTTTTGTTTATAATTTGTAATAGTATAAATAAAGAGTTAGGGACAAAAACACTCTAACATAATTTTGGACCAATAACTTATGTAGAGAGAAGAAAAGTGGGAGAGAGTAGCCCATTAAATTTCTTGTGAGAAAAAAAGATTTGTATGAATTATTTATATTGAAAAATTACATGCAATTTATTTTTGGAGAGAATCACATTGTATGGATAAAAATTAGACATTTATTAGAATTTTGACTTGAGCATCATTTTTCTATTTAGGTGAATGCTTTCCATATTTCATATAAAATATTATATACACTTTCTTTTGAAAATAATCAAAATTTTATTTTAATGGATAAATGAGAGTCAATCAATGGAAAATTTACTTATAAATTTCATCTTGAGAAATAGTGATCCGATTAGTTCCAAGAGTTTTCTTATAGACAATTAGTCCCATTAATTTTGTAAAGGTAAATTTAATATATTATTTGAAAATTAGATTTACGATTATACCTTTATTTCTATTATCATTGTTTTCTTTTATGTTAGAAAGGTAAGGTACACAACCTATAATAATCAAATTTGTGATGAATTTTTATATATGAATCTTTTTATTTAAAATGACTTGAGATATGAAATTCTTCAAACATTTCAAAAGGATGTTGAATTATTCAAATATTTCAAAAGGAATACAAAAACTCTTAGCAAGTTTTGAGCAAATGTATAATTTCAATCTGTAACACTCTAATGTAACATACAAAAAAAAAAAAAAAAACTCATTATAATTTTTCCAAACATAACACTTCAATATAACTCTCCAAAAAAACTCATTATAATTTTTCGAAACATAACACTTCAATATAACTCTCCAAAAAACTTATTATTATATTTTTTCCAAACGTAACACTGTGATATAATAGTCCAAAACAACTTAACACTCTAATGTAACATTCCAAAAAAACTCTTTATTATACTTTTTCCAAATGTAATACTCCAAAAAAATTCCTTATTATACATTTTCCTAAGGTATTAGTGCAACACTCCAAGATAACACACAAAAAAATTTCTTAGTGTACTTTTTGTAAACGTAATATTTTAATGTAACACTTCAAAAAAAGGTTGTGGGATTCTTTAAACCATTCAAAAAGGAGTACAAAAATTCTTTAGTAAAATTTAGGTAAATGCATACTTTCAAACTGTGAGTGTTACATTTGAAAAAAGTACAATAGATAATTTTTTAGTATTTTTATGTGTTATATTAGAGTGTTACGTTTGAAATTACATTGATTGAAGTGTTACATTTGGAAAAAGTACACTAAGGAATTTTTTTTAATGTTACATTAGAGTGTATTATATTGGAATATTACGTTTGGAAAAGTATACTAAGGAGTTTTTTAGTATGTTACATTGAACTATTAAGCTACTAGAGTCTTACATTAGAGTGTTACGTTTTTTATTCGTAATGTGGGATTTGTTCCAGAATGAAAGAAAATCCAAAACCTCTATAGTGCAGATTACCCAAATGTGTAATTTCACATTTAGAGAAACTCACTTTTATTCCTCAAAAATTAAACTCAAACGTGTAAGTGATTATCCTTTTTGTGTGTGTTGTTTTCTGAACACACTGCTAGACAGGTACTCAACTGGAGAACACCGGCAGAATAGATTGCGCCCGAATGACCTGTCACAGAAAGATAAGACTCCGGCGGTGGTTCGTCCACCCGGGGGCATTTCGACGATCAAGTCAGTACTCAGTTATCTCTCAAAGATAGCAAATAGTGCTTTTACTCACTAGACAGAATACAAAAAGCATATCTTAGACCCACGAGGGTGCCTTACTTTTATAGTCAGCACTAACCTGATCCCTGCAGAAGCCTAGCTTCCCTTGGACTCTGGCCTAATACTCATCCTGGACTCTCAATTAGAAAAGATAAACTCCCTAAGAGCTTTACCCTTATCCAGGCTGAGGTTCTCCCTCTTTCTAGGACTCTTATCCCTTATCCATTCATCTCGGATTCCGGTATATTCGCAGATAACCTTGGCCTAGCCGGGATCACCTCGGCGCCATGACTAGGACACGTGGCACCTCGGCTGGCACTTCGGTGCCACCTTGGCCACGTGTTGTCATTCAAAAAATATGCCCCCACAACTGCCCCCTAGGTTCTATTACCTCGGCATCCTGAGGTGATGGAACTTATATCATTTGAACCTTCAGCACGTCGGCTAAGCTTGCTATATCCTTCATATGACCAAGACTTGTGGTCTATTTTCATCAATGCCTTAGAACCAAGAACCAAGTTTTTTCAAGTTCTTTAGCCAAGATCATCCCCATAGCCGAGGTCTCTGCTTCATTAAATCAAGAACTCTAAGAGTTTTCTACATGTGTACGAGCTGTCACGCACAGCAACTCAACCGTTTTTGCCACGCGTCTCTTCCCCATTGAACCGTACCTGACTCGCGCCACCAGGTCGCGTCGCTTCTGCGTACGCTACCTGACAGACACGTCGTCCTAGGCTCACTAATTGTAATTTTGCCGCCTTTCTGTGTTTTAATCAAAAACATCTATCTATCTCCGTCTTTTCACTTTTGCACCACCGTTTTCGCTCAAGCTTTCTCTCTCTAACTTTCTCTTCCAAATCTGCTATTTTTTGTATTCTCGAAGCTTTCTACAACTGCCTCCACCCCCCCTCCGGCAAGGCATTCACCGTTCTGTTACTCGTTCCGTCATCGTTCAGCTTTGGCATACATCACACCGGCGTCACTCTCTCTGGTAAGCCACTGCTTCCCCTTGTTCTAATTTCTGATTTAGTTCAATCTTTGCCATGCCTGTATTCTGTCATTTGCGAGTCTGTTCATGTTCTTGATACACTTGCTGGTGTTTCTGAATTCCGTCACTTTTGAGTACTAGACACACCTTGTTTTGGGATTTCTGGTTGTTTAATTTGCTTTTGGTTCATAGCCCATATGCACACATATGCACTGTTTTTTATTTTTAATTTGTGTTCTTGAATTTTTGCTACCTTCTTGAGTCTGAATCATGGCGTTTCTCTATTTTCTTGTTGCTTTTTCCAGATTCTTGCTCCTAATTTTTGTTTCAATATCTCTAGGTTTGGGATTTGCCTTAGAACTCACAAACTTTAGGAAAACTGTAACAATCCCCCCCTAATCTCTGAAAAACCCTTGCCCCCGTTCTGTTTTGAGTTAAGCCGAGGTCCCTCAAACCCATACAAACCATTTTCTTTTGAATTCTCAACTTGCCCCTCTTAGCCGACATCATGGGTATGTTTAGGTGGAGGGTAGACACTCTTACTAAACTGCAGTACTTTAGGCAGGAATTTGCCATCGCCGCCGACGTCCACCTTAGGCTAGCAGGGGAGGAGGACTCCATCATGCCTGATGGGGACTCCATGCCTTTCCCTGTGGTGGCCTTTATAGAGTGTGAACATAGGTTCTCTCTTGACATCCTCTTCCGAGAATTCCTTCACTACTATAAGCTCAACACAATGCAGCTAGCCATTAGCTCTTATCGAGTCATAAACGGCATAATTGCCTTAGGCAAAAAAGAGAACGCTAGGATAACCCTAGGCGATATCCAATACTGCTATACAATGTGTGGCTTGAAGTCAGAAAAGGGCTAAGTCTACTACTTTAAGCCGAGATCCACTGAATACAAACTCATCGCCGACCTCCTAGACTTCAACAAGGGTGCTGGAGACGATTACTTCATCGTCTCGGGCAACTGAAAGTTCCCACCAGATGATGACCTTCACCTCTACCCCTTAAGCCAAACAATTTTCAGAGAGGGAAATGGTAAGAGCCAAGTGTCGCTTTTCTTGCTTTCTAGCCTTTATATATATTTTTTTAATTTTATTTTTTTGATAATTTTGTATGCTATAATATCTATTTCTTTACTTGCAGTCCTTCCTCAGCCTCCCAAAGACTTTCGCAAGACATTCTTTCCCAGCAAGGACTTCAAGAAGCTGCTGGACTTGCCTATTAATCAGCACAAGGCTCCTCTGCTCCTGAACTACATCCCGACCTACAAGTCCATCCTTCCCGACGTCCCTAAGAAGAGCAAGTCTCCACCCTCAGCAACAACTCCCCCAACTACCTCATCACCAAGGCCTGACCAAGCCTCCACATCCGACCTAGCAGAACAACCATCAACTTCTGCTCCACAACTGATTCCACCTTCTCAGCGTCAACGCCGACGTTGAGCTCCACTTCTTGCCCTCACAAGCAGAACTCGTAGCCGAAGATGCCGAAGTACTGAGGCATCGGTTTACGATCCAGCCAACCCACCAACCGCACTTCCAGCGATCCACTTTGGCACTAAAGTTACTGTTGCCGTCTCTGCCAACGAGATGGGGTGAAAAAAGGCCGTTATTGAAGGCCTTCTTGCCGACATCCCCAATATCGTCACAGTGTAATCTTTACCTTCTCAATCCTAGCCTAAATCGAAGCCAAAGAGGCTGAAGAAGGCCCAAGCAAAGGCAACGGTGACTCAGATCGACTCTGAGGACACCTTGCCGATCTCAAAAATGACTAAGGCAGAAAAAAGTTCCTCCGTTGCTGAAAAGAGGCCCGCTGAGGCTAAAACCTCCGAATCCACCAAGTCGAAGAAGCCAAGGTCGAACTCAGCAGCCACCTCGGGTTCTCTTAAATCAGATGACCTCTGGGCCCCTCTCCATCACAATTAAGGATAAGCCAGTCAGAGCTGGTGACAACGCCTCTAATATTGAGGTCGGCGTCGCCCTCTCCACTGCGCTGCTCCTTCCCAATGATCTCAACCAAATGGCCAAGGTCAGCGAATATGAAAATTTTGCTTTGATGATTCAGCATTCTATATAGGTAAATCTCTAACACTTGGTACTCCTCATTCTTTGTCTTTAAACTTAAAGTTAAACTTTCTTCATTTTATTTTTTCTAGGTGATCCAGCACACCCATTCCTTCGTGATGCAAGCCGAGGAAATTAAGAAAGAGTTGGTTCGCAAGACCAAGGAGGCTACTGCTTTGCTCAAGTCCCTAAACAGAGTTGAGGCCAAAATGAAATCTTTAATTGATCAGGCCAAAGCAGCCAAGCAAGCTTAGGATGAGGCCGAAGAAAGGGCAAGGGCTGCTGAGGCTGTTGCTGAGGTCCTCAGGGCCGAGAAGAAAAACCCCGAAGCAAAAACAGTCGAAGCCTAAGCCGGACTCCGAGATGCCCCAACCACAAAAGCCGCTGAGATCAAAGCGGCGGACGAGAAGGCCTATGTCGAGGGGGCAGTCAACGTCCGCGAGGACTACAAAAAACAAGTCAGAGAGGCATGCAACAAGGGTTACACCCATGGTTGGATGGCTGCTCTGAAGGAGTTGGCTATCCCCGAGGACTCTCCTCTCAGAGATGCAGGCCGACTTGTTCTGCCATTCCTTTTCACTTCAAGCCAATCTGAGGCTAAGGCTGGGGAAGAAGAAGAAGAAAAAGAAAAAGAGAAAGCCGAAGACGAAGAGGCCGAGGTGGCTGATGCTGAAGATCCTGCTAGGGCCAAGCCCCCAGCTCTGAATGAGCAAGTCCTAGACTTGACTCAGGATGAGGAGGATGAGGTCTAAAAAAGTGCCTCGCCCAAGAAGACAACATCCGAGGTGCCAATCACCGAGAAGAGCATCGACCAGGCTTTACAAGAGATCGACACCGAGCTCGAGGCTGAAGAGGCTGCCAAGAAGATTCCCCAGTTGTCTTCTGGGGCCGAGACACAGCTTGCCACTAATGCCAAGTAGTCTGACTATAAAAATTTTCTTTGTGCTTAATACTTTTCTGTTTTTAGAGTCATTGTAACCTTGTGGACAATGTTTCGACTTTTGTTTGGCCGATGTGCCATTTTGTATATGAACAAGTTGTGTTTTTGAATGCAAATTCCTCTTTTTTGACTAAGTATTGAATGCTTGTCTCTTCTTCACTGTCTTGTATGATTCCATTTGCACGTCTTCAGAAGTGCACCCTATTTGTGAGATCTCCTTGGGTAAAAATACCTCGGACATAACTTCCAACTTGTTTATCTCGGCCTTGTTTTAGCACTTAAAAAACGTTGTAAGAAAGTTTTCACAAGTGTTTATCTAAAACTAGCCACTTTACTTATTGTCTTCTAGTAAGACTTCAGTCTTCCATATTTTTCAAGTTTGGTAACCTGGTAATTTCGGCAAGTAAGAAGATACTTCTTTCAATATCACCTCGACTTGATCTCAACTTGTAAATTTTCTGAAAATTTCAACAAGTGTTGTCCCAAGCATCATTCCCCAGCTCTCTGCCCCCTAATGTGAACTTAAGTTCCACTTAGGTTCTCATTAAGTATGTGGCTATGACCTTGTTGCCGAGGTTATGTTCAAACAAAGACTTGCCGAGGTTCTCAACCGTGGTTCCTCTATTAATCTTTACTCAAATATACTTTGTTTCAACTTAGTTCAACTCCATTATATGCAAGTGTAATTCAAATCTGCCATATAATGAATCTAAGTTACTCGTCATGTTTCATTTAGAAATATCGCCAACTTAGTTCAACTCTATTATATGCAAGTATAATTCAACTCTGTCATATAATAAGTCTAAGTTATTCGTCATGTTTCAATCTGAAACATCGCCAACTTAGTTCAACTCTATTATATGCAAGTATAATTCAACTCTGCCATATAATAAGTCTAAGTTATTCGTCATGTTTCAATCAGAAACATCGCCAAGGGCCTGGTCAATCGTTTTACACAAGTTTATAAAAAATTAAGCTAAAAGTTTATTATTACTTCGGCTAATAACAAAAACTTTAAAAAACAAAAAGAAATCTAATGATAGAAAAACTTCAGGTTGCAAGAATCCTAGAGTTTTAGCAACTCTTTGGCTTTACTGTCTTCAAGCCGATATGCCCCATTGCTCTGGACCAAGATTATCCTATAAGGTCCCTCCCAATTTGGTCTAAGCTTTACCCTCTCTGGGATCCTTCTTGTTGCCAACGACCTTTCTCAGGACGAGGTCACCAACTTGAAACTCTCTTGGGTTGACTTTTTTATTGTAAGTCCTGGCAAGCTGCTGTTGGTATGCCCCTAGCTGAATTGCTGCTTTCTCCATTCTTTCTTCTAACAGATCCAGATCTCGGGCCAAGAGTGTCTCATTGGTCCCATTTTCTACTCCATGGGTTCTGATCCCTGGGATGCTGACCTCTAGTGGAATAACTGCTTCTGTGCCATAAGCCATGGCGAATGGGGACTACCCAGTTGATCTTCTCGGCATAGTCCGATATGCCCAGAGTACATTGGGCAACTCATCCACCCACTTTCCCTTTGCTGCTTCTAGCCTCTTCTTGATCCCATCTAAGATAACCTTATTGGATGCTTCTGCTTGACCATTACTCTGAGGGAAGCTTGGAGTAGAGTAATAATTCTTGATTTTGTACTTTGCACATAAGTTTTTGATCGGTTTGCTGTCAAACTGTTTTCCATTGTCCGCTATTATTGCCCTTGGGATCCCAAATCTAGTGATGATGTTCTTCTATATGAAGCTCTTCATATCAACATCTCGAATCTTTGCAAGGGGTTCATCTTTCACCCACTTAGTGAAGTAATCTGTTGCCACTAGCAGGAACTTCTTTTGTCCAGTCGGTTGAGGTAGTTGTCCAACAAGATCCATGCCCCATTGGGCAAATGACCAAGGGCTGGACACTGGGTTCAAATCCGTTGCTGGTTGGTGTATCAGAGGTGCAAACCTCTGACACTTTTCACACTTTCTGACATAAGCTTCAGCATTTTTCTGCATGTAGGGCCATCAGTACCCCTGAGTAATGGCCCTATGAGCAAGTGACCTGCCCCCAGCGTGGCTTCCACATACTCCTTCATGTATTTCACACGGGAAGTCTTCAGCTTGTGAAGGATGCACACATCTCAAAAGGGGACCAGTAAAAGATCTTCTGTAAAGATGTCCTTCTGTTGTTAGACTGAATCTTGCCGACTTCAGTTTGATCTTGTGTGTTTCTTTATGATCATCTGGTAGTTTCCCATCTCTAAGGAATACTATTATTGCCTCCATCCAACTTGGTCCCATCTCCACACACATTGCTTCATACTCTGTGTTTAGTGGTTCTACACTTGGACCCGACAAATATTCAACCATTATTGTCCTTGCCTTTCCTGGTTTCATTGCACTTGCCAGGTTGGCCAAGGCATCAGCATGGCTATTGTCATCTCGGCTAACTTATTGTAGTCAAAAATTCTGGAATAAGGCTACTAGTCTGCCTACCTCCTTTACATAGGCCATCATTCTTTCATCTCGGGCTGCATATTCATCTGTTGTCTGGTTGACGATAAGTTGGGAGTCACAGAAGACCATCACCTCGTCGGCTTCCATTGCTATTGCCAACTTCAACTCTATGATCAGTGCTTCATATTCTGCTTCATTGTTTGAGGCCTTAAACCCCAAATGAATAGATTGTTCCAACATCTGTCCGTCTGGTGATACTAGCACTACTCATGCCCCCGCTCCTTGTCAGTTTGAACTTCCATCAACAAACAGGCGAAAGGAGTCGCCGACGTAAATATTGTAGGGCCTGAGTTTCTCTTATTTCCTCTGTTCTGCTGTCCCCAACTGGGTTTCTCCTTGTTTACCTGGACATCGTATACCCCGGCTCGATGAAGCTTGATGTATAATGGATCTTGGTGTGAACTCGACCACGAAGTCGCCCAAAACCTAGCCTTTGATTGCTGTTTTGGGTCTGAATTCCAGGTCGTATTGGCCCAACACCACTACCCATCTGGCTATCCTGCTTGTCAGATCCCCTTGCTGTAATAGGGACTTCAAAATATGCTCAGTTAACACCACAATCTTGTTGGCTTGAAAGTAATGACTTAGCTTCTTGGAGGCCATTACTAAAGCCAGTGTCAGTTTCTCCAAGGGTAAGTATCTGGTCTCTGCATCTGCTAGGGTTTTACTCACGTAGTAAATTGCCCTTTGCTCTCCCTTTTGTTTTCTGATTACCACTGCACTCACTGCATGCTCTGAAACCGCCAAGTATAAGAACAACTCCTCTCTAGGTACTGGATTTGAGAGAACTAGAATGGTGGTTAAGTATTTCTTCAAGTCGGCCAAGGAGACTTCGCACTCTTCTGTCCACAAGAAGTCTGTGGCTTTCTTTACTAAACTAAAAAAAGGTTTGCATTTGTTAGAACTTCTGCTTATGAATTTATTTAGGGCTGCAGCCCTTCCAGTCAACATCTGCACTTGTTTTGCCGACGTTAGGCTCTTCAACTCCAAGATGGCCTTGATCCGATCCGGGCTTGCCTTAATGCCCTTTCTGGTGACCAAGTATCCCAGGAACCTTCCCGATCCAACTCCAAATGCACACTTTGACGCATTGAGTCGGAGCCGAAATGTCCTCAGGATATCGAAGACTGCTTTTAGGTCGGCCAGATGATCCTCGGGTTCCTTGGTCTTCACGACCATGTTATCAATGTATACCTCCACTATTTTTCCTATTAGATGTCTGAACATCTTAGTCACCAATCTCTGGTAAGTTGCTCCTGCATTTTTCAACCTGAAAGGCATCACTCTGTAGCAATACAGCCCTTTTGGGGTGATAAATGCAGTCTTCTCCTTATCTGGGGGGTACATGGCTATCTCATGGTACCCCTTGTAAGCGTCCAGGAAGCTCATCCTTCCATGTCCTGTGGTGGCATCCACCAATTGGTCAATATTAGGGAGTGGGAAATTGTCTTTGGGACAAGCCTTGTTCAGGCTGGTGAAGTCCACACAAACCCTCCACTTCCTATTCTTTTTCTTCACAACAACTGTGTTTGATAGCTATGTTGGGTAGTTTACCTCTCGAATGACTCTGGTCTCCAGAAGTTTATCCACTTCCTCTTCCACTACCTCAACATGTATCAACGTAGGCCTCCTTGCTTGCTGGATGACAGGTTTGGCCGACCTGTCCACATTCAGTCTATGGCAAGTGACCTCGGGGTCAATGTCAGGCATCTCATATGGTGTCCAGGCAAACACCTCAACGTTTGCTCTTAAGAACACCTCTAACTCATTTTCCTCCTCCTTGGCCAAGCCTGAGCCGAGAAGGAAGAAGCGCTCTTCATCTCCTTGCTGGACTAAGATCTTCTTTAGGGATTCCTTACTTTTCTCAGCTGGCTCTTTGCCGATGTCCTCAAGGACCTGCATGTCCTCATCCTCAATCTCTGCTGTTTCTGCTTTTCGTACGTTGCAGGTGGATTTCATTACTGCCATGGAGCAATTCTTTGCCTACACCTGATCCCCTCTGATTTCCTCAATTCCATGTTCTGTTGGGAACCGTAACAGCTGGTGCAATGTTAAGGGAACAGTCCCCATTGCATGCAGCCATGGCCTTCCCAGGATAGCATTGTAAGGAGAGGGGGTGTCAATTATTGTGAACTCTGTTTCTACCTTCTTGGTGCTAGCCTGCACTTCCAAACTTACTGCTCCCAGGGGCCACGTCGGCATTCCATTGAACCCAACCATTGGACCATTGGATTGTTCCAGATCATCTTGGTGAAGGCCAAGCTCCTTGTAACACCTGACATACATGATGTCACAAGAGCTTCCCTAGTCGATTAGAATTTGCTTTACATGGCACTCTCCAATCTGAAGGGATATTACTAGGGCATCGTTGTGTGGATGCTGCACCATCTCTAGGTCGTCTTCAGTAAAAGACACCATTGGTCCCTGGCACTCGTCTGCCCTAGGTCTTTTCTGTCGGACCTGATACATATGTTGCAAGTGTTTTACCTTCTGAGTCTCCCCTCGTATTTTGCTCTCATTGACCTTCTAGTGAATCACATTGATCACTCGAGGTTCGCTTGCTTGTGGTTGTGGTGCTGGAGGAGGTGGTGCTTCCGGTGCCCGAGGCAGTCTCACTTGCTCTTCCTTTGTCCTAGCCTCATCTATCAGGTCCCTTAGATGACCCTGTCTTACCAGGTCTTCCAGATGTGCTTTTAGGACTCTACACCCTTGAGTTAGATGTCCATCTTCATTGTGGTAAGCACAGTGCTTCCCCAGACTTCTGCCCATAAATTCACCAAGAATCTTCTCTGGTGCTCTATAATAGGGCTGATTCCGGATTCTTTCTAAGACTTTGTAGACCGGAATTCGGAATACAGTTGTGACTGCCTATGCAGCCCTCAGTCCTGTCTCTTGCTTACTGTATCCACTATTACCTCGGCCTTGCTTCGGCGAGCCGTTTCTCTTCTCTTGTTTTGACGCCTTTGTCCCTGACGTGTCCTCCTCAGCTCTCGTATATGTTTCTATCTTGGCCATAAGTTCCTCCATACACTTTGATAGTGTTTTTGCCAGTGATTTTCGAAGTAGACAATTATCGTTCAAGCCGTTCTTGAAAGACATGACCGCTACCTCTTGGTTGCGCCCTGGTATTCAGTTGAATACCTCATAATACCTTTTGGCATAGACCCTAAGGCTTTCATCCTCGCCGATTCTCAGAGCCATCAGTGAGTCCACCCTTAACGACTGTAGTTTGTTTGTCACAAACTTGGCCATGAACATCTCGGCCAGGCCCTCCCAGCTTTTCACAGTTCCTTTCGGCAACTTGTGAAACCAGTTTGATGCGATTTCCCCAAAGGATGAGGGGAACACTTTGTAGAGCAACGACTCATTCCCAGTGTACAGTGCCATTGAATTCAGGTACAAGCCGATGTGAAAGTTCGGGTCAGACTTACCGTCGTATATTTGGAATCTCGGCATGTGGAACCTTTTCGGGGCCTCAAATTTGTCCAGTTTTACCGAAACGGTGTTCTCGACTTCACCAGAGAGGTTATCTCGGCATCTTGTCGCTTCCTCTAGAGGTAATCCCTCAGATCCTCCTTACTCCGTCCAGGAGCTCGGCTGTCAATGGATTTTAGCCTCTTTGGTGCGCTACTCCCGGTGTCATTATGAGTCCTCTTGAACCTCTTTCCATTAGTTGTGCCGAAATAGAGTTCCTTCCCCTGAACATGCCGATTTTCTTTGGTGTTAACTTCTTTGGTACGATGTGTCCTCCGAGAATCTCCCTTCACTGACTCTCCTCGCCCGACCTCCCTTGAAGGCCGGTGAGAGTGTTCCTTGGTCCTGGTGTGCTGGGGGACTGCAGGGACTATTTTCTGTCCTAATTTCTGGGCATTGTTCTTAGTCGCTGGAGTTGGCGTGTCTTGTAATGGAAACGGTGGCTGCATAACGTTGTTCTGCATCATGAAATTGACGACCAATTGCAGGTCCGCCAATTTATTCTCCATTTCCTTCATCTCTCCGTCCCTGCGCAAGCATCTATCTTTTCACCCTTGGATGTTGTTCTCGTTATAATACCCGCCTCGGTCTGACTTCTTTGGTATGTCGCCCTCCTAGCCAACGTCTTTCTCTCTGGGATTCTGATCCCGAGTTTTCTCGTTGCAATTATCCTCCTCTACGTTAGGGTGAATGTGTTTACTACTTCCAGTGGGGATGTCGTCCCCAGTCTTCTCTTTCTGTCCATCGCTGGCCATCTATTCTTCATTCAATTCCTATAGACGGTGCCAAATGTGTGTGCTGTTTTCTGACCACACTGCTAGACAGGTACTCAGCTGGAGAACACTGGCGGAATAGATTACGCCTGAACGACCTGTCACAGAAAGATAAGACTCCGACGGTAGTTCGTCCACCCGGGGGCACTCCGACGATCAAGTCAATACTCAGTTATCTCTCACAGATAGCAGATAATGCTTTTACTTACTAGTCAGAATACAAAAGCGTACCTCAAACCCACGAGGGTGCGTTACTTTTATAATCAGTACTAACCTAATCCCTGTAGAAGCCTAGCTTCCCTTGGACTCTGGCCCAATGCTCATCCTGGACTCTTCATTAGATAAAGATAAACTCCCTAAGAGCTTTACCCTTATCCAGGCTGAGGTCCTCCCTCTTTCTAGGACTCTTATCCCTTATCCGTTCATCTCGGATTCTGGTATCTTTGCAGATAATCTCGGCCTAGCCGAGATCACCTCGGCGCCATGACTAGGACACGTGGCACCTCGACTGGCACATCGGTTGCACCTTGGCCACGTGTTGTCATTCAAAAAATATGCCCCCACACTTTTGTAGTGTACTTTCTGCTTGAATGAGACTTTTGGATTCGTAAGAAAAAGGGAATAACTAAATAGCTCACAAGATCACATTTTGAAAATTATTGGTACTTCACCCCTACAGGAGAATTTTAAATTGTTTAAAAATAAGAAAATTTAGGGCCAGGTTTAGCATGTTCCAAAAAATTTAAAAAGTCAAAAAGTTACACAAAAAGCAGAAAAGTCATTCACAAATAAAAAATATTAAAAAAATATTTCATAAACTTTTATAAAACAAAAGTTTAAATTACACTGTCAGCCATACTGCCCCAATAGGAAGGCAGGTCATACACTTTTTGGGCAAAAAAAAAAATTACATATGTAAAGCTATAAAGTTTGATGGTAATGTTGGGCCCTTGGAGGCCCACTAAGGGTTCCGTTTTGATAATCCGAACCGTTCAATATGTAGAACTCGTCAAAATATTCCTGTAAAAAATCACGTTGATCAGATATCGTTAACTATATGATCAAATCAGTTTTGTATAAACAAAACGGATGGTGCGATAGTTAACTGTTGAAAAAAAAACTAATCCGATCATATAACTATCGATATCCGATCAACGTGATTTTTATAAGCATATAATACTCGACGAGTTGTACATATTGAACGGTTCAGATTATTAAAATGGGACCCATGGTGGGCCCCACGGACTTACCATCATTGTCCAAACACTTTATCCCGAAGGAGGCAATAATTTGCTGCGTAAGACACGCTGCCCCAGTAGGGCAGTCGTACAACCTACTCAACTTTCTTCCCCTATACACTTTATTTATACAATTTTTTATTACACATTTTTTTATAAAAAGATAAAAAGTTAACCCAAACATCCATATTTTTTAATCCAAAAAGACAAAAAATACACTTATTTAGGACACCCCAAACAACTCCAGAGTTTTAGAACTCTCATAGTTCTTTTCATTGAAAACAGTTATTAAATATATTTAATTTAATTAATGAGTTAAAAATTGAAAGTTATCAAACTCTAGATAATTTAATACAATTGTATAATATAAGCAAAAACATTGTGAGATTTTTGTACCTGAAATTCTCAAAACAAATTTTTTGTATTTCTAAAATACATAAATACACATATCATTCAATCATTAGTTATTACATTTTAAATGTAATTAATAATTAATTATTTGGTTCATATTAGGGCTGCAAACGAGCCGAGCCGAGCCGAGCTTTAGTATGTTTGGGCTTATTTATTAAGATTTTAACGAGTTTGAACTCGAGCTCAAGCTGAATAAAAATTTAATGAACTGAGCTCGAGCTGAGTTGGCTTAAGCTCGACTCAAGCTCGAGCCTGTTCACGAGTCTTAATGAGGCAAAAAATTTATAAATTCATACTTGCATGTGAGACTAAAGTTACAATTAAAACTTTGATTATACAATTATACATACAATATATATAAACATACTAAAAAAAATTCATATTTTACTAAAATAATAATATCGACTATCACTATTATATAAATGTACTATCTATAGTTAACTATTATTTACATTTATATTTTTTAAATATATAAATAACATATTTCTTTTATTTTTATACATATTTTTATATTATTTAATATATAAATAATAAATATTAAACGAGCCAGTTAATGAACCGAGCTTACGAGCCAAGCTTTAGAATGTTTGGGCTTATTTATTAAAAATTTAACGAGCTTGAGCTCGAGCTCGAACGCAAGAAAAAAAAAAATGAACCAAGTTGAAATGAGCTCTTACCGAGCCGAGCTTGAGCCTATTCACAAACGGCTCTGTTCATTTGCAGCCTTAGTTCATACGATAATAATCATCAAATCACTTCAATTAGAAAAGTAAATTAAATTTTGAATTGTTATTAATTTCAAAGCACATTTATTGTTGTTGATTTATTATCAATATGGTAACTATTTATGTGCACATGGATATATTACACTATTGTATTTTTGAATTCTTTATATTAAAAATATTTAGTTTTAAATTTTTTTAGAAATAAACTCTTATTTTGAAAAATATTATGCATAAATGTAAACAACGTTTTCAATTTTTTGATTTTATAAAAATATAAAAACAAATGTGTCATTTAATCATTGGTTTTTGCTATATATGATAATTTTTTTGTAACAATTAAACCTTGCAGTTTAATTTATAAACTCATGTTATAAATTGAAGATATTCATAAAAAAAATATCTTTCCGTTGATGCAAAAATCATAGCATGAATTGAGAGTTGTGAATAAGTTTATTAACATTAAACTATAATTCATTCTTAAATTTTAAAAAGTTTCAAAATTATCATGAATCAGTCAAATTAAACTCATAGATAAAAATTTCAAATAATATCTTTATAATTAATCTAGCTTCTCCTACCAGAATCAACACTTGGGCTAAATAAATTTAGAAAATAGATTTATTTCTGAAAATTGCAAAGAAAATTGAAATAATATACTATAAAATCAAAATTAAGATATCAAGATTCTAAAGAATATTAGGATTGCTAGCCATAAGCCCACAAACTCATAATAAATTTTAAACTAAAATTCCCCCTCACCACCCCCCCCCCCCCCCCCAAAAAAAAAAAAAAAGATTTTTAATTCTTAAATGTTACACTAAAAATGAGTTGTACTAAATTAATCATAATTAAATGATTATTTTACTCAATACCAAGCTTGCTAAGTAAAATGACATTACATTAAAGTAATGGAAAATTTGAAATTTAATTTCTTTGCTAAGACCAGGTTTTTAGATTTTTTTTAAAAAAAAAAAATTATGAAAGGGTAAAGTTTAAGAATAAAAAATCAAAACCCATGCACGAGCATATGAGAATTAAGGAATAAGTAAGTACATGAGTTTTAATTTAATGAATTTACAAATTAAATTTATTCTTATTAAACTCATTCCTAAATATAAATTATAATACAATATGATTTTACTATAAATAAAAAAGAAATTAAATTTCAGAAATTTTTACTTTATTACTTTAATGTAATGTAATGTAATTTTAATTAACATAATTATTGTAGTATGATTGATGAGATAAATACATAGTTTTGGACTTGATTAATGTTTTTAAATATATCAATTTCATTAGTTAACATTATGTCAAACACATTCTTTATGACAACTTAACTGTTATACTGTTTTACTTGTGATTAAATAATAAAAAAAATTACTTTCTCCATATATAAAATTGAGTTTATATTAAATAAGACGTTTATTTTTAAAGGAAGCCAATCAAAAATATGTACTATCCTAACCATAGCATAATATCATGAATACGCTTAACTTAAATAAAAATATTCAATTAAAATTCAACTGTGAATGCATTCACTACATTTTTCCTATTACGAACAGTTTTCATACTTGAAAATACAAAATTTTAAAGTTAATTCCACTTAATATATTTAATAAAATAAATAAATAAAATTCAAGTAATGAATTAATATTGCTATTTTTTATAATTTGTAATTAGTAGTACTTAATTTTTTAATATTAAATAAAGAATGATAAATATTTTATTAAGATTTAATATAAAACTCACATTCAAAGTATTTTAAAAATTTAGTGCTAAATATCTTACTAGTTGAAATTTAAATGAATTTTCAAATGTATAGTTAATATCTTAGCAAGTTTTAAACGGACTAACACTTTCAAATGTTTATATTAAAATAAAATTTTTATTTTTACAAAATAATTTTTTATTACATTAATAAATTAAAAAAAATCTTGCTTAACAACGTATAAAATATTCTACATAAATCATATTATCTGTGTAACATTGAAACAAAGATAAGATATCACTTAAATTTTTATTTCAAAAAATATAAGTAAATTTATTATTTTTATCCCGTGCTATTAACAAGTTAAAAATAAAAAAAATATTAAATTCAAGGCAATTTAATACAATAATAAATGCACCTTATCAAGTGCCCCAAAAATGCTTTATACCCCCACTGGGGTCGACCCCCAGTGAGGTGGAGGCCCGTGATTGGGCGAAAAAAAACTGTTTTTTTTTTTTTTTTGGTTGTCAGCCAGTGGGGGCGCGCCACCTCACTGAGGGTGCGACCCCCACTGGGGGTATTTAGCAGGGCTCTCAGGTGCCCTAAGGGCATTTGTTAGCATTAGGCTTAATGATTTTGGCCCATGTTTACTCGGGTTTGGGTAGGGATGAGGATTGTGAGGATTGATCTAGATTGGAATAAAATTAAGATTGATTTGTTATCTACGATTCTTGAAAAATTGAAATCAATTCAATCCGTCTAAATCGTGGAATCAATCTGAACTAATCCATTTAAATATAGATTGGATCGGTTTAGTATCACGGATTCACATAATTGAATAACAAAAAAATGTAAAACATTTTAATTTCATAAATACATAAACATAACACCATATTAGTTCTACAATAGCAATATGTCTTTTCATAATAGTGACATACTGTTCGTACGAAAACTGGTTTCACCATAAATATTTAGATCATTACAAATTAAAACTAAAAACTAACAAACAAATGCAATAAAAGAAGATATTATATGAGTTTATGTTTAGGTTTAAGCACTACAAGAAAATGGGGCTTAAAAGACGAAACTTTTTGCTACGGCACATTTGCCGTCATAAAAAATGTGACTTTTTGCGATGGCACAACTTGCCATCGCAAAAAATAGAGTATTTGTGACGGCATAAAATGTTATCTCGAAAAAGGAGAGTATTTGCGACGGCAGAAATTTCTGTTGCAAAAAAATAAAATAGAGTATTTGCGACAGCAGAGATTGCTATCGTAAAAAAATAGAATTTTTGTGACGGCACCAGTTGCAGTCGCAAAAAAAAAAAAAAAAAAAAAAAAGAGTTTTTTGCGATTGTAATAGGTACCGTTGCAAAAAAAAAAAAAAAGAAGTAAAAAAGAGTAAAAAAAATATATATATATATATATTATGGCTTTGAGACGGCTTCATATATATATATATATATATATTCACAAAATGGTTTAAATAAATGCAACGGTATTTTTCTGTCACAAAAAAAAAAATGACGTCGTCTTACTCTTTTAAACATTTCTCTTTTCACCTATTTTTTCATCTTCTTATCTCTCCGTCTCTGTCTCTGTCTCTGTCTCTATCTCTCTTCTCTTTCTTTCTCTCACCCATCACTCTTCTCTGTTTGTCTGTCTCTTTCTTTCTCTATGTGTCTCTGTCTGTCTTCTCTTTCTCTCTTTCACTCATCACTCTTTTCTGTCTGTCTGTCTCTCTCTTTCTCTCTGTGTCTCTATCTCTGTCTCTCTTCTCTTTCTCATCACTCTTCTCTGTCTCTCTTTCTCTTTCTCTCTGTGTCTCTCATCCATCTCTCTTCTCTCTATCTCTCTTCTCTCTCTGTCTCTCTTCTCTTTCTCTTCCATTTATCTCTCTCGCTCTCTCGCTCATCTCTCTCTGTCTCTCTTTCGTTTATCTCTTTTCGCTCTTTTTCTCTCTCTCTTTTTGTCTATCTCTTTTCACTCATTTTTTCATCTTCCTCTTTCTCTTCTCTTTCTCTTTCTCACTCATCACTCTTCTCTCTTCTCTCTCTGTTTGTCTGTCTATCTGTCTCTATCTCTTTTTGTGTGTGTGTCTCTCACTCATTTATCTCTTTTATCATCTATTTTCTCTATCTGTCTCTTTCGCTCATCTCTCTTCTCTCTATCTCTCTCGTCCATCTCTCTTCTCTCGCTCATCTCTTTTCTCTCTATTTCTCTCATCTCTCATCTCTCATCTCTCTCTGTCTCTCTTGCTCATCTCTCTTCTCTCAATCTCTCTCTTTATCTCTCTCGTTCATTTCTTTTCTCTCTATGTCTCTCTCCCTCATCTCTCTTCTCTCTATCTCTCTTTGTCTCTCTCATTCATCTATCTTCTCTCTCTGTCTCTTTTTCTATCTCTCACTCTTTATCTCTTTCTCTTTTTATCTGTCTCTCTCTCTCTTCTCTTTCTCTCCCTCACTCATCACTCTTCTTTGTCTGTCTGTCTGTCTTTGTCTCTGTCTCTGTCTCTCTCTTTCTCTCTTTGTCTCTCATTCATCTCTCTTCTCTCTATCTCGCTCATATTTCTTCTCTCTATCTCGCTCATCTCTCTTCTTTCTATCTCTCTCATCTCTGTCTCTCTCGCTCATCTTTCTTCTCTCTCTCGCTCATCTTTCTTCTTCTCTCTATCTGTCTGTTTGTTTGTCTGTCTCTCACTCTTCTATCTCTCTTTCTCTCTCTATGTTTGTCTGTCTGTCTGTCTGTTTGTCTCTCTCCCTTATTGTGTTCACTTTGCTCACTCTTTCCCTCCCCTCTTCTCTATTTACCAAGCTCTCCACTACAAGAAAATGCACTTTTAGCGACCACTTTATCTCTCTCTCGCTCATCACTCTGTCTCTGTCTCTTTCTATCTCTATTCTCTATCTATTTCTCACTCATCTCTCTCTCACCACCTATCTCTTCTACCACCTTCACCACTACTGCAAATGTCATTCCACTACCACCATTATTACCACTGTTGCCACTCCACCTTTACGACTACCATTACTACCACTATCGTTACCACACCACTACCATTACCACCACTGCTACCACTACTACTACTACTACTACTACTACTATTACCTCTCCTCCACCACCGCCACTCCATCTCCTCTACCACTACCACAACTTCACCATTAATCTCCTTCGCCATCACCACAACCACCACCATCACCACAACCACCACCATCACCTCTTATGCATCACCTTCACCACTACCACAAAAAATTAGCTCTTAATTTTTAGTAACAAAAAAAAAAAAAAATGGGCCACAAAAAAATAATTTTCATTGACCATAAAAAATTAACTTTATTTCAACAAAAAATATTTTTCATTAAAATATTACCCGTACTTCTACCAAATAAAAAAAAAATTCATTAAAATAAAAATGAAACAAATTTCCCCCATTTTTTCACTAACTCACCCGACCTGCTCGCCCAAACTTAATTTCCCCCCCCTTTTTTTTCCTCATTTTCCCCTCTCTCTCATTCATCACTCTTCTCTCTGGCTCTCTCATCTCTCTCCGCTCTTTATCTCTCTTGTTCATCTTTCTTCTCTCTCTCTCTCTCTATCACTTGTTTATTTCCTTTTATTCTCTCTCTCTCCCTCTCTCTCTCTCTCTTTGGGTGTTTATCTCTTGCTCATCTTGTTTCTCTCTTTTTTTTTTCTCTCTCTCTCTCTCTCACTCATCACTCTTCTCTCTGGCTCTTTCATCTCTCTCTATCTCTCTTGCTTATCTTTATTCTCTCTCTCACTCTCTCTATATCTCTTGTTCATCTCTTTTTGCTATCTCTCTCTTTCTCTCTCTCTCTCTCTATCTTTCTCTCATCTTGTTTATCTCTCTCTTTTTTTCTTTCTCTCTGTCTCTCTCACTCATCTCTCTTTTCTCTCAATCATTTATTTCTCTCAATCACACTCATCTCTTTCTCTGAGCCCATTATTGTTGAAAGAGGAAAAAGTCAAAAAATGAAATGGGTCTCTCTTTCTCTTTGTCTCTTTCTCTCTATGTCTTTCGTTCATTTCTCTGCTCTCTCTCTCTCTCTCTTTCACTCATCTCTCTTCTCTATCTCTCTCACTCATCTTTATCTCTCTCATCCTTTTTAAAAAAAAAATTCAATTATTTTTTTTCAATTATTTTATTTCAATTATAATGTGTATGATCCCATCATCATAAATAATAAAAAAATAAATATAAATATTTTAGGCCTAGACAAGCATGTTTTTTAGTTTATGTTTTTTAATTTTTTTAAACATTTTGTTCAAACCAAACGAGCTTGTAATTTATGTTTTTCTAAAATTAAATAAAAACCAATTTATAAAATTTTGTAAACATAAACAAAAATCGTAAATGTTACCAAACGCTACCTTAAATTTTCATTTGTGACGATTATACTTGATGTCGCCAAAAAAAAAAAAAAACACTCAAAATCTGATTGGCGCTCATTTTATCCCCTCAACGAAAAGCCCCCAAATCTCAAATCCCTAATTTTTGAACCACAAAAATCCCCATCTCTCTCTCTCTCTCTCTCTCTCTCTCTCTCTCTCGCGACTGTATGCAAGGCAGACGACGGCGTCGAGCGATATCATCGATCAATCCTTCCTGTATCTATCTCTCTCTCTCTCTCTCTCTTCCTCCCTGTATCTCTCTTGACGATATCATCGATCAATCCTCTGTAGTAAGTGCTCATCATCGATTCACCTTTGTTTGATTCATTTTATTATATTTCTAGATCCTTTGCAATAAGGGTTTATTTATCGATTCACCCTACGAATGTCAATCTCTACATGTAGGCCATTAATCCTAACCCTAAGAATGTTCATCCTCCAAATCCACTCCATCGACATGCCCCGACCCTTCTCCTCCACCGCCACCACCAATAGCTCCATCGCAAAGCCTAGCAACTACCTCGTTCCCTTTTCTATTCCAACTCTAGTTCTCGTTTCATATACTAGAACAACCCATTTTTCATTTCGCTCCTAATCTCTAGTTTTTGATTTCTAATTTGTGCTTCCATTTTTCTAACTTGTCTTCTGCAGGGTTCATTGCTATGATTGCAACTTTGGCTAGCCGAGATGTGGTAAGATCACAGGAACATGATGTTGTACATAGCTGCCTACTCTTTTTTTATTTTATTTTTTACATATAAAATTTTCAAAGATTTTCTGTCCATTCTCATCGTAGTTAGATTACATAACCACCTATTTTTATCTCTAAGATTCTCAATCCAAACTCTATGTAGTTAAAATGTCCTGTGTTACGCATAGATTGAGAAATTTAACAGTAGATAGATGGTTGTGGAACTCTAGGTTCAAACCTAGTTCATCTTTGTTTATGGGGGTGAGTACATTTTGTTTATGTCTAGGTTTCTTGAAATTGTTTCCTTTTATTCAATTTAGGGTTCCGAAAGGCATGGCCCTCCATTGTTCAAGCTACTAATCTCATTTCTTACCCTTAGTTTGGCTCGACTCAGTGGAGGTTCTTGTCCTTTAATGTCCCAGAAAGTAAAGAAAATCTTTAGTTTCAAGTTTTCTTGGCAGGCAAACAAATTAGTGAATATACCTCTGTCATTATCTATATGTTCTAGAATACTATTTGGATCATACTTGCTCTGCTCCTTATTTTTCCTTCTTCTTTAAATTTAAAAATCTTGTCAATTATTTGTGTTGCTATATTATATTATAAGATTTGAATTGGTGCATAAACATTGATTTGTCATTTAGGTGGTGATGTGGAATGGAGAAATAGGTTCTTAGAGCGGGAACCATGTACACTTAAGAAAAGTAGAACAGGTTCTCTCTCTCTCTCTCTATATATATATATATATATATGTATATAACATATATGTGTATACATATCTGTTATTCCTTTGCAAACCTCCCAAAATTTGACAATTATGTTGTTTAGGGGAAATTGGGATTTGATTTTCCATTTTATGTTATTATTCCTAATCTCGTTCGCCCAATAGTGAACATTTATAAGAACATGAACTTGTATAGTCTTGAAAGTTTGGCTCTTTGACCATAGATTACAAAGTTACTAAAATAAACTACAAATCCTTGTGGAAATGTAGGAGGGATCTTGGAAAATCATGATTATACTAGATTTTTTTGGGGGGAAAATGTCTGACAATTCTAGTACTTAGATGAGTTTGGCTTTGTTTTGGTTCTAGGTTTTCTTGAAATATTGTGCATTAGAATGGTGGGCCCCATTGCTACACTATTATATAGAGGTAAGCTTAGTTGCTTATATTTATATTTATATTTATGACGGGACTCGAATCGGGTTCTCGGTTTGGGAGTTAGGGTCGGATTTCATTCTTAAGAAACAAACTAGTTTCTTAAGAAACTTAGAATTTAAGGTGTTAATGCCCCAAAATCACCAAACAGCGTCAGATTAGCACGAAACTCGGCACACACGACCGCCTAGGCACAAGAGACTTGTGGGAGAAGACGAGACTCCAATCAGGTTCTCGGTTTGGGAGTTAGAGCCAGATTTCGGTCTAAGCAAACTAGTTCCTTAAGATATTTGAATTCGAGGTGTTGACGCTCCAAAATCACCAAACGACGTCGGTTTGGCACAAAACTTGACACACACGACCGCCTAGGCACAAGGAACCTGTTGGAGAAGATGGGACTCCATCGGGTTCCCAGTTTGGGAGTTAGAGCCGAATTTCACTCTAGGCAAACTAGTTCCTTAAGAAATTTGAATTCGAGATGTTGACACCCCAAAATCACCAAACGGAGTTGGTTTGGCATGAAACTTGGCACACACGACCGCCTAGGCACGAGAGAGTTGTGAGAGAAGACGGGACTCTAATCGGTTTCTCGATTTGAGAGTTAGAGCCGGATTTCACTCTAGGCAAACTAGTTCTTTAACAAACTTGAATTCGAGGTGTTGATGCCCAAAAATCACCAACCGGGGTCGGATTAGCACGAAACTTGGCACACACGACCGCTTAGGCACGAGAGACTTGTGGGAGAAGTCGGGGCTCGAATCGGGTTCCCGGTTTGGGAGTTAGAGTCAGATTTCACTCTAGGCAAACTAGTTCTTTAAGAAACTTGAATTTGAGGTGTTGGCGCCCCAAAATCACAAAACGGGATCGGTTTTGCACGAAACTTGGCACACACGACCACCTAGGCACGAGAGACTTGTGAGAGAAGATGGGACTCCAATCGGGTTCCCGGTTTGGGAGTTAGAGCTGGATTTCACTCTAGGCAAACTAGTTCCTTAAGAAACTTGAATTCGAGGTGTTGACGCCCCAAAATCACCAAACTAGGTCGGATTAGCACGAAACTTGGCACACATGACTGCCTAGGCACGAGAGACTTATGGGAGAAGATGGGGCTCGAATTAGGTTCCTAGTTTGGGAGTTAGAGTCGGATTTCGGTCTAGGCAAACTAGTTCCTTAAGAAATTTGAATTCGAGGTGTTGACGCCCCAAAATCGCCAAACGGCGTCAGTTTGGCACGAAACTTGGCACACACGACTGCCTAGGCAAAAGAGACTTGTGGGAGAAGACGGGGCTCCAATCGGGTTCCCGGTTTGGGAGTTAGAGCCGGATTTCATTCTAGGCAAACTAGTTCTTTAAGAAACTTGAATTCGAGATATTGATGCCCCAAAATCGCCAAATGGGGTCGGATCGGCACAAAACTTGGCACACACGACCGCCTAGGCACGAGAGACTTGTGGGACAAGACGGGGCTCGAATCGGGTTCCCGGTTTGGGAGTTAGAGCCAAATTTTGGTCTAGGCAAACTAGTTCCTTAAGAAATTTGAATTCGAGGTGTTGAAGCCCCAAAATCACCAAACGGCGTTGGTTTGGCACGAAACTTGGCACACACGACCGCCTAGGAACGAGAGAATTGTGGGAGAAGACGGGACTCCAATCGGGTTTCCGGTTTGGGAGTTAGAGTCGGATTTCACTCTAGGCAAACTAGTTCCTTAAGAAACTTGAATTCGAGGTGTTAACGCCCCAAAATCACCAAACGGTGTCGGTTTGGCACGAAACTTGGCACACACAACCACCTAGGCACGAGAAACTTGTGGGAGAAGACAGGACTCTAATCGGGTTCCTGTTTTGGGAGTTAGAGCCGTATTTCACTCTAGGCAAACTAATTCCTTAAGAAACTTGAATTTGAGGTGTTGATGCCCCAAAATCATCAAATGGGATCGGATTAGCATGAGACTTGGCACACACAACCGCCTAGGCACGAGACACTTGTGGGAGAAGACGGGGCTCGAATCGGGTTCCCGGTTTGGGAGTTAGAGCCGGATTTCTGTCTAGCCAAAATTATTTACTTAATTATTTTTGTAATTATATAGTAGTTAATTTTTTATGTTTTTTTGTAATTAAAATATTAACACATAATTATATTGTCATTAATTATTTTTATTTTTTGTTTTCAAATGTTTCTCCAGTAGCAGTTTGCTTCTTGTGGAATGTAGGCGTGTGAAGATTGCGATTAACTTTTGTTTTTGTTACCTACGGAAGAATCATGACGAAAACTTTTGCTTTTGATTTACGTTATTTTGAATATTGAACAACATTATGTATTTAAATATTGTATATGTATTATGCAACATTATGTAGTGGGATAATTTTGCTGATGTATTGTTATGAATGGAATATTTTTATTATGGATGAATTGTTATTTTTATATCGGAATTTTTATATTACTATGTAATTATCGATTTATTTTTCAGTTATTTTTCATTTAATATAGGTAATTTTTATATTTTAAATAATTTTATTGCATTTTATTTTTGAGACGGCACCACACCGTCTCAAAAAACATTAGAATCAAATTGTTTTTGCGACATAAGCAATACTGTCGCAAAAGATATTGGCAACTGTTGAAAAAAACCTTTCGCGACGGTATTATTTGCAGTTGCAAATAACCTTTTAGAGACGGCGTCGTCGTGCTGTCTCAAATAATCTTTTAGCGAAGGCAGGTTACCCGTCGCAATAAAACACTTTCGCGACGGTATTTTTGCTATCGCAAATAATACTTTTAGCGACGGCAACACAGTGCCGTCTCAAAAAATCTCAAATTTTTACATATTAATGGCGACGGCAGAATTCCGTCGCAAAAAGGCAACTTTGCCGTCACAAAAAAAAGGCGACGACATTGTGCCGTCGCTAAAAGCTTTTAACAACTTCCTTTGTTGCGACCCCTCACTTGCCGTCGCTAAAAGTCATCTGCCGTTGCAAAAAAGCTTTTGAAACGGCATTTTGAGTATTTGCGACGGCATTTTCCCGTCGCAAAAAGTCAAATTTTTTGTAGTAAAGTTTTATATAAAATAAGAGAAAAAACTATGTCAGGGGGATGTATAATATAAATATAGGCTATTTATATACACGGTCGTGATCGGTTTCAATCCAAAACTACGGAGTTCAATCCATAACCGATTCGTAAATTACGAATTTTTAATTTTTCAATCCGGAACTGAATCACGAATTTAAAAAATTGATTTAAAATTTTAATTTTTCAATTCAAAACCAAGCCACAAATTTAAAAAACTAATTTAAACTTACTGAATCGAATTACGAATTTTTTACTCAACCCTAAGTTTGGGGTATGTGCTACATGGCAGCACTCAGTTTTGAAACCTGACTTCACCAAGAGGGGCACCAGCTCTTACCACTGCGATACATGGTATCCTAAAACACTGCGGACATATATATTATTTATACCTTATAATTATCCAAACTACACAGCAATTCCATTTTGGAATTTTATAGCAGTTCCGTTTTGGAATTTCTGTTTTTTTAAAAAAATCTTAAAAATCAAAACAACACCATTTAAGATAATGAAACTTTTTAAAAATTTTGTAGTTATTCACAACCTTCCCCACAGAATTAAAATGTAGTGTTTTTATTTTATTTTTTATCGTAATTCTTAGATAATGGTATTTTTTGAGACATTTTGAATATTTCAAATGGCTTTTATAGAATTTTGTTTTAGTTTTGAAATTTTTTTTAGTATTGTTTTGGATGGGCGTATTGTAGTTTTTAGCATAACTTGATAATTACTTTTTTTTTAATTATTGATTTGACAAATTATTTTTTGTCATTTTGCTTTTTGTTTAGATGAATAGGTGCAAATATATATCAAATTGAGTGATGTCATCAATTAATAAAAAATATAAATTAAATTAAATAGACATTAATTATTCTCTCACAATGAAATTAGGAACCATAGAGTAAAGTGAGATGATGACATCTACCTAGTTAGATTTATATGCATATGATTTTTTTTTTTGACACAGGACTGGGGTGTACATACAGAATAATATAATAAATAATATATACGTCCATAACATTGTGGCGGAGTGTGCTAAGATACATCAGACACAGGTGCAGCAGCCTTGCCCCATCAGCTTGCAGGGGAGTGCTAAGATACATCAGACACAGGTGCAGCAGCACTCACACACTTCGGTGCAGTCTCAGGTGCAGCTAGAGGCAGAGTCAAAGCTTCAGTCTCAGCTTAATAAGACGTCAGCATTGATAACTGATTCATCACAGCTGTAATGTTTGTTACACAGTTAAAGTGGTTGTTAGCTGAATTGGTTAGTTAGTTAGTTGAGTTAGTTACTGAATTTGTTAATCAGTTACTGAGTTAGTTAGATATTGTTCTCTATAAATATCTTGAGCAGTGTATATGAATATTAATTGAATGGAATATAGAAAAATATCTTCTATTCTTCTCATGGTATCAGAGCCTTCCTAAACTCTTCCGAGTATTCTTCAAGAGTCATCCATGGCTGATCCTGTTTCTTTACCTTCAAGTCTTCAGTCTCTTCTGTCCAATTTTGGTTCTCTCATCACTGTTAAACTTGATTCCACAAATTTTTTGATTTGGAGAAATCAACTCCATAATATTCTTCGAGCTACAGGTCTTCTTGGCTATGTAACAGGTGCAATCCCTTGTCCTCCATCTGAAATTCCTGATGCATCTGGAAAATTTGTTTCCAATCCTGCATATCTTCAATGGGAAGCTATTGATGCAAATCTGCTCACATGTTTAACTGCCACTTTATCTTCATCAGTCTATGCCTCTGTTCTTCATCTCCACAGTAGTTCTCAAGTTTGGAAAACCTTAGAGAAGAAATTTACTTCTGTCTCTCGATCTCATATTCATCAACTGAAGAACCAGCTTCATACCATTCGAAAACAATCTTCTTCAATTGACTGCTATCTTTCACAGATCAAAGCAGTTTCAGATCAGTTAGCTCTGTCTGGTGCAAAGGTTGAGGATGAAGATCTCATTCTTCTTACCTTAAATGGCTTACCAGACGAATATGATGCCTTCAAAACATCCATTCGTACCAGATCCAATGCTGTCTCTATGGAAGAATTGTGTTCCTTACTTGGCTCAGAAGAAATTCACATTGAAAGCAAGATCAAGCATGCTTCCAAACCTGATTTGCATGTTGCTTATTCAGCACCTAAAGGTTCTACTTCTGTTTTTGCTTCTGGTTCTGATTTTGAAGGACAACGCTCCATTCTTGGATCATATCCTCATCCTCCTTTTACTGGTAGATCTCAATACAGAGGAGGTCGAAGTGGTAGGTTTTTTCGTGGCAACAAATCTCATAATCGATTTTCTAACAATCGTTCCAGAGCATCAGCCTATTCTGGTTCTGCTTCCTCTATCTGCCAGATCTGTGGCAAATCTGGTCATCTTGCATTGGACTGTTGGCATCGGCTTGATCCACAATATCAACCTTCCGCATCTCCCAAGGCCTATGCTGCTGCAGTAACTTCTTCCTCTTCAGATTCTCCTGTTCCACCTTGGTACATTGATTCAGGAGCAACAACTCATCTTACACATGATTTGACCAATCTTCAGCAGTATCAAACCTATCAAGGCTCAGATCAGGTTACAGTAGGCAATGGCTCAGTTTTACCTATTCAACATGTTGGAAGTGGTATTCTTCCTACACCTCAATTTTCCTTTCATCTGTCCAATCTTTTGCATGTTCCTTCTATATCATCCAATCTGTTATCTGTTCATCAATTAACCAAGGATCATAACTGTTGTGTTATTTTTGATTCTGATTCTTTTGTCATTCAGGACAAACACACAAAACAGATTCTGCATAGAGGATCAAACATCAATGGCCTTTATCAGTTGTCTCCCTCCTCTACTTTCTGTCCTAAGCAACCACAGGTTTTTCAGTCATCCACTACTTCAGTCTCTCCAATCTCTGATTTGCTGTGGCATCAAAGATTGGGTCACCCTTCTATTTCCAAACTTCAACACCTGGCATCTCATCTTCCAAATAAAAAGAGTTTTAATAAAGTCCTAGATTGCACTGACTGCTATGTGTCAAAAAGTCATAGACTTCCTTTCAAATTGTCTTGCTCTTCTAGTGATAGTCCTTTTTCTCTTGTTCATGCTGATGTATGGGGGCCTTTTACTATTAATAATGCTCCTTTTCGCTTTTATGTTTTGTTTGTTGATGATTGTAGTAGATTCACTTGGATCTATCCCTTACATTTTAAAAGTGAAGTCTATGAAAAATTGCTTGAGTTTAAAGCCTATGTTGAAAATCAATTTCACACTTCTCTTAAAATTTTAAGAACTGATGGAGGGACTGAATTTGTAAACAAAAAGGTTGCTTCTCTTTTCTCTTCACATGGTATTCTTCATCAAACCAGTTGTCCTTATACACAAGCACAGAATGGTGTTGCTGAGAGAAAGCATCGCCATATCACTGAAACTGCTATCACTCTACTTCATCAATCTTCTCTACCTTTGACATATTGGTTTGATGCTGTTGCTACAGCAGTATTTCTCATCAATAGAATGCCTAGTTCTGTTCTGTCTCACAAATCTCCATTTCAGATTTTGTTTAACACTCTTCCAGATTTTTCTTTCTTCAAAGTCTTTGGTTGCCAGTGTTTTCCTTGGTTAAAGCCTTATACTACTCACAAGCTTCAACCTAAGTCCTTATCTTGTGTCTTTTTAGGTTATCATCCCACCATCAAAGGCTATAGGTGTTTAGATCCTATTAGTGGCAAAATCTTTGTTTCTAGGCATGTCATCTTCAATGAAACCTGCTTTCCTTTTGCTTCTTCTTCTCTTTTCTCTTCATCTTCAACTAGCTCTTTGTCTCAGATTCATAATGTCTTCTGGCCTTCTTCTTCTCTTTCTTCTGAGTCTTTTACTGACCCTTCTGCATCTCCATCTCCTTCTTCTCCTCATGCTACATCTACCTCTCCTTCTCCTCATGCTAGTCCTATTAATTCTACTTCTCCAGCAGCCTCATCACCTCTGAGTTCTTCTTCTCCTTCTCATGCTATTCCTATTCATTCTATTTCCATTGATCTTCCTCTACCTTCTGGTTTGCCTTCTACTCTGGTTCCTTCCTTGGTTTCCTCTAATGTTCATCCCATGCTCACTCGATCCAAAACAAAACCTCCTCTGTGTCTTACAACTACCTCCTCTTCTTATCTTTACACTGAACCTCCTACTGTTCAAGCTGCCTTAGGTTCTCCTGTGTGGCTTACTGCTATGCAGGAAGAATTTCAAGCCTTGCAGCAACAAGGCACTTGGGATCTTGTGTCTCTTCCTCCTCATAAAATAGCAATTGGTTGTAAATGGGTGTATAGAATCAAGAGAAATTCTGATGGTTCTGTGGCAAGATATAAAGCTAGATTGGTGGCAAAGGGATATCTTCAACAAGAAGGTGTTGATTTCCATGAAACTTTTAGCCCTGTGGCTAAACAACCTACAATTCGTATTTTTCTTTGTTTGGCTCTTCATTTTAATTGGCCTATTCATCAATTAGACATATCTAATGCCTTTCTTCATGGAACATTAGATGAGGAAGTGTATATGTTACAACCTCCAGGTTTTATTCAGTCTTCTAATCAAGTGTGCAAACTCAAGAAAGCCTTGTATGGACTTAAACAAGCTCCTCGAGCTTGGTATTCTACTTTCTCTAAATTCCTTATTTCACAAGGCTTTGTTAATAGTCATTCAGATTCCTCTCTTTTTGTTCAACACACTTCTATCAGTTTGCTTATTCTTGTTGTCTATGTTGATGACATTCTAGTCACTGGTAGTGATCCTGCTCTTCTTGCACAATTTATTCAGCATATGCATACCGTGTTCTCCATGAAGGAATTGGGGACTGTGTCCTATTTCTTGGGCATCTCCGTTAATGCCTTATCTCAGGGTTAGTTCTTATCTCAAACTAAGTATGCCACTGAGCTACTTCACAAAGCTGGTTTAACTGATTGTAAACCTTGCTCCACTCCTTTAGCTGTGAAGGCTTCTTATTCTCCTTCTTCTTCTTCAGATGAGCTTCCATTTTCTAATCCTTCTTTGTATAGGAGTATTGTTGGTAGTCTTCAGTACCTCACTATTACCAGACCTGATTTAGCCTTAGCTGTTAACCAAGCATGTCAGCATATGCATCTGCCCACAAATGCTGATTTTCAAGCTGTTAAACGTTTGTTGAGATATGTAAAAGGTACTCTTCATCATGGGCTACACTTTACTGCTGGTCCCTTATCTCTTCATGCTTTTTCTGATTCAAACTGGGCCGGTGATAGTGTTGATCGAAAGTCCACTTCAGGTTACTGTGTCTATTTGGGTTCTAATCTAATTTCATGGAGTGCTAAGAAACAACCTATTGTTTCTAGATCATATACTGAGGCAGAGTACAGAGCATTAGCTAATGCCACTGCTGAATTAACTTGGCTGCAGCAATTGTTAAAAGATATGCATATTTTTCCATCTTCTGTTCCTGAGCTCTGGTGTGACAACATTTCTGCAATGGCATTGGCTTCTAATCCAGTTTTCCATTCACGCTCTAAACATATAGAAATTGACTGCCATTTTATTCGGGATAAAGTTGTTGCCAAAGTGATTGCTTTGAAATATGTTCCTACAACAGATCAAGTGGCTGACATTTTCACCAAACCGCTTTCTACCTCTCGGTTTCTTTATTTGAAAGACAAGCTTCTTGTGCAGCCTTGGCCCATCAGCTTGCAGGGGAGTGCTAAGATACATCAGACACAGGTGCAGCAGCCTTGCCCCATCAGCTTGCAGGGGAGTGCTAAGATACATCAGACACAGGTGCAGCAGCATCACACACTTCGGTGCAGTCTCAGGTGCAGCTAGAGGCAGAGTCAAAGCTTTAGTCTCAGCTTAATAAGACGTCAGCATTGATAACTGATTCATCACAGCTGTAATGTTTGTTACACAGTTAAAGTGGTTGTTAGCTGAATTGGTTAGTTAGTTAGTTGAGTTAGTTACTGAATTTGTTAATCAGTTACTGAGTTAGTTAGATATTGTTCTCTATAAATATCTTGAGCAGTGTATATGAATATTAATTGAATGGAATATAGAAAAATATCTTCTATTCTTCTCAGAGTGGTAAGAGCGGGTGCCTCTCTTGGTGAGGTTAATGTTCAAAAGTTGGACTGCAGAATTATTTTTCAAATAACCTGGTGCAGAATTATTTTTGAAATAACCTTGGCACACCAAAACGAGCAGATAGAGGTGAGTAGCAGATATATTGACAGAACAGATTTGTTATATTTTGGACGGATGTATAATGACGAGTGAACGATTGTGGCTTGATTTTTTTCAATCCACTTAGTTTTGGACGGATGACGGATTTTAGGTTTCTTTGGCTGCAACTGAATCGCCAAACCGTGAGCATCCCTAGTAATTTGTAAAATTTTGTATTTTCAATTTGTTTAGATATTCTATTTGTGTTTTCAATTGAAAAAAAGTTTAAATATTTTGTTGAATATAGTCTATTGAAAAAAAGTTATTAAGTTGAATTTTTTGAATTAAAAAAAAATAAATGTATTATTTATCTATATTTTTTATTTTTTAAATCTAACTCTATAAATAATAAATAAAAAAGATGATATATGTTGGTTGGTTCTTGTTTTCAAAAACAGATATAGTTGTAACAATACAGAGGCATACAATCTCAACTACTATTCTGTTCATAGTTTTGGTGGTTTAAATTATTTTTATATTTTAAGAACCACAAATTGTAATACTTTATATAATATTTTATGTAGATGAGACATTCTGTGATTATAATATGTGAATGAGGCATGTAGTGATTGTAATATTCTAAAGTTTCAATTTTTCTTTCTTTGGATGAGACATGCAGTGATTGTAATACTTTTTAAAGTCATTGACTGTAATTTTTTTTTTTTTTTTTTTTTTTTTTTTTTTTTTTTTTTTGAGGAAGTGCACAAGTTGAATTATGTTGAAAATTTATAAAATTTTAAACCACCAAACCGATTCGTATCCATCCGCCAATTCGCCAATCTGCTCAATCCACATCTGTCGGATTAGCGAACAAATGCGGATTGATTTTCTCTAATCCGCCAATCTGGCGGACAGATGGCGGATTAGAGGTTCCGTGGCTGCAACCAATCCACACTCACCCCAAGCAGCACATGCTGCTGCGCAGCCTGTGCAACAGCATCCCCAAATCCGGTTTACTCTGCTTGGTAGGGGAATGTGTAGTGTGATTCGTTGCTATTTGAAGGTCAGATTATAAATCAAATCATGAATGACAGATTGATAAATAACCAAATCACGGTTTAGGTGGGTTTCAACTTGTTAGTTGATTGAAAATTAAACTTAAACAATTATCAAAATATATATAACTCTAACTAATTTTACAAAATATTTTTTGTATATATAACAACAAATTTTATATCTTAAATCTCTCTCACATTAATTTTAATTTTAATATTTCATTAGAGGTAAAAAAAATGTATTAACTATAGTAGAGTAGGGCGGTTTTGAAAATGAATTATAAATTTTAAACTGCGAATCAAACTAACTGGCGGTTAGTGGACGGATCGGTGCAAACTAGGCGGTTTTAGCGGATTGAGCGGTATTTTACATAGTTTACTGCTTGGTTTTGAGTTTTCAAAAATAATATTTGAGTTTTTTATTTTTCATGTTTTGTTGTCTTTAGTAAAATAATTGTGAAGAAATCTTTTAAAAAATCAAAAAATACAAAAATGTATTAAATTTTTGTATTTAGTAATTTTAAAAAATAAATTGACAAATTTTGTACTTTTTAAATATATCTAGATTAAAAAATTAAGAGAATCTAATAAATTAAAAAAAATTATTAAAATATTAAAAACAAAAAAATAGGAATAAAAAAATTAAAAATTATTTTTGAAAACTCTTAAACCAAACAGAATATTGTCTTTTGAGGGGGTCTTTGCAAATTAATTATTAAAGAATTTTTTGACTTTATATAAATAAATAAAAAAAGACATAAAAAAGAGAAGAGGGTGAGTTGACTTTTACAGTAATATTTTCTGTAATTTTTGACCATTTTAATCTCTTCCCAAACATGCCCTAAATGCTAACATAAATATGACAAGTTCTATTATCTGACGGTTGTTTTGTGATCAAATTAAAATAGTCAAATATATGTATATCACTATTAAACAATTAATTCTTTTGTATTTTTGTAAGCATTTTTTTTATAAAAAATTTAAAAAATAATTAAAACAATCATTTCTTAAAATAATCCTAAGCCAGTGGGGGTGTTTGGTATGGATTATAGGAGTGATTATAGTTTATTTTAATTTGAGACTCTGTATCAGACTGTTTAGTGCAGTTTCTGCTTACAGTTTTTTAGACATAAATAATTTAAATAAGTTAAGAAAAACTGATTATTTAAAAATTAAAAAATGAGTACTTTTATAATAATTTGGGCAAATTACATATACACCCCTTCAGGTTTGGTTAAATTACAGATACCCCCCTGAGGTTTCGGAAATTACATCCCGCCCCCTGAGGTTTGTATTTTCATAACAATTTACCCCCTGAGGTTTATATTTCATAACAAATTACCCCCTAATTTCTTATGGAAATATAGCATTCAGGGGGGAATTCGTAATTTCTCAAACCTCAGGGGGTATCTGTAATTTTGACAAACCTGGAGGGGTGTATATGTAATTTGCCCTTTTAATTTTTATTTTTTAATTATCAACTTTTAATTTAAAATAAACTACACCAAATAACACCACTAAAAAGAAAATCAATGGAAAGAGAATCAATAAGAAGCAGTGGTTCCAATCCTTCTAACCTATCATTAATGATTTTGGTCCCTATTGTCTTTCGTAACATGAATATGATGAGTTCCAATGTCAAAAGTCAATGAAAGGGAAGTCTAAGAAAAAAAATGTCGATGAAAAAAGAATCAAATGTGATTTGTTGGAATCTTGATTATTGATATTGTTAAGTTTTTATTTTTGGTAATTCTGTTTAACAAAATTCATTTTAATTATAGTTTTATTTGATCTTTTATTTCAGTAAGGTTGTGTTTTAGATGCGAATCCAACCCAAATTATGCCTATGCAGAAGAGTTTGTGATCTTAATCCTATCACATTTGTCACTTCGTTGATTATGCTGGGGATTGAGTTGCCCGGTCAGCTTGCGGGGGTCTAGGGCGCAACACCCCTTGGCGGGTCTGGGACAGCGCCCAGGCAAGGTCGAGGAGCACCCCCCCCCCGGAAGCAAAAAGTAAAAATGCAGTTGAAGTTACTTGTCCGCTCGAGCGGAGAATCTTTGGTTACAAAAGTTTGGACTGCCAACAAAAGTACTAGAAGTTGTGTTTTTTGTGCTCAAGTGGAACTTCCTGTGCTAGCGGAACTTCCTGCGCTCAAGTGTTAGTCCGCTCGAGCGGTCATTCTTGTGCTCGAATGGAGATCGTGTATCAGTTTTCTATAAATATGTGGTTTCATCCGTTTTAGAGTTACGACTTTCGGATCTTCTTCTTGGTTATTAGGGTTTTCATCTAGGGCTTCTTTGCTTATTTCCTTTGATATCTGTGAGAGTTTAATCATATATTGAGTGGATTATATCAAATGGTCTGTTTAGTTTGTTTTATTCACAAAAGAGAAAGTTGTTCTTCGGTGGGTTCCGTGGAACTTGAGCCTCAAGCTTTGGTGGATTCCGGAGTAGCTTATCGTCGTGGATTTGACATCGGCGTTGTGGATTCAACGTTGGGCAAGACAATTCTGAGGTGAAGACGGGGCTGGAAGAGGCACATTGGGGTCAGTTCGATTCAGACGTGAATTCGTTAGGTAATTGAGAGTACACTTGTATAATTCCATTATGTATTCTTAGTATATTGTTTGGTGGCTTTTGCCCGTGATTTTTTTATCACAATTGGAGGCGCTCCTATTGTGATTTTTTCATGTAAAATCGTTGTGTCGATTTGTCTTGATTATTTGATTGTGATTGTTATTTACTACTTAAAATTGATACATAATCACAAATCAATATCTAGAGAATTTCAAGATTTTTTCAGATATTATTCTTCGTCAAACTTTCTCTCTACTTTTAAAGTAACTTTGTATTAATTAATACTAGCATATTACCCGTACTATGCACGGATTGTGTTTATAATTATTTATATATGTGAATTGCGATTTTTAAATGTCTTTTTTTTTTTTAAATGTCTTCTTTTTTTTTCTTTTTTATATTATATTAAAATTTAATATTTTGATAATAATCATGTGTTAGACTTTTTAAGGAATTAAATGCCTTTTTTTTTATTATATTATATTAAAGTTAATATTTTGATAATAATCATATGTGTTGGACTTCTCAAGAAATTTTTTTGTACTTGTTCTTAATGCATTAAAGTGTTATTATGAGGGATAATAATCATATGTGTTGGGACTTTTCAAGAAATTCATGTGTTGTATTTCGAATTTTTTTTTTTTTTATGCTTGTTCTTAATGCATTAAAGTGTTATTATGAGGGTAAGACTTAGGGGTTGAGAGAAGTTAATAAATGCTAAGGTTTTTTTTTTTGAATTGCGATTTTTAAGGTGCCGTTTGGTAACACTTACGTTTTCAGTTTTCTGTTTATATTTACAAAAATTTTAAAAATTCAAATAAAAACTTGTTTGGTAAAATTTTTGATTTATAATCAGTGGTCTCAGTTTATAAATTTGGTCAAAAAATGAAAACACAAAAAATGTGTTTCCGTTTTGAGTTTTTTTTTTTTTTACCACCCAACACTAGTCACCACCCGCTACCATTTTTCACCACCGTCTTCCGCCACTACCACCACCACCACCACCACCTGCCACCACCACTCACCACCCACCTGCCACCACCACCCACCACTACCTACTACCCACCCACTCGCCGCCGCCGCCACCACCACCACCACCACCACCACCCACCACCCATCTGCCATTCACCCGCCACCACCCACCACCCGCCATTACCATCCACTGCCCGCCACCACCACTCGCCACCTACTTGCCACCACCACTCACCACCCACCTGCCACCACTCACCACCCACCTGCCACAACCATCCATCATCTGCCACCACTAGCCACCCACCACCACCAGCCACCCACCTGCCATCACCACCCACCACCCACTACCACCATCTCCACCATTATCACCCACCACCTACCCGCCACCCACCTGCCACCACCACCTACCACTACTACCACCACCACCACCACCACCACCACCACTCATTCGCTAGCACCTACCACACGCCACCGTCACCCACTCACCCACCACAACTACCACCACCATTACCTACCCGCCATCACCCGCCATCCACCACCCACTTGCCACCACCACCCGTACCATCACCACCACCACCCCCACCCACTCGCTACCACCCACCACCCGCCACCATCACCCATCCACCCACCGTCACCACCCACCACCCATCTGCCACCACCCACCACCATCTGCCATCCGCCACCCACCTGCCACCACCACCACCACCACCCACTCGCTACCACCCATCACCCGCCACTGTCACCCACCGCCATATACCCGCCACCACCACCCACCCACCACCACCCGCCATCCACCACCCACCTGCCACCACCACCACCACCACCCACTCGCCACCACCCACCACCGTCACCCACCCACCCATCACCACCACCCACCCGCCACCACCCGCCACCACCCGCCACCTACCACCCACCATCACCACTTTCTACCACCGTCTTCTGCCGCCTGTAGACGTCCCCGTACGCCCCGGGAGGGTGAGTCCCGTTCTGTTCATCTTGGGGTCACTACAGCTCGGACTCTTAAATTTGTCACGGTTCTTAATCTTGAACCAAAGAGTCCAAATCCGGCAAATTGTTTTGAGAAACAGATTTTTGAAAAGAAGTGCCAAATATGGACTGCTTTGCCAGATACAGAGTCGCCACCTAAATATTTTTTATGGGGGAATTTAGGAAACCCTGACTCGGTGCCAAAGGCCACATGTCCGTCATCACCAGAGTTGCCTCGGCTCGGGAGCTAGGGTACGATTGGGGAAGGTCAGCTATGAGCACCCCCTCTCGCCCGATCCGAAGATCGGCCTCTACTAACCATGATATCCGTTTTTGAAAACGTTATGTGTTCTTAAACCAATTATTAGCCTAGCGTTACTATGTTATGCGCACAGCAAACAAGTATAGACTAGATTGCCTAATTTGGAAACAAGCATTGCATATCCGTTTGTTTTGAAAAGCGTTTTGGAATTTGCTACTCGCAAGTAGGCTAAAACACGGATCTCAATGAGTCATTCCAACTCAAACAATCCAACCTTCACCCACAGGCACTCAAACAATTATATCACGTAAGCATTTAGCCACATGGTAAGCATACTATCATGGCCACATTCACACGCATGCGATATGCTAAAGCTAAAATACTTACATAGTACTCCGAGCTAAAAACAGGAACATGTTAGCCATCAATGCATGATCCAAGTCCATGTTAAGTGCCTAATGCGTCGCATACAAAATGTTACTAGAATGGGCTCGGCTAACCTAAGCACGGCATGTGAAATGTAATCATTGATGCACGTATTCAATTTGGAAATTGAAATACAAATGCAGTTAGAATGATGCGCCGAGCCCGGTGCATGCAAGACAAATGTATGGATGCACGCATGCATAGCATAAGGTATGCTAATTTAAACATGCCCTAATCTACCATCATAAGCAGGTAAATAAAAGGGAAGAAAGAAATGGGGATTGGAAGACATACACACACTCACCCACACTTATTACAGAATTGCCCTCACTCGGAGGGTCCAAATAAATATTACAAATTAATTAACTACGCAAGCTAATTAAATATTACAAATTGCCTAATCAATTAACAAACCAACTAAGCTTGGAAAAACAGTAAACCGCCTCGGGAGGAGAGCCAAATGCAGCGCATGCTCGGGTCCTGCTCGGAAGTGCACGGCCATGCATAGTCTGCCTCTGTTTTCCCTGCTCTGCCTCTCTGAAGACTGCCAAAGTCTCAAGTATGCCTCTCTGGATACTGGGATTCATCATCGGCTGAGTAGAATTACCACCGGCAGTGGTATGTGGTCACCGGCACAAAATGAAGCTATCGGCAGAAGAATAATTGCCGGTCGGCAATGTACACTGCCGGTCGGCAAAGTACACTGCCGGTCGGCAAAGAATGCCTGCAGAAACTGCAACTCACAGCAGCAGAGGATAGAACTTGCATGGCAATACAATTCAAGGCATATATGCACCAATCATGTCCCTTATCATGTTTGTGACTCAAAGGGGCATTTGTCTCGATTCTCGGACCATCAATCACGTATTTCCATGCATGATGGCCCAAAGAATCAAGTGTGCAACTTTCATGTCAAATAAAATGCAAACCAAACAAACAAACCAAGGCCCAATTCCTATCACCAAGTCAAGGAATAAGGCATGCATGCAAGATGTAATGCAACCTAGGCATGCAAGCTAAGGATGCAACATGTCATGGCAAGACACTTATGTAAGCATACAAGCAAACATGAGGTAATGCAAATTTATGAAAAGGTGGACTTATACATGATTTAGGCAACTCTAAATAGGCCTAAAACAATGGCCAAAATGACCAAAATAAAGGACTAAACACATACACACATGCACATGTTAAAGGAGCCAACACTTAGGCACGAATGAGACAACTCTCAAACACATTTGAAAGAGGCATAACATGGACATATAGCATGCAACATAAGCTCTGAAAATCATGTTAAAACATGGTGCCAAACCAAGTAACAAGTCAAGCTAAACATGCAACAAATAGCCCAAGTGCTTGAAGCAAGTCAAAGGGGCTTGAACCATGACCAAGCCAACCAAGCCTCACAAGGCTAAGAGGACTTAAAATAGGTTCAAGGCAGACGTAGACCATGCAAAGGGGACCCCCTAGATGGCATCTAAGTGGCTAAAAATCAAAGGCATGTATAATGGCCAAAACATGGAACATGCTACACAAGCTTTCAAAGCTTCAAAGAGGTATCCAAAGTAAGTATGCAAGCATGCTATAAGGTCTGAAATTATGCTATAAATGATGCCAAATCATTAGAATAAAGCAAGTAATGCATGCTACATACTCACACACTTGAGGCCAACAAGCCAAAATGCAAAGGGGGTATATAATGCATGCCATGGCCGACCCAAACAACCTAGGACAGACCTTAAACATGGCAAAATGAGCACAAAACCTTCACAAGGCTTAGCCTAAAACATGCTAGAACAAAGGCTAACAACCTAAGTGTAGACACCCCATTTTTGACCGACCTTGAGACTCAGACGTCACCAGTTGAGCACTTGGTGATATTGCATAATGTGCTCGTTTAGAAGTTTCAGAGTCGCGGCTGCGAGCCCCGCCTCCGGACTTCCGGACCTTCTTTGGTGCCTTGCCTCGGTTTGCGAACCAGACTCGGTTTTCTCTGTTTCTTTTCCTAAGGGGAGGGAGAGGTCCCGTAGACCATCTCTCAATGTCCGTAGGCTACATTTGGTGGCCGTAGGCCATTTTTCCCATTTCGGAGCCCGGTTTCCGATTTTCGGAGCCGTCAGGCCGTGTGCCTCGGTTCGGGACCGCCTAACCATCTCCGTTTGCTCTGATTTTTGGCATACATCTTATTTTCTCCCTTTTGAGGGACACTGGGGTCTGAGAAACCCACTTCGTGGCCGAACGCCACTTTCGGTGTTTAACGGGCAGTTTCCGGGGCCCCGAACTGCGTGTTTTGGCCCCCGAACATTCGTTTTGCATCGGTTTTCGTTCATTTTTGGCAGGTACCTCTGTTTTATCATCAGGAAGGTCACTGGAGGGTGGGAGGCTAGTAATTGTTGCAGCAACCAGTTATCTCTCCTCCGGAGCCTCCCGGCGCCCGTTTTTCCAACTTCCGGGCTAATGTTGAACACCCTAGGGGTAGTGTTGCCAACTTTCAACCACATAACTGTGATCTACACACCTTGGAGGACCCAAAAAAGTCATGGCCGGCCATTAATTGTTATTTCCATTTTTGCCCCTCCTCTTCCGGGCCAATGTTGAACACCTTGGGCCCACTTTCTTGAACTTTGAACCACATATCTGTGATGTACACACTTGGGAGGACCCTAAAAGGTTATGGCCGGCCATTAATTTTTCTTTCCATTTTTGCCCCTCCTCTTCAAATGCAATGTTGAACACCCCGGAGTCACTGTTGCCAACCCCAAACCACATATATGTGATCTACACACATGAGAGGACACCAAAAGTTGGTGGGAGGCTAGTAATTTTGCCGAAAAGCCAACCTCTTTTTGGTCAAAAGTGTTTCAGCATGAATCCGGGAAGGAGAAAAAGCTGCGCGGCTTCACCGAAACGGGCGTAACTCTTTGCACAAGAGGAATTAAGATATGAGGCCACCACCATTGGAAAGCTTACTTCCGGGGCTTCATTTTGCACTCAAGAATCTCCCAATTCCAAGTCCGGGGGGGAGAGATGTGGTTGGTTGAAGTCCGCTTGGACTGAATCTGCGCGGCTTCACGGAAAGGGGCATAACTTTTTCTACAGGAGGAAGTTTAATGCAAGGTTTGCGCCATTGGAAAGCTAACTTCTGGGGCTTCATCCTAGGGGGTGACCGGCCATTTTTTCTGGCCGGCCGGCCGTTTTTTTCTTTGACCTAGCCGGCCGGCTATGTTAAGTGGCCGGCCGGCCACCTGCAACAAAAGTGATAGGCCGGCCTGCTTCTTCAGGTTGAGTGCATTCCAGCTGTGCCTTGGTTTTCTCCCAAAAATATCTACATCCGGGGGGACCCTTTTGGGGGAAAGCTTACCTCCTTTTTGCCCCACCTTTACACCCACTTTTTGTCCATATAACCAGCTGGTGGCATCACATTTGGGGGTTGGAAAAATTGTTCTTCGAGCCTCAAGATCCATATCTCCCTCCATCCTTCTCATTTTCCTAAAAAGCTCCAAGTCCTACACCACCATTTACACTACAACACCAAGCTCTACCACCACCACTCCATTCCAAGAGCAAGGAGACGAATTCCAGCAGCTAAGAGGCAACAAATTTGGCCCAAGAAGCAACAAAAGAATTGGTCTTCAAGGGTAAGTTGCAATTTCCCCTTTTTGGCCCTTTTCTTGGATCTTTTGCAAGTCATCCATGCTTTTTGCTTTGAGCTCCGGCCATAACTGAAAGTGGCCTTATTTTGAGCTAATTTTCATGTCTCATTAAGGGCTCAACCTTGTTTGAGCCCTCCATATGCCACTTGCTTCAATACCCTTCGTAAATACCGTTTTCTTGCATGTTTTGTTAGCCCACCATGCTTTTGTTTTTGGTCGATTTACAGGCCTATAGATAGTCTTATTTTGACCTTCTTAACATGTTTCATTAAGGGTCTTTGGCCATTTGTGGAATATTTTGCATACCTCATGTTATAGCCTCTTTTGAGCCTTATTTTGCATTGCATTTCTAGCATGTTTTTATACTGTTTTGGCCATTTTACAGTTCTGGAAATATGCTTATTTTTTGTCCCTCTTCAATGTTGTAGAAGGGAATTTTTCAGTTTGAGCATTGTATATACCACTTGCCTCTTTGGCCACCTTTTGGTCCGTTTTCTTGCATAAAAGCTTAGCCTTATCTATGTTTGTTTTTGAGGATTTTACAGTTCTGTAAATGTGCATATTTTTGGCCCCTCTTCAATATTGTAGAAGGGCCCGAACCTGTTCGAGGACAGTAGCTATGAGTTGCTTCTTAATCTCATGTTTATTCCCCATTTTTACATGCTTGTTTTGCCCTGTTTTTGTCCACTGTTTGGCCATGCTATAAACTGGAAAAGTGCTTATTTTGGGGCTGCCTTGCTTCTGTCTTTTCATTCCATGTCCATATTGTGCGTGTTTGGCATAGCTGCAGGCCATTTCGGGTGCCATAATCGCATTTCGGGACAATTCCATGCATTTCATGTCATTTTGCCTCATTTCGGGACTGTTTTCCCCCATATTTTACTGCTGAAAATCCATTACCATGTTTGCATATCATTTCCCATGCCATAATTTGCATTTTTGCATTGCCTCGGTTTGCGTGCCCGTGTGCACGCATTTCGAGGCACTTCATTTTCATCCATCGGCATCCTATGTGAGTGTGGCTGAGGCTCACTCATGTTGGTATAAGTCCATATCATGTTTCCATGTCATTGCATTGCGTATGCCATCGCCTCGGTTTGCGTGCCAGTGTGCACGCATTTCGAGGCACTTCATTTTCATCCATCGGCATCCTATGTGAGTGTGGCTGAGGCTCACTCATGTTGGTATAAGTCCATATCATGTTTCCATGTCATTGCATTGCGTATGCCATTGCCTCGGTTTGCGTGCCAGTGTGCACGCATTTCGAGGCACTTCATTTTCTGCCATCGGCATCTTATGTGAATGCGGCTGAGGCTCACTCATGTTAGTATAAGTCCATTTGTCATTTTTCATGTCATTTGCATTGCGTATGCATTGCCTCGGTTTGCGTGCCAGTGTGTACGCATTTCGAGGCACTTCATTTTCTGCCACCGGCATCTTATGTGAGTGCGGCTGAGGCTCTCTCATGTTAGTATAAGTCCATATTGCATTCTGTATGTCATTTGCATTGCGTATGCATCGCCTCGGTTTGCGTGCCCGTGTGCACGCATTTCAAGGCACTTCATTTTCATCAACCGGCATCTTATGTGAGTGCGGCTGAGGCTCTCTCATGTTAATATAAGTCCATATTGCATTCTGTATGTCATTTGCATTGCGTAAGCATCGCCTCGGTTTGCGTGCCCGTGTGCACGCATTTCGAGGCACTTCATTTTCTGCCACCGGCATCTTATGTGAGTGCGGCTGAGGCTCTCTCATGTTAGTATAAGTCCATATTGAATTCTGTATGTCATTTGCATTGCGTATGCATCGCCTCGATTTGCGTGCCCGTGTGCACGCATTTCGAGGCACTTTATTTTCATCAACCGGCATCTTATGTGAGTGCGGCTGAGGCCCTCTCATGTTAGTATAAGTCCATGTTGTCTTTTTTTATGTCATTTGCATTGCATATGCATTGCCTCAGTTTGCGTGCCAGTGTGCACGCATTTCGAGGCACTTCATTTTCTGCCATCGGCATCTTATGTGAGTGCGGCTGAGGCTCACTCATGTTAGTATAAGTCCATTTGTCATTTCCATGTCATTTCATCATATTTTGTCATCACCTCGGTTTGCGTGCCCGTGTGCACGCATTTCGAGGCACTCATTTTTTACCCGCCGGCATCCTATGTGAGTGTGGCTGAGGCTCAATCATGTTGGTATAAGCCCATTTGTTATTTCCTTGTCATTTTCATAGCATTTCATCATTACCTCGGTCTGCGTGCCCGTGTGCACGCATTTTGAGTCATCTCATTTTCATTACATGGCACATATCATCGCCTCGGTTTGCGTGCCCGCGTGCACGTATTTCGAGACACATATCATCGCCTCGGTTTGCGTGCCTGCGTACACGTATTTCGAGACACATATCATCGCCTCGGTTTGCGTGCCCGTGTGCATGCATTTCGAGGCATCTCATTTTCATTGCATTTACCATCGCCTCGGTTTGCGTGCCCGTGTGCATGCATTTCGAGGCATCTCATTTTCATTGCATTTACCATCGCCTCGGTTTGCGTGCCCGTGTGCACGCATTTCGAGGCATCTCATTTTCATTGCATTTATCATTGTCTCGGTTTGCGTGCCCGTGTGCACGCATTTCGAGGTATCTCATTTTCATTGCATTTACCATCGCCTCAGTTTGCGTGCCCGTGTGCACGCATTTCGAGGCATCTCATTTTCATTGCATTTACCATCGCCTCGGTTTGCGTGCCCGTGTGCACGCATTTCGAGGCATCTCATTTTCATTACATTTATCATTGCCTCGGTTTGCGTGCCCGTGTGCACGCATTTCGAGACACATATCATTGCCTCGGTTTGCGTGCCCGTGTGCACGCATTTCGAGACACATATCATCGCCTCGGTTTGCGTGCCCGCGTGCACATACTTCGAGACACATATCATCGTCTCGGTTTGCGTGCCCGTGTGCACGCATTTCGAGGCAGGTCATTCCATAGCATTGTGTATGTTAGGATTGCATCTTAGTTGCATTTCATGCATATCATGCATATTGCATCGTGTCCGGAATAGGAGTTAGTCCGGGCACGGGAAACGAGGTACATTTCGTACTCCGAGTGACGGAATGTGTCTCAATTCCCTAGTCACCGACACTCCGGATTATCCATGATGGAGTTAGGTTTTAGCTGTAGTTTCATGTGCATTCATCCTATATTGAGTTGTGTATTTCGACTCCTCTGCCATCATGCCTCGGTATGCGTGATTGGTGGCACGAGGGTCGAGACATGCATATATCTGTGCAAATACATTGCTATGCCCCTTTCCTGCTCTCTGTTGCAGCAAAATCAGGAATCAGCAAACTTTTGGGGCTTGACACGCATTTCAAGAACAGGTGTAAACAGAGGCTAATTGGGGCATTCCGGTGGATTTCCGCGCAAGACGACCCGGACATGCATTATCCATCAGAAGCAAGGCAGTCCCTGGCTTGCATGCCAGTTTTATTTGCTTTCTTAGTTAATTCATTAATTAATTAGAATTTTGTAATATTTTGGACTGTAATATTCTTTCATTTGGACTGTAATATTGGGACTGTATATTTATTCGGACCCTCTGCGCGAGGGCAATGTTGTAATAAGTGTGCGTGAGTGTGATGTATGTCTTCCAACCCCACGTCTTTCTCCCTTTTATTTACCAGCTTACGATGGTTAGATTAGGGCATGTTTAAATTAGCATATAGTATGACAGCATGTTTGCATCATTCATATGTATTGCATGCACCGGGCTCGGCGCATCATACTAACTGCATTGTACTTTCAATTCCAAATTGAATACATGTTAGCTGTAGCGTTTCATATGCCATGTTTAGAATAGCCGAGCCTGCTATAGTTGCATTTTGCATGTGTTGCATTAGGCATTTTTGTATACTTAGGATCATGCATGATTTCTAATGTAATTTCCATTTTGGCTTGGAGTACTCGGTAAGTTTTATGCTTTAGCATCCTTGCATGCATGTGAGTGACTGCCATGAATAGCATGCTTACCATGAGGCTATATGCTTATGTGATATAACTGCCTGAATGCCTGTGGGTGAAGGTTGGGTTATTTGAATTGGAATAATTCATTAAATGTGTGTTTTAAGCCCACTAGATAGTGGCAAAATCATGTTTTCTAAGCCCACCTGAGGGTGGCAAATCCACGTCTTAGCCTACTTGCGAGTAGCATCATCAAACCATTTTCAAATAAACAAGCATGAAATGTTTTGTTCCAATTCGGACGACCCAGTCTATACTTATATGATGTGTGCATCACATAGTAACCTAGGCTAATAACCGGAATAAGGACACACAATGTTTTCAAAAATTGATATCATGGTTAGTAGAGGCCGGTCTATGACCGGGCGAGCGGGGGTGCTCACGAAGTGACCTTCCCCAATCGTACCCAAGTTCCCGAGCCGAGGCAACTTTGGTGATGACGGACACGTGGCCTTTTGGCACCGAGTCAGGGTTTCCTAAATTTCCCGAAATAAAATATTTAGGTGGCGACTCTGTATCTGGCAAAGCAGTCCATGTTTGGCACTACTTTTTCAAAAAATCAGTTTCTCCAAACAATTTGCCGGATTTGGACTCTTTGGTTCAGATTAGGAACCGTGACATTTTAAGAGTCTGAGCTGTAGTGACCCCAAAATGAACGGAACGGGAGTTCGTTCCTCCCGGGAGCGTTCGGGGACGTCTACACTAAGGCATATTAAGGCAATAACATGGCATTACATGGTAGGTATGCTAAGCATGCATGGTGTACCAAAACCAACACACAACAAGGTTATATCATGGCATAATAAGCATGGAAAACAACCAAGATATGATCAATACACATTCTAACATGATGCTCTCTTAAGAGGCCAAAAAGGGTCCCTTTCAAGGACAACAAGGAGAGGGGGAGGCCCTCCCCTTTTGGAGACTTCAAGGCACCATCTTCGCCACTGAAATCCCTCAATATTTCAGTGGTGAAGAGGCCCAAACACTAAAGTCTCGAAACTTGCACAAAAATAGCACAAAAAGGAGCCTTACAAGGCTTAGGAGGGGTCAAACAAACCCAAACCACAAAACACTCTTAATAAACAATCAAAAGGGCTAAAAAACAGAACTTTTTTATGTTATACACTAAGCACAAAAACAGCTCTAAGATAGGTAGAAACGCAATGCAAAAATGGGAAATAAAAGGGAAGCTTCTCACCCTTGTAGATCACCATCACAAATGATGCTCCAACAGCCCTCCTTGGCTTGAATCCAGCTCCAAAACACCAAAACCAGCCTCTTAGAACCTCAGTAGCCAAAGGAAGGTGAAACACTAGGTGTTTGTGTGCAATAGTATGGACTAAAACACCTAGAACACAAAGAGAGAAAAAGAGAGATAGGAGATATGTATGAACCCTAACCCTAAAACCAGAGCTTCTCTATGTATTTTTTTATCTCTAAAATGTCTAACCCTAAAGCCAAGAGAGGAGGGCTCCTCTTATAGAGGAGCCAATCTTGTAAAGCTTACAAGGTAAGCTAACAAGGAAGCCATCCCTCCATACACGTGTATGGAGGGGAACAAAAAGCCATACAGCTGTCGTAAAATATCTGCAAAAGCAGATGAACAGTAGTCGGCTGGCCAAAAATGTCATTTTGACAAAAATGACTGCCGACCGGCAACAAAGAGCGCCGCCCGGCCACGTACATTGCCGATGGCAACAAAAACCAGCTGGTGGCCTCTAGCCACTGCCGGTGGTGTGTGGGGATGCCTCACAAGGCATTCCCTGCCCCTCCAAGGCAAAACACAAGTGTTTGGTACAAAACCAGACACAAAACGGTCGAGTTCGGAGATCCTGAGGCAGGGTGCGTAGCTGAGACCTCCGGGAACTCCAAACGAACACAAACATGGATAATCACCGAGTGTTCAAACGGTGACGTCCAAGTCTTGAGGACGGTCGAAAATGGGGTGTCTACAGTTGCCCCTCTTTGACAGAACTCGAAAGTCATAACAATGACGGGAGTGAATGTCAAAGCCCAGAGACGACCCATTTTTGACAAGGCCGAAGACTTAGACAGACATGCAAGACAAATAAGGTTGTAGACACCCCATTTTTGACCGTCCTCAAGACTTGGACGTCACCGTTTGAACACTCGGTGATTATCCATGTTTGTGTTTGTTCGGAGTTCCCGGAGGTCTCGGCTCGTGCGCCTTGCCTCAGGATCTCCGAACTCGACCGTTTAGTGTCTGGTTTTGCGCCAAACACTTGTGTCTTGCCTTTGAGAGGCAGGGTAGGGCTTGTAGACCATCCCCACCCACCACCGGCAGTGGCTAGAGGCCACCGGCTGGTGTTTGCTGCCACCGGCAATGTTTATTGCCGGCCGGCACTATTTGTTGCCGGTCAGTACTATTTAGTGCCGGCCGGCACTCTTTTTGGCCAAGATGGAATTTTTGGCCGGCCGATTGCTGTTCATCTGCTTTTGCAGATATTTTTAGACAGCTGTCTTGCTTTTGCATCCCTTCATACACGTGTATGGAGGGATCTCCCTCTTGTAAAGCTTGTCTTGTAAGCTTTACAAGACATATAGAGAGAGGCTCTCTTGAGGCAAGAAGAGGGGGGCTTAGGTTAGAGAGTTAAGAGATTTTGAGAGCAAAAACAACCATTGTTGAGCTCTGGTTCTAGGGTTTGAGTTACATACATTTTCTATCTCTCTTTCCCTCTCATTTGTGCTCTAGGTGTTTTGTGTCTTACTATTGCACACAAACACCTAGTGTTTCACCTTCCTCTTGGAACTGAGGTTCTAAGGGACTGATTTTGAAGTTTTGGTGTTGGATTCAAGCCAAGGAGGCCATTGGAGCACCATTTGTGAAGGGATCATCAAGGGTAAGAAACTTACACCTTTATTCCCCATTTTTGCATTGATTTTCTACCTATCTTAGAGCTGTTTTTGTGCTTATTATATAATACAAAAAAGTTCTGTTTTTAGGCCCTCTTTATTGTTTATTAAGAGTGTTTTGTTGTTTGAGGGTGGTTGACCCCCCTTAGGCCTTGAAAGGCCTCATTTTGGGCCATTTTGTGCTAGCTCCGGGATTTTGGTGTTAGGGTCTCTTCACCACTGAAATCTTGAGGGATTTCAGTGGTGAAGATGATGCCTTGAAGTCCTAAGAAGGAGAGGGTCACCCCCTCTCCTTGTTGTCCTTGAAAAGGGCATATTTTGGCCTCTTGAGAGAGCATTATGCTTGAGTGTGTGTTGAGCATGTTTAGGCTGTTTTTCATGCTTATATATCCATAATATAACATGATTTCAAGTTGGTTTTGGTACTCCATGCATGCCTAGCATAGTTGCCTTGTAATGCCTTGTTATGCCTTAACATGTCTTAGGTTGTTAGCCTTTGTTGGAGCATGTTTTAGGCTTAGTCTTGTGAAGATTTTGTGCATGTTTTGCCATGTTCTAGGTCTGTCCTAGGTTGTTTGGGTTGATTTTGGCATGCTTGATATAGCTCCTTTGTATTTGGGCTTGTTGGCCTTGGGTATGTGCATGTGTAGCATGACATCTTTGCATCGATTTGGTGATTTGGGGTCCCCCCACATGTTATTTCAGTCCCATTTCCATGCTTGTTTGATTGCCTTGCATGCCTCTTTAATGCTTTGGAAGCTTGTGTAGCAATGCTCCATGTTTTGGTGTTTGTGCATGCTTTTGTTTTTGGGTCATTTAGATGCCATCTAAGTGGTCCTTAGGCCTTGTATTAATGCCCTAAAACTCTGTTTTGGGTCAATGATTTCATGCCATGTTTGGTCTTACTCAGTGTAGTTCAATGCTCCTTTGATTTGCTTTGAACACTTGGACCATTTTGCATGTGAAGGTTAGCTTATTTTGTTGCTTGGTTTGACACCATCCTAACATGCATTTTCAGAGCTTATGTTGCATGTTAATAGTCCATGATTCCCCCTTTCAAGTGTGCTTGAGAGTTGTTCAATTTATGCCTAAGTGTTAGCCTTTCAACATATGCATGTGTGCATGTATATTTGGCCCCTCATTTTAGCATTATGGCTACTGTTTTAGGCCTATTTAGAGCTGCCTAATCCATGTTTAAGACCATCTTTGCATCCATTTGCATTACCATATGTATGCTTGTATGCTTGCATAAGTTAGTTGCCATGTCATGTTGCATCCTTAGCTTGTATGCTTAGGTTGCATTGCATCTTGCATGCATTCCTTGTCCCTTGATTTGGTGATAGGGATTAGGACTTTGGTTTGATTTGGCTTGCATTGCATTTGAAATCAAAGTTGCATACTTGGTTCTTTGGGCCATCATGCATGGAAATACGTGATTGATGGTCCGAGAATCGAGGCACATGCCCCTTTGAGTCATTATCATGATAAGGGACATGATGGGTGCATAAATTGCTTGAATTGCATTGCCATGCAAGATTTTGCCCTCTGCTGCTGTGAGTTGCAGGTTCTGCAGGAATTTATTGCCGGCCGGCATATTTAGTGCCGACCGGCAGTCAATCGATGGCCGGTGGATCTATTTTGTGCCGGTGACTAAATGCTACTGCCGGTGGAAATTCTGCTCAGCCGATGATATCCCCCAGTGTCCTGAGAGGCATCCCTGAGACTTTGGCAGTTTTTAGAGGAGCAGAGCAGGGAAAACAGAGGCAAACTATGCATGGCAGTGCGATTCCGAGCCAGTCCCGAGCATGTGTTGCATCTGGCCCTCGCCCCGAGGCGGTTTACTGTTTTTCTTTAGTTTAGTTAATTTGTTAATTAATTAAGCAATTTGTAATTATTAATTAGCATGCGTAGTTAATTAATTTGTAATATTTATTTGGTCCCTCCGAGCGAGGGTAAATCTGTAATAAGTGTGCGTGAGTGTGTGTATGTCTTCCAACCTCACGTCTTTCTTCCCTTTTATTTACCTGCTTATGATGGTAGATTAGGGCACGTTTAATTTAGCATACCTTATGCTATGCATGTGTGCATTCATGCATTTGTACTACATGCATTAGGCTCGGTACATCACGCTAACTGCATTTGTACTTCAATTCAAAAATTGACTATGTGATAGTTTTGCATTCTCACTTTCCATGTTTAGGATAGCCGAGCCTATTCTAGCAACACTTTGTATGCAATGCATTAGGCACTTAACATGGACTTGGATCATGCATGTTTGCTAACGAGTTCTTTGTTTTGGCACGGAGTACGATGTAAGTATTTCCTCTTTAGCATATCGCATGAGTGTGAATGTTGCCATGTCAGCATGCTTAACATGTGGCTAGATGCTTATGTGTTGTAAACTGCTTGGATGCTTGTGGGTGAAGGTTGGATTGTTTGAGTTGGAAGAACTCATTGAAATCCGTGTTTTAGCCTACTTGCGAGTAGCAAATCCAAAACATTTTCCAAAACAAACGGATATGCAATGCTTATTTCCAAATTAGGCAATCTAGTCTATACTTGTTTGCTGCGCGCATAACATAGTAATTCTAGGCTAATAATTGGTTTAAGAACACATAAAGTTTTCAAAAACGGATATCACGGTTAGTAGAGGCCGGTCTTCGAACCGGGCGAAAGGGGGTGCTCATAGCTGACCTTCCCCGATCGTACCCAAGCTCCCGAGCCGAGACAAACTCCGGTGATGACGGACATGTGGCCTTCGGCACCGAGTCAAGGTTTCCTAAATTTCCCCATTTTAAAAAATATTTAGGTGGCGACTCTGTATCTGGCAAAGCAGTCCATGTTTGGCACTACTTTTCAAAAAATCTGTTTTCTCAAACGATTTGCCAGATTTGGACTCTTTGGTTCAAGATTAAGAACCGTGACAAAAATCGAGTCCGAACTGTAGCATGAGGCCCACGAGCGCGTCTACAAAGGTATGCGCCCGAAGGCAGGGGCAAAATGCAAGACAATGCACGAAGCCGAGCATTACTTATGATCATGCAAAGAAAGCAGTAACGAAGCACACATGCAACAGTTTTAAGCTAGCATACACCAAACTACACTACAATGCAGAAAGGATGTAAGAGAATTATGTAATTCTCGATACGTCTTACTCGGAGGATACAATACCTGTGCGGCTCGTCTGGTTGCACCAGCCTCAAATGAACCATACATACAATATCGTGCCTGTAAAGAAAACAACTCAACAGGTACGATGTTGTTAGCAACATGCATGATAATGCAAAAATGGATGCAAAATAATATGAAAGAAGACTTTGACAATTGGACTTATACGCTACGCGAAGCCGGTTGGCATTCAAAACAATGCAATGTACTAACAAGTACAAGTGAGGTGCGCAAGATAGCGCGATAGGATGCCTGCAAAATGCAAGTAAGGTGCACAAAACAGTGCGATGCGCAAGACAGTGCGAGTGATTTGAAATGCACAAGAAAGTGTGATTGAGGTGCGAAAACAGCGCGAAATGCAAACTGCACAAAACAGTGCGATGCGCAAAATAGCACGAATGTAAATTGCACAAAACAGTGCGATGCGCAAAATAGCGCGAATGATAAACTGCACAAAACAGTGCGATTGAGGTGCGCAAAATAGCGCAAATGTAAACTGCACAAAACAGTGCGATGCGCAAAATAGCACGAATGTAAACTGCACAAAACAGTGCGATGCGCAAAATAGCGCGAATGATAAACTGCACAAAACAGTGCGATACGCAAAATAGCGCGAATGATAAAGTGCACAAAACAGTGCGATTGAGATGCGCAAAATAGCGCGAATGTAGCTGCACAAAACAGTGCGATACGCAAAATAGCGCGAGTGATTTGAAGTGCACTAAACAGTGCGATACGCTAAACAGCGCGAGTGATTTGAAGTGCACTAAACAGTGCGATACGCTAAACAGCGCGAGTGATTTTGAAATGCACAAGACAGTGTGATACGCTAAACAGCGCGATTGATTTGAAATGCACTAAACAGTGTGATACGCTAAACAGCGCGAGTGATTTGAAGTGCACTAAGACAGTGCGATACGCTAAACAGCGCGATTGATTTGAAATGCACAAGACAGTGCGATACGCTAAACAGCGCGAGTGATTTTGAAATGCACAAGACAGTGCGATACGCTAAACAGCGCGAGTGATTTCGAAATGCACAAGACAGTGCGATACGCTAAACAGCGCGAGTGATTTCGAAATGCACAAGACAGTGCGATACGCTAAACAGCGCGAGTGATTTCGAAATGCACAAGACAGTGCCATACGCTAAACAGCGCGAGTGATTTCGAAATGCACAAGATAGTGCGATACGCTAAACAGCGCGAGTGATATGGAATGCACAAAATAGTGCGAGTGAGATACAACCACAAGATGCACAAGACAGTGCTAGTGAGATACAAAGTGTAAGTGCACAAGATAGTGCGAGTGAATGCATGTTCTATGCAAATGAGGTGCATTTTCTATGCAAGTATGGAAGAGTGCATTTTCTATGCAAAAGATACGAGCATTTTCTATGCAAGAAACAAGAGCATATTCTATGCAATATTGAAAGCAAATTCTATGCAGAATCAAAAGCAAGCATATTCTATGCATGAATCATAACGATGCGCGACACGCATGTCACAGAAGTGTATATGAAAGTGCACATTCTATGCAATGGAAGGGCATCAAACATGTACTCTGGTGCCTCCGATTTACCTTTCGGAGGACTTTGTAACACACTCAGCTCAAAAAGGGCACACCCTGTTTATGTTGGCAAGAGATAACATCTGCTGCTGCTTTAATTGCCATTCTGACTTGAAGCAGGCTTACACTTGGGGTCGAGATACACTCATACTCCAGAGAAATGGCGAGGTCTGGGAAGGTGCACCTGGAATGCAGTCTCGGAATTGCCGAAGTTGAAACATGCTAAGATGCTCCAAATTTTCCTTTTTTCTTTTGCTTTGCAGTCTGGAACCTATATAGCTTCAGATAGGTCCTTGTTCTACTGTTCACACTTATCGGGGGTGGACCCTGCAGCTTTATGAAAGAACAAATACTGTTTTGCACAAATGTGGAGAATGGCACAGCACTCTGAGCACAAGATGATTTTTTGGAAATTGAGAAATGAGTTCTTTAACCGGGTATTGAGCCGACGACTGGCCATAGCCAAAACGACTCGACAAGGGAAAAACAAAGGTAAACAACCTAAACACATCGAGTAACACTCGAAGCGACTCAAAACAAGAATCGAGACAGACAAAATAAAACACAAGACTCAAATGTGCACATGGAGCCTATTTCCCCGGGTATTGTTTCCCACCCTTTCTCACTTGTGATTCTCACATCACTTGGCACTCAATCTCTAGTTTTCTGAAAAAGACCTTTTCTTACTTTTCCTCTCAACGCACATCTCTCTATTCTTTAATCTCTCATTTTTCATCCCTCCCCAGGGTGGTTGATGAATAAACAGGAAGTTGCGGGTTCTTGTCCCAAGCATTCTGCTAGATTCTCTTCTTCTGCTCACAATAGTGAACTTTCTCCCACAGAGGGGTTGCGATGCGGCTGGATGTGCAGCAGATCTGCAATCGACATTGGTTGACGATGCTCTTACTGGGGAGTTTGGACGTGATTAGATCTGTCCAAACAAAGGAGTGGAATATCTTGATCCGTTCCCGTTCGTGCTTCGCACTTGGCTTGATACCTCGTTGCGTGGAGGATGTGAGAGCCTTCTGCCCTTTTGCGGTTAGCTTCAGTGGTGCCCTTTTCTGGCAGGTAGAGGGCCCTCTCTGGCAGATGCATTGACAACGGGAGAAAGACAGGAAGCCTGACTCAACTGTGCCCCTAGTTCATTATTTTGACCATTTTTTTTTTTTGCTTTCTACTGAAACAATTTTGACCAATATGAGAGTCAGATTAACATACTTGTTCAATTTTTGATTTGAAAATCATGCAAGTTAGGTTATGAGCACTGAAAATTTTCCCTTTTTGGGTCCAAGAAATGGTCCAATTTTGGAAAAGATGGAATAATTTTCGAGAGATCAGTCCACCTCAATAAAAATTCTCAAAAGTTATTTTTGCAAACGGCCAATGCTCAACAAGCACGGAACCTACTCTTGAGATGCGCAACTTCAGATCCGAAGGAAAATTGCCCCTTGCTTGGAAAGAGCTGCACGGCAACGGAAAGTTGCCCTTTGTTTGAATGGCATCGCGGCACACTGTATGGCAACGGAAAGTTGCCCCTTGTTTGGATAGCATCGCAGCGCATTGCAATCAGTCCTCAGAGTAACGATGACAACCAAACTCTCGGATACAGAGAAGGCAAAGATGATCAAAACCATTACATGGACACAGTTGATTTTGAAGTATTTTATGGCTGGACTTCAGAATGAAGTTGCCTACGTATCCCAAAGATGAGAATCAAGCCTTACGTTGTTCGGGGTTAAGGTACACTCGGGTATTTAACCTCTCCTTTTGCGCTCTAACTTTTTCCAAGGCGCCCGTTGCGGGTTTTCGACCTTGCGAGCTTTGTTCTTCTTTTCTTTTCAATTTTTTTCATTTCTTTTTCTCTTCTTTTTTTTGCATTTTTTTGTTCTTCTTTTCTTCATTTCTTTTTTGTTCTTTGCATTTTTCTTCTTCTTCTTTTTTGTTCTTTTCCTTTTTTCCTTGCTCTAACTTTTGCCTGGGTCGCCCTTCCGGGTTTTCGACCCAGCGAGCCTCTCAAGGGTAAAAGTGTAGCTTTGTCCATGTCAAATGGTTCTGAGATCTCGAATCCGTCTGAATCCAGGAGAGTGACTGTTGTTCGCTGACAATGCAGGAGTCCATCCCATGGGGGCTAGATTTGCCCCTAGTGTTGTGGATAGGAACTCAGTAGTTCTTCAGCAATACTTTCTTCTTTCTTCTCTTCTGGGGTTTGGCATTCTCGCCAGTCTTCATTGATTTGCAGGACGACCAATCTTCGGCTCTTCGAGCACATCTGGCATTTTTGCCCCTAGTTCCAGGGATACTTCTGATCTAGCTTTGCAAGCTTCTTTTGGCGACATCTGATCCCCTTTGATCTGACTTCCCTGCCCCTAGTTTGAGGGCTGCTTTAAATATGGCCACACGGGCCTCCTTTGATGGTTGACCATTGACCATTCTGAATTTAAGTCGGAGGTTTGAAAATGAGGGGTCGAGTCCCGAGGCTGAGAGCGATCCTAGGCTGCACAATCTCAAGAGCGGTTCCACACAGGTCTTCGCAGGATCGTGCAAAACATTTTTTTTGAAATCTTTTAAGAAAGCGACTAGTCGCTCGCGTTGAAGACAGTGTGAGACCAATCTGGATCAAGCCAGGATCCTTCTCAGTACTCACATTAACAAGCATGATCTCGATCATTAAAGGCTTAGCATGCCTCTCTTTCTCTCAAATGATCAATTTTTGCAAAACCCAAGGAATTCCTTCCTCTTCGTTTTCACCGCAGTGTTCAAAAAGTTTTGAAAAACTTAGGTCAATGCAATGATTTTGGGGTGCAGAAGAGTAGGCAAAAAGTACTACCGTTTCATTCAAACTTTCTGGCACAACTGGCACAAGGCAGAAGCAAGCACAAAAGCATGAAAAACCACTGCTGTTTCATTCATAACTGTTGATGTAACTGGCTCCATGGCAGAAACAGACTCAAAAGAAAGCAAAAAGACAGACACAAAACAAAATAGTGGTGCCCGAGGTAACACCCTCGGAATCACCTGACTCTAACAAAACAGGACTGACTCGATACAACAAGACAGACCCGAAACAAAAAGACTGACTCAAAACAAAGAGACAGACTCAAAACAACACAACAAAAACTGACCTAAGTACCCAAGTCAGAAACTAACATTCGCAAATGCTCAAAACAGTGTGTGCCATATGCCACATTTGGAGTAAATCGAGTGCCATCCGCAGCTGGTTCATCCCCCGATCACATATTCACATTATCCCCCAAGTTCACTGATCCAATGCCGATAGACTTTGCTGAGTTGGTGCGACGATGACCTTATTGTCAATCAGATCTTGTATTTCGTGGCGAAGACGGAAACAACCATCAGTGACATGGCCGACTTGCTGATGAAAGGCACAGTACTTGGTCGGATCATGGGAGTGAGGAAGTCTATCCGGCAGTGGTCGCGGCTCCAAGGGTTTCAAATCCCCCTCTCTAACTTGCACACATGCTTTATCTGCTTTTTCAAAACTGCGTTTTGAATGTTGTCTTGCAATTGCTATTTTCTGTTTACAGGAGGGTTCCCATACCATTCGCGGGTATGGGAATACTGGTGCACGGGAGTGGTATGATGAGCTCCCTGATGCAGTCCGATGCATCGTGGACCGGGCGGGCTTCGGCACCTTCTGCCGAGGGCTCCCAGATTGTCCACATGCAGACCTCTCCTGGCCGCTCTGGCGGAGAGGTGGTGGGACACCACCGATTCGTTTCATTTCTCTGCTGCAGGGGATATGACGATGACCCCTCATGATTTCTCGATGCTCACTGGCATCGGGGTGGGGGGGGATCCGATCCCTTTTGACATAGATATGGATGAGTGGACCACCGCTCAGGTCCATCTACTGGGGGAGGCGCCACCCCTAGCTCGTCCAGGCTTCGTTCGATACTCCTGGTTCGAGGTGCAGTTTCGGGTCCAGCCCGTGTTGGAGGAGGAGGCTCAGATGACACCGGAGGACGGGGAGAGGTATGCTCGCGGCTTCCTCATGTTCCTGTTCGGGACTACCATCTTCTCCGACCGGGCGAACACCGTGCCTCTCTGTCTTCTCAGCGCACTGGTGGACGTCTGGGACATCCTGCACTATGACTGGGGCGGTGCTGCTCTGGCCACTCTCTACGGGTACATGAGCTCGGCTTCGCGCGGCAGCGGCCAGCTACTTGGAGGTTACTGGCGGGCTTGGGAGGTACACCTCTTCTCCGCTTTTCATTTCTGTCTCGTACTTTCTGTACTCTGTACACTGCACACACTGTAGTCTGCTCTGTACTTGCTGTATACTGTACACACGGCACACACACACATTCTGCTTTACACTGACTGTACACTGCTCACACTGTACACTGCACACAATACACTCCACGACACACGGCTCTGCCATTTCTGCTTTATTCTGCATTCTGCTTCAACCGATGGTCATACTGACATCTGTTTTGCAGTTGTGGGTTTACGCCTACTTCCCTAGGCTCGCTCCTGTGCCAGTTGCGGAGACTCCCCCGGCCGTCCCCTTCTCGAGTCGCTTCGACGGGAGATGCACCCGGCGACCACGGGAGACATTCAGCTTCTTCCGCCGATATTTCGACACCATCACCCCCGCAGAGGTATGCTTTACTTTCAGTTCCTTTAAGCTTCACTTTTCAACTGTATATTCCAATAACAGTAGATAACAAACTGTCTGTCATTTTCAGATCACATGGCGGCCGTGGGCTCCTATGCCGGCGGCGATGCGGGGTTGGTTCCCTGGTGCGGAGGAGACCTCGCGTTTCCGGATTCTGCTTGAGGGCCCGGTCTGTCGGGCTTGGTACCTGGGGGAGCGTTTTCTACGCCAGACCCTAGGGTTACCTGAGCAGATAGTCCCGGTTCCCCCTCCTGCAGACATGAGGGAGACCGAGGGGCTCACGACTGAGCAGCTGGATGATTACTCCATCGGTTGGGAGGAGGCCGGCTTCCGAGGCACTGGAGACTACCAGGAGTACGTGCGGACGTACCTGATACGCCCCCTGAGCGGTCGTCGAGCGGAGGGGGCCAGGCCTGTAGCATCGGCGGCTGGGGCCGGAGCGGGAGCAGGGGCTGGATCTTCGAGGAGGGCCCGGGTCCGTGGCAGGGGTAGAGTGCAGGGAGGACGGGGAGCTGGCTGGCCTGTCCTGCCCGCTGTACTGACTTTCCAGGGGCAGGGTGGGTCGACCTATCAGATCCCCTTCGCCCCTCCACCGGCTGGTCACGAGTTCATTGATGTCCCCGACTTACCTCCGGTACGTATTACTGCATTTTTGTACAGTTATTCATTTCAGTTTACTTGATATTCCACAGAATATTGATGCATCTAATACTTTTGCAGGCTTCTTCTGGGTACACCCGTCAGTCGTTGGCGATGAATGCCTCGAAGATGGGGATGCTCCAGCGGACTTTTGATCTCCTAGCCCTCTACAGCATACCGGTATGTCCTTCTGACACTGACCTCAAACCATTCACATACCGCTCTACATAATCTGACGCACGACACAACACCTGATACACTGGTCTCACAGTATCTGACACACTGCATACACTGCATTCTGCATCGTACTCTGTACTGATAAACTGCTCACGGCATTCTCATACTGTACTCATATACTGCATTCTGCACTGTTAAACTGCTCACGACATTCATACACTATACTCGGCATTGCATTCTGCACTGATAAACTGCTCACGGCATTCATACACTGTACTTGATATTGCATTCTGCACTGATAAACTGTCTACAGTATACTGATGCATTTCACTTTTGTGCACTTTTTCAGCCTCCTTTCCAGATTCCCATGGCAGGAGGTGCTCCAGCTGGGCCTTCTATCCCTGCCCGGGGGAGAGATGAGGAGGGCCGGATATTTCCCCGTACCAGGGGAGGGCGTACTCACGTCGGGAGTAGCTCGCGAGCTCCAGTCCCGGATGATGACGACGACGAGGAGTCAGAGGCGGAGTCCGAGGCGGAGTCCGAGTCATCGGAGGAGGAGACCGGAGACGGTTCTAGCTCGGGCTCTGACGACGATGCTGATGATGCTCCTAGACCCTCGTCCAAGAAGAGGACTAGGACGGACTGACGGCCCCCCGGAGTGCTCGACATGGATGCAGATTTTTGCTATCTTCTTCTTTCTTGTACTTTTCTTTTTGTTGGTAGATGGATTACCTTGTACTGCCGCAGGCAGATTTTTGTTTCCAAAACTTGTACATTTAAAAAGATAATGAAATGAAACGGACTTTTTATCTGAAAAAGTGTTTACATTTACACATTTCATGCATTGCATCGCATCTCATCATGTTACACCTCAATGTAAATGAAATTGATTGGTTATCTGAAAATTGAACACTTGCACTTGTAATAATCAGATAATTAAACAGCCAACAGCAAAATAACCCAAGCAACCCACTGCCTGATCCTTAGACACACAGCCCTTACTCTGTTAGGGATTAATCTGCATACAGTCCATAACACAACATTCGGTTCATTCTGCACACGGAAAATTCTGAACAAACGGCCCAATCTAACAGGACGGACCTCAAAGGTGGAACCAATTGGAGTCGAAATATGCTCAAATGTAGAGAATGGCACAGCATTCTTGAGCATAAATGATTTTTGAAATCGAATGAGGGTTTTTCAGACCGGGATGTCGAGCCTACAACTGAACACAGCGGGGAGGACTCAAATATAGGTACACGACCTAAACACAACGAGACATGCTCGGGAAAGACTAAAAAACAAAAGACGAGAGCGTCAAATCAAAGAAACACGACACACAGACGCGTGAACGAAGATGGGGGACCTCAGATCACGAGGGACCAGTTTCTCTAGGCATTTTTTCCCACCCTTTCTGATTTGTGATTCTCACATCACTCAACTCTCAAGCTCGGATTTTCTCTCGAAACCCTTTTCCTCACTTTTCTCTCAACTTACACCTCTCTATTCTTCATTCTCTCATTTTCCATCCCTCCCCGGGGTGACTGATGAATGAACAGGGAGTTGCGGGTTCACGCCCGATGCCGTTAGCTCACAGCTATTTCTTCTGGCGGGCAGAGCGCCCTTCTGGCAAGTACGTCGATGACGGGGGAAAGACAGAACGCCTGGCTCGACTATGCCCCTAGTTCATCATTTTAACCATTCTTTGTTTTTGCTTTCTACTAAAACAGTTTTGATCAAAATGAGAGTCGGATTAACGCACTTGTTCGATTTTTGATTTGAAAAGCATGCAAGTCAGGCAGCAAGCACTGAAAGTTTTCCTTTTTTTTTTTGGGTCCAAGACAATGGTCCGGTTTTGGAAAATGGAATAGTTTTCGAGAAAATAGTCAACCTCAGTAAAAATTTTCAAAAACTACTTTTCAAACAGCTGATGCTGAACAAGCATGGAACTTACTCTTCGAGATGCGCAACCTCAGATCGGAGGCAATGGAAAATTGCCCCTGGTTTGAAGGGGGGTGGGAGGCAACGGAAAGTTGCCCCTAGTTTGAATGGCGGCTCACGGCGGCTCGCGGCAACGGAAAGTTGCCCCTTGTTTGGGTGGTGCCGCAGCAATCTGTAAACAGTCTTCATTGGCGGTGGTCGAACTCTCAGACACAGAGATGACGAAGACGGTCACAACACATATATGGACACAATCACCTTGAAGGGTGTTGGCCACTGGACTTTGGGGATGAAATCGAAACCACTGCATGGACTGAAACGCTATGAAAGCGTTGGGGGCTGGACTTCATGATGAAGTTGCCTACGTATCCCAAACATGGGAATCAAGCCTCACGTAGTTCCGGTTAAGGTACACTCGGGTATTTTAACCTTCACTTTGTTTGGCTCTTACTTTTGCCAAGGCGCCCAATGCGGGTTTTCGACCTTGCGAGCTTCTTTTCATTTTCTATTTCTTTTTCATTTCTTTTTCTTTTCTTTTTTGCATTTTTTTTCTTTCTTTTCTTTTCATTGTTGTATTTTTTTGTCTTTTTCTTTTCTGTATTTTTCTCTTGCTCTAACTTTTGCCTGGGTCGCCCTTCCGGGTTTTCGGCCCAGCGAGCCTCTCAAAGGGTAAAAGTGCAGCAAGTCCATGCCAAATGGTTTTTTTTTTTTTTTTGAAGTTGAAGCCTCTCTGTGTCTAGAAGAACGGCTGTTGTACTGATTTGCGGAGAATCTATCCCGGTTGCTCCACGAGCTTCTTCCGGCGAGATCTACTCCTTCTGATTCGGCTTTGATGCTTCTTGATCGAAGGCTACTTCAAAACTGGCCATACAGACCTTTCACGGCGTTTGTCCGTTGAACTTTCTGAACGTTCTGAACGGGTTCAAAGTCGGAAAACAAATAGGTTGAATCTTGAGGCTGAGAGCGATCCTAGGCTGCGCAATCTCAAGAGCGATTCCACACAGGTCTTCACAGGGCTGCGTAAAACATTTGCTTTTGAAAGTTTTTAAGAAAGCAAAAAATCGCTCGCGCCGAAGATAGTGTGGAACCAATCTGGATCAGGCCAGGATCCTTCCCAGTACTCACGCCGACAAGCATGATTTCATTCATAAAAAGGCTTAGCACGCCTTTCTTTCTCTCAAAATGATCAAAATTTTGCAAAACCCGAGGAATTCCTTCCTCTTCATTTTTATCACCGCAGTGTTCAACAAGGTTTTTGGAAAATTTAGGTTAATGCAATGAGCTTAACGCGCAGGAGAGCAGGCGAGATGTACTGTCAGCCCATTCAAATTCTCTGGCCCTTCTGCTGAAAGCAAGCAAGCATGAAGTTAAGATAGCAACAGCTGTTTCACTCGGATTTGTTGGTGCAACTGGCCCTTCGGCAGAAACAGATTCAAAACAAAAACAGATAATTACAAGACAAAATGGTGTTCGGGACAACAACCCCAGAATCACCTGGTATTATATACAACGGGAACTGACTCGATACAACAAGACAGACCCTTAAGCAAAAAAAAAAAGACTGACTCAAGACAAAGAGACAGACTCAAAACAAAAGACTGACTCGATATCCAAGCCAGGATTTACAAAACTCGGTTTCACCGATGCTCAAAAAAATACGTGCTAGACGCTTCAAAAATACACCAAATGTTGCCCGCGGGCGGTTCACTTTACATACTCGCAGTATCTGAGCCCTCGAAATCCAACAACTGAGTGGTGACGGGCTTGCTTGAGGTGGGTGGTAGGATAACCTTGTTATCAATCAAATCCTGCACTTCATGACGAAGGCGGGAACATCCATTGGTACTGTGACCGGACTGTTGATGGTACGCGCAGTACAAGGTAGCATCATGAGTGGTGGGGAGATTCTTCGGGAGCGGTCGAGGCTCCAAAGGCTTAAGATGCCCATTCTTCGCCAATATTAGCAATGCCCTAGACAAAGGCATGTGGAGGTCGTGAAAGACCCTGCGCCCTCGGGGCAGGTACTTTGCAGTTTGAGGATTCTTGCCAGATGCGCTAGCGAAAGGATCGGCCGGCGCTGCCTTGGCTTTTTGAACCTTTCCCGGTGCAGGGTTGGGAACTACAGGAATTGTCTGGGCATGACGGGGCCCATCCCGGTTTTCTGTCTGGCTTAAACTGCCTTTGGTTGGAGCGGGGAAAGCATCATCCACAACTTTGATCACGATTGCAGATGTTTGTTGCTTGTTCATCCCTCTGGCTTTCAGAGCCTCGACTGCCCATAACAATTGCTCAATGGGGTCGGCATCCACCTTTGCCTTATCCTTTCCTCTGGCCTCAGCCTGATCAAGGGTCTGGGTCGGTGCTGGCATGTCGCGGCTGTAGCTGGAAGCCACCTCTGGCTGGCTGAGCTCTATCACAATCCGCCCCAGTAGCGGGGGCTCCTGTGGTACGAAATTCCCGGCATATGGCGCCGCTGGCGGTGAAGCCGACATTCCATAGGCTAGGTCCGCCACAGACCTCTGGAGGTCCCCTATCATTCCCATCAATTCAAAGGTGGTGGGCTCACGAGCCTGATATAACTGGGGGGCCCAAACCGGGTGCACAACGGGCGACCTGGGCGGGTATGACATACTGATGCTGGCCTCACTCTACGGAGCGGACCCCTGCTCCAATGCAGCCGCCATAACCACAACTTCTTCTGAATTTTGTGCCGCCATAAATCCTGCCTCAGCAAAGGGGAGACACTGGCTATTCTGTATCAATTCTGCAACTTTCTGAACTGAAAGGAAAAACAGACAGCATTTCAGCCCAAACTGATCAAACACGGGTGTAGCCACACAACTGTACCCTACTGCTGATCACTGTTCCCAGAAATCACTGTTCCCAAAAAAAACTGAACCCGATACCCGCAGATAACTGATTCTCACAACTGATACTGATACTGGTGTCCCCGGGTTTGATACTCAAACTCGCAAACTGGTATATGCGTTCCTGTAGAGATACACTCTAAAAGCACATAGCAAGTAAGTGAGAGCCAAAACACCCCTATGTTGGGGTAGGGTTTCCCTGTCCTATTTTGTCAGGAACTAGGGTTTCACTATGCACACAGCAGTTTTCAAACAACTTAGTATCGGGTAAGCAACCTGTCCTAACTTGGAATGGTCACTATGGATCCGAATATGCACTAGGTCGAATGGTCAAAAAGGGTGCCCCGGTAAACCGGGGTTTGTGTTCCCATACTGTCAGAGCCCATAGCCGGTCAGCCTTATGGACATGCCTTCACAAGGCAAGCCTCCAGCAAACCGTTCAGGAATGGCAGACGGCAAACACTGTGTTCCTAGGCGCACCAATGCACATGCAATGCAAAGAAACACATAAGCGAAATCAAAACAGGATATCACGAGTTCGAGTCAAGCTCTCTAAAACTCCCCAGCAGAGTCGCCAGAAACTGTAGAGGCGCCCACGGAGGGCCTCACGCTACAGTTCGGACTCGATTTGTGTCGCGGTTCTTAATCTTGAACCAAAGAGTCCAAATCTGGCAAATCGTTTTGAGAAACAGATTTTTGAAAAAGTAGTGCCAAACATGGACTGCTTTGCCAGATACAGAATCGCCACCTAAATATTTTTTAAAATAGGGAAATTTAGGAAACCCTGACTCGGTGCCGAAGGCCACATGTCCGTCATCACCGGAGTTATCTCGGCTCGGGAGCTTGGGTACGATCGGGGAAGGTCAGCTATGAGCACCCCTTTCGCCCGGTCCGAAGACCGGCCTCTACTAACCATGATATCTGATTTTGAAAACGCTATGTGTTCTTATTCCATTTATTAGCCTAGAATTACTATGTTATGCGTGCAGCAAACAATTATAGACTAGATTGCCTAATTTGGAAATAAACATTGCATATCCGTTCGGTTTGAAAATGCTTTGGAATTTGCTACTCGCAAGTAGGCTAAAATACGGATTTTAACGAGTTTTTCCAACTCAAACAATCCAACCTTCACCCACAGGCATTCAAAACAGTTTAACACATAAGCATCTAGCCACATGTTAAGCATGCTGTCATGGCAATATTCACACTCATGCAATATGCTAAAGCGGAAATACTTACATCGTACTCCGTGCCAAAACAAAGAACTTGTTAGCAAACATGCATGATCCAAGTCCATGTTAAGTGCCTAATGCATCGCATACAAAGTGTTGCTAGAATAGGCTCGGCTATCCTAAACATGGCATGTGAGAATGCACAACTATCACATATTCAATTTAGAATTTGAAGTACAAATGCAGTTAGCGTGATGTACCGAGCCTAATGCATGTAATACAAATGCATGGATGCACACATGCGTAGCATAAGGTATGCTAAATTAAACGTGCCCTAATCTACCATCGTAAGCAGGTAAACAAAAGGAAAGAAAGAAGTGAGGTTGGAAGACATACACACCACCCACGCACACTTATTACAGATTTGCCCTCGCTCGGAGGGACCGAATAAATATTACAAATTAATTAACTACGCAAGCTAATTAATATTACAAATTGCCTAATTTAATTAACAAATTAAATAGATTAGGAAAAACAATAAAACGCCTCGAGAAGCGCGCCGCCATGCGCAAGCTGCCTCTGTTTTCCTTCCTTCACTCCTCTGGAGGCTGTCAAAACCTCAGGACTGTTCCCTTGGACAGAGAGGATCACCACCGGCTGAATGAAATTGCCACCGGCAGTGTGGTATGGCCATCGGCACAAAATTGAAGCTGTCGGCAAAGAAATTGTTGCCGGCCGGCACCTTACACTGCCGGTCGGCAGAGTATTCCTGCAGAACCTGCAACTGACAGCAACAGAGGGCAAGGCAAAGCATGGCAGCACAATTCAAGGCATGTATGCAATAATCATGTCCCTTATCATGTTTGCGACTCAAAGGGGCATGTGCCTCGGTTCTCGGACCACCAATCACGCATTTCCATGCATGATGGCCCAAAGAACCAAGTATGCAACTTTAATTTCAAATATATGCAAACCAATCAAACAAAACTCCCAATCCCTATCACCCAAGTCAAGGGACAAGGAATGCATGCAAGATGCAATGCAACCTAGGCATACAAGCTAAGGATGCAACATGGCATGGCAATGAACTTATGCAATCATGCAAGCATACATATGGCAATGCAAATAGATGGAAAGATGGTCTTATACATGAATTAGGCAGCTCTAATAAGGCCTAAAATAGTGGCCAAAGTGCTAAAAAGTGAGGGCTAAATGGCATACACACACACATGCACATAAGGACCAACACTTAAGCACAAATCAAGCAACATTCAAGCACACTTGAAAGGGACAAACATGAACAATTAGCATGCATTATAAGCTTTGAAATCATGCTAATACATGGTGCCAAACCAAGCAACAAATCAAGCCAAGCATGCACCAAATAGTCCAAGTGTTCAAAGCAAATCAAAGGAGCATTGAACTACACTTAACGTGACCAAACATGGCATGAAAGGAAGGACCAAAATCAGAGGTTTAGCATGTTAAAACAAAGCTAAAGGACTACTTAGATGGCATCTAAGTGACTAAAAAACAAAGGCATGCATAAACACCAAAACATGGAGCATTGCTACACAAGCTTCCAAAGCATCAAAGAGGCATGCAAGGCAATCAAACAAGCATGGAAATGGGACTGAAATGGCATGTAGAATGATCCCAAATCACCAAAACAATGCAAAGATGACATGCTACACATGCACATACTCAAGGCCAACAAGCCCAAATACAAAGGAGCTATATGAAACATGCCAAAATCAACCCAAATACTTATGGACAGATCTAAAACATGTCAAAATAAGCACAAAATCTTCACAAGACCAAGCCTAAAACATGCTCCAACAAAGGCTAACAACCTAAAACATGTTAAGGCATAAATAAGGCATTACATGGCAACTATGCTAAGCATGCATGGAGTACCAAAACCAACTTAAAATCATGTTATATTATAGGTATATAAGCATGAAAAACAAACCAAACATGCTCAACACACACTCAAGCATAGGCTTCCTTAAGAGGCCAAAATATGCCCTTTTCAAGGACAACAAGGAGAGGGGGTGGCCCTCTCCTTCTTGGGACTTCAAGGAATCATCTTCACCACTGAAATCCCTCAAGATTTCAGTGGTGAAGAGACCTCAACACCAAAATCCCGGAGCTAGCACAAAATGGCTCAAAATGAGGCCTTTTAAGGCCTAAGGGTGGTCAACAACCCTCAAACAACAAAACACTCTTAATAAACAACAAAGAGGGTGTAAAAACAGAACTTTTTTATGTTATACAATAAGCACAAAAACAGCTCTAAGATGGGTATAAAATCAATGCAAAAATGGGGGAAAATGGGACTAGATTCTCACCGTTGAAGCCTTCTTCACAAATGATGCTCCAATGGCCTCCTTTGGCTCCAAACCAGTCAAGAAACTCAAGAACAAGCCCTTAGAACCCTAGTTTCCAGAGGAAGGTGAAACACTAGGTGTTTGTGTGCAATAGTAAGACACAAAGCACCTAGTGAACAAATGAGAGGGAAAGAGAGATAGAAAATGTATGTAACTCAAACCCTAGAACAAGAGCTCAACAATGGCTATTTTTTTCTCTCAAAATATCTTTCTCTCTAACCTAAGTCCTCCTCTTTTGTTCCAAGAGAGAGTCTCCATCTATATCTCTTGTAAAGCTTACAAGACAAGCTTTACAAGAGGGAGATCCCTCCATACACGTGTATGGAGGGGAGCAAAAGCAAGACAGCTGTCTAAAAATATCTGCAAAAGCAGATGAACAGCAATCGGCCGGCCAAAAATGCCATCTTGGCCAAAAAGAGTGCCGACTGGCACAAAATAGTGCTGACCGGCAACAAATAGTGCCGGCCGGTAAACTACATTGCCGATGACAGCAGACACCAGCCGGTGGCATCTAGCCAGAGCCGGTGGTGGGTGGGGATGGTCTACAAGCCCTACTCTGCCCTTCCAAGGCAAAACACAAGTGTTTGGTGCAAAACCAGACACTAAACAGTCGAGTTCGGGGATCCTGAAGCAAGGCGCGCGAGCCGAGACTTCCGGGAACTCCAAACGAACACAAACATGGATAATCACCGAGTGTTCAAACGGTGACGTCCAAGTCTTGAGGACGGTCAAAAATGGGGTGTCTACAGTTGCCCCTCTTTGACAGAACTCGAAAGTCATAACAATGACTGGAGTGAATGTCAAAGCCCAGAGACGACCCATTTTTGACAAGGCCGAAGACTTAGACAAACATGCAAGACAATCAAGATATGCGCCCGAAGGCAGGGGCAAAATACAAGACAATGCACGGAGCCGAGCATAACCTATGATCATGCAAAGAAAGCTGTAACGAAGTAAACATGCGATAGTTTTAAGCTAGCATACCAAACTACACTACAATGCAGAAAGGATGTAAGAGAATTATGGAATTCTCAATACGTCTCACTCGGGAGATACAATACCTGTGCGGCTCGTCTGGTTGCACCAGCTTCAAATGAACCGTACATACAATATCGTGCCTGCAAAGAAAACAAACTTAACAGGTACAATATGGTTAGCAACATGCATGACAATGCAAATGTGGATGCAAAACGAAATGCAATATATACAAAACAATGTATAAACAATGCAAATGAAGATGCAATGTAATTGAAACAATGCAAGCTACATGCAAAGCATTTGAATCGTGATCCAATCACGAGTGGTTCGAAACCAAACCTATGTCAAATAGATTGATGGAGATAACAAGTCTGTCTACCATAGAACAGTCAACTGAACTATGAGCATTGTAGACAGACGCAAGAACAAGTATTGGGTGGAATTGACATAAGTGGGGAAACGACCCGCTGGAGAAAGGACTACGATCCTAATGCCGGATGCAAAAATTACACTACAATGTAATACATGAATATGGCACGCGGGCCAAACCAAATCTTGCCTAGGAAAGGCATGTACACATACAAGCCATGTGTAACACAGAAAAGGTGCCGCAATCCTCAACCAACATATCAGCGTGGAATCGGCGCGATACACATGCAGAACTGTGTTTTAACATGAAAAGTAAGGGCACATACCAGACCAAGCTCAACCTGGAAAGGTGCAAGCCATAGGCGGAAGGTGATGCAATGAATGCATGCAATCTATAATGCAATATCTACAAATATGCAATGAAATGGATATACAATGGATATGGCATGCAAGCCAAACCAAATCTTGCCTAGGAAAGGCATGTACACATACGAGCCATGTGTAACACAGAAAAGGTGCCGCAACCCTCAACCAACATATCAGCGTGGAATCGGCGCGATACACATGCAGAACTGTGTTTTAACATGAAAAGTAAGGGCGCATACCAGACCAAGCTCAACCTGGAAAGGCGCAAGCCATAGGCGGAAGGTGATGCAATGAATGCATGCAATCTACAATGCAATATCTACAAATATGCAATGAAATGGATATACAATGGATATGGCATGCAAGCCAAACCAAATCTTGCCTAGGAAAGGCATGTACACATACGAGCCATGTGTAACACAGAAAAGGTGCCGCGACCCTCAACCAACATATCAGCGTGGAATCGGCACGATACACATGCAGAACTGTGTTTTAACATGAAAAGTAAGGGCGCATACCAGACCAAGCTCAACCTGGAAAGGTGCAAGCCATAGGCGGAAGGTGATGCAATGAATGCATGCAATCTACAATGCAATATCTACAAATATGCAATGGAGTGGATATTTACAAATATGCAATGGAGTGCAATGCGACCTACTGGGGAAAATGCAATGGATGCATGCAAGCTACAATGGAAATGCATGACAATGCACTATGATTGTTTTTTTGTTTATTTTTTTTGAGATGCACATGATGCAAGTGATGCATGTTGCATGGAATGCGCGACAACACGCGGCTTAAGACATGTACAAAGTAATAGTGTGCACACCAATGCATTAAAGGTCTTGCACCTTCCAAGGATTTAAGGTCTCCTAGACCGTACGTGTTTAAGGTCTCGCCAGACCATGATGCAAAATGTAAGTGTGATACACATGCCACACGGAATGCAAAATGAAACAAATGAGACACGTGTGCCTCATAAGATGCAAAAAAAAAGAAGATACAAGTGGACTTACACGCTGCGCGAAGCCGGTTTTGAAAGTTGGACTTATACGCTACGCGAAGCCGGTTTTGAAAGTTGGACTTATACGCTACGCGAAACTGGTTTTGAAAGTTGGACTTATACGCTACGCGAAGCCGGTTTTGAAAGTTGGACTTATACGCTACGCGAAGCCGGTTTGTGTTCAAAACAATGCAATGTACTAACAAGTACAAGTGAGATGCGCAAGATAGCGCGAATGGATGCATGCAAGATGCAATTGAGGTGCACAAAACAGTGCGATGCGCAAAACAGCGCGACTGAAATACAATGCACAAAACAGTGCGATGATTTGAAATGCACAAAATAGTGCGATGATAAGTGTGACACGCATGCCACACGGAATGTAAATGGGCTTAAATGCGCAACAACGCACGTATTCCGGAGTGCATGACAATGCATGGAATGGAAATGCAATAATGATGTATGAGAAATGTGCACGACAATGCGAAGGGGTGCGTGTTGCAACGCATGTAACACGTGCATAACAATGCAAATGTGTGGCGCATGACAGTGTGATGTAATGCACCGAAGTAGTGTGATGAACTCGTGCAACGCACATGGGGCAACTTTTGAATTTAAAAGGATACAAAAAGGATACACCTTGCACGAATTCGAGTGCTACGCACTGGAGACATGGCCTGCGGTCAGAACGGAGGTCGGTTGAGCGTCGGAGATGCACTTTCTTGCACTTTCTTGAGCTATGAAGACCAAAAACAACTCAAATGGCCTAAACAAGGCTGTGGGAACCCCACCGGCCGAAAGGGGAGGCCACCGGCTGGCCGTCGGCATCAAAATAAGTTCATCGGCACAAAAAAGTGCCGGCCGGCACGAAACATTGCCGACCGGCAAACAGTTGCTGGTGCGGGGCAGTTTTGACTTTTCACCTTGGGTGTTTTAAAATAGGGCTTCAAGCCCTATTTCCTCACTTCTCCATCGTCGAAATCTCTTGCTCTCTCTCTCTAGAGCGTTTCTCTCTCATTTTTCGCCCGTTTCTTCGCGTTCTACGCCCATTTCGTCGTCGGATTCGCGATTTCCTTCGCGTTTCGGACATTTTCCACCGATCACATCTTTGTTTCGGTGCCTCGTTTGGCGTTCTCGCCTTTTCGGGGTTTATTCCCCTCATTCTCCTCTTCATTCCCGTGCCTTTTTACATTCCGGCCTTCCCGGCCATTTCTGACCCTCTCGGGAGTTGACTTTTTGGTTGACTCTCCGCATTCCGGCCCGATTTTCCCTTTTCCGGCCATTTTCCATCATTCTCTACATGGCGGACGACATTCCACGTGGCGGGACTCCCCCGGACCACGAGATGGATCTCGGGGCCGAGCTCCTACCACTGAGCGAGCACCCGTTCGACCCGGCGACCTACCGGCCGGCGATCCATGTTCTGCCCCCCGACGGCCTGCGTCAGTTCCGGAGCTTCGAGAGGCATGTGGCGCCTGAGCTACTACTACGCGAGCCTACCTCCCACCTTTCATTCGGCACTTCCGAGGTAATTCTCTTTCTTCTGCTTTACTTTCTGCAATGTAGGATACAAAAACTGTCATAGTTAGTTGTACTCTTTAACTGCTTGAAAACTGGTACGCTGTAGACTGTAGTTGACTGTAAACATACATACAACCGACATCTGCTCGAGACTGACACATGCACACACACTGCACTAGCCCCGAATCATTCAAACACACTGCACTCACTGTATTCTACTGCATACACACTGGCACCCAGTATTTGTCTGAATCTGTTAGATTTGCACACAATGCTATATCTGTTCTGAAACACCCAAACACGCTGACACAGCACACGTATTTCACTGCAAGCACACCGGCACCCGGTATTTGCCTGAAACTCGTCAAACTTGCACACATGCTTTATCTGCTTTTTCAAAACTGCGTTTTGAATGTTGTCTTGCAATTGCTATTTTCTGTTTGCAGGAGGGTTCCCATACCATTCGCGGGTATGGGAATACTGGTGCACGGGAGTGGTATGATGAGCTCCCTGACGCAGTCCGATGCATCGTGGACCGGGCGGGCTTCGGCACCTTCTGCCGAGGGCTCTCCAGATTGTCCACATGCAGACCTCTCCTGGCCGCTCTGGCGGAGAGGTGGTGGGACACCACCGATTCTTTTCATTTCTCTGCTGCAGGGGATATGACGATGACCCCTCATGATTTCTCGATGCTCACTGGCATCGGGGTGGGGGGGGATCCGATCCCTTTTGACATAGATATGGATGAGTGGACCGCCGTTCAGGTCCATCTACTGGGGGAGGCGCCACCCCTAGCTCGTCCAGGCTTCGTTCGATACTCCTGGTTCGAGGTGCAGTTTCGGGTCCAGCCCGTGTTGGAGGAGGAGGCTCAGATGACACCGGAGGACGTGGAGAGGTATGCTCGCGGCTTCCTCATGTTCCTGTTCGGGACTACCATCTTCGCCGACCGGGCGAACACCGTGCCTCTCTGTCTTCTCAGCGCACTGGTGGACGTCCGGGACATCCTACACTATGACTGGGGCGGTGCTGCTCTGGCCACTCTCTACGGGTACATGAGCTCGGCTTCGCGCGGCAGCGGCCAGCTACTTGGAGGTTACTGGCGGGCTTGGGAGGTACACCTCTTCTCCGCTTTTCATTTCTGTCTCGTACTTTCTGTACTCTGTACACTGCACACACTGTAGTCTGCTCTGTACTTGCTGTATACTGTACACACGGCACACACATACATTCTGCTTTACACTGACTGTACACTGCTCACACTGTACACTGCACACAATACACTCCACGACACACGGCTCTGTCATTTCTGCTTTATTCTGCGTTCTACTTCAACCGATGGTCATACTGACATCTGTTTTGCAGTTGTGGGTTTACGCCTACTTCCCTAGGCTCGCTCCTATGCCAGTTGCGGAGACTCCCCCGGCCGTCCCCTTCTCGAGTCGCTTCGACGGGAGATGCACCCGGCGACCACAGGAGACATTCAGCTTCTTCCGCCGATATTTCGACACCATCACCCCCGCGGAGGTATGCTTTACTTTCAGTTCCTTTAAGCTTCACTTTTCAACTGTATATTCCAATAACAGTAGATAACAAACTGTCTGTCATTTTCAGATCACATGGCGGCTGTGGGCTCCTATGCCGGCGGCGATGCGGGGTTGGTTCCCTGGTGAGGAGGAGACCTCGCGTTTCCGGATTCTGCTTGAGGGCCCGGTCTGTCGGGCTTGGTACCTGGGGGAGCGTTTTCTACGCCAGACCCTAGGGTTACCTGAGCAGATAGTCCCGGTTCCCCCTCCTGCAGACATGAGGGAGACCGAGGGGCTCACGACTGAGCAGCTGGATGATTACTCCATCGGTTGGGAGGAGGCCGGCTTCCGAGGCACTGGAGACTACCAGGAGTACGTGCGGACGTACCTGATACGCCCCCTGAGCGGCCGTCGAGCGGAGGGGGCCAGGCCTGTAGCATCGGCGGCTGGGGCCGGAGCGGGAGCGGGAGCAGGGGCTGGATCTTCGAGGAGGGCCCGGGTCCGTGGCAGGGGTAGAGTGCAGGGAGGACGGGGAGCTGGCTGGCCTGTCCTGCCCGCTGTACTGACTTTCCAGGGGCAGGGTGGGTCGACCTATCAGATCCCCTTCGCCCCTCCACCGGCTGGTCACGAGTTCATTGATGTCCCCGACTTATCTCCGGTACGTATTACTGCATTTTTGTACAGTTATTCATTTCAGTTTACTTGATATTCCACAGAATATTGATGCATCTAATACTTTTGCAGGCTTCTTCTGGGTACACCCGCCAGTCGTTGGCGATGAATGCCTCGATGATGGGGATGCTCCAGCGGACTTTTGATCTCCTAGCCCTCTACAGCATACCGGTATGTCCTTCTGACACTGACCTCAAACCATTAACATACCGCTCTACATAATCTGACGCACGGCACAACACCTGATACACTGGTCTCACAGTATCTAACACACTGCATACACTGCATTCCGCATCGTACTCTGTACTGATAAACTGCTCACGGCATTCTCATACTGTACTCATATACTGCATTCTGCACTGTTAAACTGCTCACGGCATTCATACACTATACTCGGCATTGCATTCTGCACTGATAAACTGCTCACGGCATTCATACACTGTACTTGATATTGCATTCTGCACTGATAAACTGTCTACAGTATACTGATGCATTTCACTTTTGTGCACTTTTTCAGCCTCCTTTCCAGATTCCCATGGCAGGAGGTGCTCCAGCTGGGCCTTCTATCCCTCCCCGGGGGAGAGATGAGGAGGGCCGGATATTTCCCCGTACCAGGGGAGGGCGTACTCACGTCGGGAGTAGTTCGCGAGCTCCAGTCCCGGATGATGACGACGACGAGGAGTCAGAGGCGGAGTCCGAGGCGTAGTCCGAGTCATCGGAGGAGGAGACCGGAGACGGTTCTAGCTCGGGCTCTGACGACGATGCTGATGATGCTCCTAGACCCTCGTCCAAGAAGAGGACTAGGACGGACTGACGGCCCCCCGGAGTGCTCGACATGGATGCAGATTTTTGCTATCTTCTTCTTTCTTGTACTTTTCTTTTTGTTGGTAGATGGATTACCTTGTACTGCCGCAGGCAGATTTTTGTTTCCAAAACTTGTACATTTAAAAAGATAATGAAATGAAACGGACTTTTTATCTGAAAAAGTGTTTACATTTACACATTTCATGCATTGCATCGCATCTCATCATGTTACACCTCAATGTAAATGAAATTGATTGGTTATCTGAAAATTGAACACTTGCACTTGTAATAATCAGATAATTAAACAGCCAACAGTAAAATAACCCAAGCAACCCACTGCCTGATCCTTAGACACACAGCCCTTACTCTGTTAGGGATTAATCTGCATACAGTCCATAACACAACATTCGGTTCATTCTGCACACGGCAAATTCTGAACAAACGGCCCAATCTAACAGGACGGACCTCAAAGGTGGAACCAATTGGAGTCGAAATATGCTCAAATGTAGAGAATGGCACAACATTCTTGAGCATAAATGATTTTTGAAATCGAATGAGGGTTTTTCAGACCGGGATGTCTAGCCTACAACTGAACACAGCGGGGAGGACTCAAATATAGGTACACGACCTAAACACAATGAGACATGCTCGGGAAAGACTAAAAAACAAAAGACGAGAGCGTCAAATCAAAGAAACACGACACACAGACGCGTGAACGAAGATGGGGGACCTCAGATCACGAGGGACCAGTTTCTCTAGGCATTTTTTCCCACCCTTTCTGATTTGTGATTCTCACATCACTCAACTCTCAAGCTCGGATTTTCTCTCGAAACCCTTTTCCTCACTTTTCTCTCAACTTACACCTCTCTATTCTTCATTCTCTCATTTTCCATCCCTCCCCGGGGTGACTGATGAATGAATAGGGAGTTGCGGGTTCACGCCCGATGCCGTTAGCTCACAGCTATTTCTTCTGGCGGGCAGAGCGCCCTTCTGGCAAGTACGTCGATGACGGGGGAAAGACATAACACCTGGCTCGACTGTGCCCCTAGTTCATCATTTTAACCATTCTTTGTTTTTGCTTTCTACTAAAACAGTTTTGATCAAAATGAGAGTCGGATTAACGCACTTGTTCGATTTTTGATTTGAAAAGCATGCAAGTCAGGCAGCAAGCACTGAAAGTTTTCCTTTTTTTTTTGGGTCCAAGACAATGGTCCGGTTTTGGAAAATGGAATAGTTTTCGAGAAAATAGTCAACCTCAGTAAAAATTTTCAAAAACTACTTTTCAAACAGCTGATGCTGAACAAGCATGGAACTTACTCTTCGAGATGCGCAACCTCAGATCGGAGGCAATGGAAAATTGCCCCTGGTTTGAAGGGGGTGGGAGGCAACGGAAAGTTGCCCCTAGTTTGAATGGCGGCTCACGGCGGCTCGCGGCAACGGAAAGTTGCCCCTTGTTTGGGTGGTGCCGCAGCAATCTGTAAACAGTCTTCATTGGCGGTGGTCGAACTCTCAGACACAGAGATGACGAAGATGGTCACAACACATATATGGACACAATCACCTTGAAGGGTGTTGGCCACTGGACTTTGGGGATGAAATCGAAACCATTGCATGGACTGAAACGCTATGAAAGCGTTGGGGGCTGGACTTCATGATGAAGTTGCCTACGTATCCCAAACATGGGAATCAAGCCTCACGTAGTTCCGGTTAAGGTACACTCGGGTATTTTAACCTTCACTTTGTTTGGCTCTTACTTTTGCCAAGGCGCCCAATGCGGGTTTTCGACCTTGCGAGCTTCTTTTCATTTTCTATTTCTTTTTCATTTCTTTTTCTTTTCTTTTTTGCATTTTTTTTCTTTCTTTTCTTTTCATTGTTGTATTTTTTTGTCTTTTTCTTTTCTGTATTTTTCTCTTGCTCTAACTTTTGCCTGGGTCGCCCTTCCGGGTTTTCGGCCCAGCGAGCCTCTCAAAGGGTAAAAGTGCAGCAAATCCATGCCAAATGGTTTTTTTTTTTTTTTTTTTTTTGAAGTTGAAGCCTCTCTGTGTCTAGAAGAACGGTTGTTGTACTGATTTGCGGAGAATCTATCCCGGTTGCTCCACGAGCTTCTTCCGGCGAGATCTACTCCTTCTGATTCGGCTTTGATGCTTCTTGATCGAAGGCTACTTCAAAACTGGCCATACAGACCTTTCACGGCGTTTGTCCGTTGAACTTTCTGAACGTTCTGAACGGGTTCAAAGTCGGAAAATAAATAGGTTGAATCTTGAGGCTGAGAGCGATCCTAGGCTGCGCAATCTCAAGAGCGATTCCACACAGGTCTTCACAGGGCCGCGTAAAACATTTGCTTTTGAAAGTTTTTAAGAAAGCGACAAATCGCTCGCGCCGAAGATAGTGTGGAACCAATCTGGATCAGGCCAGGATCGTTCTCAGTACTCACGCCGACAAGCATGATTTCATTCATAAAAAGGCTTAGCACGCCTTTCTTTTTCTCAAAATGATCAAAATTTTGCAAAACCCGAGGAATTCCTTCCTCTTCGTTTTTATCACCGCAGTGTTCAAAAAGGTTTTTGGAAAATTTAGGTTAATGCAATGAGCTTAACGCGCAGGAGAGCAGGCGAGATGTACTGTCAGCCCATTCAAATTCTCTGGCCCTTATGCTGAAAGCAAGCAAGCATGAAGTTGAGATAGCAACAACTGTTTCACTCGGATTTGTTGGTGCAACTGGCCCCTCGGCAGAAACAGATTCAAAACAAAAACAGATAATTACAAGACAAAACGGTGTTCGGGACAACAACCCCAGAATCACCTGGTATTATATACAACGGGAACTGACTCGATACAACAAGACAGACCCTTAAGCAAAAAAAAAAAGACTGACTCAAGACAAAGAGACAGACTCAAAACAAAAGACTGACTCGATATCCAAGCCAGGATTTACAAAACTCGGTTTCACCGATGCTCAAAAAAATACGTGCCAGACGCTTCAAAAATACACCAAATGTTGCCCGCGGGCGGTTCACTTTACATACTCGCAGTATCTGAGCCCTCGAAATCCAACAACTGAGTGGCGACGGGCTTGCCTGAGGTGGGTGGTAGGATAACCTTGTTATCAATCAAATCCTGCACTTCATGACGAAGGCGGGAACATCCATCGGTACTGTGACCGGACTGTTGATGGTACGCGCAGTACAAGGTAGCATCATGAGTGGTGGGGAGATTCTTCGGGAGTGGTCGAGGCTCCAAAGGCTTAAGATGCCCATTCTTCGCCAATATTAGCAATGCCCTAGACAAAGGCATGTGGAGGTCGTGAAAGACCCTGCGCCCTTGGGGCAGGTACTTTGCAGTTTGAGGATTCTTGCCAGATGCGCTAGCGAAAGGATCGGCCGGCGCCGCCTTGGCTTTTTGAACCTTTCCCGGTGCAGGGTTGGGAACTACAGGAATTGTCTGGGCATGATGGGGCCCATCCCGGTTTTCTGTCTGGCTTGAACTGCCTTTGGTTGGACCGGGGAAAGCATCATCCACAACTTTGATCACGATTGCAGATGTTTGTTGCTTGTTCATCCCTCTGGCTTTCAGAGCCTCGACTGCCCACAGCAATTGCTCAATGGGGTCGGCATCTACCTTTGCCTTATCCTTTCCTCTGGCCTCAGCCTGATCAAGGGTCTGGGTCGGTGCTGGCATGTCGCGGCTGTAGCTGGAAGCCACCTCTGGCTGGCTGAGCTCTATCACAATCCGCCCCAGTAGCGGGGGCTCCTGTGGTACGAAATTCCCGGCATATGGCGCCGATGGCGGTGAAACCGACATTCCATAGGCTAGGTCCGCCACAGACCTCTGGAGGTCCCCTATCATTCCCATCAATTCGAAGGTGGTGGGCTCACGAGCCTGATATAACTGGGGGGCCCAAACCGGGTGCACAACGGGCGACCTGGGCGGGTATGACATACTGATGCTGGCCTCACTCTGCGGAGCGGTCCCCTGCTCCAATGCAGCCGCCATAACCACAACTTCTTCTGAATTTTGTGCCGCCATAAATCCTGCCTCAGCAAAGGGGAGACACTGGCTATTCTGTATCAATTCTGCAACTTTCTGAACTGAAAGGAAAAACAGACAGCATTTCAGCCCAAACTGATCAAACACGGGTGTAGCCACACAACTGTACCCTACTGCTGATCACTGTTCCCAGAAATCACTGTTCCCAAAAAAAACTGAACCCGATACCCGCAGATAACTGATTCTCACAACTGATACTGATACTGGTGTCCCCGGGTTTGATACTCAAACTCGCAAACTGGTATATGCGTTCCTGTAGAGATACACTCTAAAAGCACATAGCAAGTAAGTGAGAGCCAAAACACCCCTATGTTGGGGTAGGGTTTCCCTGTCCTATTTTGTCAGGAACTAGGGTTTCACTATGCACACAGCAGTTTTCAAACAACTTAGTATCGGGTAAGCAACCTGTCTTAACTTGGAATGGTCACTATGGATCCGAATATGCACTAGGTCGAATGGTCAAAAAGGGTGCCCCGGTAAACCGGGGTTTGTGTTCCCATACTGTCAGAGCCCATAGCCGGTCAGCCTTATGGACATGCCTTCACAAGGCAAGCCTCCAGCAAACCGTTCAAGAATGGCAGACGGCAAACACTGTGTTCCTAGGCGCACCAATGCACATGCAATGCAAAGAAACACATAAACGAAATCAAAACAGGATATCACGAGTTCGAGTCAAGCTCTCTAAAACTCCCCAGCAGAGTCGCCAGAAACTGTAGACGCGCCCGCGGAGGGCCTCACGCTACAGTTCGGACTCGATTTGTGTCGCGGTTCTTAATCTTGAACCAAAGAGTCCAAATCTGGCAAATCGTTTTGAGAAACAGATTTTTGAAAAAGTAGTGCCAAACATGGACTGCTTTGCCAGATACAGAGTCGCCACCTAAATATTTTTTAAAATGGGGAAATTTAGGAAACCCTGACTCGGTGCCGAAGGCCACATGTCCGTCATCACCGGAGTTATCTCGGCTCGGGAGCTTGGGTACGATCGGGGAAGGTCAGCTATGAGCACCCCCTTTCGCCCGGTCCGAAGACCGGCCTCTACTAACCATGATATCCGATTTTGAAAACGCTATGTGTTCTTATTCCATTTATTAGCCTAGAATTACTATGTTATGCGTGCAGCAAACAAGTATAGACTAGATTGCCTAATTTGGAAATAAACATTGCATATCCGTTCGGTTTGAAAATGCTTTGGAATTTGCTACTCGCAAGTAGGCTAAAATACGGATTTCAACGAGTTTTTCCAACTCAAACAATCCAACCTTCACCCACAGGCATTCAAAACAGTTTAACACATAAGCATCTAGCCACATGTTAAGCATGCTGTCATGGCAACATTCACACTCATGCAATATGCTAAAGCGGAAATACTTACATCGTACTCCGTGGCAAAACAAAGAACTTGTTAGCAAACATGCATGATCCAAGTCCATGTTAAGTGCCTAATGCATCGCATACAAAGTGTTGCTAGAATAGGCTCGGCTATCCTAAACATGGCATGTGAGAATGCACAACTATCACATATTCAGTTTAGAATTTGAAGTACAAATGCAGTTAGCGTGATGTACCGAGCCTAATGCATGTAATACAAATGCATGGATGCACACATGCGTAGCATAAGGTATGCTAAATTAAACGTGCCCTAATCTACCATCGTAAGCAGATAAATAAAAGGGAAGAAAGAAGTGAGGTTGGAAGACATACACACCACCCACGCACACTTATTACAGATTTGCCCTCGCTCGGAGGGACCGAATAAATATTACAAATTAATTAACTACGCAAGCTAATTAATATTACAAATTGCCTAATTTAATTAACAAATTAAATAGATTAGGAAAAATAGTAAAATGCCTCGAGAAGCGCGCCGCCATGCGCAAGCTGCCTCTGTTTTCCTTCCTTCACTCCTCTGGAGGCTGTCAAAACCTCAGGACTGTTCCCTTGGACAGAGAGGATCACCACCGGCTGAATGAAATTGCCACCGGCAGTGTGGTATGGCCATCGGCACAAAATTGAAGCTGTCGGCAAAGAAATTGTTGCCGGCCGGCATCTTACACTGCCGGTCGGCAGAGTATTCCTGCAGAACCTGCAACTGACAGCAACAGAGGGCAAGACAAAGCATGGCAGCACAATTCAAGGCATGTATGCAATAATCATGTCCCTTATCATGTTTGCGACTCAAAGGGGCATGTGCCTCGGTTCTCGGACCACCAATCACGCATTTCCATGCATGATGGCCCAAAGAACCAAGTATGCAACTTTGATTTCAAATACATGCAAACCAATCAAACAAAACTCCCAATCCCTATCACCCAAGTCAAGGGACAAGGAATGCATGCAAGATGCAATGCAACCTAGGCATACAAGCTAAGGATGCAACATGGCATGGCAATGAACTTATGCAATCATGCAAGCATACATATGGCAATGCAAATAGATGGAAAGATGGTCTTATACATGAATTAGGCAGCTCTAATAAGGCCTAAAACAGTGGCCAAAGTGCTAAAAAGTGAGGGCTAAATGGCATACACACACACATGCACATAAGGACCAACACTTAAGCACAAATCAAGCAACATTCAAGCACACTTGAAAGGGACAAACATGAACAATTAGCATGCATTATAAGCTTTGAAATCATGCTAATACATGGTGCCAACGGTAGGTCACCGGGTCGAACGAGCGCTCGCTCAACGGTAGGAGCTCGACCCCGGGATCCATCTCGTGATCCGGGGGAGTCCCGCCACGTGGAATATCGTCCGCCATATCAGAAATAATGAGAAAATGGCCGGAGGAAGGAAAACCAGGCCGGAATGCGAAGAGTCAACCGAAAAGTCGACTCCCGAGAGGGTCGGGAATGGCCGGAAAGTCCGGAATGTGAAAAGGTACGGGAATGAAGAGGAAAACGAGGGGAACAAGCCCCGAAAAGGCGAGATTGCCAAATGAGGCACCGAAACAAAGTTTTGTTCGGTTGAAAATGTCCGAAACGCGAAGAGAATCGCGAATCCGACGACGGAACGGGGGTAGAACGCGAAGAAACGGGCAAAAAAGGAGAGAGAAACGCTCTAGAGAGAGAGAGCAAGAGATTTCGACGGTGGGGAAGTGAAGAAATAGGGTTTAAAGCCCTATTTTAAAACACCCAAGGTGAAAAGTCGAAATTGCCCCGACTCAGCAACTGTTTGCCGGTCGGCAATGTTTTGTGCCGGCCGGCACTTTTTTGTGCCGATGGACCTATTTTGATGTCGGTGGACCTATTTTGATGCCGGTGGACAGCCGGTGGCATCCCCTCCCGGCCGGTGGTTTTCCCACAGCCTTGTTTAGGCCATATGAGTAGTTTGTGGTCTTCATAGCTCAAGAAAGTGCAAGAAAGTGCATCTCCGATGCTCAACCGGCCTCCGTTTTGACCTCGGGTCGTGTCTTCTGTGCGTGGCACTCGAATTCATGCAAGGTGTATCCTTTTTGTATCCTTTTAAATCCAAAAGTTGCCCCATGTGTGTTGTACGTGTTCATCACACTACTTCGGTGCATTACCCGCGCTGTCATGCGCCTTACATTTGCATTGTTATGCGTACTACATGCGTTGTAACACGCACCCCTTTGCATTGTCATGCATTTCGACACGGTATGGCGAGACCTTAAACACGCACGGTCTGGCGAGACCTTAAACACGCACGGTCTGGCGAGACCTTAAACATGCACGGTCTGGTGAGACCTTAAACACGCATGGTTTGGCGAGACCTTAAACACGCACGGTCTAGGAGACCTTAAATCCTTTGGAGGTGCGAAACCTTCGGTGCATTCCTTGTGCAACATCCCGGTCTAGGAGACCTTAAATCCTCTGGAGGTGCAATTCCTTCGGTGTTTGTCGTGCCCGAACGACTTTCGGTGGTCTGGTAAAGCCACCTGTCTGTGTTTGCGATGAGTTCCTAGAAGATCAACTGGGACGGTGGAAACTAGAGTTCGAATGGCTTATGCCTAGAACGCAAAGGTTCGGGAGTTCCGAGACTAAAGTCTGGTTTAAATACCCAGGGGTTTACCCTCGGCTTGAAATCTGTATGGAAGCCCCATAGGTTGAGGCGGCGTGTCTACGCCTCAGTTCTGGATACTGAACCAACCTAGTATATCACCCTGTTGGTAAGATAGGGAAAGTTGCAATCATAGTCATTGCATCATAGTGCATTGTCATGTATTTCCATTGTAGCTTGCATTCATTGCATTTTCCCCGTAGATCGCATCATATTGCATTGTCATGCATTTTGTAAATATCCATTCCATTGCATATTTGTAAATATTGCATTGTAGATTGCATGCTTTCATTGCATCGCCTTCCATCTATGGCTTGCGCCTTTCCATGTTGAGCTTGGTCTGGTATGTGCCCTTACTTTTCACGTAAAACACAGTTCTGCATGTGTATCGCGCCGATTCCACGCTGGTATGTTGGTTGAGGGTTGCGGCACCTTTTCTGTGTTAGACATGGCTTGTATGTGTACATGCCTTTCCTAGGCAAGATTTGGTTTGGCCTGCGTGCCATATCCATTGCATTGTAGCTTGTATGCATTCATTGCATCGCCTTCCATCTATGGCTTGCGCCTTTCCATGTTGAGCTTGGTCTGGCATGTGCCCTTACTTTTCACATAAAACACAGTTCTGCATGTGTATCGTGCCGATTCCACGCTGGTATGTTGGTTGAGGGTTGCGGCACCTTTTCTGTGTTAGACATGGCTTGTATGTGTACATGCCTTTCCTAGGCAAGATTTGGTCTGGCCTGCGTGCCATATTCATTCTCATTACATTGTAGTGTAATTTTTGCATCCGGCATTAGGATCATTGTCCTTTCTCCGGCGGGTTGTCTCCCCACTTATGTCAATTCCACCCAATACTTGTTCTTGTGTCTGTCTACAATGCTCACAGTTCAGTTGACCGTTCTGTGGTAGACAGACTTGCTACCTCCATCAATCTATTTGACATAGGTGTGGTTTCGAACCGCTCGTGATTGGATCGCGATTCAATTGCTTTGCATATAGCTTGCATTGTTTCAATTACATTGCATCTTCATTCGCATTGTTTATACATTGTTTTGTATATATTGCATATCATCCTGCATTGTCATGCATGTTGCTAACGATATTGTACCTGTTAAGTTTGTTTTCTTTTTAGGCACGATATTGTATGTACGGTTCATTTGAGGCTGGTGCAACCAGACGAGCCACACAGGTATTGTATCCTCCGAGTGAGACGTATTGAGAATTGCATAATTCTCTTACATCCTTTCTGCATTGTAGTGTAGTTTGGTGTATGCTAGCTTAAAACTGTCGCATGTATGCTTCGTTACAGCTTTCTTTGCATGATCATAAGTTATGACCGGCTCTGTGCATTGTCTTGTATTTTGTCCCTGCCTTCGGGCGCATATCTTGTTTGTCTTGCATGTTTGTCTAAGTCTTCGGCCTTGTCAAAAATGGGTCGTCTCTGGGCTTTGACATTCACTCCCGTCATTGTTATGACTTTCGAGTTCTGTCAAAGAGGGGCAACTGTAGACACCCCATTTTTGACCGTCCTCAAGACTTGGACGTCACCGTTTGAACACTCGGTGATTATCCATGTTTGTGTTTGTTCGGAGTTCCCGGAGGTCTCGGCTCGCGCGCCTTGCCTCAGGATCTCCGAACTCGACCGTTTAGTGTCTGGTTTTGCACCAAACACTTGTGTCTTGCCTTTGAGAGGCAGGGTAGGGCTTGTAGACCATCCCCACCCACCACCGGCAGTGGCTAGAGGCCACCGGCTGGTGTTTGCTGCCACTGGCAATGTTTATTGGCCGGCACTATTTGTTGCCGGTCAGCACTATTTAGTGCCGGCCGGCACTCTTTTTGGCCATGTTGGCATTTTTGGCCGGCCGATTTCTGTTCATCTGCTTTTGCAGATATTTTTAGACAGCTGTCTTGCTTTTGCATCCCTCCATACACGTGTATGGAGGGATCTCCCTCTTGTAAAGCTTGTCTTGTAAGCTTTACAAGACATATAGAGAGAGGCTCTCTTGAGGCAAGAAGAGGGGGGCTTAGGTTAGAGAGTTAAGATATTTTGAGAGCAAAAACAGCCATTGTTGAGCTCTGGTTCTAGGGTTTGAGTTACATACATTTTCTATCTCTCTTTCCCTCTCATTTGTGCTCTAGGTGTTTTGTGTCTTACTATTGCACACAAACACCTAGTGTTTCACCTTCCTCTTGGAACTGAGGTTCTAAGGGACTGATTTTGAAGTTTTGGTGTTGGATTCAAGCCAAGGAGGCCATTGGAGCACCATTTGTGAAGGGATCATCAAGGGTAAGAAACTTACACCTTTATTCCCCATTTTTGCATTGATTTTCTACCTATCTTAGAGCTGTTTTTGTGCTTATTATATAATACAAAAAAGTTCTGTTTTTAGGCCCTCTTTATTGTTTATTAAGAGTGTTTTGTTGTTTGAGGGTGGTTGACCCCCCTTAGGCCTTGAAAGGCCTCATTTTGGGCCATTTTGTGCTAGCTCCAGGATTTTGGTGTTGGGGTCTCTTCACCACTGAAATCTTGAGGGATTTCAGTGGTGAAGATGATGCCTTGAAGTCCCAAGAAGGAGAGGGTCACCCCCTCTCCTTGTTGTCCTTGAAAAGGGCATATTTTGGCCTCTTGAGAGAGCATTATGCTTGAGTGTGTGTTGAGCATGTTTAGGCTATTTTTCATGCTTATATATCCATAATATAACATGATTTCAAGTTGGTTTTGGTACTCCATGCATGCTTAGCATAGTTGCCTTGTAATGCCTTGTTATGCCTTAACATGTCTTAGGTTGTTAGCCTTTGTTGGAGCATGTTTTAGGCTTAGTCTTGTGAAGATTTTGTGCATGTTTTGCCATGTTCTAGGTCTGTCCTAGGTTGTTTGGGTTGATTTTGGCATGCTTGATATAGCTCCTTTGTATTTGGGCTTGTTGGCCTTGGGTATGTGCATGTGTAGCATGACATCTTTGCATCGATTTGGTGATTTGGGGTCCCCCCACATGTTATTTCAGTCCCATTTCCATGCTTGTTTGATTGCCTTGCATGCCTCTTTAATGCTTTGGAAGCTTGTGTAGCAATGCTCCATGTTTTGGTGTTTGTGCATGCTTTTGTTTTTGGGTCATTTAGATGCCATCTAAGTGGTCCTTAGGCCTTGTATTAATGCCCTAAAACTCTGTTTTGGGTCAATGATTTCATGCCATGTTTGGTCTTACTCAGTGTAGTTCAATGCTCCTTTGATTTGCTTTGAACACTTGGACCATTTTGCATGTGAAGGTTAGCTTATTTTGTTGCTTGGTTTGACACCATCCTAACATGCATTTTCAGAGCTTATGTTGCATGTTAATAGTCCATGATTCCCCCTTTCAAGTGTGCTTGAGAGTTGTTCAATTTATGCCTAAGTGTTAGCCTTTCAACATATGCATGTGTGCATGTATATTTGGCCCCTCATTTTAGCATTATGGCTACTGTTTTAGGCCTATTTAGAGCTGCCTAATCCATGTTTAAGACCATCTTTGCATCCATTTGCATTACCATATGTATGCTTGTATGCTTGCATAAGTTAGTTGCCATGTCATGTTGCATCCTTAGCTTGTATGCTTAGGTTGCATTGCATCTTGCATGCATTCCTTGTCCCTTGATTTGGTGATAGGGATTAGGACTGTGGTTTGATTTGGCTTGCATTGCATTTGAAATCAAAGTTGCATACTTGGTTCTTTGGGCCATCATGCATGGAAATGCGTGATTGATGGTCCGAGAATCGAGGCACATGCCCCTTTGAGTCATTATCATGATAAGGGACATGATGGGTGCATAAATTGCTTGAATTGCATTGCCATGCAAGATTTTGCCCTCTGCTGCTGTGAGTTGCAGGTTCTGCAGGAATTTATTGCCGGCCGGCAGTATTTAGTGCCGACCGGCAGTAAATCGATGGCCGGTGGATCTATTTTGTGCCGGTGACTAAATGCTACTGCCGGTGGAAATTCTGCTCAGCCGATGATATCCCCCAGTGTCCTGAGAGGCATCCCTGAGACTTTGGCAGTTTTCAGAGGAGCAGAGCAGGGAAAACAGAGGCAAACTATGCATGGCAGTGCGATTCCGAGCCAGTCCCGAGCATGTGTTGCATCTGGCCCTCGCCCCGAGGCGGTTTACTGTTTTTCTTTAGTTTAGTTAATTTGTTAATTAATTAAGCAATTTGTAATTATTAATTAGCTTGCGTAGTTAATTAATTTGTAATATTTATTTGGTCCCTCCGAGCGAGGGTAAATCTATAATAAGTGTGCGTGAGTGTGTGTATGTCTTCCAACCTCACGTCTTTCTTCCCTTTTATTTACCTGCTTATGATGGTAGATTAGGGCACGTTTAATTTAGCATACCTTATGCTATGCATGTGTGCATTCATGCATTTGTACTACATGCATTAGGCTCGGTACATCACGCTAACTGCATTTGTACTTCAATTCAAAAATTGACTATGTGATAGTTGTGCATTCTCACATGCCATGTTTAGGATAGCCGAGCCTATTCTAGCAACACTTTGTATGCAATGCATTAGGCACTTAACATGGACTTGGATCATGCATGTTTGCTAACGAGTTCTTTGTTTTGGCACGGAGTACGATGTAAGTATTTCCTCTTTAGCATATCGCATGAGTGTGAATGTTGCCATGTCAGCATGCTTAACATGTGGCTAGATGCTTATGTGTTGTAAACTGCTTGGATGCTTGTAGGTGAAGGTTGGATTGTTTGAGTTGGAAGAACTCATTGAAATCCGTGTTTTAGCCTACTTGCGAGTAGCAAATCCAAAACATTTTCCAAAACAAACGGATATGCAATGCTTATTTCCAAATTAGGCAATCTAGTCTATACTTGTTTGCTGCGCGCATAACATAGTAATTCTAGGCTAATAATTGGTTTAAGAACACATAAAGTTTTCAAAAACGGATATCACGGTTAGTAGAGGCCGGTCTTCGAACCGGGCGAAAGGGGGTGCTCATAGCTGACCTTCCCCGATCGTACCCAAGCTCCCGAGCCGAGACAAACTCCGGTGATGACGGACATGTGGCCTTCGGCACCGAGTCAAGGTTTCCTAAATTTCCCCATTTTAAAAAATATTTAGGTGGCGACTCTGTATCTGGCAAAGCAGTCCATGTTTGGCACTACTTTTCAAAAAATCTGTTTTCTCAAACGATTTGCCAGATTTGGACTCTTTGGTTCAAGATTAAGAACCGTGACAAAAATCGAGTCCGAACTGTAGCATGAGGCCCACGAGCGCGTCTACAAAGGTATGCGCCCGAAGGCAGGGGCAAAATGCAAGACAATGCACGAAGCCGAGCATTACTTATGATCATGCAAAGAAAGCAGTAACGAAGCACACATGCAACAGTTTTAAGCTAGCATACACCAAACTACACTACAATGCAGAAAGGATGTAAGAGAATTATGTAATTCTAGATACGTCTTACTCGGAGGATACAATACCTGTGCGGCTCGTCTGGTTGCACCAGCCTCAAATGAACCATACATACAATATCGTGCCTGTAAAGAAAACAACTCAACAGGTACGATGTTGTTAGCAACATGCATGATAATGCAAAAATGGATGCAAAATAATATGAAAGAAGACTTTGAAAATTGGACTTATACGCTACGCGAAGCCGGTTGGCATTCAAAACAATGCAATGTACTAACAAGTACAAGTGAGGTGCGCAAGATAGCGCGATAGGATGCCTGCAAAATGCAAGTAAGGTGCACAAAACAGTGCGATGCGCAAGACAGTGCGAGTGATTTGAAATGCACAAGAAAGTGTGATTGAGGTGCGAAAACAGCGCGAAATGCAAACTGCACAAAACAGTGCGATGCGCAAAATAGCACGAATGTAAACTGCACAAAACAGTGCGATGCGCAAAATAGCGCGAATGATAAACTGCACAAAACAGTGCGATTGAGGTGCGCAAAATAGCGCGAATGTAAACTGCACAAAACAGTGCGATGCGCAAAATAGCACGAATGTAAACTGCACAAAACAGTGCGATGCGCAAAATAGCGCGAATGATAAACTGCACAAAACAGTGCGATGCGCAAAATAGCGCGAATGATAAACTGCACAAAACAGTGCGATTGAGATGCGCAAAATAGCGCGAATGTAGCTGCACAAAACAGTGCGATACGCAAAATAGCGCGAGTGATTTGAAGTGCACTAAACAGTGCGATACGCTAAACAGCGCGAGTGATTTGAAGTGCACTAAACAGTGCGATACGCTAAACAGCGCGAGTGATTTTGAAATGCACAAGACAGTGCGATACGCTAAACAGCGCGAGTGATTTTGAAATGCACAAGACAGTGTGATACGCTAAACAGCGCGATTGATTTGAAATGCACTAAACAGTGTGATACGCTAAACAGCGCGAGTGATTTGAAGTGCACTAAGACAGTGCGATACGCTAAATAGCGCGATTGATTTGAAATGCACAAGACAGTGCGATACGCTAAACAGCGCGAGTGATTTTGAAATGCAAAAGACAGTGCGATACGCTAAACAACGCGAGTGATTTCGAAATGCACAAGACAGTGCGATACGCTAAACAGCGCGAGTGATTTCGAAATGCACAAGACAGTGCGATACGCTAAACAGCGCGAGTGATTTCGAAATGCACAAGATAGTGCGATACGCTAAACAGCGCGAGTGATATGGAATGCACAAAATAGTGCGAGTGAGATACAACCACAAGATGCACAAGACAGTGCTAGTGAGATACAAAGTGTAAGTGCACAAGATAGTGCGAGTGAATGCATGTTCTATGCAAATGAGGTGCATTTTCTATGCAAGTATGGAAGAGTGCATTTTCTATGCAAAAGATACGAGCATTTTCTATGCAAGAAACAAGAGCATATTCTATGCAATATTGAAAGCAAATTCTATGCAGAATCGAAAGCAAGCATATTCTATGCATGAATCATAACGATGCGCGACACGCATGTCACAGAAGTGTATATGAAAGTGCACATTCTATGCAATGGAAGGGCATCAAACATGTACTCTGGTGCCTCCGATTTACCTTTCGGAGGACTTTGTAACACACTCAGCTCAAAAAGGGCACACCCTGTTTATGTTGGCAAGAGATAACATCTGCTGCTGCTTTAATTGCCATTCTGACTTGAAGCAGGCTTACACTTGGGGTCGAGATACACTCATACTCCAGAGAAATGGCGAGGTCTGGGAAGGTGCACCTGGAATGCAGTCTCGGAATTGGCGAAGTTGAAACATGCTAAGATGCTCCAAATTTTCCTTTTTTCTTTTGCTTTGCAGTCTGGAACCTATATAGCTTCAGATAGGTCCTTGTTCTACTGTTCACACTTATCGGGGGTGGACCCTGCAGCTTTATGAAAGAACAAATACTGTTTTGCACAAATGTGGAGAATGGCACAGCACTCTGAGCACAAGATGATTTTTTGGAAATTGAGAAATGAGTTCTTTAACCGGGTATTGAGCCGACGACTGGCCATAGCCAAAACGACTCGACAAGGGAAAAACAAAGGTAAACAACCTAAACACATCGAGTAACACTCGAAGCAACTCAAAACAAGAATCGAGACAGACAAAATAAAACACAAGACTCAAATGTGCACATGGAGCCTATTTCCCCGGGTATTGTTTCCCACCCTTTCTCACTTGTGATTCTCACATCACTTGGCACTCAATCTCTAGTTTTCTGAAAAAGACCTTTTCTTACTTTTCCTCTCAACGCACATCTCTCTATTCTTTAATCTCTCATTTTTCATCCCTCCCCAGGGTGGTTGATGAATAAACAGGAAGTTGCGGGTTCTTGTCCCAAGCATTCTGCTAGATTCTCTTCTTCTGCTCACAATAGTGAACTTTCTCCCACAGAGGGGTTGCGATGCGGCTGGATGTGCAGCAGATCTGCAATCGACATTGGTTGACGATGCTCTTACTGGGGAGTTTGGACGTGATTAGATCTGTCCAAACAAAGGAGTGGAATATCTTGATCCGTTCTCGTTCGTGCTTCGCACTTGGCTTGATACCTCGTTGCGTGGAGGATGTGAGAGCCTTCTGCCCTTTTGCGGTTAGCTTCAGTGGTGGCCTTTTCTGGCAGGTAGAGGGCCCTCTCTGGCAGATGCATTGACAACGGGAGAAAGACAGGAAGCCTGACTCAACTGTGCCCCTAGTTCATTATTTTGACCATTTTTTTTTTTGCTTTCTACTGAAACAATTTTGACCAATATGAGAGTCAGATTAACATACTTGTTCAATTTTTGATTTGAAAATCATGCAAGTTAGGTTATGAGCACTGAAAATTTTCCCTTTTTGGGTCCAAGAAATGGTCCAATTTTGGAAAAGATGGAATAATTTTCGAAAGATCAGTCCACCTCAATAAAAATTCTCAAAAGTTATTTTTGCAAACGGCCAATGCTCAACAAGCACGGAACCTACTCTTGAGATGCGCAACTTCAGATCCGAAGGAAAATTGCCCCTTGCTTGGAAAGAGCTGCACGGCAACAGAAAGTTGCCTTTTGTTTGAATGGCACCGCGGCACACTGTATGGCAACGGAAAGTTGCCCCTTGTTTGGATAGCATCGCAGCGCATTGCAATCAGTCCTCAGAGTAACGATGACAACCAAACTCTCGGATACAGAGAAGGCAAAGATGATCAAAACCATTACATGGACACAGTTGATTTTGAAGTGTTTTATGGCTGGACTTCAGAATGAAGTTGCCTACATATCCCAAAGATGAGAATCAAGCCTTACGTAGTTCGGGGTTAAGGTACACTCGGGTATTTAACCTCTCCTTTGCGCTCTAACTTTTGCCAAGGCGCCCGTTGCGGGTTTTCGACCTTGCGAGCTTTGTTCTTCTTTTCTTTTCAATTTTTTTCATTTCTTTTTCTCTTCTTTTTTTTGCATTTTTTTGTTCTTCTTTTCTTCATTTCTTTTTTGTTCTTTGCATTTTTCTTCTTCTTCTTTTTTGTTCTTTTCCTTTTTTCCTTGCTCTAACTTTTGCCTGGGTCGCCCTTCCGGGTTTTCGACCCAGCGAGCCTCTCAAGGGTAAAAGTGTAGCTTTGTCCATGTCAAATGGTTCTGAGATCTCGAATCCGTCTGAATCCAGGAGAGTGACTGTTGTTCGCTGACAATGCAGGAGTCCATCCCATGGGGGCTAGATTTGCCCCTAGTGTTGTGGATAGGAACTCAGTAGTTCTTCAGCAATACTTTCTTCTTTCTTCTCTTCTGGGGTTTGGCATTCTCGCCAGTCTTCATTGATTTGCAGGACGACCAATCTTCGGCTCTTCGAGCACATCTGGCATTTTTGCCCCTAGTTCCAGGGATACTTCTGATCTAGCTTTGCAAGCTTCTTTTGGCGACATCTGATCCCCTTTGATCTGACTTCCCTGCCCCTAGTTTGAGGGCTGCTTTAAATATGGCCACACGGGCCTCCTTTGATGGTTGACCATTGACCATTATGAATTTAAGTCCGAGGTTTGAAAATGAGGGGTCGAGTCCCGAGGCTGAAAGCGATCCTAGGCTGCACAATCTCAAGAGCGGTTCCACACAGGTCTTCGCAGGATCGTGCAAAACATTTTTTTTGAAATCTTTTAAGAAAGCGACTAGTCGCTCGCATTGAAGACAGTGTGAGACCAATCTGGATCAAGCCAGGATCCTTCTCAGTACTCACATTAACAAGCATGATCTCGATCATTAAAGGCTTAGCATGCCTCTCTTTCTCTCAAATGATCAATTTTTGCAAAACCCAAGGAATTCCTTCCTCTTCGTTTTCACCGCAGTGTTCAAAAAGTTTTGAAAAACTTAGGTCAATGCAATGATTTTGGGGTGCAGAAGAGTAGGCAAAAAGTACTACCGTTTCATTCAAACTTTCTGGCACAACTGGCACAAGGCAGAAGCAAGCACAAAAGCATGAAAAGCCACTGCTGTTTCATTCATAACTGTTGATGTAACTGGCTCCATGGCAGAAACAGACTCAAAAGAAAGCAAAAAGACAGACACAAAACAAAATAGTGATGCCCGAGGTAACACCCTCGGAATCACCTGACTCTAACAAAACAGGACTGACTCGATACAACAAGACAGAGCCGAAACAAAAAGACTGACTCAAAACAAAGAGACAGACTCAAAACAACACAACAAAAACTGACCTAAGTACCCAAGTCAGAAACTAACATTTGCAAATGCTCAAAACGGTGTGTGCCATATGCCACATTTGGAGTAAATCGAGTGCCATCCGCAGCTGGTTCATCCCCCGATCACATATTCACATTATCCCCCAAGTTCACTGATCCAATGCCGATAGACTTTGCTGAGTTGGTGCGACGATGACCTTATTGTCAATCAGATCTTGTATTTCGTGGCGAAGACGGAAACAACCATCAGTGACATGGCCGACTTGCTGATGAAAGGCACAGTACTTGGTCGGATCATGGGAGTGAGGAAGTCTATCCGGCAGTGGTCGCGGCTCCAAGGGTTTCAAATCCCCCTCTCTAACTTGCACACATGCTTTATCTGCTTTTTCAAAACTGCGTTTTGAATGTTGTCTTGCAATTGCTATTTTCTGTTTACAGGAGGGTTCCCATACCATTCGCGGGTATGGGAATACTGGTGCACGGGAGTGGTATGATGAGCTCCGTGACGCAGTCCGATGCATCGTGGACCGGGCGGGCTTCGGCACCTTCTGCCGAGGGCTCTCCAGATTGTCCACATGCAGACCTCTCCTGGCCGCTCTGGCGGAGAGGTGGTGGGACACCACCGATTCGTTTCATTTCTCTGCTGCAGGGGATATGACGATGACCCCTCATGATTTCTCGATGCTCACTGGCATCGGGGTGGGGGGGGATCCGATCCCTTTTGACATAGATATGGATGAGTGGACCGCCGCTCAGGTCCATCTACTGGGGGAGGCGCCACCCCTAGCTCGTCCAGGCTTCGTTCGATACTCCTGGTTCGAGGTGCAGTTTCGGGTCCAGCCCGTGTTGGAGGAGGAGGCTCAGATGACACCGGAGGACGTGGAGAGGTATGCTCGCGGCTTCCTCATGTTCCTGTTCGGGACTACCATCTTCGCCGACCGGGCGAACACCGTGCCTCTCTGTCTTCTCAGCGCACTGGTGGACGTCCGGGACATCCTGCACTATGACTGGGGCGGTGCTGCTCTGGCCACTCTCTACGGGTACATGAGCTCGGCTTCGCGCGGCAACGGCCAGCTACTTGGAGGTTACTGGCGGGCTTGGGAGGTACACCTCTTCTCCGCTTTTCATTTCTGTCTCGTACTTTCTGTACTCTGTACACTGCACACACTGTAGTCTGCTCTGTACTTGCTGTATACTGTACACACGGCACACACATACATTCTGCTTTACACTGACTGTACACTGCTCACACTGTACACTGCACACAATACACTCCACGACACACGGCTCTGCCATTTCTGCTTTATTCTGCGTTCTGCTTCAACCGATGGTCATACTGACATCTGTTTTGCAGTTGTGGGTTTACGCCTACTTCCCTAGGCTCTCTCCTGTGCCAGTTGCGGAGACTCCCCCGGCCGTCCCCTTCTCGAGTCGCTTCGACGGGAGATGCACCCGGCGACCACGGGAGACATTCAGCTTCTTCCGCCGATATTTCGACACCATCACCCCCGCGGAGGTATGCTTTACTTTCAGTTCCTTTAAGCTTCACTTTTCAACTGTATATTCCAATAACAGTAGATAACAAACTGTCTGTCATTTTCAGATCACATTGCGGCCGTGGGCTCCTATGCCGGCGGCGATGCGGGGTTGGTTCCCTGGTGCGGAGGAGACCTCGCGTTTCCGGATTCTGCTTGAGGGCCCGGTCTGTCGGGCTTGGTACCTGGGGGAGCGTTTTCTACGCCAGACCCTAGGGTTACCTGAGCAGATAGTCCCGGTTCCCCCTCCTGCAGACATGAGGTAGACCGAGGGGCTCACGACTGAGCAGTTGGATGATTACTCCATCGGTTGGGAGGAGGCTGGCTTCCGAGGCACTGGAGACTACCAGGAGTACGTGCGGACGTACCTGATACGCCCCCTGAGCGGCCGTCGAGCGGAGGGGGCCAGGCCTGTAGCATCGGCGGCTGGGGCCGGAGCGGGAGCAGGGGCTGGATCTTCGAGGAGGGCTCGGGTCCGTGGCAGGGGTAGAGTGCAGGGAGGACGGGGAGCTGGCTGGCCTGTCCTGCCCGCTGTACTGACTTTCCAGGGGCAGGGTGGGTCGACCTATCAGATCCCCTTCGCCCCTCCACCGGTTGGTCACGAGTTCATTGATGTCCCCGACTTACCTCCGGTACGTATTACTGCATTTTTGTACAGATATTCATTTCAGTTTACTTGATATTCCACAGAATATTGATGCATCTAATACTTTTGCAGGCTTCTTCTGGGTACACCCGCCAGTCGTTGGCGATGAATGCCTCGATGATGGGGATGCTCCAGCGGACTTTTGATCTCCTAGCCCTCTACAGCATACCGATATGTCCTTCTGACACTGACCTCAAACCATTCACATACCGCTCTACATAATCTGACGCACGGCACAACACCTGATACACTGGTCTCACAGTATCTAACACACTGCATACACTGCATTCTGCATCGTACTCTGTACTGATAAACTGCTCACGGCATTGTCATACTGTACTCATATACTGCATTCTGCACTGTTAAACTGCTCACGGCATTCATACACTATACTCGGCATTGCATTCTGCACTGATAAACTGCTCACGGCATTCATACACTGTACTTGATATTGCATTCTGCACTGATAAACTGTCTACAGTATACTGATGCATTTCACTTTTGTGCACTTTTTCAGCCTCCTTTTAAGATTCCCATGGCAGGAGGTGCTCCAGCTGGGCCTTCTATCCCTGCCCGGGGGAGAGATGAGGAGGGTCGGATATTTCCCCGTACCAGGGGAGGGCGTACTCACGTCGGGAGTAGCTCGCGAGCTCCAGTCCCGGATGATGACGACGACGAGGAGTCAGAGGCGGAGTCCGAGGCGGAGTCCGAGTCATCGGAGGAGGAGACCGGAGACGGTTCTAGCTCAGGCTCTGACGACGATGCTGATGATGCTCCTAGACCCTCGTCCAAGAAGAGGACTAGGACGGACTGACGGCCCCCCGGAGTGCTCGACATGGATGCAGATTTTTGCTATCTTCTTCTTTCTTGTACTTTTCTTTTTGTTGGTAGATGGATTACCTTGTACTGCCGCAGGCAGATTTTTGTTTCCAAAACTTGTACATTTAAAAAGATAATGAAATGAAACGGACTTTTTATCTGAAAAAGTGTTTACATTTACACATTTCATGCATTGCATCGCATCTCATCATGTTATACCTCAATGTAAATGAAATTGATTGGTTATCTGAAAATTGAACACTTGCACTTGTAATAATCAGATAATTAAACAGCCAACAGCAAAATAACCCAAGCAACCCACTGCCTGATCCTTAGACACACAGCCCTTACTCTGTTAGGGATTAATCTGCATACAGTCCATAACACAGCATTCGGTTCATTCTGCACACGGCAAATTCTGAACAAACGGCCCAATCTAACAGGACGGACCTCAAAGGTGGAACCAATTGGAGTCGAAATATGCTCAAATGTAGAGAATGGCACAGCATTCTTGAGCATAAATGATTTTTGAAATCGAATGAGGGTTTTTCAGACCGGGATGTCGAGCCTACAACTGAACACAGCGGGGAGGACTCAAATATAGGTACACGACCTAAACACAACGAGACATGCTCGGGAAAGACTAAAAAACAAAAGACGAGAGCGTCAAATCAAAGAAACACGACACACAGACGCGTGAACAAAGATGGGGGACCTCAGATCACGAGGGACCAGTTTCTCTAGGCATTTTTTCCCACCCTTTCTGATTTGTGATTCTCACATCACTCAACTCTCAAGCTCGGATTTTCTCTCGAAACCCTTTTCCTCACTTTTCTCTCAACTTACACCTCTCTATTCTTCATTCTCTCATTTTCCATCCCTCCCCGGGGTGACTGATGAATGAACAGGGAGTTGCGGGTTCACGCCCGATGCCGTTAGCTCACAACTATTTCTTCTGGCGGGCAGAGCGCCCTTCTGGCAAGTACGTCGATGACGGGGGAAAGACAGAACGCCTGGCTCGACTGTGCCCCTAGTTCATCATTTTAACCATTCTTTGTTTTTGCTTTCTACTAAAACAGTTTTGAACAAAATGAGAGTCGGATTAACGCACTTGTTCGATTTTTGATTTGAAAAGCATGCAAGTCAGGCAGCAAGCACTGAAAGTTTTCCTTTTTTTTTTGGGTCCAAGACAATGGTCCGGTTTTGGAAAATGGAATAGTTTTCGAGAAAATAGTCAACCTCAGTAAAAATTTTCAAAAACTACTTTTCAAACAGCTGATGCTGAACAAGCATGGAACTTACTCTTCGAGATGCGCAACCTCAGATCGGAGGCAATGGAAAATTGCCCCTGGTTTGAAGGGGGGTGGGAGGCAACGGAAAGTTGCCCCTAGTTTGAATGGCGGCTCACGGCGGCTCGCGGCAATGGAAAGTTGCCCCTTGTTTGGGTGGTGCCGCAGCAATCTGTAAACAGTCTTCATTGGCGGTGGTCGAACTCTCAGACACAGAGATGACGAAGACGGTCACAACACATATATGGACACAATCACCTTGAAGGGTGTTGGCCACTGGACTTTGGGGATGAAATCGAAACCACTGCATGGACTGAAACGCTATGAAAGCGTTGGGGGCTGGACTTCATGATGAAGTTGCCTACGTATCCCAAACATGGGAATCAAGCCTCACGTAGTTCCGGTTAAGGTACACTCGGGTATTTTAACCTTCACTTTGTTTGGCTCTTACTTTTGCCAAGGCGCCCAATGCGGGTTTTCGACCTTGCGAGCTTCTTTTCATTTTCTATTTCTTTTTCATTTCTTTTTCTTTTCTTTTTTGCATTTTTTTTTTCTTTCTTTTCTTTTCATTGTTGTATTTTTTTGTCTTTTTCTTTTCTGTACTTTTCTCTTGCTCTAACTTTTGCCTGGGTCGCCCTTCCGGGTTTTCGGCCCAGCGAGCCTCTCAAAGGGTAAAAGTGCAGCAAGTCCATGCCAAATGGTTTTTTTTTTTTTTTTGAAGTTGAAGCCTCTCTGTGTCTAGAAGAACGGCTGTTGTACTGATTTGCGGAGAATCTATCCCGGTTGCTCCACGAGCTTCTTCCGGCGAGATCTACTCCTTCTGATTCGGCTTTGATGCTTCTTGATCGAAGGCTACTTCAAAACTGGCCATACAGACCTTTCACGGCGTTTGTCCGTTGAACTTTCTGAACGTTCTGAACGGGTTCAAAGTCGGAAAACAAATAGGTTGAATCTTGAGGCTGAGAGCGATCCTAGGCTGCGCAATCTCAAGAGCGATTCCACACAGGTCTTCATAGGGCCACGTAAAACATTTGCTTTTGAAAGTTTTTAAGAAAGCGACAAATCGCTCGCGCCGAAGATAGTGTGGAACCAATCTGGATCAGGCCAGGATCCTTCTCAGTACTCACGCCGACAAGCATGATTTCATTCATAAAAAGGCTTAGCACGCCTTTCTTTTTCTCAAAATGATCAAAATTTTGCAAAACCCGAGGAATTCCTTCCTCTTCGTTTTTATCACCGCAGTGTTCAAAAAGGTTTTTGGAAAATTTAGGTTAATGCAATGAGCTTAACGCGTAGGAGAGCAGGCGAGATGTACTGTCAGCCCATTCAAATTCTCTGGCCCTTATGCTGAAAGCAAGCAAGCATGAAGTTGAGATAGCAACAACTGTTTCACTCGGATTTGTTGGTGCAACTGGCCCCTCGGCAGAAACAGATTCAAAACAAAAACAGATAATTACAAGACAAAACGGTGTTCGGGACAACAACCCCAGAATCACCTGGTATTATATACAACGGGAACTGACTTGATACAACAAGACAGACCCTTAAGCAAAAAAAAAAAAGACTGACTCAAGACAAAGAGACAGACTCAAAACAAAAGACTGACTCGATATCCAAGCCAGGATTTACAAAACTCGGTTTCACCGATGCTCAAAAAAATACGTGCTAGACGCTTCAAAAATACACCAAATGTTGCCCGCGGGCGGTTCACTTTACATACTCGCAGTATCTGAGCCCTCGAAATCCAACAACTGAGTGGTGACGGGCTTGCCTGAGGTGGGTGGTAGGATAACCATGTTATCAATCAAATCCTGCACTTCATGACGAAGGCGGGAACATCCATCGGTACTGTGACCGGACTGTTGATGGTACGCGCAGTACAAGGTAGCATCATGAGTGGTGGGGAGATTCTTCGGGAGTGGTCAAGGCTCCAAAGGCTTAAGATGCCCATTCTTCGCCAATATTAGCAATGCCCTAGACAAAGGCATGTGGAGGTCGTGAAAGACCCTGCGCCCTCGGGGCAGGTACTTTGCAGTTTGAGGATTCTTGCCAGATGCGCTAGCGAAAGGATCGGCCGGCGCTGCCTTGGCTTTTTGAACCTTTCCCGGTGCAGGGTTGGGAACTACAGGAATTGTCTGGGCATGACGGGGCCCATCCCGGTTTTCTGTCTGGCTTGAACTGCCTTTGGTTGGAGCGGGGAAAGCATCATCCACAACTTTGATCACGATTGCAGATGTTTGTTGCTTGTTCATCCCTCTAGCTTTCAGAGCCTCGACTGCCCACAACAATTGCTCAATGGGTTTGGCATCCACCTTTGCCTTATCCTTTCCTCTGGCCTCAGCCTGATCAAGGGTCTGGGTCGGTGCTGGCATGTCGCGGCTGTTGCTGGAAGCCACCTCTGGCTGGCTGAGCTCTATCACAATCCGCCCCAGTAGCGGGGGCTCCTGTGGTACGAAATTCCCGGCATATGGCGCCGCTGGCGGTGAAGCCGACATTCCATAGGCTAGGTCCGCCACAGACCTCTGGAGGTCCCCTATCATTCCCATCAATTCGAAGGTGGTGGGCTCACGAGCCTGATATAACTGGGGGGCCCAAATCGGGTGCACAATGGGCGACCTGGGCGGGTATGACATACTGATGCTGGCCTCACTCTGCGGAGCGGACCCCTGCTCCAATGCAGCCGCCATAACCACAACTTCTTCTGAATTTTGTGCCGCCATAAATCCTGCCTCAGCAAAGGGGAGACACTGGCTATTCTGTATCAATTCTGCAACTTTCTGAACTGAAAGGAAAAACAGACAGCATTTCAGCCCAAACTGATCAAACACGGGTGTAGCCATACAACTGTACCCTACTGCTGATCACTGTTCCCAGAAATCACTGTTCCCAAAAAAAACTGAACCCGATACCCGCAGATAACTGATTCTCACAACTGATACTGATACTGGTGTCCCCGGGTTTGATACTCAAACTCGCAAACTGGTATATGCGTTCCTGTAGAGATACACTCTAAAAGCACATAGCAAGTAAGTGAGAGCCAAAACACCCCTATGTTGGGGTAGGGTTTCCCTGTCCTATTTTGTCAGGAACTAGGGTTTCACTATGCACACAGCAGTTTTCAAACAACTTAGTATCGGGTAAGCAACCTGTCCTAACTTGGAATGGTCACTATGGATCCGAATATGCACTAGGTCGAATGGTCAAAAAGGGTGCCCCGGTAAACCGGGGTTTGTGTTCCCATACTGTCAGAGCCCATAGCCGGTCAGCCTTATGGACATGCCTTCACAAGGCAAGCCTCCAGCAAACCGTTCAGGAATGGCAGACGGCAAACACTGTGTTCCTAGGCGCACCAATGCACATGCAATGCAAAGAAACACATAAGCGAAATCAAAACAGGATATCACGAGTTCGAGTCAAGCTCTCTAAAACTCCCCAGCAGAGTCGCCAGAAACTGTAGACGCGCCCGCGGAGGGCCTCACGCTACAGTTCGGACTCGATTTGTGTCGCGGTTCTTAATCTTGAACCAAAGAGTCCAAATCTGGCAAATCGTTTTGAGAATCAGATTTTTGAAAAAGTAGTGCCAAACATGGACTGCTTTGCCAGATACAGAGTCGCCACCTAAATATTTTTTAAAATGGGGAAATTTAGGAAACCCTGACTCGGTGCCGAAGGCCACATGTCCGTCATCACCGGAGTTATCTCGGCTCGGGAGCTTGGGTACGATCGGGGAAGGTCAGCTATGAGCACCCCCTTTCGCCCGGTCCGAAGACCGGCCTCTACTAACCATGATATCCGATTTTGAAAACGCTATGTGTTCTTATTCCATTTATTAGCCTAGAATTACTATGTTATGCGTGCAGCAAACAAGTATAGACTAGATTGCCTAATTTGGAAATAAACATTGCATATCCGTTCGGTTTGAAAATGCTTTGGAATTTGCTACTCGCAAGTAGGCTAAAATACGGATTTCAACGATTTTTTCCAACTCAAACAATCCAACCTTCACCCACAGGCATTCAAAACAGTTTAACACATAAGCATCTAGCCACATGTTAAGCATGCTGTCATGGCAACATTCACACTCATGCAATATGCTAAAGCGGAAATACTTACATCGTACTCCGTGCCAAAACAAAGAACTTGTTAGCAAACATGCATGATCCAAGTCCATGTTAAGTGCCTAATGCATCGCATACAAAGTGTTGCTAGAATAGGCTCGGCTATCCTAAACATGGCATGTGAGAATGCACAACTATCACATATTCAGTTTAGAATTTGAAGTACAAATGCAGTTAGCGTGATGTACCGAGCCTAATGCATGTAATACAAATGCATGGATGCACACATGCGTAGCATAAGGTATGCTAAATTAAACGTGCCCTAATCTACCATCGTAAGCAGGTAAATAAAAGGGAAGAAAGAAGTGAGGTTGGAAGACATACACACCACCCACGCACACTTATTACAGATTTGCCCTCGCTCGGAGGGACCGAATAAATATTACAAATTAATTAACTACGCAAGCTAATTAATATTACAAATTGCCTAATTTAATTAACAAATTAAATAGATTAGGAAAAACAGTAAAACGCCTCGAGAAGTGTGCCGCCATGCGCAAGCTGCCTCTGTTTTCCTTCCTTCACTCCTCTGGAGGCTGTCAAAACCTCAGGACTGTTCCCTTGGACAGAGAGGATCACCACCGGCTGAATGAAATTGCCACCGGCAGTGTGGTATGGCCATCGGCACAAAATTGAAGCTGTCGGCAAAGAAATTGTTGCCGGCCGGCACCTTACACTGCCAGTCGGCAGAGTATTCCTGCAGAACCTGCAACTGACAGCCACAGAGGGCAAGACAAAGCATGGCAGCACAATTCAAGGCATGTATGCAATAATCATGTCCCTTATCATGTTTGCGACTCAAAGGGGCATGTGCCTCGATTCTCGGACCACCAATCACGCATTTCCATGCATGATGGCCCAAAGAACCAAGTATGCAACTTTGATTTCAAATATATGCAAACCAATCAAACAAAACTCCCAATCCCTATCACCCAAGTCAAGGGACAAGGAATGCATGCAAGATGCAATGCAACCTAGGCATACAAGCTAAGGATGCAACATGGCATGGCAATGAACTTATGCAATCATGCAAGCATACATATGGCAATGCAAATAGATGGAAAGATGGTCTTATACATGAATTAGGCAGCTCTAATAAAGCCTAAAACAGTGGCCAAAGTGCTAAAAAGTGACGGCTAAATGGCATACACACACACATGCACATAAGGACCAACACTTAAGCACAAATCAAGCAACATTCAAGCACACTTGAAAGGGACAAACATGAACAATTAGCATGCATTATAAGCTTTGAAATCATGCTAATACATGGTGCCAAACCAAGCAACAAATCAAGCCAAGCATGCACCAAATAGTCCAAGTGTTCAAAGCAAATCAAAGGAGCATTGAACTACACTTAACATGACCAAACATGGCATGAAAGGAAGGACCAAAATCAGAGGTTTAGCATGTTAAAACAAAGCTAAAGGACTACTTAGATGGCATCTAAGTGACTCAAAAACAAAGGCATGCATAAACACCAAAACATGGAGCATTGCTACACAAGCTTCCAAAGCATCAAAGAGGCATGCAAGGCAATCAAACAAGCATGGAAATGGGACTGAAATGGCATGTAGAATGATCCCAAATCACCAAAACAATGCAAAGATGACATGCTACACATGCACATACTCAAGGCCAACAAGCCCAAATACAAAGGAGCTATATGAAACATGCCAAAATCAACCCAAATACTTATGGACAGATCTAAAACATGTCAAAATAAGCACAAAATCTTCACAAGACCAAGCCTAAAACATGCTCCAACAAAGGCTAACAACCTAAAACATGTTAAGGCATAAATAAGGCATTACATGGCAACTATGCTAAGCATGCATGGAGTACCAAAACCACCTTAAAATCATGTTATATTATAGGTATATAAGCATGAAAAACAAACCAAACATGCTCAACACACACTCAAGCATAGGCTTCCTTAAGAGGCCAAAATATGCCCTTTTCAAGGACAACAAGGAGAGGGGGTGGCCCTCTCCTTCTTGGGACTTCAAGGAATCATCTTCACCACTGAAATCCCTCAAGATTTCAGTGGTGAAGAGACCTCAACACCAAAATCCCGGAGCTAGCACAAAATGGCTCAAAATGAGGCCTTTTAAGGCCTAAGGGTGGTCAACAACCCTCAAACAACAAAACACTCTTAATAAACAACAAAGAGGGTGTAAAAACAGAACTTTTTTATGTTATACAATAAGCACAAAAACAGCTCTAAGATGGGTATAAAATCAATGCAAAAATGGGGGAAATGGGACTAGATTCTCACCCTTGAAGCCTTCTTCACAAATGATGCTCCAATGGCCTCCTTTGGCTCCAAACCAGTCAAGAAACTCAAGAACAAGCCCTTAGAACCCTAGTTTCCAGAGGAAGGTGAAACACTAGGTGTTTGTGTGCAATAGTAAGACACAAAGCACCTAGTGAACAAATGAGAGGGAAAGAGAGATAGAAAATGTATGTAACTCAAACCCTAGAACAAGAGCTCAACAATGGCTGTTTTTTGCTCTCAAAATATCTTTCTCTCTAACCTAAGTCCTCCTCTTTTGTTCCAAGAGAGAGTCTCCATCTATATCTCTAGTAAAGCTTACAAGACAAGCTTTACAAGAGGGAGATCCCTCCATACACGTGTATGGAGGGGAGCAAAAGCAAGACAGCTGTCTAAAAATATCTGCAAAAGCAGATGAACAGCAATCGGCCTGCCAAAAATGCCATCTTGGCCAAAAAGAGTGCCGACCGGCACAAAATAGTGCTGACCGGCAACAAATAGTGCTGGCCGGCAAACTACATTGCCGATGACAGCAGACACCAGCCGGTGGCATCTAGCCAAAGCCGGTGGTGGGTGGGGATGGTCTACAAGCCCTACTCTGCCCTTCCAAGGCAAAACACAAGTTGTTGGTGCAAAACCAGACACTAAACGGTCGAGTTCGGGGATCCTGAAGCAAGGCGCGCGAGCCGAGACTTCCGGGAACTCCAAACGAACACAAACATGGATAATCACCGAGTGTTCAAACGGTGACGTCCAAGTCTTGAGGACGGTCAAAAATGGGGTGTCTACAAACGCATTCTCGACCTGAACCCCCAGTTCATGCAAACTTTTGAAAGTGAATAGTGGAGCGACTATTAACTTTTGCAACATATCATGCTCGAGGTTTCGCACCATCATTTGCACTTGATCCCTCTCGGAAGGCCGATCTGTCATCTGTGCTGCCTTTGCTCTCCATCTTGCAACAAATTCCACAAAAGGCTCTGTTGGGTTCTGGCGGGTTGTTTCAAGCTCTTGCATGGTCATTTCAACTTGGGTATTGTAGGAATACTGATCAACAAAGGCCTCAGCCAATTCTTCCCAGTCTTGCTTCACTTTATCTTCCAACTTAGCGTACCAAGTGGCTGCTACACCCGACAGGGTTCTTCCATACAGAGAGAGTTTCTGTGGCTTAGTCAGACCCATCGGCTTCAGGACATCCAAGAAAAGTCGGATATGTACCATTGGATCTCCAGACCCGTCGAAACGGTCAATATATGGCATTTTGAATCTGTCTCGGAGCCGTACGGCAGACTCAGTGTGCCCATCCTCAATGTCGGGAATGGAATTAAGGCCTTGTGCCTTTTTGAAGTGCTTTTCAAGGTTCGCAATCTTCACTGCAGTCGGACTGAGCTCATTAACATCAAAGGAATAAAGCCTCTCATTAGGCTGTACCAGGGGTCTGAGCACTTGAGCTTGAGTCAATCTTTCTCGAGGATTCAGACACTGCAAATCTTTAACTGGCGGAAGTGGGTCAATGTTTGGCTGGGGTCCCAAAGCTAGATGTGAGGCAGATGCCCCAGATGGACGCTGCATTTCAATACTGGTCTCAGCTTGCATAGCAGTTCCCTGATTTAACGCTGCTATCACGGCCACAAATTCTTCCGAACCCTGGGTCATCATGGTCTGCTGAGTCTGAACAAAGGTGATGTGACTGGCGACTGACGGATCAGATGAACCGGTGAACCCTGACTGGCCTTTCTTTGCCTTGCCTCAGCGAAAGAACACTGGTTGCCCTTGAATTGAATTTCTGACCTAACAAAGTCTATCAACACTAGTCCAATGTACCCCGGGGATATCGGAGCCTTCTGAAGTTATAGTTCCAGGACTACCTAGCAAGAGAGAAAGCAGACAGCATCTCATCACAATTTCACTGGAACGGATTTGAGCATACTAGGATGAATGTACTCAATACTGATCACTGTTTCCCAAATATCTGCCCGTAAACTGATACCCTCGGGTAAAACTGATTCCCCTAATACTGATGCTGATGCCCACAGGCCTGATGCCCAGACTTGCAAACTGGTATATGCGTTCCTGTAGAGATACACTCTAAAAGCACATAGCAAGTAAGAGAGAGCCAAAACACCCCTATGTTGGGGTAGGGTTTCCCTGTCCTATTTTGTCAGGAGCTATGGTTTCACTACGCACGTAGCGGTTTCAAACAACTTAGCATTGGGCAAGCAACCTGTCCTAGTTTGGAATGGTCACTATGGATTCCGAATATGTACTAGGTCGAATGGTCAAAAAGGGTGCCCCGGAAAAATCGGGGTTTGTGTTCCCATACTGTCAGAGCCCATAACCGGTCAGCCTTTTGGTCATGCCTTGACAAGACAAGCCTCCGGCAAACCGTTCAGGAATGGCAGATGGCAAACACTGTGTCCTAGGCGCACCAATGCACATGCAATGCAAAGAGACACATAAGTGTAATCAAAACAGGATATCACGAGTTCGAGTCAAGCTCTCTAAAATCCCCAGCAGAGTCGCCAGAAACTGTAGACGTCCCCGAACGGCCCGGGAGGGTGAGTCCCGTTCTGTTCATCTTGGGGTCACTACAGCTCGGACTCTTAAATTTGTCACGGTTCTTAATCTTGAACCAAAGAGTCCAAATCCGGCAAATTGTTTTGAGAAACAGATTTTTGAAAAGAAGTGCCAAATATGGACTGCTTTGCCAGATACAGAGTCGCCACCTAAATATTTTTTATGGGGGAATTTAGGAAACCCTGACTCAGTGCCGAAGGCCACATGTCCGTCATCACCAGAGTTGCCTCGGCTCGGGAGCTAGGGTACGATTGGGGAAGGTCAGCTATGAGCACCCCCTCTCACCCGATCCGAAGATCGGCCTCTACTAACCATGATATCCGTTTTTGAAAACGTTATGTGTTCTTAAACCAATTATTAGCCTAGCGTTACTATGTTATGCGCACAGCAAATAAGTATAGACTAGATTGCCTAATTTGAAAACAAGCATTGCATATCCGTTTGTTTTGAAAAGCATTTTGGAATTTGCTACTCGCAAGTAGGCTAAAACACGGATCTCAATGAGTCATTCCAACTCAAACAATCCAACCTTCACCCACAGGCACTCAAACAATTATATCACGTAAGCATTTAGCCACATGGTAAGTATACTATCATGGCCACATTCACACGCATGCGATATGCTAAAGCTAAAATACTTACATAGCACTCCGAGCTAAAAATAGGAACATGTTAGCCATCAATGCATGATCCAAGTCCATGTTAAGTGCCTAATGCGTCGCATACAAAATGTTACTAGAATGGGCTCGGCTAACCTAAGCATGGCATGTGAAATGTAATCAATTGATGCACGTATTCAATTTGGAAATTGAAATACAAATGCAGTTAGAATGATGCGCCGAGCCCGGTGCATGCAAGACAAATGTATGGATGCACGCATGCATAGCATAAGGTATGCTAATTTAAACATGCCCTAATCTACCATCATAAGCAGGTAAATAAAAGGGAAGAAAGAAATGGGGATTGGAAGACATACACACACTCACCCACACTTATTACAGAATTGCCCTCACTCGGAGGGTCCAAATAAATATTACAAATTAATTAACTACGCAAGCTAATTAAATATTACAAATTGCCTAATCAATTAACAAACCAACTAACCTAGGAAAAACAGTAAACCGCCTCGGGAGGAGAGCCAAATGCAGCGCATGCTTGGGTCCTGCTCGGAAGTGCACGGCCATGCATAGTCTGCCTCTGTTTTCCCTGCTCTGCCTCTCTGAAGACTGCCAAAGTCTCAAGTATGCCTCTCTGGATACTGGGATTCATCACCGGCTGAGTAGAATTACCACCGGCAGTGGTATGTGGTCACCGGCACAAAATGAAGCTATCGGCAGAAGAATAATTGCCGGTCGGCAATGTACACTGCCGGTCGGCAAAGAATGCCTGCAGAACCTGCAACTCACAGCAGCAGAGGACAGAACTTGCATGGCAATACAATTCAAGGCATATATGCACCAATCATGTCCCTTATCATGTTTGTGACTCCAAGGGGCATTTGTCTCGATTCTCGGACCATCAATCACGCATTTCCATACATGATGGCCCAAAGAATCAAGTGTGCAACTTTCATGTCAAATGAAATGCAAACCAAACAAACAAACCAAGGCCCAATTCCTATCACCAAATCAAGGAATAAGGCATGCATGCAAGATGTAATGCAACCTAGGCATGCAAGCTAAGGATGCAACATGTCATGGCAAGACACTTATGTAAGCATACAAGCAAACATGAGGTAATGCAAATTTCTGAAAAGGTGGACTTATACATGATTTAGGCAACTCTAAATAGGCCTAAAACAATGGCCAAAATGACCAAAATAAAGGACTAAACACATACACACATGCACATGTTAAAGGAGCCAACACTTAGGCACGAATGGGACAACTCTCAAACACATTTGAAAGAGGCATAACATGGACATATAGCATGCAACATAAGCTCTGAAAATCATGTTAAAACATCGTGCCAAACCAAGTAACAAGTCAAGCTAAACATGCAACAAATAGCCCAAGTGCTTGAAGCAAGTCAAAGGGGCTTGAACCATGACCAAGACAACCAAGCCTCACAAGGCTAAGAGGACTTAAAATAGGTTCAAGGCAGACCTAGACCATGCAAAGGGGACCCCCTAGATGGCATCTAAGTGGCTAAAAATCAAACACATGTATAATGGCCAAAACATGGAACATGCTACACAAGCTTTCAAAGCTTCAAAGAGGTATCCAAAGTAAGTATGCAAGCATGCTATAAGGTCTGCAATTATGCTATAAATGATGCCAAAACATTAGAATAAAGCAAGTAATGCATGCTACATACTCACACACTTGAGGCCAACAAGCCAAAATGCAAAGGGGGTATATAATGCATGCCATGGCCGACCCAAACAACCTAGGGCAGACCTTAAACATGGGAAAATGAGCACAAAACCTTCACAAGGCTAAGCCTAAAACATGCTAGAACAAAGGCTAACAACCGAAGGCATATTAAGGCAATAACATGGCATTACATGGTAGGTATGCTAAGCATGCATGGTGTACCAAAACCAACACACGACAAGGTTATATCATGGCATAATAAGCATGGAAAACAACCAAGATATGATCAATACACATTCTAACATGATGCTCTCTTAAGAGGCCAAAAAGGGTCCCTTTCAAGGACAACAAGGAGAGGAGGAGGCCCTCCCCTTTTGGAGACTTCAAGGCACCATCTTCGCCACTGAAATCCCTCAAGATTTCAGTGGTGAAGAGGCCCAAACACCAAAGTCTCGAAACTTGCACAAAAATAGCACAAAAAGGAGCCTTACAAGGCTTAGGAGGGGTCAAACAAACCCAAACCACAAAACACTCTTAATAAACAATCAAAAGGGCTAAAAAAAAGAACTTTTTTATGTTATACACTAAGCACAAAAACCGCTCTAAGATAGGTAGAAACGCAATGCAAAAATGGGGAATAAAAGGGAAGCTTCTCACCCTTGTAGATCAGCTTCACAAATGATGCTCCAACAGCCCTCCTTGGCTTGAATCCAGCTCCAAAACACCAAAACTAGCCTCTTAGAACCTCAGTAGCCAAAGGAAGGTGAAACACTAGGTGTTTGTGTGCAATAGTATGGACTAAAACACCTAGAACACAAATAGAGAAAAAGAGAGATAGGAGATATGTATGAACCCTAACCCTAAAACCAGAGCTTCTCTCTGTATTTTTTTATCTCTAAAATGTCTAACCCTAAAGCCAAGAGAGGAGGGCTCCTCTTATAGAGGAGCCAATCTTGTAAAGCTTACAAGGTAAGCTAACAAGGAAGCCATCCCTCCATACACGTGTACGAAGGGGAACAAAAAGCCATACAGCTGTCCTAAAATATCTACAAAAGCAGATGAACAGTAGTCGGCTGGCCAAAAATGTCATTTTGACAAAAATGACTGCCGACCGGCGACGTACATTGCCGTTGGCAACAAAAACCGGCCGGTGGCCTCTAGCCACTGCCGGTGGTGTGTGGGGAGGCCTCACAAGGCATTCCCTGCCCCTCCAAGGCAAAACACAAGTGTTTGGTGCAAAACCAGACACAAAACGGTCGAGTTCGGAGATCCTGAGGCAAGGTGCGTAGCCGAGACCTCCGGGAACTCCAAACGAACACAAACATGGATAATCACCGAGTGTTCAAATAGTGACGTCCAAGTCTTGAGGACGGTCGAAAATGGGGTGTCTACACCGCCACTTGCCACCACTTGTCATTTCTCACTCTTTTTTATATTTTTAAAATTTTTAAACATTTTTTCAATTACCAAACGCGTTTATAGTTTATGTTTTTCTAAAAATAAACAAAAACCAGTTTATAAAATTTTTGTAAATATAAACTGAAAACGTAAACGTTACCAAACACACCCTAAATTTCTTCTTTTTTTTCCTTTTTTATATTATATTAAAGTTTAATATTTTGATAATAATCATATATGTTAGACTTTTCAAGGAATTAAATGTCTTTTTTTTTTATTATATTATATTAAAGTTTAATATTTTGATTTAAACTTTTCAAGAATTTTTTTTATGCTTGTTCTTAATGCATTAAAGTGCTATTATGAGGGATAATAATTATATGTGTTGTGACTTTTCAAGGAATTCATGTGTTGGATTTCAAAGAATTTTTTTTGTGCTTGTTCTTAATGCATTAAAGTGCTATTACGAGGGTAAGACTTGGGGGTTGAGAGAAGTTAATAAATGCTAAGGTTTTTTTTTTTAAAATAAAAAAATCAAGAAATTTAGATTGGGAGATTGGAGCTCCCACAAGGCTTGGGGTTAAAAACCCCTTTTTGCTTAATATATAGTATAGATAATAATAATAATATATAATATAATATATATATATATATATATATAGATTATAAGATGAGAGAAATAAAGTGCTATCTTACTATAATGGAGGAGATCTTATAAAAAAATGTGGAGACATGAATGCCCTCCTATTTTATTGTGTTTACAATTATATATCTATGTAAATTGTGATTTTTAAATGTTTTTTTTTAAATGTCTTATTTTTTACTTTTTTTGTATTATATTAAAGTTTAATATTTTGATAATAATCATATGTGTTGAACTTTTCAAGGAATTAAATTTTTTTTATTATATTATATTAAAATTTGATATTTTGATAATAATCGTATGTGTTGGACTTTTCAAGATTTTTTTTTTATATTTGTGCTTAATGCATTAAAGTGTTATTATGAGAGATAATAATCATATGTGTTGGGACTTTTCAAGGAATTCATATGTGTTGGATTTCAAAGAATTTTTTTTATGCTTGTTCTTAATGTATTAAAGTGTTATTATGAGGGTAAGACTTGGGAGTTGGGAAATGTTAATAAATGCTAAGATTTTTTTTTTTTAAATCAAAAAATTAAGAAATTTAGATTGGGAGATTGGAGCTCCCACAAGGCTTGGGGTTAAAAATCCCATTTTGCTTAATATATAGTATAGATTAGTATGTCACTTATGCTATGCATGGTATAAAATAAAATATTATTTATAAGTTTAAGAGTTCTGTTTCAAATATTCTTTTACCATAATATGTAATATAGCTAGATTAAAATTTTGGGTGATGCACCAATAAATCCCAAATTAACAACTTATACACTATTTAGTCCTGAAAGTTTTCTTATAAACTGAAAGGTCCCATTATAGAGAAATTGACCATAGAGGACATATACATCAAACATCATCATCATCAAAACAACATCATCATCATCAAAAACATCAAACATCATAACATTATTATCAAACCAACATCAAACATCACAACATCATTATCAAAACAACATCAAACATCATCATCAAAACAATATCAAACATCACAACATCAACATCAAACAACATCAAACATCATCATCAAAACAACATCAAACATCACAAACATCATCATTCAAACAACATCAAACATCACAACATCATCATCAAGCATCATCATCATCATCACATCATCAACAACACAACGTCACAATATCAAACTAAAAAAAAAATAACATCAAACATCAATATATACATTATAATGGTTCAACACATTTCCTAAACCCTAACAACCAATTGCTGTGTCGAAGAAGAAACCCTAGAATTTTCACATTGATTCCATATGGGAATGAAGATACATGCGAATACATACATAGTGAGAGAGAGAGAGAGAGAGAGAGAGAGAGAGAGAATCTGAGGAGTTGAGAGGGAGAGAAGTGAAGATAGATCTGATCTGATCGGATCTTGGGTTATTCTTTGCAAACATCATCCCCGCCGCCGCCGCTTGAGCTTGATTCTGCAATGGCGTCCCCTGCCACTGCCGCTTCTGGTTCGAAGGAAAAGCGAACCCCAAAGGCAAATCAGTTTCAACCGCCGGCTGATTTTGCTACCGGAAAGAACCTATCGACAGCGGGCGATAGAAGAGAAGAGGGGAAGAGGGAGGAGAAAGAAGAGAAAAACTGATTGGGATTGGGATTACGAAGCCCTCACCGATCAATGGGGGGAACAGGACGATTATGAGGTTGTGAGGAAGGTTACGAGAGGGACATACAGTGAGGTTTTCGAGATCGGACGCCGAGGAAGTTCTGGACGTTTACATGTTCCATTTTTTTTTTGGTGGGTTTGGTTCGAAATCGATTTCTGCGTATTGGGTTGTGGGTTTGGTTTGAAATCGATTTCTGCGTATTGGGTTAATTTAGGTCTGATATGTTTGTTGGGATTGTAAAAAGTTAGGGTTTCAAAGGTTTAGGGATTGATTGGTTTGTGTTACTTCTGATGTTCACCATGTTAATGATGTTGTTATTGTTCATGATGATGTTAATGATGTAAAACCCCTAGGCGTTCTGATGATGTTTGACGATTTTGCTAATGTTTTGATGATGTTGATAATGTATGTTTGATGTTGTTTTAATGATGATGTTTGATGTTATTTTGATGATGATGTATAAATGGGACTAAATGGTGCATAAGAAAACTTTTAGGACTAAATGGTTCAACTTTTCAGAAAATAGGATTTATGGGTAAATTTTCCTAAAATGTTTGTATTGACAATTAACAAATTAAAATTATGCTTTGTTATAAAAAAAATAACATAGTTTTAATACATCACTATTTTAGAATAAAAATATATAAATTTTAAAAAAATTGTTATATTGGTTTTTGAAAGAAAAATAATTAAAGAAATTTTAAAAACTTAATAAGTAAGAAAAAATTATCGTAACATGTAATTTAAAATATTTTTAAAAAATGAATAAATACTTTAAAAAGATGTGATTACAATTAAAACTAATGCCATATTTATTAATAAGTATAATTTTATTTAGATATCTATTTATACTTAAGCGTGCTTATTTAAAAGAAAAAAAAATAAAAATATTAATAATTTTGAATTTTATAATATGGTTTTGTAGACTTGGTATATTAACTTTTGGAAGGAATATATTGGAATTTTTTTACAAAAATTGAATATTAGTCATTGAACAAATCTTATAAAATTTATAATAGGAAGAAATTAATGATATTGCAACATATTGTAGCTCGACTTTTCGTGCCCCTTTTCGAAAGACGAATAAGCCCTGGAGTATCGGACTCAGGCAGTTCTGAATCTGATCTCACAAGTGCAATGTGAAATAGATAAACACCAAAGAGTCCAAATCCGGCAAATCTTTTGGAAAATCGATTTTGAATCAAATTACCAAAAATGGACTGTTTTGCCAGATACAGAGTCACCACCTAAATATTTTTGAAAAATTTAGGAAACCCATGACTCGTGCCAAAGGCCACGTGTCCGTCATCACCAAAATTGTCTCAGCTAGGGAACTTCTGTACGAGAGGGGAAGGTCATGAATTGAGCACCCCTGCTCGCTCGATCAAAGATTGGCTTTTACTAATCATGATATGAATCTTATCTACATTATACGCTCTTATTCCAATTATTTGGCTAGCATTACTATGTGATACGCACACACACAAGTATAGACTAATTTGCAAGATTTGGAACGCTTGATTCATATTTGTTTTGAAAATTGTTTCGAATATGTACCACTTGAAAAGTGATATGTGCATTACTCAAATTATTCTAATTCAAGTAATTAGCCTTCATCCACAGGCATTCAAACAGTTTATCAATTAAGCATTTAGCCTCATGGCAAGCATGCTAGACATGACAACATTAACATACAATGCAATATGCTAAAACAAGTAAAAACTTACCTAGTACTTCAAGCCAAAAAAGATGACAAAGTTAGAATAATGCATGATCTTAACTATGCAATAGCTAATGCAATGCACGCGATATGCAATTTTAAATAGGTTCGACTACTAATATGGCATATGAATCAATTTGATAACATGCGGTAAAGCACGTATTCAAAGAAATGTAAGCAACAATGATGCAAGTTAGAATGATGCGCCAAGCCTCAATGCATGCAATACAAATGGATGCAAACATGGAGTATGCTAAATGAAACATGATGCCCTAAACTAACCATCATAAGCCAGTAAATAAAAAGGAGAAAGACGTGGGGTTGGAAGACATACACGTTATTACAACATTTGCGCCCTCACGCAGGAGAGTCTGAATAGCTAAGCTAACTAATTAACTAGCTATTACAACAACAAATTAATCAACTATTCTAGCTAATTAACTAATTATTACAAGACAAAATTGAATAACTAGTTTAGCTAACTACTTATTTACAACACTCGACAAAATTAACTAGCTACAACTAATTAATTACAACAAATAGCTAAGCTAAGTAATTAGACTAAAACAGCCCCGGGGAGCAAGGAGTGCTCATGCATGTGCGGATTTCCATCCGAAAAAGCCCACTGTTTAGCTGCCTAGAAGCCTCTGTTGCACAGTTAGGACATTTGCACTGTTTTTCACCACAAAACCAACTCTGTTTCATTTCAAAAAAGCCACTGCTGGGTTTTTTAAAGGTGGCCGGTAGGCTAGAAGTGGTGGCCTACCAGCCACAAATGATGGCCTGCCGTCCCCAAGTAGTGGCCTGCTAGCCACTGATGCCTGGTTCTTTCTACTACAGTAGAGGGAAAACAGAGCAAGCACAGGGTATTCTCAAGGGTTGTTTGCACAACTTACACCACCTTATCATTAAATAGCTCAAAGAAGTAGTAAATTTGATTCACAAACCATCTATCGATGCAATTTCATTACATGATGGCCTATGAATCAAAGGGTGCAAGTTCAATAAATGTAACAAATAAGACTCTCAAACCCCCTCCCTATCATGGATTGATCAAGGGAAGTGGTTGACAATAACTCTTGAACTATTTTCATCACGAACAAGTATGAAACGATTCAAGACTCAAGGGTTCAATGAACGTCCGATTGAACCCAAACCAAGTTATTATCTTGCATCATTTTACTTCAAATTTTATTACTCCATTTTAATTACCAACCATTCCTTAGTAAATTAAGTCCATAGGTGAGCTTTAAGTCCTTTAATGGAAAGATGCATTAAACCAAGAGTTGTTTTAGACATGAGAGAAGTGTCATGCCGTTGGTAATGAACCCCCAAAGGGATTAAACCATTAAGCATAAGATCTCAATCTCAAGCTTAAAATAAGCAACTAGTTTGAACCAACTTTCAAAGCAAAGCAAATGCCAAGAAAGGAGGGAGGTTGCAGAGATGATTAAAAGTGAAAACAAGTATGGAAAACCATAAACACATGCTATCAACTCAAATAGGTTGGTGGCTAAGGCCTAAACCACCAAATCTATGAGAACAATTACACTACAAGCATGAAATACAAAGCTCAAATGCAACAAGTAGCTAAAAACAATCCTAAAATAGTGCTAAATTAGTCCTAAAATATGCTGGAATTAAAACAAAAATAGCTAGAGAACAATAAGCTAAAACATGGAGCATGTTAGGCTAGTAAGCAAGACATAAGGAGGGGAGGCTACCCTCTCCAATTTTGGACATCAAAACAACATTTTAGCCACTGAAATAACTTTGAAAATCAGTGTTTAAAAGCTCAAAAAAAGATAGCGTAAAGGTGGGAAACACAAGGGTATAGGCTAGAAAAGCAAGGTGGAAAGAGAGGTAAACCACCCCTCCACCCTTTAAGGCCTTAAACCATAAGTTTCAACCCAAAAGTACAGAGCTTACACAGCCCAAAAAACAATAGAAAAATAGTAGGAAAAGAAGTAAACAAAGCAAGGAAACAAATTAAGCCTTATAAATCTTAAAGAGGAGAGCACTTCCAAGCAACAATTCAACACAAACACATCCTCAAGAGCTCAAAAAGGACTCAAAAGTACCTTACCTCAAAGATGGTAAGGTTTGGTTTAGAGTGTATAGGCAAAGGTTTAAGAAACTTGCAAGAGAGAGAGAGAGAGAGAGAAAATAATTTGCTTCAAAATTTTCTAACCTCTAAAGCAAGAGGGAAGGTCCTCTATATATAGAAAACCATCACACTCCCTCAGAAATATCATTACATACACGTATAAGAAGGTACATGCATCTGTGCCAACAGCTGGCACAATTGGCAGAAAAATATCTGCAAAACACACTTGTGGCCGGCAGCCAAAAGTTGTGGCCGACAGCCAATAGCAGTGGCCGGCAGGCCACAAGAGGTTGCAGGCTTGAAAAACTCTGGTTTTTGTCCAAAAACTAAGGCAACAGGTGTGTAGGGTTTGAAGGCTCAAAACTGTAGCATTCCGCCAAGGACTTCGAGCACTTGACAATCATATACACTCATCATTAGGTGTGCAAGTGGTGACGTCCGAGTCGTAAAGGTGGTCCAAAATGGGGTGTCTACACATATGCATTTTAACAACTTTAAATTTTGAAAAAAAAAATTATCATTTTGAACTTCAATTATCATATAATATTTTCATTTATATAATAATATAAATAAGGATAGGTAATAGATAGATTAAAATTAATTATAAATATAGCTATATTTGAAAGGATATGGTTTTGTATAGCTATATTTTAAATTCTAAAATTTATTTTTTAATTTTCTATATAAAAAGATTCAAAATTTTAAAGTACATATGATTTTTTTCTAAAACATATGAACTCATAGTGGAGTAGAGAGAATGTAACACCCCCAAAATATTAACCTAGGGAAAGCTCATAAATACCCAACATCAAGATCATATTCCGATTCAATAACTTTCATTACCATAGTTGTACAAGGACTGTATATGTAGTCTCTTTACTAACTTCATCATCATCATCAAATCTCTATGTTTCATATTCAATGCATTACGAAAACTTACAAAAGTAATCCACATGCAATATACATTCAACATCACCTATCATATGAATCTATAGCATGTGGTGTCATAAGTCAAGTACAAAATAATGCTCTCAAGGCTACAAATTCCAAAGCTTAAACCCGGTTACACAAAAGTAGTTATCAAACCTATACATATAAAGCCCTTGGCTTATCAAAATAATTGCAACAAAAAGGAAAGAGCCTTGTACTCTCAAAACACAATCCACGCCTTTAATTTGGCGAGATCACCACATCATTTCCTGCATAAAATCCCATAGGGTGAGCACAAAGTCTAGTAGGAAAACCTTAACAAAGTATATACATTTTTACAAAGTCTCATGAGATGAATACATATGCCATGTTATGCTCATAATATTTTTCGTGTTCTTTTGGAAATCTTGTGCACAATGCCAATTTCGAAACACAATGATCCAACAATCTCAATATAATTTTCAAAGGGTGGTAAATACAACTCAGGTGATCCCTAGATTGGTGTCTGCAAGTAGGCATATCAAGCACTACTAATCCCCACTTTACCGGTCTCTCACCAGAAGGCACATGGTACCTCATCCGCGCGTGTTTTTGGTCTTTCACCATGGACACTCAGGCCAACTTAACCAATACCAAAACTACACCCCCTATGCAGACTTACCAACGTATTTAGCCCAAAACGATTCACAATGACTTTGTTTCACAAAACATTTCTTTTCTCAAAGCCATAATTCTCAAATTCTATTTGAATTCAATAATGTCAATAATAAAATGGAATGTCCATGCAACATGTATCAATGCATAATATAAATTTCCATTTTTCCTTTCAATTTCATCACACAATCTTCCATTGTGATCACAATTTTCATATCTCTACTCAATGTAACATCATAATACATATTACAAGAGATAATATAACAACATCACTATTCTTAGATTTTTCACATATTAATCATCATTTATGAAATGTAGCCTTTCCAAGACAAACAACAACAAGCTATTCCTCAAGCTTCCCAAACCAACAATTCTCATTTTCTTATGAAATTTCCTCATTATACATAATCATGGAAATTTTCTCAATCATACATTCATCATAATACTTATCAAGTATCAAATTCATAACACCTTAACTTATTCTCAAAAAGTCCCAAATTTCTACGGTTTTTCACAAAACTAGGTTCCTTGTCATTTTTGAAAGAGTTTCCAAGACAACACTCCTTTTTAACAATATAGCTCATATCCTCAAGAGTTATTAGAAAACATTGAGAAAATTCACTTTTGAAATCATCAAGACTCATGAGCCAAAATCAAAAGTTTAATACAACAAGAGAAAGTTTCAAAATCAACATAAACTTGCAAAAATGTATATATAACTCAAAGAAAATTCTTACCTTAAGCTTGGAAGGAGAAGATGAGAAGAACCCTAAAAATGAAATTTGAAGAAAACACAATCCAATCGGTAAGAACGTAGCCCTTGTCATCCTCTTCGATTTGGTGTAAAAAGCCCTCTCAAATTCTTGGTAGATTTTGTTAAATCTTAGAGAGAAGTTTGGATTTGGGTGTGTTTAGAGGAAAGATGAGTATAAAGAGAGAGAGAGAGAGAGAGAGAGAGAGAGAGAGAGATGAGAAAAAGTGTATTCAACACATTTTGGCATCAGTTTTGAGGAGAAAGAGTACAAAATTTGAGACATGCGCTTCGAGACAGATACGCCGAAATCCACACGTGCGGTTTCAATTCCGCATGAACGAAATCCCAAATCCACACGAGCAGTTTGGCATTGCTCTTCACAAGCAAATTGATGTAGGGGCAAGCCCAGAAATTCACCAAAAATCTGCTCCTGCGGTTTCCCATTCTGTATGAGTGGAAACGTTGCCCAAAAAACCCCCTTTCCTGAGTGATTCCACATGAGTGGTTTTGCCAGCCAAAGCCAAAAATTGATTTCACCCTCAGAACAAGTTTTAAGACCCAAAATTCAAAATTTTCAACTAGGAAACATTAATAGAGGTTAAGTAAGGGTAGAATTTAAATCCCAAAGACTCAATACGATAAATATAACGTCGAAAATAAAAGAAACCAATAGATTAAGCAATAATAGACAAGTCAAAAGACTTGGGACATCACAACCACCCTCACTTAGGAAATTTTGCCCCCGAAATTTAGTCAAACCATTCACCAACAAGTTCAACAAGAACAGTAACAACTCAACAATTAAAAGACTACAAGCGATAATAACCACGCTAATAACAACAACGAATCGATAATAACAACTCAACAATGACATAGAGATTTCAATCTCATCAATATTTCACCATTATCATCATAGTTTCCATGGACCATAGCAACAATATTAACAACAACCAACTTGATAAGTATACGCATGAAATTTTCAACAACAATTGTGACAATGCCATAACAATCTCATGCTTGAAACAACAACAATCATAATAACAAGTGGTTAACAATCTACACCTCATTCTCAAACGCTAGAGTATATTACAAATTAGAACAAATTACATGTTCTCAAATAAATCCGGATACTTGGAACGGACTTCCACCTCCCATTCCCACGTTGCCTTCTCAACCCCATGGTGTCTCCACAACACTTTCACTAATGGTATAGTCTTGCCCCTCAACACTTGTTCTCGGACATCTAAATTTTGGACCGGTCATTCTTCAAATAAGGCATCTTCATTTACCTCCAAGTCAACCTAATCAAGCACATGTGAAGAGTCGGGTTCATACTTCCTAAGTATAAATATATGGAACACATCATGAGCTCCCGAAGTTGTGGCGGTAAAGCCAAACGGTATCCCACTTTCCCAATCCGTTCTAAAATCTTAAAAGGTCTAATAGACCTTGGAGAAAATTTCTTACTCTTTCCAAATCTCATCGAACCCCATCTCAGCGAAATCGTAAGAAACACATGGTCACCAACCTCGAAGGATAGAGGTCGTCTTCTCTTATCGGCATAACTCTTTTGTCGGCTTTGAGCCGTAACTAACCTCTTTCGGATGAGAGAAACTTTCTTGGTTGTCTCTTGGACTAACTCTAGACCCAACAATGGTGCATCACCCACTTCAGCCCAAAAAATCGGTGATCTACAAGGTCGGCCACACAAGGCCTCAAACGGTGCCATCTCAATACTTGCATGATAACTATTGTTATAGGAAAACTCAATCAACGATAGGTGCCTCTCCCATGACCACTTGAAATCAAGGACACAAGCTCTAAGCATGTCCTCCAAAATCTGGATAGTACGTTCCGACTGCCCGTCGGTTTGAGGATGATACGCTGTGCTAAAAGTCAGCTTAGTTCCCAATTTCTCTTGAAGGCTTTGCCACAAACGGGCTGTGAAGCGAGGATCTCTATCTGAAACAATGGTCACCGGGAACCCATGAAGTCGGACTATCTCTCAAATGTACAACTCTGCCAAATAATCAACTGAGTCACTGGTACGCATTGGAATGAAGTGTGTGGACTTAGTCAACCTATCAACAACCACTCAAATAACATCATTACTCCATTGTGTTCTCGAAATTCCAGCTACAAAATCCATGGTAACATGCTCGCATTTCCACTCGACTATAAGTAAGGGTTATAGCAAACCCGCTAGCTTTTGGTGCTTGGCCTTCACTTGTTGGCGGCTAAGATCATAGTACATTTTCGTGCCTCCCGGATGTACCACAAGGCGCGAATGATGAAATTCTCAGAGTACTTCATCTCTACAAGACTCCAGCACAAACAAACGATCTAAGTATCTCACACTCGAGTCCGAGTGGACGTTCAAACCCTTATCTTCCTTTCCATTGGAGATTCTTTCACGAATTGCTTCTACTTTAAGGTCACCCTACTGTGCCTATATGATTTTACTAATCAATGTGGGTTGTGCAATTAAAGTAAATAAAGTAGCACCCTCACTAGACTCGCCAAAATGCAAGTCAAACTCGCCAATATCGCCCAACATATCTCATTCTCGAATGGCTATACTTACCATAGTACTGACAAATTTTTGACTCAAGGCATTGGCCACAACATTGGCCTTCCTGGATGATAGTGTAACTCAAAGTCATAATCCTACATAAATTTTATCCACCTCTGTTGGCGTAAATTCAAATCTTTTTAGGAAAACAAATATTTTAGACTCTTATGATCGGAGAAAATACTTCTCACTGTAAATAATGCCTCCAAATCTTTAAAACAAAAATTACTGCCGTTAGTTCTAAGTCATGGGTACGGTATTTCTTTTCATGAGTCTTCAATTGTCGTGAACCACAAGCCACAACCTTTCCTTCTTGCATTAACACACAACCAAGTCCGTCTTGGGATGCATCATAATACACGGTATAACCCAAGCCCTTTTCTGGAATTATCAAATCAGGTGCTTTAATCAATCTAGTTTTAAGCTCTTGGAATGACTTCTACAAGTCTCATTTTACACAAATTTGATACCCTTTGTAGCCGGTTTCTCGTGCTCCTTGAAAGGGTTAGTCTTTTTGAAAACGATAGCCCTACAGTTCGGACTCCTATGGTTCTGAATCTGGTTTTCACAAGTGCAATATGAAATAGAAAAATACAAAAGAGTCCAAATCTGACAAACCTTTTGGAAAATTGATTTACAATAAGAAATATAAAAAATGGACTGCATTGCTAGATTTTAGAGTTGCCACCTAAATATTTTTTGGAAATTTAGAAAACCCGTAACTTGTGTCAAAGGCCACTTGTCCGTCATCACCATAGTATCTCGGCTCAGGAACTTAGGTATGAGAGAGGAAGGTCATGAATTGAGCACCCCACTCACCCGATCAAAGATCAGCCTCTACTAATCATGATGTGATTTTATATACATTATATGATCTTGTTTCAATTATTATGCTAGCTTTACTATGTGATGCACACAAGTATAGACTAATTTCACCCACTTTGGAACGATTTGATTTCATGTTTGTTTTAAATATGTACCACTTGAAAAAGTAATCTCATTTGTACATTAATCAAAATCATCCAACTTAAGGGAACTAGCCTCCATCCACAGGCATTCAAGAGATATATCAACTAAGCACTTAACCTCATGGTAAACATGCTTGATATGGTAACACCAACATATATACAATATGGTAAAGCAAGAAATGCTCACCTAGTACTCCAAGGCAAGCTAAAGAAAACTAAAATAATAAGAAGAAATGCATTCTCCTGAACAATGCAATATGACTAATGCAACACATACAATATGCAAATAATAATGTAGACACCCCATTTTTGACCGTTCTCAAGACTTGGACGTCACCGTTTGAACACTCGGTGATCATCCTTGTTTGTGTTCGTCTTGAGTTCCCGGAGGCCTCGGCTACGCGCCTTGCCTCAGGATCTCTCGAGTCGACTGTTTTGTGTCTGGTTTTGTACCAAGAGCTTGTGGATGTGTTCTTGAGGGAAAGGGATGGCCTGTCGACCAAGCCTCCTGCCCACCGACCACCTTGCTTTTCAATCGGCCAAATGTGATGGTCGGCCGGCCAGTTTTACTGCCGGTCGGCCACTTTGATGGCCGGTCGGCCAAGTGTGGTTTTCAACAGATATCTCTGTAGACAGCTGGCACAACTGTCATTCTAGGCCATACCCCAGCCCATACCTGGACGTGGGTGTTCTGAGGAGCTGCAGATTGATATATATCTATTTCAATCAAGCTCTCTCAAGAAAAAGAAGAAAAAAAAACAAAAAAAGAAAAAAGGAGGAGATACAACTTTGAGCAAAAAAAAAATATCTCTCTCTACATTTTCTGCCTCTCTCTCTAAGGTTTAGGGCTTGTTTGTGCTCAAAAGTGCATTTTCTTTGCACTTTTGCACACAAACACCTAGTTCTCTACTCCCTTTATTGAGCTGAGGTCCTTGGAGGTGATTTTTGGGGTGATTTGAAGCCTTTTTTTGGTCCAAAAGTTGCTGATTTGCTGCTGTGCTTCAAGGGTGAGCTTTTTACCTCTTTTAAGCCTTGTTTTCATAGCTTGTTTTGCCATATTAGCATGTTGTTTTAGACTTACCTCTCAACTAAAAAAAGTCTTGTTTTTAAGTCCCTAACATGTTTGTTTGAGGTCATTTTGGTGTTGGGGGTGATCTACCCCCTTTTGAGCTTTGTTTTGCCTTGTTTTGGGCCACTTTTGTTGACCTCCGAGCTGGTCTTTTCCTGGCCTTTTAACCACTGAATTCTAGAGGAATTTCAGTGGTGGGATGGGGTTTTGAGGTCCCAAATGGGTGGGGGTTGTACCCCCTCCCTTGCTTTTGTCGGTTTGTGTTAATGGCTCACCAAATGAGCATGTGTTTCCATCTTCTTGAGCCCTTGTTTGAGCATGTTTTTGTGACTTTTTAGACCTACCTTGACTCTGTTTTTTCTTGGTTTGGTCACCCCTTGCATGCTTCTAATACTTGTAGTGTAATCCTACTTGAGGCTCACCAAAGTGACATGTTTCTCAAGCATGATTTGGCTCCTCTTCAGCATGTTTTTGGTAATATTTTGGCATGTCATAACCCTGTTTTGCATTGGTTCAGACACCTCTTGCATGCTCCATGTACTTGTAGTGCAATCCTCTCTCTAGCCTTAATGTGTATCATGTGTTTAGACCATCATTCTAGCATATTTTGGCTTAGCTCTGAGAAGATTTTGTCCATGTTTTGCCATGCTTGAGCTCTGTTTTGGGTTGGTTAGAGCATCCCTCATTTTCTTCTTGCACTTGTAGTGTAAATCATGCTTATTGGCCTACTTTGCTTGACATTTTACCCTTTCATTCTAGCATGTATTGCTTGTGTTTAAGCATGGTTGTGGCATTGTTATGGCAGGCTTAGGGACTGTTTTGAGGCATCCTTGGTCACATGACATTGCTGCATGCTTGTTGAATAGTTCACGGTTTGCATAATATGACATGCTCATGTTGCATTAGTCTTGCTTGCATGTTTGCATCCCATCCCTCTTGATCAAACATGATGGAGGTTGGGGCCCCTTTGTATGTTTTGTGTGCATTTCATTTTACATTGAAATTGCATACTTGGCCTTTTGGGCCATCATGCATCAAAATGCGCAATTGATGCCCCGAGGGTCGAGGGCCACGCTCCCTTGAGTCCATAACATGATAGGGAGTGTGTCCATGCATACATTTGCTTGAAAATTCCATGCCATACACTACTTTCCCTCTGCTGCTGTCAACTGCAGGTTTCAGCAGGAATATTTGGCTGGCCGGCAGTGTTGAGTGCCGACCGGCAAAGAATGTTTGGCCGAGAGCACAATATTTAGCCGATGAGAGTATTCCCATGGCCGGTAGTATATTCTTTTGGCCGGTAACATTCCACAACGCTCAAGGAGCAGTTCTGGGGACTTTCAGAATTTTTAGAGGGGTAAGGCAATATAAACCGAGGCAATAGTGCTATGGCAGCGAGTTTCCGGGCGAGACGAGTCAAGCATGCATCATTCACGCATCCCGAGACAGGGCTGTGGCCACATTCTTTCTGCATTTAATTTGTTAATTAATTAGGAATTCTGTAATAATTAATTTAGTATTATTTATTCGGACTGTAATATTTATTCGGACCCTCCGAGTGAGGGAAATTGTGTAATAAGTGTGCGTGAGTGTGTGTATGTCTCCCAACCCCACGTCTTTCTTCCCTTTTATTTACTAGCTTTCGATGGTTAGTCTAGGGCATGCTTCAATTAGCATATAGTATGATAGCATGTTTGCATCCATTCATTCGTCTTACATGCACCGGGCTCGGTATATCATACTAACTGCACTTGTATTTCAATTCCAAGTTGAATACATGTTTAGTTGCAGCATTTTCACATGCCATCTTTAGGATAGCCGAGCCTATTGTAGTTGCATCTTGCATGTGTTGCATTAGCCATCTCAACATGAGCTAGGATCATGCACATGATTACTAACTAGCTTCTGTTCTGGCTTGGAGTACTCGGTAAGCATTTATGCTTTAGCATACCGCATGCGTGTGAGTGTTGCCATAATAGCATGATTACCATGAGGCTAGCTGTTTATGTGATATAACGGCTTGAATGCCTGTGGATGGAGGTTGAATTAACTAAATTGGGATAATGCATTAAAACTGTGAGTTTTAAGCCCACTAGATAGTGGCAAAATCATCTTTTCTAAGGCCCACCTGAGGGTGGCGAAATCTACATTTTTAGCCTACTTGCGAGTAGCAAACCATTTTCAAAACAAGCATGAAATGTTTTGTTCCAATTTAGGCGATTTGGTCTATACTTGTTTGCTGTGCGCATAACATAGTAATTCTAGGCTAATAACCGGAATAAGAACACATAACGTTTTCAAAAATAGATATCATGGTTAGTAGAGACCGATCTTCGAATCGGGCGAGAGGGGTGCTCATAGCTGACCTTCCCCAATTGTACCCAAGTTCCCGAGCTGAGGCAACTTTGGTGATGACGGACACGTGGCCTTAGGCAAACGAGTCAGGGTTTCCTAAATTTCCCAAAATAAAATATTTAGGTGGCGACTCTGTATCTGGCAAAGCAGCCCATGTTTGGCACTTCTTTCAGACAAATTTGTTTTCAAAAACGATTTGCCAGATTTGGACTCTTTGATGATTCATCGGTCTTGCATTGCACTTTGCGAGATTAGATACAGGACCGTGACACAAATTGAGTCCGAACTGTAGCATGAGGCCTGAGGGCGCGTCTACAGTTTCTGGCGACTCTGCTAGGGAATCTTAGAGACCTTGACTCGAACTCATGATATCCTGTTTTGATTTCATTTATGTGTCTCTTTGCATTGCATGTGCATTGGTGCGCCTAGGACACCGTGTTTGCCATCTGCCATTCCTGAATGGTTTGCCGGAGGCTTGACTTTGTCAAAGCATGCCATAAGGCTGACCGGTTGTGGGCTCTGACAATATGGGAACACAAACCCCGGTTTTACTAGGGCACCCTGTTCGACCATTCAACCTAGTGCATATCGAAATCCATAATGACTATTCCAAACTAGGACAGGTTACTTACCCGATGTTAGGTTGTTTGAAAACTACTGCGTGCATAGTGAAACCCTAGCTCCTGACAAAAATAGGACAGGAAAACCCTACCTCTCCATAGGCGTGTTTTGGCTCTCACTTGCTTGTTATGTGCTTTTAGAGTGCGTCTTTACAGGGAATGCATGTATCAGTTTACAAGTTTGAGTATCAGGCCTGTGGGCACCGGGATTAGTATTTGGGAAATCAGTTTTACCTGAGGGTATTAGTTTATAGGCAGAATCTTGGACAGAATTCAGTAGAGAGCACAGTTATTCGGCTGCTCATATCTGTTTTGGTGAAATCACGCTAAGATACTGCATGTTTTCTCTTTTGCCAGGGCGTAGTCTTGGAACCATAGCTTCAGAAGGCTCCAATATTCCCCGAGGTTCATCAGACTTGTGCTGATAGACTTTGTCAGGTCAGAGATTCAGTTCAAGGGCAAATCAGTGTTCCTCCGCCAGAGGTAGGGTAAAAGGGCCAGTCAAGCACAGATCACCAGTTCAACAGTTACCAGATCAGTGGCCCATATCCACCCCACTAGTGAATAGTCAGGCTGAGGCCTTAGTTTTTATCAGTTTTTAGTCACTCCACCAGTCAGTCAGCCAGAACAGCAGAACATGGCAGGGATGGAGGAAATAATGCGTCAACTCTAAGAAAGCATAAAACTCATACAGCAAGACGCTGCCCGCCAGACGAAATTTGCCAAACAGCAAGCTGCAATCATGGCCCAGCAGGCTGAGTTAATCACCAGGCTGCAACAGTAAAATGGAGCATCTGCTTCGCATCAAGCTCCTCCCTCACCAGGAGCTCCAACACTTGGGGAGACACCAAATGTCCAGGAAGGTACGGACATTCCGACGGGGCTGGCTCCGCCCCCAATCCTACCCCAATTATCCAAAACACCCACCAACCTGCCGGATTCTCTCTTTGAGTCAGAGGTGGACCCCACAACATTGAAGGTGAGCAAGCTTGAAAAGCTGTTCAAGAAATCTCAGGGCGTTAAGTCCATCCCGGACATTGAGGATGTGTATACCGACGTGGCTGTGACGCTGCCGGATAGGTTCAAAATGCCGCAAATTGATCGCTTCGACAGATCTGGGGACCCCATGGTGCATCTCCGGCTATTTTCAGGTATACTACGGCTAATGGGCCTCACCAGACCACAAAAGCTTTCACTATTCGGCCGGACCCTCTCAGGTGTGGCCGCTATCTGGTATGCGAAGTTAGAGGATGATGTTAAGCGGAGTTGGGATGAAATGGCCGAGGCCTTTGTCGCACAATACTCTTATAATACCCAAATCGAGATTACGACCCGAGATCTCGAAACAACAAGACAGGAGCCTAAGGAGAGCTTCTCGGATTTCGTAACTCGGTGGAGGGCGGAGGCTTCGATGATGACCCTGAGGCCTACCGACAAAGACCAAATCAGGATGATTGTGCGCAATCTCCAGCCAAAACTGATGCAGAAAATGATTGTTATCCCCTTCCCTACCTTTTCAGATTTACATGAGATGGGGGTATAAATTGAGGATGCTATTAAGTAGGGCCTCATTGACCAGGAGAAGAAGCAGCCCAGGAGGGAGTTTTCCCGCAATTCGAATGCGACCACCAGCGGTGATACAGCTGCAAGATCTTCTGAAGTGGGCATGGTCACCACCACCACATCAAAAACAGCTACCCCATTCACCGGTGTGTCCGGAAGTAGCTCACAGAAAACCAAATATCCACCTCGAGTTAAGAGGGTTTTTACCCCACTTTATATGCCTTTGTCAAAGGCTCTAGAGGCCTTACTTCGGAAGGGATATCTGAAACCATTGGAACAACGACCTCTACCCGATCCTATCCCTCCAAAGCATGACCACACTAAATACTGTGCCTACCATCAACAAACCGGTCATGACACTGACAGTTACTTTCGTCTTCGCCACGATGTATAAGATCTGTTTGACAACAAGGTCATCGCCGCACCAGCTCAGCAAAGTCTATCGGCACTTGATTAGTGAACTTGTGGGGGATAATGTGATGTGATCAAGGGATGAACCACCTGCGGGCGGCGCTCAGTTTACTCCCGATGTGGCGTATGGCACGCACTGTTTTGAGCATTTGTGAATGCTAGTTTTTGTACTTTTTGACTTGGGTATTGGGTCAGTCTTGTTATTTTGTATATAGTCAGTCTTTTTGTACTGAGTCAGTCGGGTCTGTCGTGTTGTATCGAGTCAGTCCTGTTTTGTTAGAATCGGGTGATTTCGGGGGTGTTACCTCGGACATCAATTGCTTGTTTTGTGTTTGTCTTTTTGTTTTCTTTTGAGTTTGTTTCTACCTTGGGGCCAGTAATGCCAACAGATTTTGAATGAAACAGCAGTGATTTTCACACCCTTGTGTTTGCTTCTGCCTTGCGCCAGTTGTGCCAGAAGTTTGAATGAAACGGCAGTACTTTTTACCTGCTCTACTGTGCCTTGAAATCATTGTATTGACCTAAGCTTTTCAAAACTTTTTCTAACACTGCGGTGAAAACAAAGAGGAAGGAATTCCTCGGGTTTTGCAAAAATTTGATCAATTGAGAGAAAGAGAGGCATGCTAAGCCCTTAATGAATGAGATCACGCTTGTTAATGTGAGTACTGAGAAGGATCCTGGGTTGATCCATATTGGTTCTACATTGTCTTCAGCGCGAGCGACCAGTCGCTTCCTTAAAAGATTTCAAAAAATGTTTTGCGCGGTCCTGCGAAGACCTGTGTGGAATCGCTCTTGAGATTGTGCAGCTTAGCATCGCTCTCAGTCTCGAGACTCGACCCCTTGCTTTCGAACCTTGAACTTAGATTCAGAATGTTCAACAGTTAACCACCATGAAAGGCCCGTGTGGCCGAATCAGAAGCAGCCCTCGAACTAGGGGCAGGAAAGTTAGATCAAGAAGATCAGATGTCATCAAAAGGAGCTTGCAAAGCTAGATCAGAAGCACCCCTCGAACTAGGGGCAAAAGATGCCAGATTGTGCTCAAAGAGCCGAAGATGGATCATTCCACAAATCAATGAAGATCGGCAAGAATGCCAAACCCCAGAAGGGAGGAAAGAAGAAGACATTGCTAAAGGACAACCGAGTTCCCATCCACAACACTAGGGGAAAATTCACCCTCCATTGGATGGACTTGTACATCGTTAGGGAACGACAGCCATTCTCTTGGATTCAGATGATTTCAGGATCTCAAAACCATTTGACATGGACAAAGCTACACTTTTACCCTTGAGAGGCTCGCTGGGCCGAAAACCCGGAAGGGCGACCCAGGCAAAAGTTAGAGCAAGAAAAAGAAGAAAAGCGAACAAAGAAAAAGAAGAGAAAAGAAAGGAAAAAAAATGAAGAAAATAAAAAGAAAAGATGAAAAAGAAAAGAAAAGAACAAAAAGAATTGAAAAGAAGAAAAACAGAGCTCGCAAGGTTGAAAACCTGGAAGGGCGGCCTTGGCAAAAGTTAGAGCGCAAAAAAGGAGAGGTTAATACCCGAGTGTACCTTACCCCCGAACTACGTAAGGCTTGATTCCCATCATTGGGATACGTAGGCAACTTCATCCCGAAGTCCAGCCATAAAACACTTCAAATTCGATTGTGTCCATGTATTGGTTTTGGTCATCTTTGCCTTCTCTGTGTCCGAGAGTTCGGTTGTGATCGACACTCTGAGGACTGATTACAATGCGCTGTGATGCTATCCAAACAAGGGGCAACTTTCCGTTGCCGTACACTATGCCGTAGTGCTATTCAAACAAGGGGCAACTTTCCGTTGCCATGTAATATCCTTCAGACAAGGGGCAATTTTCCATTGTTTATGGGTCCGAGGTCGTGCATCTCAAGAGTAGGTTCCGTGCTCGTTGAGCAGTGGTCGTTTGCGAAAATAGTTTTTGAGAATTTTTACTGAGGTTGACTAATTTTCTCAAAAAGTATTTCATTTTTCAAAACTAGACCACTTCTTGGACCCATAAAAGGAAAATTTTCAGTACTCATAGCCTGACTTGCATGATTTTAAATCAGAAAATTGAACAAGCATGTTAATCTAACTCCCATGTTGGTCAAAATTGTTTTAACAGAAAGCCAAAAACAAAAAATGGTCAAAATGATGAACTAGGGGCACAGTTGAGTCAGGTGTTCTGTCTTTTCCCCATTGTCAACACACTTGCTAGAAAGGGCACTCTATCTGCCAGAAAGGGCATTCTACCTGCCAGAAAGGGGGACCACTAAAGCTGACCACAAAAGGGCAGAAAGCTCTCACCTCCTCCAAGCAACGAGGTATCAAGCCAAGTGCGAAGCACGAACTGGAATGGATCAAGATATCCCACTCCCTCATATGGACAGATCTAACCATGTCCAAACTCCCCGACAGAGCATCATCAACCGATGTTAGCTGCAGATTTGCTACACATCTTGTTGTAGCACAACCCCTCTATGGGAGAAACTCACTGTTGTGAGCAGAAGAAAGAGGATCTAGCAGGATGCTAACGGCATGAGCCCGTAACTTCCTGTTCATCCATCAACCACCCAGGGGAGGGATAAAAAATGAGAGATTGAAGAATAGAGAGATGTGCGATGAGAGAAAAAGTGAGAAAAGGGCTTTTTCAGAAAAATAGAGATTGAGTGCCAGAGTGATGTGAGAATCACAAATGAGAAAGGGTAGGAACCAATACCCGAAGAGACTGGCTCCTCGCGAACTGAGAGGTCTCTCATCTTTGTAACACGTCTGTGTGTCGTGTCTCTTGTTTTTTGGTTTGTTTCGATTCTTGTTTTGAGTCGTTTCAAGTGTCTGTGTTTGTGTTTAGGTTGTTTACCTTTTGTCTTTCGTTGTTGAGTCGTTTTGACTGTGGTCAGTTGTAGGCTCGATACCCAATTGAGAACTTCTCTCACTTTCAAAAAAATCGTTTTGTGCTTAGAGTGCCGTGTCGTTCTCTGCATTTGTGCAAAACAAGATTTTGTTCTTTCAAAAACTGCAGGGTTCAACCCAGGTCACGTGAGAACAGTAAAACCAGGACCTATCTGAAGCTACATGGGTTTCGGACTGCAAAGCAAAAAAAAGAGGAAATGTCGAGCATCTGAGTTTGTTTTAACTTCAGTGAGTTCTGAGATTGCATTCCATGTGTACCTCTTCAGGTCTTGCCAATGCTCCGAAGTATGAGTGTGCCTCTACCTCAAGCTCAAGATCAAGTCTGCTTCAAGCTAGAATGGCGATCAAAAGTGCTCTCCCTGAGTACCATTCCCTACCAGAGGCATCTCGGCTGTGTTCGCAATGAGTTCCTAGGAGACCAACTGCGACGGTGGAAACTAGAGTTCGAATGGCTGCTGTCTAGAACGCAAAGGTTCGGGATTTCCGAGACTAAAGTCTGGTTTAAATACCCAGGGGTGTATCTCCGACTTAAAATCTGTATGGAAGCCTCATAGGTTGAGATAGCATGTATGCACCTCAATTCTGGATACCGAACCAACCTAGTCTGTCACCCTGTTGGAGAATAGGAAAAGTTGTGAATATGATCAGGAAGAAAGGCAGCATCCAAAGTGTTCTACGTGAAGAACCATTGTCAGTATTCCAGAGCCTTTGTACTGTCAGTTGAAGGTAAGTGTTCGAAGAGCACGAGGGGAAATCCCCATCAGAGTAGAGCGGTTCATCGCCACTCACCCCATGAGGTGCTTTCTAAAGCGCCATTATGCTTGTTTATCACGTTCCTTAAACATCATGCATTGTATTGCATTGTATCTATCAAGTTTCTTTCTCATTCATGCACGATATTGTATGTACGGTTCATTCAAAGAAGTTCTGTTTGAGATCATTTATTCAGTGTATCAATCACACTTCATTTACTCAGTGCATCAATCACACTTCACTTTCTTCATTTACTTAGTGTATCAATCACACTTCACTTCCTTCATTCGCTTAGTGTATCAATCACACTTCATTTATTTAGTGTATCAATCACACTCTCTTCACTTAGTGTGTCAATTACATCTCTTTCATTTTCTGTGTTTATCACACACATTCTCATTTTTTGTATCAATCACACTTTACTCAGTTTGTGTATCGATCACACTCCACTTCATTCACTTTTGTGTATCCATCACACACATTCTCATTTTGTGTATCTACTATGCACATATTCACTTTAGTGTATCTATCACATACATTCTCCTTTAGTGTATCCATCACACTTGTTCACTAAGTGCATCTATCACACTTCGTGTTCACATTTATAATATCAATCATACTCTGTTCACATAGTGCATCTATCACACTTTGTGTTCATTTTCAGTATATCTATCATAGTTTGTTCACTTAGTGCATCTATCACATTTCGTGTTCACCTTTTGTGTATCTATCACACTTGTTCACTAAGTGCATCTATCACACTTCGTGTTCACCTTTAGTGTATCCATCACACTTGTTCACTAAGTGCATCTATCACACTTCGTGTTCACCTTTTGTGTATCCATCACACTTGTTCATTAAGTGCATTTATCACACTTCGTGTTCACCTTTAGTGTATCCATCGCACTTGTTCACACTTCGTGTTCACATTTAGTATATCAATCATACTCTGTTCACATAGTGCATCTATCACACTTTGTGTTCATTTTCAGTATATCAATCATACTCCATTCACTAAGTGCATCTATCACTTCGTGTTCACATTTAGTATATCAATCATACTCTGTTCACTAAGTGCATCTATCACACTTTGTGTTCATTTTCAGTATATCAATCATACTCTGTTCACTAAGAGCATCTATCACACTTCGTGTTCACATTTATTATATCAATCATACTATGTTCACATAGTGCATCTATCACACTTTGTGTTCATTTTTAGTATATCTATCATACTCTGTTCACTTAGTGCATCTATCACACCTTGCGTTCACCCTTTGTGTATCTATCACACGTGCTTACTCACTTTGTGTATCTATCACACGTTCGCTTTGTGTATCTATTACACATGCACACTGTATTCGCAGTGAGAATTGCATAATTCTCTTACATCCTTTATGTACTGTAGTGTAGTTTGGTGTATGCTAGCTTAAAACTGTCGCATGTTATGCTTCGTTACAGCTTTCTTTGCATGATCATAAGTTCTGTTCGGCTCCTTGCATTGTCTTTTGCATTTTGCCCCGGCCTGCGGGCGCATACCTTTGTTGTTTTGTATGTTTGTCTATGTCTTCGGCCTTGTCAAAAATGGGTCGTCTCCGGGCTTTGACATTCACTCCCGTCATCTTATGACTTCCGAGTTTTGTCAAAGAGGGGCAACTGTAGATACCCCATTTTTGACCGTCCTCAAGACTTGGACGTCACCGTTTGAACACTCGGTGATCATCCTTGTTTGTGTTCGTCTTGAGTTCCCGGAGGCCTCGGCTACGCGCCTTGCCTCAGGATCTCTCGGCTCGACTATTTTGCGTTTGGTTTTGCACCAAGAGCTTGTGGATGTGTTCCTGAGGGAAGGGGATGGCCTGTCGACCAAGCCTCCTGCCCACCGGCCACCTTGCTTTTCAATCGGCCAAATGTGATGGCCGGCCGGCCAGTTTGGCTGCCAGTCGGCCACTTTGATGGCCGGTCAGCCAAGTGTGGTTTTCAACAGATATCTCTGTAGACAGCTGGCACAACTGTCATTCTAGGCCATACCCCAGCCCATACCTGGACGTGGGTGTTCTGAGGAGCTGCAGATTGATATATATCTATATCAATCAAGCTCTCTCAAGAAAAAGAAGAAAAAAAAACAAAAAAAGAAAAAATGAGGAGATACAACTTTGAGCAAAAAAAAAATCTCTCTCTCTCTACATTTTCTGCCTCTCTCTCTAAGGTTTAGGGCTTGTTTGTGCTCAAAAGTGCATTTTCTTTGCACTTTTGCACACAAACACCTAGTTCTCTACTCCCTTTATTGAGCTGAGGTCCTTGGAGGTGATTTTTGGGGTGATTTGAAGCCTTTTTTTGGTCCAAAAGTTGCTGATTTGCTGCTGTGCTTCAAGGGTGAGCTTTTTACCTCTTTTAAGCCTTGTTTTCATAGCTTGTTTTGCCATATTTGCATGCTGTTTTAGACTTACCTCTCAACTAAAAAAAGTCTTGTTTTTAAGTCCCTAACATGTTTGTTTGAGGTCATTTTGGTGTTAGGGGTGATCTACCCCCTTTTGAGCTTTGTTTTGCCTTGTTTTGGGCCACTTTTGTTGACCTTCGAGCTAGTCTTTTCTTGGCCTTTTAACCACTGAATTCTAGAGGAATTTCAATGGTGGGGATGGGGTTTTGAGGTCCCAAATGGGTGGGGGTTGTACCCCCTCCCTTGCTTTTGTCGGTTTGTGTTAATGGCTCACCAAATGAGCTTGTGTTTCCATCTTCTTGAGCCCTTGTTTGAGCATGTTTTTGTGACTTTTTAGACATACCTTGACTCTGTTTTTTCTTGGTTTGGTCACCCCTTGCATGCTTCTAATACTTGTAGTGTAATCCTACTTGAGGCTCACCAACGTGACATGTTTCTCAAGCATGATTTGGCTCCTCTTCAGCATGTTTTTGGTAGTATTTTGGCATGTCATAACCCTGTTTTGCATTGGTTCAGACACCTCTCGTATGCTCCATGTACTTGTAGTGCAATCCTCTCTCTAGCCTTAATGTGTATCATGTGTTTAGACCATCTTTCTAGCATATTTTGGCTTAGCTCTGAGAAGATTTTGTCCATGTTTTGCCATGCTTTAGCTCTATTTTGGGTTGGTTAGAGCATCCCTCATTTTCTTCTTGCACTTGTAGTGTAAATCATGCTTATTGGCCTACTTTGCTTGACATTTTACCCTTTCATTCTAGCATGTATTGCTTGTGTTTAAGCATGGTTTTGGCATTGTTATGGCATGCTTAGGGACTGTTTTGAGGCATCCTTGGTCACATGACATTGTTGCATGCTTGTTGAATAGTTCACGGTTTGCATAATATGACACGCTCATGTTGCATTAGTCTTGCTTGCATGTTTGCATCCCATCCCTCTTGATCAAACATGATGGAGGTTGGGGCCCCTTTGTATGTTTTGTGTGCATTTCATTTTACATTGAAATTGCATACTTGGCCTTTTGGGCCATCATGCATCGAAATGCGCAATTGATGCCCCGAGGGTCGAGGGCCACGCTCTCTTGAGTCCATAACATGATAGAGAGTGTGTCCATGCATACATTTTCTTGAAAATTCCCTGCCATACACTGCTTTCCCTCTGCTGCCGTCAACTGCAGGTTTCAGCTGGAATATTTGGCCGACCGGCAGTGTTGAGTGCTGACCGGCAAAGAATGTTTGGCCGAGAGCACAATATTTAGCCGATGAGAGTATTCCCATGGCCGGTAGTATATTCTTTTGGCCGGTAACATTCCACAACGCTCAAGGAGCAGTTTTGGGGACTTTCAGAATTTTTAGAGGGGCAAGGCAGTATAAACAGAGGCAATAGTGCTATGGTAGCGAGTTTCCGGGCGAGACGAGTCAAGCATGCATCATTCACGCATCCCGAGGCAGGGCTGTGGCCACATTCTTTCTACATTTAATTTGTTAATTAATTAGAAATTCTGTAGTAATTAATTTAGTATTATTTATTCGGACTGTAATATTTATTCGTACCCTCCGAGTGAGGGCAATTGTGTAATAAGTGTGCGTGAGTGTGTGTATGTCTCCCAACCCCACGTCTTTCTTCCCTTTTATTTACTAGCTTTCGATGGTTAGTCTAGGGCATGCTTCAATTAGCATATAGTATGATAGCATGTTGGCATCCATTCATTCGTCTTACATGCACCGGGCTCGGTACATCATACTTACTGCACTTGTATTTCAATTCCAAGTTGAATACCTGTTAGTTGCAGCATTTTCACATGCCATCTTTAGGATAGCCGAGCCTATTGTAGTTGCATCTTGCATGTGTTGCATTAGCCATCTCAACATGAACTAGGATCATGCACATGATTACTAACTAGCTTCTGTTTTGGCTTGGAGTACTCGGTAAGCATTTATGCTTTAGCATACCGCATGCGTGTGAATGTTGCCATAATAGCATGATTACCATGAGGCTAGTTGTTTATGTGATATAACTGCTTGAATGCCTGTGGATGGTGGTTGAATTAACTAAATTGGGATAACGCATTAAAACTGTGAGTTTTAAGCCCACTAGATAGTGGCAAAATCATCTTTTCTAAGGCCCACCTGAGGGTGGCGAAATCTACATTTTTAGCCTACTTGCGAGTAGCAAACCATTTTCAAAACAAGCATGAAATGTTTTGTTCCAATTTAGGCGATTTGGTCTATACTTATTTGCTGTGCGCATAACATAGTAATTCTAGGCTAATAACCGAAATAAGAACACATAACGTTTTCAAAAACAGATATCATGGTTAGTAGAGGCCGATCTTCGAATCGGGCGAGAGGTGGTGCTCATAGCTGACCTTCCCCAATCGTACCCAAGTTCCCAAGCCAAGGCAACTTTGGTGATGACGGATATGTGGCCTTAGGCAAACGAGTCAGGGTTTCCTAAATTTCCCAAAATAAAATATTTAGGTGGCGACTCTGTATCTGGCAAAGCAGTCCATGTTTGGCACTTCTTTAAAAAAAATCGGTTTTCAAAAACGATTTGCCAGATTTGGACTCTTTGATGATTCATCGGTCTTGCATTGCACTCTGCGAGATTAGATACAGGACTGTGACACTAATTGAGTCCGAACTGTAGCATGAGGCCCGAGGGCGCGTCTACAAATAGGCTCGGCTACTAGCATGGCATGTGAGTCAATTCAAGGCATGTGATAAAGCACGTATTCGAGTAAGGAATTTGAAATTGACATTGACTAGTATGATGAGCCAAACCCTTATGCATGCAAAACGAATGGATGTAAATCATGGAAAATGCTAAGGAAAATATGATGCTATGCAAACACGGTAAGCATATAAATAAAAGGGTGAAAGAAATAAGGGTTGGAAGATATACACAATATTAAAATTTTTCCCTCATACAAGAGCATCCGAATGAATGTCCTAATTAACTAATTATTACAATACCGAATTAACTAATTAATTAACTAGCTATTACAAGTTTTGAATGAAGCTACTAATTAATCACAACGTACTACTATTTAAGCATTAATGTGACGGGCCACCGGAAGTGAAGAATGATATATGCATGAATGAAAACATCCGCACAAAAAACTCCTATGTTTTGCTACCAGAAACTATTTTGTTCGCAGCCAGAAAATAATTCTATTTTTGCCTCAACTTCTGCTCTATTCTGTCATGAAAATGACACTGCTTGTAAAACAAAAAGTGGCCGGCCGGCCTTGCAAAGTGGTTGGCAGGATGACATGTTGGCCCGTTGGCCACTATTTTGGGGTTCTGTTCTGCTGGCACAGAATTGAAACATGGCAAAAACAGAGTGTTTCAGGGGATGTTTATCCCTTCTTCCCCTCCCTATCATGAAACTGATCAAAAGAAGAGTAGACTCGATTCACAAGCCATCAATTGTTGCAAGGTTGTTGCATGATGATTTTTGAATCAATTGGACAAAAAGATCAACGAATGAAAATAAAAAAAGACCAACAAGACCTCCTCCCTATCATGGAGTTACCTCAAGAGAAGCGGTAGACATTGATTCTTGCCTCATTATCATCACTAAAAAGTGTGAAATGACTCAAGATTCAATTGGTTCAATATAACGTCCGATTGAACCTAACTCAATTTTATTATCTTGTGCCTCTTTTAGTCCAATTTTAGTAGCCATTTTTATTACTTTTCCATTCTTTAATCATTTTGTCCAAAAGTGATAATTACTTCCACTAATGAAGAGAAATGTCAAACAAGAAGTTGTTCTTGGCATAAGAGAGATGTAATGCCTTGGTGATGAACCTCCGAAGAGATTAAACCATTAAGTATGGAAGGTCTCTTTCTCATGCCTTAAACAACAATCAATTGTTTGAAATAACTCTTAAAAAAAAAAAAACAAGAAATGAGGGAGGTTGCAAAGATGATTATTACAACTGTGAGTATATGTATGAAACCTATGAAATAAGAGCTATCAACTCAAATAGGTTAGTGTCTAAGGCCTAAACCACCAAACTTATGAGGACTTACAATAACACAAGCATAATATTAAAAGCATAAATCAAGTAAACACATTAAAACTGTCCCAAAACTCCTAAAACATTGCTGGAATTAGTACGAAAAGGCTACAAAAAGTGAGCTAAAATAAGAGAGAAATAAAGCTAGTAAGCAAGCCTAAGCAGGGATGGCTAGCCCCTCCACTTTTTGGACTTTAAAACCACATGTTTTAGCCTCTGAAAACTCTGAAAAATAGTGGCCAAGAGTTGGGAAACAAGTGGGAAACACAAGGATAAAAGCTTATGGAATAAGGTTCAAAGAATGGTGGTTAACCCCTCTACCTTTGGTAGCTTTAAATCACAAATTTCAACCCACCAAAACAGTCCAAAAATAGTATGAAAAATAACAAGAAAAGAGAAGGAAGAAGCAGTGTAAAGATGGCAAAAGTTATACCTCTTGAAGAGGAACTACTTTTTGTTCACAAACCACAAGATATTTACTGTGAAGAGCTGAAATTTTAGCTCAAGAACCTCAACAAAGAGACTCAAATTTTTAGTTTAGGGAGTGTATGTATATTGCAAGATAAAAAGGGATAGTGTTTGGCAAGTTTTTAGTTCTTCACAAAATTTTCTAACCTAAAATCAAGAGGGGTGGTCATATATATATAGAAAAACAGATGCCTCTGTCGAACACAGCTGTATTGGGACAGCTGGTGCAAGGTATGGGCATGGGGGGATAACTGGCAATAAATATATGTTCTTCTGCTAAACATGGCCGACCGGCCATAAAGGGGACGGCCGGCCAATAAATTCTTGCCTGCTGGCCACCTTTTGGCCAGCAGACCTTTAAGTGATCAGGTTAGAAAAAATTAGGTTTTGGTTCAAAGGAGGAACAAGGTTTTAAGCTCTTAAACTCAAAACCAAAGCTCTTTGCTAAAGAAATTGAATTGTTTGTATAGCATAATATTTCATCATCAAGTGTTCACCATGAGGCGCCCAAGTCTTAAGGGCGGTCAAAAATGGAGTGTTTACACCCTTCTTCGTCAATCTAGTCAAATGTGCGGCTAGTCTAGAGAAGTCCCTTACGAAGCGACGATAATACCCGGCTAACCGTAGGACACTTTGGATTTCAAATGCATTCTTAGGTTGTTCCTAATCTTGTATGACCTCTATTTTAGAAGAATCCACCGTTACCTTCTCCCTACACAACATGCCTAAAAAATTTTACCTCCGTTAACCAAAATTCACATTTCTCAAATTTAGCATACAATTGGTGCACCCTAAGCAAGTCAAGCACTATCCAGAAGTGTTTCTCATGTTCTTCCTTGGAGGTTGAATAAATCAAGATGTCATCCACAAAGACAACCACAAAACGGTCTAAAAATTCCCAGAAGCCTCGATTCATCAAGTCTATGAAGGAAGTAGGGGCATTGGTCAAACTGAAAGGCATTACTAGGAATTCATAATGGCCATAACGTGTACGAAATGCCATTTTCTAAATGTCCTCCTCTCTAACTTTACACTAATAATACCCTAACCTCAAGTCTATCTTCGAAAAATAACGAGACCCCTTAAATTGGTCAAACAAGTCATCTATTCTAGGTAGAGGGTACTTGTTCTTAACGGTAACTCTATTCAATTTGCGATTATCAATACACAACCGCAAGGACCCAACCTTCTTCTTCGCAAAGAGTGCTGACGCCCCCCGAGGTGATGTACTAGGATGAACGAAGCCCTTGTCTAAAAGTTCTTGAAGTTGGATCTTCAACTCATGCAACTCGGCGGGTGCAAATCAATAAGGTGCCATGGAAATTGGTGCCGTGCCAGACACTAAATCAGTAGAGAATTCAATCTCCCGATGAGGTGGTAACCCGATAAGATCTTTAGGGAAAACATCAGGGTACTCACAAACAACCCTTGGTAAATCATCCCGAACCACATCGTTGTCACTACCCAAGAAAGTTGCAAGGAGACAATTTAACTCACCCTAACCACATGAGTCATATACTGGTGACAACACTCTATCAGCTTGGTCTCCCAGAAAATAAAAGCAATCTCCACTCGAGGTGCACACCGTAATCTTTTGACAGTAACAATCAATAATGACACGATACGAAAATAACCAATCCATGCCCAAAATAACATCGAAGCTCAACATGTCTAATAATGCAAATGTAACAGGAAGTCGGCGACTGGCAATCCCTATCTCACAACCTCGACATCCTTGGTCTAAAACCACTTCACCTCCAACAGGTGACTCTACCCTAAGCGGCGATGCTAACCGAGCCACTTCTAACCCCAATACTGATGCGAATGAAGACAAAATAAAAAATACGATGCACCAGTATCAATCAACACATTAGCAATAGAATTGTAAACAACAAAATAACCTCTCACAACAGAGGACCCTGACAACAGCTCTGACGTTGTAATATCATACACACGTCCCTGTGGCCTCTAATCAACCTGCTCATCTCTCAGAGCATAGGCCTGTTGTACTGACTGAGCCGATGTGGCTCCCTAGTTATCTCTAGTAGTCTGAACTGAATGAGTTTACTAGTGACTCTGTGTCTGCCTTGACCCTGATGTGCCTCGTAACTGCGGACAAGCTCTCCTCAAGTGCCCTGATTGACCACACTGAAAACACGTAGGCCCTTGTCCTCTAATCTAGGACTGACTCTGAGATCCATTAGGTGTAGGTGGTGGTGGTGGTAACAACTGCTGCCTTCCTCCCTTCTGTGGGCAAACACCAACTTTGTGACCCTGCTGGCTACACTTGAAACAACAAAACCCACCTCGAGCACTCTTTCCCAGGCTAGAGCTAGGCAATGGAAAAATGAATCTAGTCTGTTGAGATTGAAGCTGGGATGAAGCAAAGCCCTTGTTTTTCTTCCTATGTTTGAAGTCCCTTTGTGACTCTTGATCCCTAGGCCTCGAACCCCGAAGTCTTTCCTCCTTGGCCTACACTGTAATCTCTACATGTGTCGCCGTCTCCACAAGATAGTCTAGTTCCGGATCATGTTCTCGAAAACTTTAAACAAAATCTTCGTTCTCAACCTTTTCTCAAATTCTATGCAACGGTGTTGCTCCGCTGCCACCAACTCCAGTGCGAACTGGGACAAATTAGTGAAAGCTGCTTCAAACTTGGTGACAGATAGGTTCAGTTGTTTGAGGCTTTGAAATTCTCACCTCAATCTCTCCCTAGCAGTGGGAGATAGATACTTGTCTTGGTAAGCGGTAACAAAAGCTTCCCATGTTCGCTCAACCCTGCTTTTGGCGTATTTCCACCATTGGCCTATATCTCCTTTCAAATAGTAGCTCAATAAGGTCACACTAATCTCACCATACTCAATGTAGAGCATTGCAAACGTCTTCACTGTTTGCTCTAACCATTCAATTGCCTTCTTATGCTCCGGATCCCCATAGAACTCATCTGGTTTAGCCCTAAAAAATTCCCCAGTAAGAAAAGTCGCTCTAGTCTTTACGGCATTTTCTCAGGCTTGATTTTCTGCCCTCAACGTGTTCATCGACTCCCTCAAGGTCCCCACCATTTCTCGGGCTAGAGCGCCCATAGTGGCTTGACCCACTTGCTCCGGGACTCCTTATCCCATTTTCTCGGCCATATTAGGTTGACCCCCTTGCTCGGCCACATTAGCTTGGCCAAACCCCTTTTCCTACACTAGAACTTCATGGACTGGTACCTCATGAACACCTCTGCGAGGCCTACCACGCCTCCCGCCTCTACCACCATGTGCACGACCTCCATTTGACATCCTAATTAACGACCAGAATGAACAACTTAGCACCACAACACATATGTGCTCGCAACTTGATCTCACACGTCTCATCACAAAATTTATAAGTTTCCATATCATGTAAACACTTAGTTTCACTCCACATAAACATTTAGTCACATAAACACATATGGATTACTTATTTACGATGAAATTTGTCCCATGAAATACCAACAGTTTTTATTAGAATGAGCATTAATCAAGTGCCCTTCTAATAGAACTTCAAGGGATTTAATAGGCGCACACAACATCTTAAAAGATCAATCCCATATCCATCTAGTCATATAAGCATGCTATCACATAACACTTAAAGCATGGAACATCTCCTAATTTAGCGAAATGAACCCACTGTGGAAAAATAATCACTTCCCGCGAGCCCCAAGTATTCAAATCCGGTAGCTTTGATACCAAGTTGTAACACTCCCAAAATATTAAGCCAGGGAAAGCTCATAAATACCATCAAGATCATATTCCGATTCAATAACTTCCACTACCTAGGGGTGTCCGCAATTCGGATTGGGACGATTTGCGGTTCGGCTTGGACCCACCCGAATTTATGCGGTTTGGAAAAAAGTCAACCCGCAACTGTCCGTAGTGCGATTTGCGGTTTGTGTGGATAGGGTTCGCGGATGTGCGGGCGGTTACGGGTGGTTTGCGGATTTGACTTTTTTTTAAAAAAATTATTTTTGAGTCTTTTTTTTTTTTTTCATTTTGTCAATATTTTATTTTGGGCCTTTTTTCCCCATTTTCTAAAATGCTCCAACATTAATAATTAATGAATTTAAATTTATAAAAAAAAAAAGAAAAAAAACAACAAAATCAATTCCTAACCCAAACAAATCATTCAAAATCCTACATTCATCGTTAAGTTGCATTCATCCTACATTCATCATTCCTAACCTAAATAAAAAAGAAGAAGAAGTAATTCTTCATTAACTTACATTCATCCAAAATGCAATTAAAAAACTAAAAAAAAAAAAAAAATTGTTGTCAAACTTCATTCGATTCAAACCCATGAAATAAAATAAAAATATTTGTAAGATATCAAACTTCATCATGAATCACATCCAATCCAACTTTCAAAAATTCCAATTCCATGCATTATTTGATGAACCCTGCACAAAAATAAACTGAAAAATATAAACTTTAATATTCAATCTTCATAATTCCTTTGACAAAAAAAGTGTAAAATAATAGAAAAATGAAAAGATAAACAAATGTCTATATATTGCATCTGAATATAGTAAGAAATTGTGTTGAGTATATAAAAAAATTACCAATGAACAAATGGATATTAAAGTTCAATTATAGCATCAACATTATAGGTTAAACTTGAAGATGAGCTTGACTCCAAAGTACCTAATTAGGAGTCAACGTGAGAAGATTAATAAAACATACATTAGAAAATGAACAACACAAATAAAAATGAAGATAAATAAATTCTCATATTACCTAAGTCATATTGCTCAAATTTCTCCACATCATCCATCGCCTTTCGAAGAGAAATTGGAAGGTTGCTTCAAAGCCAATTTTGAATACATACAAGAGCTTCAACCATAGAAGACGAGAGTGAACTATGAAATGGGTCAAGAATACGACCCCTTCTCCCCCCCTCCGGCGCGCGTACTAAAAGCCGACTCCGACACAACAGTAGAAATAGGCATGGCCAACGCATCCCTTGCAAGTTGCGATAATTCTCTATATTTGGTTGCATTCACCTTCCAATAATCCAAAATCTCAAATGTTTGATTCTTTGCAAAATGTTCAACCTGGGATAAATATTGTTCCAATTCCAACTTAGATCCACTAGTGCATCACCCCTCTAAATAGGAATTAAATTGGGAGTCAACCAAAGAATAGGGATCATCATCATCATCATCATCTTCCACCATATTCACAACTTCACTCACACTTGGGAGTTTCTTATTTGAAGGATAAAGTGTGACATAATGGCTATAAAAACGACTCAAATAACTCTTAACCTTGTCTACCATATCTTCCACCGTCTTATTATCTCCAAGAAATAAATTTGAAAAGCAAAACTCCAAGTATGTCATTTTTTTGGTAGGATCAAGAACAACCGCAACATACAATAACAAATTGACCTTACTCTCATCTCCCAATACTTGCTAAACTTTTGTTTTATAGTCTTTGCCATTGTGCTCAGAGTATCATCCTCCTCCAAAATTAATTGGTTAATTTTGCTTTCAATAACAAACATTTCTTTGTAAAAAGCATTGGAAGTGACAAAGAGAGACCCCGAAAATTTCTTAGTTGCAAGATAAAATAATTTTAAAAACCTCAAAAAAATTCTACATTTTTTCCAATCCAACTCATTCGGACTTCTCCTTATGACACCGTTAACATCCTTGAAATAAGGTTCAAAGTTGGAATCCACAAACATCAAGCGGTTAAAAGCTTTCTTATACTTTTCGGTGGCCTCTAACATCAAATAGGTAGAGTTCCACCTAATTGGTACATCTAGGCATACAAGAGCTTTTGAATCAAGCTTGAGTGTGGTCGCACACTTCTTAAAAATATCAGGCCTATGAGGAGAAGACCTTACATATCTCACTGCAAGTCTAATGTTGGCAATAGAATCGTCCATTTCTTTCAACCCATCACTCACAACGAGATTAAGAATATGTGCACAACAACGCATATGAATAAACTCATGTTGGAAAATGGTCCCCTTCTAATCTTTGGTAATCATTTTCAAACATTAAATGGTAAGATTATTAGAACTAGCATTATTAACTATTAAGGTGAATATGCTATCAATGTTCCACTCAATCAAACATGACTCAATTGTTTGACCTAATGTTTCTCCTTTGTGATCCTCAACTTGTTGAAAATTTATGATTCCTTTTTGAAGTTTCCAGTTATCATCAATGAAATGAGCAGTCAAACACATGTAACACAAATTTTGAATAGATGTTCAAGTGTCTGTAGTAACATAAGGCTCACTTGGACCGGGAATACTTGAGCCGGTGCATTAGTCAACCCAAAAGGCATTACCAGGAATTCATAGTGGCCATAACGCGTACGAAAGGCTGTTTTCTGGATGTCCTCCTCCCGGACTGTCAATTGATGATACCCTGACCTCAAATCTATCTTTTAGAAGCAACGAGACCCTCTAAGTTGGTCAAACAAATCATCTATTCTGGGTAGAGGATACTTGTTCTTAATGGTAACTCGATTCAACTTGCGGTAATCAATACACAACCGCAATGATCTATCCTTCTTCTTCACAAAGAGAGTTAGTGCTCCCCAAGGCGATGTACTAGGGCGAATGCAGCCCTTGTCTAAAAGTTCTTGGAGTTGAATCTTCATCTCATGTAATTCGGCTGGTGCAAATCTATACGGTGCTATAGAAATTGATGTTGTGCCAGGCACTAAGTCAATGGAGAACTCTATCTCCTGGTGGGGTGGCAAACTAGTAAGATCCTTAGGAAAGACCTCGGAATATTCATGAACTAACCTTGGTAATTCAACGCGGGCCCCGTCACTCTCACCACTCAAGAGTGTTGCAAGAAGGCCACTAAGCTTGCTCCTACTATGAGGGTCAAAGACTGGCGACAAGACCCTATCAACTCGGTTCCCCAGAAAGTAAAAACAATCACCACCTGAGGTGCAAACTATAACTCTCTGATGGTAACAATCTATCACAGCTCGATACGAACACAACCAGTCCATGCCTAGAATGACATCAAAACTTGACATGTCTAGCAATACAAAAGCAAATGAAAGTCGACGCCCCGCAACTTCTATCTTGCAATCATGACACCCCTGGTCTAAATCAATCATACCCCCAACAGGTGATTCTACTCTTAGCGGTGACGCTAACTGTGCCACCTCTAACCCCAATGCAGAAACAAAAGCAGCAGATATAAATGAATGAGATGCATCCGTGTCTATCAATACATTAGCCAAAGTATTGCACACAACAAAAATACCTCTCACAACTGAGGTTCTCGGTAACAGCTCTGGCACGGTAACAGTATACACACGCCCCTGTGGCCCCTGATGAACTTGCTCCCCTCTTGGAGCATAGGCCTGATGCACTGATTGAGCCGAAGTGGCTCCCTGATTAGCTCGTGAAGTCTGAGCTGAATGAGCCTGCTGGTGGCTCTGAGTCTGCCTCGACCCTGATGCACCAAGTGCGCCTCCCAACTGTGGGCAGGTTCTCTTCATATGCCCTGGCTGACCACACTGGTAACAATTAAACCCTTGTCCCCTATTCTAGGACTGAGACTGACTTTGTGATCGGTTAGGTGGTGGTGGTGACAACATCAACTGCCCTTCTCCTTTTTGTGGGCACGAAAAGGCTTTGTGATCTGGCTAGCCACACTTGAAACACAAAAAGCCACTATGAGTACTCTTTCCCGGGCCTACACTAGGCAAAGGAAAAGTAGATCGAGACTGTTGTGGTTGGGACTGGGATGAAAAGGTACCCCTGGTCCTCTTACTCTGTCTAAAGTCTCCTTGAGACTCTTGGCCCCTAGACCTCGAATTTCGAAGCCTCTCCTCCTCGGCTTGCACGGAAACCTCTACGTATGCCGTCGACTCTACAAGAGGGTCATAGTTTCAAATCATGTTCCCAACAATCTTGAAGAAAATTTTGGTTTTTAACTTTTTCTCGAATTCAATGCAACGACGCTCTTCCGTTGCCACCAACTCTGGTGAAAATCTAGATAAACTAGAGAAGACTGCCTCGAACTCGGCCACGGTTATGTCGAGTTGTTTGAGGTCCTTGAACTCTTGTCTCAATCTCTCCCTAGCAGCAGGAGGTAAATGTTTATCTTGGAAAGCAACTACAAAGGCTTCCCATGTTGGCTCCACTCTACTCTTGGCATACTTCCACCACTAACCCGTATCCCCTTTAAGGTAGTAACTCGCTAGAGTCACCCTTAGCTCGCTATCATCAATGTGAAGTATCTCAAATGTCTTCACTGTTTGCTCGAGCCACGCATCCACTTTCTTGGGCTCTGGACCACCATGGAACTCATCCGCTTTAGCCGGCAAAAACTCCCTAGTAAGAAAACTCGCCCTTGACTCTACAATGTTCTCTCGGGCTTGATTCTCTACTTTTAACAAATTCATAGACTCCCTCAAAGCTCCCGCCATTTCTTGGGCTAGAGCTCCCATTGCGGTTTGACCCGCTTGTTCTACTTGTTCGGCCACATTAGCTTGGCCTGACTCTTCTTCTTGCACCGAAACCTCATAGGCCAGTATTGCATGTACACCTCAGCGAGCCCTACCACGCCTCCCGCCTCTACCACCACGGGTTTGACCTCGTCCTGACATCCTATAAAGGACAATAGAAATGATTTAGCACACTAACCCATACGTGCCCGCAATTTACCTCACACGTCTAATCACCGCAATTCTATACATTTCACTACTATATAGACATTTCAATATTATTCTACATAAGCACTTAGTCATGTAAACACATACGGATTATTCTTTCATGATGAAATTCGTCCCACAAAAAACCAAGAATTCTTAGTTGAACGAGTATTGATCAAGTACCCTTATAAAATGACCTTAAGGAATTTAACAAACACAAACAACATCCAAAAAGTCCAACCCCATACCCACATAGCCACATAAGCATGTTATCACATAATCACAAAATATGTGACATCTTCCTATCATGCAATCTATCATGCAACATGAACCCATTGTGGTCAAATAACCACTTCCCACGAGTTCCAAGTATTCAAACCCGATAGCTCTGATACCAAGTTTGAACGCCCCAATTTTGATGCCCAAAAGGTAATACAATAGTCATGGCTCTTTAGAGTAAAACTGATAATAAATCCTCATACTTGCATTACATGATGTAAATGGTCCTCATGCGATAATACAATTGATCCAACAACGATTAATTAAACAACAAATACCCCAAAGGGTTTACAAATTTCCAAGGCTTAAGCCTGGTTACACATAACGGTTATTCAAACCCACACATATAAAGCCCTTGGCTTGCCATCAGAGTCACAGCAAATGAGCAAATTATGCTCTCCGCACACACTTCCACGCCTTCATTTAGGAAGAATCACCACATCCTTTCCTGCACAAAAATCTTGTAGGGTGAGCATAAAGTCCAGTAGAGAATTCTTAACAAAGTATAAACATTTTACACAAGTCTCAAGAGATGGAATGCTTATGCCATGCCATGCCTTTTTGAAAGTAAAACACAACTTCATCTTTTGAAAACCAACATGTTCAATGATGTTATGCCATTTTAACTGCTCAACATTTATCCAATTTTATTCGAGGGGCAGTAAATACAACTCTGGTAATCCCTAGGTCAGTGTTTGCAAGTAGACTATACAAGTACTACCAATTTGTCATTTTTACCAGTATCAACTGGAGGGCTCGACACCCATAATCTGTCATTTTACCAGCATTGCCTGGAAGGCTCGACACCTATTTTCTACACTACCTTTCAAGACTTACCACTGTATTTACCCCAAAACCATTTCAAGAAAACTTGTTTCTCAACATTCTTTTCTCAATGTAAGTTTTCAAATCAACTTTCAAAATTCAATGTAATCAAATGAATTGATATGTCAATGTAACAATAATCAATACATTACAACAATTCTTCCATTTCCAATTCTTCCCCACAATGCTACCATTGTGATCAATTTCCCTTTTTCTCCTTGCCATGCAATTTCACAAGATGAACAAATATACATTTATTTCAATTCATCCGAGGAATAACACATCCTCCAAAATCCGAGCATTTTCAACAAATTAGCTATTTCACGACTAAATCAACATTTTGATTAATAATTTTCAAAATGAACAACAACTCTTATATTTCTCAAAATTTATCATTTACACAACATAAACAAGAAATTTTCCAAAACATCACTTATTTTGGGCATTCAAAAAAAAAATATAACAATATCAACCATGGATTTTCAACTTCCTTCAAAAATGCCAAATTTCTAGGTTTTCTCACCAAAACCATCCATCTTCAAACATTTGAGAAAAATCCCACCAAAACCCTCTTTCTTCTATTTTTAAGGAAACAAGAAAGTATACCCATTTTCAAAAATTTGTCATCTTCTTGAATCAACTACCCATTTTCAAAGAAAATCAAAGGATGATTTCAAAATCATCTAGATCTTGCAAAAACATATATATAACTCAAAAAAAATCCCTACCTCAAGTTTGAAGAAGAAATGAGTTGGAAACCCCAAAATCAACGGCGATGAAACTCGATCTCCGCCGCACACAACGTAGCTCTCGTCTAGACAACCAACTTTGATGAAGAACTTAGATCTAAATCCCAAGGGATTTGATGAAATCAAAGATCATAGGATGTTTGGTAGAGGTTTTTAGAGAGAAGGGAGAGCAAACAACAATTTTAGAGAGAGAGAGAGAGAGAGAGAGAGATAGAAAATGAGATACACTTCAGCCCAAAGAGAAGAAAATGAGAAAATTTCGGATCCACCTACCCCCGCACATGTGAAGCCCCTTCCCGCACGTACGGAGCGTGCCTCCCGCATGTGCGGCCCTCATCCTCGCACATGCGGCCCTCTTCCCCACACCTCACTTCCGCATGTGCAATTTTAGCAGTGTGCTGCCCCAACTCTCCCCTAAAATCCGCACATGCGGCCTCACAGCCCGCACGTGCGGCCCTCTTCCGCACGTGCGGCCCAAGATCCCCGCACATACGGCCCTGATTCTCAGCCTGAAATTTCCTCGGTTTAACTCCCGATGCTCCGGACCGATCTCGCACTCTCCGGGACAAATGAAATCCAACACCGGAGTAAAAAAGGACGAGAACTTTTGAGAAAAACTTCTAAACATAGCGAACTCAAACGAACAACAAGACTCCAAGTGTAACTCGTCCTCTAACAAGGTAAACCCAAAAGGTAAACAAAAGGAACAAGAAACGCACAACGAAACCGGTCGTCACATTAACCGATACCAAACTACACCCCATATCCGGACCTACCAACATATTTACCCCAAAACAATTCACAATGAGTTTGTTTCACAAAACATTTCTTTTCTCAAAGCCATAATTCTCAAATGCAATTCGAATTTAATGATGACAATAATAAAATGGAATCTCCATGCAACATGCATCAATGCATAATATAAATTTCCATTTTTCCTTTCAATTTCACCACACAATCTTCTATTGTGATCAAAATTTCCATATCTCTAATCAATGTAACATCATAATACATTTTAGAAGAGATAATATAACAACATCACTATTCTTATATTTTTCACATATTAATCATCATTTATGAAATGTGGTCTTTTCAAGACAAACAACAACAAGCTATTCCTCAAGCTTCCCAAACCAACAATTCTCACTTTCTCATGACATTTTCTCATTATACATAATCGTGAAAATGTCTCAATCATATATTCATCATAATACTTGTCAAGTATCAAATTCATAACACCTTAACATATTCTAAAAAATCCCCAAATTTCTTGGGTTTTCCACAAAATTAGGTTCCTCCGCATTATTGAAAGAGTTTCCAAGACAACACTCATTTTTAACAATATAGCTCGTATCCTCAAGAGTTTTTAGAAAACATTGAGAAAATTCACTTTTAAAACCATCAAGACTCATGAGCCAAAATCAAAGTTTAATACGACAAGAGGAAGTTTCAAAATCAACATAAACTTGCAAAAAAATATATATATAACTCAAAGAAAATCCCTATCTCAGGCTTGGTAGAAGAAGACGAGAATAACCCTAAAAATGAAAGTTGGAGATAACACGATCCGATCGGTAAGAATGTAGACCTCGTCGTCCTCTTCGATTTGGTGTAAAAAGCTCTATCAAATTCTTGGTATATTTTGTTAAATCTTAGAGAGAAGTTTGGATTTGGGTGTGTTTTTAGAGAGAATGGAGAGAAAAGATGAGTTTAGAGAGAGAGAGAGATGAGAAAAAGGTATATTCAACACGTTTTGGCATCAGTTTTGAAGAGAAAGAGCACAAAATTCGAGACAAATGTGCCAAAATCCACACGTGCGATTTCAATTCCGCGCGAGCGAAATCCCAAATCTACACGAGTGTTTTGGCATTGCTCTTCGCGAGCGCATTGATGCAGGAGCGAGCCCAGAAATTCACCAAAAATTCACACGTGCAGTTTCCCATTCCACACGAGCGAAAATTCTGCCCAGAAAACACCTTCTTTGAGTGATTCCGTACCAGCGATTTTGCCAAATCCACACAAACGATTTTGCCAACCAAAGCCAAAATTGATTTCACCATCGGAGCATGTTCTAAGACCCAACACTTGAAATTTTCAACTTGGAAACATTAATAGAGGTTAAGTAAGAGTGGAATTTAAATTCCAAAGACCCAATACGATAAATATAACGCTGAAAATAAAACAAACCAATAGATTAAGCAATAATAAACATGTCAAAAGACTCGGGACATCACAGAGAAGTACCATAAAGGAAGAGAGGAGCTATACATATTAAAGATAAGTAATTAAATAATTGACTAACACCTTTAATAGTTTTGAAAAAATTGATTAAAATTAATATTTTGTTTTTATAGCTTTGAAAAATTATTTTATGCCTTTGAATTATTATTCTGCACCAACTGTCAATTAGAACTTAATAGGTTATAAAAAAATTTATAAAACTAAATGGAACATAAGTTATCCAAATGAGGCTTTCTAATGAATGTCTCAAAAGTTAAATCCCATCTAAATATTCTTAATACTAAAAAATAATTTTTGTAACATTTATTAATGCTTCGTTTGTTTGGGTAGAAAACGTTTTCTGCATTTCTAGTGTTTAGTACAATGAAAAACGAACGACAACAGAAAATATTTTTCATGGTTAATAAAAAAACAACTTTATATGGACAGAAAATGTTTTTACTTTTAAAAAGCAGAAAATCTTTTTTAGACTAAAGTTGTACTAATGGCACCACACTACCACTGCCACTCTCCACCACCGCACCACCATCACCACGGCCACTGTTACCATCACCGTCGCAATCACTGTTACCACCTCCCTACTACCTCCACTTCCACCTCCATTTCACCACCACCACCACCACCACCACCAAATATAGAAAAATATGTTTTTTAGAAAATATTTTTTGAAAAAAATTTCCGTAAAAAATGTTTTCCATTTGAAAATATGTTTTCTATCCAAAAAAAAAACAAACAGGGATGGGGGATGCGAGCACAGCAGCTCCTGCTACGTAGCTTTACAGCGTTGTTTTGGGCCAACAAAACTTTGATTTACTTCTTGGCTGCATTATTTATTTATTTTTTTTTTAAAAAAAAATTGTCCCTCCGTTTTTTTTTTTAAATAGTATTTTTATGAAATTCTTTACATTTTCACTTTAACACATTTTTTATACAATTTTCAATACTAACAAAGTTCTTTAGGACTTCTTTTAGCATTTTTTTAATAAAAAATAAATAAAATTTGATTTTTGAAATATTACTATAAATTCACTCTTATTAATCCATAATTTACTCAGAAAAATAAATTATTGGTTCAAATTCATTTTACTTATGGACCCTACACTTCATCAATTTAATTTCTACCATATAAACACATTCTGGGTAAATTATGGACTGATAAGATTGAGTTCATAACATTTTTGTTTTTGAAATTTAGAAATGGAATTGAGTTAGCAAGTGACTATTTTATTTATAAAGTCAAAAAAAATTAAAAATATTTTAAAAAGTCACAAATTCATATTTTAGTAAAAAAATCACAAAAACATCACTTCTCAAATAAGGCCTAATTTTTATGAGTAATTTCATTTATATTTACCATGGGCACTGGCCGATGGTTAATATTGGTATGTGCATAAAAATTATATTAAAATATATAAAAGGTGTATAAAATAGGATATTTACTAATAAGTCTCATTTCACAAACAAATAGTCAAATTAGTCCCAAGTTTTTTCTATTGATCTGTTAAATCGTATTAGTGGAGAGTTTCTTTCCGTATGATCATATGTTCAATTTTGATAGTATTTTTGTGGACGACTATACATTTTTATTAATGTAACAGGTATGATATGACACTCTAATATGGCATGTATTAATGTGACAATCCAACGTGACGGATATGATGTGACACTGCAAAAAATTAAAATACGACACTCCAAATCTTTTACTCAAAAAACACTAAAAACTCCTTAATTTACTTTTTCCAAATGTAACAACGTGGCAGGTATGATGTGACACTCTAAAAAAAACTAAAAATTCCTTAATGTATTTTTTTCAAATGTGAGAACGTGCCGGGTATGATGTGACACTTCAAAAAAAAAAAACTAAAAACTCATTAATGTACTTTTTCTAAATGTGACAACGTGGCCCAAATATGACAATGTGATGGGTATGATATGACAGTTCAAAAAATTAAAAACTCATTATTTCTAAATGTGACAACGTGACAGGTATGATATGAAACTCTAAAAAAGCCTAAAAACTTCTTAGTGTACTTTTTTCAAACGTGAGATGTGATACTCCAATGTGGCGGGTATGATATGACACTCTAAAAAATTAAAAATTTCTTAGTGTATTTTTTTAAATGTGACATTAAAAACTCCCTAGTGTGCTTTTTCTAAATGTGACACTCTAATGTGGTGGATAAATGAGTCATTACACATAAAAAAAAGACTAAATTGATCACAAGAAAAATTATAGGGCTATATGGATTACAAGTCCAAAATATAAGACTTATTGGTTAATCTCCTTATAAAATATGTGATATATGAATTTTTAATAAATTAAATACTATTTTTTATTTTTTTATTAAACGACTCATTCAAATAGAAAGCAAAAAATTATGATGGGTTTAAAATTCTATTTTACATACTTTCTTATCCAACTAAATAAAATTATATAAGAAATTGAAATTTTTTAGAAAGGGGATCCCACACTCTTCAAATAGTATGTATCGTAAGTATCTTACATATTTTCGTAATAATTATACATATTTTATGGTTAAAAAATATTATTAAAAAATATATGACATTATCACAAATAATAATTTTATTTCTAAACTACATATTATCATAATTTTAACAAAATTTTACATAATATTTGTTAAAAATAACGTAACATATACAGCCAAAATGTAAAGGAATTTCATAAAAAAATTTAAAAATATTTATTGGATATCAATTGCCAAATCAATCCTAAACCATTTGCGTCCGTCAGTAGACAACTCTATTTTAAAATTTAATAATTTAATTACTTTTGCATAATCGGCACCGAAAGGTAAGTCTAGTTGACAAGCAACTTCTTGGAATTGTTTGACAAGCAACTTCTTCGAAATAGTAAAATGTTAAGTTGGTAATAAATTAAAGAAAAAATTCTATTGGAATAATGAGAGTTTGATCTTTATAATTAAATAAATTTTTAGTTTTTTAAATTTAAATTTTAATATTTAAATTTATTTTTAATTTAAATTGATTATCTATTTTCGTTAAATAAAATTAATTGAAAAATAATATTTTAATCATTTAACTCAATGTTAATGTGCATAAAATATCTAAAATATTATTTTTATTGAATTTAATGATTAAATTATAATTTTTTGTTAATTTTACTTAACAAAAATATTCGTATGATTTTAATTGAAAAGATTATAGCTTAAATTCACAAAATAAAAAATTCAGGCTGTGTTTGGAAAAGCTCTCCAAATACATTTCTACCCCTTATTTGGAGTGTGTTGTTTGTTTACAGTTTTCAAAAATTAATTTCACACCCACTTTTGAAAACTGTTTCCAATGCGAGAAAATTTAGGCTAACCGATCATCCTCTCGAATGTCCAGCTAATTAATCGGAACAGTGCTTTTTATTATTATTATTATTTACAATTGGCACCTAGTATTTTTTATATTTTAAATAATTTTTTTTAGAGTTTTTAAAACCTTTTATGAGTTTTGAATAGAATTTTGAGTTGTGTGTTTCGTTATAAGTTACAAGTTTTTGTATTAAATATCAGATGTCACATCAAAAATTTCCTACTCAATTCAAAACTCATTCACTAAACAAATTTTTCACATTCAAATCATAATTTCAAAACTCACAAACTCAAAATACAACTCTATTATCAAATCATATTTAGAAAACTTTACCTCAGATTTTTTTCTTTTTTTTATTTATTACAAAAGTCAAACCTTGACCCCTTTTTTTTTGTATTTTAAAAAAAAAAAGTTGACACATAGCCTCTCTTTGGGAAGGTAAGGTTGGGATTTTTTTTGGCTAAAATAGTCACAAAAAAAATAAAATAAACTTTTTAGCCTAATAAGACAAAACATTACATCTAACCCATAATCATTACATTTTTTCTCTCACAAAAAGTCAAAAAATTTAAAAAGTCCTTTCTAAACGAGACTTTTTAATCCTACATTAAAATAATCAAAAAATTAAAAAGCCAAAATGTCAACTCAATTTATCTTTATGAATAAATTGTAGAAGTTGAATTGTAAGTCACTTATCTTTTTTTCTACTATTATTTAACAATGTTTATGAGGATGTGATTAACAAAGTATATTATTTAATTTGACTAATAAATTAATTTTAGCCACAATCAAGACCGATGGGGTTATTAATTAAAATTGTTATTATTATTTAGTTTGGTTGGTAAATCATTTCTAGAAGGAACCAAACCAAGGCTGGGATTTGGGGGTTATGTCCCGCGTTTGGGTCATACTTTAATAATTCCGTTCATTTATATGGATCATAAAGTAAAAGATATTTAAAAAAGTCAATTTGTTTAAATATTGTTAATATTTTATCAAATTATATTTGTATCTAAAAAATAAATAGTAATTGTAATTTTAAATATAAATTAAATATAAGTGTAATTTAATGAAAGAACTATTGACATTGAATCAATTTGAGTTTTGATAGTAGATATATTTTAAAAATGAACGATTTGATTCATTAAAATGAGACATAAGGCACACGACAGCGATTGTTGTGCATAACAAGTAGGGGTGTTCGCGGATCGGTTTTGTGCGGTTTGCGGTTTGGTTTTGACCCGCCCGCATCTATGCGGTTTGGAAAAAAGTCAACCCGCAACCGCCCGCAGTGCGGTTTGCGGTTTGTGCGGATAGGGTTTGCAAATGTGCGGGCGGTTGCGGGCGGTTTGCGGTTTACACTTTTTTCTTTAAAAATTAATTTTCAAGTTTTTTTTCCCCAGCGAATTTAGGCATAAGATTCATTTTATATATTTGTGATAACAATTTTTTGATGAGTTTACAAATAAAAATTGAATATCAATGCATTAAATGAAAGTACCCAAAACAAAGAGACCCTACACTAGCATTTTTGCCATGAAAAAAATGTATATCAATGCATTAAAGGTTGTACTCAATTAGAATTGTCAGTTCAGTAATCAATAATCAAACTATAAGTTCTATCGACCATTAGAAGGAAAATTTTATTAGGAAAAAGTGGATGAATCATCAATGAAAATCATATAAGAAACCAAGTTAGGACTTGATAATTCTACGACATTAAGAAAGTTGAGAAATACTTAAAAATAAGGATCCTAGTGTCATAGAGAATATAATGGTGCTCCTGTAAAAGTTACAAAGTTGGTATATAAAAAAAAATAATAATAATAATTAAAGTGCGGGCGGTTTTTGCGGGTTGCGGGTTTAAACCGCGACCCGCCCGCAACCCGCAAATTTGTCATATTTCAAACCGCATCCGCCCGCATTATGTTTGCGAAACCGCCCATTTATATGCGGGTTGGGCGGATTGGGCGGTTTGAGCGGTTCGGATAAACCGTTGCCCACCCCTAATAACAAGCATACCAAATCCACAAAGGTTGAATAATTATAGTATTTTTTTTAGAAAAAATATCGAGACCTGTAATTTAAATCTCATAATTTTACCTACAATAACATGATATATTATGTGTTAATTTTTTGAATAATTCTATGTACCCATCCTTAACTTTCCCAAATTCACCCTGAATGGAATTATGTGATTGTGATTGAATTTGTGTAGTGTAAGGTCCATATATATAATAAATCTCAACCACAAGATGATAATTTTAAATAATTTTAAAATAGTTAAGTCTAAATTTATAATATTACTATAATTTTTTATTTATCACAAACTTAATCATATAAAGTCTAATTTTGTTATCATGTTATTGCAGACAAATTATGACTCCTACCATTTTATTTTTTGTTATTTAATTTGCATAGTGGGGATGCTTTGAATATTGAATTGAGGGTAGACTTAGGCCAAGTTTGGCATGTTTGAAAAAAGATAAAAAGTCAAAAAGTCACTATCTTATTTAAGTCACATCATCTTATTTAAATCACATCACCTCTCTAACACATCACTTCAAACCCAACCCAAACTCAACCCATATTTTATAAAAAGTCAAAAAGTGTACTTATTTAGATAATTCCAAACAACCCCTTAAATTGTGTATCTTAATTCTTTTATTATGTAACAAGGGATAATGTTAAAAATTCATAACTTTTTCTTTTATAATGACGTGATAAAAGAGTCGGATTTTATATGTATGCATTTTTGACAAATTAAAATTGATACGTTATGTATACCATGTCATTATAAATAAAATTATAGAACTTCTCAATTTTGTTTTCATAATAAAAATACTAATATTGTTCACCTTGCTTTAATAACCTTATTGGTCTTAATTGCAGGCTAAAATTACTTTATTAGCCAAATTAAATAATATAATTTGTTAATCACATTCTTATCAATGTGGGAGTGGCTCCTCTCCATACCTCTTTTGTGGACTTTAATTCGGATACAAACAAATGATTCAAACCTTCTATCACATAGATCTCGTGGAAAAAGTTATTCTTGTAAAAAATCAGTTTCATCAAATAACTATAAATACAATAACTAATCGTATTTTGTTTAATAAAATGAATCATTCCTAGATTGTAAATTGTGGGGGCATATTTTGTGAATGACAGCACGTGGCTAAGGTGACGCTGAAGTGTCAGCCAAGGTGTCATGTGGCTTGGTCATGCGCTATAATGATTTCGGCTAAGCCGAGGTTATTTGCAGAGATACTGGAATCCAAGATGAGCAGATAAGGGACAAGAGTCCTAGAACTGGGAAAGACCTTAGTATGGATAAAGATAAAGCTCTTAGGGAGTTTATCTCTATCTAGTTGGGAGTCCAAGATGAGTATTGAGCCAAAGTCCATTGAAGCCAGGCTTCTACGGGAATCAGGTTAGTGCTGGCTATAAAAGTAAGGCACCCTCGTGGGTCTAAGGCGTGTTTTTTATGTTCTGTTTAGTGAGTTAAGCACTATTGGCTATCTTTGAGAGATAATTACTGACTTGATCGTCGGAGTGCCCCTAGGGGGACGAACCACCGTCGGATTCTTATCTTTCTATACCAGGTTGTTCGGGCTTAATCTATTTTGTCGGTGCTCCTCTGCTGAGTTTCCTTATTTGGTTGTGTGGTAAAAAATCAACACCCACAATTTGGCGCCGTCTGTGGGAACGTAAGGAGAATAGATGGCCAACAATGGCAGAAAGAAATGGTCGGGGATGACATCCCAAGTAGGAGTGGCAAACACACTGATCCTAATGTAGAGGAAAAGAACTGTAATGAAGAACCCCGGCCAAGAGGGAGACATACCAAAGAAGGCAGGTCGAGGAGAGTATTACAACGAAAGCCACCTCTAGGTATGGAAAGATAGATGCCTGAAGAGGGACAACGAGATAAAGGGAATGGCAAACAAATTGGCAGACCTACAATCGATTGTCAACTTCATGATGCAGAACAATGTCCTGCAGCCATCTCGCAAAGTGCAATGCAAGACTGATAAATCACCAAAGAGTCCAAATCTGACAAATCGTTTTGGAAAACTCATTTTTATAAAGAAGTGCCAAACATGGACTGTTTTGCCAGATACAGAGTCGCCGCCTAAATGTTTTTGTTTTGGGAAATTTAGGAAACCCTGACTCGTGCCTAAGGCCACGTGTCCGTCATCACCAAAGTTGCCTCGGCTCAGGAACTTGGGTACGAGAGGGGAAGGTCATGCAATGAGCACCCCCGCTTCCCCGATCAAAAAGATCGACCTTTACTAAGCATGATATTTTGTTTTTGAAAACACAGGTGTTCTTATTCCGGTTTATTAGCTAGAATTCCTATGTGATGCGCACATCATACAAGTATAGACTAGATCGCCTAAGTTGGAACAAAAAATCTCATGTTTGTTTGAAAATGGTTTGAAGGTGCTACTCGCAAGTAGGCTAAGACGTGTGTTTGCCACCCTCAAGTGGGCTTAGAAAAACATGATTTTGCCACTCTCAAGTAGGCTTAAAACTCACATTTCAATGAATTGTTCCGATTCAAGCAATCCAACCTTCACCCACAGGCATTCAGACGGTTATATTATCTAAGCAAATAGCCTCATGGCAAGCATGCTATCATGGCAATACTTGCACACATGCAAGGATGCTAAAGCGTAAAAGCTTATCTAGTACTCCGAGCCAAAACGAAAGCTAGTTAGTAATCAATGCATGATCCTAGCTATGTTAAGATGCCTAATGCAAGACATGCAAAAATATAACTAAAATAGGCTCGGCTATTCTAAGATGGCATATGACATGCAACTTGATAACATGTTGTTAAACACGTATTCAAGTAAATTGAAATACAATGCGGTTAGTATGTGTAGACGTCCCCGAATGCCCCAGGTGGACGGGTCCCGTTCTGTTCGTTTTGGGCTCACTACAATTCAGACTCTCAAATTGTCATGGTTCTTAATCTGAACCAAAGAGTCCAAATCCGGCAAATCGTTTTGGAAAACAGATTTTAGAAAAGAAGTGCCAAACATGGACTGCTTTGCCAGATACAGAGTCGCCATCTAAATATTTTTTATGGGGAAATTTAGGAAACCCTGACTCGTTTGCCTAAGGCCACATGTCCGTCATCACCAAAGTTGCCTCGGCTCGGGAACTTGGGTACGATTGGGGAAGGTCAGCTATGAGCACCCCCTCTCGCCTGATCCGAAGATCGGCCTCTACTAACCATGATATCTTGTTTTGAAAACATTATGCGTTCTTATCTGGTTATTAGCCTAGATTTACTATGTGATGCGCACAGCAGAAAAGTATAGACTGGATCGTCTGAATTGGAACAAAACATTTCATGTTTGTTTTGAAAACGGTCTGCTACTCGTAAGTAGGCTAAAATGCAGATTTTGCCACCTTCGGGTGGGCTTTGAAAACATGGCTTTGCCACTATCTAGTGGGCTTAAAACTCACAGTTTTAATGCATTATTCCAGTTCAGGTAATTCAACCTCCACCCACAAGCATCCAAGCAGTTATATCATATAAGCAAATAGCCTCATGGTAAGCATGCTATCATGGCAACACTCACACGCATGCAAGGATGCTAAAGCGAAAAGACTTACAGAGTACTCCAAGCCAAAACAAAAGCTATGTTAGAAATCCATGCATGGTCCTAATTATACAGAAATGCCTAATGTAACACATGTAGGAACGCAACTACAATACGCTCGGCTATTCTAAAATGACATGTGAAATGCTACAGCTAACATGTATTCAATTTGGGATTGAAATACAAATGCAGTTAGTATGATGCGCCGAGCCCGGTGCATGCAAAACGAATGAATGTATGCAAACATGCTATCGTAAGTATGCTAATTGAAACATGCCCTAAACTAACCATCGAAAGCTAGTAAATAAAAGGGAAGAAAGACGTGGGGTTGGAAGGCATACACACACTCACGCACACTTATTACACAATTACCCTCGCTCGGAGGATCCGAATAATATTACACAACCAAATGAATACTGCTAAATTAACTATTACAGAACTTCTAATTAATTAACGAATTAAATATAGAAGGAAGATGGCCGTAGCCCTGCTTCGGAATGCGCAAATGGTGCATGCTTGACTCATCTCGCTCGGAAACCCGTACCATGCCACTGTTGCCTCTGTTTACACTGCCTTGCTCCTCTAAAAATTTTCACGAGTCCCAAGGATGCTTTTCTGAACATTGAGGAGCATCACCGACTAAGTGGGAACATCACCGGCCAAAGGGAATAGTCATCGACCATTCGTTTAACTATCGGCTAATTGTATTTGGTTGGTCGGCACAATAAGTAGTTGGTCGGCCAAATGTTCCTGCAGAAATCTGTTTTGACAGCAGCAGAGGACAGACAGTGTATGGTATGGGATTTTCAAGCACATGTGTGCGTGGCCGCACTCCCTATCATGCAATGGACTCAAGGGAGCGTGGCTCTCGACCCTCGGGCCATCAATTATGCATTTTGATGCATGATGGCCTAAGAGGCCAAGCTTGCCATTCAATGTAAAATGCATGCAACAAAAGAGATGAGTGCCTTACACCCTATCATGCTTGAGATCAAGGGCATTGGCAACCGAGGAGTGAGGCGTGTTTCGTCACTTTGAGTACGAACACACCTCACCCCTCATGCTTGGTTTGACACCCCAAACCAAGCAATGCAATGCATGTATACAAACATGGCCCAAATGTGCAAAATGACTAAGGCACAAAACATGCCAAATGCAATGTAACCTATGCATGCAAATGTAATGTATGAAGCATGCGAGATGCAATGCAATGCAACCTATCATGTAATCCAAACATGGAATATTGCAAGCATGCAACTAGAGGCAATAAATCAAACATACAACTATACACAAGGATGGACTTAGACTGAAATGGGAGGCCTTAGCCACACCCCAAAACAGTGGCCAAAAGAGCAAAAAATGGCACAAATTAGGCATGCAAGCATGCACACATCAAGGCCTATCACCTAAGCATGGGAGGGGGAGCCCTCAAGGACACTTAAGGGTGACAAACAAAGACATCAAACACTCATGTTAAACTCTGAAAAAAAAAACATACGAAGGATGATTCCGAAATATGCTAGGAAATGGATGTAAAAAAAGGGAGCATTCAAGACCTCAAATGAGGGCATTACTCAACTCCTACCCCAAGTAAATAAGGCATGGATTTTTCAATGCAAAACAGAATTTTAGCATGCAAAAGGGACCCCTAAAACCCAATGTCATGGCAACCCAAAGCCTCAAACACATAAGCATGCACAATGCTCATTTTAAGGCTCAACAAGACAACTCTTCGAGGCATGAAAGGGATGATGAATGCAATCATGCAAGCATGGATTAGGGACTGAGACGGCATGTAAAATGACCCCAAATCACTGAAACAACCCAACTAAAGCATCCTCATAACTCACACCCTCAAGGCTCACAAGCCAAAATGCAAAGAGGCTATACCAAACATGGCAAATATGATCAAAATAGCACCCCACAGACCTCAAGCATGGTAAGACATGGCAAAGAACTTCACAAAGTTAGGCCAAAATATGAGAGCAAGGTAGGCTAGATGCAAGATGCACTTCTAGGCAAAATGAGGGAATACAAGGCAAGTATATTAGGCATGAAAGGGGTCATTAATCCGACCAAAAAAAGAGGCATATTGTGACCTAACAACATCCAAAAACCTCTGAAATGGTACCAAAGTCAACTACTCATGCATGCTACCATTAAGAGCCAAAAATGCAAAAAACAAAAAAAAGAGAGACAAAGGGAGAGGGGTGTCCCTCCCCTATGCAAGACCTAAAAACCCCTTCTTCACCACTGAAAATCCACTGGATTTTAGTGGTGAGAAGGCCAATACACAAGAGGTTCCAAAGCTTAACAAAGAGAGTACAAAAAGGGCCAAACAAGGCCTAAGAGGGGGAGATCGACCCCAAACAACAAAATGACCTTAATGAAGTATCTTGAGCATGCAAATACAATACTTTTTTCAGTGATACACGAAGCTCAAATCAGTATGCAAAGCAGGTCAAAAGCTAGTGCTAGATTGGGAAATTTAAAGCAAAAGTGTTACCCTTGAAGAACACCTCAAGAACAGCAAGTCCATCCACCTTCTTCTGATCAAAACTAGCTCAAAATCTCAAGAATAACCCTCAACACCTCCCAAAGTCGAAGTATGGTGAAATGGTGTGTGTCTTAGTGCAAAAGTAAGAACAAATCACCCTTTTAGGCCCTCAAACACACACAAATGAAGAGAGAGAGGGAGATATAGAGAGAGAAGATGTATGTATCAGAATATATATGTTCTAGGTCTGATTTTTGCTGAACCAAAACAAAGGAGAGGGTTTGTCTCCTTGTATAGACCATCCAAAGGTGCTAAGCTTCTAAGAGAAGCTAATTAAAAGGATCAAGGCTTCTTCAAGAAGCCAAGGCAAAGGGGCCAAGGTTTCCTGAGGAAGCTGAGGCAGGGTTCAAGCTTCTTGAGGAAGCTAAGACAAAGGTCCAAGCTTCCTCAAGAAGCTAGACCAAAAGGGTGCAAAAGGGGGCAAAACAGCCACAGATGTGCACGGGGACAGGGTTTGTGCATTCCAGCTGGCACAGCTGGCATGCACCATGCCTGAAAAGGCCAAAAGGTGGTACCGACCAGAAAAGGAGGCCATCGGCCAAACAGGTGGTCGACCGGCCACACAAAATGCCGACCGGCCAATGGACTATTTCACCAATGGCCGGTAGCCTCAAAACATGGCCGGTGGCCTCAAGCCATGGCTGGTGGGTATTAGGGGTAGCTAGCAAGCTACTCTCTACCCTCGGGTGAAAAAATAAACAAGTCCTTGGTGTAAAACCAAGCACAGAGCAAGCAAGTCGAGAGATCCTGAGGCAAGGTGCATAGCCAAGACCTCCGGGAACTCAAAACAAACACGAACATGGATGATCACCGAGTGTTCAAGCGGTGACGTCCAAGTCTTGAGGACAGTCAAAAATGGGGTGTCTACAGTTGCCCCTCTTTGACAGAACTCGAAAGTCATAACAATGACGGGAGTGAGTGTCAAAGCCCAGAGACGACCCATTTTTGACAAGGCCGAAGACTTAGACAAACATACAAGCTACAGATAAGATATGCGCCCGAGGGCAGGGGCAAAATGCAACTGACAATGCAAGAAGCCGAACATAACTTATGATCATGCAAAGAAAGTTGTAATGAAGCATATCATGCAACAGTTTTAAGCAATCAAACACAAATCCAACTACATTACAATGCAGAAAGGATGTAAGAGAATTATGTAATTCTCGCTACGTTTCACGCGAAGAATACAATACCTGTGCGGTTCATCTGGTTGCACCCGCTTCAAATGAACCGTACATGCAATATCGTGCCTGAAAGAGAAAAAAAACTTAACAGGTACAATATTGTTAGCAATATGCATAATAATGCAATTGAAAGTGCATGACAATGCAAGTCGAATAGAATGCATGACAATACGATTTGAAACTAGCATAACAATGCTATGAAGGTAAACACATGTAAGTAAAGCATAACGCGACAACGCATGCAATGTGTATAAGAAGAAGTTGAACACATGTAAGTAAAGCATAACGCGATAACGCATGCAATGTGTATAAGAAGAACTTGAACACATGTAAGTAAAACAATGCACGTATGCTTGCAATGTGTATAAGAAGAACTTGAACACATGTAAGTAAAGCATAACGCGATAACGCATGCAATGTGTATGAAAGAGACTTGAACACATGTAAGTAAAGCATAACGCGACAACGCATGCAATGTGTATAGAAAGGAACTTGAACACATGTAAGTAAAGCACGCGAGTTAACGCAAGCAATATGTATAGAAAGGAACTTGAACACATGTAAGTAAAGCATGCGAGTTAACGCAAGCAATGTGTAACTTCCGGTGAGATGCATAAACACATGTAAGTAAAGCAATACGTGAAAACGCGTGCAATGTGTAAAGCAAGCAAGGTATGAACACATGTAAGTAAAGTACACGCAAAACGTATACAATGTGCAACCACCTGAGAATACATATACACATGTAAGTAAAACATGTTGTAATGCAAGCAATGTGCATAGCAGGAATGAACACATGTAAGTAAAGCATGCGAGTTAACGTAAGCAATGTGTAACTCCCTGTGAGATGCATAAACACATGTAAGTAAAGCAATATGTGGAAACACGTGCAATGTGTAAAGCAAGAAAGGTATGAACACATGTAAGTAAAGTACACGCAAAACGTATACAATGTGTAACCACCTGAGAATTCATATACACATGTAAGTAAAGCATGTTGTAATGCAGGCAATGTGTATAGCAGGAATTCGAATGCATGTACAACATAAGTATAGTGAAGGCATGCTACTCGCATTTGTTAAGATGCAACCAAATCAAGACGAGACATTTATTGAAAGCAAGACGCGTATTTGAGCGTGCTAGTCATAGTCATATCGAAGCAATGTAATACAACATGTTTAAAGCGATTTGCGGACTCCGCGAGGTACAAAAGGATACGGGAAAGGATGCTCCTTGCATACATCGAACATCGCACATAGAAGACGTGGTTCGAGGTCAACACGAAGACCAGTTAATATTCCAAAGCGCGCTTTCTTGCACTATCTTGAGTAATGAAGGTGCCAAACTGTGCAATTGACCCGAATAAGGGCGCAAGAGGTGCATCAACCATAAGGGGAGGTTACTGGTATCAATCCCGACACTCTGCTGCCCTGTTCTCCTATTTGCTTTACTTTCCTTTTCTACTGTTAGTTTTAAGCACATTGCACTGCCTCAGGCAGGTTTTACTTTCTTCAAAACTAAGTATCTTTTTGCAAAAGACATGATGGAAATGCAACAGCTATTTTCCTCAAAAAGGTGTTACATTTGTTGTTCTATGCATCGCATCGCGTGGCATCGTATAACAATGTGAATGAAATTGAGATTGTGTTTGAAAACCAAGCGTTTGCCTCGTAATAATCAGGTAGTGAGCTGACCAACGACAAAATAACTCGATAAGCAACAACAAAGAACTCAATGAGCTGACCAAGTGTAAATACAACTCGATTAAGCAAATACAAAGATTTGAGGAATGTGACATACAACTCGATAAGCAAATTTACAACAACTCGATAAGCAAATAGGCGCGACGTCGCAAAAATCATCATCGGAGGGCATTGGAAGTGGTGGCATTCCCTAAATTCTCAGCATGTTCAACCATATAAACAGCTCAGGGGACAAGAAGGAAGACCACCGGCCACTAGGGAAATCCTTCAGCCTCATGAAATGGCCATCGGCCAGCAGATCTGATCAATCAGCCAAAAGTGGTGGTCGGTCGACACTATATTTGGCCGGCCGGCCATAAATGGCAGAGACCAGCAGAATGCTGACATCTGTCCTCCACTCAACCTTATCCCCTACAAAAGGCTTCAGCTTCGTAGTTTTTCTCAATTCCACACTGATTTGCTCCAAATGGAAGAGTTTCTTGCCCAAAATCTCACAGCTTGGATTGTCAACTTGGACGGCTCGGAAAAGCTGAACTTCTGGGGTTTCGGCATAAATGCACTATTTACTTTGAGTCGCACTCCACTGCACTTTCCGTTTCTTCACACCGCGGCAAGGTTTTGGAATCCGGTAACACATGTCTTTAGCTTTAGCGGGCAAGAGGTATGTCCTACCTTCGAAGATTTTGAAGCTTTAATGGAGTCTAAGCGCGACGAGGAAATCTTGCCCCAACTTCGCTTCGGCCACGCCCAAGACTTAGGACAAATGTGTGGGCTTTCAATACCCGACGCTCGCTCTTTGATTTGTGACGGGGCGTTGGATGTTCTGAGTTTAATTTGCGAATTTTCTGACGCCGGTGACCGCGGTGACCATCATTGGCAAGGCTTCCAACGACATGCTCTTTGTTTGTGCATGCTATCCCATTTCTTGTTTTCCTCGGGCTTCGGAGGATCTAACGTCCGGTTGATTGAGGTTGCCCAAGGCTTGAAGGAGGGCAAGGGCTGCATTGCCATGACTCTGGCTGAGTCGTTGATGGGCTTGGATGCCTTTTATCGCCAAGAGACAACCAGATTCGCGGGGAGTCCACTACTGCTGCATGTAATGTTTCCCACCCAATCTCACATTTGTATTGCTTACATCACTCGGCCCTCAAGCTCGATTTTTCTCACAAAACCCTTTTCTCACTTTTCTCACATCGTACATCTCTCTATTCTTTATTCTCTCGTTTTTCATCCCTTCCCAGGTGTGGTTAATGGACAAGTTGCAGGTTGTGGACTCTTGCCCAGCATACTCAGCTCGTGGCTACTTCTTTCGGCAACGCCTAGTTGATGCCCTTGATGAGGGATGGTGGTTTGATTGGATGTGCAGCTTGTCCGCAGACCGCATTGCTTGGCGGTGCCCTTGGCTCAACCTACCGGTGATGAGCTACAGCATGACCCGTCAACCTGGGATTCAATTGATTGGCATGACACACTGTGTCTTATATTTTTCGTTCCAGATCCGGCGCCAGTTCGGTCATGATCAAACTTGTCCACCAGAGGGGATAGAGTACTCGGCTACATTCCCGGTCCGAGGCGCACAGCTCGCCCGGTATGCTACAGCATGGAGGACTAGAGAGCTCCTAGCCCCCGTTCACACTTTCAGTTGCACTTTGTCTGATGAGTGCATAGATTGGCTCAATGAAGAGGCACAGATTGGGCCCAGCTTGGCATCAGAGGCTTCGACCAGCTCTGGGAGGGGGCGCAGGAGCACCTGACTCATCTATGCCCTGGATTTATTGCTTTATTAGAACTTTCAAGTTTTCTTTATGAATGTAACAAAAAAAGCTACTTCAATTTGTATGCAAGAGCAGGAGAACTCTGTATTGAAATCAATGAAATTGAAGGTTGTGGGTACTGAAAATTTTCCGCTTTGGTCCAAAAATGGTCTAAGTTGTAAAAAGATTAATTTGAACAAAGTCAACTTTTATCAAAACTTTTCAAAGTCATTTTCGACATGGATCAGAACTGGACATGCCTGAAATCTATCATTGAGATGCACAACCTCGGGTCCTAGCAACTGGAAAGTTGCCCCTAGTCTAAATAGTACCGCAGCACTTCATGGCAACGGAAAGTTGCCCCTAGTCTGAAAAGCACTGCACCAGAGATCATAACCGAACTCTTGAATGCTGCATAGACAAAGATGGTCGAGGTGATCAAATGGACAAAGTTGATCGGGGAAAAGTTTATGGCTGAACTTCAGGATGAAGTTGCCTACGTATCCCAAAGATGGGAATCAAGCCTTACGTAGTTCACGCTCAAGTTCACTCGGGTATTTTCACTCTCCTTTTACGCTCTAACTTTTGCCAAGGCCGCCCTTTGCGGGTTTTCAACCTTGCGAGCTCAGTTTTTATAATTCCCAATTTTTTGTGCTCTAACTTTTGCCTAGGTCGCCCTTTCGAGTTTTCAGCCTAGCGAGCCTCTCAGGGGTAATATTTCTTCAACTTGTCCATGTTGATCGGTTGTGAGAACTCTAGGCCATCTAGATCCATCAGAACCACGGCCCCACCTGACCAGATCGACTTAATGATGTAGGGACCAGTCCAATTGGGCCTGAACTTGCCCTTTGGGTCATGGATGGGAGCTCGGTTGTCCTTGAGCACCAAATCTCCTTCTTTTAGATTCCTGGACTTAACTTTCTTGTTGAAAGCCTGGGCAATTCTGTGCTGATAACCTTGAACATGGTATAGTGCTTTCAGTCTTCTCTCATCAAAGAGCATGAGTTCTTCAAATCTCCTCTGCTGCCAATCTGCCTCAGCTATCTGACACTCAGCCAGCACTCTCAAAGACGGAACCTCAATTTCAATAGGTAGAACAACCTCCATCCCATAAACCAATGAGTACGGAGTCGCCCCAGTAGAAGTTCTAATTGAAGTCCGGTAGCCCCACAGAGCAAACGACAGCTTATCTGGCCAGTCCCGGTAGGTTTCCACCATCTTCTGTAAAATGCGCTTGACATTCTTGTTGGCGGCCTCAACCGCTCCATTGGTCTAAGGCCGGTATGTAGATGACTTGTGAAAAGCCACATTGTATTTCTCCAACAAGTCAATCGCTTCCTTCTTGAAATGAGAACCGTTATCTGAAATTATCTCATTTGGGACCCCATAGCGACAGATGATGTTGTTTCTGATGAACTTCGCAACATATGAAGCCTTCAACACTGCATAGGATTAGGCCTTAACCCACTTTGTAAAGTAATCTATCGCGACCAGGATGAACTCATGCCCATTCGACCCTTTTGGAGTGACAGCCCCGATCACATCGATTCCCCAAACCGAAAATGGCCATGGCGAAGTCATATTGTATAGCTTCGACGGCGGAATGTTCATGCGGTTTGCATGGATCTGACATTTGTGGCATCGCCGAACAAAGCCGATACAATCCTCCTCCATGGTGGACCAATAATAACCTTGTCTGAGGATCTTTCGTGCTAGCATTACCCCGTTCATATGTGCACCGCATTCCCCTCCATGGATGGCCTCCATCAGGCGTTTCGACTCTTCAGCTTCAACGCACAGCTTCTGCATTCCCAGATGACCTCTCCTGTACAATTTACCTTCGCAGATGATGAACTGAACGGCCATTCTTCTGATTGCCCTTTTATCCTTGGCATTTACCCCTGGTGGATATGCTTCCTTCTCCAAGAAATTCCAAATATTGTAATACCAGGGGTTCTCATCTTGAACCTCATCTATAGCGGTAATCGACTCCTAAGCCGGCACAAATTTCTGGTCGATAATGACTGGACGCATTCGGACTCCAAATGGGATGTCTATCGTGGAAGATAGAGTTGCAAGTGAATCTGCGAACCTGTTGTTTTCTCTTAGTAGATGAGTGAAGTTTAGCTTCTCAAACCGAGGAACCAGCAAGTCCAGGGTCTGATGGTACATTATCATTTTTTCTTCTTTGACTTTCCAGTCTCCTTTTGCTTGAGACACAACAAGGTTCGAGTCCCTAATGACGTCCAACTATTTTGCCCCTAGTTCCAGGGCTGCTTCTAGACCGATAATGCTTGCCTCATATTTTGCTTCGTTGTTCGAGACTTTGAATCGGAGTTTAAATGCTAAAGGGATACGGGAATTGTCGGGTGCTATCAACAAAACCCCTATCCCATACCCATACTGGTTCGATGCTCCGTCGAAATACATCGTCCAAGACTCATCTTCGATATGCAAAATGGCCTCATCTGGGAATAAATACTCAACTGCTTCCCCTCCTTCCATGGGATGATCGATGAAGAATTCTGCTACTGCCCTTCCCTTGACTGACTTGTGCGTCACATATTTCAGATCGAATTCAGAAAGTAACAGCAACCAATGAGCTAACCTACCCGTAAGCGCCGGTTTCTCGAAAAGATATTTGATGGGATCTAGTCGTGAAACCAACATTACGGAGTGAGCTAACATGTAGTGCCGCAGCTTCTTGGTAGCCCATACCAAAGCTAGGCAAGCTTTCTCCAACGGCGTGTAACGAGTCTCATACTCTAGCATCTTCTTGCTCAGATAGTAGATGGCTCTCTCCACTTTGTCCTCTGATTCTTGTGCGAGCATACAACCCATTGTAGTTTCAGTTACTGAAAGATACAAAATCAACGGCCTTCCCGGCTCAGGCGGTGACAGCACAGGTGGGTTCTGTAAGTATTCCTTGATCTCTTCAAAAGCAACTTGGCATCGGCCGTCCCACTGGAATTTCTTTCCTTTCTTCAGGAGGCCAAAAAGTGGTTCACAAGTCAAGGTTAATTTTGAGATAAATTGTCTTATGAATTGTACTTTACCGAGAAAGCCTCGCACCTCTTTTTCAGTCTTCGGTGGTGGCATTTCTAAGATGGCCTTGATTTTGGAAGGGTCGACTTCGATACCTCTCTGTGTAATTAGAAACCCCAGCATTTTTCTCGCTGTAACGCTAAACGTACACTTCTAAGGATTCAGCCGCAGCCGAAATTCTCTGATCCTTTGGAAGAACTTTTGCAAGGCGGTGTAGTGTCCCTCTCTTTCTTTGGACTTGACAATCATGTCGTCCACGTACACCTCACCCTCTTTGTGGATCATGTCATGTAATATTGTGGTCGCGGCCCGTTGATATGCAACTCCAGTATTCTTCAACCCAAACGGCATTACTCTGTAGCAGTATGTCCCTCACGGGGTAGTGAAAGTAGTCTTCTCCCGATTTTCAGGTGCCATAACAATCTGATTGTAGCTTGAGAAGTCATCCATGAACGAAAGCAAAGCATGCCCCGCTGTGAAGTCCACCAACTCATTGATATGCGATAGGGAAAGTCGTCATTCAGACTAGCTCTGTTCAAATCCCTAAAATCCACGCATACCCTGATCCTACCATCCTTTTTCGGCACCGGAACAATGTTGGCCAACCAAGTCGGGTATTCGGAAACCAGCAGGAACCCTGCGTCAATTTGCTTAGTAACCTCTTCCTTAATCTTGAGGGCCCAGTTTGGGCGGATCCTTCTGAGTTTCTGTTTGATAGGTCGGGCCTCGGGGTCAAGAGGGATCCGGTGCTGTACACTCTCAGGATCGATTCCAGGCATGTCTTCGTAGGACCACGCGAAAACATCTTTGAAATCTTTTAATAAAGCGACTAAGCGCTCGCGTTCCTCTGAAGACAACGTGGACCCGATCTGGACCAGTCGCGGGTCCTCCTCAGTACCCACATTCACAGTAGTGATTTCATCAACTAAGGGTTTAACAAATCTCTTGTGCTCTTGCTCAATTAAGCGTTGTAAAACTGGAGGAATTTCTTCCTCGTCGTTTTCATCAAAGTTTTGAAAGTCTAAGTTAATGCAATAAATCAAGGGCACAGAAAAATACTCAGAAGTCACAGCCACATCATTCTCATTAAGCACATCCAAATTGTCCGATTCTTCAGTTACAACAGGCTCAAAAGAGAAAGAAAAAGACGACCTAGACAGGACTGTGGCATCCGGGTTATCACTCCCAGGAATACCGGACTCAGACTCAGTCGAGCTGGAACCTGATTCCGACTCACAAGACTCGGTAGAATCAGATTCCGGCTCACTACCTGACCCGGTGTTGCTTGACAAAAATCCCTCCTCGTACTGCCAAATGAGAGAGGGTGTGATAGATGCATCCAAAATGTTTGCTGGTAGGCCCGCAGCCGTTTCATTCCCGATCATGGACACCAAGAAGTTATCCCCCAAGCACTTTTGTTCGATCGGAGGATCTGAAAGTAGACAAACCAGTGCTATCCCCATTTCAATTTCAAAGTCCTCAAACTCCACTTTCTTGCTCTGCTCAGCCTCAGCTAATGGGTCCGTCTACTCTTCGGCAACGTCATCCCCGGATAACTGCAGGTCGAAGAAGATCTCAAACCCCGGCACTTGTTTCCTCTCCGTGTTCAACCATGGCTCTGGGAAGCCACAAAATGGAAAGTCCCCCCCTTCCCGGACGAAGCGTTCGTTTAGGGTACCCTGGATGGGCCGGTGCATTAATTCAAAATGCTTCCCCGCCTGCTTCACTTTGGCTCTTCCAGCCATCTCCTTGCCTTTCCTTATCCAATCCTCTTTGGTGGACAGATAACCCAAGCCAAAGGTATGTGGGTTGTATGGCATTTCGGCCAATGCTGCGACGCCCTTCCGGCCACTCTTTCCCAATCCCATCCTGGGGATGTGTTGGAGCTTATTCATGAGGTATACTGATTGAGCACTGACATACAACCCTTCATTAACAGCCATGATGTTTTGAACTACCTGAGCCTCGGCCAAGGTAAAACCCAACATGAACACATCCTCCATACCGTGCTCAATTTCCAAAACTGGCATAGATAATTCTGGTGGTGGATGGATCGATGAATTTCCAAAAACAATGGCTACTCCCTTCCCATGGGGGTATTTCACCATCTGATGCAAGGTGGAAGAAACTGCCTTCACCTGGTGCAACCACGGCCGCCCCAAAAGCATATTGAAAGTTGCAGGCACTTCTAAGACATGGAAGTCTATTTCATGCTGTCCCGGCCCAACCTTGGTCTGGATTTTCACTGTTCCCATGACTTCTCGGTTCGTGTTGTCATATGCCCGAATCACCTGGGCTGTCGGTGTGAAGTCCGCAATCTTCAAACCGATTGAGTACGCTGTCCTTGCCGGGCAGACGTTGATGGCGGACCCGGTATCAACAAGAACCACCGGTATCCATTTATTTCTACACTCTACAGAGATGTAGAGTGGCTTATTATGGTTCGCACCCTCAGGTGGCAGTTCCTTATCACAGAAAGTCAACATCGGGGTAGCTCCTCCCGGAAAGACCAGTCCAACTAGCTGCTTTGGTGTGGTATCTATGGAGAGTTTAGCCTTGTCCATAGTAGATAGGACAGCCTGTCTGTGCACTCGCGATGCCATAAGCAGTCCCCAAATGGAGATGTCTACCTGTATCTTTTTCAATTGTTTGAGCACGGCCTCGTCTTCAAGTTGCTTCTCTTTCTGTTTCTCAGCCTCCTTATCCTTCCCAAACGCCTCTGGCTGATCTAGGTGCGGGGGCTTGAAATACCGCCCGCTCCTTGTCATATGATCGACTTCGCCGATGTACCAGGTATCGTCTGGCTGGTTGCTTCCCCAATCCTCATCTGTGTGGGCAAGACATAAGTCGTCGTCCTCCCACCACATTCCATCGGCAGTCGACAGACACCTGTCTGGCCCTGGTATGGCTGTTCTTATATTCGCAGTATCTTCCGTCCGCATGCTCGCAGTATTCTCTGTCCTCGTACACACAGCACTTTCAGTTCCCGCATGGGCCTTAACTTTCCTGATTCTCTCAGAATCCTCAAACCTTTCCTGTTTCGACTGTGCCAAAAGAGCTGGCTGTTCAATAATTCTTGTGTTCAAGATGCTCCAATCCTGAGTGAAATTCTTGACACCGGTGCTCTCCGATGATGTACTCTGCTCTTCGGTCCTTCCGGCCGTCACTGACATTCTCGCCCCTGCCGGGTCTTATTCTGGTTGGAATTCTTCCACAACATCCGGTTGATCATCCAACCACCCAGTAGCCTCTGCCGATTCCTCATAATCAAACCAGTTGACTGCTGTGTCCCCTGGGTTTTGGTCATTGAAAAACTGGAGGTGGGCAAGGTCCTCTTCCATAGCCGTCAAATTATCTGTCCCCTGCTTGAATCCATCCCCTCAGATCATACACAGCTCTGCCCTCTCCGGCAATTCTACAATGGGCCGAACCTGGCCTACTGACAAAATGTAATCACTTGGATTGTAGGCTTCCTCAGCAGAACTCCCAGATTCCTCAAATTCTGGCTCAACAATCCCATTCTGCTCTGAAATCATCCCTATCCCATCTTCGATGGTCATCACCATTGGCTCTGGTTGGGTTTTGGAGATGTCCAACATGCACAAGTCAGTGCAGTCAGGAAGGAACACCTCCGGCTTAGGTAGGTGGGAAAGAGTGATATATATGCTAGGATCATAAGACACGACCCCAGTCTGGATAAAATTGATTCTTTTGGGAGGTGGAGCTTGCTTGTGTGGTGGGAGAGGGTTTTTTGTAACATTAGGTTTCTCGGGAGGCAAAATGACCCCGTTATCGATGAGATCTTGAACCTCATGACGTAATCGGAAGCACTAGTCGGTGTCATGACCGTGCTGTTGGTGAAATGCGCAATATTTGGCTGGGTTGTGGGTAGGGGGAAGTCTTTCCAGCAATGGTCGCGGCTCTAGGGGCTTCAAGTGCCCTTTACTGATTAAAACCCCCAGAGCTTTGGACAGGGACATATATAGTGGAGCAAAGGTTCTTTGGTTTTTGGGTGGGTATCTGGCTGTTTGTGTATTGCTTCCGGACGCACCGGAGAAAGGCGTAGCTGCCATGGGTCTTGGAGGGGGAGGGGGAATGGTGGCGACCATGCTCACTTCTAAGGCTCTTGCAGTTGTAACGCCGCTCTGGCCTGCATTGGTGTTGCGATTGAAAGTTCTTCTGGGTTGCTCCCGATCATTATCAATTAAGCCTTGCTTCAAGGCATCCTCAATCTGTACTCCCATCTCATGCAGATCAGCAGAGGTAGGGAAGTGAAGCACGATCATTTTCTGCATCAGCTTAGGCTGGAGATTGCGCACAATCATCCGAATTTGATCTTTATTTGTGGGCCTTAGGGTCATCATTGAGGCCTTAGCCCTCTATCTGGTCACGAACTCCGAAAAGCTCTCTTTAGGCTCCTGCCTCGTTGTCTCAAGATCATGGGTCGTAATCTCAATTTACGTGTTAAATGAGTATTGTGCAATGAAGGCCTCAGCCATCTCGTCCCAGTTTCTCTTGACATCATCTTCTAATTTGGCGTACCAGATGGCCGCCACACCCGACAGGGTCCGGCCAAATAGAGGCAGTTTCTGTAGTCTGGTGAGGCCCATCGACCTTAAGATGTCTGAAAACAAACGCAGGTGTACCATAGGATCCTCGGATCCATCAAACCGGTTGATGTGCGGCATCTTGAATCGGTCCGGCAGTGTCACAGCTACGTCGGTGTACCCATCCTCAATATCAGGGATGGTCTTGACTCCCTGGGATCTCTTGAACAGCTTTTCAAGCTTGCTCAACCTCAATGTGATGGGATCTGTCTCAAACTCAAAGGGAGAGTCCGGTAGGTTGGTGGGTGTTTTGGATAATTGGGGTAGGATCTGGGGTAGGATTGGGGGCAGAGGTGGCCCTGTGGGAATGTCCGTATCATTCTGAACATCAGCTGTCTCCCCGAGTATTGGAACTCCTGGCGAGGGAGGGGCTTGATGCGAAGCAGATGCTCCGGCTTGCTGTTGTAGCCTCACGATTAACTCTGCTTGTTCAGTCATAACCGTAGCCTGTTGCTTGGCGAACTCCGCCTGTCGGACAGCGTCTTGCTGCATAGTTTTCATGCTCTCTTGGAGCTGGCGCACCGTCTCCTCTAAGCTTGCAATACTGCTCTGATCTGATTGAATTTCTGGTATATATTCCCTCTCTACGGGAGAAACAGAACCCTGATCTCTACTGTACTCAGGTGGGGTAGATAAAGCCCTCTGTACTGATCGCTGAACTGATATTCTCTGCCAGACTGCCCTCCGTCTAGGAACCGGGGGTAATGAATAGTACACTGGTTGTCCGTCTACCAAATCCTCAGATTGATGGAGTCGGCGACCTCTAATCCAGGGTGCTTGGGGAATATCTACTGGGTCAGAAGCAATCGTGCTAAACTACCTAGCAAAAAGATAAATAAAGCGATAATAAGGAAATAAACAACCAGACAAACGGACAGCATAACAGCTTAAATAAACATAACACATGGTTTGGCATGACAACACCCTGTCGATAAGCTGAATACACTGTTCTCAAACACTGATCATTATTCCCCAAATCACTGTCCCCAAAGCTGGATCTGATACCCGTAGATAACTGATTAAAATACTGGTGCCCGCAGGCCTGATGCCCAAACTTGCAAACTGATACGTGCAGTCCTGTAGAGGCCAACTCTAAGAGCATAGAGCAGATAAGTGAGGGCCAAAACACCCCTATGTTGGGGTAGGGTTTCCCTGTCCTATTTTGTTAGGAGCTAGGGTTTCACTATGCACGCAGCGGTTTCAAACAACTTATAATCGGGTAAGCAACCTATCCTAGTTTGGAATTGTCACTATGGATTCCGAATATGCACTAGGTCGAATGGTCAAAAGGGTGCCTCGGTAAAAATCGGGGTTTGTGTTCCCATACTGACAGAGCCCGCAATCGGTCAGCCTTATGGTCATGCCTTGACAAGGCAAGCCTTCGGCAAACTGTTCAAGAATAGCAGATGGCCAACACGGTCTCCTAGGCGCACCAATGCACATTCAATGCAAAGAAACACATAAGTGTAGTCAAAACAAGATATCATGAGTTTGAGTCAAGTTCTCTATTGTCCCCAGCAGAGTCGCCAGAAACTGTAGACGTCCCCGAAAGCCCCGGGAGGATGGGTCCCATTTTGTCCCGTTTTGGGCTCACTACAGTTCGGACTCTCAAATCGTCATGGTTCTTAATCTGAACCAAAGAGTCCAAATCCGAAAAATCGTTTTGGAAAACAAATTTTAGAAAAGAAGTGCCAAACATGGACTGATTTGCCAGATACAGAGTCGCCACCTAAATATTTTTTATGAGGGAATTTAGGAAACCCTGACTCGTTTGCCTAAGGCCATGTGTCTGTCATCACCAAAGTTGCCTCGGCTCGGGAACTTGGGTACGATTAGGGAAGGTCAGCTATGAGCACCCCCTCTCGCCCGATCCAAAGATCGGCCTCTACTAACCATGATATCTTGTTTTGAAAACATTATGCGTTCTTATCCGGTTATTAGCCAAGATTTACTATGTGATGCGCACAGCACAAAAGTATAGACTGGATCGCCTGAATTGGAACAAAACATTTCATGTTTTGTTTTGAAAACGGTCTGCTACTCGTAAGTAGGCTAAAATGTAGATTTTGCCACCTTCGGGTGGGTTTAGAAAACATGGTTTTGCCACTATCTTGTGGTCTTAAAACTCACAGTTTTAATGCATTATTCTAATTCAGGTAATTCAACCTCCACCCACAGGCATCCAAGCAGTTATATCATATAAGCAAATAGCCTCATGGTAAGCATGCTATCATGGCAACACTCACACGCATGCAAGGATGCTAAAGCGAAAAGACTTACAGAGTACTCCAAGACAAAACAAAAGCTATGTTAGAAATCCATGCATGGCCCTAATTATACAGAAATGCCTAATGTAACACATGCAGGAACGCAACTACAATAGGCTCGGCTATTCTAAAATGACATGTGAAATGCTACAACTAACACGTATTCAATTTGGGATTGAAATATAAATGCTGTTAGTATGATGCACCGAGCCCGGTGCATGCAAAATGAATGAATGTATGCAAACATGCTATCATAAGTATGCTAATTGAAACATGCCCTAAACTAACCATCGAAAGCTAGTAAATAAAAGGGAAGAAAGACATGGGGTTGGAAGGCATACACACACTCATGCACACTTATTACACAATTGCCCTCACTCGGAGGGTCCGAATAATATTACACAACCAAATGAATACTGCTAAATTAATTATTACAGAACTTCTAATTAATTAACGAATTAAATATAGAAGGAAGGTGGCCACAGCCCTGCCTCGGAATGCGCGAATGGTGCATGCTTGACTCGTCTCGCCCGGAAACCCGTACCATGCAACTGTTGCCTCTGTTTACACTGCCTTGCTCCTCTGAAAATTTTCACGAGTCCTAAGGATGCTTCTCTGAACATTGAGGAGCATCACCGACTAAGTGGGAACATCACCGGCCAAAGGGAATAGTCATCGACCATTGGTTTAACTATCGGCTAATTGCATTTGGTCGGTCGGCACAATAAGTAGTCGGTCGGCCAAATGTTCCTGCAGAAATCTGTTTTTACAGCAGCAGAGGACAGACAGTGTATGGTATGGGATTTTCAAGCAAATGTGTGCGTGGCCGCACTCCCTATCATGCAATGGACTCAAGGGAGCGTGGCTCTCGACCCTCGGGCCATCAATTATGCATTTTGATGCATGATGGCCTAAGAGGCCAAGCTTGCCATTCAATGTAAAATGCATGCAACAAAAGAGATGAGTGCCTTACACCCTATCATGCTTGAGATCAAGGGCATTGGCAACTGAGGAGTGAGACGTGTTTCGTCACTTTGAGTATGAACACACCTCACCCCTCATGCTTGGTTTGACACCCCAAACCAAGCAATGCAATGCATGTATACAAACATGGCCCAAATGTGCGAAATGACTAAGGCACAAAACATGCCAAATACAATGTAACCTATGCATGCAAATGTAATGTATTAAGCATGCGAGATGCAATGCAATGCAACCTATCATGTAATGAAAACATGGTATATTGCAAGCATGCAGCTAGAGGCAATAAATCAAACATACAACTATACACAAGGATGGACTTAGACTGAAATGGGAGGCCTCAGCCACACCCTAAAACAATGGCCAAAAGAGCCAAAAATGGCACAAATTAGGCATGCAAGCATGCACACATTAAGGCCTATCACCTAAGCATGGGAGGGGGAGCCCTCAAGGACACTTAAGGGTGACAAACAAAGACATCAAACACTCATGTTAAACTCTGAAAAAAAACATACGAAGGATGATGCTGAAATATGCTAGGAAATGGACGTAAAAAAAGGGAGCATTCAAGGCCTCAAATGAGGGCATTACTCAACTCCTACCCCAAGCAAATAAAGCATGGATTTTCCAATGCAAAACAAAGTTTTAGCATGCAAAAGGGACCCCTAAAACCCAATGTCATGGCAACCCAAAGCCTCAAACACATAAGCATGCACAATGCTCATTTTAAGGCTCAACAAGACAACTTTTCGAGGCATGAAAGGGATGATGAATGCAATTATGCAAGCATGGATTAGGGACTGAGACGACATGTAAAATGACCCCAAATCTCTGAAACAACCCAACTAAGGCATCCTCATAACTCACACCCTCAAGGCTCACAAGCCAAAATGCAAAGAGGCTATACCAAACATGGCAAATATGATCAAAACAGCACCGCATAGACCTCAAGCATGGTAAGACATGGCAAAGAACTTCACAAAGTTAGGCCAAAATATGAGAGCATGGTAGGCTAGATGCAAGATGCACTTCTAGGCAAAATGGGGGAACAAGGCAAGTATATTAGGCATGAAAAGGGTCATTAATCTGACCAAAAATAGAGGCATATTGTGACCTAACAACATCCAAAAACCTCTGAAATGGTACCAAAGACAACTACTCATGCATGCTACCATTAAGAGCCAAAAATGCAAAAAAAAAAAAAAAAAGAGACAAAGGGAGAGGGGTGTCCCTCCCCTATGCAAGACCTCAAAACCCCTTCTTCACCACTGAAAATCCACTGGATTTCAGTGGTGAGAAGGCCAATACACAAGAGGTTCCAAAGCTTAACAAAGAGAGTACAAAAAGGGTAAAACAAGGCCTAAGAGGGGGAGATCGACCCCAAACAACAAAATGACCTTAATGAAGTATCTTGAGCATGCAAATAGAAGACTTTTTTCAGTTATACACGAAGCTCAAATCAGTATGCAAAGCAGGTCAAAAGCTAGTGCTAGATTGGGGAATTTAAAACAAAAGTGTTACCCTTGAAGAACACCTCAAGCACAGCAAGTCTAGCCACCTTCTTCTGATCAAAACCAACTCAAAACCTCAAGAATAAACACTCAACACCTCCCAAAGTCGAAGTATGGTGTAATGGTGTGTGTCTTAGTGCAAAAGTAAGAACAAATCACCCTTTTAGGCCCTCAAACACACACAAATGAAGAGAGAGAGGGAGATATAGAGAGAGAAGATGTATGTATCAGAATATATATGTTCTAGGTCTGATTTTTGCTGAACCAAAACAAAGGAGAGGGTTTGTCTCCTTATATAGACCATTCAAAGGTGCTAAGCTTCCAAGAGAAGCTAATTAAAAGGATCAAGGCTTCTTCAAGAAGCCAAGGCAAAGGGGCCAAGGCTTCCTGAGGAAGCTGAGGTAGGGTTCAAGCTTCTTGAGGAAGCTAAGACAAAGGTCCAAGCTTCCTCAAGAAGCTAGACCAAAAGGGTGCAAAAAGGGGCAAAACAACCGCAGATGTGCACGGGGCAGGGTTTGTGCATTCCAACTGGCACAGCTGGCATGCACCATGCCTGAAAAAGGCAAAAAGGTGGTACCGGCCAGAAAAGGAGGCCATCGGCCAAACAGGTGGTCGGCCGGCCACACAAAATGCCGACTGGCCAATGGACTATTTCACCAATGGCCGGTAGCCTCAAAACATGGTCGGTGGCCTCAAGCCATGGCCGGTGGGTATCAGGGGTAGCTAGCAAGCTACTCTCTACCCTCAGGTGAAAAAACAAACAAGTCCTTGGTGTAAAACGAAGCATAGAACAAGCAAGTCGAGAGATCCTGAGGCAAGGCGCGTAGCTAAGACCTCTGGGAACTCAAAACAAACACGAACATGGATGATCACCGAGTGTTCAAGCGGTGACGTCCAAGTCTTGAGGACGGTCAAAAATGGGGTGTCTACAGTATGCTATGCCGAGCCCGGTGCATGCAATACAGATGAATAGATGCAAACATGCGAGCGTAGGAATGCTAATTGAAACATGACCTAGAACTAACCATCGTAAGCGGTTAAGTAAAATGGAGAAAGACGTGGGATTGGAAGACATTCACACACTCACACACACTTATTACAAAATTCGCCCTCTCAACGGAGGGTCCAAATGATTAATACATGTTAGCTACGCTAAGCGATTCTAACTAATCTAATTAATCTAATTAGACTAATTATTACATAATCAAAATGAATAACTAGGTAACACTAAGCTAATTATTACAACACGTTAACTAATTAAACAAATTAGCTAATTTAATTATTACACAACAAATCAAATAATTAATCATTCAAACTAATCCACAGCAGTGAAATGGCCTCGTGGGCGAAGAAAAGATGCATACTCGGTCGGCATCACTCGGAAATCCGGTTCCATGCCTCATGTTGCCTCTGTTTGTACTACTCTACTCCTCTGAAAATTATGCCGACTTCTATGATGCTTCTGACCTACCTCATAGACATTCTGAGAGGTCATCGGCCAAGAGGGGTGGCCATTGGCCAGTGGATAATGGTCATCGACCAATTTTGGGACTATCGGCCAAATATTGTTAGTCGATCGACACACTAGAGATAGCCGATCGACAATCTCTTCCTGCAAACTGCTCCTTTTGCTGCAGCAGAGTACAAACAGAGGCATGGCAATACATTTGCAAGAAAATGTTTGTGCAACCACACTCCTTATCATGTTTGAAGTTCAAAGGAGTGTAGTGCTCGACTCTCGAGCCATCAATCACGCATTTTGATGCATGATGGCCAAAGAGGCCAAGCTGCACAAATCAATATCACATGAATGCACAAAAACACATAAATGCCTTAACCTCTATCATGCATGATCAAGAGGGTCGGCGACCGAGAATTGAGGAACGTTTCATCACTTCAACTATGAAACGTCCCTCGTTCCTCGTGTTTGGCTTAACACCCAAACCAAACACAATGCAATGCATGGACAACTTAACAAAGCTAATGGCATACAAACAATCTAATGCAACCTAAACATGTAAACAACATGGCATGCAACAAGTATGCAACAATGTTATGTAATGCAACTAGCATGCAACAACATGCAATGTACCAAGCATGCAACAACATGCAATGCGACAAGCATGCAACAACATGCAAAATGGACTTAAACTAAAATGGACAGATCTCAATCATGCCCAAATCAGTGGCCAAAACACCAAAACTAAGGCACCAAAAGGCAAAACATGCATGCACACATATTGATCCACAAGCTAGGCAACAAGAACACAACCCTTAGAGGCACTCAAAGGGTGACAAAAGTGGGAGTGTAACAACACTATAAGCTCTAAAATTAAGTAGGGAATGATGCCAAATCATCCAAGCAAGACAAGTATGGCATGCAAGAAAGCTCAAAGCTAGAAACTAGCATAGGAACTTGTACCAAAGCCACATGAATCACACCCCAAAGGGCCAAGGACAACCAAAACAGTCCTAGATCATGCCAAAATGAGTCTAAAACATGCACGGGCCAAAGCTAAAACAAGCCAACATGAAGGGCATAAGGCATGATGCATGCAAGGCCAAAAAAGGGGGTTACACTACACCTACTAAGAGCAAGCATGGCATGACTTAACCAATAAAAATCAGAGTTATGGCATGTCAAAATAAGTCCAAAAACCCACTGAGATGGCATCCCAAAAGCTTAAGCAATAAGACATGCATAATGGTTCATGTTCAAGGCTTAAAACACAAACCTCCCAATGCATGGAGAAGGTGACAAATGTGAGTGCATGACCACACTATACGGACTGAAACCACATATGAAATGATGCCAAATTATGAGAATGGTGTAAGCAATGCATGCTAGTGACTTGGACACTCAAAGCTAACAAGCTAGAATGCACTATGGCTATACAAAACAATGCATGCATGACTAAAACAACATCAAACAGAGCTCAAGCATGGTAAAACATGAGGAAAAGCTTCTTTGAGTTGAGCCAATACATGCAAGAATGATGATCCAAACACAAGATGCATGTTAAGGCAATAGAGAGGATTGCACTATAAGTGCATGGTGCATGCAAGAGGCTATCAAACCAACCTTAGACAGAGGTATATCATGCTGAAATAAGGTCTAATACATGCTAAGATGGAGCCAAAACAAGCTTAACAAACATGTTACTTTTATGAGCCATCAATATAAGCATACAAGACACAAGGAGAGGGGGGGTGTCCCTCTCCTATTTAAGACTCCAAAACCACCTTTCCACCACTGAAAATCCTCTGGATTTCAGTGGTGAGAAGGTCAAAACAAGGTGGTCCCAATAGCTGAAAAGGAAGGCATAAGAACAAGACCAAACACGGCCTAAGAGGGAGTAGACAACCCCAACACAAAAGTGAGCTTAAACAAACATTAGAAGCATGAAAAATAAGAACTTTTTACAGTAGAAAGTTAAGCTTAAATCAACATGCAAATAGGTCCAAAAGGTTCAACCAAAACAATGGCTTAAAGGCTAATTGACTCACCCTTGAAGAAACCTTCAATAACACAACTCCAGCACTCTTTTATGACCAAAACCAGTCCAAAAACACTAACATCAGCTCCTAAGTACCTCAGCAACAAAAGGATGGGGTTCTAGTAGGTGCTTTAGTGCAAAAGTATAAAGAAAATACACTTTTGAGCACAAACTAGGGTAAATATGGAAAGAGAGGTAAAATATAGAGAGAGTGATATATGTTTTGTATATCAACTTTTCAGAACCTCTAAAAAGGGAGAGGGGTCTCCCTTCTTATAGAAATTCAATTCTCAAGCTTGTTGAACAAGCTTGAGTCTTGATGTAGATGAGAATTGTGTTCACTAGTTGTCACAGCTGGCACAAAAATATCTGCAAAAGCAGATGGAAAGGTCTTGGCCAAGAAATATGGCCGATCTACCAAAAAGAGTGCCGATCGACCAAAAAGAGTGTCGATCGGCCACCACTTATGGCTGATGGCAAGAAAACAAGGCCGATGGCACAAGGCCTTAGCCGGTGGGTTGTAGGGATGGCCAACAAGCCACCATCTTCCCTTAAAAGCAAAAATCACAAGTCCTTGGTCCACAACCAAGCACAAAACAAGCAAGTTGAGAGATCCTAAGGCAAGGCATGCAGCCGAGACCTTCGGAAACTCAAAACGAACACGAGCATAGATGATCATCGAGTGTTCAAACGATGACGTCCAATGCTTGAGAACGGTCAAAAATGGGGTGTCTACAGTTGCCCCTCTTTGACAGAACTCGAAAGTCATAAGATGACGGGAGTGAATGTCAAAGCCCAGAGACGACCCACTTTCGACAAGGCTAAAGACTTAGACAAACATACAAGATAACAAAGATATGCGCCCGCAGGTAGGGGCAAGATACAAATGACATGCACAATGCCGAACATAACTTATAGTCATGTAAAGAGAGCTGTAATGAAGCATTTATGCAAAATAAATACAACAGTTTAAGCAAACGAATAAGAAAGAATAGTCCTACACATTCCAATGGAAAGGATGTAAGAAAATTATGCAATTCTCACTGCGTCTCACGCGGAGAAGATTAAAAGTGACTACTGAGGACACCCGGAGTCTCAAACACAACATCTCTCAGCGTATCACATGCATGAGAGGAAAGGACTGTGCAAGAAAGCGCAGTCATCCAAACGCGTGCCAAACGTGAGAAGAGAGAGATACATCGAAACACATGCCAAATTCGAGTGGAGAAGGGTTGCGCAAGAAAGTACGATGCACATAACAGTGCGACAACGTCCAAACGCGGCACACGAATAGAGAAAGGTTGCGGTGAAACTGAACCGGGACTTCTCTTTAATGAACTGTACATGCAATATCGTTCGGTTTCACCAAACTTCAAATGAACTGTACATACAATATCGTGCCTGCAAAAGAAAGACATTCAACAGGTACAATATAGTAGAAACACATGTTCAACGTTAGATCAAGATAACATTTCAATATGAGATAAACACATTCATATACAATGCGAGTGAGAAGGTGCATAACAATGCAAGTGAAAAGATATACGACAATGCAACTAGAACGAGCATAACAATGCAAGGGAATAGTGCATTACAATGCAAGAGAGAGGATGCGCGACAACGCAAGCAAGGGATGCATAACAATGCAAGAGAAAGAATGCGCGACAACGCAAGTAAGGCATGCGTGACAACGCAAGCCAAGTGCATAAACACATGTAAGTAAGGCATGCGCGACAACGCAAGCAATGTGCATAACAATGCAAGAAAGGCATGCGCGACAACGCAAGCCATGGGGCATAAACAAAAGTAAGTGAAGCATGCGTGACAATGCAAGCAATGTGTATAACAATGTAGGAAAGGGTGCATAATACATGTAAGTAAAGCATGCGCGACAACGCAAGCAATATGTATAACAATGAAAGAAAGGGTGCATAACACATGTAAGTAAAGCATACGTGACAACGCAAGCAATGTGTATAACAATACAAGAAAGGGTGCATAACACATGTAAGTAAAGCATGCGTTACAACGCAAGCAATGTGTATAACAATGCGAGAAAGGCATAAACATATGTAAGTAAAGCATGCGCGACAACGCAAGCAATGTGTATAACAATGCAGGAAAGGGTGCATAACACATGTAAGTAAAGCATGCGTGACAATGCAAGCAATGTATATAACAATGCGAGAAAGGCATAAACACATGTAAGTAAAACATGCGCAACAACGCAAGCAATGTGTATAACAATGCAAGAAAGGCATAAACACATGTAAGTAAAGCATGCGTGACAACGCAAGCAATGTGTATAACAATGAGAGAAATGGTGCATAAACACATGTAAGTAAAGCATGCGTGACAACGCAAGCAATGTGTATAACAATGCGAGAAAGGCACGAGCACATGTAAGTGAAGCATGCGCGACGACGCAAGCAATGTGTATAACATTGTGAGAAAGGCATAAACACATGTAACTAAAGCATGCGCGACAATGCAAGCAATGTGTAACAATGCGAGAAAGGCACAAATTTGACGTAAGCATGGTAAAGGCAAGTTATTCGTGATGTTGAGATGCAACTTCAAAACAAGACGAAGCATGCTCAATGCAAGAGCGAAAAGACGTATAACAAGCGCGCTTATTACAAACATGACAAAACGTTGTAATGTAACATATTCAAAGTAATTTTTGAATCTCGTAATATACAAAAGGATACACCTCGCGCGTATCGAGTGCTGCACACGGAAGACACAGTTCGGGGCCACCATGAAGGCCGCTTAAGCTTCAAAAGTGTATTTTCTTGCACTTTCTTGAAAAATAAGGGTACCAAATCAATAAAACTGACCCAAACAAGGGCATTGGAGGTGCATCGGCCATCAAAAGAACTTATCAGCCAACAATTTAGCTGATCGGCTAACAATTTGGCAGATCGGCCAAAAGTGGCAGATTCAGGACAATTTTGTCCATTTGCTTCGGGTCTTTAAATATAGGGTTCCAAACCCTATTTCCTCACTTCCTCTTAGTCGAAAATCATTTTCCTCTCTCTCTAGTTCATTTTCCGCCCTTAGATCTGAGCTTTTCTCCCGTTTTCGAGCCTCCCACAACGTTCGATTTGCGAAATCTTCGTTGTTTTACACACTTTGAACCGATTAGAAAGTGATTTCAGTGTCTCCTTCTCGATTTCCACCACTTGGGGCTTGTTTTCCTCTAGTTTGCCTTGATTTCTGTGCCCTCTTTCGAGCCTTGTCATTTTCCTTCGTTTTTCATCCCTTGGGATTGACTTTCGGTTGACTTTTTGCATTTTAACCCATTTTCCATACCCTCGACCACTTTTGCACCCTTCTCGAGATGGTGGACGATATTCCATGAGGTGGGACTCCCCCAGAGATGGATATGGATCCAGAGGTCGAGCTCCTGCCGCTCAGTGTTCGACCGTTCGACCCGGCAACATACCGGCCCATGATACACATACTGCCTCCTGATAGCATCTGCCAGTTTAGGAGCTACGCGCGTGGTGCGCCATTGCTACGAGAGTCGGAGTCGCACCTTTCTTACAACGCCGCTAAGGTATGCTTTTCCTCTCTTTTGTTTTCTGCAATGTAAATCAGATATCCTGAATAACCAATTCTATTCTTTAACTGAATAACCTAAACACATTGATACATCACACGCTTAGTTCACCCTGAGCATAATCATACACGATATCTGTGTAAACTCGAACACATGCACACGCACTGCATTTTCATCAATTCTGAACACATTTAAACACTGTATTTCTGACACTGCTTTGCATCTATTTGTCTTAAACACAGGAAGATTCCCATGTCATTCGAGGGTATGGGAACACCATTGCCTGAGGTTGGTATATGGAGCTGCCTGACGAGGTTCGCCAGATTGTTGACGAGGCCGACTTCGGCATTTTCTACATGGGACTCTCGCGGCTCACTGCGAGTAGGCCTCTTCTTGGCGCACTGGTGGAGAGGTGGTGGGACACCACCGATTCCTTCCACCTTTCCGCAGCGGGGGAGATGACGATGACTCCTTTCGACTTCTTCATGCTCACTGGCATTAAAGTAGGGGGTGATCCGATTCCCTTCGACACCGACATGGGCGAGTGGGACGCTGCCCAGATCTTCTTGCTTGGCGCTCGGCCACCTCTCTCCCGGCCAGGGTTCGTGAGGTATTCTTGGTTCGAGGACCAGTTTTGGATATAGATGTCGACGATCCGTGAGGAGGTGGAGCGGTGTGCCCGAGGATTCATCATGTTCTTGCTGGGCACCACTCTTTTCGCCGATTGGGCGAACACAGTTGCCCTCTATCTGCTGAGCACGCTAGTGGATGTGACGCAGATCCAGCGTTACAACTGGAGTGGCGCATGCTTGGCCACGCTTTATGGGTACATGAGCTCTTCATCCTGCCGCAGCGGACATCTGCTCGGAGGCTACTGGCGTGCCTGGGAGGTACGTTTTCCCTTTTTGTTTTACAATTCTACTTTACAATATCTATACACCACACACACTGTATACACGCAATCTGATTTACACTGGCTGTACACTGCACACACTGCACAATACACTGCACATCATTCTCTGATTTCTGTTTTATCTGTATTCTGCTTTACTGATAAAACATACCCATTCTTATCCTGTTAGATGCTGTAGTTATGTGTGTATCCCTACTTTTCCGAGGCTTGCTCTGGAGCCAGAGGTGGAGATGCCCCTTGTCGTTCCATATTCTCACAAATATGATGTGAGGTGCGAGCGGAGGTCACGAGAGTCTTTCCTGTTCTTCCGCAGATACTTCGACACTATTACCGCAGCAGAGGCATTTCAAACTTTACAGTTTATTTAAGCTTTGCTTTACATTGTACTTTTAATAGCAGCTAACAAATTGTACATCCTGTCATTTGCAGATCACCTGGCAGCCCTGGGCCGCGTTGCCGGAGACAGCGAGAGATCAGTATACGGGTGCTCGGGAGACTGACCAGTTCAGAGTTTTGCTGGAGGGTCTAATCTGCCGGGCATGGTATCTGGGTGAGTGCTTTCTGCGTCAGACCCTCGGCCTACCAGAGCAAATAGTTCCGAGGCCACCTCTTATCCATATGAGGCATACGGAGAGGTAAACCCCGGAGGAGATGATCGACTTCACTATCGGCTGGGACGTTGACTTCTTTCGAGATGAGGGTGACTACATTGTCTTCATCGAGACTTATCTCATGTGACCTCTGGCCAGTACTCGCCGAGATGAGAGGGAGAGGCCTGTAGCGCCAGCAGGAGGAACAGGAACACCGAGGGCGACACAAGCCCGTGACCGGGGTGGTTCCTGGAGGGGACGCAGAGCGGAGTGGCCAGAGCTGCCCACCACCATGACATGCCGAGGACAGAGTGGGGAGACTTACCAGATACCTATCGCTCCTCCTCCAGCTGATCATGAGCTCATCGGAGTTCGCAGCTCGACCCCGGTATGTACTATACTTTGCATTCTGTACAGTCATTTCATTTCATTTGATACCGCACAGAATACTAATTACTTCAACACTTTTGCAGGCTTCGATCGAGTACACTAGACAGGCCCTGGAGCTGACAGCTTCGGTGATGGGGATACTGCAGAGGAGCATGGACCTGCTGAGTATCTCCAGTATCCTAGTAAATTCCTTCAAACTCAGTCCCAAAACTTTGCACATCTGTTCCATACATGATCTGATACATCACATTGTCAACACGGCACTTGATACACTGCACTCACATACTACTCACGGCAGTGATACACTGTAACTCACATATTGCTCACAGCATTACTTACGGCATTCAAACACTACTTACGACATTCATACGCTGCTCACAGCATTTATACACTGTTCACGGCATTCATACGTTGCTCACAGCATTCATACACTATACTCATACACTGTATTCGATATCATACTCGACTTCACATACCATAACTGATGCGTTTGCCAATTGTTCTTTTCAGGCCCCATTCCAGATACCGGCCGTAGGGGGTGCTCCAGCAGGACCTTCAGTACCTGTCCAAGAAGCGTGGAGAGCAGGACGAGGGATCTCGGTACGCAGCCGCAGTAGAGTCGGGAGTACTCACTTTGGGAGTAGCTCGCGAGCGCCTATTCCAGATGACGACGAGTCTGATGCAGAGGCGGAGTCGTCTTAGGATGAGGCTAGAGATGGCTCGGACTCAGACTCTGGCAGCAGAGCCAATGGTGACGATCTTGGACCTTCGTCCAGGAAGAGGACGAGAAGAGAGTCCCGCACTTGAGGCGACTGGCGCCGATCCAGACATTTTGTTGCTTTTCTTTTTTGCTTTATTTTTCTTTTTACTGGTAGTTTTGCATATTGTATTGCCTCAAGTAGGTTTTATCTTCTTCAAAACTATGTACTTTTGCAAAAGAAAATATGATGGAATGAAACAGCTCTTTTTTGTTGAAAAAGTATTGCATTTGTACATTCTATGCATCGCATCGCATCACATTACATAACAATGTAAATGAGATTAAACTTTGTTTTGAAAACTAAACACTCGAATTGCATTAATCTGGTGGTGAACCGACTGACAACAAAACAACTCGATAAGCAAAACAAAGAACTTGACATGCTAACCAAATGTAAATATAACTCGATAAGCAAGACAAGGACTAAAGAACACAAAATACAACTCGATAAACAAAAGTACAACAAGTCGATAAACAAATTGAAGTAACGCAGAGACGACTTCGCAAAATCATCACAGAAAGGCATTTGAAATGGAACCAGTCACAAGTTCTCAACAAACCTAACACATAGACAGCTCAGAGAACAAGGTGAGAGGCCATCGGCTACGAGAAATGACCATCGGCCATCATTACTAGCCGATCGGCCAAAAAATATGGTCGATCGGCACTCTTTTTGGCCGATCGGCCAAAAATGGCAAGAACCTCCAGAATGCTGCCACCTGTCTTCCACTCAACACCTTATCTTCTACAAAAGCCTTAGCTTCGTAGTTTTCTCTATTTCAGCTCAATTTTTGCACCAAATGGAAGCATTTCTTGTCCAAAATCTCACAAATTGGATTGCCAACTTGGATGGCTCGAAAAAGCTGAATTTCCAGGGCTTTAGCATAAATGCACTATTCACGTTGAGTCGCACCCCCCTGCGTTTTCCATTCCTTCATGCCGTGACAAGGTTTTGGAATCCGGTAACACACGCCTTTAGCTTTGGCGGACAAGAGATGTGTCCCACATATGAGGACTTCCAATCTTTAAAGGAATCTAAGCGCGATGAAGAATTCTTGCCTTAATTCCGCTTCGGCTACGTCCAAGCCTGAGGACAGATGTGTGGGCTTACTTTGCATGACGCTCGGTCATTGATTCACGACAGAGAGCTGGACATTCTGAGCTTGATTTGTCGATTTTCTGATGCCGGTGACCACGACGATCATCATTGGCAGGGTTATTGGCGACACGCGCTTTGCTTGTGCATGTTGTCTCATTTCTTGCTTGCCCCGAACTTCGAAGGGTTTAGCACTCATTTGATTGAAGTCGCCGAGTTCTTAAAAGAGGACAAGAGTTGCATCGCCATGACGCTAGTTGAGACGTTGATGGGTTTGGACGTTTTTCATCGTCGGGAGACGACTAGATTCGCGGGGAGTCCACTACTGCTACAGGTAATGTTTCCCACCCCATCTTACATATATTTCTCACATCACTCGGCCCTCAGGCTTGGTTTTTCTCTCAAATCCCTTTTTCTCACTTTTTCTCTCAACGTACACCTCTCTATTCTTTAATCTTTCTTTTTCATCCCTCCCCATATATGGTTGATGGATAAATTGAAGGTTGTGGACTCATGCCCAGCATATTCAGCTCACAGCTATATCTTCCGATGATGTCTAGTCGATGCCCCTGATGAGGGATGGTGGTGTGAATGGATGCACAGTTTGTCTGCTCTTGACATTGCTTGGCGGTGTCCCTGGCTTAATTTACCGGCGATGAGTTACAGCATGACCCGCCAGCCCAGGATTCAGTTGATTGGCCTGACACACTGTGTCTTTTACTTCCCGTTCCGATTCCGACGCCAGTTCGAACATGATCAGATTTGCCCAGAAGAGGGGATAGAGTACCCTGTTGCATTTCCGGTCTGAGGCGCACAGCTAGCTCGGTATGCCACAGCATGGAGGACGAGAGAGCTTCTAGCCCCCGCTCCCATTTTCAGTTGCACCCTCTCTGATGAGTGCATAGCTTGGCTTGATGAGGAGGCGCAGATTGGGCCCACTTTGGCATCAGAGGCTTCCACAAGCTCTGGGAGGGGACTCAGGAACACCTGACTATGCCCCGAATTTATTTGTTTTAATCAGTACTTTCAAGTTTTCTTGATGAGTGTAATAAAAAGCAACATCAATTTGTATTCAAGAGTAGGAGAACTCTGTACTGAAATCAATGTAATTGAAGGTTGTGGGTACTGAAAATTTTCTGTTTGGTCCAAAAATGGTCTAAGTTGTAAAAAGATTAATTTGAGCAAAAATCAACTTTTATTAAAACTTTTCAAAACCATTTTCGATATGGATCACAACTGGACATGCCTGAGATCTATCACTGAGATGTACAACCTCGGATCCCAACAACCGGAAAGTTACCCTTAGTCTGAATAGCACTACACTGGAGATCACAACCGAGCTCTTGAATGCAGAATAGACAAAGATGGCCAACATGATCACACAGACAAAGTTGATTTGGAAGTGTTTATGGCTGGACTTTGGGATGAAGTTGCCTACGTATCCCAAAGATAGGAATCAAGCCTTACGTAGTTCGGCTCGGGTTCACTCATGTATTAACACTCTCCTTTTGCGCTCTAACTTTTGCCAAGGCCGCCCTTTCTGGGTTTTTAACCTTGCGAGCTCATTTTTTATAATTTTAAATTTTCTGTGCTCTAACTTTTGCCTAGGTCGCCCTTTCGGGTTTTTGGCCTAGCGAGCCACTCAGGGAAAGTATTTCTTCAACTTGTCCATGTTGATCGGTTAGGAGAACTCTAGGCCATCTAGGTCCATCAGAACGACAGCTCCACCCGACCAGATAGACTTGATGATGTAAGGACCAGTCCAATTAGGTCTGAACTTGCCCCTAGGGTCGTGGATGGGGGCTCGATTGTCTTTGAGCACCAAATCTCCTTCTTTCAAATTCCTGGACTTAACCTTCTTGTTGAAAGCCCTGGCGATTCTTCGTTGATAACCCTGAACATGGTACAGTGCTTTCAGCCTCCTCTCGTCAAAGAGCATGAGTTTTCGAACCTGTTTTGCTGCCAATCTGCCTCAGCTATCTGACACTCAGCCAATACTCGCAATGACGGAACCTCAACTTCGATAGGCAGAACAGCTTCCATCCCATAAACCAAGGAATACAGAGTTCCCCCAGCAGAAGTTCGAATCGAAGTCCAGTAGCCCCACAGAACAAATGGCAGTTTATCTGGCCAGTCCCGATAGGTTTCCACCATCTTCTGCAGAATGTGCTTGATGTTCTTCTTGGCGGCCTCAACTGTTTCGTTGGTCTGCGGCCGATATGTAGATGACTTATGAAAAGCCACGTTGTACTTCTCCAACAAGTTGATCACTTCCTTCTTGAAGTGGGAACCATTATCTGAAATGATCTCGTTCGGGACCCCGTAGCAACAGATGATGTTGTTCCTGATGAACTTAGCAACATGCGATGCCTTCAACACCGCATAAGATTGGGCCTTATCCCGCTTTGTGAAATAGACTATCGCGACCAAAATGAACTTATGCCCATTAGACCCGTTCGAAGTAACAGCCCCGATCACATTAATCTCCCAGACTGAAAATGGCTATGGCGAAGTCATGTTGCACAGCTTCGACGGCGGAATGTTCATGCAGTTTGCATGGATCTGACATTTGTGGCATCGCCGGACAAAGCCAATACAATCCTCCTCCATGGTGGACCAGTAATAACCCTGTCTAAGGATCTTTCGGGCTAGCATCACCCCACTCATGTGTGCTCCGTACTCTCCTCCATGGATGGCCTCCATCAGGCGCTTGGACTCTTCAGCATCAACACACAGCTTATGCATCCTGAGATGACCTCTCTTGTACAGTTTACCCCCGCAGACGATGGATTGAGCAGCCATTCTTTGAATTGCCCTCTTATCTTTGGCATTTTCCCCTGGTGGATACGCTTCATTTTCCAAGAAGTTCCAAACATCGTAATACCAGGGATTCTCGTCTTGTACCTCATCTTTGGTGGCAATCAGCTCGTAGGCCGGCATGAATTTCTGTTCGATGATGATCGGATGCATCCAGACCCCGAAAGGGATGTCTATCATAGAAGATAGAGTTGCTAATGAATCTGCGAACCTATTATTCTCTCTTAACAGATGAGCGAAGTTCAGTTTCTCAAATTGAGGAATCAGCACGTCCAAGGTCTGGTGATAGATTCTCATCTTTTCTTCTTTAACTTTCCAATCTTCTTTAGCTTGAGACACAACAAGGTTCGAGTCCCCGATGACGTCCAACCGTTTTGCCCCTAGTTCTAGGGCGGCTTCTAATCTAGTAATGCATGCCTCGTACTCTGTTTCATTTTTTGATACTTTGAACCAGAGTTTGAATGCTAAAGGTATGATGGAATTGTTGGGAGCTATCAGTAACACCCCTATCCCATACCCGTATTGGTTTGACGCTCCGTCAAAGTACATCGTCCAGGTCTCTTCTTCGACATGCAGAATGGCCTCGTCTGGGAACAAATACTTAACTTGTAATGACCCCAAAATGCGTATAGGACGTCATCCTTATTTAATTAGGGGTTAATGTGTTTTAATTCAACAATACCTATTGGAATTGAAGAACTATTTGTTGAGTTATGACTTTAAAACTAGAATTGATGACCTTTACTGTAACGATTTGAAATTTTTCCCTCCGCTCGAGCGGGGGAGTTGGCACTCGAGCGGACTTTTGGGGTTTCCAGTAATTTGGCAGGCGGACTGAAATTCTGGGAGTGGTGATTTTCCGCTCGAGCGTAGAAGTGGTCGCTCGAGCGGACGGCTTCGTTGGTCTCTGCGCTCGAACGGGCCGCCTGGTTAAGTTTGAACTTCTGAGGCATGTGGGCTCATTTTTGACAATCTTATAAGTGTATTTAGAATGTTCTTATCTTATTTTGGGGTATTGATTGAGATGGTGGTGTAGACACCCCATTTTTGACCGTCCTCAAGACTTGGACGTCACCATTGGAACACTTGGTGATAACCCTCGTTTGTGTTCGTTTGGAGTTCCCGGAGGTCTCGGCTACGCGCCTTGCCTCAGGATCTCCGAACTCGACCGTTTAGTGTCTGATTTCACACCAAACACTTGTGTTTTGCCTTGGAGGGGCAGGGAATGCCTTGTGAGGCATCCCCACACACCACCGGCCATGGCCACAGGCCACCGGCTGTGTTTTGTTGCCGTCGGCAATCTATTTTGCCGGTCGGCACTATTTGTTGCCGGTCGGCACTAAATTTTGTCAAAATGATATTTTTGGGCAGCCGACCACTGTTCATCTACTTTATGTAGATATTTTGTGCTAGCTGTGATAGCTGGCACCAACTCTGCTTCCCTCCATACACGTGTATGGAGGGATTTCCCTCTAAGCAAGCTTGTTGTATAAGCTTTGCAAGAGGGACTTCTATAAGAGGAGAGGCCTTCTCCTTGCTCTAGGTTAGAAATTTTGAAGGCAAAACCAGAGCTTATACATATAGATACATCCTCTCTCTTCTCCCTTGTGTGTGTTTCTTAGCCCAAAAGTGTGATTTTACCTTACTTTTGCACTAATACACACACTATTACACCTAGGTCCGAGATTGAGGGACTTTGAGGGTTCATTATTGAGTTTTGGGGCTGTTTTTGATCAAAAGAAGGGGGCTACCTTGGCTGTTCTTGAGGTGTGCTTCAAGGGTGAGCATTTTACTTTAGTTTCCCCAAACTTGCACTAGTCTTTTACCTATCTTGCTTCCTGATTTAGTTTTTGTGCATAACATAAAAAAGGGTTATATTTTCATGCTTAAGAACTTTCATTAAGGGTCCTTTGTGGTTTGAGTTCAAACTCACCCTCTTAGCCCTTATTTGCCTTTTTTTTGTTGCCTCTTTGTTAAGGCCTTATTTGCTTAAGTGTTTTGGTCTTCTCACCACTGAAAACTAGTGGATTTTCAGTGGTGAGGAAGGTGGTTTGAAATTCTTGCATAGGGGAGGGACACCCCTCTCCCTTCATTGTCTTATTCCTTGCATTTTGTCTTAAAGGGTAACATGCATGCTTGATTGGTTTTGGCCCTTTTTCAGAGATTTTTGGGTGTTTTTAGGTCATATGTAATCTCTATTTTTGGTCGGATTTATGCCCCTTTGCATGCTTAATATACTTGCTTTACATTCCTCTATTTGGCCTAGAAATGCACCTTGTGTTTAGGCCATGATTCTTGCATGTGTTGGCTTAGTTCCATGAAGGTGTTGGCATTATTTTACCATGTTTAAGGTCTGTTAGCCATTTATTTCAGTCATGCTTGCCTTGTTTGGTGTCACCTCTTTGTGTTTTGGCTTGTAAGCCTTGAGCATATTGACCTCCAACATGCATAGCTTAGGCCATCCTCATGATTTGCCATCATTTAGGGTCACATTTCAGCCCATAAATCATGCTTGCATGCTTGCATTTGTGACCTCTTCCATGCTTTGAGGGTGTGCCCTTCTATGCCTAGAAATGAGTTTTGGTGGATGCATTTCGTTGGAGCCACCTAAGCTGTCATATTAGGAGGTTTTGGAGTCCCTTTTTGCACGTAAAAATTCTTTTTTTACTTGTCTAATTCATGCCATGATTGGTCATATTGGTGGAAGTAAAATGCCCCTTTTGGTGCCTTAGCCTTAGGTCCATTGGCTTGCATGTTGACATGATTGTTTGTCTACCTTTTTGGACACTTTTGGCCACTGTTTTGAGGTGGATTAAGGTCTTCCCCTTTACCATTTTAAGCCACCATTGCATGCTTGTTTCATGTTTGTTGCATGGTTGCTTCATTAGGTGTTGTAGCATGATGACCCTTTTGCTTAAATTGTCCATGTTTGCGTTGCATTTGTATCTCGCATGCCTAGCATTGCATACTTGCCATAGTACTTGCATGGCATTTGACATGCCTTGCATCTTGATATCATGTTTCATTTTGAGCCATGTTTGCATAACATGCATTGCATTACTTGGTTTGGGGTGTCAAACCAAGTGTGAGGGTTAAGGGGCGTTCATACTATAAGTGATGTAACGTGCCTTAACTCTCGGTCACCGGGGCCTTTGACTTCGACATGATAAGGCCTTGGTCCTCATTTGTGTGTTGCATGCATTTTTTTTTCATCAAATGGCAAGCTCGATCTCTTGGGCTATCATGCACCATTAATGGCTCGAGTATCGAGGGCCATGTTCCCCTGAGTTCAACACATGATGGGAAACATAACCATGCTTACATGTGCCTGAAATCCCATGCCATATACTGTCTGTTCTCTATTACTGTCAAAACTGTGTCCTGCAGGAAGTTTCTGCCGACCGGCAGAATTTAGTGCCGACCGGCCATTGGTGAATGGCCGATAAATCCAGAAGCAGCCGATGGAAATTATGCACTGCCGGTGGGAATTTCCCCCAGCCGGTGGTACTCCGCAGTATGCAATAAACCTGTCCCAGCACTTTGGAATTTTTCAGAGAGATAGGGCAGTGTAAACAGAGACAACCTTGGTATGGTACGGACTTTCCAGGCGAGCCGGGTTTCGAGCATGCATCATTCGCACATCCCGAGGCGGAGGCTGTGGCCACCTTTCTCCTTTTTTTTTTTTGCATTCTTTCTATTAATTAATTAGAAATTTCTGTAATAATTAATGTATTTGTTATCTGGACTGTAATATTTATTTGTACCCTCCGAGTGAGGGCAATTGTGTAATAAGTGTGGGTGAGTGTGTGTATGTCATCCAACCCCACGTCTTTCTTCCCTTTTATTTACCTGCTTATGATGGTAGACTAGGGCATCTTTAAAATTAGCATCCTTATGCTATGCATGCGTGCATTCATGCATTTGTCCCGCATGCACCACGCTCGGTACACCACGCTAACTGCATTTGTATTTCAATTCCAAATTGAATACGTGCATTAATTGGTTGCATTTCACATACCATGTTTAGGTTAGCCGAGCCTACTCTAATTGCATCTTGCATGTGTTGCATTAGTCAACTTGACATGAACTAGGATCACGCATGTTTGCTAACCAGTTTATTGTTTTGGCTTGGAGTACAATGTAAGTGTTTTATGCTTTAGCATCTCGCATGCGTGTGAATGCTATCATGACAGCATGCTTACCATGTGGCTAAGTGCTTATATGAGATAAACTGTTTGAACGCCTGTGGATGAAGGTTGGATTGTTTGAGTTGGAAAAACTCGTTGAAATCCGCATTTTAGCCTACTTGCGAGTAGCAAATTCCAAAACATTTTCCAAAACAAACGGATATGCAATGTTTCTTTCCAAATTAGGCAATCTAGTCTATACTTGTTTGCTGTGCGTATAACATAGTAATTCTAGGCTAATAACCGGTTTAAGAACACATAACATTTTCAAAAACGGATATCATGGTTAGTAGAGGCCGGTCTTCGGACCGGGCGAAAGGGGGTGCTCATAGCTGACCTTCCCCAATCGTACCCTAGCTCCCGAGCTGAGGCAACTCTGGTGATGATGGACATGTGGCCTTCGGCACTGAGTCAGGGTTTCCTAAATCCCCCCATAAAAAATATTTAGGTGGCGACTCTGTATCTGGCAAAGCAGTCCATGTTTGGCACTTCTTTTTCTAAAAATCTGTTTTCTCAAAACGATTTGCCCGATTTGGACTCTTTGGTTCGAGATTAAGAACCGTGACACAAATCGAGTCCGAACTGTAGCGGGGTCCCTCGCGGGCATGTTACAGTTTCTGGCGACTCTGCTGGGGAGTTTAGAGAGCTTGACTCGAACTCGTGATATCCTATTTTGATTTTCATTTATGTGTCTCTTTGCATTGTATTTGCATTGGTGCGCCTAGGAACACAGTGTTTGCCATCTGCCATTCCTGAACGGTTTGCCGGAGGCTTGTCTTGTCAAGGCATGACCATAAGGTTGACCGGTTATGGGCTCTGACAGTATGGGAACACAAACCCCGATTTTTCACCGGGGCACCCTTTTCGACCATTCGACCTACTGCATATTCGGATCCATAGTGACCCTTCCAAGTTAGGACAGGCTGCTTACCCGATGATTAGGTTGTTTGAAAACTACTGACAAAATAGGACAGGGAAACCCTACCCCAACATAGGGGTGTTTTGGCCCTCTTTACTTGCTATGTGCTTTTAGAGTGTTGCTCTACAGGAACGTGCATATCAGTATGCAAGATTGAGTATTAGACCTGAGGACATCAGTATCAGTTTATGAGAATCAGTTATCTGCGGGTATCAGGTTCAGTTTTGGGAACAGTGATTTTGGGGAACAGTGATCAGTATCGAAGAACAGTGTGTTCGGCTTACCAACTGTGTAATATGCATACCCAACTGTGCGTTGTGTGTGTTTATTTTATGCCGTTATGCTGTCCCGTTGTTAGTTTATTTACTCCTTTATTTATCTTTTTGCTAGGTAGTTTAGCATCATTACTTCCAACCCGGTAGATATTCCCCAAGCACTCTGGATCAGAGGTCGTCGGCTCCATCGATTTGAGGATCTGGTAGACGGACAACCAGTGTACCACTCTCTACCCCCGGTTACTAAACGGAGGGCAACTAGGAAGAGGGCTTCATCTACCCCACCTGTGTACAGTAGGGATCAAGATCCTGTTTCACCCGCAGAAAGGGAACATATACCGACAATTCAGTCAGAACAGAGCAGCATGGCTAGTTTACAAGAGATGGTGCGCTAACTCCAAGAAAGCATGAAAGTGATGCAGCAGGATGCTGTCCGACAGGCAGAATTCGCCAAACAACAAGCCACATTTATGAATGAGCAAGCGGAGTTAATCGTGAGATTGCAGCAGCAAACTAGGGCGTCAGCTTCACAGCAAGTCCCTCCCCCACTAAGGGTTCCGATACCCGAAGAGACGCCAAATGCCCGGAATGTCCAAGAAGATACAGACATCCCAATGGGGCCGGCTCCACCCCCGATTCTGCCTCAACTATCCAAGGCACCCACTCCTATCAATCAATCGGATTCTCCCTTCGAGTCCGAGGTGGGCCCCGTGGCATTAAAAATGTGCAAGCTTGAAAAGCTGTTCAAGAAATCTCAAGGTGTGAAGTCCATTCCGGACATTGGAGAAGGATACACTGACGCAGCCGTGACGCTGCCAGATCGGTTTAAGATGCCACAAATTGATTGCTTTGACGGATCCGGGGATCCCATGGTGCACCTGCGACTGTTTTCAGATGTCCTAAGGCCGATGGGCCTCACTAGACTGCAGAAGCTGTCTTTATTTGGCCAGACCCTGTCTGGTGTAGTGGCCACATGGTATGCCAAATTGGAGGATGACATCAAGAGAAGTTGGGACGAGATGGCTGAGGCCTTCATCCTGCAGTACTCGTATAACACACAAATCGAGATCACAACCCGGGATCTCGAAACAACGAGGCAAGAACCCAAGGAGAACTTTTCAGAATTCGTAACCAGATGGCGGGCTAAGGCTTCAATGATGACCTTAAGACCCACGGACAAAGACCAGATTCGGATGATTGTGCGCAATCTTCAGCCGAAGCTAATGCAAAAGATGATTGTACTCCCCTTCCCTACCTTTGCTGATCTGCATGAAATGGGGGTGCAAATCGAGGATGCCTTAAAACAAGGCCTGATTGATAACGACCGGGAGCAACCCCGCAGAACTTTCAATCGTAATACTAATGCAGGCCCGAGTGGCGCTACAACTACCAGGACCTCCGAAGTGATTATGGTCACCACCAACCCTTACCCGACAACTATGGCAGCCACACCATTCTCCGGTGCGTCCGGAAGTAACCCACAAACAGCCAAATACCCTCCCAAAAATACCAGAACCTTCGCTCCGCTTTATATGCCCCTGTCCAAAGCTTTGGGGGTTTTGATCAGAAAAGGGCATCTGAAGCCCCTAGAGCCGCGGCCCTTACCGAAAAGACTCCCCGCTGCCCACAATCCAGCCAAGTATTGTGTGTTCCACCAGCAGCACGGTCACGACACCGACCTGTGCTTTCGATTGCGTCATAAGATTCAAGATCTCATTGATAACGGGGTGATTTTACCTCCTGAGAAACCCAATGTTACTACAAATCCTCTCCCCACACCTAACCAAGCTCCACCACCTAAAAGAATCAATTTCATCCACACTGGGGTCGCGTCCTACGATCCTAGTATCTATATCACACCTTCTTACCTGCCTAAGCCGGAGGTTTTCCTTCCTGATTGCACCGATTTGTGCATGATGGACGTCTCCATAACCCAACCCAAGCCAGTGGTGGTGACCATCGAGAACAGGAGAGAGAAGACTCCAAAGGAGAAGGGGGTTGTTGAGCCAGAGTCTGCGGAGTCTGGGAGTGATGTTGGGAATGCTTATAGTCCGAGTGACTACATTTCACCAATGGGCCAGAATAGACCGGATGTGGAATTTCTAGCAGGAAGAGAGCTGTGTGCAATCCAAGGGGACAGTCCAGGACAGGGAACGAATGATTTGACAGCTGTGGAAGAAGATCTTGCCAAGTTCCAGTTTTACTGTAACCAGGATCCAGAAGACTCAGCCGTCAATTGGTTCGATTATGAGGAATCGGCCGAGGCCACGGGATGGTTGGACGATCAGCCAGATGTGGTAGGAGAGTTTCAGTCAGAACAAGGCCCGGCAGGGGCAGGAATGTCAGTAACAGCCGGGAGGGTCGAAGAACAGCATACATCGCCGGAGAGCGCCGGTGTCGAGAGTTTCGCTCGGGAATGGAGCATTTTGAGTACAGGGATCATTGAACAATCTACCGCATTGACACAGTCAGAACAGGAAAGATTCGAAGATTTTGAGAGGATCAGGAAGGCAAAAGCCCACGTGGGGGTTGAGACCACCACAAGTACAGAAATGGAGAATGCTGCGAGCATAAGAATAGAAGGTACCGCAAATATCGGAACAGTCATGCCAGAACCGGACAGGTGCCTGTCAGCTGCAGATGGCATGTGGTGGGAAGACGATGATCTATGTCTTGCCCACACGGACGAGGATTGGGGAGGTAACCAACCAGATGATACCTGGTATATCGGCGAAGTCGATCACATGACTAGGAGTGGACGGTACTTCAAGCCTCCACACCTAGATCAACCGGAGGCGTTTGGAAAAGATAAGGAGGCAGAGAAGTAAAAGGAAAAGCAACTCGAAGATGAGGTCGTATTGAGACAATTGAAGAAGATACAAGCAGACATCTCCATCTGGGGGCTGCTTATGGCTTCTTGAGTACATAGACAGGCTATCCTTTCAGCCATGGACAAAGCCAAGCTTTCTATAGACACCACGCCCGAACAGCTGGTGGGCCTAGTTTTTTCGGGAGGAAGTTCCCCGGCATTGACCTTTTCTGACAAAGAACTGCCACCTGAGGGTGCGAACCATAACAAGCCACTTTACATTTCTATGGAGTGCAGAGATAAATGGATACCCGTGGTGCTTGTCGACACGGGGTCCGCCATCAACGTCTGCCTGGCAAGGACAGCCTATGCGATCGGTTTAAAAATCACGGATTTTGTGCCAACGGCCCAGGTGATTCGGGCATATGACAACATAAGCCGGGAAGTAATGGGAACAGTTAAAATTCAAACAAAGGTTGGGCCGGGACAGCATGAGATTGATTTCCATGTCTTGGAGGTTCCTGCAACTTTCAACCTGCTTTTAGGGCGGCCGTGGCTGCATCAGGTAAAGGCAGTCTCCTCCACCCTACATCAAGTGGTGAAATACCCCTACGGGAAGGGAGTAGCCATCGTCTTCGGCAATTCATCGATTCATCTTCCACCAGAAGTATCCACGCCTGTTCTAGAAATTGAACATGGTATGGAAGATGTGTTCATATCGGGTTTTACCTTGGCTGAGGCTTGGGTTGTACAGGACATCATGGCTGCTAGTGAAGGAGTATATGTCAGTGCTCAGGCAGTCTATCTCATGAACAAACTCCAACACATCCCTGGGATGGGATTGGGCAAGAGCGGCCGGAAGGGCGTCGCAACATTGGCCGAAGTGCCACACAACCCTCATACCTTTGGATTGGGTTATCTACCCACCAAAGAGGACTGGATAAGGAAAGGAAAGGAAATGGCCAGAAGAGCCAGAGCAAAGAAGGCTGGGAAGCCTTTCGAGTTGATGCATAAGCCCATTCAGGGTACCCTAAACGGACGCTTCGTCCGGGAGGGGGAGGACTTTCCGTTTTGTGGCTTCCCAGAACCATGGCTGAATGCGGAGAAGAAACGCGTGCCAGGTTTCGAGATCTTCTTTGACCTGCAGCTACCTGAGAATGACGAGGTCGAAGGGGAGGCAGATCTATCGGTTAAGGCTGAACAAAGTAAGGAAGTGCGGTTTGAGGACGCTGAAAATGAAATGGGGGTAGCACTGGCATGTCTGCTTTCAGATCCTCTGATTGAACAGAATTGCTTGGGGGATAGCTCCTCGGTATGTGTGATCGGGAATGAAACGGCTGCGAGCCTTCCGGCAACTATTTTGGATGCATCCATCGCACCCTCTCTCGTCTGGCAATATGAAGAAGGATTTTTGTCCAGCAGCACCGGGTCAGGTAGTGAGCCGGAATCTGATTCCACCGAGTCTTGTGAGTCGGAATCAGGTTCCAGCTCGACTGAGTCTGAGTCCGGTATTCCTGGGGGTGATAACCCGGATGCCACAGCCCTGTCTAGGTCGTCATTTTCTTTCTCCTTTGAGTCTGTTGTAACAGAAGAATCAGACGGCTTGGAAGTATTTAATGAGAACGATGTGAGTGTGGTTTTTGAGTATTTTTCTGTGCCTTTGATTTATTGCTTAAATCAGGATTTTCAAAATTTTGATGAAAACGACGAGAAAGAAATTCCTCTAATTTTGCAACGGTTAATTGATCAAGAGCAGGAAAGATTTGTTAAACCCTTAATGGATGAAATCACTACCATGAATGTTGGTACTGAGAAGGACCCGTGGCTGGTCCAGATCGGGTCCACGTTGTCTTCGGAGGAACGCGAGTGCTTAGTCGCTTTATTAAAAGATTTCAAAGATGTTTTGGCGTGGTCCTACGGAGACATGCCTGGAATCGATCCTGAGATTGTACAGCACCGGATCCCTCTTGATCCCGAGGCCCGACCTGTCAAGCAGAAACTCAGAAGGATCTGCCCTGATTGGGCCATTAAGATCAAGGAAGAGGTCACCAAGTAAATCGATGCAGGCTTCCTGCTGGTATCCGAATACCCGACTTGGTTGGCCAACATTGTTCCGGTGCCGAAGAAGGATGGCAGAATTCGGGTATGTGTAGACTTCAGAGATTTGAACAGGGCCAGTCCGAAGGACGACTTTCCCTTGCCGCACATTGATGAATTAGTGGATTTCACGGCAAGACACGCCTTGCTTTCGTTTATGGATGGCTTCTCAGGCTATAATCAGATAGTAATGGCACCCGAAGACCGGGAGAAGACTGCATTCACTACCCCGTGGGGTACATATTGCTACAGAGTGATGCCATTTGGGTTGAAGAACGCTGGAGCTACTTATCAACGGGCAACAACCACGATATTGCATGATATGATCCATAAAGAGGTCGAGGTGTACGTGGACGACATGATTGTCAAGTCCAAAGAAAGAGAGGGCCACTACACCTCCTTACAAAAGTTTTTTCAAAGGATCAGAGAGTTTCGGCTGCGGTTGAATCCCCAAAAGTGTACATTCGGTGTTACAGCAGGGAAAATGCTAGGGTTTCTGATTACACAAAGGGGCATCGAAGTCGACCCTTCCAAAATCAAGGCCATCTTGGAAATGCCACCACCAATGACTGAAAAGGAGGTGCGAGGCTTTCTAGGTAAAGTGCAATTCATAAGACGGTTTATCTCAAAATTAACCTTGACTTGTGAACCACTTTTTGGTCTCCTGAAGAAAGGAAAGAAATTCCAATGGGACAGCCGATGTCAAGCAGCTTTTGAACAGATCAAAGAATATTTGCAGAACCCGCCCGTGTTGTCACCGCCAGAACCAGGGAGACCATTGATATTGTACCTTTCAGTAACTGAGACCACCATGGGCTGCATGCTTGCACAAGAGTTAGAGGACAAAGTGGAAAGGGCCATCTACTATCTGAGCAAGAAGATGCTGGATTACGAGACCCGCTACACTCCGCTGGAAAAGGCTTGCTTGGCCTTGGTATGGGCTACCAGGAAGCTGCGGCACTACTTGTTAGCTCACTCTGTAATGTTGGTTTCGCGCTTGGATCCCATCAAATATCTCTTCGAGAAACCGGCACTTACGGGTAGGCTAGCTCGTTGGCTGCTGTTGCTCTCTGAATTTGATCTGAAGTATGTAACACGCAAGTCAGTAAAAGGAAGAGCAGTAGCGGAGTTCCTTGCCGACCACCCGGTTGAAGGGGATGAAGCGGTTGAGTACCTGTTCCCAGATGAAGCCATTCTGCACATCGAAGATGAAACTTGGACGATGTACTTTGACGGAGCGTCGAACCAATACGGGTATGGGATAGGAGTGCTGCTGATAGCGCCGGACGATTCCCATATCCCTTTAGCATTCAAGCTCCGGTTCAAAGTCTCGAACAATGAAGCAGAATATGAGGCATGTATTGCTGGTCTAGAAGCAGCCCTAGAACTAGGGGCAAGACGGTTGGACGTCATCGGGGACTCGAACCTTGTTGTATCTCAAGCAAAAGGAGACTGGAAAGTCAAAGAGGAAAGGATGATAATTTACCACCAAACCTTGGATTTGTTAATTCCTCGGTTTGAGAAGCTAAATTTCACCCACCTAGTAAGAGAGAACAACAGATTCGCAGATTCACTAGCAACTCTATCTTCCATGATAGACATCCCATCCGGAGTCCGGATGCGTCCAGTCATTATTGACCAGAAGTTTGCGCCAGCGTACGAATCAATTTCCGTCATAGATGAGGCTCAGGACGACAACCCCTGGTATTACGACGTTTGGAACTTCTTGGAAAAGGAGGCGTATCCGCCAGGGGCAAATGCCAAGGATAAAAGGGCAATCAGAAGAATGGTTGTTCAGTTCATCATCTGCGGGGGTAAGCTATACAAGAGAGGTCATCTGGGAATGCATAAGCTCTGTGTAGAAGCTGAGGAATCGAAGCGCCTGATGGAGGCCATCCATGGAGGAGAGTGCGGCGCACACATAAATGGAGTAATGCTAGCCAGAAAGATCCTCAGACAGGGTTACTACTAGTCTACCATGGAGGAGGATTGTATCGGCTTTGTTCGGAGATGCCACAAATGCCAGATCTATGCAAACCGTATGAACATCCCGCCGTCAAAGCTGTACAACATGACGTCCCCATGGCCATTTTCCGTTTGGGGAATTGATGTGATTGGAGCTGTTACCCCGAAGGGATCGAATGGGCATGAGTTCATCCTGGTAGCGATAGATTATTTCACGAAGTGGGTCGAGGCCCAATCATACGTGGTGTTGAAGGCGTCGTATGTCGCAAAGTTCATCAGGAACAACATCATCTATCGCTACGGGGTGCCAAACGAGATTATTTCGGATAAAGGTTCCCACTTCAAGAAGGAAGTGATCGACTTGTTGGAGAACTATAACGTGGCTTTTCATAAGTCATCCACATACCGGCCGCAAACTAACGGAGCAGTTCAGGCCGCCAACAAGAACATCAAGCATATACTGTGGAAGATGGTGGAAACCTACCGGGATTGGCCAGATAAGTTGCCATTTGCTCTGTGGGGCTACAGGACTTCAATTAGAACTTCTACCGGAGCGACTCCGTATTCATTAGTTTATGGAATGGAGGTCGTTCTACCTATCGAAATTGAGGTTCCGTCCTTACGAGTATTGGCTGAGTGTCAAATAGCCGAAGCAGATTGGCAGCAGAGGAGGTTTAAGGAACTCATGCTCTTTGACGAGAGAAGACTGAAAGCACTGTACCATGTTCAAAGTTATCAGCGCAGAATTGCCCGGGCTTTCAACAAGAAGGTTAAGTCCAGGAATCTAAAGGAAGGGGATTTGGTGCTCAAAGACAACCGAGCTCCCATCCACGACCCAAGGGGCAAGTTCAGACCCAATTGGACCGGTCCCTACATCATCAAAGCTATCTGGTCAGGTGGAGCTGTGGTTCTGATGGACTTAGATGGCTTGGAGTTCTCCCAACCAATCAACATGGACAAGTTGACGAAATATTACCCTTGAGAGGTTCGCTAGGCTGAAAACCCGAAAGGGCGACCTAGGCAAAAGTTAGAGCACAAAAAATTAGAAAATATAAAAAACTGAGCTCGCAAGGCTGAAAACCCGCAAAGGGCGGCTTTGGCAAAAGTTAGAGCGCAAAAGGAGAGTGAAAATACCCGAGTGAACCTAAGCCTGAACTACGTAAGGCTTGATTCCCATCTTTGGGATACGTAGGCAGCTTCATCCTGAAGTTCCGCCATAACAGTTCCCCGATCAACTTTGTCCATTCGATCGTCTCGGCCATCTTTGTCTATTCACCATTCAAAGGTTCAGTTATGATCTCCAGCGCAGTGCTCTTCAGACTAGGGGCAACTTTCCGTTGCCGTCCAGTGTTGCGGTGCTCTTCAGACTAGGGGCAACTTTCTAGTTGCAGGAATCTGGGGTTGTGCATCTCAGTGACAGATCTCAGGCGTGTCCAGTTCTGATCCACATCGAAAATGATTTTTGAGAAGTTTTAATAAAAGCCGACTTTGTTCAAATAATCTTTTTACAACTTTGACCATTTTTGGACCAAAGCGGAAAATGTTCAGTACCACAACCTTCAATTTCATTGATTTCAAAATAGAGTTCTCCTGCTCTTGCATACAATCGAGGTTGCTTTTTATTACATTCATAAAGAAAACTTGAAAGTACTAATAAAGTAATAAATCTGGGGCATAGTCAAGTCAGGTGCTCCTGCGCCCCCTCCTAGAGCTGGTCGAAACTTCTGACGCTAAGCTGGGCCCAATCTGTGCTTCTTCGTTGAGCCAATCCACGCACTCGTCAGACAAAGTGCAACTGAAAGTAGGAGCAGAGGCCAGGAGTTCTCTCATCCTCCTCGCAGTGGCCTGCCAAGCAAGCTGTGCACCTCGGGCTGGGAATGCAGCAGGATACTCTATCCCCTCTGGCGGGCAGGTCTGATCATGGCCAAATTGGCGTCGAATCCGGAATGGGAAGTAGAATACACAGTGAGTGAGACGAACCAATTGAATCCCAGTCTACCGGGGCATATTGTAACTCATTGCCGGGAGGCTCAGCCAAGGGCATCGCCAAGCAATACGGTCTGCGGACAAGCGGCACATCCAAGCGAACCACCATCCCTCATCCAAGGCATTGACTAGACGGTGCCGAAAGAAGTAGCCACGAGCTGAGTATGCTGGGCAAAAGTCCACGACCTGCAGTTTGTCCATCAACCATACCTGGGGAGGGATGAAAAATGAGAGAGTAAAGAATAGAGAGATGTACGAGGAGAGAAAAGCGAGAATAGGGTTTTGTGAGAAAAGACTGAGCTTGAGGGCCTAGTGATGTGAGCAAATACATATGCGAGATTGGGTGGGAAACATTACCTGTAGTAGTAGTGGACTCCCTGCTAATCTGGTCGTCTCATGACGATAAAAGGCGTCTAAGCCCATTAACGTCTCAGCCAGAGTCATGGCAATGCAGCTCTTGCCCTCCTTCAAGCCTTGGGCAACCTCAATCAGCCGGACACTAGACCCTCCAGAACCTGAGACGAATAGAAAATGGGATAACATGCACAAACAGAGGGCATGTCACCGGAAGCCTTGCCAGTGATGGTTGTTGCGATCACCAGCATCAGAAAACCGATCGGTCAAACTCGGAATGTCCAGTATCCCGTTACAAATCAGAGACTGAGCGTCATGCATGCTGAGTCCACACATTCGCCCTAGGGATTGGGCATGGCCAAAATTAAGTTGGGGCAGGAGCTCCTCGTCGCGCCCGGACTCCATTAAGGCTCGGAAATCTTCAAAGGTAGGACATATCTCTTGCCCAGCAAAGCTAAAGACATGCGTTTCCGGATTCCAAAACCTCGCCGCGATGCGGAGAAACGGGAGGTGCAGTGGGGTACGACCCAGAGTGAATAGTGCATTTATGCCGAAACCCCAGAAATTCAACTTTTCCGAGCCATCCAAGCTAGCAATCTAAGCTGTGAGATTTTGAGCAAGAAACTCTTCCATCAGAGCAAATCAGTGTGGAATTGAGAAAAACTACGAAGTTGGGGTCTTTTGTAGGAGATAAGGTTGGGTGGAGGACAGGTGTCAACATTCTGGTGATTCCCTCATTCATAGCCGGCCGGCCAAACATTCTGCCGATCGGCCATTACCTTTTGCTGGCCGAATAAATTTCTGGCCGATGGCCATTCCTTGCGGCCGATGGCCTCTCCCCCTAGCCGATAGGCTTCCTCCTGGTTCCCCGAGCTGTTTATGCTAGGGATTGGGGAACTCCACCACCTCCGATCCCTCCCCCGGTGATCGATTCTTGCAAAGTCACGCCTGTCTGCTTGTCGAGTTTTTGAACATTTGCTTATCGAGTTGTATTTCACTCTCTTTGAGTTTTTGATTTATTTATCGAGTTGTACTCATGCTTGTTTGGTCATATCATGCCTTTGTACATTTGCTTATCGAGTTGTAAGTCGGTTCACTGCCTGATTATTACGATGCAAATACTCGGATGCTCAAAATGAGTTCAGTTTCGTTCACATTGTGGTGTGATATCTTGCGATGCAATGCATAGAAAGTTTACAAAATGAAACATCTTTTGAACAAAATGGTTGTTTCATTCCCGTCACGTGCTTTGCAAAATGTGTAATTTTGAGAAAGAATAAAACCTGCCCGAGGCAGTGCAATGTGCTTAAACTACTAGTAAAAAGGAAAGTAAAACATAGAATGACAGGGTAGCCAAGTGTAGGAATGGATACTAGCAAAACTCCCCTTGCGGTCAACGCACCTTCCATGCCTTTGTTCGGGTCAACGACATGGTTTCGCACCTTCGTTACTTGAGACCATGCGGGGAAGCGCACTTTTGAAACGTGGACCTTCGAGTTGACCTCAGGCCACAACTTCTGCGAATGATGCTCGATGCGTACGAAGAACGTTCCTTCCCGTATCCTTTTCATGTCTTGAGGATTCCTACAAATCGCTTCAATAACGCTGTGTTACAGTGTTTTACATCCCTACATTATGAATGATATGTCCCCACTCACGTATGTTCAAGCATGTTAATTACATTACCTGCGTAGACCGCATGTTTGTAATCAATTTCATTACTTGCGTAAACCGCATGTTAATTACATTATCTGCGTAGACCGCATGTTTGTAATCAATTTCATTACTTGCGTAGACCGCATGTTAATTACATTACCTGCGTAGATCGCATGTTTGTAATCAATTTCATTACTTGCGTAGACTGCATGTTAATTACATTACCTGTGTAGACCGTATGTTTGTAATCAATTTCAGTTACTTGCGTAGACCGCATGTATTGCCTGCGTAGACCGCATGTTTTGCTTGCGTAGACCGCATGTTTGTTCAATTTCATTACTTGAGTAGACCGCATGTATTGCTTGCGTAGACTGCGTAATTGTTCAATTTCAGTACCTGCGTAGACCGCATGTTTTGCCTGCGTAGACCGCATGATTGTTCAATTTCATTACCTGTGTAGACCGCATGATTGTTCAATTTCGTTACTTGCGTAGACCGCATTCTTATGTCCAATTTCATTGCTTGCGTAGACCGCATGCTTACGATCAAATTCATTGCCTGTGTAGACCGCATGTTCCGCTTACACATCTATACCTTAACAACATTGTTATGCTCCCCACTTGCTTTGCGTTGTCACGCATTTCGAGTACACTATTATGCATGTTGTTAATGATATTGTACCTATTAAGTTTGTTTTCTTTACAGGCACGATATTGTATGTACGGTTCATTTGAGGCTGGTGCAACCAGACGAGCCGCACAGGTATTGTATCCTCCGAGTGAGACGTAATGAGAATTACATAATTCTCTTACATCCCTTCTGCATTATAGTGTAGTTCGGTGTATGCTAGCTTAAAATTGTCGCATGTGTGCTTCGTTACAGCTTTCTTTGCATGATCATAAGTTATGCTCGGCTTCGTGCATTGTCTTGCATTTTTCCCCTGCCTTCGGGCGTATACCTTGTTTGTCTTGTATGTTTGTCTGAGTCTTCGGCCTTGTCAAAAATGGGTCGTCTCTGGGCTTTGACATTCACTCCCGTCATTGTTATGACTTTCAAGTTCTGTCAAAGAGGGGCAACTGTAGACACCCCATTTTTGACCGTCCTCAAGACTTGGACGTCACCATTGGAACACTTGGTGATAACCCTCGTTTGTGTTCGTTTGGAGTTCCCGGAGGTCTCGGCTACGCGCCTTGCCTCAGGATCTCCGAACTCGACCGTTTAGTGTCTGGTTTCACACCAAACACTTGTGTTTTGCCTTGGAGGGGCAGGGAATGCCTTGTGAGGCGTCCCCACACACCACCGGCCATGGCCACAGGCCACCGGCTGTGTTTTGTTGCCGTCGGCAATCTATTTTGCCGGTCGGCACTAAATTTTGTCAAAATGACATTTTTAGGCAGCCGACCACTATTCATTTACTTTATGTAGATATTTTGTGCCAGCTGTGATAGCTGGCACCAACTCTGCTTCCCTCCATACACGTGTATGAAGGGATTTCCCTCTAAGCAAGCTTGTTGTATAAGCTTTGCAAGAGGGACTTCTATAAGAGGAGAGGCCTTCTCCTTGCTCTAGGTTAGAAATTTTGAAGGCAAAACCAGAGCTTATACATATAGATACATCCTCTCTCTATATTTCCCTCTCTCTCCTCCCTTGTGTGTGTTTCTTGGCCCAAAAGTGTGATTTTACCTTACTTTTGCACTAATACACACACTATTACACCTTGCTCCGAGATTGAGGGACTTTGAGGGTTCATTCTTGAGTTTTGGGGTTGTTTTTGATCAAAAGAAGTGGGCTACCTTGGCTGTTCTTGAGGTGTGCTTCAAGGGTGAGCATTTTACTTTAGTTTCCCCAAACTTGCGCTAGTCTTTTACCTATCTCACTTGCTGATTTAGTTTTTGTGCATAACATAAAAAAGGCTTATATTTTCATTCTTAAGAACTTTCATTAAGGGTCCTTTGTGGTTTGAGTTCACACTCACCCTCTTTGTCCAAACCAGTGGATTTTCAGTGGTGAGGAAGGTGGTTTGAAAGTCTTGCATAGGGGAGGGACACCCCTCTCCCTTCATTGTCTTATTTCCTTGCATTTTGGCTTAAAGGGTAACATGCATGCTTGATTGGTTTTGGCCCTTTTTCAGAGGTTTTGGGGTGTTTTTAGGTCATATGTAATCTCTGTTTTTGCTCGGATTTATGCCCCTTTGCGTGCTTAATCTACTTGCTTTACATTCCTCTATTTGGCCTAGAAATGCACCTTGTGTTTAGGCCATGATTCTTGCATGTGTTGGCTTAGTTCCATGAAGGTGTTCGCATTATTTTACCGTGTTTAAGGTCTGTTGGCCATTTATTTCAGTCATGCTTGCCTTGTTTGGTGTCACCTCTTTGTGTTTTGGCTTATAAGCCTTGAGCATATTGACCTCCAACATGCATAGCTTAGGTCATCCTCATGATTTGCCATCATTTAGGGTCACATTTCAGCCCATAAATCATGCTTGCATGCTTGCATTTGTGACCTCTTTCATGCTTTGAGGGTGTGCCCTTTTATGCCTAGAAATGAGTTTTGGTGGATGCATTTCGTTGGAGCCACCTAAGCTGTCATATTAGGAAGTTTTGGAGTCCCTTTTTGCACGTAAAAATTCTTTTTTTACTTGTCTAATTCATGCCATGATTGGTCATATTGGTAGAAGTAAAATGCCCCTTTTGGTGCCTCAGCCTTAGGTCCATTGGCTTGCATGTTGACATGAGTGTTTGTCTACCTCTTTGGACACTTTTGGCCACTGTTTTGAGGTGGATTAAGGTCTGCCCCTTTACCATTTTTAGCCACCATTGCATGCTTGTTTCATGTTTGTTACATGGTTGCTTCATTAGGTGTTGTAGCATGATGACCCTTTTGCTTAAATTGTCCATGTTTGCGTTGCATTTGTATCTCGCATGCCTAGCATTGCATACTTGCCATAGTACTTGCATGGCATTTGACATGCCTTGCATCTTGATATCATGTTTCATTTTGAGCCATGTTTGCATAACATGCATTGCAATACTTGGTTTGGGGTGTCAAACCAAGTGTGAGGGTTAAGGGGCGTTCATACTATAAGTGATGTAACGTGCCATAACTCTCGGTCACCGGGGCCTTTGACTTCGACATGATAAGGCCTTGGTCCTCATTTATGTGTTGCATGCATTTTTTTTCATCAAATGGCAAGCTCGATCTCTTGGGCTATCATGCACCATTGATGGCTCGAGTATCGAGGGCCATGTTCCCCTGAGTTCAACACATGATGGGAAACATGACCATGCTCACATGTGCCTGAAATCCCATGCCATATACTGTCTGTTCTCTGTTGCTGTCAAAACTGTCTCTTGCAGGAAGTTTCTGCCGACCGGCAGAATTCAGTGCCGACCGGCCATTGGTGAATGGCCGATAAATCCAGAAGTAGCCGATGGAAATTATGCACTGCCGGTGGGAATTTCCCCCAGCCGGTGGTACTCCGCAGTATGCAATAAACCTGTCCCAGCACTTTGGAATTTTTCAGAGAGATAGGGCAGTGTAAACAAAGACAACCTTGGTATGGTACGGACTTTCCAGGCGAGCCGGGTTTCGAGCATGCATCATTCGCACATCCCGAGGCGGAGGCTGTGGCCACCTTTCTCCTTTTTTTTTGCATTCTTTCTATTAATTAATTAGAAATTTCTGTAATAATTAATGTATTTGTTATCTGGACTGTAATATTTATTTGTACCCTCTGAGTGAGGGCAATTGTGTAATAAGTGTGGGTGAGTGTGTGTATGTCTTCCAACCCCACGTCTTTCTTCCCTTTTATTTACCTGCTTATGATGGTAAACTAGGGCATCTTTAAAATTAGCATCCTTATGCTATGCATGCGTGCATTCATGCATTTGTCCCGCATGCACCGGGCTCGGTACACCACGCTAACTGCATTTGTATTTCAATTCCAAATTGAATACGTGCATTAATTGGTTGCATTTCACATACCATGTTTAGGTTAGTCGAGCCTACTCTAATTGCATCTTGCATGTGCTGCATTAGTCAACTTGACATGAACTAGGATCACGCATGTTTGCTAACCAGTTTATTGTTTTGGCTTGGAGTACAATGTAAGTGTTTTATGCTTTAGCATCTCGCATGCGTGTGAATGCTATCATGACAGCATGCTTACCATGTGGCTAAGTGCTTATATGAGATAAACTGTTTGAATGCCTGTGGATGAAGGTTGGATTGTTTGAGTTGGAAAAACTCGTTGAAATCCGCATTTTAGCCTACTTGCGAGTAGCAAATTCCAAAACATTTTCCAAAACAAACGGATATGCAATGTTTCTTTCCAAATTAGGCAATCTAGTCTATACCTGTTTGCTGTGCGCATAACATAGTAATTGTAGGCTAATAACCGGTTTAAGAACACATAACATTTTCAAAAACCGATATCATGGTTAGTAGAGGCCGGTCTTCGGATCGGGCGAAAGGGGGTGCTCATAGCTGACCTTCCCCAATCGTACCCTAGCTCCCGAGCCGAGGCAACTCTGGTGATGACGGACATGTGGCCTTCGGCACTGAGTCAGGGTTTCCTAAATCCCCCCATAAAAAATATTTAGGTGGCGACTCTGTATCTGGCAAAGCAGTCCATGTTTGGCACTTCTTTTTCTAAAAATCTGTTTTCTCAAAACGATTTGCCAGATTTGGACTCTTTGGTTCGAGATTAAGAACCGTGACACAAATCGAGTCCGAACTGTAGCGGCGTCCCTCGCGGGCGTGTTACAGGTGGTATGATGGTAAAGTAAGATTTGACCAAAGAATATAATTCGGATAGTTATTCTACAATCTGCCGTCATTCATTTGCCCTTTTCTTTTTCGGCACTTTGAATTTGAATGTGAGGTTAGAACCATTGGAAAGCTTATTTCTGGGGCTTCAATTTGGACACAAGAACGACCTAAAACGGAGTCCGGATGGAAGAGTTACACCTATTTGACGTTTTGGAATCTGTGCTGGGAGCAGGTACGCTCGAGCGGGAATAGGGACGCTCGAGCCGGTTTCGCGTGTACAGCAGCTTAAAAACGGGATTTTGAGATCATTTCTTACATTTTCTTTTCCCCTCTTCTTTCTTCTGTCCTAGGACCGAAAAACCCTAGGTCCTTGATCTTCAATACCTTCCATTTCCCTTAGTTTCGGTCAAGATTACCCATCAAGAAGTGAAGAAGCTTGAAGATTTTCATGTTCTACCGATTGGAATTTCGAAATTGTGGAGGAATCTCATCCAAGCTCGCTCCTTTGTTTGTTCCTCAAGGTAGGGGTTCTAGATCTCCTCAATACTTACATCTATGGATAGATTTATGGTAATTTTAGTATATAAATGCAAAAATCTTCATTTTTATCACCTGGGGCATATTATGAGATTTGGGGATTTTGAATTTGAGATGTTGGAAGTTAAATTGGTAGCTTAAAATGATGGATTGTGAATCCTAGATGTAGAATTATTGGGAAAATTGGGATTAAAAGTGGTGATTTAAGAAGATTGAATTTTTGTTAAAAATTCTCAGTTTTCTTGAAACCCTAGGTTGATTAATGATGATAACCAATGATTTGGCCCAAATTGAAAGTAGAATAATGAAATTGAGATATTGAATTATATATGTACAAGTTTAATTAGAATTTGGAAATGTTTGAAAATTACGTTTAAAATTTGCGAATGAACTTTGTTATGAATGTTGTAATTCATGCTATAATGTGAAGGAAAAATTGGGGAAATAACCTATTAAGGATATGGATGACATGAACTCGGTTATGGAATGTTAAAATGGGATTCAAGGATTTAGTTTGAATTATGAATTGCAAATTGATGTGTAATTCGGTATAAAGAAAATTAAACGAGTTCGGAATAGAATAATTATATGTGACCCGATTTCTATGTGTATTATGAATTGTGTAGGGTCAACTACAGGGGCGGACCAAACATTTGAACACTGTGAGTAGTAGTACGGTAGTCGTACATTCAATGATTGTTAATGATTCTTAGTGTTAATATTCTGTTCCTTGCAAGTATGTTGATTTGAAAATCTAAAGGCATTATTGTGCAATACATTTTATTTATTGTTGACAAAGAATACTAACGTTATGTGCAAGATATCTATAGTGATTCATGACGAACCAAGGGAACGTATAAGCACTATGGAATTATGGTATTCACGTATCTCTGATATCATTCAATCTGTACAACATGCTTATCTTTTGTTAATAATTATCAGGAATGTCCTATTAGACTCAAGTTAACTAAGTTAACTCATGTGATTGATGTAACGATTACCATTAGTACTCTGTTAATTACAAGTCAACTCTGTTAACATATACGAACTATCAAACAAAGGTGTATGTTTCTATGTGCTACTGAGTAATAGATCAAGTGAACTACGCCGTTTCTTAAGGAATAAAGAAAAATTATGTTCATTCTTGAAGAACGGATTTTAAGTAAATATGAGACAGTTATAGGTTATCAAGGGTAGACACCTTCGATGAATCAGAGTACTTGGGAAGCTATGTGTATTCGTGTGTTCAGAAACCACGACATAAGGGTGAAAGTTTAACATGTTTATGTAACCCTCATGAGAATGTGTATTATTCTATCTTTGTTAAGTATACGATAATAACATGATATGACAAGAAATGCCCTATTTCCTAACTTGTTACGTTTTGAATCACTGAATGATTGTTCATTCATATAAAGGTATTTAAGGTATCCTTAGTGCAAGGCCCTTACCCGGGGGTAACAATACCGTGGTTCACGTATGTTACAAGTTTACGTATGTTACAAGTTTACGCATGTTACTAGTTCAAGTATGATACAAGAATACGCATGTTACAAGTTCATGTGCCTGTTTGGAAGAACTTAAAAACAGCTTATTTCAGCTTTCAGCTTAATTTAAGCTATTTTGATCTGTTTGGTTTAGCTTATAGCTTATAGCTTTTTGGAAGTCAGAAATCAACTTATTCTTTGAGTGGGGCAGGAGATGCTTAATTTATAAGTCAGAAATCAGCTTATGTTCATAGTTATAAGCTATAAGCTGTTTAGGCATAAGCTATAAGCACTTTCCCACAGCTCTACCAAACAGGGCCCATATATGTTACAAGTATGACTTCTAATTTCTGTTTATTGTTCAAGCATAGGGACTATGCATAAAGAATATGTATGATTTGTTTCCGTTTATGGTATGACATGATATGTACAATTTGGTCTGAAAAACCTATTAAGTACTGTATGGAACAAAGTGCTACTTGGAACTAAGTGCTACATTGTGAGCCACCTCTAGAGTCCATGTGAGACACCTCTTGAGTCCATACATATATGAACTCGGCTTAAAGCCAATATGGGCCTATGTCCATTCTGTATGATCTATTAGGCCAAAGGCCATTCTGTATTTCTGGTATGGAGCAAAGTGCTGTACGGAACTAAGTGCTGCAGTACGAGTTACCTCTAGAATCTGTACGAGCCACCTCTTGAGTCCATACATATGTACAAGTTATGAGGCTGAAAGCCGTTCTGTGAAAGTTATGAGGACTATGGCCATTCCGTTTAAGTTGTTATGATATGAAACAAAGTGCTACACGGAACTAAGTGCTACGATGTGAGTCACCTCTAGAATCCGTGTGAGACACCTCTTGAATTCATACAAATATGTTCAAGGGCTTTATGCCATATGTTCAAGGGCTTCATGCCATATGTACAAGGACTATATGCCAACATGTTTAAAAGTTTAATGCTAATATGTCCATGGGCTATCGCCAATATGTTCAAGGGCTTAAAGTCATTATGTTCCAAAATATTATGTTTTAAGTCAATATGTTTCAAGACTGGCCTTAGGCCGTTCAAGAATTAATATAGAATCAATTCACCTTATGCCTCAATGTTTATGTATGCATTGATATGTATTATAATTCAAGGTGAGCATTGAATTGTTTATGTACTATTATTCACTGAGCTTCGCTAGCTTTGTGTTATGTCTGTTCTGTAGGTAATCACTTTGGGAGTCCGTCTTAACCCTTGATGCTCACCCCTCAGTTGTCAACCTCAGTATGCCCCGGCTCCCAGACCAAGTCTATGCATTTATGTCATGTTTTGTTAAGATTTTGGCCTGCACTTTAGTTATTTATCTAAGGTTTAAATGTATGTATATGATCTCTTCCTATACCAATGTTCGATTATGCAGTCATGTATGTGTATGGGCATGTATAAAAATAAATGGCTCTCACGAATGTGATCCTGGCATGTTAGGTTTAGCTCAATGGATGCTTTTCTATGCTATTTCATAGTATTAAATGCTTCCGTTCAGGCCCCATATGATATGTATATCAGGTTAGGTGTCCGTTTCTGCATGGGTCATGCCCGAACTTTTAGGGGCGAGTTTGGGGCATGACACAACTGCTTCATCCCCTTCGACTGGGTGATCAGCTAGGAACTCCGCTACTGCTCTCCCTTTTACTAACTTACGTGTCACATACTTCAAATCGAATTCGGAAAGCAGAAACAACCAACGGGCTAGCCTACCCGTAAGTGCTGGTTTCTCGAAGAGATATTTGATGGGATCTAATCTCGAAACCAGTATTACAGAGTGAGCTAACAGGTATTGCCGCAGCTTCCTGGTAGCCCATATCAAGGCCAAGCAAGCCTTCTCCAGCGGAGTGTAGCGGGTCTCGTAATCCAACATTTTCTTGCTCAGGTAATAGATAGCCCTCTCCACTTTGTTCTCAGACTCCTGTGCAAGCATGCAGCCCAATGTAGTTTCAGTCACTGAAAGATACAGAATCAATGGTTTCCCGGGCTCAGGCGGTGACAACACATGTGGGTTCTGTAAATATTGCTTGATCTGTTCGAAAGCAGCTTGGCATCGGCCATCCCATTGGAACTTCTTTCCTTTCTTCAGGAGACCAAAGAGTGGTTCACAAGTCAAGGTTAATTTTGCAATAAATCGTCTTATGAATTGCACTTTACCCAGAAAGCCTTGCACCTCCTTTTGAGTCCACGGTGGTGGCATTTCTAAGATGGCCTTGATTTTAGAAGGATCGACCTCGATACCTCTCTGTGTGATCAAGAACCCCAGCATTTTCCCCGCTGTAACACCAAATGTACACTTCTAAGGATTCAGCCACAACCGATACTCTTTGATCCGTTGAAAGAATTTCTACAAGGCGGTGTAGTGGCCTTCTCTTTCTTTGGACTTGACAATCATGTCGTCCACATACACCTCAACCTCTTTGTGGATCGTGTCATGCAATATCGTGGTCGCAGCCCGTTGATATGTAGCTCAAGCATTCTTTAGACCAAACGGCATCACTCTATAACAATAGGTTCCCCACGGGGTGGTAAAAGCAGTCTTCTCCTGGTCTTCGGGTGCCATCACAATCTGATTGTAGCCTGAAAACCCATCCATGAATGAGAGCAATGCACGCCCAGCAGTGAAGTCTACTAATTCATCGATATGCGGTAGAGGAAAGTCGTCCTTCGGGCTGGCTTTGTTCAAATCCCTGAAGTCCACACATACCCGAATTTTGCCGTCCTTCTTCGGCACCGGAACTATAATGGCCAACCAAGTTAGGTATTCAGATATCAGCAGGAACCCTGCATCAATTTGCTTGGTGACCTCTTTTTTGATCTTGATAGCCCAGTTCGGGCGGATCCTCCTGAGTTTCTGCTTAACAGGTCGGGCCTCTAGGTCAAGAGGGATCCGGTGCTGTACAATCTCAGGATCGATTCCAGGCATGCCCTCGTAGGACCACGCGAAAACATCTTTGAAATCTTTTAATAAAGAGACTAAGCGCTAGCGCTCCTCCGAAGACAACGTGGACCCAATTTGGACCAGTCGCGGGTCTTTCTCAGTACCATCATTAATTTGGGTGATTTCATCAACCAAGGGTTTAACAAACCTTTCCTACTCTTGATCAAGCAAATATTTCAAAACCGGAGGAATTTCTTCCTCGTCATTTTTATCAAAATTTTTAAAGTCCTGATTAATACAATAAATCAAAGGCACAGAAAAGTACTCGAAGGCCACAGCTGCACAATTCTCATTAATCACTTTCAAGTCGCCTGATTCCTCTGTTACAACAGACTCAGAGGAAAAAGAAAAAGACGACCTAGACAGGACTGTGGCATCCGGGTTGTCACCCCTAAGAATACCGGACTCAGACTCAGATGAGCTAGAACCTGATTCTGACTCCACAGACTCGGTGGAATTAGATTCCAGCTCACTACCTGACCCGGTGCTACTCGATAAGAATCCCTCCTCGTATTGCCAAATGAGGGAGGGTGCGATGGATGCATCCAGAATGTTTGAAAGTGGGCTCGCAGCCGTTTCATTCCCAATCATGGAAACTGAGTTATTCCCCAAGCACTCTTATACGATCGGAGGGTCTGAGAGTAGACAAGCCAGCGCTACCCCTATTTCAATCTCTGTGCTCTCGGAGACCTCTTCCTTACACTGCTCAGCCTTAGCTGGTGGGTCTATCTGTTCTTTGGCAACATCATCCCTGGACAACTGCAAGTCAAAGAAGATCTCAAATCCTAGTAGGCACCTCTTCTCTGCGTTTAACCATGGCTCTGGGAAGCCGTAGAATGGAAAGTCTTCCCCCTCCCGGACAAAGCGTCCATTTGGGGTGCCCTGGATAGGCCGATGCATTAACTCGTAATGCTTCCCGGTTTGCTTGGCTCTGGCTCTTCCGACCATCTCTTTGCCTTTCCTCACCCAGTCCTCTTTGATAGGCAGATAGCCTACGCCAAAGGTATGCGGGTTGTGCGGCACTTCGGTCGATACAGTAATGCCCTTCCAGCCATTTTTTCCTAGTCCCTTCCCAGGGATGTGCTGAAGCTTGTTCATGAGGTACACAGACTGTGCGCTGACATATAACCCCTCATCAACAGCTAAAATGTTCTGTACGACCCGAGCCTCGGCTAGGGTAAATCCTGATAGGAACACATCCTCCGTGCCATGCTCGATTTCTAGAACCGGTGTAGACACTTCTGGCGGCAGATGGATTGAAGAATTCCCCAAAACTATAGCCACCCCCTTCCCGTGGGGGTATTTCAACATTTGATGCAGGGTGGTGTAGATACGCCCGAACGTCCCGGGGGAAATCCCGTTTTGTTCATTGGGCTGACTATAGTTCGGACTCAATGTCACGATTCTTAATCTGATCTCGTAAAGTGTAATACGAGACTGATAAATCACCAAAGATTCCAAATCCGGAAAATCGTTTTTGAAAATAGACTTTTAGAAAGAAGTGCCAAACATGGACTGCTTTGCCAGATACAAAGTCGCCACCTAAATATTTTATTTTAGGAGAATTTAGGAAACCCTGACTCGTGCCTAAGGCCACGTGTCCGTCAGCATCAAAGTTGCCTCAGCTCGGGAACTTGGGTACGATTGGGGAAGGTCATTTCATGAGCACCCCCGCTCGCCCGATCAAAGATCGGCCACTACTAAGCATGATATCTTGTTTTTGAAAACACATGTGCTCTTATTTCGGTTTATTAGCCTAGAATTGCTACGTGATGCGCACAGCATACAAGTATAGACTAGATTGCCTAAGTTAGAACAAAGCATCGCATATCCGTTTGTTTTGAAAATGGATTGAAGCTTGCTACTTGCAAGTAGGCTAAAACACGGGTTTCGACGAATTATTCCAATTCAAGCAACCCAACCTTCGCCCACAGGCATTCAGGCAGTTATATCACAAAAGCAGTTAGCCTCATGGCAAGCATGCTATCATGGCAGTCACTCACACGCATGCAAGGATGCTAAAGCATAAACACTTACCGAGTACTCCAAGCCAAAACAGAAACTAGTTAGTAATCGATGCATGATCCTAGTTCATGTTAAGATGGCTAATGCAACACATGCAAAATGCAACTAAGATAGGCTCAGCTATTCTAAGATAGCATATGAGATACAACACTTGATACATGTATTCAAATTGGAATTAAAATACGATGCAGTTAGCATGATGCGCCGAGCCCGGTGCATGCAATACAGATGAATGAATGCGAACATGCGAACATATAGATGCTAATTGAAACATGCCCTAAAACTAACCATCATAAGCTGGTAAATAAAAAGGAGAAAGACGTGGGGTTGGAAAACATGCATCACACACACACACACACTTATTACAAAGTTCGCCCTCTCGCGGAGGGTCCGAATAAATAATACAGGACCAACTAGCTAACCTAAGCTAATTAAACTAGTTATTACACAACCGAAATGAATAAAGAATTACAGCTAAATATTACACAATATTAATTAATTAACAAATTAAACTAAGGAAGCAAATAAATTAGCATGCAAGCTACATGAAATGGACTGCCTCAGCTCTGTTCCGAATGATAAGGATGAATGCTCGAGTCACCTTGTCGGGAAATCCATCACGATGCCTCAACTCAGCTTTCTTTGCAATCGAACTCAGAAACTTGCACAAAGCTCCAAGGAGATGAAACTCCACCCTGGGAACCTAGGGGAAGGTTACCGACCAGCTGTAGGCATTGGAGACCACCTACCGACCACCCTTGGTGGTGAAAACCAGAAAAGGTGGTCGGCCTGCCAGAAAACCTGGTCGGCCGGCTAGTTTCTTCTCCTGGTTTCTGCATTTTCTACAACAAAGGCAAGAGAGAGAGAAGTCAAAGTATTTTCAACATATGTGTGCCCGACCACTCTCCCCGTCATTGGATAAGCTTTAGGGAGTGTAGTCCTCGATCCTCGGACCACCAATCATGCATCCCGATGCATGATGGCCGAGGAGTCGAATTGCACGACTCAAAGGGACATGAATGCACATATAAGCAACTAAAACCCACAACTCCATCATGGATGGTCAAGAGTGTCGGTGACCAAGAATCGAGGCACGTTTTGTCACTTTAAGTACGAAACGTCGCTCGTTTCCCGTGTTTGGACTAAACCCTACTCCAAACACAATGCAACAAACAATGTATGGACAAATGCAACTCTAGCATGTGATCTAAATGCAATGCAACTAAGTGATGCGAAGATGCACGGAATGGCATGCAAGCATGCAAATGGCATACACAATGCTATGAACTAATCAATGACATACTCAATACACACGGATTATATGGCATGCATACACAATGCACTAGCAATGTTATGAACGAGGCATACGCAATGCAATGATCAAACATGCGATAGCATGGACTATATGGCACACACAACGCAAGATGGACTTAAACCAAGATGGATGGGCCTCAGCCACACCCAAATCAGTGGCCAATATGATGAAAATGAGGCAACAAGGTACATGCAAACATGCACAAATGCAAGGGACCAAACCTAAGGAACAAAGTGCAACTCTACCAAAGCATGACAAGGATGAAATATGGCATACAATGACACATGTTCCAGCTCTGAAATGACATGCAAGATGGTCCCGAATCAAGCAAACAACTCACCCGATGCATGTTGGATGACACAATTACCGAAACTAGTGAAGTGCATTACACTAGAGGTATGCAAAGCGATGCCCAAATGACCAAACCAACCCCAAAAAGTCCCTATGCAGACCCAAAACAGTGGCAAAATGGACTAAAATGATGCCTTGCAATGCACAAAAATGAAGCTCATGCAATAGCCCAAAAATGAGGCATACAAGCACAACTCTCAAATGCATTTAAAGAGTGGAAAACATGGGAATATGGCACAAGTATAAGCTCTGAAATAACATGTTCAATGATGCCAAAACATGAAAACAACTCAAGTTAAGCATGCAAGAGGCTTCAAAACTCGAAACTAGGCAAGGGTATTACACTACAACTATGCATGGAAAGCGTCACTCGACCATGGGACCTCAAAACAGAGCTGAGGCAGCTCAAATCATGAATAAAATCAGTTTAGAACATGGCCAAAATATGCTAGAATCAAGGGCCAAAACAACATGCAATGTGAACTAGTGAACATGGATTACACTACAAGCATATGAAGCATTCAAGAGGCCACTAATCCAGAAAAATTAAGAGACATGACATGCCAAATAAAGCCTAAAAACCCACTGAAACATGATCAATGCATGCAAGAATGACATGCTCCTTTGATAGGCTATAAGAGGGGTTATTCTACACATGCAAGAGACACACCCAAGGTGACAAAACCAACTCTGGACAAAGCCTAGATAGGCCGTAAAAGTCACTGAAAAGGGCCAGAAACAAGGCTTGGAGGTGTGCAAATGAAGGCTCCTTTGTAAGACCAAAAATGCTAGTGAACAAGACAAGGAGGGAGAGCGTCACCCCTCTCTGATTTTGGCTCTCAAAAAGACATTTTAACCACTAAAAATCTGCTAGATTTCAATGGTTAAAAGGCCAAGCAAAGGTCAACACAAAGGCCTTAGGGCATGGCTCAAAACAAGGCAAAATGAAGCATGCAAGGGGTAGATGACCCCCAACAACAAAATGACCTGAAACAAACATCAAAAGGACCTCAAAACAAGACTTTTTTTAGTTGAAAACAAAGCTCAAATATGCATTCAAATAAGGCTAAGAGATGGATCAAAATAAAGCTTAAAAGAGGGAAAAAGTGTGTTACCCTTGAAGCTCAGCAAGACAGCAACATCTGGACCCAAAAACCTAACCTTTGAGCTCTATCAAGACCCTCCAGCAGCTTGGTAACAAGGTGAGGGTGTTAGGCTATTAGGTTGTGTGCAATAGGTCAAGAACAATGGCCCTTTTGAACCCAAAATGAAGAGATATAGAGAGAGATATGTTTTTGCCTTAGACCCAAAATCTGACCCTTCACCAAGGAAGAGGAGGGCCTCTCTTATAGAGATACAAGGCTAAAGCTTCTTCAAGAAGCTAAAAACCAAGGCTCAAGATCCTCCATACACGTGTATGGAGGATACAAACTGTGCCTTCCAACTGGCACAGCTGGCACACACTCACAGAGACAAGACTAGGGGAGGTAGGCCGACTAGTTCAGGTGGTCGGCCGACCAGTTCAATAGGTTCAACTCAAAAAAAGTTGGTCGGCCAGCCCATTTGTGGTCTCCACATTGAATGCAAGCTAGTGGTATGGTGGGAGACCAGTAAATGTGGCTCAAAGACCAAGGAGACCAGCTTCCTGTCAAGAAAATCGGCTGGCGGGAGAAAAGTGGTCTCCAAGGAGAAAAGGTGGTCTCCCACCCTTGTACCACCTCCCAAACAATGAAAACAAGGTCCATGCCAAAAATGAACCAAGACGGATGCAAAACGAGGGTTCGGGGGTCAAAACACGCAGCCGGGTACCCCGAAAATAGGTTGTTAAGCAACGAAAGTGGCATGTGACCAAAAAGGTGGTCTCCCGGGCCACATTGTCCCTCTAGAGAGAGGAAGCAAGATGTGTGCCAAAAACCGTGCCAAATGGAGAAAGTTAAGTGGTCCCAAACAGAGGCGCACGGCCGACGGCTCCAAAAACCAAAAACTGGTCTCCAAACGGGAAAAGTGGCCTACGACCACGAACAGTAGCCTACGACCACTAAGAGATGGTCTACGAGACCTCTCCCTCCCTTCGGAAAGAGAAAACAAGACTAGATTCACAAACCGAGGCAAAACACAAAAGGGTCCCGAGGTCCAAGGGTAAGGCTCTCAGCCGAAACTCCGAAACCTCAAAACGAGCACAACATGCGGAATCACTGAGCGCTCAATCGATGACGTCTGAGTCTGAAGGTCGGTCAAAAATGGGTTGTCTACAGGTGGAAGAGACCGCCTTCACCTGGTGCAGCCACGGCCGCCCTAGGAGTAGATTAAAGGTTGCGGGAACGTCCTAGACATGAAAGTCAATATCCAGCTGTCCTGGACCAACCTGAGTCCGAATCTTCACGATCCCCATCACCTCTCTGCTGGCATTGTCGTAGGCCCTTATCACCTGGGCAGTTGGCACAAAATCCACGGGTCTCAACCCGATTGCATATGCCGTCCTCGACGGGCACACATTGATAGCAGATCCTGTGTCAACAAGAACTACTGGTACCCATTTTTCTCTACACTCGACAGAGATGTAGAGAGGTTTGTTATGGTTTACGCCCTCAAGCGGCAGCTCCTTGTCAGTGAAGGTCAACGTCAGGGAAACTCCTCCCAGAAAAACCAATCCTACCAGCTGCTCAGGCGTGGTGTCGATTGAAAGTTTGGCCTTGTCCATTGTAGAAAGGACAGCTTGTCTGTGTACTCTTGGGGCCATAAGCAGTCCCCAGATGGAGATGTCTGCTTCTATCTTCATAAGCTGTTTCAGCACAGCCTCTTCCTCGAGCAGCTTATCTTTCTGCTTCTCTGCCTCTTTGTCATTTCCAGACGCCTCTGGTTGATCTAAGTGCGGGGGCTTGAAATATTGCCCGCTCTTAGTCATGTGGTCAACTTTGCCAACATACCAGGTATCATCCGGCTGGCTTTCCCCCCAATCTTCATCGGTGTGGGCAAGACATAGGTCGTCATCTTCCCACCACATGCCATCGGCAGCCCACAGACGTCTATCCGGCTCCGTTACAACTATTCTTGTGCCCGCAGCACCTTCCATTCATGTGCTCGCAGCACGCTCCGCTCCTATGCACACAGCACGTTCTGTCCCTGCAGGGGCTTTAGCCTTTCTGGCCCTCTCAGAATCTTCGATCCTTTCTTGTTCAAACTGCTTCAGAGCAGCTTGCTGTTCAACATCTCCTGTATTCAAATTGCCCAGTTCCCGAGCGAAATTCTTAACACCGTGTAGACACCCTATTTTTTACCGTCCTCAAGACTTGGACGTCACCGTTGGAACACTCGGTGATCATCCATGTTTGTGTTCGTTTGGAGTTCCCGGAGGTCTCGGCTACGCGCCTTGCCTCAGGATCTCCGAACTCGACCGTTTAGTGTCTGGTTTTGTACCAAACGCTTGTGTTTTGCCTTGGAAGGGCAGGGAATGCCTTGTGAGGCATCCCCACACACCACCGGCAGTGGCTAAAGGTCACCGGCTGGTTTTTGATGCCATCGGCACTTTTTATTGCCGGTCGGCACTGTTTGCTGCCGGTTGTAACTTTTTATTGCCGGTCGGCACTAAATTTTGTCAAAATGACATTTTTGGGCAGCCGACCACTGTTCATTTACTTTATGGAGATATTTTGTGCCAGCTGTGATAGCTGGCACCAACTCTGCCTCCCTCCATACACGTGTATGGAGGGATGTCCCTCTAAGCAAGCTTGTTGAATAAGCTTTGCAAGAGGGACTCCTATACGAGGAAGGCTCTCCTCTTTGATCTAGGTTAGAAAGTTTAGAGACAAAAACCAGAGCTTCCATAGATAGATACACCCTATCTCTATATTCCCCTCTCTCTCCTCCTTTGTGTGTGTTTCTTGGCCTAAAAGTGTGATTTTACCTTACTTTTGCACCAATACACACACTATTACACCTTGCTCCAAGATTGAAGACTTGGGGGGGTGATTCTTGAGTTTTTGGACTGATTTTGATCAAAAGAAGAGGGCTAGACCATTTGTTCGTCAAAGGTTCTTCAAGGGTGAGCATCTTGCTTTAGTTTCCCCAAACTTGCAATAGTTTTTTACCTATTTTGCTTGCTGATTTAGCTTTTGTGCATAACATGAAAAAGGCTTATATTTTCATGCTTTAGAACTTTCATTAAGGTTGTCTTGTAGTTTGAGTGCAAACTCACCTTGTTAGGCCTTATTTGGCCCCTTTTGTTGCCTCTTTGGTAAGGCTTTGTTTACTTTAGTGTTTTGATCTCCTCACCACTGAAAACCAGTGTATTTTCAGTGGTAAGGAAGGTGGTTTGAAGTCTTGCATAGGGGAGGGAGACCCCTCTCCCTTCATTGTCTTGTTTCTTTACATTTTGGCTTAAAAGGTAAAATGTATGCTTGATCATTTTTGGCCTCATTTCAGAAGTTTTTTGGGTGTTTTAGGTCATGTGTGACCTCTGTTTTTGGCCGGATTTATGACTTTTTGCATGCTTAAAGTACTTGCTTTGTATTGCTCCATTTGGCCTACAAATGCCCCTTGTGTTTAGGCCATGATTCTTGCATGTGTTGGCTTGGTTCCATGAAGATGTTGGCATTATTTTACCATGTTTAAGGTCTGTTGGTCATCCATTTCAGTCATGCTTGCCTTGTTTGATGTCATCTCTTTGTGTTTTGGCTTGCAAGTTTTGAGTATGTTGACCTCTAGCATGCATAGTTTTGTCCATCCTCATGTTTTGGCATCATTTAGGACCACATTTCAGTCCAAGAATCTTGTTTGTATGTATGTATGTATGACCTCTTTCATGCCTTGAGGGTGCACCTTTTTATGCCTACACATGAGCCTTGATGCATACACCTCTTTGGAGCCATCTTAGTTGCCATATTAGGAGGGTTGGGAGTCCTTTTTTGCATGTAAAAATTCTTTTTTTTTTTTACTTGTTTTAATCATGCTATGATTGGTCATGTTATGGGAGTGAGGTACCTCCTTTTGTGCCTTAAACCTTAGGGCCTTTGGTTTGCTTGTTGGCATGAACATTGGTCCACCTTTTGGACACTTTTTGCCACTGTTTTGAGGTGGGTGAAGGTCTGCCCCTTTACCATTTTGGTCACCATTGCATGCTTATCTCATGTTTGTTGCATAATTGCTTCATTAAGTGTTGTAACATGTTGATCCCATTGCCTAAATGGCCCATGTTTGCACTATATTTGCATCTCGTATGCCTAACATTGCATGCTTGCCATACTAGTTGCATCACACTTGGCATGCCTTGCATCTTGGTATCATGTTGCATTTTGAGCCATGTTTGCATAACATGCATTGCATTATTTGGTTTGGGGTGTCAAACCAAGTGCGAGGGTCAAGGAACATTCATACTTCAAGTGATGTAATGTGCCTTGATTCTCGGTCACCGGGGCCTTTGACTCCGACTTGATAAGGCTTTGGTTCTCATTTGTGTGTTGCATGCATCTTTACATTAAGTGGCAAGCTTGATCCCTTGAGCTATCATGCGCCATTGATGGCTCGAGGATCGAGGGCCATGCTTCCCTGAGTTCAAAGCATGATAGGAAGCATGACCATGCTTACATGTGCCTGAAATCCCATGCCATACTGTCTGTCCTCTGTTTGCTGTCAAAAACTATCTTCTGCAGAAAGTTTTTGCCGACCGGCAGAATTCAGTGCCGGCCGGCAATCTTTTAACGGCCGATAAATCCTAAAACAGCCGGTGGAAATTGTGCATTGCTAGTGGGAATTTCCCCCAGCCGGTGGTACTCTGCAGCATGCAAGGAACCTGTTCCAGGGCTTTGGCAATTTTCAGAAAGACAGGGCAGTATAAACAGAGGTGGCAGAGGTACGGTGCGGGTTTTCCAGGCGAGCCGGATTTCGAGTACGCATCATTCGCGCATCCCGAGGCAGAGGCTGCGGCCATCCTCTTCTTTCTTTTGCATTCTTTCTATTAATTAATAAAAAATTCTGTAATAATTTTATTTGCTTATCATTCGGAATGTAATATTTATTCGGTCCCTCCGAGCGAGGGCAAATCTGTAATAAGTGTGTGTGAGTGGGGTGTATGTTTTCCAATCCCACGTCTTTCTTCCCTTTTATTTACCTGCTTATGATGGTAGATTAGGGCACGTTTAAAATTATCATACTTTATGCAATGCATGCGTGCATTCATACATTTGTCTTGCATGCATCGGGCTCGGTACATCACGCTAACTGTATTTGTATTTCAAATTCCAAATTGAATACGTGCATCAATTAGTTGCATTTCACATATCATTCTTAGGTTAGCCGAGCCTATCCTAAGTACATCTTGTATGCGATGCATTAGCCATTTTTTTTAACATGAACTAGGATCATGCATGTTTACTAACTAGTTTATTGTTTTGGCATGGAGTACGATGTAAGTGTTTATGCTTTAGCATATCGCATGCGTGTGAATGCTATCATGACAGCATACTTACCATGTGGCTAGATGCTTATGTGATAAACTGTTTGATTGCCTGTGGGTGAAGGTTGGATTGTCTGAGTTGGAAAAACTCGTTGGAATCCGTGTTTTAGCCTACTTACGAGTAGCAAATTCCAAAAACGTTTTCTAAAATAAACGGATATGCAATGTTTATTTCCAAATTAGGCAATCTAGTCTATACTTGTTTGCTGTGCGCATAACATAGTAATTCTAGGCTAATAATCGGAATAAGGACACGTAACGTTTTCAAGAACGGATATCACGGTTAGTAGAGGCCGATCTTCGGATCGGGCGAGAGGGGGTGCTCATAGCTGACCTTCCCCAATCGTACCCTAGCTCCCGAGCCGAGACAACTCCGGTGATGACGGACATGTGGCCTTCGGCACCAAGTCAGGGTTTTCTAAATTCCCACATTTTAAAATATTTAGGTGGCGACTCTGTAATCTGGCAAAGCAGTCCATGTTTGGCACTCCTTTCAAAAATCTGTTTTTCTCAAAAACGATTTGCCGGATTTGGACTCTTTGGTTCAGATTAAGAACCGTGACAAATTCGAGAGTCCGAGCTGTAGTAACCCCCAATATCGAACCGAACGGGACCAACCCTCCCGGGGCCTTCGGGGGACGTCTACAGTTTCTGGCGACTCTGCTGGGGATTTTAGAGAGCTTGACTCAAACTCGTGATATCCTATTTTGATCTCATTTATGTGTTTCTTTGCATTGCATGTGCATCGGTGCGCCTAGGAACATAGTGTTTGCCATCTGCCATTCCTGAACGGTTTGCCGGAGGCTTGTCTTGTCAAGGCATGACCATAAGGCTGACCGGTTATGGGCTCTGACAGCATGGGAACACAAACCCCGGTTTTACCGGGGCACCCTTTTTGACCATTCGACCTAGTACATACTCGGATCCATAGTGACCATTCCAAACTACGACAGGTTGCTTACCCGATGTTAGGTTGTTTGAAAACTGCTGCGTGCATAGTGAAACCCTAGCTCCTGACAAAGTAGGACAGGGAAACCCTACCCCAACATAGGGGTGTTTTGGCTCTCTTTACTTGCTATGTGCTTTTTGGAGTGTTACTCTATAGGAACGTACATATCAGTTTGCAAGATTGAGTATTAGGCCTGGGGGCATCAATATCAGTTTATGAGAATCAGTTATCTGCGGGTATCAGGTTTAGTTTCGGAAACCGAGGTTTTGGGGAACAGTGGTCAGTGTCGAGGAACAGTATGTTCGGCTTACCAAACTTTGTATTATGAAATGCCCAACTGCACGTTGTATGTGTTTATGTTATGTCGTTATGCCGTCCGATTGTTGGTTTATTTACTGCTTTATTTACCTTTTTGCTAGGTAGTTTAGCACCATTGCTTCCAACCCAGTAGATATTCCCCAAGCACTCTGGATTAGAGGTCGTCGGCTCCATCGATCTGAGGAGCTGGTAGACGGACAACCAGTGTACCACTCTCTACCCCCGGTTACTAAACGGAGGACAGCCAGGCAGAGAGTGTCAGTTCAACAGTCAGTTCAGAGAGCCTTATCTACCCCACCTGAGTTCAGTAGGGATCAGGGTCCTGTTTCACCCACAGAAAGGGAACGCATACCAGTAATTCAACCAGAGCAGAATAGTATGGCTAGCTTAGAGGAGATGGTGCGCCAACTCCAGGAAAGCATGAAAATGATGCAGCAGGATGCTGTCCGACAGGCAGAATTTGCCAAACAACAAGCCACAGTTATGAATGAGCAAGCGGAGTTAATCGGGAGATTGCAGCAGCAAACTGGGGCATCAGCTTCACAGCAAGTCCCTCCCCCACTAAGGGTTCCGATACCCGAAGAGACGCCAAATGCCCGGAATGTCCAAGAAGATACAGACATCCCAACGGGGCCGGCTCCACCCCCAATTTTGCCTCAACTATCCAAGGCACCCACTCCTATCAATCAATCGGATTCTCCCTTCGAGTCCGAGGTAGACCCCGTGGCATTAAAAATGCGTAAGCTTGAAAAGCTGTTCAAGATATCTCAAGGTGTGAAGTCCATTCCGGACATTGGAGATGGATACGCTGACGCAGCCGTGACGCTGCCAGATCGGTTTAAGATGCCGTAAATTGATTGTTTTGATGGATCTGAGGATCCATGGTACACCTGCGACTGTTTTCAGATGTCCTAAGGCCAATGGGCCTCACTAGATTGCAGAAGCTGTCTTTATTTGGCCGGACCCTGTCTGGTGTAGCGGCCGCATGGTATGCCAAGTTAGAGGATGACGTCAAGAGAAGTTGGGACGAGATGGCTGAGGCCTTCATCCTGCAGTACTCTTATAACACACAAATCGAGATCACGACCCGGGATCTCGAGACAACGAGGCAAGAAACCAAGGAGAGCTTCTCGGAATTTGTAACCAGATGGCGGGCTAAGGCTTCGATGATGACCTTAAGATCCACGGACAAAGACCAGATTCGGATGATTGTGCGCAATCTTCAGCCGAAGCTAATGCAAAAGATAATTGTAATCCCCTTCCCTACCTTTGCTGATCTACATGAAATGGGGGTGCAGATCGAGGATGCCTTAAAACAAGGCCTGATTGATAACGACCGGGAGCAACCCCGCAGAACTTTCAATCGAAATACTACTGCAGGCCCGAGTGGCGCTACAACTACCAGGACCTCCGAAGTGAGTATGGTCACCACCAACCCTTCCCCAAGAACTATGGCAGCCACACCATTCTCCGGTGCGTCCGGAAGCAACCCACAAACAGCCAAATACCCTCCCAGAAATACCCGAACCTTCGCTCCGCTCTATATGCCCCTGTCCAAAGCTTTGGGGGTTTTGATCAGAAAAGGGCATCTACAGCCCCTAGAGCCGCGGCCCTTACCGGAAAGACTCCCTGCTGCCCACAATCCAGCCAAGTATTGTGCGTTCCACCAGCAGCACGGTCACGACACCGACCTATGCTTTCGACTGCGTCATGAGATTCAAGATCTCATTGATAATGGGGTGATTTTACCTCCTGAGAAACCCAATGTTACTACAAATCCTCTCCCCACACATAACCAAGCCCCACCGCCCAAAAGAATCAATTTCATCCACACTGGGGTCGCATCCTACGATCCTAGTATCTACATCACGCCCTCCTACCTACCTAAGCCGGAGGTTTTCTTTCCTGATTGCACCGATTTGTGCATGATGGACGTCTCCATAACCCAACCCAAGCCTGTAGTGGTGACCATCAAGAGCAGGAGAGAGAAGACTCCAAAGAAAAAGGGGGTTGTCGAGCCAGAGTCTGTGGAGTCTGGGAGTGATGTTGGGAATGCTTATAGTCCGAGTGACTACATTTCACCAATGGGCCAGAATAGACCAGATGTGGAATTTCCAGCAGAAGGAGAGCTGTGTGCAATCCAAGGGGATAGTCCAAGACAAGGAATGGATGATTTGATAGCTGTGGAAGAGGATCTTGCCGAGTTCCAGTTTTACGATAACCAAGATCTAGAAAACTCAGCCATCAACTGGTTCGATTATGAGGAATCGGCGGAGGCCACGGGTTGGTTGGACGATCAGCCAGATGTGATAAGGGAGTTTCAATCAGAACAAGGCCTGGCAAGGGTAGGAATGTCAATAACAGCCGAGAGGGTCGAAGAACAGAGTACATCGCCGGAGAGCACCGGTGTCGAAGTTTCGCTCGGGATTGGAGCATTTTGAGTACGAGGATTGTTGAACAGTCTACCGCATTGACACAGTCAGAACGGGAAAGATTCGAAGATTCCGAGAGAGTCAGGAAAGTGAAAGCCCATGTGGGGATTGAGACTGTTACGAGTATAAAAAGGGAGAATGTCGCGAGCATAAGAACAGAAGGTGCTGCGAGTATGAGAACAGTCATGCCAGAACCAGATAGGTGCTTGTCGGCCGCAGATGGAATGTGGTGGGAGGATGATGATCTGTGTCTCGCCCACACCGACGAAGATTGGGGGAGCAGCCAACCAGATAATACCTGGTATGTCGGCGAAGTCGATCACATGACCAGGAGTGGACGGTATTTCAAGCCTCCACACCTAGATCAACTAGAGGCGTCTGGTAAAGATAGGGAAGTAGAGAAGCAAAAGGAGAAGCAACTCGAGGATGAGGCCGTATTGAGACAATTAAAGAAGATACAAGCAGACATCTCCATCTGGGGACTACTTATGGCTTCTCGAGTACATAGACAGGCTGTCCTCTCAGCCATGGACAAAGCCAAACTTTCCATAGATACCACGCCCGAACAGCTGGTGGGCCTAGTTTTTTCGGGAGGGGCCGCCCCAATGTTAACTTTTTCTGATAAAGAATTACCACCTGAGGGTGCGAACCATAACAAGCCACTCTACATCTCCGTGGAGTGCAGAGATAAATGGATACCCGTAGTGCTTGTCGACACGGGGTCTGCCATCAATGTCTGTCCAGCAAGGATAGCTTATGCGATCGGTTTGAAAATCGCAGATTTTGTGCCAACGGCCCAGGTAATTCGGGCATACGACAACACAAGCCGGGAAGTAATGGGAACAGTTAAGATTCAAACAAAGGTTGGGCCGGGACAACACAAGATAGATTTCCATGTCTTGGAGGTTCCTGCAACGTTCAACCTGCTTTTGGGGCGGCCGTGGCTGCATCAGGTAAAGGCGGTCTCCTCCACCCTACATCAAGTGGTGAAATACCCCTATGGGAATGGAGTAGCCATTGTTTTTGGAAATTCATCGATTCATCCGCCACCGGAGGTATCTACGCCTGTTCTAGAAATCGAGCATGGTGTGGAAGATGTGTTCATATCGGGTTTTACCTTGGCTGAGGCTCGGGTTGTACAAGACATCATGGCAGCTAATGAAGGGGTATATGTCAGTGCCCAAGCAGTCTATCTCATGAACAAACTCCAGCACATCCCCGGGATGGGATTAGGGAAAAGTGGCCGGAAAGGCGTCGCGACATTGGCCGAAGTGCCACACAACCCTCATACCTTTGGATTAGGTTACCTACCCACCAAAGAGGACTGGATAAGGAAAGGAAAAGAGATGGCCGGAAGAGCCAGAGCAAAACAGATGGGGAAGCCCTTTGACTTGATACACTGGCCCATTCAGGGTACCTTGAACGGACGCTTCGTTCGGGAAGGGGAGGACTTTCCATTTTGTGGCTTCCCCGAGCCGTGGCTGAATGCAGCGAGGAAGCGCGTGCCGGGGTTTGAGATTTTCTTTGATCTACAGCTACTTGAGAATGACATCGCCGAAGAGCAAACAGACCCATTAGCCGAGGCTGAGTAAAGTAAGGAAGTGCAGTCTGAGGACATTGAAAATGAAATGGGGGTAGCACTGGCATGTCTACTTTCAGATCCTCCGATCGAACAGAAGTGATTGGGGGATAACTCCTCGGTATGCATGATTGGGAATGAGACGGCTGCGAGCCTACCATCAACTATTTTGGATGCATCCATCGCACCCTCTCTCGTCTGGCAATATGAAGAAGGCTTTTTATCTAGCAGCACCGGGTCAGGTAGTGAGCCGGAATCTGATTCCACCGAATCTTGTGCGTCGGAATCAGGTTCCAGCTCAACTGAGTCTGAGTCCGGTATTCCTGGGGGTGATAACCCGGATACCACAGTCCTGTCTAGGTCGTCTTTTTCATTTTCTTTTGAGTCTGTTGTAACAGAAGAATCTGACAGCTTGGAAGTATTTAATGAGAATGACGTGGATGTGGTTTCTGAGTATTTTTCTGTGCCTTTGATTTATTGCTTAAATCAGGATTTTCAAAATTTTGATGAAAACGACGAGGAAAAAATTCCTCTGGTTTTGCAACGATGAATTGATCAAGAGCAGGAGAGATTTGTTAAGCCCTTAATGGATGAAATCACTACCGTGAATGTTGGTACTGAGAAGGACCCGCGGGTGGTCCAGATCGGGTCCACGTTGTCTTCGGAGGAACGCGAGCGCTTAGTCGCTTTATTAAAAGATTTCAAAGATGTTTTCGCGTGGTCCTACGAAGACATGCCTGGAATCGATCCTGAGATTGTACAGCACCGGATCCCTCTTGATCCCGAGGCCCGACCCGTCAAACAGAAACTCAGAAGGATTCGCCCTGATTGGGCCATTAAGATCAAGGAAGAGGTCACCAAACAAATCGATGCGGGCTTCCTGTTGGTATCCGAATATCCGACTTGGTTGGCCAACATTGTTCCGGTACCGAAGAAGGATGGCTGAATTCGGGTATGTGTAGACTTCAGAGATTTGAACAGGGCCAATCCGAAAGACGACTTTCCCTTGCCGCACATTGATGAATTGGTAGATTTCACGGCAGGACACGCCTTGCTTTCATTTATGGATGGCTTCTCAGGCTATAATCAAATAGTAATGGCACCCGAAGACCGGGAGAAGACTGCATTCACTACCCCGTGGGGTACATATTGCTACAGAGTGATGCCATTTGGGTTGAAGAACGCTGGAGCTACTTATCAACGGGCAGCAACCACGATCTTGCATGACATGATCCATAAAGAGGTCGAGGTGTACGTGGATGACATGATTGTCAAGTCCAAAGAAAGAGAAGGCCACTACGCCGCCTTACAGAAGTTTTTCCAAAGGATCAGAGAGTTTCGGCTGCGGTTGAATCCTCAGAAGTGTACATTCGGTGTCACAGCCGGGAAAATGCTAGGGTTTCTGATTACACAAAGGGGCATCGAGGTCGACCCTTCCAAAATCAAGGCCATCTTGGAAATGCCACCACCAATGACTGAAAAGGAGGTGCGAGGCTTTCTAGGTAAAGTGCAATTCATAAGACGATTTATCTCGAAATTAACCTTGACTTGTGAACCACTTTTTGGTCTCCTGAAGAAAGGAAAGAAGTTCCAGTGGGACGGCTGATGTCAAGCAGCTTTTGAACAAATCAAAGAATATTTACAGAACCCGCCCGTGTTGTCACCACCAGAGCCGGGGAGGCCATTGATATTGTATCTTTCAGTGACCGAAACCACGATGGGTTGCATGCTTGCACAAGAGTCAGAGGACAAAGTGGAGAGGGCCATCTACTATCTAAGCAAGAAGATGCTGGATTATGAGACCCGCTACACCCCACTAGAGAAGGCTTGTTTAGCCTTGGTATGGGCTACCAGGAAACTGCGGCACTACCTGTTAGCTCACTCTGTAATGTTGGTTTCCCGTTTGGATCCCATTAAATATCTTTTTGAGAAACAGGCACTTACGGGTAGGCTAGCTCGTTGGCTGCTGTTGCTTTCCGAGTTTGATCTAAAGTACGTGACACGAAAGGCAGTAAAAGGAAGAGCGGTAGCGGAGTTCCTTGCCGACCACCCGGTTGAGGGGGATGAAGCGGTTGAGTACCTATTCCCAGATGAAGCCATTCTGCACATCGAAGACGAAACTTGGACGATGTACTTTAACGGAGCGTCAAACCAGTATGGGTATGGGATAGGAGTGTTGCTGATAACGCCTGACGATTCCCGTATCCCTTTAGCATTCAAGCTCCGGTTCAAAGTCTCGAACAATGAAGCGGAATATGAGGCATGTATTGCCGGCCTAGAAGCAGCCCTAGAACTAAGGGCAAGACGGTTGGACGTTATTGGGGACTCGAACCTTGTTGTATCCCAAGCAAAAGGAGACTGGAAAGTCAAAGAGGAAAGGATGATAATTTACCACCAAACCTTGGATTTGTTAATTCCTCGGTTTGAGAAGCTAAACTTCACCCACCTAGTAAGAGAGAACAACAGGTTTGCAGATTCACTAGCAACTCTATCTTCCATGATAGACATCCCGTCCGAAGTCCGGATGCGTCCAGTCATTATTGATCAGAAGTTTGCGCCAGCATACGAGTCAATTTCCGTCATAAATGAGGCTCAGGATGACAACCCCTGGTATTACGACATTTGGAACTTCCTGGAAAAGGAGGCATATCCACCAGGGGCAAATGCCAAGGATAAAAGGGCAATCAGAAGAATGGCTGTTCAGTTCGTCATCTGCGGGGGTAAACTGTACAAGAGGGGCCATCTGGGAATGCATAAGCTCTGTGTAGAAGCTGAAGAATCGAAGCGCCTGATGGAGGCCATCCATGGAGGAGAGTGCGGTGCGCACATGAATGGAGTAATGTTGGCCAGAAAGATCCTCAGACAGGGCTATTACTGGTCCACCATGGAGGAAGATTGTATCGGCTTTGTTCGGCGATGCCACAAATGTCAAATCCATGCGAATCGCATGAACATCCCGCCGTCAAAACTGTATAACATGACTTCGCCATGGCCGTTTTCGGTTTGGGGAATTGATGTGATCGGGGCTGTTACTCCGAAGGGATCGAATGGGCATGAGTTTATTTTGGTTGCGATAGATTACTTTACAAAGTGGGTCGAGGCCCAATCATATGCCGTGTTGAAAGCGTCGCAGGTTGCAAAATTTATCAGAAACAACATCATTTGCCGCTACGGGGTCCCAAACAAGATTATTTCAGATAACGGTTCCCACTTCAAGAAGGAAGTAATTGACTTGTTGGAAAAGTATAACGTGGCTTTTCACAAGTCATCCACATACCGGCCACAAACCAACGGAGCAGTTGAGGCCGCCAACAAGAACGTCAAGCATATACTACGGAAAATGGTGGAAACCTACCGGGACTGGCCAGATAAGTTGCCATTTGCTCTGTGGGGTTACAGGACTTCAATTAGAACTTCTACCGGAGCGACTCCGTATTCGTTGGTCTATGGGATGGAGACCGTTCTACCTATCGAAATTGAGGTTCCGTCATTACGAGTGTTGGCTGAGTGTCAAATAGCTGAGGCAGATTGGCAGCAGAGCAGGTTTGAGGAACTCATGCTCTTTGACGAGAGACGACTGAGAGCACTGTACCACGTCCAAAGTTATCAGCGCAAAATTGCATGGGCTTTCAACAAGAAAGTTAAGTCCAGAAATCTAAAGGAAGGGGATTTGGTGCTCAAAGACAACCGGGCTCCCATTCACGACCCAAAGGGCAAGTTCAGACCTAATTGGACCGGTCCCTACATCATCAAAGCTATCTGGTCAGGTGGAGCCGTGGTTCTGATGGACCTAGATGGCTTGGAGTTCTCCCAACTGATCAACATGGACAAGTTGAAGAAATATTACCCTTGAGAGGCTCGCTAGGCCGAAAACCCGAAAGGGCGACCTAGGCAAAAGTTAGAGCACAAAAAAATTAGAAAATATAAAAACTGAGCTCGCAAGGCTGAAAACCCGCAAAGGGCGGCTTTGGCAAAAGTTAGAGCGCAAAAGGAGAGTGAAAATACTCGAGTGAACCTTAGCCTGAACTACGTAAGGCTTGATTCCCATCTTTGGGATACGTAGGCAACTTCATTCTGGAGTTCAGCCATAACTTTTTCCCCGATCAACTTTGTCCATTTGATCGTCTCGGCCATCTCTGTCTATCAGCATCCATTGGAATCTTCAGTGCAGTGCTATTCAAACTAGGGGCAACTTTCCGTTGCCATGCAGTGCCGCGGTACTCTTTAGACTAGGGGCAACTTTCCAGTTGCAGGGATCTGGGGTTGTGTATCTCAGTGACAGATCTCAGGTGTGTCCAGTTCTGATCCACATCGAAAATGCTTTTGAGAAGTTTTAATAAAGTCTGACTTTGTTCGAATAATCTTTTTACAACTTTGACCCCTTTTGGACCAAAGCTGAAAATTTTCAGTACCACAACCTTCAATTTCATTGATTTCAAAACAGAGTTCTCCTGCTCTTGCATACAATTGAAGTTGCTTGTTATTACATTCATAAAGAAAACTTGAAAGTACTAATAAAGTAATAAATCTGGGGCATAGTCAAGTCAGGTGCTCCTGCGCCCCCTCTCAGAGCTGGTCGAAGCCTCTGATGCCAAGCTGGGCCCAATCTGTGCTTCTTCGTTGAGCCAATCCATGCACTCGTCAGAAAAAGTGCAACTGAAAGTAGGAGCGGGGGCCAGGAGTTCTCTCATCCTCCATGCGGTGGCCTGCCAAGCAAGCTGCGCACCTCGGGCTGGGAATGCAGCAGGATACTCTATCCCCTCTGGCGGGCAGGTCTGATCATGGCCAAATTGACGTCGAATCCGAAATGGGAAGTAGAATACACAGTGAGTAAGACCAATCAGCTGAATCCCAGTCTGCCGGGGCATATTGTAACTCATTGCCGGAAGGCTCAGCCAAGGGCACCGCCAAGCAATACGGTCTGCGGACAGGCTGCACATCCAATCAAACCACCATCCTTCGTCCAGGGTATTGACTAGACGGTGCCGGAAGAAGTAGTCGCGAGCTGAATATGCTGGGCAAGAGTCCACAACCTGCAGCTTGTCCATCAACCATACCTGGGGAGGGATAAAAAATGAGAGAATAAAGAATAGAGAGATGTGCGAGGAGAGAAAAGTGAGAGTAGGGTTTTGTGAGAAAAGACCAAGCTTGAGGGCCAAGAGATGTGAGCAGTACAAATGTAAGATTGGGTGGGAAACATTACCTGCAGTAATAGGGGACTCCCTGCTAATCTGGTCGTCTCATGACGATGAAAAGCATCTAAGCCCATCAACGTTTCAGTCAGAGTCATGGCAATACAGCTCTTGCCCTCCTTCAAGCCTTGGGCGACCTCGGTCAGTCGGACGCTGGCCCCTCCGGAGCTTGAGACAAATAGAAAATGAGATAGCATGCACAAACAGAGGGCTTGTCGCCAGAAGCCTTGCCAGTGATAGTTGTTGCGATCGCCGGCGTCAGAAAACCGATCTATCAAACTCGGAATATCCAGCATTCCGTCACAAATCAGAGACCGAGCGTCACGCATACGGAGTCCACACATTCGCCCTAAGGATTGGGCATGGCCGAAATTAAGTTGGGGCAGGAGCTCCTCGTCACGCTCGGATTCCATTAAGGCTCGAAAATCTTCAAAGGTAGGACATATCTCTTGCCCAGCAAAGCTAAACACATGCGTCACCGGATTCCAAAACCTTGCCGCGGCATGAAGAAACGAGAGGTGCAATGGGGTACGACCCAGAGTGAATAGTGCATTTATGCCAAAACCCCGGAAATTCACTTTTTCCGAGCCATCCAAGCTAGCAATCCAAGTCGTGAGATTTTGAGCAAGAAACTCTTCCATTTAGAGCAAATCAGTGTGAAAGTGAGAAAAACTACGAAGCTGGGATCTTTTGTAGGAGATAAGGTTGAGTGGAGGACAGGTGTCAACAATCTGATGATCCACTCATTAAGTGCCGGCCGGCAAACATTTTGCCGACCGTCCATAATATTTTGCCGACAGAAAAATTTTATGGCCGGTTGCCATTCCTTGCAGCCGGTGGTCTCTACCCCTAGCCGGTGGGCTTCCTCCTAGTTTCTTGAGCTGTTTTGCTAGGCATTGGGGAACTTCACCACCTCCCATCCCTCCCCGGCGATCGATTCTTGCGGGAGCACACCAGTCCAATTGACAAGTTATTATGCATTTGCTTATCGAGTTGTATTTCATTCTCCTTGAGTTTTTGATTTATTTATCGAGTTGTACTCACGCTTGTTTGGTCCTATCATGCCTTTGTATATTTGCTTATCGAGTTGTAAGTCGGTTCACTGCCTGATTATTACGATGCGAATACTCGATGTTCAAAATGAGTTCAATTTCGTTCACATTGTGGTGTGATACCTTGCGATGCGATGCATAGAAAGTTTACAAATACAACATCTTTTGAATAAAATGGTTGTTTCATTCCCGTCACGTGATTTGCAAAAATGTGTAATTTTGAGAAAGAATAAAACCTGCCCAAGGCAGTGCAATGTGCTTAAACTACTAGTAAAAAGGAAAGTAAAACATAGAATGACAGGGTAGCCAAGTGTCAGAATGGATACCAGCAAAACTCCCTTTGCGGACAACGCGCCCTCTATGCCTTTGATTCCGGTCAACGACATCGTTTGGCACCTTCATTACTTAAGGCCTCACGAGGGAGTACGCTTTTGAAACATGGACCTTCGAGTTGACCTCAGGCCACAACCCCTACCAATGATGCTCGATACGTACGATGAGCGTTCCTTCCCGTATCCTTTTCATGTCTTGAGGATTCCCACAAATTGCTTCGATTGCGCTGTGTTACAGTGTTTTACATCCCCGCATTAGGAATGATATGTCCTCACTCACATTTGTTCAAGAATGTTAATTACTTTACCTGCGTAGACCGCATGCTTTGATTGCGTAGACCGTATAATTGTTCAATTTCATTACCTGCGTAGACCGCATGTTTTGCTTGCGTAGACCGCATAATCGTTCAATTTCATTACCTACGTAGACCGCATGTTCTGCTTGCGTAGACCGCATAATTGTTCAATTTCATTACCTGCGTAGACCGCATGTATTGCTTGCGTGGACCCCATTATTGTTCAATTTCATTACCTGCGTAGACCGCATGTTTCGCTTGCGTAGACCGCATAATTGTTCAACTTCATTACCTGCGTAGACCGCATGTATTGCTTGCGTGGACCGCATAATTGTTCAATTTCATTACCTGCGTAGACCGCATGTTTTGCTTGCGTAGACCGCATAATTGTTCAATTTCATTACCTGCGTAGACCGCATGTATTGCTTGCGTGGACCGCATTATTGTTCAATTTCATTACCTGCGTAGACCGCATGTATTGCTTGCGTGGACCGCATTATTGTTCAATTTCATTACCTGCGTAGACCGCATGCTTCGATTGCGTAGACCGCATAATTGTTCAATTTCATTACCTGCGTAGACCGCATGTATTGCTTGCGTGGACCGCATAATTGTTCAATTTCATTACCTGCGTAGACCGCATGTTTTGATTGCGTAGACCGCATAATTGTTTAATTTCATTACCTGCGTAGACCGCATGTTTTGATTGCGTAGACCGCATAATTATTCAATTTCATTACCTGCGTAGACCGCATGTATTGCTTGCGTGGACCGCATTATTGTTCAATTTCATTACCTGCGTAGACCGCGTGTATTGCTTGCGTAGACCGCATTATTGTTCAACTTCATTACCCGCATAGACCGCATGCTTATGATCAAATTCATTACCTGCGTAGACCGCGTGCTCCATTTACACATCTCTGCCTTCGCAGCATTGTTATGCTCCCCACTTGCTTTGCGCTGTCACGCATTTCGAGTACCCTACTATGCATGTTGTTAACAATATTGTACCTGTTAAGTTTGTTTTCTTTGCAGGCACGATATTGTATGTATGGTTCATTTGAGGCTGGTGCAACCAGACGAGCCGCACAGGTATTTTATCCTCCGAGTGAGAAATATCGAGAATTGCATAATTCTCTTACATCCTTTCTGCATTGTAGTGTAGTTTGGTATATGCTAGCTTAAAATTGTCGCATGTGTGCTTCATTACAGCTTTCTTTGCATGATCATAAGTTATGTCCGGCTTTGTGCATTGTCTTGCATTTTGCCCCCGCCTTCGGGCACATACCTTGTTTGTCTTGCATGTTTGTCTAAGTCTTCGGCCTTGTCAAAAATGGGTCGTCTCTGGGCTTTGACATTCACTCCCGTCATTGTTATGACTTTCGAGTTCTGTCAAAGAGGGGCAACTGTAGACACCCCATTTTTGACCGTCCTCAAGACTTGGACGTCACCGTTGGAACACTCGGTGATCATCCATGTTTGTGTTCGTTTGGAGTTCTCGGAGGTCTCGGCTACGCGCCTTGCCTCAGGATCTCCGAACTCGACCGTTTAGTGTCTGGTTTTGTACCAAACGCTTGTGTTTTGCCTTGGAAGGGTAGGGAATGCCTTGTGAGGCATCCCCACACACCACCGGCAGTGGCTAAAGGTCACCGGCTGGTTTTTGATGCCATCGGCACTTTTTATTGCCGGTCGACACTGTTTGCTGCCGGTTGTAACTTTTTATTGCCGGTCGGCACTAAATTTTGTCAAAATGACATTTTTGGGCAGCCGACCACTGTTCATTTACTTTATGGAGATATTTTGTGCCAGCTGTGATAGCTGGCACCAACTCTGCCTCCCTCCATACACGTGTATGGAGGGATGTCCCTCTAAGCAAGCTTGTTGAATAAGCTTTGCAAGAGGGACTCCTATAAGAGGAAGGCTCTCCTCTTTGATCTAGGTTAGAAAGTTTGGAGACAAAAACCAGAGCTTCCATAGATAGATACACTCTATCTCTATATTCCCCCCTCTCTTCTCCTTTGTGTGTGTTTCTTGGCCTAAAAGTGTGATTTTACCTTACTTTTGCACCAATACACACACTATTACACCTTGCTCCGAGATTGAGGACTTGGGGGGTGATTCTTGAGTTTTTGGAGTGATTTTGATCAAAAGAAGAGGGTTAGACCATTTGTTCTTCAAAGGTTCTTCAAGGGTGAGCATCTTGCTTTAGTTTCCCCAAACTTGCAATAGTTTTTTACCTATTTTGCTTGCTGATTTAGCTTTTGTGCATAACATGAAAAAGGCTTATATTTTCATGCTTTAGAACTTTCATTAAGGTTTTCTTGTAGTTTGAGTGCAAACTCACCTTGTTAGGCCTTATTTGGCCCCTTTTGTTGCCTCTTTGGTAAGGCTTTGTTTACTTTAGTGTTTTGATCTCCTCACCACTGAAAACCAGTGTATTTTCAGTGGTAAGGAAGGTGGTTTGAAGTCTTGCATAGGGGAGGGACACCCCTCTCCCTTCATTGTCTTGTTTCCTTACATTTTGGCTTAAAAGGTAACATGTATGCTTGATCATTTTTGGCCTCATTTCAGAAGTTTTTTGGGTGTTTTAGGTCATGTGTGACCTCTGTTTTTGGCCGGATTTATGTCTTTTTGCATGCTTAAAGTATTTGCTTTGTATTGCTCCATTTGGCCTACAAATGCCCCTGTGCTTAGGCCATGATTCTTGCATGTGTTGGCTTGGTTCCATGAAGATGTTGGTATTATTTTACCATGTTTAAGGTCTGTTGGTCATCCATTTCAGTCATACTTGCCTTGTTTGATGTGATCTCTTTGTGTTTTGGCTTGTAAGTTTTGAGTATGTTGACCTCTAGCATGCATAGTTTTGTCCATCCTCATGTTTTGGCATCATTTAGGACCACATTTCAGTCCAAGAATCATGTTTGTATGTATGTATGTATGACCTCTTTCATGCCTTGAGGGTGCACCTTTTTATGCCTACACATGAGCCTTGATGCATACACCTCTTTGGAGCCATCTTAGCTGCCATATTCGGAGGGTTGGGAGTCCTTTTTTGCATGTAAAAATTCTATTTTTTTTTTACTTGTTTTAATCATGCTATGATTGGTCATGTTATGGGAGTGAGGTACCTCCTTTTGTGCCTTAAACCTTAGGGCCTTTGGTTTGTTTGTTGGCATGAACATTGGTCCACCTTTTGGACACTTTTTGCCACTGTTTTGAGGTGCGTGAAGGTCTGCCCCTTTACCATTTTGGTCACCATTGCATGCTTATCTCATGTTTGTTGCATAATTGCTTCATTAAGTGTTGTAACATGTTGATCCCATTGCCTAAATGGCCCATGTTTGCACTACATTTGCATCTCGTATGCCTAACATTGCATGCTTGCCATACTAGTTGCATCACAATTGGCATGCCTTGCATCTTGGTATCATGTTGCATTTTGAGCCATGTTTGCATAACATGCATTGCATTATTTGGTTTGGGGTGTCAAACCAAGTGCGAGGGTCAAGGAACATTCATACTTCAAGTGATGTAATGTGCCTTGATTCTCGGTCACCGGGGCCTTTGACTCCGACTTGATAAGGCTTTGGTTCTCATTTGTGTGTTGCATGCATCTTTACATTAAGTGGCAAGCTTGATCCCTTGAGCTATCATGCGCCATTGATGGCTCGAGGATCGAGGGCCATGCTTCCCTGAGTTCAAAGCATGATAGGAAGCATGACCATGCTTACATGTGCCTGAAATCCCATGCCATACTGTCTGTCTTCTGTTTGCTGTCAAAAACTGTCTTCTGCAGGAAGTTTTTGCCGACCGGCAGAATTCAGTGCCGGCCGGCAATCTTTTAACGGCCGATAAATCCTAAAACATCCGGTGGAAATTGTGCATTGCCGGTGGGAATTTCCCCCAGCCGGTGGTACTCTGCAGCATGCAAGGAACCTGTTCCAGGGCTTTGGCAATTTTCAGAAAGACAGGGCAGTATAAACAGAGGTGGCAGAGGTACGGTGCGGGTTTTCCAGGCGAGCCGGATTTCGAGCACGCATCATTCGCGCATCCCGAGGCAGAGGCTGCGGCCATCCTCTTCTTTCTTTTGCATTCTTTCTATTAATTAATAAAAAATTCTGTAATAATTTTATTTGCTTATCATTCGGACTGTAATATTTATTCGGTCCCTCCGAGCGAGGGCAAATCTGTAATAAGTGTGTGTGAGTGGGGTGTATGTTTTCCAATCCCACGTCTTTCTTCCCTGTTATTTACCTGCTTATGATGGTAGATTAGGGCACGTTTAAAATTAGCATACTTTATGCAATGCATGCGTGCATTCATACATTTGTCTTGCATGCACCGGGCTCGGTACATCACGCTAACTGCATTTGTATTTCAAATTCCAAATTGAATACGTGCATCAATTGGTTGTATTTCACATATCATGCTTAGGTTAGCCAAGCCTATCTTAAGTACATCTTGTATGCAATGCATTAGCCATTTTTTTTAACATGAACTAGGATCACGCATGTTTACTAACTAGTTTATTGTTTTGGCATGGAGTACGATGTAAGTGTTTATGCTTTAGCATATCGCATGCGTGTGAATGCTATCATGACAGCATACTTACCATGTGGCTAGATGCTTATGTGATAAACTGTTTGATTGCCTGTGGGTGAAGGTTGGATTGTCTGAGTTGGAAAAACTCGTTGGAATCCGTGTTTTAGCCTACTTATGAGTAGCAAATTCCAAAAACGTTTTCTAAAATAAACGGATATGCAATGTTTATTTCCAAATTAGGCAATCTAGTCTATACTTGTTTGCTGTGCGCATAACATAGTAATTCTAGGCTAATAATCGGAATAAGGACACGTAACGTTTTCAAGAACGGATATCACGGTTAGTAGAGGCCGATCTTCGGATCGGGCGAGAGGGGGTGCTCATAGCTGACCTTCCTCAATCGTACCCTAGCTCCCGAGCCGAGACAACTCCGGTGATGACGGACATGTGGCCTTCGGCACCGAGTCAGGGTTTCCTAAATTCCCACATTTTAAAATATTTAAGTGGCGACTCTGTAATCTGGCAAAGCAGTCCATGTTTGGCACTCCTTTCAAAAATCTGTTTTTCTCAAAAACGATTTGTCGGATTTGGACTCTTTGGTTCAGATTAAGAACCGTGACAAATTCAAGAGTCCGAGCTGTAGTAACCCCCAATATCGAACCGAACGGGACCAACCCTCCCGGGGCGTTCGGGGGACGTCTACACACCGGCGCTCTCTGGCGATGCACTTTGTCCCTCGGCCCTTCCAGCCACTGTTGATGTCCCCATCCCTGACGGACCCTATTCTGGCTGAGGCTGCTCAATAACATCTGGTTGGTCGTCAAGCCACCCGATAGTTTCCGCTGACCCATCCAAATCAAACCAGTTGATAGTCACGTCCCGTAAGTCCTGCTCTTCAAAGAACTATAGATTTGCAATGTCTTCCTCCAGATCCGCTAGGTCATCTAGACCCTGATTAGGTCCATCCTCTCATACTACACAAATCTCTGCCCCCACTGGTAATTCCACCCTTGGCTTAGGCTGATCTGCTGGTATGTATAGACACCCCATTTTTGACAGCCCATAAGACTTGGGCATTACTGATGGTATACTTGGTGATAAAAGGTGTGCAGGGCAAAGATCCACTTTCTTTGGCAAGGAGAGAGACAAGTGTCAAATTCACACCCCGTTTTGGACCCAAGCTATTTTGGATGGTTTTTAAACCTTAAAACCCTCTCTTTCAAAACTTTTTTGAAATAAAGTTTCTACAATGTTCCGAGGCTCACATTTTGTCAAATGATGCGCTTTTCGATAAACCGAGCAAGGACAAAGTGGAAATTAATGAAAGAGAGATGAAATCTTTGAAAACTCTTTCAAAACACCTTACTTAGGGGTTTGAAGTTGAAGAAAAGAGGAGAACAGGGGAGAAAACAAGTTGGAGAAGAAGTTCGGCAAGGATCCGGGTAGAAGAGAGTCGAGCGACCCTCGCTGAATCAGGCTTATTCATCGGCATACTTGTATTTTAGCTATGAGGCCACCACCGTTGGAAAGCTTACTTCCGGGGCTTCGTTTTGCACTCAAGAATATCCTAAAGCCAAGTCTGGGTGGGGGAGATATGGTTGGTTGAAGTTGGGCATCATCCCGGTTGGATCGAATCTGCGCGGCTTCACTAAAAAGGGCATACATTTTTGCACAGGAGGAATTTTAATGCAAGGTTTGAGGCATTGGAAAGCTAACTTCTGGGGGTTCAATTTGGACACCCACCGGCCACTTGTTGGCCTTGGCAGCATCTATCGGCAATCTATTTATCCGAACGGTAATTTATTGTGCCGACCGGCCATTTATTTTGGCCGACAACCTCCTTTTCTGGCCGGTTTGACCTTTTTGCACCTTCCAGGCATGGTACATGCTAGTTGTACCAGCTGGGATGCACAAACCCGTCCCCCCATACACATAGGTGGTTGTTTTGAGCCCTTGACCCCTTTTTTTGCACCCTTTGCTCAAGGCTTGTTGAGGAAGCCTTGACCCCTTATCTTGGCTTCCTCAAGAAGCTTACCAGCTGTCCTAGCTTCCGTGAGAAGCCTTGGCCCTCTTGCCCCCCTTGACCCTTTCTCTTAAGCTTGTCTTATAAGCTTAGAGCCATTTCCATTGCCTATTTAAGGGCCTCTCCTCCTCCATTGTTAAGGGTTGATGGGTTGAACAAAAAACCAGACCTATACATATATATCTGATATATATCCCCCCCTCTCTCTATATCTCCCTCTCTCTCCTCATTTGGGCGTGTTAGAGGGCTCTAAAGTGTGAGGTTCTTGGCCCTTTACACTACACCTCCAAGCCTACTACCTCCACCATCCATTCAAACACCTTGAGGTTGATTTTCAAAGGCTAGGAGCTCATTTTCTGGACCAAAGAGCTGCTGTCACCTTTTGGCTACAAGGGTAACACACTTTTCCCTCTTTGTTCCCCATTTTTGCACACACTTTTAGCCTGTCTTGCTTTCTGTTTTGAGCTTAGTGTATAACTGAACAAAGTCTTGTTTTTAGCTCCTTTTCAAGTTTTTTTAAGAACACTTTTGTGTTTGGGGTTGTCTAACCCCTCTTAGGCCTTGTTTGGCCTCATTTTTATGCATTTTTTGTGAGCTCCGGGACCACCTTGTTTAGCCCTCCTCACCACTGAAATCTTAAGGGATTTCAGTGGTGAGGAGGGTGCCTTAAGGTCCTAAGAAGGAGAGAGCCATCCCCTCTCCTTATTGTCTTCATTACTTGCATTTTTGGCCTTACAAAGAGGCCTATGTTTGCACACATCTTGAGCTCGGTTCAGGCATTTTTTAGTGGGTTTTAGGACCCTCAGAACTCATTTTCAGAGTTGATTTGGTCTTTCTAAATGTCTATCTTGCATGTGCTTAATAACTCCTTGCATGGCCCTCTAAAGTAACTCATCATTTTTGCATGCCGTGGTTGCATATCAGTGGTTATTTGGGCCTATTTTCACATGTTTTATTCACTGATTTTTGATGGTTTGGTGAGATTCCGTGTGCATCATATACTTTCCATACAACCCATGTTTGCTAGTCAAAGTTACATGCTATTTTAGTCCATCTTGCTAACATCTTTTGGCCATGCTTTGAACTGGAAATATGCATGTTTTGGGACTGCCTTGACTCTTTCTTCATTCTTCATGATCAAATAATGCATGCTTTGTATAGCTGTAAGCCATCATATGTGTCTAGTTTTGAGTTTCGGGGCTCATCTCATGCATCGGGTGCCATATTTCCATCATTCGGGACTATTTTGTATCATATTTCAGTGCTGAAATTTGCATGTTTACATACCATATTCCATGCCTTGCCATGCTTTGGTAGAGTGGCATTTGATGCCTTAGGTTCGGTCCTCGATTTGCATGCATGCGTGCACGCATTTCGAGTGTCTCATTTTCATCTAATGGCCACTGATTTTGGCATGCTTGCGAGCTATCCATGTTAGTTTAAGTCCATCATCACATGTTGTTGCATTCCATGTTTGCTTACATGTTTAGGTTGCGCGCCTAGTATACATTGCTCATTTGCATGTTCATGTTGCATACTTAGCCTCCATGCCTAGGTTGCATTTCATTGAGCATGCATCCCTTGCCTCTTGATCAATCATGATAGGGGTTGGGGCCCTTTGATGTGTTTTGTGCTTGCATTTCATTTGATATCGAAGTTGCAAAACTTGGCCTCTTAGGCCATCATGCATAATTGATAGCCCGAGGGTCGAGGGGCATACTCCCTTGAGTCCATTACATGATTGGGAGAGTGGCCATGCAGACATTGCTTTGAAAATTCCATGCCATACACTGCTTGCCCTCTGCTGCTGTCAATTGCAGGTTCTGCAGGAAGTTTTGGCCGGTTGGCTACATATAGTGCCGACCGTCCAGGAATTTGCAGCCGATATATCAAAATGCAGCCGATGATCATTCCCCGCGGCCGGTGACCATTCCTCCTAGCCGGTGGTGCTCCAAAGTGTGCAGAGAACCTATTCCAAGACTTGTGCAGTCTTCAGAGGAGCTAGGGTAGTGTAAACAGAGGCAGTAGTGCTATGGCAGCGAGTTTCCGGGCAAGACGAGTCAAACATGCATCATTCGTGCGTTCTAAGGCACGGCTGCGGCCGCCTTCTTTCTGCATTTATTTTGTTAATTAATTAAGGGTCTGTAATAATTAATTAGCTAGGATAGTTGATTTGTTATTCGGACTGTATTATTCTTTCGGACCCTCCGAGTGAGGGCAATTGTGTAATAAGTGTGCGTGAGTGTGTATGTCTTCCAACCCCACGTCTTTCTTCCCTTTTATTTACCCGCTTATGATGGTAGACTAGGGCATATTTAAATTAGCATACCTTATGCTTAGCATGCGTGCATCCATACATTTGTCTTACATGCACCAGGCTCGGTACATCATGCTAACTGCACTCGTATTTCAATTCCAAGTTGAGTATTTGTTAGTTGCAGCATTTCACATGCCATGTTTAGGATAGCCGAGCCTGTTTGGATTGCATCTTTGCATGTGTTGCATTAGCCATCTTAACATGAACTAGGATCATGCATATGATTACTAACTAGCTTTTGTTTTAGCTCGGAGTACTAGGTAAGCATTTACGCTTTAGCATACCGCATGCATGTGAATGTTGTCATAACAGCATGATTACCATGAGGCTAGCTGCTTATGTGATATAACTGCTTGAATGCCTGTGGGTGGAGGTTGAATTAACTAAATTGGGATAATGCATTAAAACTGTGAGTTTTAAGCCCACTAGATAGTGGCAAAACCATCTTTTCTAAAGCCCACTTAAGGGTGGCAAAACCTGCATTTTAGCCTACTTGCGAGTAGCAAATCATTTTCAAAACAAACATGAAATGTTTTGTTCCAATTTAGGTGATTTGGTCTATACTTGTTTGTTGTGCGCATAACATAGTAATTCTAGGCTAATAACTGGAATAAGAACACATAATACTTTCAAAACAAGATATCACGGTTAGTAGAGGCCGATCTTTGATCGGGCGAGAGGGGGTGCTCATAGCAGACCTTCCCCAATCGTACCCAAGTTCCCGAGCCGAGGCAACTTTGGTGATGACGGACATGTGGCCTTTGGCACCGAGTCAGGGTTTCCTAAATTCCCCAAAATAAAATATTTAGGTGGCGACTCTGTATCTGGCAAAGCAGTCCATATTTGGCACTTCTTTTTCTAAAAATCTGTTTTCTCAAAACAATTTGCCAGATTTGGACTCTTTGGTTCAGATTAAGAACCGCGACAATTTGAGTCCGAACTGTAGTAGACCCGCAAAACGAACGGAACGGGACCTTACCCTCCCGGGGCGTTTGGGGGCGTCTACAGTGTGATGTAACCACTCGGGTTGTACATGAAGCTCGCAGACTCCTCAGGCTTTGTATAATCGTACTCATCTGCCTCCACAGTCGACCCAATTCTATCTTCGATAGTTACCACCAAAGTTTCAGGTTGGGTTTGGGAGATGTCCAACATGCACAAGTCAGTGCTGTCAGGAATGAACACCTCCGGCTTGGGTAGGTGGGAAGGGGTGATATATATGCTAGGGTCGTATGACACAACCCCAGTTTGGATCAAGTTGATGCGTTTGGGGGGTGGAGCTTGATTGTGTGTTGGGAGAGGGTTGGTGGTGACATTCGGCTTTTCCGGAGGCATGATCACACTGTTGTCAACGAGATCTTGAATCTCGTAACGCAATCTATAGCACTGGTCGGTGTCATGACCATGCTGTTGGTGAAAGGCACATTACTTCACCGGATTATGGGAGGGAGGGAGTTTTTCTGGCAAGGGCCGCGACTCTAGGGGCTTCAAGTGCCCTTTTCTGATCAAAACTCCCAAAGCTTTGGACAGAGACACATACAGTGGGGTAAATGTTCTCTGGCCTCAGGGTGGGGGCTTACTTCCGGACGCGCCGGTGAATGGTGTAGCTGTAAGGATTCTCGGGGTGGTGGTGGTGGTGGTGGTGACCATACTCACATCTGAAGCTCTGGCAGTTGCAGCACTGTTTGTGCCTGCATTCGTACTGCGGTTGAATGCCTTCTTGGGCTGCTCTCTCTCATGATCAACGAGGTCCTGTTTTATGGTGTCCTCGATCTGCACCCGTATCTCATGTAGGTCTGCAAAGGTGGGGAGGGGGAGAACGATCATCTTCTGCATGAGCTTGGGCTGGAGGTTGCGCACAACCATCCATATTTGGTCTTTGTCAACCGGCCTAATGGTCATCATCGAGGCTTTGGCCCTCCAGGAGGTCACAAAATCGGAGAAGCTCTCCTTCGGCTCTTGCCTAGTTGTCTCGAGATCACAACTCATGATCTCGATCTGTGTATTGTAGGAGTATTGAGCTATAAAGGCCTCGGCCATCTCCTCCCAGTTCATCTTGATGGAGTCCTCTAGTTTTGCATACCAAATAGCCACTACACCCGATAGGGTCCAGGCAAACAGGGAAAACTTCTGCGATCTGAAGAGGCCCATCGACCTTAGTATGTCTGAGAACAGCCGCAAATGCACCATAGGATCCCCAGACCCGTTGAAACGGTCTATGTGCGGCATTTTAAACCGATCTGGCATAGTCACAGCCGAGTCGGTATATCCATCCTCAATATCCGGAATGGATTTCACGCCCTGAGACTTCTTGAACAGCTTTTCTAGCTTGCTCACTTTTAGTGCTGTGGGATCCACCTCGAACTCAAATGGTGTGTCCACTATATTGGTCGGCACTTTGGATAGCTGGGGTAGGATTGGGGGCGGAGCCGGCCCTGTTGGAACGTCTGTATTCTCCTGGACGTGTGTTGTCTCCCCAAGTATTGGAACTCTTGGTGGGGGAGGAGCTGGGTACGAAGCAGATGCTCCGGCTTGCTGTGGTGGTTGTTGTTGCTGAAATCTAGTAATCAACTCTGCTTGTTGGACCATAACCTTGGCCTGGCGTGCAGCAAATTCTACTTGACGGGCAGCGTCCTGCTGCATGGCTTGCATACTTTCCTGGAGCTGACGCATCATCTCCTCTATACCTGTCATATTGTGCTGATCTACTTGCACAACGAGTATATCTGTCCCTGCAGTAGAAACTGAGACCTCAGCCTGACTGTTCACTGGTGGGGTAGATAAGGACCACGGATCTGGCAACCGCTGTACCGGTGCACTGCGCCTTTTTGGCCTCCGTCTGGTAACCGGGGGTAAAGAAAGGAACACCGCTTGTCTGTCTGTCAGATCCTCGGATCGACGAAGCCTTCGACCTCTAACCCAGAGTGCTCGGGGAATATCTGTCTGGTCGGATGCAATGGTGCTAAACTACCTTGCAAAAAGATAAATAAAGCATAATAAGGAAACAAATAACCAGAAAAACGGACAGCATAATAGCTTAAATAAAGACAACACACAGTTGGCAAACTCAAGCTGAAAGAATTGTTCTCAACCACTGATCATTGTTCCCAAATCACTGCCCCAAATTTGAATCTGATACCCGTAGGTAAAACTGATCCCCAAAATACTGATGCCCGCAGGCCTAATACCCAGACTTGCAAACTAATACATGCATTCCTGTAGAGACACACTCTAAAAGCACATAATTAAGCAAGTAAGAGCCAAAAACACCCCTATGGAGGGGTAGGGTTTCCCTGTCCTGTTGTCAGGAGCTAGGGTTTCACTACGCACACAGCGGTTTCAAACAACCTACAATCGGGTAAGCAACCTGTCCTAGCTTGGAATGGTCACTATAGATTCCGATATGCACTAGGTCGAATGGTCAAAAAGGGTGCGCCGGTAAAAACTGGGGTTGTGTTCCCGTCGTGGCAGAGCCCACAACCGGTCAGCCTTATGGCACGCTTCTCAAAGCGGGCCTCCGGCAAACCGTTCAAGAATAGCATACGGCAAACATGGTATCCTTGGTGCACCAACGCAAATGCAATGCAAAGAGACACATAAGTGTAGTCAAAACACGATATCATGAGTTCGAGTCAAGTTCTCTAAATCCCCAGCGGAGTCGCCAGAAACTGTAGACGTGCCCGAACATCCCAACTCCGCGTGCGAATGGCGCGAAATCTATTTTGTTCATTAGCTGCTACAGTTCGGACTCAATGTCACGGTTCTGAGTCTAATCTCGCAAAGTACAATGCAAGACCGATAAATCACCAAAGAGTCCAAATCCGGCAAATCGTTTTGGAAAACTGATTTTTATAAAAAAAGTGCCAAACATGGACTGTTTTGCCAGATACAGAGTCGCCACCTAAATGTTTTTGTTTTGGGAAATTTAGGAAACCCTGACTCGTGCCTAAGGCCACGTGTCTGTCATCACCAAAGTTGCCTCGGCTCGGGAACTTGGGTACGAGAGGGGAAGATCATGCAATGAGCACCCCCGCTTGCCCGATCAAAAAGATCGACCTTTACTAAGCATGATATTTTGTTTTTGAAAACACATGTGTTCTTATTCTGGTTTATTAGCTAGAATTACTATGTGATGCGCACAGCATACAAGTATAGACTCGATCGCCTAAGTTGGAACAAAACATCTCATGTTTGTTTGAAAATGGTTTGAAGGTGCTACTCGCAAGTAGGCTAAGACGTGGATTTGCCACCCTCAAGTGGGCTTAGAAAAACATGATTTTGCCACTCTCAAGTAGACTTAAAACTCGCATTTCAATGAATTGTTCCAATTCAAGCAATCCAACCTTCACCCACAAGCATTCAAGCAGTTATATCATCTAAGCAAATAGCCTCATGGCAAGCATGCTATCATGGCAACACTTACACACATGCAAGGATGCTAAAGCGTAAAAGCTTACCTAGTACACCGAGCTAAAACAAAAGCTAGTTAGTAATCAATGCATGATCCTAGCTATGTTAAGATACCTAATGCAACATATGCAAAAATGCAACTAAAATAGGCTTGGCTATTCTAAGATGGCATATGAAATGCAACTTAATAACATGCTATTAAACACGTATTCAAGTAAATTGAAATACAATGCGGTTAGTATGATGCACCGAGCCCGGTGCATGCAATACAGATGAATGGATGCAAACATGCGAGCATATGAATGCTAATTGAAACGTGACCTAGAACTAACCATCGTAAGCGGTTAAGTAAAAAGGAGAAAGACGTGGGATTTCCATCGTAAGCGGTTAAGTAAAAAGGAGAAAGACGTGGGATTGGAAGACATTCACACACTCGCGCACACTTATTACAAAATTCACCCTCTCAACGGAGGGTCCGAATGAATAATACAAGCTAGCTACGTTAAGCTATTCTAACTAATCTAATTAATCTAATTAGACTAATTATTACATAATCAAAATGACCAACTAGCTAACACTAAGCTAATTATTACAACACGTTAACTAATTAAACAAATTAGCTAATTTAATTATTACACAACAAATCAAATAATTAATCATTCAAACTAATCCACAGCAGTGAAATGGCCTTGCGGGCGAAGAAGAGATGCATGCTCGGTCGGCTTCTCTCGGAAATCCAGTTCCATGCCTCATGTTGCCTCTGTTTGCACTGCTCTGCTCCTCTGAAAATTATGCCAACTTCTATGATGCTTCTGACCTACCTCATAGACATTCTGAGAGGTCATCGGCCAAGAGGGGTGGCCATCGGCCAGTGGATAATGGTCATCGACCAATTTTGGGACTATCGACCAAATATTGTTAGCCGATCGGCACACTAGATAGCCGATCAGCAATCTCTTCCTGCAAACTGCTCCTTTTGCTGCAGCAGAGTACAAACAGAGGCATGGAAATACATTTGCAAGAGAATGTTTGTGCAACCACACTCCTTATCATGTTTGAAGCTCAAATGAGTGTAGTGCTCGACTCTCGAGCCATCAATCATGCATTTTGATACATGATGGCCAAAGAGGCCAAGCTGCACAAATCAATATCACATGAATGCACAAAAACACATAAATGCCTTAACCTCTATCATGCATGATCAAGAGGGTCGGCGACCTAGAATTGAGGCACGTTTCATCACTTCAAGTATGAAACGTCCCTTGTTCCTTGTGTTTGGCTTAACACCCAAACCAAACACAATGCAATGCATGCACAACTTAACAAAGCTAATGGCATGCAAACAATGTAATGGAACCTAAACATGTAAACAACATGGCATGCAACAAGTATGCAACAATGTTATGTAATGCAACTAGCATGCAACAACATGCAACGCGACAAGCATGCAACAACATGAAAAATGGACTTAAACTAAAATGGACAGCTCTCAATCATGCCCAAATCAGTGGCCAAAACACCAAAACTAAGGCACCAAAAGGCAAAACATGTATGCGCACATATTGATCCACAAGCTAGGCAACAAGAACACAACCCTTAGAGGCACTCAAAGGGTGACAAAAGTGGGAGTATAACAACACTATAAGCTCTGAAATTAAGTAGGGAATGATGCCAAATCAACCAAGCAAGACAAGTATGGCGTGCAAGAAAGCTCCAAGCTGGAAACTAGCATAGGAACTTGTACCAAAGCCACATGAATCAAACCCCAAAGGGCCAAGGACAGCCAAAAAAGTCCTAGATCATGCCAAAATGAGTCTAAAACATGCACGGGCCAAAGCTAAAACAAGCCAACATGAAGGGCATAAGGCATGATGCATGCAAGGCCAATAAAGAGGGTTACACTACACCTACTAAGAGCAAGCATGACATGACTTAACAAATAAAAATCAGAGTTATGGCATGTCAAAATAAGCCCCAAAACCCATTAAGATGACATCCCAAAAGCTTAAGCAATAAGACATGCATAATGGTTCATGTTCAAGGCTTAAAACACAAACCTCCCAATGCATGGAGAAGGTGACAAATGTGAGTGCATGACCACACTATATGGACTGAAATCACATATGAAATGATGCCAAATCATGAGAATGGTCTAAGAAATGCATGCTAGTGACTTGGACACTCAAAGCTAACAAGCTAGAATGCACTATGGCTATACAAAGCAATGCATGCATGACTAAAAAAAAAAATCAAACAGAGCTCAAGCATGGTAAAACATGAGGGAAAGCTTCTTTGAGTTGGGCCAATACATGCAAGAATGATGACCCAAACACAAGATGCATGTTAAGGCAATAGAGAGGATTGCACTATAAGTGCATGGTACATGCAAGAGGCTATCAAACCAACCTTAGACAGAGGTATATCATTCTGAAATAAGGTCTCATACATGCTAAGATGGAGCCAAAACAAGCTTAACAAACATGTTACTTTTATGAGCCATCAATACAAGCATATAAGACAAAAGGAGAGGGGGGTGTCCCTCTCCTATTTAAGACTCCAAAACCACCTTTCCACAACTTAAAATCCTCTGGATTTCAGTGGTGAGAAGGTCAAAATAAGGTGGTCCCAATAGCTTAAAAGGAAGGCACAAGAACAAGACCAAACAAGGCCTAAGAGGGGGTAGACAACCCCCAACACAAAAGTGACCTTAAACAAACATTAGAAGCCTGAAAAATCAGAACTTTTTACAATAGAAAGTGAAGCTTAAATCAGCATGTAAATAGGTCCAAAAGCTTGAACCAAAACAAGGGTTTAAAGGCTAGTTGACTCACCCTTGAAGAACACCTTCAAGAACACAACTCCAGCACTCTTTTCTGACCAAAACCAGTCCAAAAACACTAACACCAACTCCTAAGTACCTCAACAACAAAAGGATGGTGTTCTAGTAGGTGCTTTAGTGTAAAAGTATGAAGAAAATACACTTTTGAGCACAAACTAGGGTAAATATGGAGAGAGAGGTAAAATATATAGGGAGAGTGATATATGTTTTGTATATCAACTTTTTAGAATCTCTGGAAAGGGAGAGGGGTCTCCCTTCTTATAGAAATACGATTCTCAAGCTTGTTGAACAAGCTTGAGTTTTGATTCAATCCCTCCATACACGTGTATAGAGGATGAGAATTGTGCTCACCAGCTGTCACAGTTGGCACAAAAATATCTGCAAAAGCAAATGGAAAGGTCTCGGCCAAGAAATATGGCCGATTGACCAAAAAGAGTGCCGATCGACTAAAACGAGTTCCGATCGGCCACCACTTATGGTCGTTGGCAAGAAAATAAGGCCGATGGCACAAGGCCTTAGCCGATGGGTTATAGGGATGGCCAACAAGCCACCCTCTTCCCTCAGAAGCAAAAACTACAAGTCCTTGGTCCACACCAAGCACAAAACAAGCAAGTTGAGAGATCCTAAGGCAACGCGTAACTGAGACCTTCGAGAACTCAAAACGAACACGAGCATGGATGATCATCAAGTGTTCAAACGATGACGTCTAAGTCTTGAAGACGGTCAAAAATGGGGTGTCTACACCACTGTTCTCCTTGGAGGACACGCTGATTCCAGCGGCCAAGAATGATGCCTAGAAAGAGGGGCAGAAAGCAATCACAGCAGTCCCTTAACATGACGAGGCAAAGGAGCATTCACATCGGCCTTTCACGGGAGGTCGGGCGAGGAGGATCGATGAGAGGAGAGTCTCAGAAGACACCTCTTGCCAAGGAAACTTATGTCAAGGAACATCGGCATGTTCAAGGGAAGGAGCGCTATTTTGACATGATGAATGAAGGGAGGTCCAAGAGGACTCACAACGACACCGGGAGCAGTGCACCAAAAAGACTGAAACTCGTTGACAGCTGAGCTCCTGGTCAGACTAAGGAGGATTTGAGGGACTACCTCCAAAAGAAGCGACAAGATGCCGAGGTCACATCTCCGATAAAGTCGAGAACGTCGTTCTTAGTAGAATTGGATAAGTTTGAAGCCCCGAAAAGGTTCCACATGTTGAGATTCCAGATATATGACGGTAAGTCTGATCCTAACTTTCATGTCGGCTTATATTTGAACTCAATGGCATTGTATACCGAGAATGAACCGTTGCTTTGAAAGGTGTTCCCCTCATCTTTTAGGGAAATCGCATCATATTGGTTTCACAAGTTGCCGAAAGGAACTGTGAAAAGTTGGGAAAGCCTGGCCGAGATGTTTGTGGCTAGGTTTGTTACAAACAAACTGCAGCTGTTGAAGGTAGGCTCCTTGATGGCTCTGAGAATTGGCGAGGATGAAAGCCTCAGGTCTTATGCCAAAAGGTATTATGAGGTGTTTAACCGAATACCAGGGAGCAACCAAGAGTTGGCGGTCGTATCTTTTAAGAACAGCTTGAACGATGACTGCATGCTTTAAAAGTCACTGGCAAAGACACTGCCAAAAAGTATGGAGGAACTCATGACCAAGATCGAGAAATATGCGAGAGCCGAAGAGGATACGTTGGAGACAAAGGCGTCGAAACAAGGGAAGAAAAACAGCTCGCCGAAGCGAGGCCAAGGTAATACTGGATATAACAGGCAAGAGACAGGGCTGAGGGCTGTACAGGCAATCACCACCGTATTCCGGATTCCGATTTATAAAGTTCTGGAAAGAATCAGGAACCAGTCGTATTATAAAGCACCAGAAAAGATTCTTAGCGAATTCATGAGAAGAAGCCTGGGAAAGCACTGTGCTTACCACAATGAAGATAGACACCTGACACAAGGTTGTAGAGCCCTAAAAGCGCATTTGGAAGATCTAGTAAGATAAGGTCACTTAAGGGACCTAGTAGATAACACCAGAACAAGAGAAGAGCAAGCAAGGTTGCCCCAGGCACTAGCAGCACCAGCTCCACCAGCACCGCAACCACAAACAGACGGACCTCGAGTGATCAATGTGATTCACTCAAAGGTCAATGAGAACGAGGTACGTGGGAAGACTCAGAGGGTAAAGCACTTACAACATGTGTATCAGGTCCAGCAAAAAAGGCCTAGCACAGACGAGTATCAGGGACCAATGGTGTCCTTTACTGAAGCCGACCTAGACATGGTGCAGCATCCACACAACGATGCTCTGGTGATATCCCTCAAGATTGAAAAATGCCAGACAAGGCGCATTTTGATTGACTAAGGCAGCTCTTGTGACATCATGTATGTCAGATGTTACAAGGAGCTCGGCCTTCACCAAGATGACCTGGAGCAGTCCAACAGTCCAATGGTCGGGTTCAATGGAATACCAACATGGTCCCTGGGAGCAATAAGTTTAGAGGTGCAGGCAGGCACCAAGAAGGTAAATACAAAGTTCACAATAATTAACACCTCCTTTCCTTACAATGTTATCTTGGGGAGGCCATGGTTGCACGCAATGAGGGTTGTTCCCTCAACACTGCACCAGCTGTTGTGGTTCCCAACAGAGTATGGAATTGAGGAGGTCAGAGGGGATCAGGTACAGGCAAAGAATTGCTCTATGGCAACAATGAAATCCACCTGCAACATGCGAGAGGCAAGACAGTCGAAATTGAGGACGAGGACATAGAGGTCCTAGATGATGTAGGCAAAGAGTCAGTCGACAAAAGCGAGGAAGCCTTAAAGAAGATCCTGGTCCAACAAGGGGATGAAAAGAGCTTCTTCCTTCTCGGCTCACATTTGGCCGATGAGGAGGAGAAGGAGTTAGAGTCATTCTTGCGAGCAAACATAGAGGTGTTTGCCTGGATGCCATACGAGATGCTTGACATTGATCCCGAGGTCACTTGCCACAGACTAAATGTGGAAAAGTCGGCCAAACCTGTCATTCAGCGAGCAAGGAGGTCGACGTTGGTCCATGTAGAGGCAGTCGATGAAGAAGTGGATAAATTGTTGGAGGCCAGAGCCATTCGTGAGTTAAATTACCCCACTTGGTTGTCAAACACATTTGTTGTGAAAAAGAAGAATGGGAAGTGGAGTGTCTGCGTGGACTTCACTAGCCTGAATAAGGCTTGTCCCAAAGACAGTTTCCCACTCCCCAAGATCGATCAACTAGTGGATGCCACTTTAGGGCATGGAAAGATGGGCTTCTTGGACGCTTACAGGGGATACAATCAGATAGCAATGTACCCCCTGATGAGGAGAAGACTGCATTTATCACCCCAAAAAGGCTGTATTGCTACAGAGTGATGCCTTTTGGGTTGAAAAATGCAAGAGCAACCTACCAGAGGTTGGTAACCAAGATGTTCAGACATCTGATTGGCAAAACAGTGGAAGTATACATTGATGACATGGTCGTGAAGACCAAAGAACCTGAGAATCACCTGGCCGACTTGAAGGCAGTTTTCGACATCCTTAGAACATATCGGCTCTGACTCAATGCTTCGAAATGTGCATTTGAAGTTGGGTCTAGTAAGTTCCTGGGATACTTGGTTACCAGAAGGGGCATTGAGGCAAGCCCAGATCAAATCAAGGCTATCTTGGACTTAAAAAACCCAACATCGGCAAACCAAGTGCAGTTGTTAACAGGAAAGGCCACAGCCCTCAATAGGTTTATAAGCAGAAGTTCAAATAAATGTAAACCATTTTTCAGTTTATTAAAGAAGGCCACATATTTTTTGTGGATAGAGGAGTGCGAAGTCGCCTTGGCCGACTTGAAGAAGTACCTGATAACAGCTCCAGTTCTGTCAAATCCAGTACCTGGAGAGGAGTTATTCTTATACTTGGAGGTTTCAGAGCATGTAGTGAGTGCAGTGGTAATTAGAGAAGAGAAGGGAGAACAAAGGGCAGTATACTATGTGAGTAAAACCCTAGTAGGCGTAGAGACCAGGTACTTGCCCCTGGAGAAATTGACACTGGCCTTAATGATGACTTCCAAAAAGTTGAATCATTACTTCTAAGCCCACAAGATTGTGGTATTAACTGAGCATCCCTTGATGTACAACAAGGAGATCTGACAGTCATGGTAGCCAGATGGGCAGTAGTACTGGGCCAATACGACCTGGAATTTAGGCCTAGAACAGCAATTAAGGGCCAAGTTTTGGCCGACTTTGTGGCCGAGTTCACACCTAGAGCCATCCCACATCGGGCTCCGGTGAGCCGCGGCTTAGGGTGTCCAGGGGAACAAAAGAAGACTCAGCCAGGAATGAAAAACCCCACAGCAGAACAGAAGAAAGAAGAAAAGTCGAAGCCCTGCGATATATACATCGGGAACTCCTTTTGCCTGTTTGTTGATTGGAGTTCAAATTGTCAAGAAGTGGGGGGCAGGAGTAGTGCTAGTATCGCCAAATGGACAGATGTTAGAACAATCTATTCGTTTGGGGTTTAAGGCCTCAAACAATGAAGCAGAATATGAAGCACTGATCGCAAGATTGAAGTTGGCAGCAGCAATGGAAGCCGACAAGGTGGTAGTCTTCTGTGACTCCCAGCTTATTGTGCACCAGGCAACAGGCGAGTATGCAGCCCGAGCTGAAAGAATGATAGTTGTCAGACTGTTAGCCATGTTTCAGGATTGCTGACTACAGCAGGTTAGTTGAGATGACAATAGCCATGCTAATGCCTTGGCTAACCTGGCTAGTGCAATAAAATTAGGGGAGGCAATAATGGTTGATTATTTATCAAGCCCAAGTGTGGAACCACTAATTATAGAGTACGAAGCAATGTGTGTGGAGATGGGCCCAAGTTGGATGGACGCAATAGTAATGTTCCTTAGAGATGGGAAACAGCCAGATAACCAAAAAGAAGCACACAAGACCAGACTGAAGTCGCCTAGGTTTAGCCTAATAGCAGAGGGACATCTCTACCAAAGATATTTTACCGGTCCCCTTTTGAGATGTGTGCAACCCTCCCAAGTTGAAGACTTCTTGTATGAAAGATACGAAGGGGTATGTGGAAGCCATGCTGGGGGTAGATCACTTGCTCATAGGGCCATTACTCAGGGGTACTGGTGGCCCTGCATGTAGAAGGATGTTGAAGCCTACGTTAGGAAGTGTGAGAAGTGTTAAAGGTTTGCACATTTGATACATCAACCAGCAGCAGATTTGAACCTAGTGTCCAACCCTTGGCCATTTTCCCAATAGGGCATAGATCTTGTTGGACAACTACCCCAAGTAACTGGGCAAAAGAAGTTCATGCTGGTAGCAACTGATTATTTCACAAAGTGGGTAGAAATTGAACCCCTTGCGAAGATTCGGGGTATTAATGTGAAGAGCTTCATATGGAAGAACATCATCACCAGGTTTAGGATCCCAAGGGCAATAATAACAGACAATGGTACACAGTTTGACAGCAAGCTAATCAAAAGCTTTTGTGCAAAGTACAAAGTCAAGAATTATTACTCTACTCCGAGTTTCCCTCAGAGTAATGGTCAAGCAGAAGCATCCAATAAGACAATGCTGGATGGGATCAAAAAGAGGCTGGAAGCAGCAAAGGGAAAATAGGTGGAAGAGTTGCCCAATGTACTGTGGGCATATCGGACTACGCCGAGGAGATCAACTGGGGAGTCCCCATTTGCCATGGCTTATGGCACCGAAGCAGTTATCCCACTAGAAGTCGGCATCCCAGGGATTAGAACGCTGGAAGTATAGAATGGGACTAATGAGGAATTCCTAGCCCGAGATTTGGACCTGTTGGAAGAAAGAATGGAGAGAGCAGCAATTCGTCTAGGGGCATACCAGCAACAACTTGCTAGGCCTTACAACAAGAAAGTTAACCCAAGAGAGTTCAAAGTTGAGGACCTTGTGCTGAGGAAACTGGTCGGCAACAAAAAGGATCCTAGGGAGGGCAATCATGGCCCAAATTGGGAGGGGCCTTATAGAATAACCTCAGTCGCCGACAATGGGACATATCGGCTAAAAGACAGTGAGGGCAAAGAGTTGCCAAGACCTTGGAACACTTGCAACTTGAAGTTTTTCTATCATTAGATTTTTATTTTTTTCGAAGTTTATGTCATTAGCCGAAGTAATAATAAAATTTTAGCTTGATTTTGAAATTTGTGTAATAGGATTAACCAATCCTTTGGCGATGTTTCTGATTGAAACATGACGAATAACTTAGACTTATTATATGGCAGAGTTGAATTATACTTGCATATAATAGAGTTGAACTAAGTTGGTGATGTTTCTAAAGTGAAACTTGACGAATAACTTAGACTTATTATATGGCAGAGTTGAATTATACTTGCATATAATAGAGTTGAACTAAGTTGGCAATGTTTCTAAGCAAAACATGACGAATAACTTAGACTTATTATATGACAGAGTTGAATTATACTTATATATAATAGAGTTGAACTAAGTTGGCGCTGTTTCTAAAGTGAAACATGACGAATAACTTAGACTCATTATATGGCAGAGTTGAAATTATACTTGCATAAAATGAAGTTGAACTAAGTTGGATTAACCTGGACTTGCCATATCGGCAGAATGAAACTCAGATTGAAACTAAGTGCATTTTAGTTAGATTAACAGAGAAACCAAGGTTGATTACCTCGGCTAGTCTTTGCTTAAATCTAACTTCGGCAAAAAACCTTAGGCACATGCTTAATGTGAACTTAAGTGAAACTTAGTTTCACATTAGGGGGCAGGGAGCTGGGTAAGAATGATAAACTTGAAAGCAAGAGCTTGGGACTTGTTGAAATTTTTGGAAAACTTTACAAGATAGAATGGGCTTAACACTTGTTGAAATTTCTCAAAAATTTACAAGTTAAAGTTAGCCAAGGAAAAATTATCCGAGATACATAATGGCCGAGATGGCCAACTAGGTTGCCAGGTTTAGAAAGGGTAGAAGGAAAAAGTCTTGATGGAAGATAGCATGTGAAAGTAAAAAGCAATACTGAATACTGAATAACACTTGTAAAAATATTTTGATATTTTTAAGTATTAGCTGAGGTATTTCGATGGTTGGCCAAGGCAAACAGTCAAGGTTTGTATCCGAGGTATTATACCCCAAAGTTATTATACAGTTAAAGGTATACTTTGAAGAAGTGCAAAAATATTCTAAAGTATGGAAGCATGAAAGGCATGAAAGAAATCAGTAAAACGTACATGAAACAAACATTCAACACTTAGAAGAAAAAAGAAGACTTGCATTCAGAAAAGACAACTTGTTTAAGTACAAAAAGGCACATTGGCCAGACTGGAATTAAAACATTGTCCAAAAAAGTTGCAAAGATTACAGAGGAAAAAGTACAAGGTACAAAAATAGAGAAAAGATTCTAAACAGGCTATTCTGTGTCGGCAGGTGGTTGTGTTTCGACCTCGGCAGACAGCTGGGAAAGCTTATTGACAACCCTCTTAGCCTCAATCTCGTGAAGAGTTTGGTCGAGGCTCTTCTCAACTGTCTGTACCTCAGCCTCTGATATGGCTCTTTTGGGAGAGGCACTCTTGGAGACCTCGTCCCCATCGTCCTGAGTCAAGTCCAGGACTTGCTCCTTCAGAGTGGGGGACTTGGCCCCAATGGAACCCTCAGCACCAGCTTCGACCTCGGCTTCTTCTTCTTCTTCTTCTTTTCCCTCAGCCTCACTGTCAGATTGGCTTGGAGTGGGGGGTAATGGCACGACAAGTCGGCTCTCATCTCGGAGGGGTGAGTCCTCGGGATAGCTAGCTCTTTCAAAGCAGCCATCCAACCAAGGGTGTAACCCCTGTTGCATGCCTATCTGACTTGCTTTTTGTATTCTTCGCAAACGTCTGTTGCCCCCTTAGCATAAGCCTTCTCATCCGCCTCCTTGATTTCGGTTGCCTTTATAGACAGTGTCGTTTGGAGCTCGGTTTGGGCCAAGGCCTCTTTCTCTTTAGCCTCTTTTGCCTAGGCTTGAGCAACCTCAGCAACATTTTATGTAGCCTCGGCGCGGTCCTCAGCTATTTTCAGGGCCAACTCAGTAGCCTTGGCTTGATCAAGAAGACCTCAGATCAGATGCGAGCCTCAGCTTTGTTAAGTGAAGTGAGAAGTTTGGCTGCCTCCTTGGTCTTTTGGGTTAGTTCTTTTTTGAATTCATTGGTCTTCACTGCAAGAGAGTGACCCTGCTAGATAGCCTGCAAAAGTGCAAAGGAAGTTAGTTAAGTATCAAAACCAGAGTTAAAAGTTAGATAAAAAGTTATAAGTATTGAGACTTACCAAGACACAATGCTGCATCATCATCGCATAATTTTCATACTCCGAGAGCTCGGCCATCCGATTGATGTCGGCTGGGAGTAGAACATTAGTGGAGATGGAGGCACCGACTTCCAAACTGTCGAGAGCACTATCCCCGGCAAGAAAAGAACGGTCTCCGATGTTGACAGACGGGATCTAGGGAGCATCGACGCGAAACCCAGAAGGTTCAGAAGACCCACCGGACCTTTGCTTTTTTTGTTGGGGTTGGTCGGATGCCTCGGCTTTGGCAGGTCTCTTATCGGCCAACTTCTTTGCTTCAGCCAATTTTGAGATTGGCATTGTGTCTTCTGACTCCACCTCAGTGGTGCTAGGCCTGAGCCTGGGCTTGGCCTTGGCCCTTTTAACCCTCTTTGCCTTGGGTTTTGGCTGCAAATGGGAAGGATTGGAGGAGTAGACTGACACCACCCCTAAGATGTCAGCTAGGAGGTCGTCTGGAATGATCTTTGCGTGGCCCATTTCTTCGGCGGTGGCGGCAATAGTGACCTTGGTGCCAAAGCGGATTGCTGGAAGTACAGTAGGTGGATTTGTTGGATCATAAGCTGATGCCTCAGAGTATTGGCATTTTTAGCTACAAGTTCTGTCAGCAGGAGATGAAACTGGAGCTCGGCGTTGGTACTGGGCTGAAGGAATTAGTTGGGGAGCAGATATTGATGGTTGCTCTGCTGGATCAGAAGTTGAGGCCTGGTCAGGCTGTGGTGATGAAGTTGCAGGGGGAGTTGTTGCTGAAGGGGAAGACTCTCTTTCGAGGAACGTCGGGCAGCGGGCTCTGATATGTCGGGACGTAGTTGAGGAGGATGAGAGCCTTGTGAAGTTCGATTGGCAAGGCAAGAAGGCGAACCAAGTCTTTGCTCGGCGTGTAGTAACGGCGAAAATCTTTTCTGGCTGGGGAAGAGCTACAAAAAGAGGTAATACATTAGAAACAGATTAACAGAGAGATGATTAAAAAGTAGAGGGAGGGACTCTAAGGAGGGAAACTAAGTCCTTACCCTTGCCATCCCTAAAAACTTCATGGTGCAAAGGGAAGAGGTGGAGTTCGTCATCTGGCACGAACTCCCAATTGCCCGAGACAATCAGGTAGTCATCTGCTATGCCTCTATTTGAGTCTGGACTATCAGCTATCAGCTTGTATTTGGTGGATCTCGGCTTGAGGTAATATGTATAGCCAGCTTTGGTTTTAAGGCCACACATCGTGTAGCAGTACTGGATATCATACAAGGTGATCCTAGCATTCTGTCGACATTATAGCTCGGCAATGCCGTTTATGATCCTAAAAGAGTTTACAGCTAATTGCATGGGGTTTAGTTTGTAATAGTGGAGGACTTCCCTAAAGGGGATGTTGAGGGGGAATCCGACTCCTCCTTCAATGATGGAGACTATGGGAAAGGGCATGTAATCCTTCCCAAGCATGATTGAGTCATTCTCTTCATCCAACCGGATTTGCACGTGTCACACACTAAAAATAATATAAATCAACCATTCATAAGATCCATAGACATAATAGAAATATTATATTTTCATTCATCAGAGTCTTCTTTACAAAAAATATCACATGCATTACATTTTCATAAATGTTCATTCCTGAAACTATAACATGTAACTCTAATTGATAACAACAAAATAAATGCCCTATGGGCTTACATCTTCCCAAAAGATAACTTGGTTACAACAAAAGAGAGTCATAAGGTCTTTATAGTTAAAGCCCTCGACTTGAAAGTAAACACATAAACATAAAGATAAACAAAAGTAGAGCCTTCAACCCCGTCCTCCCATGCTATGTCCTTGGAGGCGGCATATCGCCTATACCTGAAAATGGTTTCCCAAGTAGGGTGAGCCAAAACCCAGTAGAGATATGCTAACACAATATATGAAGTTTAACTAAGATATATGCATCAGTTAAGTGTTCAACCTTTACGAATAATTCACATACTTGCCATGATCATGCGATATTGATATTGACATTTCAATTTGTTTCCATTCATTCACTTCCAATCAATTCATGAGTATAGATCATTTTTATCAAATCAATCCAAATTGAGACAATAATTCAATGATTCACCATTTAACATACATTCGTCACTTCAATACTTCTATCTTTTCCATTTTAAGGAATTCTCATCCGAGGGAACCGGCACCCATATACACAAGATTTCAGGACTTTCACCCTGGACACTCCGACCAACTTAATTTTAAATGGAGTCCATCCTCCATCTCCTCCCAAAACAGTGGAGTACATCCCCTATCTCCTCTCAAACAAGATACATATACGATGTATTTAAAGACGTCGTCAAATGCAATGACTAACCAAATCACATATTCAACGGTTTAAGCAATCGTCATATTCAATGACATAAATTCACATGATTAGTTTCAATTCACCTAATCGTCATGCAGTTTCTACAATAATCACAGCTATCCTCTACCGATAGCCCAAAACAAATATTTCTAAACAGATATACTATTTATCAACAGATATATTATTGAATTTTTTTCCATAGGTGTGTGATTTATCAAATCTAACTACACCATTCAATCACAAATCCTTCCAATTTCATCATTCCCATATCAATTTCATTATTTACACAAAATAATTCGTTCAACCCAACTTAGGGCAAATTCCCCCATATTCCAAGATAACAACTCATATGCCCAAATTTCACCATTTCAACATTAGGGAAACTCATACACAAACCCCTAAAGTTATTTTGTAAATTAACATGAAAACCCCTCTTTCAGTTTAGAACCCAAGCCTTAACTTTACCCAAATCACTCCCAAATCCCATCATATATTCAAAATGACAAATACCTAGGTTAAACAACATAATAAGGTGTAGAATATCCTTACCTCAAAACTAGGAGACCAAAGGAGATGATGAAGAGCTTCAAGAATGCCCCAAATTCTGTTTTGCTCGGATCAAAGGAAAGCCCTTGAGATTCTCCAACAATTTAACAAAGGAACTAGGGTTGAGAGATACTTAGATCTAGGGTTATTTGTAGAGAGATAGAGTGTTTTAGAGAGAGAGATAGCCGATCTAGGGTTTTTAGGAGAAAAGAAATCAAAAAGTGAAGTAAAATCACTCTGTTGCGAACTGATATACGCGACCTTCGCTTGAGCGAAGGAGTTGCCGCTCGAGCGACCAGACACAACAAGTAACCTCGCTCGAGCGCAAGAAGTGTCGCCCGAGCCCAGAATGCAAAGCTTCAGCTCTGTCATAGACGGAGACTCATGCTCAAGCACAAGAAGTCTCTCTCGAGCAAAGAAATAATTCCACAAGGCTCGCTCGAGCGAAGAACTTAACATCTTCCCAGAAAAGCTGCATTTGGGAAAGAAACCTGAAGACCTTCAGTTCTTGCTCGAGCGAAGAGGTAAGTTACACAAGGCTCGCTTGAGCGCAAGAAGCTTTGCTCGAGCAAAGAGGCCAAAATCTGGACAACAACCATTTGAACCAACAAATAACCAACCTGTTCCAAACTCGCCCAATAAGTCCCAAAACTCAAATTCAAAGACTTAAAGGAAATAAACAAGACGTAGACAACAACATACAATCACAGAACCCGAGTTCGAAACACAATAAAGGTCGGGGTAAAAACCGGAATCGCTATAACCTCCCCCCCTTAAAGAATTTTGTCCCCAAAATTTTATACAAGTTTTAAAACCATGATTTTTCCCATTTTCAAAATGATTACAATTCAATTCTCATCATCATGACCCACCCACCGGTCATTCCATCTCTTCTCAAGAGAACAATATCACAAGATATAATTTAACATATATTACCAATATGCATATTTCGAAATTTAGCAAATTTCAAGTTTTTCCCAAACATATTTAATGTTTATAATATATTTACATTTCCAAAACTCAAATGACATATACAATGCTCATATTAAACTTGCATTCCCGAAACACATTCCACATTTACAATGCCTTCAAAATCCAAAACATATACAATGTTTTTATGGTTTATAAACAAAACTAAAATTTCAACATACACTCAAACATCAATAAATAAGTCCGGATATTTCTCACGGGCTTACAATTCACGATCCCAAGTTGCTTCCTCAGCCCTGTGATGTTTCCACAGTACTTTGACCAAGGGAATAGTCTTGCCTCGCAAGACTTGGTCCCGCCTATCTATAAACACCCTATTTTTCACCGTCCTCATGATTTGGTTGCGTTTGCAGGTACATCCAGCCACAAGTTCGATTGCTTATCGAGTGCTCGACTTTCGCGGCGGAACGTCACAAGTTTGAGCTTTCCAAACCCTGTATCCTTTCTGCCCCATTTTTGGACCATGTGTTGGTCCTTCCAGCATAATTCTCTTGGTGCACTGTCGGCCATCCTATGCTACTGCCGGCCATGCCTTTGTTACTGCCAGCCATTGATGAGGCCTGCCGACGATCAATGAGCCACTGCCGGCCACCACTGATGGCCGGTAGACCCCTTGTCTTAGTAGGTTTCACGCCAGATCTTTTGAGCCAACTAGTTTTCACTCCTCTATGGAGGGATGAAGCTCTTGCCAAGCTTGTTTAACAAGCTTCTTCTTGCATTCTTCAATATAAGGAGAGGCCCTTCCTCTCAATCAGAGGTTGAAGAAAATTTTGAAGTTGTATCTCTCTCTCTATTTGTTTATGCTCTAAAGTCCATTTTTCTTGCACTTTTGCACTACAACACATAGTGATACACCACCATCTTTGAGCTGAGGTTCTTGGGAGGGTTACTTGAGTTCTGAAACTTGGTTTCTAGCCTCTAAGGTTACTTGTTTAGAAGTTGATCTTCAAGGGTGACTATATTCCCCATTTAAGCCTTTGTTTGTATCTCATTTTGGCCATCCTTGCATATTGTTTTAGGCCTTGCTTTCAACTGAAAAGAGTTTTTTTTTAAGTGCTTTTGATGATTGTTTAAAGTCTTTTTGGTGTTAGGGGTGTACAACCCTCTTGTATGCCTTGTTTGGCCTTGTTTTGTGCCATGCTTTAAGGCCTTTGGAATAGTATTGGTTTGGCCTTTTAGCCACTGAAATCCAGTGGATTTTTAGTGGTAGGGATGTGGTTTTGAGGCTTCAAATCAGAGGGGGGTGACCCCCTCTCTTTTTGTTTTGTTTGCTTGGGTTATTGGCCTATCAAATAAGCATGTATCCCAATACTTTCGAGGCCTGGTTCAGGCACTTTTTTGTGACTTTTAGGGCCTGCATTAACTCTTTCCATGGTTGGTTTGGTTACCTTGTGCATGCATCTTGTATGTGTAGTGTAATCCCATTTGTGGCTCATCAAAATAGCATGTCTTGCTACCATGTATTGACTCCATTTCAGTGGGTTTTTTTATCATCATTTGATATGTCATGACTCTGTCTAAAGTTGGTTTGGTAGTCTCTTGAGTGGCTCATGTACTTGTAGAACAAATCTTGCTTACTAGCTTATATGCATGATGTTTTGACTCATCATTCTAGCATATTTTGGCTATGCTCTAGCATGATTTTATTCATATTTTGGGTTGTTCTAGGACTGTTTTGGGCTGCCATGCTCATATCACTCATGTTTTGTATAGCTATAGTGTAAATGCTTTGACTAGTCTTGATCTTTAAGGTCCATACCATGCTATACTTGTGATGTTTGTATGCTTTGGCATCATTTGAAATGTTATTTCAGTATATGTTTCATGGTCAAACACTTGCCTTTGTCATGCTTTCAATGCCTTGAAGAGTTGGTGTTTTATGCCTCATGAATGGATCATTGTGCATGCCTCCATGCTTAGGTCCTTAGAATGCCATCTCAGTGGGTTTTTGGGCTTGTTTTATCATTACATAACTCTGTTTTCTGTTGGTTAAGTCATGCCATGTCTGGTTGTAATAGGTGTAGTGCAATCCCCCTTGTTGGCCTTACTTACACCATGCTTTATGCTTTCCATTTTGACTTATTTTGGCATTGGTCTATGCATGTTTTAGATTCATTTTGGCATGATCTAGGACTATTTTGGTTGTCCTTGGCCCTTTGGGGTTTGATTCATGTGGCCTTGGCTTGAGTCCCTTTGCTAGTTTCGTGCTTTGAACATCCTAGCATGCTATGCTTACATTGTTTAGTGGGTTTGGCATCCATTTACATGATATTTCAGAGTTTACCTCATTGCCATCTTATCATGATTATCACTGTTTGCTCATGTTTGAGAGTTGTGTCTTTATGATTTAATTCTTGGGCTAATGCATTGTGCATGCATACCTTGCTTTTGTGCCCTTATTCCAACACTTTTGGCCACTGATTTGGGCATATCTGAGGTCTGTCCGTTTCGGTTTAAGTCCATTGAGCATGGTTGATTACATGTTGTTTGCATGCTTGCATTACATCGCATTGTCTATGCCTTATACTTCGCATTGTCTATGCTTAGGTTACATTGCATTGAGCATGCCATCATTTGCATTGTGCATGCCATTAGCCTTGTTAGGTTGTTCATATTGCATTACATGTTTGCATGCTTGAGTCGCATTGTGTATGCCATGCTTGTATTCCATTGTTGTTTGGGTTAGGTGTTAATTCGAGCCCGAGAAACGAGGGACGTTTGATACATCAAGTGATGAAACGTGTCTCAATTCTCGATCACTGACGCTCTTGATTATCCATGATAGAGTTCTAGGCATTTATGTGTTTTTGTGCATTCATGTTACATTGAATTTGCACAAGTTGGATCTTTGGCCATCATGCATCGGGATACGTGATTGATGGTCTTGGATCCGACTATGCCTCTCCCTTGATGTTTTAAGGTGATATGGGGTGGCATAGTGCGTACATACCCTTGGGAGACCCTCCATTTTCTCTATTTTGTGCTCTACTGCAGCTTGGTGTCACAGCACATAAGTGGCCGGCAGTGCCTTACAAATGGCCGGCAGTCCTTCATTCTTGGCCGACAGTGCCCACTCTTGGTCGACAGGGGGGTTGGAAGTGGCTCCCCATGGCCGGCAGGCCACTGGTGTATTCCCCAGACTGGTTTTGGAAAGGTTCAGCAGGAATTCCTTGAGGACACCCTGCAGACAGAGCCTCTAAAGAGCAACCGGAGAGCTTTTCGGGGCGGCAACCGAGCATGCATCCTCTTCTCCCCCTACCAGAGCTGGAACAACATTGTTTACTGTATTCCTTACTTGCTAATTAGCATTTGGTTTTGTAATTTAATTAGTTAATTTGTTAATTAATTAAGTTTTGTAATAATTAGTTGTAGCTAGTTATTCATTCGGTTATGTAATAATTAATTAGCTTGTTAGTTAGTTAATTAGTTGGTCTGTATTATTCATTCGGACCCTCCGTCGAGAGGGCATATTGTTGTAATAAGTGTGCGTGCGTGTATGCATGTCTTCCAATCCCCATTTCTTTCTCCCTTTTACTTACCTGCTTTCAGTGGTTAGTTTTAGGGCATGTTTCGATTAGCATCCTTATGCTTGCATGTTTGCATCCATTCATCTGCATTGCATGCACCGGGTTCGGCGCATCATACTAACTGCATTATATTTCAATCCAATTTGAATACATGTCATCAAATGTTGCATCTCATATGCCATCTTAGAATAGCCGAGCCTATTTCTAGTCGCATTTTGCATGTGTTGCATTAGCCATCTTAACATGAACTAGGATCATGCATTGATTACTAACTAGTTCTTTGTTTTGGCTCGGAGTACGCTGTGAGTGTTTACGCTTTAGCATACTACATGTGTGTTATTGATTGCCATGAAAGAATGCTTGCCATGAGGCTAATTGCTTATTTGCTATAACTGCCTGAATACCTATGGGTGAATGTTGGGTTACTTGAATTGGAACAATTCATTGAAATCCGCGATTTAGCCTACTTACGAGTAGCAAACTTCAAACCGTTTTTAAACAAACGGAAATGCAATGTTTTGTTCCAACTTAGGTGATCTACTCTATACTTGTTCGCTGTGCGCATCACATAGTAATTCTTGGTTTAATAACCGGAATAAGAATACGTGTGTTTTCAAAAACAAGATATCATGCTTAGTACAGGCCGATCTTTGATTAGGCGAGCGGGGGTGCTCATTGCATGGCCTTCCCCTCTCGTACCCAAGTTCCCGAGCCGAGGCAACTTTGGTGATGATGGACACGTGGCCTTAGGCACGAGTCAGGGTTTCCTAAATTTTCCAAAAATAAATAATTTAGGTGGCGACTCTGTATCTGGCAAAGCAGCCCATGTTTGGCACTTCTTTACAAAAATCAGTTTTCCAAAATGATTTGCCAGATTTGGACTCTTTGGTGATTTATCGGTCTTGCATTGCACTTTGCGAGATTAGATTCAGAACCGTGACATTGAGTCCAAACTGTAGCAATAAGCTAGGAACGAAGCGAGATTCGCGCCCCCCTCGCGAGTGCGGATGTCGGAGAGTTGCCGGGAGCGCGTCTACAGTTTCTGACAACTCTGCTGGGGAATTAGAGAGCTTGACTCGAACTCATGATATCTTGTTTTGACTACACTTATGTGTCTCTTTGCATTGCATTTGCATTGGTGCGCCTAGGACACCGCGTTTGCCGTATACTATTCCTGAACGGTTTGCCGGAGGCTTGCTTTAAGAAGCGTACCATAAGGCTGACCAGTTGCGGGCTCTACCACGACGGGAACACAAATCCCAATTTTTATCGGGGCACCCTTTTTGACCATTCGACCTAGTGCATATCGGAATCCATAATGACTATTCCAAACTAGGACAGGTTGCTTACCCGATTATAGGTTGTTTGAAACCGCTGTGTGCGTAATGAAACCCTGGCTCCTGACAAGATAGTACAGGGAAACCCTACCCCAACATAGGGGTGTTTTTTACTCGCATTTACTTGCTATATGCTTTTAGAGTGTGCCTCTACAGGGAATGCACGTATCAGTGTGCAAGTCTGGGTATCAGGCCTGCGGGCATCGGTATTTTGAGAATCGGTTATATCTGCGGGTATCAGATTCAGATTTGAGGGAGTGATTTGGGAACAGTGATCAATGGTCGAGAACAATTCACTCAGCTTATGGTTTCCAACTGTGTGTTGTCTTTATTTAAGCTGTTATGTTGTCCGTTTTTCTGTACATTATTTCCTTATTATGCTTTGTTTATCTTTTTGCAAGGTAGTTTAGCACCATTGCATCAGACTAGGTAGATATTTCCCAAGTACTCTGGGTTAGAGGTCGTAGACTTAATCGATCCAGGGATCTGGTAGACGGACAAGCAGTGTTCCTTTCTTTACCCCCGGTTACCAGACAGAGATCAGTAAGGCGCAGTGTATCGGTACAGCGATCATCAAATCAATGGTCTACCCACTAGTGAATAGTCAAGTTGAGGTCTTAATTTCTATTGCAGGGACAGATATACCAGTTATTCAGTTAGATCAGCACAATATGGCAGCTTGGAAGAGATGATGCGTCAACTCCAAGAAAGTATGAAAACCATGCAGCAGGATGCTGCCCGTCAAACAGAATTTGCTACACGCCTGGCCGAGGTTATGGCCCAACAGGCAGAGGTAATTACCAGACTACAGCAGCAGACTGGAGCATCTGCTTCACACCAAGCTCCTCCTCCACCAAGAGTTCCCATACTCGGGGAGACAACTAATGTCCAGGATGATACGAACATTCCAATTGGGCCAGCTCTGCCCACGATCCTACCCCAGTTATCCAAAACACAGACCAACCTACCGGATTCTCCCTTTGAGTTCGAGGTGGACCCCACAACGTTAAAAGTCAGCAGCTAGAAAAGCTGTTCAAGAACTCTCAGGGCGTGAAGTCCATTCCGGATATTGAGGATGGGTACACCAACTCGGCCATGACTCTACCAGACCGATTTAAAATGCCGCACATAGACCGTTTTGACGGGTCTGGAGATTCTATGGTGCATTTGCGTTTGTTTTCGGACATACTAAGGCCGATGGGCCTTTCCAGATTGCAGAAGCTTTCTCTGTTTGGCCGGACCCTGTCGGGTGTAGCGGCTATTTGGTATGCAAAACTAGAAGCCTCTGTTAAGAGGAATTGGAAGGAGATGGCTGAGGCCTTCATAGCTCAATACTCCTATAACACTCAGATCGAGGTCACAACTCCTGATCTTGAGACGACCAGGCAAGAACCAAAGAAGAGCTTCTCCGACTTCATAACCCGTTGGAGGGCTAAAGCCTCGATGATGACCATCAGGCCAGTCGACATGGACCAAATACGGATGGTTGTGCGCAACCTGCAGCCCAAGCTCATGCAGAAGATAATCGTTCTCCTCCTCCCCACCTTTGCAGATCTACATGAGATAGGGGTGCAAATCGAGGACGCAATGAAACAAGGCCTCATTGATCATGAGAGAGAGCAGCCCGAGAGGGCATTCAACCGCAGTACAAATGCAGGCACAAGCAGTGCTGCAACTGCCCGATCCTCAGATGTGGATATGGTTACCACCACCACCACTCCAAGAACCCTTGCAGCTACACCATTCACCGGTGCGTCCGGAAGTAGCTCACAAACAACCAAGTATCCACCCCAAAGCCAAAGAACCTTCACCCCACTATACATGCCCCCGTCCAAAGCTCTGGGGGTTTTGATCAAAAAAGGGCACTTGAAGCCCCTAGAGCCACGGCCACTACCAGATAGACTCCCTGCTTCCCATAACCCAGGCAAGTACTGCGCCTTTCACCAACAGCATGGTCATGACACCGACTAGTGCTTTCGATTACGTCATAAGATTCAAGATCTTATTGATACCAGGGTGATCGTACCTCCGGAGAAACCGAATGTCACAACCAACCCTCTCCCACCTCACAACCAAGCTCCACCTCCCAAACGCATCAATTTAATCCAAACTGGGGTTGTGTCGTACGACCCTAGCATATACATCACCCCTTCCCACCTACCCAAGCCGGAGGTGTTCATTCCTGACAGCACTGACTTGTGCATGTTGGACATCTCCCAAACCCAACCAGAAGTGGTGGTGGTGGCTATTGAAGATAGAATTGGATTAACTGTGGAAATAGATGAGAATGATCATTCAGAGCCCAAGGGGTCTGCGAGTTTCATGTATGACCCGAGCGGTTACATTACATCAGCAGGCTAGGTTAGGCCAAATGTGGAATTGCCAGTGGAGGCAGAGATTTGTGTAGTACTGGAGAATGGACCTAATCAGGGGCTAGATGACTTAGCGGATCTCGAAGAAGACATTGCAAATTTGCAGTTCTTTAAAGAGCAAGACTCAGCGGACGTGGCAGTCAATTGGTTTGATGAGTCAGCAGAGTCTATTGGGTGGCTTGACAACCAACTAGATATTGTTGAACAACCTCAGCTAGAACAGGGTCCATCAGGGACGAGGACATCAACAGTGGCCGGAAGGGCCGGAAATCAGTTAGCATCGCCGGAGAGCACCGGTGTAAACAATTTTGCTCAGAACACGGACAGTTTGGATATGGAAGAGACTGAATAGCAAGTCGTACTGAAACAGTTTGAATGGGAAAGGATCGAAGATTCTGAGAGGGCCACAAAAGCCAAAACCCCTGAGGGGACGGAAAATGCTGTGTACATAAGAACAGAAAATGTTGCGGGCATAGGAACGGAAGGTGCTGTATGCACAGGGATAGCTGTAACAGAGCTGACAGGTGTCTGTCGGCAGCCGATGGCATGTGGTGGGAAGATGACGACCTATGTCTTGCCCACACCGATGAAGACTGGGGCCAAAGCCAGCCGGATGATACCTGGTACATTGGCGAGGTTGACCACATGACTAGGAGTGGGCAGTATTTCAAGCCCCCACATTTAGATCAACCAGAAGCGTCCAGGAAGGACAAGAAGGCACAGAAACAGAAAGAAAAGTTACTCGAAGAGGAGGCTGTGCTAAAATAGCTGAAAAAGATACAAGCATACATCTCCATCTAGGGACTGCTTATGGCTTCCAGAGTACACAGACAAGCTGTCCTTTCGATAATGGACAAGGCCAAACTTTCAATAGACACCACACCTGAACAGCTAGTAGGGCTGGTCTTTCCGAGAGGAGCTTCCCCGACATTGACCTTTTTTGACAAGGAACTACCGCCTGAGGGCGCAAATCATAACAAACCACTCTACATCTCTGTGGAGTGTAGAAACAAGTGGGTATCTGTGGTTCTTGTCGACACAGGATCTACCATTAACGTGTGCCCGTCAAGGACAGCATATGCAATCGGTTTGAAGCACGCAGACTTTGTGCCAACTACCCAGGTGATAAGGGCCTACGACAATACAAGTAGAGAAGTGATGAGGACTATGCAGATTTAGACCCAGGTTGGTCGAGGACAACACGATGTTGACTTTCATGTCTTGGACGTTTCTGCAACCTTTAATCTACTCCTAGGGTGACTATGGCTACACCAGGTGAAGGCAGTTTCTTCCACCCTGCATCAAATGTTGAAATACCCCTACGGGAAGGGGGTGGCTATAGTTTTTGGGAATTCATCAATCCATCCACCTCCAGAGGTGCCTACACCAGTTTTGGAAATCGAACATAGGGCAGAGGATGTGTTCCTGTCGGGATTTACCCTAGCCGAGGCTCGGGTCGTACAAAACATTTTGGCTGTTGATGAAGGGTTATATGTCAGCGCACAATCAGTGTACCTCATGAACAAGCTCCAGCACATCCCTGGGATGGGACTAGGAAGAAGTGGCCGGAAGGGCATTACTGTATCGGCCGAAGTGCCGCACAACCCGCATACCTTTGGCTTAGGCTATCTGCCTACCAAGGAGGACTAGGTAAGGAAGGGCAAAGTGATGGCTGGAAGAGCCAGAGCCAAGTAGACCGGGAAGCATTATGAGTTAATACATCGGCCCATCCAGGGTACCCTAAACGGACGCTTCGTCCGAGAGGGAGAAGACTTCCCGTTCTACGGTTTCCCAGAGCCATGGTTGAACGCAGAAAAGAAGCGCCTGCCAAGATTTGAGATCTTCTTCGACTTGCAGTTGTCCGGGGATGATATTGCCAAGGAGCAGACAGACCCATCAGCTGAGATTAAGCAGTGTAAGGAAGTGGATTCCGAGAGCACCGAGATTGAAATGGGGGTAGCTGTGATACCCCTGTTCCGTAATATGCTAAATTGGTCCCTAATTTGAATATGATTATGTGTTCAACATGATTTTATGTGCCATTGTGTGAATATATGTGATTTTGCAATTCTATCTGTTCACTGTAGGAATATCTATTTGAGTAAACTACTTTGGGAATTAAATTGAGGGCCCTATCAGCCACAGAACCCGAAATTGATTACATCATTGTGATTGGCATAATTTTTAGAACCTACGGTGAAATTTAATTGAAAATTGATTCGGGTTAGATTAAACCGATTAAATTGATGAATTAGAGCCCAACTACTTTATTATTATAATCTTGGCCTTAGTGGGTTTTGTTGGCAAGCTTTAAACACTCAATCTCTCTCTCCCTAGCCTCATCTTGACGGATAATAAACTCAAAGAAGAGAAGAGAGGGCCGGTTGGAAGAAGAGAGAATAGAAGATTAAGGGTTGGCTTAAAGCTTGGAAATTTTGGAGGTTAAGCTCAAGAATTGCCATAGATTGTGAGGATTAAACTCCTTGGTGAGTAATTCATGCATTTTTTTACTCATCATCTTGTGAATTCAAGTTTAATAGATGGCCAAGAGCATGAATTAGGTTGAATGTGAAGGGATTGGGTTGTATATGTTGAATTTCAAGCTAATAGAAGCATGCATGTAAAGAATTGTTATAGATTTCCATGTTTGAGCTTACTTTGTGTAATCTATATTGAAGTTTGAATGAAATCCATGGGTATGACCACTTTTTCACCAAATAAGTTGTGAATAATGTGTATTTCTTACATGCAAGAGTAGATCATGAAAGAGCAAGCTTTGCATGTTGAAACTTGATATGTTGGTGATGAATTTGGATTAATTTGAGGCATGAATGTAAATGACATAAGAAATTGAGCTTCCTAATGTTGTAATTTTGTATTGGTAGCATGTAGCATGAGTAAATATGAATTTTGAGCCATAACGCGCATAAATTGTGGGTTGAAAGTCGAGGCGAAGCTCAAGAACTCAATCTGGAATTTCCAGAATTTTGACTTCCGCTCGAGCGAGGGAAGGGCCGCTCGAGCGGATAAATCGTGCTCCCAGCACTTTTTGCAGAGTTGGATGTCCGCTCGAGCGGGATATCTCACGCTCGAGCGGGGAGTTTTGCAGACAGGCCTTCTGCTCGAGCGCTCTATTCCATGCCCGAGCGTATTTTTCAGGCAACCAGTACTTTTGCAAGCTTTAACGGTCCGCTCGAGCGGGGACCCTGTTCTCTAAAATATAATATACTCGTTCTGTGTTTTGTTTTCCGTTCTCTTCCAGTTGTAAGCACTCTTAGGCATGTGTTAAGCACTGTAAATGAGTTAATGAGATAAGAATAAAGCCTAACATAGCCAGACAAGCTAAGCCAGTAACAGAATGGAAAGGCAACAAAAGACAAGGCTTCTTTTCAAAGAAGAAATTTCTGAAAAAGCAAAACACGGGCTCCTCAAATACTTCGAGTTCTTCCCGAGACACAGCTCCCCTGTGTAATATTTGTAGCAAAAGGCACCGTGGAGTCTGTTACCGTGCATCAGGAGCCTGTTTCAAATGTGGGAAGCAAGGGCACATAGCCCGAGAATGTAATCAGAACAGTGGGAAACTAGCAGCTAGTTCCACTGCATCGATCCCGAAGACGGGGAACACCTTGAAATCTGCTACTACTGGGGATACAGTGAGACAGGGGAGAGTTTTTGCACTTGTTCTGGGCGATACACGGAACGCCAATGCCGTTGTCTCAGGTACTATTTCAATATGTAATCAGGATGCCTTTGTATTAATTGATTATGGATCAACGCACTCATTTGTGACACATACATTTGCATCTAGACTGAATAGACCCCTAGAGTTATTGCCATATTTGTTATGTGTGTCTGCTCCATCGGGGGAATCTGTGTTATGTGATCATATATATCGGTTTTGTGACATGCATATCGAGGATGCTACCCTATATGTAGATTTTTTGCCCTTGAACTTTAGACATTTCGATGTAATTTTGGGCATGGATTGGTTGACCAAGTATTATGCCACCATAGACTGTGTGACAAAAGGGGTTGTATTTAACCTACCAAAACAGAAAGAGATTGTGTTTGTGGGTAATGGGGTAGTGCCTCCACCTTATTCGATCATGAGATTGTACAGCACCGGATTCCTCTTGACCCAAAGGCCTGACCTGTTAAGGAGAGACTCAGAAGAATCCGCCCGGACTGGGCTATCAAGATCAAAGAATAGGTCACCAAGCAAATTGATGCAGGGTTCCTACTGGTATCTGAATACCCAACTCGGTTGGCCAACTTAGTTCCGGTGCCAAAAAAGGACGGCAGAATTCGGGTATGTGTGGATTTCAGGGATTTGAACAAAACTAGTCCGAAGGACGAATTTCCTCTGCCGCATATCGATGAGTTAGTGGATTTTATTGTTGGTCATGCGTTGCTCTCATTCATGGATGGGTTTTCAGGCTACAACCAGATTGTAATGGCACCCGAAGACCGAGAGAAGACTGTTTTTACCACCCCGTGGAGGACCTATTGTTATAGAGTGATGCCGTTTGGGCTGAAGAATACTGGAGTTACATATCAACGGGCCGCGACCACGATATTGCACGACATGATCCACAAAGAGATTGAGGTGTACGTGGATGACATGATTGTCAAGTCCAAAGAAAGAAAGGGCCACTACACTGCCTTGCAAAAGTTCTTTCAAAGTATCAGAGAATTTCGGTTGCGACTGAATCCTCAAAAATGTACATTTGGTGTTACAGTGGGGAAAATGTTAGGGTTCTTGATCACACAGAGAGGTATCGAAGTTGACCCTTCCAAAATCAAGGCCATCTTAGAAATGCCACCACCAAGGACTAAAAAGGAGGTGCGAGGCTTTCTAGGTAAAGTGCAATTCATAAGACGGTTTATTTCAAAATTAACCTTGACTTGTGAACCACTCTTTGGTCTCCTAAAGAAAGGAAAGAAATTCCAATAGGACGGCCAATGCCAAGCTACTTTTGAACAGATAAAACAATATTTACAGAACCCACCTGTGTTCTCATCACCAGAGCTGGGGAAACCGTTGACCTTGTATGTTTCAGTGACTGAAACTACAATGGGTTGCATGCTTGCACAAGAGTCTGAGGACAAGGTGGAGAGAGCTATCTACTACCTGAGCAAGAAAATGCTGGAGTACGAGACCCGCTACACTCCGCTAGAGAAGGCTTGTCTAGCCTTGGTATGGGCTACCAAGAAGCTGCGGCACTACCTGTTAGCTCACTCTCTAATACTGGTTTCGAGATTAGATCCCATCAAATATCTGTTCGAGAAACCAGCACTTACGGGTAGGCTAGCCCGTTGGTTGCTTCTACTTTCCGAATTCGATCTGAAGTATGTAACGCCAAGTTAGTAAAAGGGAGAGCGGTAGCAGAGTTCCTAGCCGATCACCCAGTTGAAGGGGATGAAGCAATTGAGTACCTATTCCCAGATGAGGCCATTCTGCATATCGAAGATGAAACTTGAACAATGTATTTTGACGGAGCGTCAAACCAATATGGGTATGGGATAGAGGTGTTATTGATAGCACCCGACAATTCTCGTATACCTTTAGCATTCAAACTCCAGTTCAAAGTCTTGAACAACGAATCAGAGTATGAGGCATGCATTGCTGGTTTAGAAGCCGCCCTAGAACTAGGGGCAAAACGGTTGGACGTCACTGGGAACTCGAACCTTGTTGTATCTCAAGCTAAAGGAGATTGGAAAGTCAAAGAATAAAAGATAAAAATCTATCACCAGGCCTTGGACGTGTTGATTCCTCGATTTGAGAAACTGAATTTCGCTCATCTGTTAAGAGAGAACAACAGGTTCGTAGATTCACTAGCAACTCTATCTTCCATGATAAACATCCATTTCGGTGTCCGGATGCGTTCGATCATCATCGAACAGAAGTTTGTGCCGGCCTATGAGCTGATTGCTGCCATAGATGAGGTTCAAAATGAGAACCTCTGGTATTATGATGTTTGGAACTTCTCAGAGAAGGAAGTGTATCCACCAGGGGCAAATGCCAAAGATAAGAGGGCAATTCGAAGAATGGCTGCTCAGTTCATCTTTTGCGGGGGTAAACTGTACAAGAGAGGTCATCTTGGGATGCATAAGCTGTGTGTTGATGCTGAAGAATCAAAGCGCCAGATGGAGGCCATCCATGGAGGAGAGTGCAGAGCACACATGAATGGGGTAATGCTAGCCCGGAAGATCCTTAGACAGGGTTATTACTGGTCCACGATGGAGGAGGATTGTATTGGCTTTGTCCGGCGATGCCACAAATGCCAGATCCATGCAAATTGCATGAACATTCCGCCGTCTAAGCTGTACAACATGACTTCGCCATAGCCGTTTTCAGTCTGGGGAATTGATGTGATCGGGGCTGTCACTCCGAAGGGGTCCAATGGGCATGAGTTCATTCTGGTCACGATAGACTATTTCACAAAGTGGGTTGAGGCCCAATCTTATGCGGTGTTGAAGGCATCGCACGTTGCAAAGTTCATCAGGAACAATATCAGCTGTCGCTACGGGGTCCCGAACGATATCATTTCAGATAATGGTTCCCACTTCAAGAAGGAAGTGATCGACTTGTTGGACAAGTACAACGTGGCTTTTCATAAGTCATCCACATATCGGCCGCAGACCAACGGAGCAGTTGAGGCCGCCAACAAAAACATCAAACACATACTGCAGAAGATGGCGGAAACCTACCGGGACTGGCCAGATAAGTTGCCTTTCGCTCTGCGGGGCTACCGGACTTCATTTCGAACTTCTACTGGAGCAACTCCGTATTCCTTGGTCTATGGGATGGAGGCTGTTCTGCCTATCGAAGTTGAGGTTCAATCATTGAGAATATTGGCTAAGTGTCTGATAGCCGAGGTAGATTGACAGCAAAGCAAGTTCGAAGAACTCATGCTCTTTGACGAGAGAAGGCTGAAAGCACTGTACCATGTTCAGGGTTATCAACGAAAAATATCAATGAAGAATTTCTAGGGTGTAGACACCCCATTTTTGACCGTCCTCAAGACTTGGACGTCACCGTTTGAACGCTCGGTGATTATCCATGTTTGTGTTCGTTTGGAGTTCCCGGAGGTCTCGGCTCGCGCGCCATGCCTCAGGATCCCCGAATTCGACCGTTTAGTGTCTGGTTTTGCACCAAACACTTGAATCTTGCCTTTGAGAGGCAGGGTGGGGCTTGTAGACCATCCCCACCCATCACCGGCAGTGGCTAGATGCCACCGGCTGGTTTTTGCTGCCACCGGCAATATAGTTTGCCGGCCGGCACTCTTTGTTGCCGGTCAGCACTATTTAGTGCCGGCCGGCACTCTTTTTGGCCAAGATGGCATTTTTGGCCGGCTGATTGCTGTTCATCTGCTTTTGCAGATATTTTTAGACAGGTGTATTGCTTTTGCTCCCCTCCATATATGGAGGGATCTCCCTCTTGCAAAGCTTGTCTTGTAAGCTTTACAAGAGGCATATAGAGAGAGGCTCTCTCCAAGGCAAGAGAGAGGCTTTGAGACATTTTAGAGAGAGGAAAATACAGAGGAGAGCTCTGGTTTTTCTAGGGTTAGGGTTAGATATACACTCTCTATCTCTCTTTCCCTCTTATTTGCACACTAGGTGTTTTGTGTCTCACTATTGCACACAAACACCTAGTGTTTCACCTTCCTCTTGGAGCTGAGGTTCTAAAGGTTTTGTTTTGAGATTTTGGTGTTGGATTCAAGCTCAAGGAGGTCATTGGAGCACCATTGTTGAAGAGGACTACAAGGGTAAGAAATTAGTCCCTTTTTCCCCCATTTTTGCATTGATTTTATACCTATCTTAGAGCTGTTTTTGTGCTTGTTGTATAACATAAAAAAGTTCTGTTTTTAGGCCCTCTTTATTGTTTATTAAGAGTGTTTTGTTGTTTGAGGGTTGTTGACCACCCTTAGGCCTCAAAAGGCCTCATTTTGAGCCATTTTGTGCTAGCTCCGGGATTTTGGTGTTGAGGTCTCTTCACCACTAAAATATTGAGGGATTTCAGTGGTGAAGATGATGCTTTGAAGTCCCAAGAAGGAGAGGGCCACCCCCTCTCCTTGTTGTCCTTGAAAAGGGCATATTTTGGCCTCCTAAGGAAGCCTATGCTTGAGTGTGTGTTGAGCATGTTTGGTTTGTTTTTCATGCTTATATGTCCATAATATAACATGATTTCAAGTTGGTTTTGGAACTCCATGCATGTTTAGCATAGTTGCCATGTAATGCCTTGTTTATGCCTTAATGTGCCTTAGGTTGTTAGCCTTTGTTGGAGCATGTTTTAGGCTTACATTTGTGAAGATTTTGTGCTTATTTTGCCATGTTTTAGCTCTGTCCATAATCGTTTGGGTTGATCTTTGCATGCATTATATAGCTCCTTTGTATTTGGGCTTGTTGGCCTTGAGTATGTGCATGTGTAGCATGCCATCTTCGCATTGTTTTGGTGATTTGGAATCATTCTACATGTCATTTCAGTCCCATTTCCATGCTTGTTTGATTGCCTTGCATGTCTCTTTAATGCTTTGAAAACATGTGTCGCAATGCTCCATGTTTTGGCCATGGTGTATGCCTTTGTATTTGAGCCACTTAGATGCCATCTAAGGAGTCCTTTGGCCTTGTTTTAACATGCTAAAAATCCTTTTTTAGTTGTTTAATGCATGCCATGTTTGGTCATGTTAAGTGTAGTTCAATGCCTTATTGATTTGCTTTGAACACTTGGACTATTTGTTGCATGTTTTGGCTTGATTTTGTTGCTTGGTTTGGCACCATATTAGCATGATTTCAAGGCTTATAATGCATGCTAATTGTCCATGATTCTCTCTTTCAAGTGTGCTTGAATGTTGTTTGATTTATGCTTAAGTGTTGGTCCTTATGTACATCTGTGCGTGCATGCCATTTAGCCCTCACTTTTTAGCACATTGGCTACTGTTTTAGGCCTTTTTAGAGCTGCCTAATCCATGTATAAGTCCATCTTTCCATTTATTTGCATTGCCATATGTATGCTTGTATGCTTGCATAAGTGCTTTGCCATGCCACGTTGCATCCTTAGCTTGTATGCCTAGGTTGCATTGCATCTTGCATGCATTCCTTGTCCCTTGACTTGGGTGATAGGGATTGGGAGTTTTGTTTGATTGGTTTGCATACATTTGAAATCAAAGTTGCATACTTGGTTCTTTGGGCCATCATGCATGGAAATGCGTGATTGGTGGTCCGAGAACCAAGGCACATGTCCCTTTGAGTCATCACAATGATAAGAGACATGGTTGGTGCATACATGCCTTGAATTGTGTTGCCATGCTTTGTTTTGCCCTCTGTTGCTGTGAGTTGCAGGTTCTGCAGGAATACTCTGCCGACCGGCAGTGTAATGTGCCGACCGGCACCATTTTCTCTGCCGACAGATTCAATTTTGTGCCGATGGCCATACCACACTGCCGGTGGCAATTTCAATCAGCCGGTGGTGATCCTCTCTGTCCAAGGGATCAGTCCTGAGGCTTTGACAGCCTCCAGAGGAGGAAAGGAAGGAAAACAGAGGCAGCCCATGCATGGCGGCGCGCTTCCCAAGGCGTTTTCCTGCTTTATTTAATTTGTTAATTAAATTAGTTAATTTGTAATATTAATTAGCTTGCGTAGTTAATTAATTTGTAATATTTATTCGGTCCCTCCGAGTGAGGGTAAATCTGTAATAAGTGTGTGTGGGTGGTGTGTATGCCTTCCAACCCCACTTCTTTCTTCCCTTTTATTTACCTGCTTACGGTGGTAGATTAGGGCACGTTTAATTTAGCATACCTCATGATATGCATGTGTGCATCCATGCATTTGTATTACATGCATTAGGCTCGCTACATCATGCTAACCGCATATGTATTTCAAATTCCAAACTGAATATGTGATAATTGTGCATTTTCACATGACATATCTAGGTTAGCCGAGCCTATCTTAGCGACATTTTGTATGCGATGCATTAGGCACTTAACATGGACTTGGATCATGCATGTTTGCTAACAAGTGCTTTGTTTTGGCACGGAGTACTATGTAAGTATTTCCGCTTTAGCATATCACATGAGTGTGAATATTGCCATGACAGCATGCTTAACATGTGGCTAGATGTTTATGTGTTAAACTGTTTTGAATGCCTGTGGGTGAAGGTTGGATTGTTTGAGTTGGAAAAACTCGTTGAAATCCGTGTTTTAGCCTACTTGCGAGTAGCAAATTCCAAAGCATTTTCAAAACGAACGGATATGCAATGTTTCTTTCCAAATTAGGCAATCTAGTCTATACTTGTTTGCTGCGCGTATAACATAGTAATTCTAGGCTAATAATTGGTTTAAGAACACATAAACGTTTTCAAAACAGAATATCACGATTAGTAGAGGCCGGTCTTCGGACCGGGCGAAAGGGGGTGCTCATAGCTGACCTTCCCCGATCGTACCTAAGCTCCCGAGCCGAGACAACTCCGGTGATGACGGACATGTGGCCTTCGGCACCGAGTCAGGGTTTCCTAAATTTCCCCATTTTTAAAAAAATATTTAGGTGGTGACTCTGTATCTGGCAAAGCAGTCCATGTTTGGCACTACTTTTTCAAAAATCTGTTTCTCAAAACGATTTGCCAGATTTGGACTCTTTGGTTCAGATTAAGAACCGCGACAACAAAAATCGCGAGTCCGAACTGTAGCACGAGGCCCACGCGGGCGCTGTTACAGTTTCTGGCGACTCTGCTGGGGAGTTTAGAGAGCTTGACTCGAACTCGTGATATCCTGTTTTTGATCTCATTTATGTGTTTCTTTGCATTGCATGTGCATTGGTGCGCCTAGGAACACAGTGTTTGCCATCTGCCATTCCTGAACGGTTTACCGGAGGCTTGTCTTGTCAAGGCATGTCCGTAAGGCTGACCGGCTATGGGCTCTGACAGCATGGGAACACAAACCCCGGTTTACCGGGGCACCCCTTTTGACCATTCGACCTAGTGCATATTCGGATCCGTAGTGACCATTCCAAGTTAGGACAGGTTGCTTACCCGATGCTAAGTTGTTTGAAAACCGCTGTGTGCATAGTGAAACCCTAGTTCCTGACAAAATAGGACAGGGAAACCCTACCCTAACATAGGGGTGTTTTGGCTCTCTTTACTTGCTATGTGCTTTTAGAGTGTATCTCTACAGGAATGCATATACCAGTTTGCGAGTTTGAGTATCGGGCCCGAAGGCGCCAGAATCAGTGTTGTTGAGAATCAGTTATCAGGAATCAGTTATCCGCGGGTATCAGATTCAGTATTTTGGGAACAGAAATCTGGGAACAGTGATCAGCAGTAGGGTACAGTTGTTTGGCTACACCCGTGTTTGATCAGTTTGGGCTGAAATGCTGTCTGTTTTTCTTTCAGTTCAGAGAGTTGCAGAGTTGATACAGAACAGCCAGTGTCTCCCCTTTGCTGAGGCAAGATTTATGGCGACACAAAGTTCAGAAGAAATTGTGGTTATGACGGCTGCATTGGAGCAGGGGACCGCTCCGCAGAGTGAGGCCAACATCAGTATGTCATACCCGCCCAGGTCGCCCGTTGTGCACCCGGTCTGGGCTCCCTAGTTATACCAGGCTCGTGAGCCCACCACCTTAGAATTGATGGGAATGATAGGCGATCTCCAAAGGTCTGTAGCAGACCTCGCCTATGGAATGTCGGCTTCACCGCCAGCGGCGCCGTATGCCGGGAATTTCGTACCACAGGAGCCCCCGCTACTGGGGCGGATTGTGATAGAGCTCAGTCAGCCAGAGATGGCTTCCGGCTATAGCCACGACATCCCAGCACCAACCCCGACCCTTGATCAGGCTGAGGCCAAAGGAAAAGACAAGGCAAAGATAGATGTCGACCCCATTGAACAACTGTTGTGGGCAGTTGAGGCTCTGAAAGTCAGAGGGATGAACAAGCAACAAACGTCTGCAATAGTGACCAAAGCTGTGGATGACGCTTTCCCCACTCCGATCAAAGGCAGTTCAAGCCAGGCAGAAAACCGGGATGGGCCCCGTCATGCCCAGACAGTTCCTGTAGTTCCCAACCCTGCACCGGGAAAGGTTCAAAAGGCCAAGGCAGCGCCAGCTGATCCTTTCACCAGCGCATCTGGCAAGAATCCTCAAACCGCAAAGTATCTGCCCCGAGGGCGCAGGGTCTTTCACGACCTCCACATGCCTTTGTCTAGGGCATTGCTAATATTGGCGAAGAATGGGCATCTTAAGCCTTTGGAGCCCCGGCCACTCCCGAAGAATCTCCCCGCCACTCATGATGCTACCTTGTACTGCGCGTACCACCAACAGTCCGGTCACAGTACCGATGGATGTTCCCGCCTTCGTCATGAAGTGCAGGATCTGATTGATAACAAGGTTATCCTACCACCCACCTCGGGCAAGCCCGTCACCACTCAGTTGTTGGATTTCGAGGGCTCAGATACTGCGAGTATGTAAAGCGAAACGCCTGCGGGCAACATTTGATATATTTTTGGGTGAAGCGTCTGGCACGCATTTTTGAGCATCGGTGAAACCGAGTTTTGTAAATCCTGGCTTGGATGTCGAGTCAGTCTTTTGTTTTTGAGTCTGTCTCTTTGTCTTGAGTCAGTCTTTTTTTTTGCTTAAGGGTCTGTCTTGTTGTATCGAGTCAGTCCCCGTTGTATATAATACCTGGTGATTCTGGGGTTGTTGTCCCGAACACCGTTTTGTTTCGTAATTATCTTATTTTTGTCATGAGTCTGTTTCTGCCGAGGGGCCAGTTGCACCAACAGAACCGTTTGAAACAGCTGTTGCTATCTCAACTTCATGCTCGCTTTCAGCATAAGTGCCAGAGAATTTGATTGGGCTGACAGTACATCTCGCCTGCTCTCCTGCGCGCCAAACCCATTGCATTAACCTAAGTTTTCCAAAAACAAACTTTTTAAACACTGCGGTGATGAAAACAAAGAGGAAGGAATTCCTCGGGTTTTGTAAAATTTTGATCGTTTTGAGAGAAAGAGAGGCGTGCTAAGCCTTTTTATGAATAAAGCCATGCTTGTCGGTGTGAGTACTGAGAAGAATCCTGGCCTGATCCAGATTGGTTCCACACTATCTTCGGCGCGAGCGATTTGTCGCTTTCTTAAAAACTTTCAAAAGCAAATGTTTTACGCGGCCCTGCGAAGACCTGTGTGGAATCGCTCTTGAGACTGCGCAGCCTAGGATCGCTCTCAGCCTCAAGATTCGACCTGTTGTCTTGGACCTCGAACTCATCCGGAACATTCAACAGTCAACCGTTAGAGGAGGCCCATGTGGCCAGTTTTGAAGCAGCCCTCGAGCTAGAGGCACCAAAGCCGAATCAGAAAGAGTAGATCTCGTCGGAAGAAGCTCGTAGAGCAACCGGGATGGATTCTCCGCAAATCAGTGCAACAGCCGTTCTCCTAGACACAGAGAGGCTTCAATTTCAAAAAAAGAAAAAAAAAACATTTGGCATGGACTTGCTACACTTTTACCCTTTGAGAGGCTCGCTGGGCCGAAAACCCGGAAGGGCGACCCAGGCAAAAGTTAGAGCAAGAGAAAAATACAAAAAAAAAGAGAAAAATACAAAAAGAAAGATTGAAAAAGAAAAAGAAAAGAAAAAAAAAAGAAAATTGAAAAAAGAATGAAAAAGAAAAAAAAAAGAAAATGAAAAGAAGCTCGCAAGGTCGAAAACCCGCATCGGGCGCCTTGGCAAAAGTTAGAGCCTAAAAAGGAGAGGTTAAAATACCCAAGTGTACCTTAACCGGAACTACGTAAGGCTTGATTCCCATGTTTGGGATACGTAGGCAACTTCATCATGAAGTCCAGCCCCCAACGCTTTCATAAGCGTCTCAGTCCATGCAATGGTTTCGATTTCATCTCAAAGTCTAGTCGCCAACGCTCCCAAGGCGACTGTGTCCATATATGTGTTGTGACCGTCTTCGTCACCTCTGTGTCCAAGAGTTTGGCCACCACCAATGAAGACTGTCTGCGGATTGCTGCGGCACCATCCCAAACAAGGGGCAACTTTCCGTTGCCACCAGCCGCCGTGAGCCGCCATTCAAACTAGGGGCAACTTTTCGTTGCCTCACACCCCCCCTTCAAACCAGGGGCAATTTTCCATTGCCTCCGATCCGAGGTCGCGCATCTCGAAGAGTAAGTTCTATGCTTGTTGAGCATCAGCTTTTTGAAAAATAGTTTTTGAAAATTTTTACTGAGGTTGATTATTTTCTCGAAAACTATTTCATTTTCCAAAACCGGACCATTGTCTTGGATCCAAAAGGAAAATTTTCAGTGCTTGCTGCCTGACTTGCATGTTTTTCAAATCAAAAATTGAACAAGTACGTTAATCCGACTCTCGTTTTGATCAAAACAGTTTTAGTAGAAAGCAAAAACGAAAGAATGGTTAAAATGATGAACTAGGGGCACAGTTGAGCCAGGCGTTCTGTCTTTCCCCCGTCATCGACGTACTTGCCAGAAAAGCGCTCTACCCGCCAGAAGAAATATCTGTGAGCTAACGGCATCGGGCGTGAACCCGCAACTTCCTGTTCATTCATCAGTCACCCCGGGGAGGGATGAAAAATGAGAGAATGAAGAATAGAGAGGTGTAAGTTGAGAGAAAAGTGAGGAAAAGGGTTTTGAGAGAAAATCCGAGCTTGAGAGTCGAGTGATGTGAGGATCACAAATGAGAAAGGGTGGGAAACAATACCCAGATTGAACTGGCTCCTCGTGGTCCGAGGTCTCCCATCTTCGTTTACGCGTCTGTGTGTCGTGCCTCTTTCATTTGACGGTCTCGTCTTTTGTTTTGGGTCTCTCCCGAGCGTGTCTCGTTGTGTTTAGGTCGTGTACCTCTTTGTTTGAGTCCTCCTCGCTGTGTTCAGTTGTAGGCTCGATATCCCGGTTTGAAAAACCCTCATTCGATTTCGAAAATCATTTATGCTCAGAATGCTGTGCCATTCTCTACATTTGAACGTGTTTCGACTCCAACCAGTTCCATCTTTGAGCTCTGTCTTGTCAGATTGGGCTGTTTGTTTGAGAATTGCCGTGTGCAGAATGAATCGAATGCTGTGTTATGGGCTGAATGCAAATCAATCCCCAACAGAGTAAGGGCCGTGTATCCGGAATCAGGCAGTGGGTTGCTTGGGTTATTTTGCTGTTGGCTGTTTAGTCATCTGATTATTGCAGTGCAAGTGTTCAATTTTCAGACAGCTAATCAATTTCATTTACATTGAGGTGTAACATGATGGAATGCGATGCAATGCATGAGATGTGTAAATGTAAACACTTTTTCAGATAAAAAGTCCGTTTCATTTCATTATCTTTTCAAACGTACAAGTTTTGGAAACAAAATCTGCCTGCGGCAGTACAAGGTAATCTATCTACCAACCAAAAAAGAAAAGTACAAGAAAGAAAGAAGAAGATAGCAAAAATCCGCATCTCTGCCGAGCACTCCAAGGGCTGTCAGTCCGTCCTAGTCCTCTTCCTGGACGAGGGTCCAGGAGCATCATCAGCGTCGTCATCAGAGCCCGAGCTAGAACCGTCTCCAGTCTCCTCCTCCGATGACCCTGCCTCCGCCTCTGAATCCTCGTCGTCGTCATCGTCCGGGACTGGAGCTCGCGAGCTACTCCCGACATGAGTACGCCCTCCCCTGGTACGGGGAAATATCCTGCCCTCCTCATCTCTCCCCCGAGCAGGGACAGAAGGTCTAGCTGGAGCACCTCCTGCCATAGGAATCTGGAAAGGAGGCTGAAAAAGTACACAAAAGTGAAATGCATCAGTATACTGTAGACAGTTTATCAGTGCAGAATGCAACGTCGAGTACAGTGTATGAATGCCGTGAGCAGTTTAGCAATGCAGAATGCAGTGTGTGAGTACAGTGTATGAATGTCGCGAGCAGTTTATCAGTGCAGAATGCAGTGTGTAAGTACAGTATGAGAATGCCGTGAGCAGTTTATCAGTATAGAGTACAGTGCAGAATGCAGTGTATGCAGTGTGTCAGATGCTGTGAGATCAGTGTATCACGTGTTGTGCCGTGCATCAGATTATGTGAATCAGTGTATGAATGGTTTGAGGCCAGTGTCAGAAGGACATACCGGTATGCTGTAGACGGCTAGGAGGTCAAAAGTCCGCTGGAGCATCCCCATCATCGAGGCATTCATCGCCAACGACTGACGGGTGTACTCAGAAGAAGCCTGCAAAAATATTAGATGCATCAATATTCTGTGGAATATCAAACTGAAATGAAATGACTGTACAAAATGCAGTAGAACATACCGGTGGTAAGTCGGGGACGTCAACGAACTCGTGACCAGCCGGTGAAGGGGCGAAGGGGATCTGATAGGTCGACCCACCCTGCCCCTGGAAAGTCAGTACAGCAGGCAGGGCAGGCCAGCCAGCTCCTCGCCCTCCCTGCACTCTGCCCCTACCACGGACCCGGGCCCTCCTCGAAGATCCAGCCCCTGCTCCCGCTCCGGCCCCAGCCGCCGATGCTATAGGCCTGGCCCCCTCTGCTCGATGGCCGCTCAAGGGACGCATCAGGTACGTCCGCACGTACTCCTGGTAGTCGCCGTTGCCTCGGAAGCCGGCCTCCTCCCAGCCGATGGAGTAATCATCCAGCTGCTCAGTGGTGAGCCCCTCGGTCTCCCTCATGTCTGCAGGAGGGTGAGCCGGGACTATCTGCTCACGTAACCCTAGGGTCTGGCGTAGAAAACGCTCCCCCAGGTACCAAGCCCGACAGACCGGGCCCTCTAGCAAGATCCGGAAACGCGAGGTCTCCTCAGCACCAGGGAACCGACCCCGCATCGCCGACGGCAAGGAAGCCCATGGCCGCCATGTGATCTGAAAGTGACAGACAGTTTGTTATCTACTGTTATTAAAATATGCAGTGGGAAAGCGAAGCTAAATGAACTGAAAGTAAAGCATACCTCGGCCGGGGTGATGGTGCCAAAATATCGGCGAAAGAAGCCGAACGTCTCCCGTGGTCGCCGGGTGCATCTCCCGTCAAAGCGACTCGAAAACGGGACAGCCGGAGGAGGCTCCGCGACTGGTACGGGGGCAAGCCTAGGAAAGTAGGCGTAAACCCACAACTGCAAAACAGATGTCAGTATGACTATCAGAAAAAGCAGGATACACAGAATAAAGCAGAAATGGCAGAGCCGTGTGTTGTGTATTGTGTGCAGTGTGAACAGTGTACAGTCAGTGTAAAGCAGAATGCATGTGTGTGCCGTGTGTACAGTATACAGCAAGTATAGAGCAGACCACAGTGTGTGCAGTGTACTGAGTACAGAAAGTACGGGACAGGAATGAAAAAAGTGGAGAAGAAATGTACCTCCCAAGCCCGCCAATAACCTCCAAGCAGCTGGCCGCTGCCACGAGAAGCCGAGCTCATATATCCGTACAGGGTGGCCAGAGCAGCGCCGCCCCAATCGTAGTGCAAGATATCCCGGACGTCCACCAGTGCGCTGAGAAGGCAGAGAGGCACGGTGTTCGCCCGGTCGGCAAAGATGGTAGTCCCGAACAGGAACATGAGGAAGCCGCGAGCATACCTCTCCTCGTCCTCTGGGGTCATCTGCACCTCCTCCAAAACGGGCTGAACCCTAAACTGTGCCTCGAACCAGGAGTACCGCACGAAGCCTGGACAAGCTAGTGGTGGGGCCTCCCCCAGTAAATGGACCTGAGCGGCGGTCCACTCATCCATGTCGGTGTCGAAGGGGATCGGATCACCCCCTACCCCGATGCCTGTGAGCATCGAGAAGTCATAAGGGGTCATCGTCATGTCCCCTGCAGCAGAAAAGTGGAACGAATCGGTGGTGTTCCACCACCTCTCTGCCAAAGCAGCAAGAAGAGGTCTGCATGTGGACAACCTGGAGAGCCCTCGGCAGAAGGTGCCGAAGCCCGCCCGATCCACGATGCGCTGGACCGCATCAGGGAGCTCATCATACCACTCCCGTGCACCAGTATTCCCATACCCGCGAATGGTATGGGAACCCTCCTGCAAACAAAAAATGACCATTGCAAGACAACATTCAAAATGCAGTTTCGAAAAGACAGATATGGCATGTATGCAAGTTTGTCAGTTTCAGGCAAATACCGGGTGCCGGTGTGCTTACAGTGGAATACGTGTGCTGTGTCAACGTGTTTGGGTGTTTCATAACAGATATAGCATTGTGTGCAAATTTAACAGATTCAGACGAATACTGGGTGCCGGTGTGTATACAGTGAAATACAGTGTGCGCCGTGTGTTTGGGTGATTCAGGGCTAGTGCAGTGTGTGTGCATGTGTCAGTCTCAAGCAGATATCAGTTGTATGTATGTTTACAGTCAACTACGATCTACGGCATATCAGATTTCAGCAGTTAAAGAATACAACTAACTATGGCAGTTTTGTATCCTACATTGCGGAAAGTAAAGCAGAAAGAAGAAAGTTACCTCGGAAGTGCCGAATGAAAGGTGGGAGGTAGGCTCACGCAGCAGTAGCTCAGGCGCCGCGTATCTCTCAAAGCTCCGGAACTGACGCAGGCCGTCTGGGGGCAGAACGTGGATCGCCGGCCGGTAGGTCGCCGGGTCGAACGGGCGCTCGCTCAGTGGTAAGAGCTCGACCCCGGGATCCATCTCGTGGTCCGGGGGAGTCCCGCCACGTGGAATGTCGTCCGCCATGTAGAGAATGGTGTGAAAATCGCCCGGAAAAGGAAAACCGAGTCGGAATGCGAAGAGTCAACTGAAAAGTCAACTCCCGAGAGGGTCGGAAATGGCCGGGAAGGCCGGAATGTGAAAGAGCACGGAAATGAAGAGGAAAGTGAGGGGAACGAACCCCGAAAAGGCTAGAACGCCAAACGAGGCACCGAAACGAGAATGTGATCGGTCGAAAACGTCCGAAACGCGAAGAGAAATGCGAATCCGACGACGAAACGGGCGTAGAACGCGAAGAAACGGAGAAACGGGGAAGAGAAAAAGCTCTAGAGAGAGAGGGCAAGAGTTTTCGCCGCGGAGGAAATGAGAAAATAGGGCTTGAAGCCCTATTTTATAACACCCAAGGTGAAAAGTCAAAACTGCCCCGCACCAGCAACTGTTTGCCGGTCGGCAATGTTTCGTGCCGGCCGGCACTTATTTGTGCCGATGGAATTGTTTTGGTGCCGATGGCCATCCGGTGGCCTCATCTTTCGGCCGGTGGGGTTCCCACAGCCTTGTTTAGGCCATTTGAGTTGTTTTTGGTCTTCATAGCTCAAGAAAGTGCAAGAAAGTGCATCTCCGACGCTCAACCGGCCTCCGTTCTGACCACGAGCCGTGTCTCGAGTGCGTAGCACTCAAATTCGTACAAGGTGTATCCTTTTTGTATCCTTTTGAATTCAAAAGTTACCCCATGTGTGTGTCGCACATGTTCATCACACTACTTTGGTGCATTACATTGCGCTGTCATGCGCCACACGTTTGCATTGTTATGCACGTGTTACATGCGTTACAACACGCACCCCTTTGCATTGTTGTGCACATTTCTCATGCATCATCATTGCATTTCCATTCCATGCATCGCCATGCATTCTGGAATACGTGCGTTGTTGCGCGTTTAAGCCCGTTTACATTCCGTGTGGCATGCATGTCGCACTTAGCATTGCACTGTTTTGTGCATTTCAAACCGTCGCACTGTTTTGTGCATTTCAAACCATCGCACTGTTTTGTGCATTTCAAACCTCGCGCTGTTCTGCGCATTGCACTGTTTTGTGCATTTCAAATCGTCGCACTGTTTTGTGCATTGCATTCCGTCGCGTTGTTTTGCGCATCTCATCGCATTTTGCATTGTCATGCATGTTAATTCTTTACCTGCTTAGACCGCATGTTAATTCTTTATTTGCGTAGACCGCATGTCAATTCTTTACTTGCGTAGACCGCATCTCAATTCTTTACTTGCGTAGACCGCATCTCAATTCTTTACCTGCGTAGACCGCATGTTAATTCTTTATTTGCGTAGACCGCATGTTAATTCTTTATTTGCATAGACCGCATGTTTATTCTTTCCTTGCGTAGACCGCATCTTAATTCTTTATTTGCGTAGACCGCATGTTTTGATTGCGTACACCGCATCTTTATTTTCAATACCTGCGTAGACCGCATGTTTTGATTGCGTAGACCGCATCTTTATTTTCATTACCTGCGTAGACCGCATGTTTTGATTGCGTAGACCGCATGTTCAATTTCAATACCTGCGTAGACCGCATGTTTTGATTGCGTAGACCGCATGTTCAATTTCAATACCTGCGTAGACCGCATGTTTTGATTGCGTAGACCGCATCTTTATTTTCATTACCTGCGTAGACCGCATGTTTTGATTGCGTAGACCGCATCTTTATTTTCATTACTTGCGTAGACCGCATGTTTTGATTGCGTAGACCGCATGTTTATTTTCAATACCTGCGTAGACCGCATGTTTTGATTGCGTAGACCGCATCTTTATTTTCATTACCTGCGTAGACCGCATGTTTTGATTGCGTAGACCGCATGTTCAATTTCAATACCTGCGTAGACCGCATGTTTTGATTGCGTAGACCGCATCTTTATTTTCATTACCTGCGTAGACCGCATGTTTTGATTGCGTAGACCGCATCTTTATTTTCATTACTTGCGTAGACCGCATGTTTTGATTGCGTAGACCGCATGTTTATTTCCATTACCTGCGTAGACCGCATGTTTTGATTGCGTAGACCGCATCTTTATTTTCATTACCTGCGTAGACCGCATGTTTTGATTGCGTAGACCGCATGTTCAATTTCAATACCTGCATAGACCGCATGTTTTGATTGCGTAGACCGCATCTTTATTTTCATTCCCTGCGTAGACCGCATGTTTTGATTGCGTAGACCGCATCTTTATTTTCATTACTTGCGTAGACCGCATGTTTTGATTGCGTAGACCGCATCTTTATTTTCATTACTTGCGTAGACCGCATGTTTTGATTGCGTAGACCGCATCTTTATTTTCATTACCTGCGTAGACCGCATGTTTTGATTGCGTAGACCGCATCTTTATTTTCATTACTTGCATAGACCGCATGTCTTGATTGCGTAGACCGCATGTTTAAAATTTCATTACTTGCGTAGACCGCATGTCTTGATTGCGTAGACCGCATGTTTGAATTTACTTACTTGCGTAGACCGCATGCTTTGATTGCGTAGACCGCATGTTTAATTCTAATACCTGCGTAGACCGCATGTTTTGCTTGCGTAGACCGCATACTTGTTAATTCTAATACCTGCGTAGACCGCATGTTTTACCTGCGTAGACCGCATGTTTAATTCTAATACCTGCGTAGACCGCATGTTTTACCTGCGTAGACCGCGTTTTTTAATTCCATTACCTGCGTAGACCGCATGTTTTGCTTGCGTAGACCGCATACTTGTTAATTCTAATACATGCGTAGACCGCATGTTTTAAACTGCGTAGACCGCATATTTGTTAAACTTCATCACCTGCGTAGACCGCATGCTTATGATCAATTCGTTACCGGCGTAGACCGCATGCTCCACTTACATGTTTGTATTCCCACAGCATTGTTATGCTCCCCACTTACTTTGCGCTGTCACGCATTTCGAGTATGCTATTGTGCATGTTACTAACAATATTGTACCTGTTAAGTTTGTTTTCTTTGCAGGCACGATATTGTATGTACGGTTCATTTGCAGCTGGTGCAACCAGACGAGCCGCACAGGTATTGTATCTCCCGAGTGAGACGTATTGAGAATTCCATAATTCTCTTACATCCTTTCTGCATTGTAGTGTAGTTTGGTATGCTAGCTTAAAATTGTCGCATTTTTGCTTCACTACAGCTTTCTTTGCATGATCATAAGTTATGCTCGGCTCCGTGCATTGTCTTGCATTTTGCCCCTGCCTTCGGGCGCATACCTTATTTGTCTTGTATGCTTGTCTGAGTCTTCGGCCTTGTCAAAAATGGGTCGTCTCTGGGCTTTGACATTCACTCCCGTCATTGTTATGACTTTCGAGTTCTGTCAAAGAGGGGCAACTGTAGACACCCCATTTTTGACCGTCCTCAAGACTTGGACGTCACCGTTTGAACGCTCGGTGATTATCCATGTTTGTGTTCGTTTGGAGTTCCCGGAGGTCTCGGCTCGCGCGCCATGCCTCAGGATCCCCGAATTCGACCGTTTAGTGTCTGGTTTTGCACCAAACACTTGCATCTTGCCTTTGAGAGGCAGGGTGGGGCTTGTAGACCATCCCCACCCATCACCGGCAGTGGCTAGATGCCACCGGCTGGTTTTTGCTGCCACTGGCAATATAGTTTGCCGGCCGGCACTCTTTGTTGCCGGTCAGCACTATTTAGTGCCGGCCGGCACTCTTTTTGGCCAAGATGGCATTTTTGGCCGGCCGATTGCTGTTCATCTGCTTTTGCAGATATTTTTAGACAGGTGTATTGCTTTTGCTCCCCTCCATACACGTGTATGGAGGGATCTCCCTCTTGCAAAGCTTGTCTTGTAAGCTTTACAAGAGGCATATAGAGAGAGGCTCTCTCCAAGGCAAGAGAGAGGCTTTGAGACATTTTTGAGAGAGGAAAATACAGAGGAGAGCTCTGGTTTTTCTAGGGTTAGGGTTAGATATACACTCTCTATCTCTCTTTCCCTCTTATTTGCACACTAGGTGTTTTGTGTCTCACTATTGCACACAAACACCTAGTGTTTCACCTTCCTCTTGGAGCTGAGGTTCTAAAGGTTTTGTTTTGAGATTTTGGTGTTGGATTCAAGCTCAAGGAGGCCATTGGAGCACCATTGTTGAAGAGGACTACAAGGGTAAGAAATTAGTCCCTTTTTCTCCCATTTTTGCATTGATTTTATACCTATCTTAGAGCTGTTTTTGTGCTTGTTGTATAACATAAAAAAGTTCTGTTTTTAGGCCCTCTTTATTGTTTATTAAGAGTGTTTTGTTGTTTGAGGGTTGTTGACCACCCTTAGGCCTCAAAAGGCCTCATTTTGAGCCATTTTGTGCTAGCTCCGGGATTTTGGTGTTGAGGTCTCTTCACCACTGAAATCTTGAGGGATTTCAGTGGTGAAGATGATGCTTTGAAGTCCCAAGAAGGAGAGGGCCACCCCCTCTCCTTGTTGTCCTTGAAAAGGGCATATTTTGGCCTCCTAAGGAAGCCTATGCTTGAGTGTGTGTTGAGCATGTTTGGTTTGTTTTTCATGCTTATATGTCCATAATATAACATGATTTCAAGTTGGTTTTGGAACTCCATGCATGTTTAGCATAGTTGCCATGTAATGCCTTGTTTATGCCTTAATGTGCCTTAGGTTGTTAGCCTTTGTTGGAGCATGTTTTAGGCTTACATTTGTGAAGATTTTGTGCTTATTTTGCCATGTTTTAGCTCTGTCCATAATCGTTTGGGTTGATCTTTGCATGCATTATATAGCTCCTTTGTATTTGGGCTTGTTGGCCTTGAGTATGTGCATGTGTAGCATGCCGTCTTCGCATTGTTTTGGTGATTTGGAATCATTCTACATGTCATTTCAGTCCCATTTCCATGCTTGTTTGATTGCCTTGCATGTCTCTTTAATGCTTTGAAAACATGTGTCGCAATGCTCCATGTTTTGGCCATGGTGTATGCCTTTGTATTTGAGCCACTTAGATGCCATCTAAGGAGTCCTTTGGCCTTGTTTTAACATGCTAAAAATCCTTTTTTAGTTGTTTAATGCATGCCATGTTTGGTCATGTTAAGTGTAGTTCAATGCCTTATTGATTTGCTTTGAACACTTGGACTATTTGTTGCATGTTTTGGCTTGATTTTGTTGCTTGGTTTGGCACCATATTAGCATGATTTCAAGGCTTATAATGCATGCTAATTGTCCATGATTCTCTCTTTCAAGTGTGCTTGAATGTTGTTTGATTTATGCTTAAGTGTTGGTCCTTATGTACATGTGTGCGTGCATGCCATTTAGCCCTCACTTTTTAGCACATTGGCTACTGTTTTAGGCCTTTTTAGAGCTGCCTAATCCATGTATAAGTCCATCTTTCCATTTATTTGCATTGCCATATGTATGCTTGTATGCTTGCATAAGTGCTTTGCCATGCCACGTTGCATCCTTAGCTTGTATGCCTAGGTTGCATTGCATCTTGCATGCATTCCTTGTCCCTTGACTTGGGTGATAGGGATTGGGAGTTTTGTTTGATTGGTTTGCATACATTTGAAATCAAAGTTGCATACTTGGTTCTTTGGGCCATCATGCATGGAAATGCGTGATTGGTGGTCCGAGAACCAAGGCACATGTCCCTTTGAGTCATCACAATGATAAGAGACATGGTTGGTGCATACATGCCTTGAATTGTGTTGCCATGCTTTGTTTTGCCCTCTGTTGCTGTGAGTTGCAGGTTCTGCAGGAATACTCTGCCGACCGGCAGTGTAATGTGCCGACCGGAACCATTTTCTCTGCCGACAGATTCAATTTTGTGCCGATGGCCATACCACACTGCCGGTGGCAATTTCAATCAGCCGGTGGTGATCCTCTCTGTCCAAGGGATCAGTCCTGAGGCTTTGACAGCCTCCAGAGGAGGAAAGGAAGGAAAACAGAGGCAGCCCATGCATGGTGGCGCGCTTCCCGAGGCATTTTCCTGCTTTATTTAATTTGTTAATTAAATTAGTTAATTTGTAATATTAATTAGCTTGCGTAGTTAATTAATTTGTAATATTTATTCGGTCCCTCCGAGTGAGGGTAAATCTGTAATAAGTGTGTGTGGGTGGTGTGTATGCCTTCCAACCCCACTTCTTTCTTCCCTTTTATTTACCTGCTTACGGTGGTAGATTAGGGCACGTTTAATTTAGCATACCTCATGATATGCATGTGTGCATCCATGCATTTGTATTACATGCATTAGGCTCGCTACATCATGCTAACCGCATATGTATTTCAAATTCCAAACTGAATATGTGATAATTGTGCATTTTCACATGACATATCTAGGTTAGCCGAGCCTATCTTAGCGACATTTTGTATGCGATGCATTAGGCACTTAACATGGACTTGGATCATGCATGTTTGCTAACAAGTTCTTTGTTTCGGCACGGAGTAGTATGTAAGTATTTCCGCTTTAGCATATCACATGAGTGTGAATATTGCCATGACAGCATGCTTAACATGTGGCTAGATGTTTATGTGTTAAACTGTTTTGAATGCCTGTGGGTGAAGGTTGGATTGTTTGAGTTGGAAAAACTCGTTGAAATCCGTGTTTTAGCCTACTTGCGAGTAGCAAATTCCAAAGCATTTTCAAAACGAACGGATATGCAATGTTTCTTTCCAAATTAGGCAATCTAGTCTATACTTGTTTGCTGCGCGTATAACATAGTAATTCTAGGCTAATAATTGGTTTAAGAACACATAAACGTTTTCAAAACAGAATATCACGATTAGTAGAGGCCGGTCTTCGGACCGGGCGAAAGGGGGTGCTCATAGCTGACCTTCCCCGATCGTACCTAAGCTCCCGAGCCGAGACAACTCCGGTGATGACGGACATGTGGCCTTCGGCACCGAGTCAGGGTTTCCTAAATTTTCCCATTTTTAAAAAAATATTTAGGTGGCGACTCTATATCTGGCAAAGCAGTCCATGTTTGGCACTACTTTTTCAAAAATCTGTTTCTCAAAACGATTTGCCAGATTTGGACTCTTTGGTTCAGATTAAGAACCGCGACAACAAAAATCGCGAGTCCGAACTGTAGCGAGGCCCTCTGCGGGCTTGTTACATAGGGCTTTCAACAAGAAGGTTAAGTCCAGGAATTTGAAGGAAGGGGATTTAGTGCTCAAAGACAACCGAGCTCCCATCCACGACCTTAGGGGCAAGTTCAGACCCAATTGGGCTGGTCATTACGTTATCAAGTCAATCTGGTGGGGTGGAGCTGTCGTTCTGATGGACCTAGATGGCCTAGATTCTCCCAGCTGATCAACATGGACAAGTTGGAGAAATATTATCCCTGAGCGGCTCGCTAGGCCGAAAACCCGAAAGGGCGACCTAGGTAAAAATTAGAGCATGAAAAATTTGAAATTATAAAAACTGAGCTCGCAAGGTTGAAAACCCGCAAAGGACGGCCTTGGCAAAAGTTAGAGCGCAAAAGGAGAGCGTAAACACTTGAGTGAACCCAAGCCGAACTACGTAAGGCTTGATTCCCATCTTTGGGATACGTAGGTAACTTCGTCCTGATGTCCAGCCATAAACACTTCCCCGATCAACTTTGTCCATGTGATCATGTTTGGTCATCTTCGTCTATTCTGCATTCAAGAGCTCGGTTCTGATCTCCAGTGTAGTGCTATTCAGACTAGGGGCAACTTTTCAGTTGCTGGGATCCGAGGTTGTACATCTCAGTGATAGATTGTAGGCGTGTCCAGTTCTAATCCATATCGAAAATGGTTTGGAAAAGTTTTAATAAAAGTTGATTTTCCTCAAATTAATCTTTTTACAACTTAGATCATTTTTGGACCAAACGGAAAATTTTCAGTACCCACAACCTTCAATTTCATTGATTTCAATATAGAGTTCTCCTACTCTTGAATACAAATTGAAGTTGCTTTTTATTACATTCATAAAGAAAACTTGAAAGTACTAATAAAGCAAATAAATCTGAGGCATAGTCAGGTGTTCCTGCGTCCCCTCCCAAAGCTGGTGGGAGCCTTTGATGCCAAAGTAAACCCAATCTGCGCCTCCTCAGCAAGCCAAGCTATGCACTCATCAGAAAGGGTGCAACTGAAAATCGAAGAAGGGGCAAGAAGCTCTCTAGTCCTCCATGCTATGGCATACCGAGCCAACTGTGCACCTCTGACCGGAAATGCAGCAGGGTACTCTATCCCCTCCTCCGAACAAGTCTGATCATGACCGAACTGGCACCAAATCCAGAAAGGAAAATATAACACACAGTGTGTCATGCCAATCAACTGAATCCCAGGCTGGCAAGTCATACTGTAGCTCATTGCCGGCAGATTGAGCCAAGGACAACGCCAAGCAATACGGTCTGCAGATAAACTGCATATCCAGTTGCACCACCATCCCTCGTCTGGAGCATCAACTAGACATTGTCGGAAGAAATAGCTCCAAGCTGAATACGACGGGCATGAGTCCACCACTCTGAATTTGTTCATCAACCATACCTGGGGAGGGATAAAAAAAATGAGAGATTAAAGAATAGAGAAGTGTACGTTGAGAGAAAAGTAAGAAAAGGGTTTTAAGAGAAAAACCGAGTCTGACGGCCGAGTGATGTGAGAAACATATGTGAGATGGGATGGGAAACATTACTTGCACTAGTAGTGGACTCCCTGCGAACCTAGTAGTCTCCCGGCGATCAAAAGCGTCTAATCCTATGAACGTCTCGGCTAGCATCATGGCGATGCAGCTCTTGCCCTCTCTTAAGCCCTCGGTGACCTCAATCAAACGAGTGCTAAACCCACCAGAGCCTGGGGTAAGCAACAAATGAGACAACATGCACAAGCAAAATGCATGACGCCGATAACCCTGCCAATGATAATCGCCGCAGTCACCGGCATCAGAAAACCGGCGAACCAAGCTCGAAATGTCTAGCTCCCCGTCGTGAATCAATGACCGAGCATCATGCAAAGTGAGGCCTCACATCCGTCTTAAGGCTTGGACGTGGCTGAACTGGAGTTGAGACAAGATTTCTTCCTCGCGCTCGGATTCCCTTAAAGCTTGGAAATCCTCGAAAGTAGGACACATCTCTTGTCCACCAAAGTTAAAGACGTGTGTTACCAGATTCCAAAACCTTGTCGCGGCATGAAGGAACGGAAAACGCAGCGGGGTGCAACTCAATGTGAATAGTGCATTTATACCAAAGCCCCAGAAATTCAGTTTTTCCGAGCCATCCAAGTTGGCAATCCAATTTGTGAGGTTTCGGACAAGAAATGCTTCCATTTGGTGCAAAATTGAGCTGAAATGAAGAGAATCCCGAAGCTGGAACTCATATAGAAGATAAGGCAGTGAGTGAAGGACAGATGTCGACGTTTCAGAGAGTCTGCCATCGATGGTCGGCAGTGGCTCATCAGTGGCCAACAGTGGCACACTGATGGCCGGCAGGTCCTCCTCTATGGCCGGCAGCCCCTCCCTCATGCTCACTGGCCTTCTTGGTGAAGATCCAGTTGTTTGCTGCAGAGAAGTCCTGTTACTCGTGTCTTTTAAGGTCTTGTTTTTGTCCTGTCGGACTCTGTTGCGTCTCGTTTAGGGTGTTTTAGTCTTCGATTTTGTATCGAGTTATAATCATCTTCCTCTCATTTATCGAGTTGTTGTAACTTGCTTATCGAGTTATAAACTTGTTAAGACTTTGTTTTGCTTATCGAGTTGTTTTGTTATTAGTCGGTTCACTACCTGATTAGTGCAATTCGAGTGTTTAGTTTTCAAAACAAAATTCAATCTCATTTACATTGTTGTGTAAAGTGATGCGATGCATAGAATGTAGAAATGTAACACTTTTTCAACGAAAAGACTGCTTTCATTCCATCATAGATTCTTTTTACAAAAGAGCATAGTTTTAAGAAAATAAAACCTGCCTGACACGGTACAAGGTGCTAAAACTACTAGTAAAAAGGAAAATAAAGCAAAAAAGAAGAGCAACATCTGAATCACCAAAATGTCTGGGTCGGCACCAGTCACCTCAAGGCTGAAAGGTCCTCCTCACTCTCTTCCTCGACTGAGAGGACTCTGGAACATCGTCACCATCGGCATCTCAACTCGAACCGTCCCCAGCCCCATCTCCATCCTGAGACGACTCTAACCGCGAACTCACTGCCTCCTCGTCAGACTCATCATCATCTAGGGTAGGCCCTTGTGAGCTAGTCCCACGTCCCGCTCCCTCTGCTACTCGGGGAGGTGCTGAAGGACCCACCCCTGCTCTTGCTGGGGCATCCGATGGGCCTGGCATCATGAAAGGAATATGAAAAAAGGGCAATTTTTCGAAATGCATTAGTAATCAAAATTTATCAGATGTAAAGAATAATGTGCTGTGAGCAGTGAATGATTTGCAGTGTATGTGTACTGTGAGCTGTGTATGGGAGCAATGTATCAGGTCAGTGCAGTGTGGAACTGTACAAATGATGTCGTCTCAAGAAAAGACTGTGTGGTATGAAGTGTAGTTAGAAAGGACCCACCAGAATACTGTAAATACTGAGCAAGTCCATGCTCGTCTGCAGCATCCCCATCACCGAGGCTGTCAACTCCAGAGACTGATGAGTGTGCTCAATGAGAGCCTGCAAAAATGTTGAAGTCATTAGTAATCTGCGGGATATCAAATAAAATGAAATGACTGTACAGAATAATAAGTATAGCGCATACCGGGGTCGACCCGTAAACTCCGACAAGCTCGTGACCAGCTGGAGGAGGAGCAAAGGGAATCTGATAAGTCTCCCCAGCCCATCCTCGGAATGTCATAGTAGCAGGCAACACTGGCCATGCAGTCCCCTGCCTCCCCTCAGGACTTCTCCTCCTACGAGATCTGGTCGCTCCGTCTCTCCCTTCCCAGCTGGAGCCCTCGCTTCCTCTCCTCCTCGGACATCGGACAAAGGTGGCATCAGATGTGTCTGAATAAAGGTCACGTAGTCGCCCTCTATGCGAAAGAAATATGTCTCCAGTCCTACCATGAACTGAATCACCTAGTCAACAGACAACTTGTATGTCTCCCTCATCGATGGTGGAGGTGCCATCGGTACAAATGGAGCAGGCAATCCCAAGGTCTGGCGCACGAAGCGCTCACTCAAAAACCAGGCACAGCAGATCGGGCCCTCAAAAAGGATGTCGAACTGAGACACAGTCTGAGCAGTGTGGTACTGATCTCGTAGTTCTGATGGAATCGCACCCCATGGCTGCCATGTGATCTGAGAAAAGAGAACGAACGAACAAGACGATCAGTTGTCAAATAACGAATGTGGGTACATCAGGTTAACTAAAATAACATCGTTGCAGAATTACCTCACGCGCCGTGACTGAATCGAAATACTGTCGGAAGAACATGAAGCTCTCCCGAGTCCTACGACGGAGCTGGCCGTCGTAAACATCAGAAAATGGGACTGTCGCTGGGGTCTCCTCCACAGGCTCTGGAGCAAGTGTCGGGAAGTATGCGCACACCCACAGCTATAAGAAAGATGTGATCAGTACAGTGTATGAACAGATTGTTGAACATACAGAAAGCAGAACGCAATACAATGCCTAAGGAGTGCAGGTCTAGAGCAGACATTAGATTTTGTGTGTGCAGTGTATGGTGTACAGAAAATGCAAAGCAGAAAGCATGCAATATAGAGCAGATACAGAAAACACAGAAAGTACAAGTGTTGAACAAAGTAAAAGCAGGAAATGCTACGCAAAGCAATGAAAAGGGGGAAACTAAGTTGTGTACCTCCCAAGCTCGCCAGTAGCCGCCGATCAACCTCCCACACATCCGAGAGGTCGAGCTCATGTATCTGTAGAGAATGGTAAGGCCGGCTGCGCCCCAGTCATAGAAATAGACCCGCTGGAGCACCACCAGAGCACCCAGGAAGTATAAACCGACGGTATTCCACCTGTTTGAAAACAAGGTGGTACCGAAAAGGAACAAGAGGAAGCCCCTGGCGTACTGCTCTGCCTCCTCATCAGTATCGGGATCCTCCCCTCTATAATGCTCCTCGAACCAAGTATATCTGACCATACCTGCTCGAAGTGTCGGTGGACGCGCTCCAAGTAATGTATCCCATGCAGCCACCCACTCTCCCATGTCGAGATCAAGAGGAATCGGATCACCTCCTACACCCAGGCCAGTGATCATGGCGAAGTCGAACGACGTCATCGTCATCTCTCCCGCCGTGGAGAAGTGGAAAGAGTTGGTGGTGTCCTACCACCTCTCCACAAGAGCCCCTAGAAGAGGGCAACTCGCTGTGACCCGCGTCAAGCTGCAGCAAAATAGACTGAAGCCGGTCCCGTCAATAATCTGGCGAACCCTCGCGGGAAGCACATCATACCAATCCCGGGTTGTCGTCGCACCATAACCTCTGAAGGAGCAAGATCCGTCCTGCGGCAGAGCAGTGACGAAATTAGAGCAGTGATATATTGAAAATACAGTTGAAATCAGAGCAGTGATGTATTTAAAAGTATAGTTGAAAGTGCAGTTGCATGCGGATCAGTGATGTAGTGAAAATACAGTTGAATTTAGAATAGTGACGCATGAGGTGCAGTCGTATACAGTACATACAGGGCTGTGATATGTGAAGTATAGTTAAATGCAGAGCAACAATGTATGAAATATAGTCAAATCAAAGCATGTGATGCAATCAGATCGAAACAGTGCAAGAAATGCAAGTAGTTGAAGTAATACTACAGAAAAGCAGAGTTGGTACCTCCACAGCAATGGCCGACAAATGAGACATCGACTCTCTCAATAAGAGGTCGTCTGGTGCGCCCTCATCGAAATCAGTGAAAGTGTGGATGCCTCCTACCACTGGAATAATGTGAGTCTCCGGGTGATACCTTGCGGGGTCAAAGGGACATATGCTCAATAGTAAAGGCTGAGGCTCAACCTCCGGCGCAGCCGCAAAGTCTGCCGCTAACTCTACTGGAGGGAGTGCGGGGAAGCCCTCATCATGCGGGATATTGTCAGCCATCTGAGATAGATGCAAAAATGAGAAAAATGAGCAAAATGGTGAAATTTTGAACAAATCAAACCCTAGGAGAGAGAAAATCCAAATAAAGTTGAAAACCCGGGAAAAGTGAACTAACCTCGAGAGAAATTCGGGTGAAACGATCCTTGAATGGGGGAAATGATGAAAGAGGCCTCAGATTCAATTTCTGATCGGCTCAAATCGAAGAGAACAAAGGAGTTTTAACGATTCAAGGTTGTTTAGGGTGTTGGGAAACGCGTAGAATGAGCAAATCTGGAGAGAAGGCACACCTAGAGGGCAAGGGAAATGTTTTCAATGCAAGGGTTTGTGAGGAAATGGAGTAATTTTGGGTCTATTTAAAGACCCATGGCCGAAAAGACCACTTTGCCCGAATCTGCCACCGATGGCCGGCAGGGGCACATTGATGGCCGGCAGTCCATTATTGATGGCCGGCGGTGGCCTCAGATGGCCGTAAGGGGGCCGGCGGATTTCCCTGATGGCCGGAGATCTTCCACGAGTTTCCTCTGCCTATTTTGTCTTGGTATGTGTCCCTGGATGTCAACAATTCCGAGGAGTGTTCAAAATTTGGTTCAAAACGCCTCCGTGGAAACCCAGAAATCATGTTCTCAATGTACGGTGGTCATGGCCCATTGACGTGCACAAGGTGTATACTTTTTACGCATCGCAAATCTTCCGGGGGGTAAACCGGAAGTTGCCTTCAAAATGTCTTTATCAAGCATGTTTTTGTTGTCACCTGGCGTTTACTTGATGTATTAAATATCCATTCTTTATACTTGCATTGTTTTGCACCTCATTTATACTTGCATTATTTTGCACCTCATTTATATTTGCGTTGTTTCGCACCCCTCTTTAACTTACGCTGTTACGCTCGTTATTTGCGTTGTTTCGCACCCCTCTTTAACTTACGTTGTTACGCTCGTTATTTGCGTTGTTTCGCACTCATCTCTATCTTGCGCTGTTATGCTTGTTACTTGCATTATTTTGCATATCTTTATCCTGCGCTGTCACGCACATATCTCTATCTTGCGCTGTTACGCATGTTTCACCTATGCTGTTACGCATTTGATTTACTTGCGCTGTTACGCACCTCGCTTACTTACGCTGTCACGCACGTTACTTGCATTGTTATGCACTACTTCATTCGCGTTGTCACGCCCGCTTAGGTTGCATTGTCATGCACCCCTCCACTTGCGTTGTCACGCACTTTTCACCTGCGTTGCTATGCATGTTTCTAACGATATTGTACCTGTTGAGTTTCTTTCTTTTACAGGCACGATATTGTACGGACAGTTCATTTAAAACTGACGCGACCAGACGAACCAGACGGTATTGTATTTACGCCGCATGAGACGTGGCGAGAATGGTACAAATCTCTTACATCCTCTCTGCATGTAATGTAGTTTGATTTGTATTTGCTTGCTTAAAACTGTTGCATTTATTGTATATAATTGCTTCATTACAGTTGTCTTTGCATAATCATAAGTTATGCTCTTTGCATCGTGCATGTCATTTGCATTTTGCCCCAGCCTACGGGCGCATCTCTGCATGTTTATTTTGAATGTTAGCCTAAGTCTTCATCCTTGTCAAAAATGGATCGTCTCTGGGCTTTGACATTCACTCCCGTCACTTTGTGACTTTCGAGTTCTGTCAAAAAGGGGCAACTGTAGACACCCTATTTTTGACCGTCCTCAAGACTTGGTTGTGTTTGCAGCTACATCCAGCCACAAGTTCGATTGCTCATCGAGTGCTCGACTTTCGTGGCGGAACATCACAAGTTTGAGCTTTCCAAACCCTGTATCCTTTCTGTCCCATTTTTGGACCATGTGTTGGTCCTTCCAGCATAATTCTCTTGGTGCACTGCCGGCCATCCTATGCTACTGCCAGCCATTGATGAGGCCTGCCGGCCATCAATAAGCCACTGCCGGCCACCACTGATAGCCGGCAGACCCCTTGTCTCAGCAGGTTTCACGCCAGATCTTTTGAGCCAGCTGGTTTTCACTCCTCTCCCCTCCATACACGGGTATGGAGGGATGAAGCTCTTGCCAAGCTTGTTTAACAAGCTTCTTCTTGCATTCTTCAATATAAGGAGAGTCCCTTCCTCTCTATCAGAGGTTGAAGAAAATTTTGGAGAAGTTGTATCTCTCTCTCTCTCTCTATATTGTGTTTGTTTATGCTCTAAAGTCCATTTTTCTTGCACTTTTGCACTACAGCACATAGTGATACACCACCATCTTTGAGCTGAGATTCTTGGGAGGGTTACTTGAGCTCTGAAACTTGGTCTCTAGCCTTTGAGGTTGCTGGTTTCAAAGTTGATCTTCAAGGGTGAGTATATTCCCCATTTAAGCCTTTGTTTATATCTCATTTTGGCCATCCTTGCATATTGTTTTAGGCCTTACTTTCAACTGAAAAAAGTTTTTTTTTTAAGTGCTTTTGATGATTGTTTAAGGTCTTTTTGGTGTTAGGGGTGTACAACCCTCTTGTATGCCTTGTTTGGCCTTGTTTTGTGCCATGCTTTAAGGCCTTTGGAATAGTATTGGTTTGGCCTTTTAGCCACTGAAATCCAGTGGATTTTCAGTGGTAGGCATGTAGTTTTGAGGCTTCAAATCAATGGGGGGTGACCCCCTCTCTTTTTGTTTTGTTTGCTTGGGTTATTGGCCTATCAAAGGAGCATGTATCCCTATACTTTTGAGGCCTGGTTTAGGCACTTTTTTGTGACTTTTAGGGCCTGCATTAACTCTTTCCATGGCTGGTTTGGCTACGTTGTGCATGCATCTTGTATGTGTAATGTAATCCCATTTGTGGCTCATCAAAATAGCATGTCTTGCTAGCATGTATTGACTCCATTTCAGTGGGTTTTTGATCATCATTTGATATGTCATGACTCTGTCTAAAGTTGGTTTGGTAGTCTCTTGAGTGGCCCATGTACTTGTAGAACAAATCTTGCTTACTAGCTTATGTGCATGATGTTTTGACTCATCATTCTAGCATATTTTGGCTATGCTCTAGCATGATTTTATTCATATTTTGGGCTGTTCTAGGATTGTTTTGGGCTGCCATGCTCATATCACTCATGTTTTGTATAGCTATAGTGTAAATGCTTTGACTAGTCCTGATCTTTAAGGCCCATACCATGTTATACTTGTGATGTTTGCATGCTTTGGCATCATTTGAAATGTTATTTCAGTACATGTTTCATGGTCAAACACTTGCCTTTGTCATGCTTTCAATGCCTTGAAGAGTTGGTGTTTTATGCCTCATGAATGGATCATTGTGCATGCCTCTATGCTTAGGTCCTTAGAATGCCATCTCAGTGGGTTTTTGGGCTTGTTTTATCATTACATAACTCTGTTTTCTATTGGTTAAGTCATACCATGTCTGGTTGTAATAGGTGTAGTGCAATCCCCCTTGTTGGCCTTACTTACACCATGCTTTATGCTGTCCATTTTGACTTATTTTGGCCTTAGTCTATGCATGGTTTAGATTCATTTTGGCATGATCTAGGACTGTTTTGGTTGTCCTTGGCCCTTTGGGGTTTGATTCATGCGGCCTTGGCTTGAGTCCCTTTGCTAGTTTCGTGGTTTGAACATCCTAGCATGCTATGCTTACATTGTTTAGTGGGTTTGGCATCCATTTACATGATATTTCAGAGTTTACCTCATTGCCATCTTATCATGATTATCACTCTTTGCTCATGTTTGAGAGTTGTGTCTTTATGCTTTAATTCTTGGGCTAATGCATTGTGCATGCATACCTTGCTTTTGTGCCCTCATTCTAACACTTTTGGCCACTAATTTGGGCATATCTGAGGTCTGTCCGTTTCGGTTTAAGTCCATTGAGCATGGTTGATTACATGTTGTTTGCATGCTTGCATTACATCGCATTGTCTATGCCTTATACTTCGCATTGTCTATGCTTAGGTTACATTGCATTGAGCATGCCATCATTTGCATTGTGTATACTTAGTTGTTGCATACATTAGCATTGTGCATGCCATTAGCCTTGTTAGGTTGTTCATATTGCATTACATGTTTGCATGCTTGAGTCACATTGTGTATGCCATGCTTGTATTCCATTGTTGTTTGGGTTAGGTGTTAATCCGAACACGAGAAACGAGGGACGTTTCATACTTCAAGTGATGAAATGTGTCTCAATTCTCGGTCACCGACGCTTTTGATTATCCATGATAGAGTTCTAGGCATTTATGTGTTTTTGTGCATTCATTTTACAATGAATTTGCACAAGTTGGATCTTTGGCCATCATGCATCGGGATGCGTGATTGATGGTCTTGGATCCGACTATGCCTCTCCCTTGATGTTTTAAGGTGATATGGGGTGGCATAATGCATACATACCCTTGGGAGACCCTCCATTTTCTCTATTTTATGCTCTGCTGCAGCTTGGTGTCACAGCAAATCAGTGGCCAGCAGTGCCTTGCAGATGGCCGGCAGTCCTTCATTCTTAGCCGGCAGTGCCCACTCTTGGTTGGTAGAGGGGTTGGCAGTGGCTCCCCATAGCCGGCAGGCCACTGGTGTATTCCCCAGACTGGTTTTGGTAAGGTTCAGTAGGAATTCCTTGAGGACACCCTGCAGACAGAGCCTCTAAAGAGCAATCAGAGAGCTTTTCGGGGCGGCAACCGAGCATGCATCCTCTTCTCCCCCAACCAGAACTGGAACAACATTGTTTACTGTTTTCCTTACTTGCTAATTATCAATTGGTTTTGTAATTTAATTAGTTAATTTGTTAATTAATTAAGTTTTATAATAATTAGTTATAGCTAGTTATTCATTCGGTTATGTAATAATTAATTAGCTTGTTAGTTAGTTAATTAGTTGGTCTGTATTATTCATTCGGACCCTCCGTCGATAGGGCATATTGGTGTAATAAGTGTGCGTGCGTATATACATGTCTTCCAACCCCCATTTCTTTCTTCCTTTTACTTACCTGCTTTCAGTGGTTAGTTTTAGGGCATGTTTTGATTAGCATCCTTATGCTTGCATGTTTGCATCCATTCATCTGCATTGCATGCACCGGGCTCGGCGCATCATACTAACTGCATTGTATTTCAATCCCAAGTTGAATACGTTTTATCAAATGTTGCATCTCATATGCCATCTTAGAATAGCCGAGCTTATTTCTAGTCGCATTTTGCATGTGTTGCATTAGCCATCTTAACATGAACTATGATCATGCATTGATTACTAACTAGTTCTTTGTTTTGGCTCGGAGTACACTGTAAGTGTTTATGCTTTAGCATACTGCATGTGTGTTATTGATTGTCATGAAAGCATGCTTGCCATGTGGCCAATTGCTTATTTGCAATAACTGTCTGAATGCCTGTGGGTGAAGGTTGGGTTACTTGAATTGGAACAATTCATTAAAATTCGCGATTTAGCCTACTTACGAGTAGCAAACTTCAAACCGTTTTTAAACAAACGGAAATGCAATGTTTTGTTCCAACTTAAGCGATCTAGTCTATACTTGTTTACTGGGCGCATCACATAGTAATTCTAGGTTTAATAACCGGAATAAGAACACATGTGTTTTCAAAAATAAGATATCATGCTTAGTACAAGCCGATCTATGATCGGGCGAGCGGGGGTGCGCATTGCATGACCTTCCCCTCTCGTACCCAAGTTCCCAAGCCGAGGCAACTTTGGTGATGACGGACACGTGGCCTTAGGCACGAATTAGGGTTTCTAAATTTCCCAAAAATAAAATATTTAGGTGGCGACTCTGTATCTGGCAAAGCAGTCCATGTTTGGCACTTCTTTACAAAAATCAATTTTCCAAAATGATTTGACAGATTTGGACTCTTTGGTGATTTATCGGTCTTGCATTGCACTTTGCGAGATTAGATTCAGAACCGTGACATTGAGTCCGAACTGTAGCAGTAAGCTCGGAACGAAACGAAATTCACTCCCCCCTCGCAAGCACGGATGTCGGAGAGTTCCCGGGAACGCGTCTACACTATCCAAGACTCGCATCGGTCTCTCTTCATACGAGGCATCTTCATCTACCTCTAAGTCGGTCCAATCCAATACATGTGATGGATCCGACTCATATTTCCGAAGCATACTAATATGAAACACGTCATGCACTCCGAAAAGTTACGGAGGCAATGCCAAATAGTATGTAACCTCCCCAATCCGCTCAAGGATCTCAAAATGACCAATAAACTGAGGGGATAACTTCCCACTCTTCCCAAACCTCATCAAACCCCGTGTAGGTGATATTTTCAAAAAGACATGATCACCCACCTCAAATGACAAAGGTCTCCTCCAATGGTCGGCATAACTCTCTTGGCGACTCTGGGCAGTAACCAACCTCTTATGGATAAGTGCCACTGTGGGCTCGCCTTTTTCTCGCGCCTCACCTTTCGGAAAGGGTTTGAAACGAAGGCCTCACAGTTCGGACTCCCGCGGTCCTGAATCGAATCTCACAAAGTGCAATGTGAAACTGATAATCACCAAAGAGTCCAAATCCAGCAAACCTTTTGGAAAATCGATTTTAAATCAAACAATGTCAAAATTGGACTGCTTTGCCAGATACAAAGTCGCCACTTAAATATTTTATTTTGGAAAAAATTTAGGAAACCCTAACTCGTGCCAAAGGCCACGTGTCCGTCATTACCAAAGTTGCCTCGGCTCGAGAACTTAGGTACGAAAGGGGAAGGTCCTGAAATGAATACCCCCACTCACCCGATCAAAGGATTGGCCTCTACTAATCATGATATGATGTTTTATAAGCCTTATATATTCTTATTCTGGTTATTAATCTAACATTACTATGTGACGCGCATAAGCAAGTATAGACTAAACTTGCAAGACTTGGAACAATTCAACTCCTGTTTGTTTTTGAAAAATGGTTTGAATTTGCCACCCTCAAGTGGCCTTAAAGATGCGAATTTGCCACCTCAAGTGGGCTTAAAACATGATTTGCCACTTCGCAAAGTGAGCTTAAAACTTACATTTTGTTGAATCGTCACGATTCAAACAACAAAGCCTTCATCCACAAGCATTCATGCAGTTTAGCATTTAAGCACATAGCCTCATGGCAAGCATGCGAAACATGGCAATATGGCAATCACACTCATGCAAGTATGCTAAAGCATAAAACTCACCGAGTACTCCAAGCCAAAACAAAAATTAGTTAGAAAAATGCATGATCCTAACTACATAAGATGCCTAATGCAACACATTCAATAATGCAATTAATAGGCTCGGCTACTAATATGGCATATGATTCAATTTGAACAACATGCGATAAACACGTATTCAAAGAAGATATTGAAATTGCAATGCAGTTTGAATGATGCGCCGAGCCTCGATGCATGCAATACAAATGAATGATGCAAACATGCAAGCATAAGGTATGCTAATTAAAAATGTTACTAATCTAACCATCAAAAGCGATTAAATAAAACGGAGAAAGACGTGGGGTTGGAAGATATGCACACACGCACGCACACTTATTACAACATTGCGCCCTTGCGAAGGAGGGTCCGAATGAATAAAAGCTAATCTAATATAAGCTAAGCTAATCAAACTAACCTAATTTAACTAATTAGACTAATTATTACAAATCAAATGAATAACTAGCAAACTAATTACTAATTATTACAGCACTTAACTAATTAGCAACTAATCAATTAAAACAAATTCATGCTAACTAATTTTGCAGAGTACTAAACTACACTGCCACAGCTCCGCTTCGGGAAGTGGAGGATGCATGCACTCAGTTTTCGCCTCGAAAAGCCCTGCATTATGCTCTCGAGAGGCTCTGTTTGCAGGGTTGACCATACTTCAAAAACTTTTTTCTCCAACTTACCAAATCAATACTAAGGATTACACCAATGGCCTGCTGGCCATGGGAGGTTGCTGCCGGCACCCTACCGGCCAAAAATGTGCCTCGCCGGCCAAGAGTGAGACACTGTCGGCCACTGGTGCTCTGAGTTACCACACTGCAACAGAGCATAAACAGAGGAAAATGAAGGGTTTTCCAAGGGTTTATTTGTACTGTGCCCCTCCTTATCATCTCAAAACCTCAAAGGAGTGGCACACTTGGATCTAAAACTACCAACCAAGCATCTTCGATGCATGATGGTTAAAGAACCAAGGAGTACAATTTCATTGTATGCAAAAACAAGACTCAAGACCACCACCTTATCATGTGTGAACAAAGGCAATGGAGACCAAGGAGATTGGCTCATTTCATCACTTTAAGTATAAAATGCTCCAATCTTCCTTGTATTCAATATAACGTTCGATTGAACACATGCAATGCAACACAACATGCTTATCTTGCTCAAGTTTTACTTGTCACTTTTGTTTACTCATTTTAAGTTACTAACTCATTCTTTAATTGATTTAGTCCAATGGTGAGAGTCCTCTAAAGAGAAAGAAGCATCAACCAAAGGATGATGTAAGGCAAGAGAGAGTTCATGCCGTTGGTTAGTAGAAACCCTCAAAATAGGATTAAAACCATTAAGCACAAACTCTATCTCAAACTTAAAAGATCCTAAGTTTGAAACAACTCTCAAAAGCAATTGAAAGAGTGAAACAAATGAGAATGTGACGCAGCTATATATGCCGAAATTACATGCAAAATGACACTACAACATGTTTTCAACTCAAAGTAATGATGCTCAAAGCTTTAAAACACCAAGCTAGTGAAGGAATTAACCCTACAACTACGCAATACAAGCCTCAAAGGACTAAACTAGCCCCAAACAGAGCTAAAACAAGTCAAAACAGTAGCAAAAACTTGCTGGACATAAGCTACAAATTGCTAGAAAAATAGGCTAAAACATGAAGCATGCTAGACTAGTAAGCAAGACACAAGGAGGGGAGGCAAACCCTCCAATTTTGGACTTCAAAACATGTTTTTAGCCACTAAAATAGCTCTAAAAAATAGTGTTTAAAAGCTCTGAAAAAGATGATGCAAGGGTGGGAAACACAAGAGCAAAGGCCTCTAAAATAAGGTACAAATAAGTGCTAGCAACCCCTTAAATTTTAATGGCCTTATGACTCAAGCTTCAAACCAAAAACACAGAGTTTTTATAGCCCAAAATCAGTTGAAAGACATGCTGGAATGAAAAGAAAACTAGCTAAGACAATAAGCTAATACATGGGGTTACACTACAACCATGCAAAAGACTACTCATACAGCGCAAACAGCTCAAAACAGAGCTAAAGCAGCCCAAATCAGAGGCAAAAACATGTTGGAAATAAGCTAAGTTAAGCTACAAAAACATGCTATCATATGAAGCTAAGTAGGCATGAAAGCTAGACACAAGGAGGGGAGGCTAACCCCTCTAATTTTGGAACTCAAAATAAAGTTTTTATCACTAAAAAACCTCTGAATTTCAGTGGTTAAAAGGCCAAAAGAGTTGGTTTGAAAGTGATGAAAAGATGGCACAAAAGCTTAACAAGCAAAGAGACAAGAAAGGTGGACCACCCCCAAACTCAAATAGCCTCAAACCACCATTTTTAAGCCTCAAAAATAGAGGTTTTTGTAGTTGAAAACTAGACTAAAAACAGTTCAAAAAGATGGCAAAAACAAGTTTGAAAAAACAAACTTAAATGGTAAAAGTTATACATCTTGAAGCCAAGCACACTTTAGGCACAAATGAGGCACCAAATCAAGCTAAAATCACCTTCTAAAGCTCAAAGAAGGTCCCAAGGAATCCCAACCCAAAGATAACCAACTTTGGTCACGGATATATAGGCAAAGGAGAAGTGTATCTCTACTTGTATGCACAAAGGTTCAAGAGAGAGAGAAATGTAGAGAGAGAGAATTGTAAAGAGAGAGACTTCCAAAATATTTCACTCCTAAAATGTTTTAACCTCTAAAACCATAGAGAAGGCCCTCCATATATATAAAAACAAGAGCTCAAGTCGAAAATATCCCAAAATGGACAGCTGGAACAGCTGGAAGACAAATATCTGCAGAAATCTGACTTTTTGCACCAATGGCCGGCAAGGGATCATTGATGGCCGGCACCGGTCCATTCTTGGCCGAAAAGGATCACTCCTAGATGGCAGGTGGCCGAAAAAGGCCATTTATGGCCGGCACATGGCCAGAAAAGCCCATCTATAGCCAGCAACCTCCACCTCTGGTTGGCCAGAAAAATCTGCTTTTTGGGCACAACTTCAACAAGACATATCTCCTTCATCTGAACTCCTTTGCAAGTCATTCTTGAGCCTAAATTGTAGCCCCAGAAGTATTCTTTCCAATGGTGATAGCCTCACATCAAAATTTCAAGTGTGAAAAATGATATGCTTCTTTTAGTGAAGACTACTCAGTTTGGTCCTACCCGGATTCATGTCGAACTTCTTCTCCAACTTGGTTTCTTCTCTCCACTCCAATTTTCTTCAAATCCAAACCTTTAAATAAAATGTTTTAAAGATTTTTTTAAAGAGTTCACCTCTCTTCCATTTATTTCCACTTTGTCCTTGCTCAGTTTACCGAAAAACGCAACATTTAACGAAATGCGAGCCTGGGAACATCGTAGGAACTGTTTTTCAAATATGTTTTGAAAGAGAGGGTTTTAAGGTTTTAGTCAAAAGGCTTTGGTCCAAAAAGGGGTGTAAGGTTAGGATTTGAAGCTTCTCTTGCCAAAGAAATCGAACCTTTGCACTGCATAACTTTCATCACCAAGTAAACAATCAATAGCACCCAAGTCTTAAGGGCGGTCAAAAATGGGGTGTCTACAGCCACTTTCTCCGTCGTTTCCCGAACAAACTCGGGACCGAACAAAGGTGCATCACCCACCTCGGTCCAACACACTGGAGATCTACACGGTCGGCCATACAAGGCCTCAAATGGTGTCATGCCAATACTCGATTAGAAACTGTTGTTGTAGGTAAACTCCATTAAGGGTAAGTGTCTCTTCCACGACCCCTTAAAGTTAAGGACACAGTCTCGAAACATATCCTCAAGGTTCTAAATAGTACGTTCAGACTGCCCGTCAGTCTGAGGATGGTAAGCCGTGCTAAAAGGCAATCTAGTGCCCAAGGCACTCTGCAAACTCTGCCACAACCGAGCAATGAAATGCGGATCTCTATCTGAGACAATCGTTACTGGGACCCCGTGTAATCTCACTATATCCCGGATATACAAGTCAGCAAGGTAATCTACCGAATCTCTTACGCGCATAGGGATAAAGTGCACCGACTTGGTCAACTGGTCAACTACCATCCAAATGGCATCACTACCCCGTTGAGTCCTCAGAAGACCCACAACAAAGTCCATCATGACATGCTCCCATTTCCACTCGGCTATAGGCAAGGGTTGCAACAAACCCGCTGGCCTCTGATGTTCAACCTTCACTTGCTGACAAGTAAGGCACTTTGATACAGATACTGCCACATCCTTCTTCATACCCTTCCACCAAAACTGGCGACTCAGATCAAGATACATCTTTGTGCCTCTGGATGCACCGCAAGGCGTGAATAGTGAAACTCTCGGAGTACTTCCTCTCGGCAAGACCCCGGCATAAACAAATGGTCATGATATCTCACACTCAGGTCAGGATACACAGTCAAACCCTTCTCTAGCTTCCCACTGGAGATCTTCTCCCGGAGGGATTCTACCTCAACGTCACCCTTCTGTGCCTCTAACACTCAGTTCACAAGTGTAGGTTGTGCAACTATGGAAAACAAGGCTGCAAACTTGACAGACTCGCCCAGATGCAAGTCAAATTCACCAAGGGCACCCAATATCTCCCATTCCTGGAAAGCAATACAAGCTATACTACTGATGGGTTTCCTACTTAGGGCATTGGCCACAACATTGGCCTTTCCAGTATGATAATGTAACTCGAAATCATAATCTTGTATGAACTCCATCCACCTTCTCTGTCTCAAATTCAAGCCATTCTGTGTAAACAGGTACTTCAAACTTTTATGATCAGAAAACACCTCAAATCTCTCACCATACAGATAGTGCCTCCAAATCTTCAAGGCAAAAATCACAGCTGCTAACTCTAAATCGTGAGTAGGGTAGTTCCTCTTGTGTGTTTTCAACTGCCGTGAACCATAGGCTACTACGTTCCCCTCTTGCATCAATACACAACCCCAACCCTCTCGTGAGGCATCACAGTACATTGAATAAACCAAACCCCTCTCTGGAATAATCAAGACTGGAGCGGTGGTAAGCCTAACCTTAAGCTTTTGGAACGACTTTTCGCAAGTCTCACTCTACACAAATTTGACCCCTTTCCGCGTCAATCTAGTCAAAAGCAAAGCTAGTCTGGAGAAATCTTTTACAAACCAACGGTAATACCCGGCCAATCCCAGAAAACTACGGATCTTGAAGGCATTCTTAGGTTGTGCCCAATCTTGCACTGCTTCAATTTGGGATGAATCTACAGTCACCCCTTCCCTAGACACTACATGGCCTAAGAACTTAACCTCCTTCAGCCAAAACTCACACTTCCCGAACTTAGCATACAGCTTATGGGCTCTAAGTAACTCAAGCACCACTCGCAGGTGTTCCTCGTGCTCCTCCTCAGAGGGTGAGTAAATCAAAATATCATCCACAAAGACGACCACAAAGTGATCTAAGAACTCCTAAAAGATCCGGTTCATCAAGTCCGTAAACACAACTGGTGCATTATTAGCCCAAAAGGCATCACCAGAAACTCATAATGGCCATACCGCATACGGAATGTCGTCTTTGGGATATCCTCCGCCCTTACTCTCAACTGATGGTAACCTGATATCAAGTCTATCTTAGAGAAACAACGGGATCCTTTCAATTGGTCAAACAGATCATCTATAAGAGGCATAGGGTATTTGTTCTTAACTGTAACCCGGTTCAACTTTCGCTAGTCAATACAAAGTCTCAAGGCCCTATTTTTATTCTTAGCAAAGAGGGCCGGTGCTCCCCAAGGCGAAGTACTAGGGCGAATAAAACCCTTATCTAGTAATTCCTGGAGTTGAATCTTCAACTTGCTCAACTCAGCTGGTGCAAAACGATACGATGCCATGGATATCGGTGTCGTGCCAGTCACTAGATCAATAGAGAATCAATCTCTTGGTGAGGTGGTAAACTAGTAAGGTCCTCGAGAAAGACATCCGAATACTCACAAACCACCCTTGGCAACTCAACCTGGGCCTCATCACACTCACTATTCACAAACCTAGCAAGAAGACAACTAAGTTCACTCTGCCCACGTGAATCATATACCGGCGATAAGACTCTATCCACCTGGTCCCCCAAGAAATAAAAACAATCACCGCTCAAGGTACATACATAACCCTCTGACGGTAGCAATCTATAATAGCCCAGTATGACAATAATCAGTCCCTACCCAAAATAACATCAAAACCCGACATATCCATCAATACAAAAGAAAAAGAAAGCCGACGATCGGCGACCTCTATATCACAGCCCCGACACCCCTGCTTCAGAACCATCTCACCCCCAATAGGTGATACAACAGAAATAGGAGATGATAACTGTGCCAACTCTAACCCCAAAACTGATGCAAATGCAGAAGATATAAAATAGTGGGATGCAACCGTATTAATTAACACACTAGCAACTGAATTGCAAAATAGAAAGGTACCTCTCACCACTGTTGGAGCAGGTACAAGATCTGGCGCGGTAACAGCATACACGCGCCCCGTAGGCCTCTGATCAACCTGCTCACCTCTCGGAGCATAAGACTACTGCACTGACTGAGCCGAAAAGGCTCCCTGATTGGCCCTCGAAGCCTGTGCTGGCTATAGACTCTGTGTCTGCCTAGAACCAGACGCACCAGGTGTGCCACCCAATTGTGGGCAAAACCTCTTCAGCTGCCTCGCCTGTCCACACTGATAACAAGTGAGCGGCTGGCCTTTACCCTGACTCTAACCCTGAGAACGGACCGAAGATGATACTGCTCATTGCCCTCCTCCCCTCTGTGGGCCAGCTGGAGACTTGTGGCCCAAGTAACCATATTTGAAACAGGTGATGTCTCCCTGACCGCCTCTCTCAGAACCCGAACTCGGTACCGGAAAGGTAGACCTCGAGTGGGCCCCTTGGGACTGCTGGGGGTTAGAACCCCTTTGCCTCTTACTATCCCCCTGACTATTCTAACTCCTCCTGCGGCCCCTCATCCTCTCTTCCTCTGCATGCATGAGAGTCTCGAGATGGGCTTTAGCCTCCACAAGGCACCCATACTCCCTAATCATGGACCTGGCCACTCGAAACATGAGTCCGGTCCTGAATCTCTTCTCGAACTCTAGACAACGGCGCTCTTCAGTCGCCACTAACTTTGGTGCAAACCTAGACAAGCTAGTAAAGGTGGCCTCAAACTCAGCCACTGGTGTATTCAACTGCACTAACTTGGAGAACTGATCCCTCAACTTCTCCCTCACCGTAGCAGATAAGTACTTGTCCTGGAAAGCTTTAACAAAGGCCTCCTAAGTCCCTCCAATGCACCCAGGTCACTCTCAAACCTCCGTCTTCGATGCCAAGCATCTCAAACGCCTTCGTCATCTGTTCCAGCCACTCATCAGCCTTGAGTGGGTCCTTAGGGTCACCCAAAAACTCATCCGGATTCGACCGGAGGAACTCCTTCTTCAGAAAAGAAGGCCCTGCTTCAGCTACATGGGCCTGGACTTGATTCTCAGCCCTGAGAATGTCCATAGATCCCCTCAATGCTCCGGCCATTTCACGGGCTAAGGCACCCATGGCCTGTTGACCTATTGGCTCGGCCACGTTGGCCTGACCCACTCCTTTCTCCTGCGCCAGAATCTCATCCAGTATAGGCATCTCATACCTCTTAGGCCTACCACGGCTACCACCACGACCTCGTCCTAACATCCTAATAAAGGTAACAAAGAGATTAGCACATTTACAAATGTGCCGAAGCTATCTCACTTGCGTCCTAATACAATGGACAACTGTAATTCACTCCATGTAAGCACATAATCACATAAACACATGCAAATTCCCTTTCTAGATAATGACCGTTCCGTGGCGTTGCTAGAGTTCCAATTAGAAACGGCATTGATCAAGTGTCTTTCCAACGGGACTCCAAAGAACCCATAGACCCGATCAACATCCTAGAAATTAAATCCCATACCCATATAATCACATAAGCACATTATCATATAAGTGCATAACATCATACCTAAGTCTCTAATAATCGTGAAAAACCCAATGTGGTACTAACCACTTCCCACATACCCAAAGTATTCAAACCCGGTACGCTCTGATACCAAGTTGTCATGCCCTCAAAATAATATAAATCAACCATTCAAAAGATCCATTGACATGATAGAAATGTTATATTTTCATTCATCAGAATCTTCTTTACAAAAGATATCACATGCATTACATTTTTTTAAATGTTCATTCCTGAAACTATAGAAAGTAACTCTAATTGATAACAACAAAATAAATGCCCTGTGGGCTTACATCTTTCCAAGAAATAACTTGGTTACAACAAAAGAGAGTCATAAGGTCTTTATAGTTATAGCCTTCGGCTTAAAAGAAAACATATAAACATAAAGATAAACAAAAGTAGAGCCTTCAGCCCCGTCCTTCCAAGCTATGTCCTTGGAGGTGGCTTATAGCCTGTACTGGAAAATGGTTTCCCAAGTAGGGTGAGTCAAAGCCCAGTAGAGATATGCTAACACAACATATGAAGTTTGACTAAGATATATGCATCAATTAAATGTTCAACCTTTACAAATAATTCACATACTTTCCATGATCATGCAATATTGATATTGACATTTCAATCTGTTTCCATTCATTCACCTCCAATCAATTCATGAGTATAAATCATTTTTATCAAATCAATCGAAATTGAGACTACAATTCAATGATTCACCATTTAACATACATTCATCACTTCAACACTTCTATCTTTGCCATTTTACAGAATTCTTATCCGAGGGAACCAGCACCCATATACACAAGATTTTAGGACTTTCACCCTAGACACTCCGGCCAACTTAATTTTAAATAGAGTCCATCCCCTATCTCCTCCCAAAACAGTGGAGTACATCCCCTATCTCCTTCCAAACAAGATACATATAAAATGTATTTAAAGACGTTGTCATATGCAATGACTAACCAAATCACATATTCAATGGTTTAATCAATCGTCATATTCAATGACATAAATTCACATGATTAGTTTCAATTAACCTAATCCTCATGTAGTTTCTACAATAATCATAGCTATCCTCCACCGATAGCCCAAAACAAATATTTTTAAACAGATATACTATTTATCAACAGATAAATTATCGATTTTTTTTCCATAGGTGTGTGATTTATCAAATCTAACTACACCATTCAATCACAAATCCTTCCAATTTCATAATTCCCATATCAATTTCATTATTTACACAAAATAATTAGTTCAACCCAACATACGGCAAATTCCCTCTTATTCCAAGATAACAACTCATATGCCCAAATTTCACCATTTCAACATTAGGGAAACTCATATACAAACCCCCAAAAGTTATTTTGTAAATCAACATGAAAACCCCTCTTTCAGTTTAGAACCCAAGCCTTAACTTTACCTAAATCACTCCCAAATCCGTCAACATATTCAAAATGACAAATACCTAGGTTAAACAACATAACAAGGTATAGAATATCCCTACCTCAAAGCTAGAAGAGCGAAGGAGATGATGAAGAGCTTCAAGAATGCCCCAAATTCGGTTTTGCTCAGATCAAAGGAAAGCCCTTGAGATGCTCCAACACTTTAACAAAGGGACTAGGGTTAAGAGATACTTAGATCTAGGGTTATTTGTAGAGAGAGAGATAGTCGATCTAGGGCTTTTAGGAGAAAAGAAATCAAAAGTGAAGTAAAATCACTTTGCTGCAAACTGATATACGTGACATTCGCTCGAGCGAAGTAGTTATCGCTCGAGCGACCAGACACAACAAGTAACCTCGCTCGAGCGCAAGAAGCGTCGTTCGAGCCCAGACTGCAAAGCTTCAGGTCTACCATAGACGCAGACGCACGCTCGAGCGCAAGAAGTCTCGCTCGAGCGAAGAAACAATTCCACAAGGCTCGCTCGAGTGCAAGAAGTTTTGCTCGAGCGAATAACTTACATCTTCCCAGAAAAACTGCGTCTGGGAAAGAAACCTGAAGACCCTCAGTTCTCGCTCGAGCGCAAGAGGCCAAAATTTGGGCAGCAACCATTTGAACCAACTAATAACCAACATGTTCCAAACTCGCCCAACAAGTCCCAAAACTCAAATTCAAAGACTTAAAGGAAAGAAACAAGACGTAGACAACAACATACAATCATGGAACCCGAGTCCAGAACACAATAAAGGTCGGGGTAAAAACCGGGATCGCTATAGGATGTCGGTTGGAAAGTAAAACTCTTGCCTAAAGTACTCTAGCTTAGAAGGGGTATCAACTCTCCACCTGAACATGCCCATTATCTCGGCCAAAGTGGGTCCAATTTCAGGTGTTTTTGGTAAGAAGTTTGGAAAGTGACAAATGATCTCGGCTAAACCCTAGAAAGCACTGTAGTAAAGATTTCTGAGAATCTAAGGGGGTTTCGGTTCAGGTTTCCTAAAGAACTGGGTTCTAGATCAAATCCCAAACCTAAATCTATGCAAATACAGGAATCAAAGGCAAGAATCTGGAAATAAAGCAAGAAGATCATAAAAGAAATGAAATTTAGGAATAAGGAGCGAAGTAGAAAGCAAAACGATAGATATACACATCCAAAACTTCAAGACACTGAGTGAGTATGTGAAGAACAGTGTGCAAAAGTCACAGTAAAAGAACATGTTTGACATTTTCATAAAAGACTACACAGATTCAAGATTCAAGAACCAGGAGATCGATTCATGATCGAAGAAAAAAAGAAAAAAAAAATAGAGAAACAGAGTGTAACCATGAAAACAGATTCAATAGCAACGGGATGGACAAATGGTCAAAAACATATTCAAAATCATGAAGGGCTGAAGCTGAAAATTGAAAGAAAACAAAGAACTCACTAGTTGGGTCCGAGGTCGAGGACGCCGGTTTGAGGTTTGCCGGAGTCAAATGGTGACAATAAGTGGAGCAGGACAGTGAATGCTTCACCAGAGGAGGTGATCGAAGCAAGTTGCAGAGCTTGAAAACTTGAACAATGGCAGTTTTGGGAGAGAGGAGATAGAGAGAGAAAGTTTCAAGGCCAAATCAAAGATGTGAAGTAAAAAGACGGAGAGAGGGAAAGTATTTTTGTTAAAACACGAAAAGGCGAAAAAACCATAATGAATATGCCTTGGACGACGTGTCTGTCAGGCAGCTTGCGCAGAAGCAACACAACCTGATAGCGCGTATCAGGTACGAATCAATGGAAGAAGGACGCGTGGCGGAAACAGTCGAGTAAATCGTGCGTGACAGCTCACGAGCAGATAAAACTCTTGGAGTTCTTGATTTAATGAAGCAAAAACCTCAGCTAGAGGGGCGATCTCAGTTAAGGAACTCGAAGAACTTGGTTCTTGATTCTTGGTCCTTGATAAAGAAGACTGCAGAGTCTCGGTCATATGTAGCCAACGAGTGACGATCTCGGTCGTGAAAGGTAGAGTGAGTCTTAGTCAGCGTGCTATGTGGACAAACAGTATAGGTTCCATCACCTCAGGTTGCCAAGGTAATAGAACCTAGGAGGCAGTTGTGGAGGCATATTTTGTGAATGACAGCACGTGGCTAAGGTGAGGTCGAAGTGTCAGCCAAGGTGCCACGTGGCTTGGCCATGCGCCATGATGATCTCGGCTAGGCCAAGGTTATCTACGGAGATACCGGAATCTGAGATGAGCGGATAAGAGACAGGAGTCCTAGAATTGGGGAGGACCTTAGTATGGATAAAGATAAAACTCTTAGGGAGTTTATCTCTATCTAACTGGGAGTCCAAGATGAGCATTGAGCCAAAGTCCATTGAAGCTAGGCTTCTACGGGGATCAAGTTAATGTTGGCTATAAAACTAAGGCACACTCGCGGGTCTAAGGTATGTTTTTTATGCTCTGTCTAGTGAGTTAAGTACTATTGGCTATCTATGAGAGATAATTACTGACTTGATCATCGGAGTGATCCCGGGTGGACGAACCACCGCCAGATTCTTATCTTTCTGTGCCAGGTTGTTCGGGCTTAATCTATTCTGCCGGTGCTCTCCTGCAGAGTTTCCCTGTTTGGTTGTATGGTCAAAAATCAACACCCACATAGACCTAAATCATCAAATTTTATAAAATAAAATGTGACTTATTTCTGTATTTATAATTACTCGATGAAGTTCATTTTTTGTATGAATACCTTTGCTGTGAGGTCTATGTTATAGACAATTCAAATCATTTGTACATATGCAATTGAAACCAACAATAGAGGTATAGATGGGTCTGGAAAGAAACTACTCCCTATTAATGTTGCTAAATAATAAGAAGAAAAATATTAAAAAGTATAATTTAAGCCTTATAATTTTATCCATAATTACGTAACATACTATTTATTAATTTTTAATTTATCACCAACTTTATCATGTAAGACCTTCCTTGTAATATCTTTATAAGTAGAAGTGGACATCGGCTTGTTGGCCCGCCTAATCTTATTTTTTTAAGACTTGAGGAGGTTATTTTAGCCCATAGGGTCAGGCTAGGCTAACATTTTCAACTTGAAATATTAATGGGTTGGATTTGGGATCTAGACATTATCTTTATTTATAATACATTAAAATATATTTATTTTTTTTTTTGTTAAAATCTAGACTTTATCTTTGTTAATTTTATTGAAACTCACATTTGTGGTGATATGTGATTAAATTTATTTTAAGAAATCCTTCAATTTATACATAAAAACTTTTAATTTATAATGATGTCAATATATTTATTTAAGAAATACAATGTATAATTAAATTTAATTATGAAATGTTTTAATTTTTTTTTAACATATAACCCAATGAGTGGTTTTGGAATTTATAATTATTTTTGGGACCGAACTTAGATAGCTATAGAGTCTTGATATTAAGATTTGGGCTGAGTTTAAAAAGACATAAAATCTTTTATTATGTAGTGTTGATCCGACTCAATGTTTGTCCACCCTAATTATAAGTAATATTAGCGGACACGACAATCAAGGTCGGCGCTAGGAGTGCAAAAATGGCTCGTGGCCCATGGGTGACCCGAAATTCACCACCGACCCGGGGTAGGCCTGGCTCAGTTAGGCACGGGTCGGAGCCCAGCTCGAGACCTTGGGTCTAGGCCGTTGTTTTGAAGCCTGACCCGACTCGTGGGCATGGCCCGGCTCATTGACCGACTCAAGGTTCTCCTAAAGCCCGGCCCGAGGCCCAGCCCACCCGGTCTACCCGAGACCCAATGTCATTTTTAGTGAAAAATAATAAAAATTTGGTAGAAAAAAAAAATGGTTAGGCCCGCCCAAGCCCGAACCCACCGGCTTGGCCCCTGCCAAGGTCCGAATACCCTTTGGGTCTGGGCCTAATTTTCTAGCACGTGGGTCGGCTTGGCCTGAATTTTGGCAGGAGCCTGCAAGGCCCGACATGGGCTGGTCCAAGCCGGGCCAAATTTACACCCCTAGTCGATGCAATAATGTTCAGGATAGAAGAGATAAGATATTATATTTAAATATTAATTTCATGTCACATTTATTATTTTAGGGTTAATTATCTATAAGTCTAACTTCATTTTTTTTAATCCATAAAGTTTTATTTTCAAAATATTTATGTATATAGAATTATTTTACCCTTATTAAAAACAAAAGGAATCGAGATATGTTAATTTATTGAGTGCTAATAAAAAATTATTAGGTATTACAAATGCACCAAATGACAATATCATTTATCAATCACTAAGCATTATGCTTCATGCCCCAATACACACCCTCTTTGCTAAACACAAATTTTTTAATAATCATCGAACCATGCCTTAAAAAATTAAATATTCTCTTATTCAAGTTGTATTGTTCCTGTGACATTTTATTTAGTTATTTATTTTTGGTTTCAAAACTTAAAATTTCATCACTTTTATTATATGCATATATTTTTAATAAAATTTATATTTTTAAGTTTACACAATGAGATCTATCGAAGAAAACCAATATTGAATATAAAATTTTATAAAAATAAAATATTGTTCTTTTTAGCCATACAAAACTAACATTTTTTTAGTTTACAAAATTATGTAGTAAAACAAAGAAATTTCTTAATTTTTTTCAGTATTAAATAAGAATATTAACTTGCTTGGTCTGGATTTTCTGAATTTACTTTTCAAAAAATTGAAACCCTTTGTTTTCTAATTTTATTTTTGTTTTCGCTGAATTTTTTAAATATTTTTAGTAATTTTTTTAATTTTTAGATACACCTAACATAAATATACTTAAAAAGTATAATATTTGTACCCAAAAAAATCATTAAAAAATTCACTAAATACCAAAAATATAAAAATATATATAAAAATTCAGTACATTTTTCATAGTTTTGTGTATTTATTAATTTTTTCAAAATATAGTAAGGTGCATTTAAAAAACTAAAAAAAATTGCGTAAAATTTTAAAAATATTCACTAAAAACAAAAAAATACGAAAAATAAAAATTCAATTTTCAGAAAATTAAATCCAGAAAATTGAAACCAAACCCAGTGATTAGTTTTTTATATATTTCTCAATTTTTTCCAATTCTAAAACTGGGTCAATTTTTTCAGTTTTAAACTGAGAATATTCTCAACCTAAAAAAATTAGAACAAAAAATATTGTTAGTAAGTTAAAAAAAAAACTTACTGTTAAAAAATAGTTTAAATTGTAAAATTATAATAAAATATATATTTTTATTTTTATATAATTTTGTATTTAATATTAATCTTGTTTGATATATTTCGCTGTGTTGATTTTCGAAATATAAATTTTATAAAAAAACAAACGTATATTGTAAAAATTATAATGATTTGAAATTTTGAAATCAAAATATAACATCACCATAATTTTTTTTATAAACATTACAAATGATAAATAACTATCACTACAGGAAATGTCACTTTTGGCGACCAAAATATTGGTCGCCAAAAGCCCCATTTTTGGTCGCCGAAACAATTAGCGACTAAAATATTTTGTCGCCAAACTAGTCGCCTATACCCTGTCGGCGATAGTATTGGCGACTAAACTCTTTTTGGTCGCTGAAAGTGAACGTTTTGGCTACTAAACTCTGGTTAGTCGGCAAAGGTTATCTTTTGGCGACTAAAATATTAGTCGCCAAAAGTGAACATTCGGCTACCAAACTCTGAGTAGTCGGGAAAGGGTATATTTTGGCGACTAAATATTTAGTCGCCAAAAGTGTTCAAATAAAATAAATTAAATTTTCAGCGACTAAAACTTTTTGTCGGGAATAAGTTTTAGTCACAACATTACTACATTTAGGGACTAAAGAATTTAGTCGCCAAAAATATTATTTTTCATTTTATTAAACTTTTGGCTACTAACCATTTAGTCACTAAAAGTTCTACCTTAGGCGTGGTGACTTTTGCCGACTAAAACTGTTCGTAGCCAAAACTTATTAAGATTCATTTCTTTACTTTTTGCCACCAAAAGTTTTAGTCGCCAAATGATACCCTTTTTTCCGTGACTAAAAAATTTAGTAGCCAATAGTTTATTTCTCTCATTCTCAATTTTTTTAGCTACTAATTATTTGGTGGCAAAAACGTTTTGGGTTATGTTTTTGCTACTAAATTATTAGTAGCCAAAACTTTTGATTACCTATTTGGCTACCAAAACATTTGGTGGCCAAATAATTTTCTGTTTTTTTTTTTTAAAAAAAAAAAAAATTGTAAACAACCTGTATTCATTTATATTACATGTACCATGTATAAACAATATAATCCATCAACACTAAAATATATTATCAACCATTAAAGCATTCAACATAATACATGAATAACCATGATTTAAATCCATACATAATACATGAATAACCAACGTCAATAATTTAAATTACAACCTGTAAACATAATACTTTCTATTACATTTGTAATTAATACAGCAATGATACACAAACACCAGAGAAAATCAGACCAGCCACCTACAACGAGGAAGATTAGTGATTTGAAGCAGCTTAATTACGTCCTATAGCACCCAAAGCAAGAGAGATTTAGTCTTCTGTCCAGCTCTGCTCAACAATTTCACGCACCCTCCAGTTGTATTCACGCTTGTTCTCACTAAACAACAATGCTGCTTCTGAATTTGCAGGTGAGTTTGCATTTGGATCACAGAGCATTGACTGAAATGAGAAAAAGGGGAAACCTGGATTTGGGCTTGGGTTTGGGTTTGGATCACAGAGCAATGACTGCAATGAGAAAAATGGGAAAAATCAAAAAACATCATACCTGAACTAGTGACCAGTAGCTTTGTGGAATCAAAACATTCCTACAAGTTATATCTATTTGGTATGGTAGAGTCATGCTTGAACAATTGACAAACTGCTGAGTTTATTACATGCATTTGCCAGTTTTGCTCATTTATTTATTAGTAAAATGATTGCATAGTATGAATTTAATACACACCACGCATAAACACGTGCCCCAAGTTGTTATGTTATATCTATGAGCCTGTTAACAATTAATGAAAGGTTTGCCGCTATTTTGCCACACTAAATCCAAGGGATAGTATGCATGGAGTGGCCAACATGGGTTCAATTCTGCTACCTTATGAAAATTTGTTTAAAAAAGAAAAGTAAAAGTTCTGTTAAATAAAGTGGATAGATAGGTATGCACAAACCAATCAACTTTATTTTGCTGCTCTCAAATATTTTTGTATTTCATTCTAGATTTCTCATATTTTATATTACCTACATAGAGGAAAGTGGAAACCATAAAGAAAAAAATAAATAGCACAAGAGCCAAAGGAGATATGTTTTGTGCTAGCATACTCTAAATTGGTTGCAGGCTTGACGCCCTTTTTTCTCAAAATCAACAAACACGAGTCTGTCATACTCCACCAAAAAATTGACAGAAAAAGTTCTTTTGAATAACTCTTTTTCAAGCAAATTAACTACAACAGCTTCAATTTACCATTTCACTAATCATTCGAAACTAGTATCTTTAAATCAAAATCAAAGGGTGATTTTTTACTACGAGCAATATCATCTGACCATTCCTAGCAATAGATATTTTTGAACCATATATACACTCCATCATACCTGGATAGATGTTAGTATAGCAGCTATATCATATATTGGACTCCACTGATTTTGTAGAATATCCAGACAAATACTTCCATCTGCATAAACTGGTCCAAGCACAAAACAATAGTATGAGCAACTAGCATAGGCATATATCTTAGTGACATTATGTTTCACCACATAAGAGAGGAAATCAAATATCAAGGAGCAATGAAAAGACACAAAGAAAGCAGGATTCTGTGCAACAAGCTCAAGTGGATATGGCACGAAGTGTAATAGAAGCATGCAAACTAATAAACCCCAAAAAAGTAATAGAAACTTATAAAGACAAGTATAAAAGCAATGTTGGCAGTCCTAAGAGGAGTAAACAGTATTGAAGTTAATATTAGTGGTAGAGCATGACTTCTGAGGATGCAGTGGCAGAAACTTATACTTTCCATAACACAACACAATAATCTGCTACCCTCTCAATCAAGAAAACAAAAGGATTTAATTACTTATGACAAATAGATTTTACGTGGAGCCTTCTATAAACATATCCATTACCTTCCCACTTCTCAACTTCAAGCACTTAAAGCAAACCAAGCTCAACAACCGCTTTAGTTCGCTCACATGGGAAGGATGATATACTAGAATTGGTAATTCTATATACCCAAAGTGACCTGAAAGGTAAAAAAATGAACAAAACTTTAGCAATACTTCAATGTGTCCAGCGGTCATGACTGTAGACACCCCATTTTTGACCGTCCTCAAGACTTGGACGTCACCGTTTGAACACTCGGTGATCATCCATGTTTGTGTTCGTTTGGAGTTCCCGGAGGTCTCGGCTACGCGCATTGCCTCAGGATCTCCGAACTCGACCATTTAGTGTCTGGTTTCACACCAAACACTTGTGTTTTGCCTTAGAGAGGCAGGGTAAGGCTTGTAGACCATCCCCACCCACCACCGGCAGTGGCTAGAGGCCACCGGCTGGTTTTTGCTGCCACCGGCAATGTATATTGCTGGCCGGCAATATTTGTTGCTGGTCAGCACTATTTAGTGCCGGTCGGCACTCTTTTTTGCCAAGATGGCATTTTTGGCCGGCCGACTACTGTGCATCTGCTTTTGCAGATATTTTAAGACAGCTGTCTTGCTTTTGGCTCCCCTCCATACACGTGTATGGAGGGATCTCTCTCTTGGAAGCTTGTCTTGTAAGCTTTACAAGACAAAAGCTTCTATATAGAGAGGGGTTGGTCTCTTGGCTTAAGAGGTTAGACACTTGAGATATTTTGAGAGCTTAGACAGCCATTGTTAGGGTTTGAGTTCTAGGGTTAGGATTATATACACATCCTATCTCTCTTTCCCTCTCTTTTGTGCTCTTGTGTGTGTTTTAGTCCATACTATTGCACACAAGCACCTAGTGTTTCACCTTCCTCTTAGAACTGAGATTCTAAAGGACTGATTTTGAAGTTTTGGTGTTGGATTCAAGCCAAGGAGGGTCATTGGAGCATCATTGTTGAAGAAGGCTTCAAGGGTAAGAATCTCACCCCTTTATTCCCCATTTTTGCACCTTATTTCTACCTGTCTTAAATTCGTTTTTGAGCTTGGTGTATAATACAAAAAAGTTCTATTTTTAGACCCTCTTGATTGTTTATTAAGGGTGTTTTGTGATTTGAGGGTGTTTGACCCCTCTTAGGCCTTGAAAGGCCTTATTTTGTGCTATTTTGTGCTTGTTTCGGGACTTTGGTGTTTGGGCCTCTTCACTACTGAAATCTTGAGGGATTTCAGTGGTGGAGATGGTGCCTTGAAGTCTCTAAAGGGAGAGGGCCACCCCCTCTCCTTATTGTCCTTGAAAATGGCATGTTTTGGCCTCTAAAGGGAACCTATGTTTGAGTGTGTGTTGAGCATGTATAGGCTGTTTTTCATGCTTATATTTCCATAATATAACATGATTTTAAATTGGTTTTGGTACTCCGTGCATGCTTAGCATAGCTTCCATGTAATGCCTTGTGATTCCTTAACATGTCTTAGGTTGTGTGCCTTTGTTTCTAGCATGTTTTAGGCTTACATTTGTGAAGATTTTGTGCTTATCTTGACATGTTTTAGGTCTGTCCATAAGTGTTTGGGTTGATTTTGGCATGCTTAGTATAGCCACTTTGAATTCCGGCTTGTTGGCCTTAAGTATGTGCATGTATAGCATGACATCTTTGCATTGATTTGGTGGTTTGGAACCACCCACCATGTCATTTCAGTCCTTTTAGCATGCCTAAATGTTTGCATTTTGTGGTCCTTTCGTTGCTTCAAGAGTTGGTAATCCATGCTTCATATTTGTGCCATAATGTATACCTCTAGGATTAGGTTGCTTAGATGCCATTTAAGTGATTCTTGAGGTTTGTTTTTGTATGATTTGGGACTGTTTTGCCTCAATTTGGTCATTTGCTTCATGAGTCTTATGATCATGCTTTGGGTCCTTGGGCCTCGTTGCATGTATAGCTTGCATGAGTAGGTTAATTTGGCATGATCTCCTACATGTTTCCAAAGCTTATAATGCATGCTAATTTGTCCATGATTGTCCCTTTCAAGTGTGCTTGAGGGTTGTCTAATTTGTGCCTAAGTGTTGGGCCTTAGCATGTGCATGTGTGTATATGTGTTTTGGTCTCTTCTTTTGGTCGTTTTAGCCACTGTTTTGGGCCTTATTAGAGCCGCCCAAATCATGCTTTAGACCACCTTTTCTTTGGCTAGCATTGCCTCATGTTTGCTTGCATGCTTGCATAAGTGTATCGCCATGCCATGTTGCATCCTTAGCTTGTATGCCTAGGTTGCATTGCATTTTGCATGCATGCCTTGTTCCTTGACTTAGTGATAGGAATTGGGCCTTAGTTTGTTTGATTGGTTTGCATTTCATTTGACATGAAAGTTGCATACTTGATTCCTTGGGCCATCACGCATGGAAATACGTGATTGGTGGTCCGAGAATCGAGGCACATGCCCCTTTGAGTCATTATCATGATAAGGGACATGGTTGGTGCATATATACCTTGAATTGTGCTGCCATGCTTTGTCTTGCCCTCTGTTGCTGTGAGTTGCAGGTTCTGCAGACTTTCTTTGCCGACCGGCAGTATATGTTGCCGACCGGCATTAAATCACCAGCCGATAGCTTTGTTTTGTGCTGGTGACAATACCACACTGCCGGTGGCAATTCCATGCAGCCGGTGATGTCTCCCAGCATCCAAGGAAGCAGTCCTGAGGTTTTGATAGCCTCCAGGGGAGTGAAAGAAGGAAAACAGAGGCAGCCTATGCATGGCGGTGCATTTCCCGAGGCAGTTTTACTGCTTTTCTTAGCTTATTTAATTTGTTAATTAATTAGGCAATTTGTAATATTAATTAGCTTGCGTAGTTAATTTGTAATATTTATTCAGTTCCCTCTGAGTGAGGGAAAATCTGTAATAAGTGTGTGTGGGTGATGTGTATGTCTTCCAATCCCCACTTCTTTCTTCCCTTTTATTTACCTGCTTATGATGGTAGATTAGGGCATTTTTTAAACTTAGCATACCTCATGCTATGCATGCGTGCATCCATACATTTGTATTACATACATTAGGCTCGGTACATCACGCTAACTGCATCTGTACTTCAATTCACAAATTGAATATGTGGTAGTTGATCGCATTTCACATGACATGTTTAGGGTTAGCCGAGCCTGCCTAGATTGCATTTTTGCATGTGATGCATTAGCCATTTTTAACATGAACTAGGACATGCATGTTTGCTAACTAGTTTACTGTTTTGGCACGGAGTACGATGTAAGTATTTATGCTTTAGCATCCCGCATGTGTGTGAGTGTTGCCATGACAGTATGCCTGCCATGCGGCTAAGTGCTTATATGAGATAAACTGTTTTGAATGCCTGTGGGTGGAGGTTGGATTGTTTGAGTTGGAAAAACTCGTTGAAATCCGTATTTTAGCCTACTTGCGAGTAGCAAATTCCAAAACACTTTTCAAAAAACAAACGGATATGCAATGCTTATTTCCAAATTAGGCAATCTAGTCTATACTTGTTTGCTGCGTGCATAACATAGTAATTCTAGGCTAATAAATGGAATAAGAACACGTAATGTTTTCAAAATCGGATATCATGGTTAGTAGAGGCCGGTCTTCGAACCGGGCGAAAGGGGGTGCTCATAGCTGACCTTCCCCGATCGTACCCAAGCTCTCGAGCCGAGACAACTCCGGTGATGACGGACATGTGGCCTTCGGCACCGAGTCAGGGTTTCCTAAATTTCCCCATTAAAAAATATTTAGGTGGCGACTCTGTATCTGGCAAAGCAGTCCATGTTTGGCACTACTTTTTCAAAAATCTGTTTCTCAAAACGATTCGCCAGATTTGGACTCTTTGATTCAGATTAAGAACCGCAACGCAAAATCGCGAGTCCGAACTGTAGTAGCATAAGGCCCCCCTCCGCGGGCGCGTCTACAGTTTCTGGCGACTCTGCTGGGGATTTTAGAAAGCTTGACTCGAACTCGTGATATCCTCTTGTGATCTCATTTATGTGTTTCTTTGCATTGCATGTGCATTGGTGCGCCTAGGAACACAGTGTTTGCCATCTGCCATTCCTGAACGGTTTGCCGGAGGCTTTTCTTGTCAAGGCATGACCATAAGGCTGACCGGCTATGGGCTCTGACAGTATGGGAACACAAACCCCGGTTTTTACCGAGGCACCCTTTTCGACCATTCGACCTAGTGCATATTCGGATCCATAGTGACCATTCCAAGTTAGGACAGGTTGCTTACCCGATGTTAGGTTGTTTGAGAACCACTGTGTGCGTAGTGAAACCCTAGCTCCTGACAAAATAGGACAGGGAAACCCTACCCCAACATAGGGGTGATTGAGCTCTCTTTACTTGCTATGTGCTTTTAGAATGTATTTCTACAGGAAAAGTACATGTCAGTTTGCAAGTTTGAGTATCAGACCTGAGGACACCAGTATCAGTATCAGTTATGAGAATCAGTTATCCGCGGGTATCAGGGTTCAGTTTTCGGGAACAGTGATTTCTGGGAACAGTGATCAGCAGTAGGGTATAGTTGTTCGGCTACACCCGTGTTTGATCAGTTTGGGCTGAAATGCTGTCTGTTTTTCCTTTCAGTTCAGAGAGTCGCAGAGTTGATACAGAATAGCCAGTGTCTCCCCTTGCCGAGACAGGATTTATGGCGGCACAAAATTCAGAAAAAATTGTGGTTATGACGGCTGCATTGGAGCAGGGGACCGCCCCGCAGAGTGAGGCCAGCATCAATATGTCACATCCACCCAGGTCGCCCGTTGTGCACCCGGTTTGGGCTCCCCAGTTATACCAGGCTCGTGAGCCCACCACCTTTGAATTGATGGGGATGATAGGTGACCTCCAGAGGTCCGTGGCCGATCTGGCCTATGGAATGTCGGCTTCACCGCCAGCGGCGCCATATGCCGGGAATTTCATACCACAGGAGCCTCCGCTGCTGGGGCGGATTGTGATAGAGCTCAGCCAGCCAAAGGTGGTTTCCGGCTATAGCCACGACATGTCAGCAACAACTGGGCTTCGCTCTGAAGTAGCAACCCAAACCCTTGACCAGGCTGAGGCCGGAGGAAAAGACAAAATGAAGGCAGATGCCGATCCTATTGAACAACTGTTGTGGGCAGTCGAGGCTCTGAAAGTCAGAGGGATGAACAAGCAACAAACATCTGCGATCGTGACCAAAGCTGTGGATGATGCTTTCCCCACTCCAATCAAAGGCAGTTCAAGCCAGGCAGAAAATCGGGATGGGTCCCGTCATGCCCAGACAATTCCTGTCATTCCCAACCCTGCACCGGGAAAGGGTCAAAAAGCCAAGGCAGTGCCAGCCGACCCTTTCGCTAGCGCATCTGGCAAGAATTCTCAAACTTCAAAGTACCTGCCCCGAGGGCGCAGGGTCTTTCACGACCTCTACATGCCTTTGTCTAGGGCATTACTAATATTGGCAAAGAATGGGAATCTTAAACCTTTGGAGCCTCGGCCACTCCCGAAGAATCTCCCCGCCACGCATGATGCTACCTTGTACTGCGCGTACCACCAACAGTCCGGCCACAGTACCGATGGTTGTTTCCGCCTTCGTCATGAAGTGCAAGATTTGATCGACAACAAGGTTATCCTCCCACCCACCTCAGCCAAGTCCGTTACCACCCAGTTGTTGGATTTCGAGGGCTCAGATATTGCGAGTATGTAAAGTGAACCGCCTGCGGGCGACGTTTGGTATGTTTTGGATATAGCGTCTGGCACGCATTTTTGAGCATCGGTGAAACCGAGTTTTGTAAATCCTGGCTTGGGTATCGAGTCAGTCTTTTGTTTTGAGTCTGTCTCTTTGTCTTGAGTCAGTCTTTTTGCTTAAGGGTCTGCCTTGTTGTATCGAGTCAGTCCCCTTTGTATATAATACCAGGCGATTCTGGGGTTGTTGTCCCGAACACCATTTTGTTTTGTAATTATCTGTTTTTGTTTTGAGTCTGTTTCTGCCGAGGGGCCATTTGCACCAACAAATCCGAATGAAACGGCTGTTGCTGTCTCAACTTCATGCTTGCTTTCAGCATAAATGCCAGAGAATTTGGTTGGGCTGACAGTACATCTCGTCTGCTCTCCTGCGCGCCAAACTCATTGCATTAACCTAAGTTTTTCAAAAAAAAAAAAACCTTTTGAACACTGCGGTGATAAAAACGAAGAGGAAGGAATTCCTCGGGTTTTGCAAAATTTTGACCATTTCGAGAGAGAGAGAAGCGTGCTAAGCCTTTCTATGAATGAAATCATGCTTGTCAGCGTGAGTACTGAGAAGGATCCTGGCTTAATCCAGATTGGTTCCACACTATCTTCGGCACGAGCGATTTGTCGCTTTCTTAAAAACTTTCAAAAACAAATGTTTTACGCGGCCCTATGAAGACTTGTGTGGAATCCCTCTTGAGGTCGCGCAGCCTAGGATCGCTCTCAGCCTCAAGATTCAACCCGTTTGTTTTCCGACTTTGAACCCGTTCAGAACGTTCATAAAGTTCAACGGACAAACGCCATGAAAGGTCTGTATGGCCAGTTTCAAAACAGCCCTCGAGCAAGAGGCACCAAAGCCGAATCGGAAGGAGTAGATCTCGCCGGAAGAAGCTCGTGGAGTAACCGGGATGGATTCTTCCGCAAATCATTGCAACAGCCGTTCTCTTAGATACAGAGAAGCTTCAACTTCAAAAACCATTCGGCATGGACTTGTTACACTTTTACCCTTTGAGAGGCTCGCTGGGCCGAAAACCCGGAAGGGCGACCCAGGCAAAAGTTAGAGCAAGAGAAAAATACAAGAAAAAGAAAGAGAAAAAAGAGAAGAAAAGAAAAGAAATGAAAAAAAAAATGTGAAAAAGAAATGAAAAAATTTTAAAAGAAAATGAAAAGAAGCTCGCAAGGTCGAAAACCCGCATTGGGCGCCTTGGCAAAAGTGAGAGCCTAAAAAAAGTGAAGGTTAAAATACCCGAGTGTACCTTAACCGGAACTACGTGAGGCTTGATTCCCATGTTTGGGATACGTAGGCAACTTCATCATGAAGTCCAGCCCCCAACGCTTTCATAGCGTCTCAGTCCATGCAATGGTTTCGATTTCATCCCAAAGTCTAGTCGCCAACGCTTCCAAAGGCGACTGTGTCCATATATTTGTTGTGACCGTCTTCGTCATCGTTGTGTCCAAGAGCTCGACCACCGCCAATGAAGACTGTTTGCAGACTGCTGCGGCACCATCCAAACAAGGGGCAACTTTCAGTTGCCGCGAGCCGGCGTGAGACGCCATTCAAACCAGGGGCAACTTTCCGTTGCCCTCCCCCCCTTCAAACCAGGGGCAATTTTCCATTGCCTCCGATCCGAGGTTGCGCATCTTAAAGAGTAAGTTCCATGCTCGTTGAGCATTGACTGTTTGCAAAATAGTTTTTGAAAATTTTTACTGAGGTTGACTATTTTCTCGAAAACTATTCCATTTTCCAAAACTGGACCATTGTCTTGGACCCAACAAGGAAAATTTTCAGTGCTTGCGGCCTAACTCGCATGGTTTTCAAAATCAAAAATCGAACAAGTACGTTAATCCGACTCTCATTTTGATCAAAGCTGTTTTAGTAGAAAGCAAAAACAAAAAAATGGTTAAAATGATGAACTAGGGGCACAGTTGAGCCAGACGTTCTGTCTTTCCCCCGTCATCAACGTACTTGTCAGAAGAGCGCTCTACCCGTCAGAAGGAATAGCTGTGAGCTAACGGTGTTGAGCACGAACCCACACCTTTCTATTTATCCATCAATCACCCTGGGGAGGGATGAAAAATGAGAGAATGAAGAATAGGGAGGTGCAAGTTGAGAGAAAAGTGAGGAATAGGGTTTCGAGAGAAAATCCGAGCTTGAGAGTCGAGTGATGTGAGGATCACAAATCAGACAGGGTGGGAAATAATACCCAGATTGAACTGGCTCCTCGTGGTCCGAGGTCCCCCCCATCTTCGCTAACGCTTCTGTGTGTCGCGTCTTTTGTTTTGTTTATCTCAACCTTTGTTTTAGGTCTTTTTCGAGCGTGTCTCGTTGTGTTTAGGTCGTGTACCTTTTTATTTGAGTCCTCCCCGCTGTGTTCAGTTGTAGGCTCGATATCCTGGTTTGAAAAACCCTCATTGAATTTCAGAATTGTTTATACCCAGAATGCGGTGCCATTCTCTACATTAAAGCATGCTTCAACTCCAACCGGTTCCGCCTTTGAGCTCCGTCTTGTCAGATTGGGCCGTTCACTCAGGTTTGCTGTGTGCAGAATGAACCGAATGCTGTGTTATGGGCTGTATGCAGATTAATCCCCAGTAGAGCAAGGGCTATGTATCAAGAATCAGGCAGTGGGTTGCTTGGGTTATTTTGCTGTTGGCTGTTTAATTATCTGATTATTACAGTGCGAGTGTTCAATTTTCAGATAACCAATCAATTTCGTTTACATTGAGGTGTAACATGATGGAATGCGATGCAATACATGAGATATGTAAATGTAACACTTTTTAAGCAAAAATCTGTTCATTTCATAATCTTTTTCAAGTACAAAGTTTCGAAGAAAACAAAATCTGCCTGCGGCAATACAAGGTAATCTAACTACCAAGGAAAAGAGGAAAAGTACAGGAAAGAAGAAAAATAACAAAAATCAAAAATCTGTGTCGAGCACTCCAAGGGCCGTCAGTCTATCCTGGTCCTCTTCCTGGACGAGGGTCCAGGAGCATCGTCAGCATCGTCGTCAGAGCCCGAGCTAGAACCGCCTCCGGTCTCCTCCTCCGATGACTCGGACTCCGCCTCTGACTCCTCTTCATCATCATCATCCGGGACTGGAGCTCGCGAGCTACTCCCGACATGAGTACGCCCCGCCTTGGAGCGGGGGAATACTCGGCCCTCCTCATCTCTCCCTCGGGCAGGGACGGAAGGTCCAGCTGGAGCACCTCCTGCCATGGGAATCTGGAAAGGGGGCTGAAAAAGTACATAAAAGGGAAATGCATCAGTATACTGTAGACAGTTTATCAGTGCAGAATGCAATGCAGAGTACAGCGTATGAATACCATGAGCAGTCTATCAGTGCAGAATGCAGTGTATGAGTACAGTATGAGAATGCCGTGAGCAGTCTATCAGTGCAGAATGCAGTGTATGAGTACAGTATGAGAATGTCGTGAGCAGTTTATCATCACAAAGTACGGTGCAGAATGCAGTGTATGCAGTGTATCAGATGCTGTGAGATCAGTGTATCAGGTGTTGTGCCGTGCATCAGATTATGTGAAGCAGTGTATGAATGGTTTGAGGCCAGTATCAGAAGAACATACCGGTATGCTGTAGAGGGCTAGGAGGTCAAATGTCCGCTGAAGCATCCCCATCATCGAGGCATTCATCGCCAACGACTGACGGGTATACCCAGAAGAAGCCTGCAAAAGTGTCAGATGCATTAGTATTCTGTGGAATATCAAATAAACTTAAATGAATGACTATACAAAAGTGCAGTAATACATACCGGAGGTAAGTCGGGGACACCGACGAACTCGTGATCAGCTGGCGGAGGGGCGAAGGGGATCTGATAGGTCGCCCCACCCTGCCCCTGGAAAGTCAGTACAGCAGGCGTGCCTTTTCACATTCCGGCCTTTCCGGTCATTTCCGACCTTCTCGGGAGTTGACTTTCCGGTTGACTCTTCGTATTCCGGCCCGATTTTCCTTCCTCCGGCCATTTTCTCATCATTTTCGATATGGCGGACGACATTCCACGTGGTGGGACTCCCCGGATCACGAGATGGATCCCGGGGTCGAGCTCCTACCGTTGAGCAAGCGCCCATTCGACCCGGCGACCTACCGACCGGCGATCCATGTTCTGCCCCCCGACGGCCTGCGTCAGTTCCGGAGCTTCGAGAGGTATGTGGCGCCCAAGCTATTGCTGCGCGAGCCTACCTCCCACCTTTCATTCGGCACTTCCGAGGTAACTCTCTTTCTTTTGCTTTACTTTCCGCAATGTAGGATACAAAACTGTCATAGTTAGCTGTACTCTTTAACTGCTTGAATTTGATATACCGTAGACTGTAGTTGACTGTAAACGTACATACAACTGACATCTGCTCGAGACTGACACATGCACACACACTGCACTAGCCCTGAATCACTCAAACATACTGCACTCACTGTATTTCACTGCATACACACTGGCACCCAGTATTTGTCTGAATCTGTTAAATTTGCACACATTCTATATCTGTTCTGAAACACCTAAACATGCTGACACATCACACGTATTTCACCGTAAGCACACCGGCACCCGGTATTTGTCTGAATCTGTCAAACTTGCACGCATGCTTCATCTGCTTTTTCAAAACTGCATTTTGAATGTTGTCTTGCAATTGTTATTTTCTGTTTACAGGAGGGTTCCCATACCATTCGCGGGTATGGGAATATTGGTGCTCGGGAGTGGTACGATGAGCTCCCTGACGCGGTCCGACGCATCGTGGATCGAGCGGGTTTCGGCGCCTTCTGCCGAGGACTCTCCAGGCTCTCCACATGCAGACCTCTCCTTGCGCTTTGGCGGAGAGGTGGTGGGACACTACGGATTCTTTTCACTTTTCCGCTGCAGGGGACATGACGATGACCCCTTACGATTTCTCAATGCTCACTGGCATCGGGGTAGGGGGGGATCCGATCCCTTTTGACATCAACATGGATAAGTGGACCACCGCTCAGGTCCATCTACTGGGGGAGGCCCCACCTCTTGCTCGTCCAGGCTTCGTGCGGTACTCCTGGTTCGAGGTACAGTTTCGGGTTCAGCCCGTGTTGGAGGAGGAGGCGCAGATGACCCAGGAGGACGTGGAGAGGTATGCTCGCGGCTTCCTCATGTTCCTGTTCGGGACTACCATCTTCGCCGATCGGGTGAACACCGTGCCTCTCTGTCTTCCCAGCGCACTGGTGGACGTCTGGGACATCGTGCATTATGATTGGGGTGGCGCTGCTCTGGCCACCCTTTATGGATATATGAGCTCGGCTTCGCGCGGCAGCGGCCAGTTGCTCGGGGGCTACTGGCGGGCTTGGGAGGTACATTCCTTCTCCGCTTTTCATTTCTGTTCGATATTTTCTGTACTCTGTACACTGCACACACAGTAGTCTGCTCTATACTTGCTGTATACTGTACACACGGCACACACATACATTCTGCTTCACACTGACTGTACACTGCTCACACTGTACACTGCACACAATACACTGCACAACACACGGCTTTGCCATTTCTGCTTTATTCTGTATATTTTGTTTTTTCTGATAAATGCACTGGTATTTACCTTGCAGCTGTGGGTTTACGCCTACTTTCCTAGGCTTGCCCCCGTACCAGTTACAGAGACTCCCCTGGTCGTCCCCTTCTTACGGCGCTTTGACGGGAGATGCACCCGGCGGCCGGGAGAGACTTTCGGCTTTTTCCGCCGATACTTCGACACCATTACCCCGACCGAGGTATGTTTTACTTGCAGTTCATTTAAGCTTCGCTTTCCCACTGTATATTTCAATAACAGTAGATAACAAACTGTCTGTCACTTTTAGATCACTTGGCGGCCGTGGGCTCCGTTGCCAGCTGTGACTCGAGATCGGTTTGCCGGTGCCGATGAGACCTCACGTTTTCGGATCTTGCTAGAGGGCCCGGTCTGTCGGGCTTGGTACCTAGGTGAGCGTTTCCTACGCCAGACCCTGGGATTACCTGAGCAGATAGTCCCGGCTCACCCTCCTGCGAAGATGAGGGAGACCGAGAGGCTCACCAGCGAGCAGATGGACGACTACACCATTGGCTGGGAGGAGGCCGGCTTCAGAGGTACCGGTGACTATCGGGAGTACGTGCAGACGTACCTGATGCGACCTCTGAGCGGCAGCTGTTGAACAGAGGCGGCCAGGCTTGTGGCATCGGCGACTGGGGCAGGAGCGGGAGTTGGAGTAGGGGCTGCGAGGAGGGCCCGAGTTCGTGGCAGGGGCGGAGCTCAGGGAGGACCAAACCCCGAAAAGGCGAGAACACCAAACGAAGCACCGAAACAAAAATGTGATCGGTTGAAAATGTCCGAAACGCGAAGAAAATCGTGAATCCGACGACGAAACGAGCGTAGAACGCGAAGAAACGGGCGAAAAATGAGAGAAAAACACTCTAGAGAGAGAGGGTTAGAGTTTTCGGCGGTAGGGAAGTGAGGAAATAGGGTTTGAAGCCCTATTTTAAAACACCCGAAGTGAAATCTCGAAACTGCCCCGACTCAGCAACTTTTTGCCGATCGGCAATATTTTGTGCCGGCCGGCAGTATTTTGTGCTGGTGGATTTATTTTTCAGCCGGTGGACAGCCGGTGGCCTCCCCTTCCGGCCGGTGGTGTTCCCACAACCTTGTTTAGGCCATTTGAGAAGTTTTTGGTCTTCATAGCTCAATAAAGTGCAAGAAAGAGCATCTCTGATGCTCAACCGGCCTCCGCTTTGACCTCAGACTGCGGCTTCCGTGCGTGGCACTCCAATTCATACAAGGTGTATCCTTTTGGTATCCTTTTGACTTTTACAAGATCCAAAAGTTGCCCCATGTGCATTTCAAATCGTCGCACTGTTTTGTGCATTTCAAACCTGCGCACTGTTTTGTGCATTTCAAACCGTCGCACTGTTTTGTACATTTCAAATCGTCGCACTGTTTTGTGCATTTCAAACCTGCGCACTGTTTTGTGCATTTCAAACCATCGCACTGTTTTGTGCATTTCAAACCTGCGCACTGTTTTGTGCATTTCAAACCTGCGCACTGTTTTGTGCATTTCAAATCGTCGCACTGTTTTGTGCATTTCAAACCTGCGCACTGTTTTGTGCATTTCAAACCTGCGCACTGTTTTGTGCATTTCAAACCGTCGCACTGTTTTGTGCATTTCAAACCGTCACGCTGTTTTGTGCATTTCAAACCGTCACGCTGTTTTGTGCATTGCATTCCGTTGTGCGGATTTTGCGCATGTTAATTACATTACCTGCGTAGACCGCATATTTATTGTTCAATTTCTTTACCTGCGTAGACCGCACGTATTGCTTGCGTAGACCGCATAATTGTTCAATTTCTTTCCTTGCGTAGACCGCATATTTATTGTTCAATTTCTTTACCTGCGTAGACCGCATGCATTGCTTGCGTAGACCGCATAATTGTTCAATTTCTTTCCTTGCGTAGACCGCATATTTATTGTTCAATTTCTTTACCTGCGTAGACCGCATGCATTGCTTGCGTAGACCGCATAATTGTTCAATTTCTTTCCTTGCGTAGACCGCATATTTATTGTTCAATTTCTTTACCTGCGTAGACCGCATGTATTGCTTGCGTAGACCGCATAATTGTTCAATTTCTTTCCTTGCGTAGACCGCATATTTATTGTTCAATTTCTTTACCTGCGTAGACCGCATGTATTGCTTGCGTAGACCGCATAATTGTTCAATTTCTTTCCTTGCGTAGACCGCATATTTATTGTTCAATTTCTTTACCTGCGTAGACCGCATGTATTGCTTGCGTAGACCGCATAATTGTTCAATTTCTTTCCTTGCGTAGACCGCATATTTATTGTTCAATTTTTTTACCTGCGTAGACCGCATGCATTGCTTGCGTAGACCGCATAATTGTTCAATTTCTTTCCTTGCGTAGACCACATATTTATTGTTCAATTTCTTTACCTGCGTAGACCGCATGTATTGCTTGCGTAGACCGCATAATTGTTCAATTTCTTTCCTTGCGTAGACCGCATGTTTGTAATCATTTCTTTACTTGCGTAGACCGCATGTATTGCTTGCGTAGACCGCATAATTGTTCAATTTCTTTCCTTGCGTAGACCGCATATTTATTGTTCAATTTCTTTACCTGCGTAGACCGCATGTATTGCTTGCGTAGACCGCATAATTGTTCAATTTCTTTCCTTGCGTAGACCGCATATTTATTGTTCAATTTCTTTACCTGCGTAGACCGCATGTATTGCTTGCGTAGACCGCATAATTGTTCAATTTCTGTCCTTGCGTAGACCGCATATTTATTGTTCAATTTCTTTACCTGCGTAGACCGCATGTATTGCTTGCGTAGACCGCATAATTGTTCAATTTCTTTCCTTACGTAGACCGCATATTTATTGTTCAATTTCTTTACCTGCGTAGACCGCATGTATTGCTTGCGTAGACCGCATAATTGTTCAATTTCTTTCCTTGCGTAGACCGTATATTTATTGTTCAAAATCTTTACCTGCGTAGACCGCATGTATTGCTTGCGTAGACTGCATAATTGTTCAATTTCTTTCCTTGCGTAGACCGCATATTTATTGTTCAATTTCTTTACCTGCGTAGACCGCATGTATTGCTTGCGTAGACCGCATAATTGTTCAATTTCTTTCCTTGCGTAGACCGCATATTTATTGTTCAATTTCTTTACCTGCGTAGACCACATGTATTGCTTGCGTAGACCGCATAATTGTTCAATTTCTTTCCTTGCGTAGACCGCATATTTATCGTTTAATTTCTTTACCTGCGTAGACCGCATGTATTGCTTGCGTAGACCGCATTATTTATTTCATTACCTGCGTAGACCACATGTTTTGATTGCGTAGACCGCATATTAATTTCATTACCTGCGTAGACCGCATGTTTTGATTGCGTAGACCGCATAATCGATCAATTTCTTTACTTACGTAGACCGCATGTATTGCTTGCGTAGACCGCATTATTATTTTCATTACCTGCGTAGACCGCATGTTTTGATTGCGTAGGCCGCATTATATCATTACCCGCGTAGACCGCATGTTTCGTTTGGGTAGACCCCATATTAATTTCATTGCTTGCGTAGACCGCATAATTTGTTGATTTCATTACCTGCGTAGACCGCATGCTTATGATCAAATTCGTTGTCGGCATAGACCGCATGCTCCACTTACATGTTTGTATTTCCACAGCATTGTTATGCTCCCCACTTGCTTTGCGCTGTCACGCTTTTCGAGTATACTACTATGCATGTTGCTAACAATATTGTACCTGTCAAGTTTGTTTTCTTTTCAGGCACGATATTGTATGTACGGTTCATTTGAAGCTGGTGCAACCAGACGAGCCGCACAGGTATTGTATCCTCCGAGTGAGACGTATTGAGAATTGCATAATTCTCTTACATCCTTTCTGCATTGTAGTGTAGTTTGGTGTATGCTAGCTTAAAACTGTCGCATGTATGCTTCGTTACAGCTTTCTTTGCATGATCATAAGTCATGCTCGGCTTCGTGCATTGTCTTGTATTTTTCCCCTGCCTTCGGGCGCATACCTTGATTGTCCTGCATGTTTGTCTAAGCCTTCGGCCTTGTCAAAAATGGGTCGTCTCTGGGCTTTGACATTCACTCCCGTCATTGTTATGACTTTCGAGTTCTGTCAAAGAGGGGCAACTGTAGACACCCCATTTTTTACCGTCCTCAAGACTTGGACGTCACCGTTTGAACACTCGGTGATCATCCATGTTTGTGTTCGTTTGGAGTTCCCGGAGGTCTCGGCTACGCGCCTTGCCTCATTATCTCCGAACTCGACCGTTTAGTGTCTGGTTTCACACCGAACACTTGTGTTTTGCCTTGGAGAGGCAGGGTAGGGCTTGTAGACCATCCCCACCCACCACCGGCAGTGGCTAGAGGCCACCAGCTGGTTTTTGCTGCCACCGGCAATGTATATTGCCGGCCGGCACTATTTGTTGCCGGTCAGCACTATTTAGTGCCGGTCGGCACTCTTTTTTGCCAAGATGGCATTTTTGGCCGGCCGACTACTGTGCATCTGCTTTTGCAGATATTTTAAGACAGCTGTCTTGCTTTTGGCTCCCCTCCATACACGTGTATGGAGGGATCTCTCTCTTGGAAGCTTGTCTTGTAAGCTTTACAAGACAAAAGCTTCTATATAGAGAGGGGTTGGTCTCTTGGCTTAAGAGGTTAGACACTTGAGATATTTTGAGAGCTTAGACAGCCATTGTTAGGGTTTGAGTTCTAGGGTTAGGATTAGATACACATCCTATCTCTCTTTCCCTCTCTTTTGTGCTCTTGTGTGTGTTTTAGTCCATACTATTGCACACAAGCACCTAGTGTTTCACCTTCCTCTTGGAACTGAGGTTCTAAAGGATTGATTTTGAAGTTTTGGTGTTGGATTCAAGCCAAGGAGGGTCATTGGAGCATCATTGTTGAAGAAGGCTTCAAGGGTAAGAATCTCACCCCTTTATTCCCCATTTTTGCACCTTATTTCTACCTGTCTTAAATTCATTTTTGAGCTTGGTGTATAATACAAAAAAGTTCTGTTTTTAGACCCTCTTGATTGTTTATTAAGGGTGTTTTGTGATTTGAGGGTGTTTGACCCCTCTTAGGCCTTGAAAGGCCTTATTTTGTGCTATTTTGTGCTTGTTTCGGGACTTTGGTGTTTGGGCCTCTTCACCACTGAAATCTTGAGGGATTTCAGTGGTGGAGATGGTGCCTTGAAGTCTCTAAAGGGAGAGGGCCACCCCCTCTCCTTATTGTCCTTGAAAATGGCATGTTTTGGCCTCTAAAGGGAACCTATGTTTGAGTGTGTGTTGAGCATGTATAGGCTATTTTTCATGCTTATATTTCCATAATATAACATGATTTTAAATTGGTTTTGGTACTCCTTGCATGCTTAGCATAGTTGCCATGTAATGCCTTGTGATTCCTTAACATGTCTTAGGTTGTGTGCCTTTGTTTCTAGCATGTTTTAGGCTTACATTTGTGAAGATTTTGTGCTTATCTTGACATGTTTTAGGTCTGTCCATAAGTGTTTGGGTTGATTTTGGCATGCTTAGTATAGCCACTTTGAATTCCGGCTTGTTGGCCTTAAGTATGTGCATGTATAGCATGACATCTTTGCATTGATTTGGTGGTTTGGAACCACCCACCATGTCATTTCAATCCTTTTAGCATGCCTAAATGTTTGCATTTTGTGGTCCTTTTGTTGCTTCAAGAGTTGGTAATCCATGCTTCATATTTGTGCCATAATGTATACCTCTAGGATTAGGTTGCGTAGATGCCATTTAAGTGATTCTTGAGGTTTGTTTTTGTATGATTTGGGACTGTTTTGCCTCAATTTGGTCATTTGCTTCATGAGTCTTATGATCATGCTTTGGGTCCTTGGGCCTCGTTGCATGTATAGCTTGCATGAGTAGGTTAATTTGGCATGATCTCCTACATGTTTCCAAAGCTTATAATGCATGCTAATTTGTCCATGATTGTCCCTTTCAAGTGTGCTTGAGGGTTGTCTAATTTGTGCCTAAGTGTTGGGCCTTAACATGTGCATGTGTGTATATGTGTTTTGGTCTCTTCTTTTGGTCGTTTTAGCCACTGTTTTGGGCCTTATTAGAGCCGCCCAAATCATGTTTTAGACCACCTTTTCTTTGGCTAGCATTGCCTCATGTTTGCTTGCATGCTTGCGTAAGTGTATCGCCATGCCATGTTGCATCCTTAGCTTGTATGCCTAGGTTGCATTGCATTTTGCATGCATGCCTTGTTCCTTGACTTAGTGATAGGAATTGGGCCTTAGTTTGTTTGATTGGTTTGCATTTCATTTGACATGAAAGTTGCATACTTGATTCCTTGGGCCATCATGCATGGAAATGCGTGATTGGTGGTCCGAGAATCGAGGCACATGCCCCTTTGAGTCATTATCATGATAAGGGACATGGTTAGTGCATATATACCTTGAATTGTGCTGCCATGCTTTGTCTTCCCCTCTGTTGCTGTGAGTTGCAGGTTCTGCAGACTTTCTTTGCCGACCGGCAGTATATGTTGCCGACCGGCATTAAATCACCAGCCGATAGCTTTGTTTTGTGCTGGTGACAATAACACACTGCCGGTGGCAATTCCATGCAGCCGGTGATGTCTCCCAGCATCCAAGGAAGCAGTCCTGAGGTTTTGATAGCCTCCAGGGGAGTGAAAGAAGGAAAACAGAGGCAGCCTATGCATGGCGGTGCATTTCCCGAGGCGGTTTTACTGCTTTTCTTAGCTTATTTAATTTGTTAATTAATTAGGCAATTTGTAATATTAAATAGCTTGCTTAGTTAATTTGTAATATTTATTCGGTTCCCTCTGAGTGAGGGAAAATCTGTAATAAGTGTGTGTGGGTGATGTGTATGTCTTCCAATCCCCACTTCTTTCGTCCCTTTTATTTACCTGCTTATGATGGTAGATTAGGGCATTTTTTAAACTTAGCATACCTCATGCTATGCATGCGTGCATCCATACATTTGTATTACATACATTAGGCTCGGTACATCACGCTAACTACATCTGTACTTCAATTCACAAATTGAATATGTTGTAGTTGATCGCATTTCACGTGCCATGTTTAGGGTTAGCCGAGCCTGCCTAGATTGCATTTTTGCATGTGATGCATTAGCCATTTTGAACATGAACTAGGACATGCATGTTTGCTAACTAGTTTACTGTTTTGGCACGGAGTACGATGTAAGTATTTATGCTTTAGCATCCCGCATGTGTGTGAGTGTTGCCATGACAGTATGCCTGCCATGCGACTAAGTGCTTATATGAGATAAACTGTTTTGAATGCCTGTGGGTGGAGGTTGGATTGTTTGAGTTGGAAAAACTCGTTGAAATCCGTATTTTAGCCTACTTGCGAGTAGCAAATTCCAAAACACTTTTCAAAAAACAAACGGATATGCAATGCTTATTTCCAAATTAGGCAATCTAGTCTATACTTGTTTGCTGCGCGCATAACATAGTAATTCTAGGCTAATAAATGGAATAAGAACACGTAATGTTTTCAAAATCGGATATCATGGTTAGTAGAGGCCGGTCTTCGAACCGGGCGAAAGGGGGTGCTCATAGCTGACCTTCCCCGATCGTACCCAAGCTCCCGAGCCGAGACAACTCCGGTGATGACGGACATGTGGCCTTCGACACCGAGTCAGGGTTTCCTAAATTTCCCTATTAAAAAATATTTAGGTGGCGACTCTGTATCTGGCAAAGCAGTCCATGTTTGGCACTACTTTTTCAAAAATCTGTTTCTCAAAACGATTTGCCAGATTTGTACTCTTTGGTTCAGATTAAGAACCGCGACGCAAAATCGCGAGTCCGAACTGTAGTAGCATAAGGCCCCCCTCCGCGGGCGCGTCTACAGTTTCTCAGTGTAATCAGAAAATAAAAAGGATTAAAACATGAAAAATACCTTCGCACAACATTAAAACATGACCATTGCATTCACACTAGCCATGTTTCTCAACCCACACAGTACAATTGAGTGAAGTCAAACTAGTGAAGCACGAGTGAGTGGAAGTCAAGCTAGTGAAAAATTAAATCAATAAAGATGTCATTCTCCATCTACTTCCATTCATAGGGATAATATGCACCTCACATGGCCATTTTTTCAGCCCCCTAGCTTACATTGTATAGGATTAGGATTTGAACTAATACTACTAAGGGAAAATTACATATCAGTGGAAAGTTTACAAAATATTAACATATCAGTCAAATTCACTTTACAGCCATATATAACAACGTAACGGGCGAGACTACAGTTTGAATGTTTTTAAGGATTGGATTTGGGATGGCTAAATTAATCCCAATACCCAGACTGGGCCAAACCTAGAGTGGCATATATTTCCTTAGTTTCCCTTAATCATCATTAGGTAAATCACACATTTTGTTCTTCTAATTCCTTTTAACATGAATCCCAACCCTCCATTAATTAACCCAGATCACTTCCTATACCTCTGCTTCTGCTAACTTGGATATCCGCAGCCTATATGCAAAAAACTGAACTACTTCTTACTAATCGTCAGAGAATATATGTATACATGCTCTTTTAACAAAGAAGAGGATGGTCAGAGAATTCTGGAACAAGTGCCTTGATCAGTTACGAGTGTTATCTCATGGTGCTTCAAAAGTGGAAGGACTTGACAGTGGTAGAGATGAACTTCTCTATAACAACATAGAAACTCACAGAACTTCTCTATAACAAAACACAGAAGCGCAATTATCTCTAATTCCAAAATCCTATATCTATAAAATAATCCTATATCTGTATCTAATTCCATGTTTGGCACTTCCCTAACTTTGCCTATTAATAACTTGTCTCAGCTTACCAAAGAGTTGGGACACTATAAATATGGTGGTAGCCCACACACAGCTTAGAGTTTGGATAATACGAATGAAAAAATTATAATTATTAATATTTATATAATTTATCATTAATTTACCATTAGTTTTTGAATGTTACATTCATATTTTTTCATTTGAGATCTGACTTAATCAGTGACCAACTCAAGCTTAAATACAATTTAAATATCTTCAAGTTTTTCAAATCAAATTTCAACAATCCATTACTAAATCGACTTGAACAGTAAACAAGTAAAGCTTAAATACATTTTCAGCATCCTCAAAATTTTCAAATCAAATTTGAACAATGTATTCTCAACTCAAACACTATATACTATTTCTTTGAAATGGATCTGGCTCGAGCAGTTACGAAAGCGAGAAAGATTAAGAATGATTTTGTTTGAATTACCTTAGGAGAAGGAGAGAGAGGAGGATTAGAGTCGCTGAAGAGGTAGTGAAAGAAGGCTTCGAGATGGAGACCTTTGCGATGGAAGTTATTTTAATTTTTGCTATTATATCAAGTAAATAGGAACCAAATCAAAATTTTATTGCTATTATATCCCGTTACAAAAAAATGTCAAATCTACAATCTCTGTCTTCTCACAATATCACAAATTTAGACACCATCAAATACATTAAAACAAATAAAAATAAAACAACCAATGTTTTATCAGCACGTCAAATTCAAAACTCGAAGTTCCATTTTTTGAGAAACAAATTTTTTTCCTGAGAAACAGGGGTACATTCAAATTCATTAAAAGCTTTGATATTTCTTGCAATCCCAATAATGCATTTTCAATCTTCAAATTTCAACAATTAAATCAAAAACTATGATATATCCATATACTCAAAACACATGCATATACATATCATATATATCCATAACATGAGTATATATTACCTCTCTGTTTTTCCCCTCTAGCATCATCTTGAGCTCAGTGATCTCTCCTTCCTGCTCCTTATTCTGACTCAAAAGCTCCCTCTCACTCCTAAGTACCATAGCCAGAGTCCTCGTATTCGATTTCACCTCCGTCAAAGCCTTCTTCTCACTCCCCACCGACCCCGACCCCGACCCCGACCCCGACCCCAACCCCAACCCCAACCCCTTTCCAAACAGATTTCGATGCAAACCGGAGAAATTCGACCCATTCTTTGCAGTCGTCTTCAAATCCTCCGCTATAAAATCCGCCGGAATGACCAAATTCGCCGCCTTCTTCGGCTTCGCCGCCCTCTTCTCTATCAATTTCTTCACCATTGCACTAAAATTCTCATCGTTCTTCACTCTCACCTGAGCTACGTCCGACGATTTGGCCTTGACGATGGCACGCGAAGAGTTGTGCTCTGCTGCCGCGGCCGGAGATTGGCTCCGGTGGGCGGTGGATCCGGCGATGAGGCGTTTGAGGGAGGATTGCTTGGGTTTGTTGAGCTCGGTGGAGGACGATGGATCGGACTGGTGAGACTGAGTCGAAGATCGAGAATCGAAAGAGCTGTATCGCAATGCAGCGGATTTGATTGAAGCCATTTTTGGGTTTGGGAGTGATTGGTGTGAAGATCTGTGAGTGATTTTAGCGTTTGAATCTCAATATAGAGTGAGCATTTCTAGGGTTTCTGATGAGAGAAAGAGAGAGAGATTGTCTGAAATCTGAGACATAAAAAGGGGAGAGGCGTGTGGCAGAGATTGGTCGTGATATGGGGGGAGTGGCTTCTTGGCGCTGTCTGAATTCAGATTTTCGCGTGAGAGGCGCGCGGTGCTTTCAGCACACCAGTGATCAAAAAGTATAATTTGATGAAAAGTTATTTTTATGCTAAATTTGGGAGTTGATTTTTTTTAATAATTTTTAATTAAAATATAATGTAAAAAAATTAATTTTATTTGAGGTATTTTTTTAGTTTTTTACGAAAAGATATGTAAAAAATAGGAAGAGATGGTGGCGATAGTAGTAGTAATGGTAGTCGTAAAGGTGAAGTAGCGACAGTAGAAGTAATAGTGGTGGTGGAATGGTGTTTGCAGTAGTGGTGAAGGTGATAGAAGAGATGGGTGGTGAGAGAGAGTGATAGACAGAGAGACACAGAGATGAGGGAGAGAGTGATAGACAGAGACACACAAAGATAGAGAGAAGAGAGATGAGCGAGAGAGATAAAGAGAAGAGAGATGAGCGAAAGAGACAGAGAGAGAAAAGAGATGAGAAAATAGATGAAAGAAGAGATAGATGAGTGAGAGACACAGAGATGAGGGAGAGAGTGAGCAATGTGAACACAATGGGAGAGAGAGATAAACAGACAGATAGACACATAGAAAGAGAGAGAGAGAGAGAGAGAGAGAGAGAGAGAAGAGTGAGAGACAGACAAACAGACACAGAGAGAGAAACAAATAGAGAAGAGTGATAAGTGAGAGAGAGATAAAGAGAGAAAGAGATATAGAGAGAGACAGACAGAGAGACAGACAGAGAAAGAGATAGAGAGAGACATATAGAAAAATAGAGAGAAACAAGCGATGAGAGAGATATATAGAAAGAGAACGAAAAGAGATGAACGAGAGAGAGAACAGAAAAATAAAGACATAGAGAAAAGACAAATGAGAGAGATAAAGAGAAGAAAGATGAACGAAAGACACACAGACAGATAGACAAACAGACAAAGAAAGAAGAGTAATGAGTGAAAGAGAGAAAAATAAGAGTGGTGGTAGTTGAATGGCATTTGCAGTAGTGGTAAATGTGGTAGAGAAGATGGATGGTGAGAGAGAGAGATGAGTGAGAGACGAATAGAGAAAAGAGATAGAGAAAAGAGATAGAGAGACAGAGAAAGAGACAGAGTGATGAGCGAGAAAGAGACAAAGTGGTCGCTAAAAGTGTATTTTTTTGTAGTGGATCGATAAATCGAAAGAGAGCTCAATAAATAAAGAAGACAGATAATTCAAAACTCTTTTCAAAACTTAATTCAAATCAATATTTTAAATATTTAAATATTTTAAAAATATTTTAATTTTGTGAGAGACAGATAAAGAAGAGAGATTGAGAGAGAGAGAGAGAGAGAGAGAGAGAGATGAACAGATAGAAAAAGAGAGAGAAACAAAAGATGAGCGAGAGATAGACAAAAAGAGAGAGAAATAGAGCGAATATTTGCTGCTAATTTTTTTCGAGTCAATGAAATAGATCAGGCTTGTTAAATTAATATTTTTTAATTTTATTTATTGTTTATACTTTTTACTTTATTGGAGTTTTATGACTCAGTTTGTGAAAAAAAAATTACAAAATTTAGAAATATTTAGAAAGTATAAAATTAAAAATAAGCCTTACAAATCAGATTTATTTACTCATAAGTCATGAGTGAATTTTTTTTACACACTTACCCCTCGTTTTGATAATGAAATTTTTTTAAAACTTTTTAAATATATGTTTTGTGTCTGTAAAATGATTATTTCATTAGTACTGGTAATAATATTGAAAAATTTATTAAAATGATAAATAATTGGGATATTTTGTCTTTTATTTGTGAATTTTGATTTATTCTTAATTTATTAGTGTTATTGAAATATGATGATGTAAAAAGTATAAATAGTTTAATTGTACTTTTTAAAAATAATAAATTTATTATTAAAAATTAAATTCATCAGACTGACCTGTAAAACTAATTTTTGCAATGTAAAACTATCGACAAACAGCCAATAACAAGTTGCCCATTTTAGCATACCTTTCGTGTGAGGGCCCAATTATTAAAAGATGTGTTCAACTATCAAATGAAAGCCGACTACTTCTTTCATCTAAAAATAATAATCTATTTTCAGAATTTAATTTCTTTTTATAATACAATTATTACATTTTAAAAATATTAATTTTTCAAAATTACCTTTTGATAGTATATTTTTTTAGACATATCAATTGTCATAATTGTACTTTTTGTATTATTAATGGATTTAAAAAAAGGACAATATAAGAAATTCATACTATTTTAATAATTAATTTTCTTAAAAAATTAATATTTTGAGATAATAAAAAAAATTAAGATATTAATATTTTTGGATGGTGGGTGTACAACCTCTTAATAAAAATAAAAATAAAAATAATTAATTTTCTTATTTTCATTCGGCTACCAAACAATTTAGTAGCCGAAAGTAGATATACAGCGACTAAAAGAAATTTTGTCGCCGAAACTTGACATTTGGCGACCAAAAGTTTGGTCGGGAAAGATTAAAAATTAATTTTTTTATTTTCATTCGGCTACCAAACAATTTAGTAGCCAAAAGTAGGTATACAGCCACTAAAAGAAATTTTGTCGCCGAAACTTGACATTTGGCGACCAAAAGTTTGGTCGGGAAAGATTAAAAATTAATTTTTTTATTTTCATTCAGCTACCAAACAATTTAGTAGCCGAAAGTAGGTATACAGCGACTAAAAGAAATTTTGTCGCCGAAACTTGACATTTGGCGACCAAAAGTTTGGTCGGGAAAGATTAAAAATTAATTTTTTTATTTTCATTCGGTTACCAAATAATTTAGTAGCTAAAGGTACCTCTACGGCTACTAAATTTTTATTTAGTCGCCAATTGTCATATGTTTAGCTACTAAAAATTGTTTTAGTCGCCAATTGTAATATCTTTAGCTACTAAATTTTTTTCAGTAGCCAATAATCAACATTCGCCTACTAAAAAAAATTAGTAGCTAAAAAGTTGACTTTTGCTGACTAATATTATTTTTGGTAGCCAATTCCGTGACTTTTGGCGACTAAATTAGTTTTGGTAGCTAAAAGTGGTCGGCAAAAATGCTTTTTCTTGTAGTGTATTGTTCAAAGGGTAATTTCGCTTACTAAAAATTAATAAAACTTAAAAGAGTAAAAAATCTTATCTATGACTTAATGGAGTATAAAAAGTTCACAAAACAGGACTAGTGTGTAAATGCCTCATTATTTTTTGCATTATAATTTTTTCTTCACATATGTATTCTTTTAATAAAAATGAGTTTTATCCCTTTATTGTTGGGGCATTCACAAAATGATAATTATTATTTGAAAAATGCAAAAGAAAACTTATAGGCTGTTATTGATATTAAGAAATATATAAAAAAATGAATAAAGATATTTTATTAGAATTATAAATATTTAAACTTTGTGTTCTTTTTAAACTTGATTCTTATTTTGGAAAAAGAATTCATCTTTTATTATTGAAGAAAATAGACAAAGAGAGTTTTTATTTTTCTGGTCCTTTGATAATTTTTTTTATAAGCCTATAAACGATGATGATGATTTTTTATTTTTTATTTTTTATTTTTTTTGAGCTTTTGACTATGGAGGCTTTTATTATTTTTTTAGTCATTTAAATAGGAATAATTTTTTTATTATTTATGTTTTTTTGTAGTATGGGGACTTTGAAAAAACTGTCGGGCATGTTCTATTTTTTGTTTAAAAAAAAAATATAGAATCTAATAATTTTAAACAAGAAAGTTGTCTTGTTTAAATTAAAAATAGGGGTAAATTACACTATCTCCTTAAAATTTGAAAAAAATACAATAAGTATCATAGTTCTAACATAATTATATTGAACTTTTAATTCATATAACACTTAACCGTATTTTCATTAATAATTTGTTAGTTATATGAATGAAAAGAAAATATTGTCATAATGTATATATATTTTACATTGTTTATGTTTGTATTTTCATACCATTTACATTAGTTTTGATATATTTAACCATACTAAAAGGAAGATTAATGTAATTATGTTAAAATTGTGAGACTTATTGTATCTTATTGTATCCTTTTCAAACTTGAAGAGAAGTCAATGTAATTTAACAAAGGGCAAATTACATATACACCCCTTCAGGTTTGACAAAATTACAGATACCCCCCTGAGGTTTGAGAAATTACGAATTCCCCCCTGAATGCTATATTTGCATAAGAAATTAGGGGGTAATTTGTTATGAAATATAAATCTCAGGGGGTAAATTGTTATGAAAATACAAACCTCAGGGGGCGGGATGTAATTTCCGAAACCTCAGGGGGGTATCTGTAATTTAACCAAACCTGGAGGGGTGTATATGTAATTTGCCCTTTAACAAAATTAAAGATAAATTACATCAGTAGTATCAACATTTTGCCTCTTATATTATTTTAATTTCTATAATTTCGATTAGCTTGATTTTGATTCTTAAGTTTAAATTTTATATTAATTTGGTACAAATGATAATATCAATTAGAATTTTTGATGAAAAATCATCATTAAGTTAATTGAGTTTAACTCACTAATTTGAACAAATTTATAATTTTACATATAAAAATATAATACATACCACTTATGTGTACATTGTTCATAAAAAAAAAATAATTAAATTAATTTGAGATAAAATTATAAATTTAATATAAAATATAAAATAATTAAATTACAGAAACTAAAATGATATAAAAATTAAAATATAATTATACGTATAATCCCCCCCCCCCCCACCCAAAAAAAAAAAAGCGCTTTTTATAGTTTGACTTGTCTAAGCTTTATAGTAAAAGCGTGCCAAAATTTTGTTGTTTCTTACATATACTTCAAAAGTTTTGTACATATACTTTTCTGTAAAAAAGTATAATTACATTCACTTTTGTGTAATTTTCCCCAAAAAATATAATTATTTATAATTTATTGTTGTTGTTTCTTATGTTGTATAAATTTTATTTTATTGAATGTACAAAAATATGTAGTTAATATGGGAGAAATTCTACGGTATGGTATGCACCTTGTTATATTTTTTTGGTAGAATAGAAATTATGATAATTTGTAGTTTACAAATAAAATTATATATTTTTGTGGTAATGTTATATATTCTGTGCTATTATTACATATTTTGTGGTTAAAAATATTTGGATAAAAAAATGTGTAATATTATCACAAAAAAGTATAAAATATCACAAATTAACTAACTTTATTTCTGAATCACAATTTTTGTAACTTTTATTATAAAAAAGGTAACATTTATCATAAAAATGCGTAACAAGATACATGTGATATACATCTTTTGAAGGGTGTATACCCTAATATGACCAATTAATATGAAGCCTTCTTATAGGGAAATTCTATTTACACACACCGCTTCCTCGCTTTCCACATCTTTTCTCAATGCACACACTAAATAAATTTAAATTATCAACTTTCACTCAATACAAATCCTACTATACCAAAAATACCCTTACCATCTTCATCCTCTAAACCCTAACCCTAACCCTAACAAGCCACCACCGTTATTGCTGCCCCTGGCAGCGCCTCTGCTACTCCTAGCAACCTAAGCCCCAGCCAATTAAGTAAGACGAAGGTATAACCGTTTGTTTCTGGTGGAACATGTTTCGCATATTTTTACATAGATGTGCCTCTATTGATTGGATTACAATAAAAATTTTCTAACCTCTATGCAAAAGTATATTTTTTCTTATATTTACAATTACATAAATTTGTTTGAGAATCTTTTAATTTTGCTCATAGTTCATATACTCATGCTTTTGACAAAGAATCCACTCACCCTGGTAACAGGTTGAGTTGTCTCATCTGGAAGTACTCTATCACAAGATCTACAAGGTATTAGATAATGTTTCAAGGTAGTGGGCAATGAAGGCGGAGGGAGATTGCAATGGTGTGCCGATCTTTTTCTCAGGCAAAAAAGGGTCGCAGTGGTGGGGAAGAGGCGACGGAAAGAGTGGAGGAGTGGAGAGGCAGCAGCCATGGATGGTGATGGTGGAAACTGATGCTTTGAGAGGTTAGAGGTAGAGTTTTGGAAAAGAGATATTTTGATAATTTAATTTTAAGACAAAAATGTAATAAAAAATCATTAAGTGTATGGAAAGAGAGGAAGTAGTGTGTAGAAATAGAATTATCCCTTCTTATAGGGATAATTATGTGTGGGTGTTATGGATCGGACTTGTCTACTCATAAATCTTGAGCAAATTTTTCTTTTACGTATTTGTCCCTCATTTTGATAATAAATTTCTTTTGATACCTCTTAGATACATGTTTTATGTTTATGGAATAATTATTTGTACTGGTAATAATAGTAAGAAATTTATCAAAGAGATTGATGATTCATACATTTTGACTTTTATTTATGAGTTTTATTTATTTATATATCAAATTTTAGTTTATTTGTGTTAATTTATATTAAAATACAATGTAAGAAGTGTAGGTTGTTGAATTATATTTTTTTAAGATACTTTTATAGTGATAAATTTATCTTAAAAAAATTAAAACAGTACTTTATTGATAAATTAGTCTAGTATATAGAGGTGACCTCTAACTCCACCCTCCCTCCCTCTTAATAATAGCAATGCTACAAATTTAGAAGCAAAATCCATAACATAGTCAGAATTTAACATCTATGTTCAAGATTCACTTAATGTGTGGCTCCACCATAATAATTTAAATTTGCAACATTCATTTAAAATTCTTTGCAGTTTTCTGGTCAATTTTTTTGGTACCATACATTTTTCCTTTTTATGACCTTGGAAAATAGTTGGCCTTGACGCAAGTACTTCAATTGCTTTAGGGTGAAGGTGCCTGTGAGATGAAAAAAAGTTGAGTGGAATAGTGATACCATGTTATTTGTATCATTATTCAATAATTTCTTGTCATTTGTCCTATCATTTCATTGAAATATATTCATAATATTAAATTTTCAAAATAAGAGATAAATTACACTAACTGTTTTACAGTTGAAAAACAAATTTTTTTTTTTTAATTTTAAATTTGACATATTTACACTGATGTCTCTTACACTAAAACAACTGAGACCTCGACTTGTCTTTTACACTAATGTCATTTGTCCTATTACGTGATCATCATTTAAATATGTAAGAAAAAAATAATTTGATAAAATAAATAAATGTGTAAAAGATTTATCAATTTTATATTATTTTATCTTTGGTATGTAGAAATAATTTTTAAAAATTCAAAAATATTTTCTTTGAGATTTATTTTTCTCGAATTAGTTTATATTTTATCAAATTGACGACTTTATTTTTTTAAATTGAGCAATAGTATCTTCAATTCTCCTTATTTAAAATAAGATTCAAAATTCATAATCAAATGTATCACAATTAAAAAAATTATGGAATAAAGTGACACGAGTCTCAAACTATAGGAACTCTTAATGTAATTCGTCCTTTTTTCTAAAAAAAAAAAATTTCCAAATTCATGATTCAAACACTATCTTAAAGTCTTTCTGGACATGCTGAAACATGTTTTCCTCAAGTGACAATGTGCCAAAACATCTCACGCCATATATATGTGTGAATGCGGAGACTTATTTGGGGGTTTTCGAGTAATACTTCACATCATTATTAGGATATCCATTTATACCAGATGATTCTAAATTATTTTTTAAATTTCTATTCAAATCTATAATCTAAATACCGCTTAGGTGTGTTCTAGTAAATCACAGATTGTAAAGGAAACTGAAACATTCTATGCGGCTTGGGTTTGGTGGTGCTATGTTGGGTCTCTGCTGACATGTGAAATTTTTTGTTGTGGGAAATATCATTTTAATGGGAACCACAAAAAAAACAATGAGAGAGGCTTCTCTTCAATTTAAATTAAATTGGAGGGTGTTGCTAGACTTTCATGTCCCATTACGGAACTTATATTGATAATTCGATCTATTTAATATGTGGAGTTTGTCGAATATTTTAATTCTGCAAAAAATCACAATGATCAGATATTGATAGTCACTTGATCAGATCACATTTGTGTCAATGGTATGTATGATTTTTAAAATAAATTATTGATATAAATCTAATATGATCAAGTATCTATCGATATCTGATTAACGTGATTTTTTGTAAGGATGAAATAGTCGACAAGTCTTAGATATTAACGATTCGGATCATTGATGCAGATCTTATGATGGGCCCACGGAAGCCCAACAATACCCTTCAATTGAAAAACCCAAATTGGAGAGGATCCTCTCCCAAAATTAATATCAATTTAGTGGCAAAGTTTATGAAATGTTCTCTAAATGTTGAAAAGTTCTCCACTAATTTGATATTAATGTATTGCTCATCTCTATAGGCCAAAAAAATTAACCTTATTTTTAAAGTCAATGATATAGTAATTTATTAGAATATTTAATACAACATATTCTCTCATATATTTCTAATGATTAGTAAATTATTTTTTTCACACATTATTGATTAATTATTGTGGGAGCCGAGAAAAAATACGGGCCTAGTGACATGGCCCAATCCAATTAAAAGCCATTGTTAGCAATTGGTCCAACCAGCAAATCTATTGGGCCGAATCGAAGCCTAGAGAGGGTAGAGCCGAATATATTAGTCGCCAAAGTCGATTCAAGTAATTTAAATGACGGTGCCTTGACCAGCTTGCCGAATTCAAAAGGTGTCATGGAAATATGGGCCCAATAAGATGTGACCAGATAGGGACTGCATGGTAGGAGATAAAAGTTGAGGGAGGGAAACTCTATAAAGGAAAGGAAATGGTTCAGGAAAGAGGTATGTGAAAAACACCTAGCTTACATCTTAAAAAACATATATTTGTCTTTTCAAAAAGAGGAAACTAACTTGTTCGTCAGAATGTTAATTCTGGCATCCTCGACCGGAGTTGCTTTTTTGTGTCATGTGTCTTTTAAAGGATCTGCTTGGATAAAGGAGTACCCCTAAATCCACTTCCCTACAACTGGCGCCATTTGTGGGAATACTCAAACTCCTCCGTGGTACACCCGATGCAGGATCGACCACTCACTGAAGACAACGTTCTGTAAGGAACCATGTTTGGATTGGAAGACACTCCCATACAGAGGACTTTAAACTTCAACCCGTTGACTCCTTCATTACCATTATCTTCCGTAAAGAACACCATGCAAACCCTTATCAATCAAGCAAAACGAAACAAGCAACGACTAGAGGACATTGTGGCTAATATTGAGCGTCTACATCGGGACTTGGCAAATTCCCAACAAATAGCACCATACCCTGATTGGGGACGGTCATTGGGGAGGAGAGCAGCACAGCAACACCGTCCTTGGAGGCATGACAATAGCAGTAGCACCTCAAGCTCGTCGAACAAGGAACCCAAAAAACGAGGTTGGATGGACTCCTCTGATTTGACAGACGGTAGTCCTCAAGTTCGAAGCAGAAATAATAGGAGGAATGGTGATTCTGACGAAGAAGACAAGCATAATCCTTTCATACGACGTATTGCCAGAGCCGCGTTGCCTACGAAGTTCAAGGCACCGTTATTGACACTATATAACGGAAAGACAGATCCCACAGATCACGTCTGACATTACAAACAAGCAATGACGTTGCATGCTGACGATGAGGCGCTTATGTGCCGAATATTCCCTAGTAGTTTGGGACTGCTCGCAGTCAGATGGTATTATAAACTCAAACCTGGGTTAATCGGAAGCTTCCACGAGCTTCAAAAATCCTTCCGAGCCAGGTTCATCACAAATGAAACTCAACCCAAACAAGCGGATTCCCTTTGGGCGATGAAGATAAAGCAAGGGGAAACCCTACGCGAATACTCGGCTCGCTATTAGGAATGTTTCAATCTTGTGGACGATGACTGCAATGATTCTATGGCCATCATAGCCTTCAAAATGGGGTTGCATGAGGACAGCCCACTCAGAAGCTCGCTAACCCGAAGGCCCCCCAATATAGTCTAGTCCCTGATGAAAAAAGTTAAAGAATATTGCAAGGTGGATGATGATGCGCTCAGGGTGAGAGCCTGCTTACAAGCCAAAAAGCCGATAACACCTATCATGGCTCAACTTATAAATGCAGTGCCACCAGAAAGAGCTCCATTGAAAAGAAGTTCGAATACGAGGGACTGATCCCGGAAGGAAAGCCGTCGAGATTCTCGTCAGCAAGATGAGCAGTACCAGCTGGACGACAGGTGCTCAAAACGGCCGGATAAATGATACACAGAATTCATTGAGCCAATGAGTAAAACCCTAGGCAAACTCCAACACCAGCCATTCTTCAGGTGGTCGAGTAAAATGTTTGGGTCACCAGACAAAAGGTGAAGGGATCAGAGATGCAAATATCACAAGGACCACGGCCATTCGATCGATAAATATTATGCTTTGAGAGAGCACCTCAAAGAACTAGCCCTAGGAGGTCGACTGGACAAATTGCTTCCAAAAATAGAGAATCCACCAGAAGCGCTCACCGTGTATCCCGAATCACCACCAATCAGCATGATCCACGTGATATATAGCATAGCCCGACCGACGACGTAAATTTTGTTCAATTGCAGCCCGTCGGCTCCAATCTCGAGCTCGATAAGTCAGCCAACAAGTGGCCTCGTATGCCACATGAGATTAGCTTTTCAGATGCAAACCTGGAAGGCATCAAAACTCCACATGACGATTACCTCGTAGTCAAACTGCGAGTTAATAAGTTTGCCATCGAGCGCATCCTGATTGACCAAGGGACCACCTCAGAGATAATGTATTACAAAATGTTTCTCAAGCTCGACTTGAATGAAGTTGACCTACAACCAGCCGAGTATCCTTTCTTTGGCTTTAACGCCAATCCAGAATACAGTCTTGGAAAGATCGTACTGCCAATACGTACAGGCACCAAGACATTGGAGGTCGAGTTCCTAATTGTTAAACTTCCCTCACCTTACAACATAATCATGGGTAGAACATGGCTTCACGCAATGCAAGCTGTGCCTAGCACCTATTATCAATTACTCAGCTTCCTGACCCAACATGGAATCGAGCAGATCTGTGGCTCACGAGGCTTGTTCATAGATTTCTACCTCTCAGCCATATTCAAGAAACCCAAAGATTTGGAGGTCAATTCCGTCGAAATCCCAAGTCAAGAGAGTCTGGGAGACGTGAGCAAGATCCCTGCCGAAAAATTCACAGAGGAACTGGGTCGGATTACGATCAACAAGGATCCTGACAAGTTCTTTTTAATTGGCACATGCCTCAATGTTACCAAATGATAGGAGCTAGTATCTTTCCGTCTCGGCTACATCGATGTCTTCACCTGGACGCCCTACGACATGTCTAGTGTCGACCCAACAATCGCAATGCATAGCTTGAATGTTGATCCGATGGTTAAGCCAGTTACTCAAAAAAATTATCATTCAGGCACCGAACATCTAAAAGCCGTAATTGACAAAGTCGACAAGCTCTTAGAGGCTGGAGCCATTCAAGAAGTTGTTTATACCACGCGGCTGTCCAATACTGTTATGGTGAAAAAAAAGACAAGATCTTGGCATGTATGTGTTGATTTTATGGACTTGAATAAAGCCTGCCCAAAATATTGCTTTCCCCTCCCACAAATTGACCAACTCGTGGACGCAACTGCCTGACATCAATGCATAAGTTTCTTGGATGCTTACAGGGGTTACCATCAAATTGCAATGAATCCCGCCGACTAGGACAAGACAGCGTTCCTTATGCCAAGAGGCACCTACTGTTACAAGGTCATGCCATTCGGGTTAAAGAACGTCGGGGCAACTTACCAGAGGTTGCTCACCAGTATGTTCAAAGGCCAACTCGCCAGCACCATGGAGGTCTACATCGACGACATGGTAGTAAAGTCTATAAGCAAAAGAGACCATCTAACCAACCTTGCTACAACATTTAATGTCCGTCGCAAGTACAAAATGAAACTCAACGCATCGAAATGAGCATTTGGTATCATATCAAGGAAGTTTCTCGGATATATAGTGAATCATCGGGGGATAGAGGCAAACCCAATACAAATCAAGGCTATCTTGGAGCTCGATTTGTTGAAATCTGCTAAAGAAGTGCAAAAACTCATGGGGATGGTCGTGGCTCTTAACAGATTCATCAATCAATCTTCGAAACGATGTAAGCCTTTCTTCCAAACACTTCAGTAGGGAAAATCCTTCTGATGCACCCCGGAGTGTCAAATAGCCTTGGAAGGTTTGTAAACATATCTCAGTTCGTCTCCACTCCTGACCACCCCCTCGCCAGAAGACGTGCTTATCTTATATCTAGCAGTCTCAGATCAGGCTGTGAGCGCCATCTTGTTAAAAAAAAAATCTGAAGAACAAAACCCATATTTTATGTCAGCAAGGCAATGGTTGATGCCAAAACCCGGTATCTTCTCTAGAAAAGTTAATCATTGCCCTTGTTGTAGCTGGGAGGAAGTTGATGCATTATTTCCAGGCTTACATAATCAACGTATTCACCGACCATCCTCTCCGGTCGGTCCCTCGGAAGGCAGAGTCCTTAGGACGAGTGTCCAAATGGGCCGTCGAGCTCGGATAGTACGACATTCAGTTTTCACCAAGGAATGCCATCAAAAGACAGGTACTGGCAGATTTTGTGGCTGAATTTACCATAAAGCAAAGTGTGGACCCTCAGCCCTAAATGGTTCTCGATTCATCGCCACAGTGGCGAATGTATGTCAGCAATATTTGGCAGTTGTATTGCGACGGATCCTCAAATCAACGGGGCAGGAGTTGTGATCATAACACTTAAAGGGGTCGTGATAAAGTAGTCTGTTAAGCTCAGCTTTAGCTCTTCCAACAATGAGGTCGAGTACGAAGCCTTGTTGGTTGGCCTCAAGAACTCGCTACAAATGGGGGCCAGATGGGTGCAGATTTTTTACAACTCGAAGTTAGTCATAAATCAACTAAAAGGGAAATACGCAGCTAAGAACGACCGTATGGTAGCTTACATGAGGATTGTGCATTCTGTGCTCAAGCTATTTGACAATCATGAACTCAACCAAATCACGAGGGACCAAAATATGCATAATGATGCACTAGCTTACTTAGCTTCCATCATGAATTTGACCATCAAATGAACCATAGAGTTGAGTTTTCTACACACGCCGAGCATCGTTGCCTCCAAGTCCTCCACCATGAATGTCATCTAGGAAGGCCCAAGTTAGATGGATTCCATCACTGCATTTCTCTCGTCCGTAGTCTTGCCCGAGGATAAGAAAGAGGCTCATAAGCTACACAATAAGGCTTTGTGCTATTATTTGGATCTTCAAGGTAAATTTTACGAAAGTCTCTCTCTGGGCCCTACCTAGAATGCGCTCATCCAAATAAAGTGGAAGATTTCCTAGCCGAAACACATAAAGGCAGTTGTGACACTCATCCGGGCGGTACGTCATTGGCACATCGGGCTGTGACCCAAGGATATTGGTGGCCAACTATGCGCACCAATGCCAAGGAGACATCAAGAAATGTGAACAGTGCCAAAGTTTTTCTCCCCTTACAAACCTGCCAGCTGTGGAGTTGAACTCTGTGACCAATCCGTGACCGTTTGCTTAGTGGGGATTGGACATTGTCGGACCCTTACTGTGAGCCCCGGTAACAAGAGACTTTTAATCGTTGTAACTGACTACTTCACTAAGTGGGTTGAGGCTGAACCGCTCGCACATATCAGGGACACTAACGTAAAGCACATTATTTGGAAGAATATTATCACTTGATTCGGCATACCCAGAGCCTTTATTTCTGACAACAACACTCAGTTTGATTGCGAAGTGCATCGTGATTTATGTAGTTTCTATGGCATTCATCCCTACTTCTCTTTGCCCGTTTACCCCTAGAGCAATCGGCAAGCGGAGGCCTCCAACAAGGTGGTCCTAGACAGTATCAAAAAGCACCTGGAAAAGGTCAAGGGCAAGTCAGTTGAAGAACTTCCCAGTGTTCTATGGGCCCATCGTACAACACCAAGGCGGTCTACATGAGAAACTCAATTTGCTCTATGTTTTGGTAATGAAGCCGTCATTCCCCTTGAAATCGACCTGCCCACTCTTCGATCTAGGGCATTTGACACCGGTCGAAATGACATGATACTGGCTTTGGACATAGACTTAATCAAAGAATGCCGAGATCGAGCTCTCGCCGCCATGGCACGTTATCAACAGCAACTGGCCAAGTCATACAATCAGCGGGTGCATCTCCACTAGTACGTTCCCTTGGATCTTATGCTGAAAAAAGTTTTACCCGCTGCCAAGACTCCGTCTGACGGCAAGTTCAACCCTAACTGAGACAGTCCCTACCAAGTCAATTACATCGCTAGGGAAAGGGCATACTGACTGTTGAACATGACCGACAAGAAATTACCCCGGCCATGGAACTCAACACACCTCCACAAGTTTTATCATTAATGTTACTAAATATAAATTTTTTGCAACTTTCTTATGTAAATCTAGTTCACCATCATCGGGGCCTTATTTCCATTTTGTGCTTTGTTGGCCTCTCTCACCTTGTCTGTGCACTTGTGCAAGTCTCCGAATTTGGAGCACCCTTTGTACTCAACATGTGTGCATGAAGTGTACGAAGGGCCAATGTAAGACTCCAAATTCAAGCTGCCTTCCTTGCCATGCGTGCATGAAAGGCCAATACAAGACTCCGAATTCGAAGCACCCTTCATACTCAACATGCATACATGATGAGCACGAAGGGTCAATGCAAGACTCCGAATTCGGAGTGCCCTTCTTTGCCATGCATGCATGAATGGCCAATGCAAGTCTCCGAATTCGGAGCACCCTTCGTACTCGGCATACGTGCATGAAGAGTACGAAGGGCTAATGCAAGACTCCAAATTTGGGGCACCCTTCATTGCGATGTGTGCATGAAGGGCCAATGTAAGTCTCCGAATTCGGAGCATTCTTCGTACTTGGCATGCATGCATGATGAGTACGAAGGGCCAATGCAAGACTTTAAACTCGGAGCGCCCTTCCTTGCCATGCGTACATGAAGGGCCAATACAATTCTCCAAATTCTTCATACTCAGCATGCATGCATGAAGAGTATGAAGGCCCAATGCAAGACTCCAAATGCCATTCCTTGCCTTGTATGCATGAGGGGCCAATACAGGTCTCCAAATTCGAAGCACATTTGTACAAACTCAAGCAAAGAAAAGATAAAGAGAACAGAACTCGAGAAAATACAATCTTTATTAAGTATTCAAAATTAAACAAGTACAAATCACCTAACTATGCTGTGGGTACACAGCAAAGAAAACAACAAATCATAAACTAAGCTGAGGTACCACCAATCACCTATGCCGACTAGGCTTGCTCGGGGTTGGCCATCTCTTCCTCATCGTCCGATTTTTTAGCATTGTATGTTTTGAAAGACATTATGTACTCTCAATACAATGGCGATGTTGAGTCCACCCCCACCGCCTGCAGTGCTTTCGTCCAACCATGCTTGAAGCCGCAGTTCTCGCAATGGCATACGTCATCAACGAGTTTCTCCCTAGTCTTTTCAACGCTGACCTTCCACCCTTCATTGAACCCCCTGTTATAGGCTCGTGATTCAATGGCCTCGAAAACAAAGACACTAGCAATATCTCTTTCGGCTATCACATGATCCATCAAGTGTTGCGTAAATGAATCTTTCAAAGGATCACCATTGTGGCCACCTCGAATTTGGTGATCTTAACTTTTCGAACCTCATTCTCGGCTCACTCTTCAGACTCTTTTAGTCAGCGCTCCAAATTCTATATGCAACCATCTTTGTGGTTAATCTCCTTCCTAGCGGCACGAAGCCTCATGCCAATCTCGTAAACACTGTACAGCCCCTTGACAGCGCCATGAATTCCCTCTCTGAAGACCTCGTAGTCCCCGTGGTTGGCCATTGACTGCTGAGCTCATCATGGACTTTACTCATGAGGTAGTTGTAAAAGCAGTGGAGAACGAGCAGACCAAAGAGGTCATTGTCTTCCAGAGATCAAAGAAAATGAGACAACAGAAGATCTCGAAGGAGGAAGCTATTGCTGCTGAGACAGTACAGAAGGAAGCTGCAAGGAAGAGTATGATTGCTGAACATTATGCCCTTCGCAGCTTTCCAATCCTCACTACTACAACCACTGATGTAGGTATTTTTCCTTATTACCTTTCTAAATTTCCTATTTATCTCAAGGCTAATATTGCCTTAACATACCTCTTGTTCTTGGAATACAGCAGCAGCTAGCCCACATCTTCCTATTTCAACATTGGTCTCATCTTCTGTGGCTGCTCCTAAAAGACCAATACTAACCTCCTCCAAGCTAAAAACAGCTTTAAAGGGAAAAAGGGAAGGTGAACCCTAAATTACCAATAGGTGTAGAACCTCTCCAAATATTACTTCCACTTTCCACTTCTACACGCTCTACACCTTCTTTCCTATTTACTTTGAGGTCAAGTATTTCATCCTCCCTCTCTCCTGGCCTTGCCACACCTTCAAGCCTACCCCTGATCTCTATTGCCTCATCTCTGCATACTTCTCCTAATGTACTGGCTACCCTAATATTTTCTAAAAGTACTCCAGTTATCACTTCTTCTCTAGTGGCAACTGACACTTCCCAGGGTGATACTAGCAACTTACCAATTTCTTCCCAGCCATCCAGCTCCAGTCCCTCTTCCTTTGATTTATTGGTAGCCAGAACAATGGATGCTACTGAGGAATCTCCTTCTCGTTCTCGTTCTCTTTCTCCTATACCAGTGCCAGCTCTTCCTACAACAATGCCACTCTCCAAAGAAGAGATGGATATTTTTTAGGGTTAGTTGGCTAGCCTGTTCGACATATCTGCTCCAACTTTCTCAACCAGCAGTGAAACTGAACAACTGATCTTAGTTGACTCTCTATTAGAGATAATTCAGAGTTCTTCCACTGCTCAATCCATCTCTCTTCATCAGGTAGATTTGGATACCTGCTTGGAGCTGCTGAAGATCTTTTCTAGGATTTCATTCGGGGCTCTACAAAATTCAACAATCAAGAATGGAGTCCTAAGGTGTTGTCAAGTTTTAGAGCAATCCAATGTGACATTTCGCAGTCACTTAACTTAAGCAGCAGCCACTATTGACTTCTATATCAATATCTATCAGTTGGCTAAGGCTGCAGAGAAAGAGCTAATGAAAGATACGGAGTTTGTTTCTCATATCCACTCTGAGGTATTAGTGCTGAAGGAACAACACTCTTCTGCTTCTTAACTTCAAGCCCATCTTTTACAGAGGAGGGCTAAATTGGAAAAGGAATTGGCAGCAGTTCACCTAGCTGTAAAGCAAAATGTAGGGAGGCTACATACTACCACTCAGGGGTTATCCAGTCGCTGGCAAGCGATAAGCATAGCCATCCAATTGTTCCCAATCTTTAGAAGTAGAGAATTAGTTGTAAAAGAACAATTGTACTAATTTCTGAGCCAATTTATGGCATGATGTATCTAAATTTTTGTGAGATGAAATTAGGCTCATTTATGTACTCATTTTACCTTACTATTCTTGCATTATGCCTTCTAAACTCCTTGTATTTCCTATACAATTGGATAATAGAGCTTTAAATACCTGCCATTAATTTTCTTGGGATGCACATACCTATTTAGATTTCTCAGATGGTAAGCTCCCCCAGGCAAGACCTTATGAATTTGGTATAGTCCCTCCTAATTAGGTGACCACTTGCCAAATTTATGGCTCTTGATTCCTATTGGAAGTATTGTCTTCCACACCAAATCTCTTTCATCAAAACTAATGTGTTTGACCTTTTTATTATAACTTTTGGCTGCCTTTTTCTTTTGGAAAAGGATATTATTTAATGCCAAAATTCTAGCCTCTTCCATATTTTATAACTCCAAAAACATGCTCTAATGATATTGCTCAGTGGTTAAATGGTCTTGGCATTTTACCATCAAGGATTTGATATTAATTTCCATAAGCAACATTGCATCATGCCCACATACTAAGACATAAGGGGTGACTCTTGTACTTGACCTTGGAGAAGTCCTATAAGCCCATAACACATCTAACAACAAGTTATACCAATCCTTGGGATTATCTTCCACAACTCTCTGTATTCCTTTTTTCAAAGATTTGTTAGATGATTCAACTTGACCATTTGCTTGTGCATAATAAGGGGTGGAATTAATAAGACTAATTCCAAATTCTGTTGTGAAAGACTTTACCATCTTTCCATCAAACACAGTCCCATTATCTACAATTATGGTCTGTGGGATGCCAAACCTATAGATCAACTCTTTGATAAAGTCAGTCACTTCAGTTTGATCTACAGCCTTATAAGGCTTAGCTTCAACCCACTTAGTGAAGTAATCTGTGGCCACCAGAATGAAACAATGTTGCTTCAAAGATGGTGGATATATTTTCCCTATCATATTCATTACCCATCTTCTAAATGGTCAGGGCTTCACCACTGCGTATAAATCAGTTATTGACACATGTCTTATCATGCTATGCTTTTGGCATACTTGACAACCCTTTGCATACTCTATACAATCCTTAAGAATGGTTGGCCAATAATAGGAATGCCTTCGAAGTAACCACTTCATCTTCACACCAGGTTGATGGGCACCACAAATGCTTTCATGTACCTCAGCCATAGTAGTCAATGCCTTCTTTGGCCCTAGACATTCCAAGAGCAGCCTATCTACTCCCCTTTTGTAAAGAGCATTACCATACACTATGAATTGCATTTATTGTAATTTAAGCCTTCTACTGGCCTTCGAAGAAGGGCCAGTCAGATACTGGATGATTGGATGCCTCCAATCATGTTCTTCCAAATTATTATGGTTAACTTCTACCATTATACCCTTTTTAGCCAAAGGTGGTAGTAGCTTCTGATATGCTGTTTGACTTATGTCTGATTGATTGTCGTCCCTTCTTCTGAAATTCAAAGCCCTCTAAGCTACATTATTGGCTTTTTGATTCATGAATCTTGGGATGTAAGTCACATTTTCTATTTAAAACTGAGAAAGCAAATGTAATGTAGCAACATAATACGGTAACATGCTTACACTTTGACATTTAAAAACTCTTTTTACTTGGTTGATTACCAATTGAGAATCTCTAAATATATCAACTGCATGAGCCTGTAATCCAATAAGTATCTGAAGTTCCATCACCAAAGCTTCATACTCATCCTGGTTATTAGAACAAGTAGCTTCATCAATTCTGAAACCATGTATGATTTCTACCCCTTGTGGTGATTTAATTACCATACCAATCCCGACTAAACCATTGGTTTTTGATCCATCAAACCACATTTTCCATGGTTCAACATCAATTGTGCCAAGTTTCATTACTTCTTGGCTTTCTGTTTGACATGGATGATCAGCTAATAAGTTAGCCAAAACCTGTCCTTTTATTGCCTTTTGGGGAACATATTCCAAATGGAACTTTAATAAAGCTAAAATCCATTTGCCAAATTTTCCTCTTAATATAGGTCTAGATAATATGTATTTACCCAAATCTGTGGTTGCAATTACGAAGACGGCAATAGGCAAAAGATAATATCTTAATTTCATTGTTGCAAAATACAATGTTAAACATAGCTTTTTTACAGTTGAGTATTTACATTCGCAAGAATTCAAAAACCTACTAAGATAATAGATTGCTTGCTCTCTGTCTTCTTCATTATCCTGAGCTAAACTCCTAATGATTCTTCAGCTATAGCAATGTATAGCTTCAAAGATCTGTCTCTCCTTGGTGGCATCAATACTAGAGGTTTGGCCAAATAGGTTTTGATTCCTTCGAAAGCAGCTCGATGCTTTACTATCCACAAAAACTATTCTTCACTTTTTAACTTCAATAAAGAAGAAAACACTTAGTTTTTCCAACAGTATTAGAAATAAATCTTTGAAGAAAATTAACTTGACCAAGGAACCTTTGCAATTTTTTCTTACTTGATAGAGGTTTGGCCTCAATAATGGCTTTGGCTTTGTTTTGATCAATCTGTATTCTCTTTTTGTACACTACATACCCCACGAAGTTTCCAGCTGATACACCAAAAACACATTTGAGTGGATTAAGTTTTAGCTTGAATTTTCCCATCCTTTCGAAGGCTACTGTCAAATGAACCAGGTGTTCTTCCATAGAATAAGACTTTACAACAACGTCATCAATGTAACACTCTAGATATCCTCCAATAAGATCATGGAAGATGGTATTCATTGGCCTCTGATATGTTTGCTCCATCATTTTTTAATCCAAACAGCATCTTAACCCATTTGAAAGTCCCAATGTTTCCAGGACACCTAAAAGCTATCTTGTGAACATCCTCCTCTGCTATACATATCTGGTTGTAACCAGAGTGACCATCCATCATAGATAAGATCTCATGCCCTGCTGAGTTATCTACTAATAAATCAACCACAGGCATAAGATATTCATCTTTTGGGGTTGCCAAATTTAGGTTTCTGAAATCAATGTATACCCTCATCTTGCCAATCTTCTTGACCATAGGCACAATGTTAGACAACCATTCAACATACCTGGCTGTTCTGATGAAGCCTGCTTTAAGGAGCCTAGCAACCTCCTGTTTTACTTTCTGAATCACCTCAAGACACATCCATCTTGGTTTCTACATGTGTGGTTTGAAATTTGGAATCATTGGAAGCCTATGTTCCACTAATGATCTGTCCAATCCAGTTAAATCATTATAGGACCAAGCAAAACAATATTTATATTGTTTCAAGACAACCAATAACTGGTTCATGTCAACAGGGTCCAACCAAGCACTGATATAAGTAGGTTGTTGTACTGAGTCTTCCCTTAAGTTGATTTCTTCCAAGGGGTTTTGCACTTCAGTGCTTACTGTTACCCAAAAAGCAACCTAAGAGGGGGGTGAATTAAGTTTCTACAAATTAAAATTAATAATATCCCAATAAAATTAACTACTAGTACAACAAATTATTAACAAGTACAATGATGAACTTAGCAGTAAATGATCAAGAAAATAACAATGAAGTATAACTAACATACAGGGTAAATCAAATGATTAACACATGAATATTAGATAACTATAGCAATAGTAGGAAAGTAAAAAGATTAGGGAAGAGAAGATAAACAGATTTATAGTAGTTCGGCTTCAACCAAGCCTACATCCACTCCTCAAGCTTCACTTGAGATTTTCCACTATCTTCTAGCTTCACAAGGGTGCTAGCAACCTCATAAACATGGAGCAATCCTCCATAGATTTTACGCAGACTTCACAAGCCCAAACCCTTGCAAATCTTAGGTGATTCACAATCACTCTCAAGATTTCAAGAACACAGTGTTCGCAACACTTTTACAAGATGAAATGGTATTTTTGATTTCAAAGAAAGCTTACAATAAATATCTCTCCCAAATAGATATACAAAATGAAGCTCTAGTTTTTCTGTAAACCTCACACAAGAAAGATAGGCTTAAAGCTATACGTCTCAGTGTATAATTTCTGAAAGAGGATGTAAACAAAAATTGAAGAACACTTCTCAGAGAATTTTTCAAAGAATAGATGTGAGTGATTATAGATCAAAGAATATTTTCTGATTTTTTGTAACTTGTTTACATTAGAGGTTTTGGTATATATAATGAAACTTATAGCCGTTTATAGTCGTTGTATTCATTTGAATTTATAGACGTTTATAGCCATTGTATTCATTTGAATTTATAGCCGTTGTACTCCATCATTACTAATTTGAATATCTTCCACTTGAACATTTTGGCATGCTGCCATGCTGGGCTGTTTGAACCTTTTGGCATGCTGTTGGGCTAGGCTGAGTTGTTTGAACCTTTTGGCATGCTGCTGTGCTGGGCTATTTGAACCTCTATTTTGGGCTATTTGAACTCCTAATTTAATCAAATATTAAATACATTCTAATAACATTTAGGATAAAAGTTTAGGTGAGAAATAATGGGACAAAATAAATTTTGATTCTATTTTTCTCTTTCAAATAAATTAAAACATAATTAAATAAATCATCAAAATAAATTTTGGATTCTATTTTTTTTTCAAATAAATTAAAAATATAATTAAATAAATCATCAAAATAAATTTTGGATTCTATTTTTTTTTCAAATAAATTAAAAATATAATTAAATAAATCATCAAAATAAATTTTGGATTCTATTTTTCTCTTTCAAATAAATTAAAACATAATTAAATAAATCATCAAAATAAATAAGTCTAACACTTACCAATGTTTCTCCTTTGGTTTCCCCTACCTTCGAGGTAACTTTTATCTTCTGATTCACCTTAACCAATTCTGGTTCAACATCTTTATGCTCCTCTTCATAGACAAAATCCGTCCACAAAGCTTATTTTTCCTGTATTTCGTGGACTTTAGTGTCAATATCCAATGCACAGTACTTGTTAAGAGCCAACAACTTGGCCTCTTACTGCTCCTGACTACAGTCAATCACCATGGCCTCTCTTTTTTCTTCCTGAATCTTCTGGACTATTGTCTCTATGTCTAATATTGAAAATTTGATTAAAGCCAATGGTCTGGCTTTTTGATCTTGATCCTTTTGCCTACAACCAGACATCATTAGCATATTTGATGATGAACTCCTCATCAGCACATTCCTGTACTAGATGTTTCAGGTATGCCACTTCCTCATCAGCCGTTACATCGGCTGTTACATTAGATTTCCTTAGTACACTAAGTGGCACCACCCCTTTAGTGTACAACTTGGCTTCTACAAAATCTGCACAGGCAATAAAGGGCTATGGATCTGTATCGTTCTTCTCTGTTTTCCCATTGCTTAGTGCTATCATTATCTTCTGATGCAAAGAAGGAGGCACACATTTGTTTGTGTGGATCCAATCCTTGCCAAGCAAAGAATTATATTTGGCATTGCTGTCTATGACAAAAAAATGTTATTATATAGTCTCTAGTTCTCTCACTCAGGCTGATAGGCAGAATACCTTGAGCCATCTACTTGTCTCCAGCAAAGCCAACAATTGTAGTGCTTGTTGGGATCAACCTGGGATTTCTTTTCCCTAACTTCTTCAAGGAGGATTGTAGAAGCAGGTTCACTGCTACCCCATTGTCCACCAGCACTCTGCTCATTTCCATTCCATCGAAACAAGCCTTAATGTACAGGGGCTTAACATGTTGCGTCATGGGTACTGTAGGGTATTCGAAGGGATGTGAGAGGTTAATGCTTACCTCTTCATTCTCTTCATCAGTTTCTGTGGGCCTGGCCACTTCAAATTCATATTGGACCATGTTGGTTTGTGAATCCTCACTGAAAAATGGAATGGGATCACCCTCCTGGCCTTCTTGGTTCTCCTCTTTAGCTTGAAACTCCTGAGGCAGCATATAAATCATATTAACTAGCATTGGAGGGAATAAGCCAAATTGTACTACTGGCTATGTTTGCTTCGTCGTCCTAGATCCTGTTATCAGAGGATGAAGAGACCATATTGGTTTACTCTGATGCTTGGGAAGCATCCTCCATACTGGATTCTAGTACCTCAGTACTAGTGGGTTCCTTCGAAGCAGTTTATTGGTAGTCTACCTCTATTGGCTTTTTAATCATGAAGGTCTGTTCAGCCATAAAATCTTCGAACATTTCCTCTTCAACCAATACCTTTTCTTGGCCTAGTCCAATTCCTTCATCTATCTCATTATCACTCTCTGTCAAGGCCTTTTCGAGGCCTGCTAGATTGGATCTCTCTTTGGCTCTTAGTTCAGCATGAACTTTAGCCAATTGTTCTCCGTTGGCACTCCTTTTGATCTTAGGACCAGGCTTTGAACCTTCTCCTTCTCATTCTCCTTCTCCTATCTGGCCTTTTGACTGCGCCAAGAAAGTACTTTCTCCATTCTCCTTCAAATCTCTTTGGTACTAGGTGTACTTTTGCTGGATTTTCCTTCTCTGTGACCTAGAGATTACAGGAACCATATCTAGTTCTCTTGTCTTTGGGTTTTTCAGTAATACTTAGTTTTTTTGGGCTACCAAAGAGGGCTTGATCATCCTTTCCTTTCCTCTAAAAACCCTTTCGTGAGTAAGCATCACTTTAGGTTTGTTCTACATGGCAAACCAATCAGGTACCCCTGGTACCCATGTACCTACTGCTCTAGTTGCTGGGCTTGCTACTATTGTCTTTGAAACTGTCTTTGAAGCTGTCTTCGAAGGCCAATTATTGGCTCTGGTTCCTTGTCTTGAGCCAAATTCAGGCTTTCTTTCAGGCTAGTTGACTGTCATGTAGTAGTTATGTGGCTTGATCTCATGTAGAGGTCTCTTACCCTTTGACGAATTCTTGGTGTCTGGAGGCCCAGCCAAGGGTGACTGCTGTCTAGAACTAATTGGAAATGGCCTCCTGCCTTAAGTGTTGGCTGGCTTATGGTCTCTCTGCATATCTTTGTAGTATTGTTTCCCATCAATTGGAAGCCCCCTCAGCCATTTATAACTCAACCTATATCTGGGACATATTCTCTACATTATAGCTGCTTCGAGGGAGTCATCATCCAATGTTTCTTCACTACAGCCATCCCTTTGACCTATAAAGCTTTAACCACTAGCTGGTGAACTTTTTATGTTCTTCTTGAAGGTAGCCTTGCTAGCAACATGCATTTGCACATTGACTTCTTCCAATTCCTTCAAAGAGAGATTCTGAAAATCTAGTATGCCAACATTAGTTGCTGCCTTTCTAATTTTTGGAAACGGGTTGGTATCAATTCCCATGGCCTTTTCAGTCTTGGTTGGAAATTTCAGTCTCCCTTTTCGAATTTGTCCTTGGATTGTGTCTCAAAAAACAATGTAGTTTTTAGTTGAGTGGTACCAAAAATTATGCCATTTGCAGTACAATTTTCCTTTAAGTTTTTCAGAAGTTGGGATCTTAACTCCCTTAGACAATTTTAAGAAATGTGATGCTAGCAAATGATCAAATATGTCATTTGCTTTTGTTATGTCAAAAGAATATTTTCTATGAAGGTCTTTCTTTTAAAATTATTGGTCAATTGTAGTATCTTTCTGAATCAATGCTTCACAGGTCATAGTTTCTTTTCCTATGATTTCTGCTGCATCAATTTCAAAGTTAGGATCCCTATAATAGGTCCTATAAGATGCATTACTTTGGTCTTGCTTTTCTTCCAGTAAGGTTTCATATCTAGAAACTTTATAAGGAAGTTCGACTAGATCTCGAAACTCTATTAAATCAAACTTCTTTCGAAGCCTGAATTCTAGCCCATTTTGAGCCAACCTAACAGATTCAGGTTCGGGTAAAATGACCCTACTTTTGTTACGTGCTCTTTTGAATCTGGCAATGAATTGAGCAGCCTTCTCATCAGGCCTTTGGCTCAATCTTGCCAAGTCTGCCATAGAAATCTCAGGTTCTATTTGAAAAAGCTGGGCATGAAACACTTCTTCCATTTGTTGCCAAGTTTGAATAAAACTAGGTGTAAGGTTCATGTACCAGACAAAAGCTGCCCCAGTTAGAGAATTTGGAAAAAGTCATAGTTTCATGTAATCATTATTGGAAAACTCACCACATTGGCCTGTAAATCTAGCAATGTGTTCAACAATTGACTGGTTTTCATTCTCATAAAAAAGGGTAAAATTTGGTATTTTATATCCCCTTGGGTACAGATGCAGCCTATCTATCCATTCTGGGTAAGGCTTTCTGTAAACAGGAGTTTGGAACCCCCCCGAGCCATGGGTCTACAAATTTCTCTCACTACATCAGCAATATGGTCGCTAGGTACCAGATTTGGTGCTGGTTGAGCCACTGTTGGAGGAGCAAGCACTGGGTATGAGGGAACCACTTGTGCTTGGAGCCCTTTTGGTCTAAGCAAAGGCATATTTGGGACTGGTTGTCCCTGTTGTGCCTGGTGAGCCTGAGGATATAGCTAACCCCTTTCAGCAGGTGTCTAGCCCACAAAAGATACTACAAAATGAACTGCTTAAGGAGGAATAGGAATTGTTTCTCTTCCAATTGCAGGAACCCCATCCAACCCCACGGGTGTAACTTCGAACGTGGGATTAGTATATGCTCTGCCATCTCCTTGTGTTGATCTTACTCCACCAATATTTTTGGCTTTGCTGGTAGTTGTAGACATGTTTTGGCCTATTGGCATTCTGAGAAGGGGTTCATACCATGACTAAGGCACTGGTAATGGTCTTTCAGGTGTTTGATTACTAGTTTAACCATTGTTTTGCCCATTGTTTTGTATAGGCTGTCTATTTCGAGTCAATTACTACTGAAGCAGATTTATGTTTTCTTTAGCTTGTCTAATGATGGGTGGTTGATACGTATGCATTCGATCCAAAAAGGACATTGCCCACCTCTCCATTGTATACATTAACTATTGTCCCATAATATCCACTAAACCTCCCCATTGATTAATTACTTGTGTGGATGAGACATTTGAAGGGCTAGCTTCTTAGCCTTGCCCAATATTCTGGACTTGGGTTGTATACCCTAAAGTAATGGTTTCTTCAACCAACTGTGGAGGATTTTTTAAAGCAGGCACATTTTCTAGATGTGGCTCAACATTATCCTCTATATTAGCTCCTTCTACACCTTCTTCGAGGTGGTCATATTCTCCTCTTACTTGATGTCTAGCCATTTTAAGGTCCCATTGGGCGTGCCAAAAAATATATGTTGATTTTTTTTGGCTTTCGAAGATTAATAATATATATTTTTAAGTGTGCTAGCAAGAATCAATAAGTCCTTACAGAAATTTTAATTGCCAACCAATTATCAGATGATTATGTTGAAGTTCTTTCAGGCCCAATGAATTTCAGGCCCAATGAAGAGGGCTTTTACTTGTGGCTTTGCTTAGGAGAAAATTAAAGATATTAACAATAACAATAGATAAAAACAGTTTCAAGAACTGAACATCATTAAATAATAAGAACTTACAATGATACCCTCGCACTTCCACAGTCTCGATTCTGTCAGTCTTCTCTTCTATTTATATGCTCTGATGGTAACCGTCGAAGTGACTTTCTAACCGTCGAAATACCTTCCACGATCACTAGTCATGGCTTTAAACAGTTTGCTGCCACTAGGCTATTCTTACAGTTGGGCTTCCCTCCTAAATTTGAATTTAAATTGTGAGCAATCGTTGGACCACATCACCTTGCGTCTGCTAACTATTCTAATGCTACGCAGATCCATTGCTGCCAATACAAACGGCCACGTGTCTGTTGCTGATGGGAACCTTGCATTAATTTCACAAACTACCCTTTACAAGCCACGTTTAGGCTTTAATTGGCTTATACAAAATATATAGCCACGTTTAGGCGTTAATTGGCTTATACAAAATATATAGCCAATAGCCTACAAGCATTTTGTGTGTCGCCAAGAAACTTAAAGAATATTATGGTGGTGTAGAATGAGGGATTTTATTGGGTGAATGAAAATGAGAGTAATATGATAATTTTATTTAGTATTAGACGATATTTAGGTAATTAATAAATTATAATACTCATGAATAGCTAGATCAGTGTTTCAAACCAACATGACTTCCAATTAAAAAAAAAACAAAAAACAAAACAAAACAAATGCAACATAATTGACTTGAAGTTTTGAAAAAAACTACACCAACACCTTTGAAATGGATTAATTATGTCAAATTCAAGTTATGTGAAATTTAATTAACTCGATTTGCTTATTTTTATAAGGAGAATTATAACACAGTGAGATATTAAAAAAATTACAAAAATATATGAGGTATAAGTAATTATGTGATGGGATGCAAGTGAGAAGTTGTAGAAGGATATTTGTATTAAAAAGAAAAAAAAAAAATCTTTGTCTTGCTAGGATATAATTCCCCTTTATATATATATGTGTGTGTGTTTTATCTTGGCATGTTAAGTTGAGATTCTGTGTCAAGAACTAATTAAACCCAAAATAGTAATTTCGTATTGTGTTTGTGTACCGTAAATATATTGATTGGACGATTTTTCTTAGTATCAATCTAGTTAGGATTAAAAAATTTCACTCTTATATTTTTTTCTATTGTCTCACACTTTATTGATATATACACTTATGTATTACATTTACTTCATCAATAAAATTTCCTTTTATTAATAAAAAAATTATTGTACCAAAATTTCCCACCCCTACTTTGAAGAGATACAGTGGCTAGTTGGTTTACAAAAGTCCACAACAATCGTTTGTTGAAAATTGTGCATTCCATTAATTTAACTAATAAAAAAAGAGAGCATTATTAATTACTTGTGAAGTTCATGAATCAAATCAAACTGTAATAATTTATTTTAATTTCAAAAAATCATTTTTATTCTTGCAATGACATAAACCTAAGAATTAAATAATAATTGAAATTGACAAGTCCTCAAATCTGATCAATTAATACCCGGAACTAGTTAACTATTTTTATGTCAAAATAAATAAAATAGAAGAAAGAAAACTACGTGGTTATCTGTGTTAAAATAAAAAAATAAAAAAAGACTTTGTCCACTAGGATATAATTCCCTTTTTTATATTCTCTCGACATGTTATGTTGAGATTCGTGTAAAGAACTAATTCAACCTAAAACATTGATTTCGTATTGAATTTGTCAGGTAAATATATTGATTGAGCCTTTTTTTTTATTTTTTTTATTTTAGTATTAGCTTAGTTGGAATTAAGAATTTTCACTATGATGTCTTTTACTCTTATATCACACTTGATATATATGCGTATGTATTACATTTACTTCATCGATAAAATTTCTTTTTATTAATATAAAAATATATTGTATCAAAATTTCCCACCCCTACTTTGAAGAGTTGCCGTGGCTAGTTGGTTTAGAAAAGTCTGCAACAATCGTTTGCCCAAAATTGTTTTGTTCGCCTATTTGACGATTGGGTCGGCAATACCTATCTTTTCGATTGATTAAAATAAGTCATTTTTTTTTTTAATATATTTGTAGAGTATTCTGGATCAACTTAAGCGCACCAGACTAAATCTCTATAATTCAAACAAGCGTTCCAAAACAAGGCATACGCCCTGCGATCTGTGACCCCAAGATTTATTTTGCTAGTTAGAGGATTCGAACCTAAGACCTAGGAGGGAGCAAACCTTCAAGCCCCAGTCGTTACTCATTAGGACAACCCCCTTGAGGTTAAACAAGGGAGTCGTTATTTCTAGTTTATTTTACTTTAAACACATTTTTTTTTTTTTTTGTCTTTATTATATATAGTTATAATAATATTTGTTTTTACTTTTGCACATATATCTCAATTGCCCTTTGTATGAAATGATATTAATATAACTATATATAATAAGACCAAAGAAAAAAATATATTTGAAGCAAAATAAAATGAGAATAGTTGCTCCCTAAAACAATAAAGCAATAATTTCATTTAAAATTGTGCACTCCATTAATTTAACTAATAAAAAAAAGAGCATTATTAATTACTTGTCAAGTTGATGAACCAAATCAAACCTCAATAATTTATTTTAATTTTATAAAATCGTTTTTTATCCTTGCAATGACATAAACCTAAAAATTAAATACTAATTGAAATTGACAGGTCCACAAATCTGATCAATTTATACCCAGACTAATTATCTATTTTTATGTCAAAATAAATAAAATAGAAGAAAGAAAACTATGTGGTTATCTACTTCTTCATCAAGGATGTTTGTCTGCAACCTATGGAAATATAAAAATGTTAAAAACTATAAATAAATTATCAAATATTTTACTAAATATTCATGATTCCACCGCCTCAACAAATTGAAGACTAATCTACCCTTAGTAGTTATATGATATAAGTAATTAACGTGTAAGTTACATTTAAATTATTGATAGGATTGGAAAAGAGAAACCATAGTTAAATTATTAAAAAAAATTATATACATTAAAAGTTTTAATTGAAAGATTAGTACAAAGAAAAAATAATCACTATTGACTTCACAACATATTACCCTTTTGAAAATTTTACATTTGAGATGTGTATCATATGCACATTTGATTATGATTTTTGTGATGTTTAATTATGACTTATTGTGGTATCAGTTATAACTCATTGTTATGTTGGTTGAGACATTATTTTAGTTATGACTCAATAACTCTTTGGTTATATCTTAACTGATATTTGGTTATAACACTTACTTTTTTCTTTTTCTTTTTTAATTATAAGATTGAGTTATAACATTTATGATAATCAAACCTACAAATATCATAACTTACATATGGTACACACTCTTAACATTATCCTACTCTTCTAGTAATTTTTTATAGGGTAAACTACAACTACATTTTTTGAGATTTACTTAAAATACGGATTACCTCTTTTAGTTTGAAAAATTACAAATATCCATTTGTTAGAATTTTTTACTTAACACAATTAATAGAAAAAATGAAAATTTTAACTACTCTCTATACAACAATGAAATTATCTGAATTATTAATTAAAATATATTAAAATTAATTAATTGATTTGATCATTTATTAATGAAAGGAGTCATTTGTTATGTGATTATAAAGTTGAAGGAGTGAGATGTAATTTTCAAAAATTATAGGGAACAATTCATATTTTAAACAAATTTCAAAGAGTGCATTTGTAATTTACCCTTTCTTTTTTATAAAGAAAAGAAACCTGAATTGTGTGTGGTTGCTTCTTAGCTTCAAGGAGTATCATTTTACAGTTCAAGATTTCTTGTTCAATTTGAGGCAAGTCCAATTTTGCATAGGAAGCAGTGGGATGCATAGGATCAGTAGCTGAGAGGGATGTTTGCTGTGGAGCACTTCGTTTGGTGTTTCTTCTTCTTTTCTTTTTTTTTTTTCTGCTTTAATGGCAACTTTTTGTGTATTAGTTTCTCACCAATTTTGTATGTCATTTGTGCAAGTTCTTTAGTGCCAATCTAGTTGGGATCGTTGTATCTTTACTATGATGTTCTCGGCTTCCTTTGCCTTTATTGTTTGATGTCAATGTATTGTTGCTTGTTTATCATCAATAAAGTGTTTTTCTTCACTACTGCCTCTGTTGGTCTCCGTTGAATATGACCAAACCATCTCAATCGATTCTCTCTCTCAACTTATCTTCTATCAGTGCTACTCATACTCATTCCCGAATAGACTCATTCCTAATTCTGTCTTGTCTAGTCTTGCCACACATCCACCTTAGCATCCTCATCTCAGCAACACTCATCTTATCTACATGTTGTTTCTTGATTGCCTAACACTCCGTCCTATACAATATCGCTGCTCTAATAGCCATTCTATATCCCCTTTTAGTCTAGTAGATACTTGTTTATCGCACAGTACCCCAGGCACACTTCTTTATTTAAGCCACCCTGCCTTAATCCTATGGACGACATCCACATCAATCTCCCCTGCCATTGTGATAATCGACCCTAAATAACGAAAATGTTCACTCTTAGGTATTTCTTGGTTCTCAATATTCACTTCTCCTACGCTTTCATTGTTATTGTTACTAAATTTACACTCCGTGTACTCTATCTTACTAAATTTACTGTTACGAAATTCATGTAGCCGACCCTATTTGATGGGACTTAAGGTTTAGATTGGTTTGGTTTAGATAAAGATTGTACATTTAGAGTCCAAATTTTTTTTCATTGTCCAAAACCCTATTTTCAACCACTAAAACTAAATTAGTCACCAAAAGAAAAATAAATACCGACCAAATTATTTTTAATAGCTAAAAATTGTACCTTTGACGACCACATTTTTTTAGTAGCTAAAGTGTATACCTTTGACGACTAAATTTTTCTTAGTCGCCAAAAGTGTATTTTCTTGTAGTGAACCAAAGTGCAACTCTGATCTTGACCAACTCACATAGCTTAGGCAAATTACTAAAAAATAATTTAATCCGTATTTATTTTGCTTTTTGTGACTAATTTATTATTGGGTAAACTATCAATAGGTCTTAATAGTTAGACTCGATTCCCATCAAATCCTATTGAAAATAAGTCTTGGTAAAATCGTCGCTAAAAATATTTTTTTGTGACGATTTTTTACATGTGTCACTAAAAATTGACAATCAGCAACTTTTTTTGTCATGATTTTTATAAATTGTCGCTAAAATTTACAATTAGTGACATTTTTCTATGACAAAATTTTCAAACTGTGACAAAAAGTTGTAAATTAGTGACCCTTTTTTGTGACGATTCTTTTAAATTGTCGCTAAAACTTGCTAAAACTTATAATTAGTGATATTTTTTGTGACAAAATTTTCATATTATCGCTGAAAATAAAAAATTAGTAACGTTTTTTAATAGTGTTTAATGAAAAATGCCATTAATTATTATATGACCTATTAGACAATAAGTCCATTTATTAAGATCTACACGTAAGTCCTTCTTTATTTTTAGTCATTGAAAATAGGGTTTTGGGTGACTAAAATAAAGTTTGGTCCCTAAATACACAATATTTAGCTAGTAGAAATAATTTAATCAGTATTTATTTTACTTTCACTATGTGACTCTCCCTCTCTCTCCTACGCCCCTGCCTCCTCGTTCCATGCTCTCTCTCTCGCTTTGTCTCCATCGTCGTTGGGTACAGGAGCACCACCGTCGCACATGAGCACTACTGAAGATGAACTTGTTTGGCTGGTGGTGGCTGGTGGCAACCAAATTAATCCTATGGGTGAATCTGTTTTGTTTTTCAAAAATAATTCAATCAAATTCCTTTGTCAATCTTGACCTATTTTGGCTGCAGCATTATGAAGATTTACTTTTATTAGTTTTCTACCATATCTTGTTGTTGCTATAGGATACATTAATGGATTTATCATCTGGCTACTGTTTCTTGAATTTTTTGAACTAGTGAGGAAGAGAAAAAAAGGAAAAAAAATCACCGGAATCCATGGTGTTGTGTTGGAGGTGATTGTTATTTGATAAAGAGTTTTTATAAACTTTTGGGTCAGCTAATGAGTGTTGGGATTATGAAAGAGAGCTTGGTTAAAATGGATGATGGTGGTGGTCGTAGGTCTTGGAATTGTTGGATGAGTTCTGATGAGAATTTTTGCAAGAAGCAGTAGAGAGAGAAAACAAGAGAGATTTAAAATAATTTAAATAAATATATTTTTTTATTTTTTATAAAATTATATAAAAAAATAAAAATGTAATATAATGCAAATAAGTACACTTATTTAAATAAGTGCGTTTATTTAAGAAGGCCAAACAAACTCATAAAAAAGAGATATACAATGGCTAGAAACACCAACACCAAAATCTTAAATAATGGGAGAAGCAGGTCTGTTCTGAGATTTCCAAGGGTCGAAGCCGATAATCAATTGATAAATGTCACTAGATCATTATTTGGGACCCTTCACGTATATTTTTTTTCATTCAACGAAAAAAAAAATTTGAAGGTAAAAGACAAAAGATTTGTGTCAAAATCACAAAACATACTTAGCATTACATTACAATAACTAATAAGTATCACTTGATCCTCGCTCTTCTTGCATTTTTAGAAGCAAATAAATCAAATCAATCATACTTAAAAATCGACTTTTGGCGACTAAATTTTTAGTCGCCAAATGTGTTTTTTCTTGTAGTGATTGAAAATTGACTCTTCAGTCAATTGAATTTGCCAAAATCCACTTTTACAATCAAATTTGCTAAAGATTTTTTATCCTTTGGTTAAGTTAATCAAGACATCTTTTCGTGGAATAAAATATCCATCAAATTCTAAATTTTCATTTAGCCGTTTATAGTTGACTACCATTCAGGCTTTTCCTCTTTTAATTTCAGCATGGTTTCTTACCATAAAAGTTGGACTAGAGTGAGGGCTTTTAGTTTCTTCAATTAACTTTTTGTCTAAAAGTTCCTGGAGTTGAATATCAAATTCATCTATATCTTGTCTAGTATATATCATTGGTCTTACTCTAATGATAACATTAGGGTCTTTCAATTTTAAACTACAATAACGTAGACTACGTTGCCATAGTTTTAATGGATGTTCACTAAAATTTTCTTCTAAAATTTTATAAATCCAGTGTGATTCATCAATGGTTTTGATGATGGGAGTTAAATCAAAATTTGGCTGATCACTTTCCGCCGAATGATGCAAGTTGCTCCACGTGTCCTGGATAAGGTTGGAGTCAATCAGGAGACAGCTGCATTTGATAGTGGGGTCCACTATGCTTCCATCCTGTTGATGAGATTATGATATTCTTCATTAGTCTCTGATGGAGGGGAATCTGGATCTTGGCTGTATTGCTCATTCTGGAAATGTTCTACATCATCCACGGTCATGGCTAGTTCCAACGGAAGATCTAAATTATTTCTCTTTTTGAGATTTATTAACATGTTAAGAGTCTCATTAATTTGTGTAGGAGACCTTTGATATGTTATGGAAAAATGGGTTACAAATAATATTCTACCATCTGTAACCATGAATGGCAATTTTGCTGAGCCATGGATGTTGGACGCTGCTTGTGAAACAGATATTAGACTGTCTATCCAATATTCTGTTAAAGAAAGTTTTTGGATATTTTCCAATCGCTCACTCCGGTGATCTTTATCTAAATAATCATCTTCAAATTCAAAATCTTCAGTTTCTTTAAGATACCAAATCTGGTATGGTTGGAAAAAATGTTCTCGTTCTCGCCAACCAACAGTGCTGGAGATCCAGAAAGTAAAATATTTGCTCCATCAAAAGCCTTTTACTATCCATGAGAGCATTGCTTTGATGATCATTGGATAATCTATCCATTGGATTGGATCTAAAATTTGGAAAATAACTTGATTAGTTATTCCCCAATCTATATCCTCAAAAAATCACATGTCATGGTTTGTCATGATGGTTATTTTGGGAATTCCATCTTTCAAATTTAATTTATCATAAGATCGTTCTAAGATTTGTCTAATCTTATCATGATGATCTTCAACTCAATTTTTTATTAACATAAAAATTTCTTTTGGAAGCAAAGTTCTTGCTTTTTTAAAAAGACAAATTCTTTTTATTTGTTCAAAAACTGGATCAGAAAACTCATCTGATATGAGGTCTGATAGTTGAAGAAAATTGTTTATTTTTTCAAAATTAAAATCTTCATTCCAATTCATTTGTTTAAGAATATTGAAACAAAGATTTTGCAAATCTTTTAATTTAGCTGTTTGCTCAGCTAATTTATTGGCTAGAACTCCTATGTGTTTTTGAAATTTCATTTTGTTGTCTACAATGTGAGTTTTCCAAACTCCACTGAGTTCTGTATAAATTTCTCTAGATATACCAGGGTTTAAAAAAAAAAATTATTTCAAATTCATCTGGTCTAGATGTCTGAATATTAGTTGGAACTAGGTTAGTTCTCATTTGACAAAAATTCTTTTGATAAACAGGCATGGCCGGTGCACTGTAAAAAGCTTTTTTAGCTTTAGTCATGCTATCATATGCTTTAAAGCTTGTTCCTGAGTATCCACAAACTTGTGTTTTGCAATCATTCCATTCTGTGTAAATTTCAAGTTGTCTTCCTGCAAACACAACATAAACTTTTTCTTCTCTGGGGATTTTTTTTTAGCAATTGTCACTCAATCTCCTTGAGCAGGTTGTTTACCCTTATCCATTGTTTCCTCTTGGTCTAGAGGTCTTCTGCAAAAATTAAATTTACTTGTTTAGCAATTTAATTTTCTGAAACAATTTCTGCTAAGAAAATCTGCAAGAAAATTGTTAGTACTTTTAAGATGTTCTACTTCAAAAGTATATTCAGAAATTTTATTATACCAAGCTAATCTTCTTCCTTGTTCAATAGGTTTTTTATTGATCAAGAAATCTCTTACTGCCTTATTATCAGTGCATACAATAAAATTTTCTGGGGGCTAAATAAATATGAAAACTCTTTATTGCTAATTTTATTACAAGTAATTCTTTTTCGAAAATAATATATTTCTGTTCATTTGGTTTAAATGTTCCAGAATTATATCCGCAAATTAATTCTTCTTTTTGTAATTTTATGAGTATTGATTTTTTCTTGGTCTAATCCCATTTTCTGATAAAGGTATCTCTTTTTCATGCCATAAATTACTGGGTATAGCTTTAAGAACACATCCCTAGCATGCTTCTGAGGTGTCTGTTTCTAAAATTAATTTATCACCTGTTTTAGGAAGATAAACATCCGGTAAAGTTTTAACATTTTCTTTAATTTATTTAATTAAAGCAACATCTTCTGCTGTCCATTCAAAAATAACATTTTTCCTTAATATGGTTAACCAAGGAATTTCTATTTTTGAAAGATTTTTGATAAAATTTCGTCCATAATTTAAAATGCCTAATAAACTCTGTAATTGTGTTATATTTTCGAGAGTACCAGGAAAATCTCGTACTTTGGACAAAATATATTCTTGTAATTTTAAACCTTTCTGGTCTAAAATTATTCCCAAAAATTTAATTGATTCTTTTTCTAGTACAATCTTTTTTGGAGACAAAATAATTCCATGTTTTGAAATTTTTCGTAAAGTAATTTTAAATGTTTCTTATGTTCCTCCTTGGTTTTAGAGAAGATAAGTATATCATCAATATAAACAACACAACAATCTTTAAGATATTTAAAAATTGTATCCATCCACCGTTGAAATACCTGTGGTGCTATATTTAATCCAAAGGGCATAACATTCAGTGGTAATGTCCTCTAGGTGTACTGAAGGCTGTTAATTTTTTTGACTCTTCACTACAAGAAGTCAATTTTCCCGACTAAATTTTTTAGTCGCCGGTTTGGTTGCTGCAAAACGGTCGGGAAAGGTATTGCCAACTAAAAAACTTTTAGTCGCCAAAAAGCAAGTCTTTAGCGACTAAAACTTTGGTCGCCAATAGTCAATTATATTTTTTAAATTATACATTTGGCGACTAAATTTTTAGTCGCTAGTAGTCAATTATATTTTTTTAAATTATACATTTACCGACTAAAAATATAGTCGCCAATATTCAAGGAATCGGCGACCAAACAGATTTAGTCGCCAAAAGCTCAGTCCGAAAAAAAAAAAAATTGCACCTTGCTTTGTGGAGATTCGAACCATCAACCTCTCACACCATAAACCTTATACAACACACTCCTTTCACTACGCCTCCATAACATCATATGATTATATATGCAACATATATTATTTATATAGTACTTAGACTCGTATTAATATAAAAGTATATATATAAACATAATTATTTTTATTGAACATAATTTATGTAAAAATAAATTTTTTAGTAGAAAAAAAAAAGAAGACCACTTTTGGCGACTAAACATAATTTTAGTCGCCAATTCTATACTTTTGGCTACTAATTATTTTTTAGTCGTTAAAAAAAAATTCCATGCTAAAAATACCACTTTTGGCGACTAAACTTCTTTTTAGTCGCCAAGAAGCCTCACTTTCGGCTACTAAATATGTTTTTAGTCGCCGAATGCTTCACTTTTGGCTACTAATTTTTTTTAGTCGCAAAAGCGCCTTACTTTTGGCTACTAAAATTTTTTTAGTCGGTAAAAGCCTCGCTTTTGGCGACGAAACAAATTTTTAGTCGCCGAATGCCTCACTTTTGGCTACTAAATTTTTTTTAGTCGCCAAAAGCCCTTACTTTTGGCTACTAAAATTTTTTTAGTTGCTAAAAGCCATATATCGGCGACCAAACAGATTTTTAGTCGCCAAAACCTATACTTTTGGCTACTAATTTTTTTTAGTTGCCAAAAATCTTTACTTTTGGCTACTAATGCATTTTTAGTTGCCAAATGCTATACTTTCAGCGACGAAATGTGATTTTTTTTGTCGCCAATAGTGCTTTTTCTTGTAGTGAATGGATAACAATGCTAATCCATTCAATCTTTCTTGTGACATGGTTGATTGAGGGTAATTTTTTATCATTTTCAACTTTGAAAAGCTTCTTGCCCCCGATGCAACTGTAACCGGAATAGTCAAAAGTATTCTATAAGCAACCCATGAATTTGAGAATTAGATAAGGAGAGAGAATAAACCCTTTTAATTTTGAATGGACCTTCTAATTTTTTAATAGATCAATTTATTTTAGGAGCACTTACCAATAAGTCTCATACACAAAGTTCAAAATCCATCTAATTCCAAAACAAAATACTTGCACCAATTAGTCTATATATTTTTAATTGTTACAAAAAACTCTTTTTTATTTTATTTTTATAACTTTAAAAATGCTGTTACATCCAACGACTTTCGTCAGACTCACTGAAATATTCAACATCACGGGGAAGTTTGCTGGAGCATCACCGGAAGTTCGCCGGAGTGTTCTGAACGTCACTGGAAAATGTCAAGAATATCATCGGAGACTCACCGGAATATTTAGAATATTACCCAAAAAAAAAAGAATAAATGGAGAAATTATAGTTAAAAAACATAACAGTAACAAACAACAATGGGAAAAAATATATATTATTTTTCAATTTTTGTAGGATTTAAGCAAATAATCTGTAATATTGATCAAACTGAAAAGTAAGTTTTGAAACTGTAAAATGTTACAGTTTCAAAGCATTATTCTATTAAGCTGGAAAACATGTTGTAAAATTACAAAATTTTACTGTTCTAAAGAATGTTATGAAACTGTAAAATTTTACAGTTTTAAAGCATGCATGATTCATTTCAACACCAAAAAAGCTGAAACTGTGAAATTTTACAGTTTTCACCGCTTATAACTAAAACTTAGAAACAACTTATTCAGAACTTGAAATTTTTCTCCATTAAAATAGAAAAATAGACGTGTGTAACAGAGCAAAGGAAGAAAAATTGAGAAATCGAACGAGAGAATAGATATAAAAAAAATATTGTACTCCGGCAACTATTTTTTGTTTAAACCTAGTTAGATCTCATGTAGATCTACTCAGGCCTCATGTAGATCTGAGTAGATCTACTCTTCTTCTTCGCCGTCGGTGAATATGAAGTAACGAGTTGATGTCTGTGGTTGGTGATTGCCGGTGAACTCCAATCAATGGTGGTCATTGGTCACCGATGACTATATATTAGAAAGAGAGAGAGAAATAAGGAAGGTGTAATCACCGGTTGTCAGACATAATAAAGAGAATGAGAGGAAAACGCAGAAAAAAATAGAGAGATGAAAACGTAAAGAATGAGAGAAAACACAGAGAGAAACAAAGAGAGGAAAACGTATGGGACTTTTGGGTCTACTCAAAAAGTTGTTACATTAAATAGTGTACACATATTTCAAACAAGACCTATGGATAATTTTTTCTTTATTTTAAGTTAATTTGGACCTTCTTTAATTTTTTTGGGACTTAAAACATACCTAATATATTACACCAAATTATAATAGAAGGGGGTTCCTTTTTTAAGTCTATTTTGAGAGATTCTAAGCCATGGCCTAGTGGGTCTATGCCTAGGAACGGCCCTGGAGAGAAGGGACATGTATTGTCTATAATATTTAAATTTTATTTGTGAATTGATTATTTTAATTAATTTTGTAATTTTTATAAAATAATAAATGAAAAATAGAAATATTGATACAACAATTTACAATAATTTTTTTTTATTTTTTTAATTAAAAACTCACTTGCCGAATGGAACTTTAATAAAACAAAACCATTGACCACCATCAAAAGAGAGAGAAGTGGGAGAAGAAAAAATCGAGAGAATGAGACAAACAGTTAGGTCTTACGAGTGCACATTTGACAATTAGCATTTTTAATGGAAATAAGATACAAACCATGTCTATTGATGTTGGGGTCTTTTGGGAAGTTAAAAAAAAAAAAAAGAAAAAAAAAAAAAAAAAGAAGTTAGTTTTTAACTTTTTATTTATTTTAGGTCATATTATTTTTCATATTTTTTACTCACAAAAAGATAAAATAAATTAAAAAAGTCAAAAAATTAACTTTGTACCAATTTCTCAAAACACTACATTAACTAAAACATGAACGGAGAAAAAAAAAGGGCTGATTGTTGTTGTTTGGTAACTTGTCTTCATTGTATCTATAACTTAAAAATTTTAACATGGCAGTGCAAACTTGTTAATGGGGGTGTTTGTTTGGATTTTTTTGAATCAATTTATAGTTTTTAACTTTCGAAAAGTTATTTTTGACTATTTGGTTAAATTTATTTCAAATAACTTCTGACTCTAACAATTTATTTTAACTCAAAAAGGCTGATTCTAAGAAGCTGTTCACCCCTTACTTCTGAATATCAGTTTTTGCTGCGGACATGTTAATTTATAGTTATACTCTTAAAAAAAATTATTTTTTATTTTTTTTAAAATAGAAAAAGACCCAAATAGATTATAAATTATTATTATTATTTTTTATGAGAAATGTAGACAAGTAGTGAATAACACAAAATAAAAATTAATTAAAAAATAATTTCACAGCTTATTTAACAAACATTACTCGATAATTTAAATCTATAATCCAACAGCTACACCAAACAGATTAATAATTTCTGATTAAAGTCATAATTTATAATCTGTTAAACTATAATTTACAATTTATTTTAATAGTTATATCAAACGGGGCCAATAGAGTATTTTGTCTTGTCCGAAGTCAGTTGAAAATCCAACTTATTATTATATTTATCAAAACACCATTTGCACTTTGTGAATAGGCAATTATATTTTTTAGAAAAATGTTTGGTAGCTTAATTTGTCTGTCTCGAATGGTTCAAATGTATCAAAACGACGTCATTTTATTCGTAAAATAACGTGGTTTGGGGACATTCAAGTCATTTAGGCCATAAAAATTTGAATTACCAAGCATTGTTGTATTTTTTTTATATCTTTTAGGCAGTAACGATCTATTCGATATTATGTTTATGCTATTGGATATTCTCTAACATTTTTGGAGTTTAATAACAAAGAGAGTAGATCAAATAATACAATAATAAAACATTTCCCTTTCTTTTTATCATAAACTTGTATATTATTGTCTGCTTAATGAGGGATATCATGTCTTTCACCCTGAAATGTAGTACAGAATTCATGCACTAAAATCTGATCAGAAAAACCAAATTTGTTTATGTTTCAAACCACCTAAAAGATAGTACATGATTGCCCAAAAACTTTTTGTATCTTTCAATCTCTATGTCTTAAAATATAGACAATGATTAGATTATTTGAAAATCCTAAAATATAATAATTTTGAGATATAATTCAACAGTTAGAAGTTGTTTAAGTTTTTTAAAGCGGAAGTGCCCTCAAACAATTTCTTTGGGACGTGAGGTCCATATTTTGAGCAAGAGCCTTTATTGAGACAATTTTGCCAAATTTCACAATTTTTGGTACATTTGAAATTAAAAATTTGAATTTTGAAAAACATTCATCTTATTTGGTTTAACTCACTTATCAGAAAATTAGGCTGTTTTTTACAGAATTTTTATTAATATTTTTAATAAATTTTTTATTTTTTAGATACACAAATATAGATATACTTAAAATATATAGTATTTGTGAAAAAATAAAATAAAATTCACCAAATACAAAACAAATAAATAAATAAATAATAATAAAAAATTAGTTTATTTTCGTATTTTGTTGTATTCAATGAATTTTTTAAAACTTTTTGTACAAATTTTATATTTTTAAGTGTATCTACATTAAATAGATCTAAAAAGTTAAAAAATAAATAAAATAAAAAATAAAATAAAATAAATTAGTGAAACATTCCTCTCTAATATTTGATAGTAGGAAAACTCCAATATATTTTTTTACAATTAAGGTCCCTTAATAATATTATTAGAGAAATTTTAATTCATTATAGAAAAATTTTAAATTTTTCTATCACGGGCTACCGATAATCATTGGGGGTGTTTGGTGCAGCTTTTTTAAGCCAACTTATGGCTTCTGGCTTTTAAAAAGTTATTTTGGACTGTTTGGTTAAACTTATTTCAAACAGCTTCTGATTCTAACAACTTATTTTAAGTCAAAAAAGCTGATTCTGAGAAGCTGCTCACCCCTTGCTTCTGATTATCAGCTTCTGCTGTGGACATGTTAATTCACGGTTATACTCTTAGATTTTTTTATTTTTTATTTTTTTAAAAATAGAAAAAGACTCAAATGGACTATTAAATATTATTATTATTTTTTATGAAAAATGTAGACAAATAGTGAATAATAAAAAATAAAAATTAATTGAAAAAGCTGCTTCACAGCTTATTTAACAAACACTACTCAGCAACTTAAATCTATAATCCAGCAGCTATACCAAACAGATTAACCGCTTCTGATTAAAGTCATATTCTATAATCTGTTAAGCTATAATCTATAATCTGTTTTAACAGCTACACCAAACACCACCATTATAGGCAACTTTGGCAATTTGTTAACTCCATTGCAGTGAACGAAGACGGGTCTTCTCAACTCTCTTTTCTCATCCTCCTTGGGAACTTAATAGTGATAGAATGCCAAAGCATATCACATACCATCGATACTAGCGAGGATAAGAAGAGAAATTGTGAAAGGAAAGAAGGGTCATGAACAATGGGCACATGACAAAGGTATTTTTGGCATTTGAAAATTCAAAATTGTTGATTCCATCAATACCTACCTTTTTAATTAAAATAATAGAATAAATTTCATTGAAGATTGTGAACTCCATTACTTTTAATTAATAATTCATTTCATGTTAAACACGATGAACAATGTATAATGTCCGCTTGCTAAAACACGATGAACAATGTATAATATATCCGTTTGCTAAGTAATACTTATTTTTATAAAGTCACGTCTACGCTTTCGATAAAATCAACTCAAAAATTAAAAATTAAATTGATAGTTTACAAGCCTTACCTACTTAACTGTTTCTTTTATATATGTATTAGCATATTACCTAGACTATGCACGAATTGTATTTACAACTATCTATATATGTGAATTGTGATTTTTAAATGTCTTTTTTTTTTTAAATGTCTTCTTTTTTTACTTTTTTATATTATATTAAAGTTTAATATTTTGATAATAATCATATGTGTTAGACTTTTCAAGTGATTAAATGTCTTTTTTTTTATTATATTATATTAAAGTTAATATTTTGATAATAATCATATGTGTTGGACTTTTCAAGAAAATTTTTATGTTTGTTCTTAATGCATTAAAGTGTTATTATGAGGGATAATAATCATATGTGTTGGGACTTTTCAAGGAATTCATATGTGTCGGATTTCAAAGAATTTTTTTATGTTTGTTCTTAATGCATTAAAGTGTTATTATAAGGGTAAGACTTGGGGGTTGGGAGAAATTAATAAATGCTAAAGTTTTTTTTTGAATTGCGATTTTTAAATGTTTTTTTTTAATGTCTTCTTTTTTTCCTTTTTTATATTATATTAAAGTTTAATATTTTGATAATAATCATATGTGTTAGACTTTTCAAGGAATTAAATGCCTTTTTTTTATTATATTAGATTAAAATTTAATATTTTGATAATAATCATATGTGTTAGACTTTTCAAGAATTTTTTTTATACTTGTTCTTAATGCATTAAAATGTTATTATGATGGATAATAATCATATGTGTTGGGACTTTTCAAGGAATTCATATGTTAGATTTCAAAGAATTTTTTTTATACTTATTCTTAATGCATTAAAGTGTTATTATGAGGGTAAGACTTGGGGGTTGGGAGAAATTAATAAATGCTAAAGTTTTTTTTTTTAAATCAAAAAATTAAGAAATTTAGATTGGGAGATTGGAGCTCCCATAAGACTTGGGATTAAAAACTCCCTTTTGCTTAATATATAGTATAAATTAAAAAAATTAAAACTATGCCCTTTGCTTCTTATGCATGAAAATACCTACTTTATGTTTATGGTCGCAATGACATCAAGCTAAAAATTTCAAAAAAAAAAAAGAAAAAAGAAAATTGACAGGCCACCAGACTTAACTAATTAACTCTTTCTATCACCAAAAAACATGGTCGAAAGAAAGAAAGAAAAAATTATATTCAGCTTACGTCTTTCCCACACAAGAAATTTCTTTCTTTGAGGCCAACTGAAAATGAAATGTATCAAAAATTTACTCGACCGCCTCAATAAATTAAAAATTAATCACCATAATTAGTTATATAATACGTTGCGGCTAACTGAAAATGAAATATGTCAAAAATTTACTCGACCGCCTCAATAAATTAAAAATTAATCACCATCATTACACGTTAAATCATCAAGTGTCATCTATATCTATACTAGTTTAAAAAGGCCCATGCAAGGTATAGGCTATTATTACAGTATGTTTAAATTTTATATTTTGATAATTTTTAAAAAATTAGAATATTATTCTGTGAAATTGAATAGAATAAATCATTAGATATATGATAGATTTATCATTTTTTGATTTGTTATACACCTAATGATGTAGACTCCAATTCTGAAACCATATCATTTTAGGTGAATTTATGAGTCTTTAACATTTTTTTTGAATTTATAAAAAAAATTATGGTGCATAGCTTTTCTCAACAGATAAATATAAAATAAATACTAAGATAATTCTCCCATTTAAAAAAATTACTAAGATAATTCACTAAACTAATAAAGAAGCAGAAGAAAATACATACATACATACATAAATATATATATATATAAATGACTAATTTTATTAATACATAAATCATACTCGCATAACAAATGACCAATTTTATTAATAAGTAAATCATTAAGTAACTTAACAATTTTTGATGATATGAAAAATATTTTTTAGTTAATCATTTTGTTAAAAAATAAAATTAACAATTTTTAATGATATGAGAAATATTTTTCAATAAATAATTTTGATAATTTATTATTGCATAGGAAAATAGTTTTTTTTTCTTGAGTATTGTGTTAAATTAAAATTTATAACAAACGATAGTTGTAATTTCTAGTATTATAGGACCGATTCATATTTTAAGAAACTTTATGGGTGTATTTATAATTTGTTAAAAATAAAATATTTATGTTCCATAATTGACCAAGAATGTTTGCGTAATTATGAAAAAACCTATTTCATAATTGACCAAGAATGGTTACATAATTACGAAAAAACCTAATGTGTAATTGACTAAAAATATATGCGTAATTACGAAAAAACCTTCACTGAACATGTAGGCCACCATCAGTAAATTATTCAAAATGAAAAAGCAAATTCTGAAAAAAAAAAAAAAAGACGAACCTCAAACAGTTAAGCGGTTCTTATATATTTACTAGTTTACAAAAGACCAGTGTAAAACACGGGTTATTATTATATTATGTTTAAGTTTTATATTTTGATAATTTTTTAAAAATTAGAATATTGTTATATAAAATTGAATAGAACAAATCATTAGATATATGATAGATTTTGTGGTATGATATATATCATTTTTTGATAGTTGTAATTTCTACTATTATAGGACCGATTCATATTTTAAATAAACCTTATGATTTAAACAAACCTTATGAATGTATTTGTAATTTGTTAAAAAATAAAATATTTATGTTTCATAATTGACCAAGAATGTTTGCATAATTATGAAAAAAATCTGTTTCATTATTGACTAAGAATGTTTGCGTAATTATGAAAAAAACCTGTTTCATAATTGACTAAGCATGTTTGCGTAATTACGAAAAAACTTTCACACAACATATAGGCTACCATTAGTAAATTATTCAAAATAAAAGGAAAAAATCAGAAAGAAAAGATGAACCTCAAACAGTTAAGCGGTTCTTATATATATATATATATATGTCTATATTATTGATATACAAGATGGAGCATCCCCACTTAGTGATCCGTCCTTGAGAATGATTTAAAATTATGGTGAAGCACCAATAAATATCAAAATGTGATCTTATAAACTATTTGGTCCTTCTTTTTTTTTTTAAACCCAAATGTCCCATTAAAGTAAAAATTACATAAAAGAATAGTCATATACACGTTTGGATTTAATTTTTGAGGGATAAAACCGAATTTCTCTAAATATAAAATTATATATTTGGGCAATCCGCACTATAGAAATTTTGGGTTTTCCCTCATTCTAGAACAAATTTCACATTACGTACCAGAACGTAACACTCCAATGTAACAAACTAAAAAACTCATTAATGTTCTTTTCCCAAATGTAACAACAAAACAATTCAATCCAATAAATGAAACATACTAAAAAACTCTTTAGTGTATTTTTTGCAAATGTAACACTCCAATGTAACGCACAAAAAACAAAATAAAAACTATTTAGTATACTTTTCTCAAACGTAACACTTCAATCAATGTAACACACTAAAAAACTCCTTAATTTATTATTCCCAAATGTAACACTCAATTAATGTAACACACTAAAAAACTAAAAGAAAAATATAGTAGCAGAATGGGTTGAGAAATAAAAACCAATTTTTATTTATATTATTATTTTTTTCACAACTGTCATCTTCTTCTCTGTTTCAAGCTTAAATAGATTTTTATCTTTTTACCTATTTGAGTTTGAGGGGGGATATTATACCTATATCATGGTGAATATGGTGATACACCATGTGAACTCCCTAAGCCGCCCTCTTGGCTCACTCCCTAAGCCATCTCCTTGTCGCATTCCCTAGGCTACTCCCTTGGCACACTCCCTAAGTCGCCTCCCTTGGCGCACTTGCTAAGCCGCCCCCTTGGCGCACTTCCTAAATAGCTTCATTGGTGCATTTTTTGTTCATTTTCAAGATGCATCTTGACGTACATGGTTCCTTTCCAAGCTGCTCCCTTGCACACATGGTTCCCTTCCAAGCCGCTCTCTAGTGCACTTATTCATCTGTCGCCATCATCATTCAGCACTACACCATAAGTTATGTGTGTGCCACGTTTACCAGTTCAACACTCGTTCTTCTTCTCTAACGGTTCAACACGACCAAAATCTGTCTCTTGACATTAGCTCCGGCCTCTGATTTATCTCAAGCGCCCCTACACTCCCATCCGAACTTTGCAATCTGTTTACCTCAGATCTATCCATGTTTTATTTTTATTTTTTTAATTTTATTTTATGTTTTAGTTTCTCTTTATATACTCAAGTTGGTATTCCTACTTTAGTTTGAAAGGGGTATAGCGATTTCGGTTTTGACCCATCACTTAATGTGTTCCGGACTCGGGTTGGTGTGGTTATGAATGGTTATTCATATCTTGTTTCCTTTGTTTTCCCCTTATCTTGGTTATCAGGTTGTAGTTGTGCGTTTGAAACAGGTTGGTTGCTTGTTTTTCAAAACCTTTATTGCCCAAATTTTGGCTCTTCCGCTTGAGCGAGCATTCTTGCACTCGAGTGGGTTTTAGAAATTTTGCTCCTCCACTTGAGCAGCCATTCTTTCACTCGAGCGGGATTTGTCAACTTTCAGTATTTTTGCAGACCTGCAAATACTGGGAGAGTGCATCGGACGCTCGAGCGTCTAGTCCCACGCTCCACCGGGGCCCTTCGTCTACAAAACTTCTGAAAGTGCGTATCTTATGCTCAAGCGCCACTTCCCACGCTCGAGCGAAACTCTGTGTCTGACGCTCGAGCATCGTTTTTCACGCTTGAGTGGACTGCGTGTTTAAAAGTCCGTGAAAACGTCATTTTACTTCACCTTTTCATTTCTCTCTCTCTCTCTCTCTAAAACTTTCCAAAAAGCTAAATCTTGAGTTTCTCTCTCTAATACTTACATTCTCTCTTCTATTTTTTCTAGATCCGTTGATCTTTTCACCCTAGTGCCTTTGAGAAAAAGATAGAGTGCTTCAAGATCTTCACTTTGATCCGATTAGAGTTGGATTTCGACACTTTTGGGATTTCTCTCTTGCTTGGCTCATCTTCTCTCTTTGAGGTAGGGATTTTCTACACTTTATTATGGTTTTTAACTTAGTTATTTGTATTTTGTATAACAATGGTGATTTTGGGAGTAATTTGAGCAAATCTAGGGTTTGAGTGAAATGTAAAAGAGGGGTTTTTGGTGGTAATGAAATAAATGAACATGGGATTTGAAAATGAAGTCGTGTTGTGTCAAAATGGGTGATTTTGGTACTTGGGTTGATATTTTGAAAAGGAAGATTTTTGTCCTAAAATGACTATCATAGCTATTTTGTATAAATAATTGAAATTGGTGTTGTAAACATGGAAATGAATGAGTATTGGAATGGATGGTGGAATTGAAAATGAAATGCTTCACATCCTTGGAAATTTTGATTAAATTACTTGTCTTTAGATTGTATATTTGTTTAGAAATATCTATATTGGACTATCGGTGGAGGATAGCTTTAATTGTTGTAGAAATTGCATGTGGATTAAGTGAATTGAAACTACTCCATGGTTGATTATCATTGAATATGATCATATTTGTGAATACATTGTATATGTATGATTATTTGGGAGGAGAAAGATGATATACTCCATGTGTGATTATGTGTTTATATACATTGCATATGTATGATTGTTTGGGAGGAGAAATGGATGCACTCCATTATAATTAAGTTGGCCGGAGTGTCCTAGGTGAAAGTCCCGAAATTATACATGGGTGCCGATCCCACGGACGAAATATCCGTAAAATGGCAGTTTGAAGTGTTTATATGTTGATGATGTGAATATAGAACTAATGAGTTGTAGTCTCATTTGGGTTATCGAGATATGATGAAAATGGCTCATGTAATGGAATTGGATTTGGATCTTACGGCTATATAAAAATGTGGATGTTTTATCACGAGCATTGTTTGTGCATATTATACTTATACCTTTGTTAAATCTCATATATTGTGTTAAATTATTCCTACTGGGCTGTGGCTCACCCTATTTGGGAAAAATATTTTCAGGTAATGATGGCATGCCTCCACCAACGCAATAGCATTGGAGGAATCTTTGGGAAGCAAGAGCTTCTTGTTTTGTTTTATTTTTGTATAGCCTAGGGCTAAATTTGTATGAGCTAGTCTTCATTTGTTGTAACCAAGTCAGGACTTTGAAAGGTATAAGCCCGAAGAGCATTTACTTATATTAGACTCTTTTGTATTATTAACTTTATGGAATGAAAGGACTTATTACTCTGATTCATGCAATTATTAATATATGTTTGGAGTTGTATTTCTTTTTTTTTTGGGGGGGGGGCATTACAAGGGGTGTTAAATATAATAACTATATATTCTACTTATCATACATACCATATTATATTTATTACCATATTTAGAATTACCATACTAAGGTTTTCTCCTTCTATATAAAGGAGTATTGTATACATTGTTATATCATTATTAAATATAAGTATTAAATATACATATAATATAATATTCTCTATCTCTCTATCTCTTAAATATTGTAACACATATACTAAAAAATAGTATGTAAATAAATTCATTTATGGATTTTCATCTATATGTAATAGCATGATTCCAACATGGCTGCCACATGTTATACTAAACAATATTGACTAAAGTTACTGTTTGGTAAAAAAAAAATTAGCATGTGTTTGGGAAGGCAAGTTGGGGCTAAATTAGCCACATCCAGACAAAAAAAGGCTAATTTAGCCAAATGGAGACAAAACAGAAATCACGGGTTGGGTTCAAACCCTTATTGGGGTAAATTTACCAAAATACCCTGACTGTCCCCTCTGAGTCTGAGGCCCAACGCCTCACCACACACACAACCTTTCTAGGGCACACAATAAGCGAAGGAGGCGATTAATGTATACCAGCGGCGACGACATCTAAGGCAGCTTCCCAGAGACGATCGGCACCGGAGTACGCATCTGCGGCCTCGAAGAAGACTCGCGAACAGGTCAGCAAATCGAACGGTTGGGGCATACGTTGGCGACGGCAAACAAGAACGAACCCTCTCAAACACCACCGATCTTCAGGTAATACTTTATGGTCGTTCTGATTTTGTTTCCCTTTTCGCATAAATCCGTCCCCTGCTTCCGATCTGCTTAGGGTTCATGTGTGGAATCCCTTTCTCTGTTAAAGACAAATTTTTTCCAAATTTCAAAGGAAGTGTGGACTTTGTGTTTTGAATATCCTGTGGGTCCATTACGGTTAAATTAAGTTGACACATTTTGGGTTCATTACGGGTTGGGTTCATTACCGATCTGTTTGTTTACCGTGGTGCTTGGGTTCATTACGGTTTCACACATTTTGGGCATATATATATATACATATATATATATCTGTTCTTATATATAAATCTGTAAATTTGTTCGTAATGAGGGCAGATATATGTAAATCTGTTCTTATATATATATATATATATATGTAGATCAACCCATGGTAAAAATTTAAAAACATATACATATGGCATTACCTCAACAACCTGTTCTTATACATCTGTTGTTCTTGTACATCTGTTGAGATTCTTAAAACAATCTGTCTTCATTTGAGAAACAGAAACATGTACATCTTATTCATTAATAAAGAAATATGTTCTTCAGTTGTTGTTATACAAATGTAAGGGAAGTAAATTAAAAAAGAATGAACATATACATCTGTTTGGGGGGTAAATGTATGATCAATCTACACTACAAACTGCCAAATCGGACAATTTTGATGAAGTAGTTTATTCTTTTTGGAACTTCTTGTGTGGGAATTTAAACATATCCAACAGTTTATGCTTCTGTTCACCCAATCTGAAGCCTTTGCACTTATTCGACACAAATTCATGGGAAACACATGGTGTTCATGGCTTTTTATTATTATTAATATTTGCATTATTATTATTGGATTGGGGTTGTATATCTCCAATGTCTGCAAGTGCATATGGATAAAAGAACGTGGATGAATAACATAAAATAGAAATAAGCCAAAAATCGATTTTTAAAACTTAATTAACAACAATAAAAATTGATTTTCACAAATTTAATTTGAAAAGAAGTTTACCACTGTAATACATGTGGATGAATAATAATTTCCAAAAATAACTTTTATTAATGGTTACCTAGCACCTTCGTATTTCTACATTTCCATTTTCATTCATGTACTCGTAATTGATTTACTTTGATCACGAATGTATAATTTGTAATTAATTGATTTTGCCATAACATGAATTCTTAATTTGATAATGTAAACACACGATGTTTGTTACTATGTTCCATATATTATTATTGTTTTTTTTTGGGTATGTTTATATCCCATGTGTGCAACTGCATATGGGTTAATAAATAAGTTTACCACTATACAAAGGTATGAATGAATACTACTTTCAAAAAATCCATTTCATTAATGGAATCAAATTACGACAGTAGATTTGTACATAATCATTTTGATTCTTGTAAATTTAATTGAATTCTAATTTGATTATGAATTTATAATTTACATAAAATTGGCTTAATTTGAAAACTTATTCTTAATTTGATTCATGTAAACACATGGTGTTCATGCCTTTTTTATCTGTTAGGTTTGAAAAGGAAATTAGAGATTTACCTTTCTATTGAGATTCTTAGACAATGAAACCATAATTCGTAGGGTGCAATACGGTTAATAGTAAATGAATGCAATAATGAGTTTGTACACCCATCATATGAAATTTGTGCATCAGCAACTGTTCATTTCATGTTTAACTTGAAGTATGGATATCATAAACTAATGACTGCCATGATTCATTGTTACTTTCGAATGTTTGTCGTTCATAGCATGGCTTCGTTTACCTCTAGTGCAATTTCCAGTACATGGCCACGTCGAATGTGTGCCTGTGGACATGGCCCCTGTATTGTTAAGATTTCAAGGTCCACAAAAAATCCAGGGCGTCCCTACTTTGCATGTCCCCGCCCTGTGGTGAGTGCCCAATTCATTACCGGTCATAACTGCATGAACATTAAGAACCCATTGACTAATAGTTTCATCATTTGCACTCGTCAGCCCTGTGTCAGTTGGATTGGTTAGTGCGAAGAACCAAGGCGAGAGAGCACGGACTATGCGTCGCCTAGAGACGAAATTGTCATGCAATTACGGGATGATGTCATATACATTCAACAATCCTTGCGTGTCGTAAAGACCATTCTGTATATGCTATGCATTGTCGTTGTCATTTTGTTGTTGCGTATGTAAGCAACGTTAGGATGTTGGTAGTATGTACAACCAAGTTACGAGGTTGTTAGTATGTTAGTATTACATTTTAATATGACTATAATCTTGCTTTGCGTTCCTCCACTAGGAAAGGTTATTTGTATTAATGACTATCATACCTATGTGCATCGCGCAGTTCCATGTTTCTTTATTTATGTTACTAATGTGCAATGGTTATATGATGTCTAATTTAGCATCCTATTTATCTGTTTATTGTTCATGGGCATAGATTCTTCCATAATGCAACCAATTTAAATTATTCTGCTATCGGCTTATACATTTGTATGTAACAACCACATATAGTCATGTAACCTTTTGTAACCGTACATTAATAATGGCTTCCATACGTACTTCGCCGCGTACTCAATCCAAAAGCAAAGGCATTGTCACAGAGAAGTCAAGCAGTCTTGAAGAGACACAGACTCAGTTTAGCCACAAGGCCTCATGGGACAGTGACTCAATCCGAGTTTTCCTATAATTGATTGCAAATGAGATTACAAAAGGAAACTGGCCATTCCTAGTCCTCAGCCAAGCTGGATACAAGTCGTTAGCTAGGAAATTTGAGAAAAAAACAGGAAGAAAACATGGCCTCAAACAGTTGAAGAATAAATACATGAGTTTAAAAAAAGAGTGGCAAGTGTGGACAAAGTTGATGGATTCAAGCAAAGGACTGTCAGGGATAGGGTTTGACTGTGACACCAGTATGTTTCAGGCACCTGAGGAGTGGTGGGACAAGATGGAATCGGTAAGTACATGTACAAACAAGTTTCATATTTGTCTGTTACCTATACATTTTTAACCTTTTTAGTTAACTTTTAATTAATTATATGAAATGTAACGTCTTTCTCTTTCATATATCTCTCTTTGTGTGTGCCATGTTCAGGAAAAAAAACCTTGGAACATCGGGACTTGATGGAGACAGTCTTTATGGGGGCATCAACTACTGGTAAGCACCATTGAACCCCGGAAGAGAAACTTCCTGAAGCTGCTGATGACACATCTGATTCTGTGCATAGTTTGAGAGCCCAGCCATTTGCTAATTCGATACCTGCAGGAGTACAGGATGTGGATTCAGATTCTTCACTAGAGCCTGTTCCGATTGAAAAGGGGAAAAAGAGAAAGACGCTATCAACAAGTGTTTCAAAGTCGAAGAAGGCAACAAGTGGAGCGTCAGTTATTGCGGAAAGCATGAACAATCTAACAGATGTGGTGCGTACAAAGAATCAGCAGGTTACGGTGAGGCACCTCACAGGCAACGAATCGATGTACACTATTTCGGAGTGCATGCATCGCCTAACGACTATTCCATCCCTGATTGGTACGCCGCTATTCCATTTCGCCTCGACACTTATGGATAACGTAGATTACCGGGAGGGGATAATGTGCTAGCCTGATGACGACCACATCATAGGGTGGCTTACACAAAAGCAGCTCCAGTGTACTGCGTCGGCGCCGTTTGCGAACCTGTTTGGGGCTCGCCGGATGTGATGTAACGGTGTTAGGATTGTTGAAGATGCCTGCCCTTCTCTTGCTTTTGAAAAATTTTACTTATGTTATTGTTGGCACTATATTAAAACAGGATGGTTGTGTTTGCATGTTTTTATTCCTTCCTTGTTGTTTTTTTTTCTTGCTAGCTATGGTGAACAAAACTTTTAGTTAAGTTTGTTGTAGACGGAATGGAAGCATGGTTGTGCGTTTTTTGGGAAAGGAATGTGATGCTTCTGTTTTAATTAAATGTATGGCAATGAAATGCGCACCGACTATTTTCTTGCTAGCTTTTGTGTGTCTTTGTTTTGCGAGGGAAACAGTTATGTTAGTTTGACATCATTTTTTGTGGCTGTTACCACCATGGTCCCTCTGTAAACAATAATGACCAGGTGCACAATTTGTTCAATTTATATCATTATGCATTAGTAATGACATTGGTGACGGCATTACTTACATTTAAAACAACGTCGACATTCTGTAATTGCAAAATGTTATTACATTTGAGTCAATAAATCACGTGCAAATTGATTGAAACAGTGCCACTCTTGTAGGTTTCACATCAACGAAGACGTGATAAATCCCTGGGATAGAAGCAACAATGACGATTTAAGGGAAATGCTTAATCAAATGGCCGTATAGCTGCAACAAGAAAACAACTGGACATTTCTACAAGTATGCCAGTATGCGACAGAGTGGTACGACACTACAAGAAAATACACCTTTGGTGACTAAATTTTTAGTCGCCAAAGGTCCTTTTTTAGTCGCCAAAGGTCGAATTTTCACTTTTCCCGACAAAAACTTTTAGTCGCCACTGTTGTCGCGAATTCATGGTCGCCCATTCCTTTGGCGACTAAAAACCTGTTTGTCGCCAATTCACAGGTCTTCAGCGACGAATTTTTTTGTCGCCAAATGCAATTCCATTTTTTGAAATTATACATTTAGCGACTAAATTTTTAGTCGCCAATAGTGATTTTTTTATTTATTATTTAAACATTTCCCGACTAAGATTTTCGTCGCCAAAAGGTATACCTTTCGGCGACCAATGCCTTTAGTCGCCAAAACCATATTTCACAAAAAAAAAAAAAGTTGCCTCTGTGGATGTCCCAAGGTTCGAACCTGTGTTCCCAACTTGCACCCCACTACGCCTTCCCAAAGCCTGCTCCCCCACTACGCCACTCCCAATTCACATGAATATTATTGCAACAAATATTATTTATATACTATATTCACTGGCATTAATACAAAATTGTATATATGAAAATAAATTTTTTTGTTTAATATATTTTATGTAAAAAATAAAATATTTACAAAAAAAAAGGGTAAGCACTTTTGGCGACTAAATCAGAATTTTAGTCGCCAATACTCTATTTTTTGGCTACTAATTTCTTTTCTGTCGCTAAAACAGTGACAACTCGCCTAAGGCTAGCACATTTGGCGACTAAACTCAATTTTGGTCGCCAAAACCTCTACTTTGGGCGACTAAAATGCATTTTAGTCGGCAATTCTTGACCTTTAGCTACTAATTTTTTTTTTGTAGCCAAAAAACGTCACTTTCAGTGACTAAATTGTTTTTAGTCGGCAAAACTGCTCTAATCAGCGACTAAACCTGTTTTTTGTCGCCAAAACCATAACTTTTCGCTACTAAATTATTTTAGTCGCCAAAAACCATGACTTTTGGCTACTAAACAAACTTTAGTCGCTAAAAACCCTATATTCGGCGACTAAACTTCCTTTTAGTCGCTAAAACCCTGCTTTTCGGCGACTAAACTCTTTTAGTCGCTAAAACCGTTATGTTCGGCGACTAATTCCATTTTAGTCGCCATTTCATGCACTTTCAGCGACGAAATTTTTTTTTTAGTCGCCGTTTGTGTTTTTTGTTGTAGTGCGAAAAGCATATGGCTAAAACGCCATGTCGCACTTCGATATTGACTGGGCATGCATGGATATGCGAACTATATGCGGGCCATATGGGTCGATTTGAGAAAAATATTTGCATGCTGAAGGAAGTTTTTGCCGCTTTGTATGAGACATTAGTAAATGATTTTGGGTTACAAATACCGCAACGTTCATATGGCTTAGCTGTTGAAGAAAGCGTTGCAATGTTTATCCACGTGTTGCAAGGGATGCAAAATCGGCAAATCCAAGAACGTTTCCAACATTCGGGGGAGACTGTGTCTCAACACGTGCATAATGTATTAACTTCCATGAAAGAGTTCACTGTTGTTCATTGCCGGCCCACATACAGTCAGCATCGTATACATCCTTACGTGCGGTCTAAACATAAATACCTACCGTTCAAGGTACTACTGAAAAACATTGTTGACATATAAGTGCGAAGTGCAGTTATTTTGTTTTTATTATTAACTGGACGTGACGTATGAAAATAATCATTACTTGTTACCCGTTTAAGTAACAATACGATTGGGTTGTTTGCAATACTGTATTGGAGCAATAGACATAACACATGTAAGTACATGGGTTACGGGGCCAAATGCAGCAACATATTTCGGTAGGAAATACTGTCACACGCAAAATATCATGGCCGTGTGCGATTTTGACATGTGTTTCATCTTCATTTTGTGCAGATGGGAAGGAAGTATACATGATAGTCGCATCTTCAACGAGATACTAACAAATGACAATGTCCCATTTCCACATCCTGAAGAAGGTAACACAGTGCCACGAATTCTGAATTGATGGGGCTATAATTTTTTGTCAAACAGCGTTACTTGAAAATGAAGCACAATTTTTGTTTTTGGTGTCATACATTGTGCCTATTTGGTGCAGCTTAAAAGCTGCTTATTTCAGCTTTCAGCTTAATTAAACTATTTTGATGTGTTTGATTTAGCTTATAGCTTATAACTTATAGCTTTTTGGAAGTCAGAAATCAGCTTATTCTTTAAGTGGGGCACGAGATGCTTAATTTATAAGTCAGAAATCAGCTTATGTTCATAATTATAAGCTATAAGCTGTTTAGGCATAAGCTATAAACACTTTCCCACAGCTCTACCAAACAGGGCCATTATTGTCCTGTCTGCAGGCAAGTATTATTTTGTCGATTCTGGCTATCCAAACCGGATAGGTTACCTAGCACCATTCAGAGGCAGCCGTTACCACCAACGAGAATTCCGACGTACTCAACGGAACAGGACGGCAAACACGCCAAGGGAATTATTTAACAAAGTTCACTCGTCGTTACGTAGTGTGGTGCAACGCACTTTCAGTGCCTGGAAAAATCGATGGGGGTTTATTTGAGACATGCCTCGATATGACTTTGCAAATGTGCAAGTTCAGTTAGTAGGTGTGTCAATGGCATTACATAATTATATACGGCGAAACACAGGTAATCCAACAACTGTTCACCCAATCTGTGACGAGGAAGAGGCTATGACAATAGTAAATGCCATACCAGAAGTTGAACATGACGAGGATGGTTTAATGGTTGGGGATGAGGACCCGCATATGGCGTTGGTGCGCCTTCGCATACGCGACAAGTTATGTTACTTGCGTAATGACAGAACGTTAGGAAATATATAATAGTCGACCTAATTTTCGTAGGGTTGTAACATTGGTAACACACGTGGAACAGCTGTATTCAAATATATTATCATATACAATATGTATGTGTTTACACGAAAATATAACCCCTTTCAGTTCGTGACGTGCCTAACTTTGAAAAACCAAAAACCACAGAAAAAAAACATTTTCGAAAAAGAAAACAAGGTGAAACAAATAAGAAAAATAAATTCAAAAAACTAATACATAAATATCATGTGCGATGTCAATTAAAAACATAAAAACACCAGTTGAAAAAAACAGAAAACCAAAACAGATCTCAATTTTTGTCATGTGCCACGACAATATATGATTTTTCACATCATTTTAAATAAATGACATGAAAATACATTTTTCCAAAAAAACCAAACAAATTAAAAACAAAGTAAAAAATATAAAAATATAAAAGTTAAAAACATGAATTACCAATTGCCACATAATTTAAAAATAAAGAAAACACATGAAAAACCATTTGTGAAAACTAAAAACAAATTAATGTATGCAAATTAAAAAAAATTGACAAAAGCATAAATAAATAAAAAAGAACCACAAAAATAAGTCTCATCAAACAAACAAAAAAAAACAAAAAAGAAATTTGCAAATAGAAATTAGCATTTGCCACGTAATTTAAAAAAAATAAAACACATGAAAACCCATTATTCAAAAACAAAAACAAATTAATGTATACAAATAAAAAAAGTTGACAAAAACGTAAATTTAAAAAAAAGAACGACAAAGTTTATGGCTCATTCAAAAAAATAAAAAATAAAAACATATAATGAGAAATTAGCATATGCCACGTAATTAACAAATAAATAAAACACATGAAACCCCATTTTTGAAATATAAATACAAATTAATGTATACAAAAAAAAAATTGACAATTTTGTAAATTTAAAAAAAGGAACGACAAAAATACAGCTCATCCAAAAACTTAAAAATAAAAACATAAAAACAGAAATTAGCATTTGTCACGTAATTTACAAATAAATAAAACACATGAAAACCCATTTGTCAAATATAAAAACAAATTAATGTATACAAATAAAAAAAAATACAAAAACGTAAATTAAAAAAAAAAACGACAAAAATACGCCTCCTCCAAAAAAAAACAAAAAAATAAAAATTAGCATTTGTCACGTAATTTACAAATAAATAAAACACATGAAAACCCATTTTTGAAATATAAAAACAAATTAATGTGTACAAATAAAAAAAAATGACAAAAATGTAAATTAAAAAAAAATAACGACAAAAATACGCTTCATTCAAAAATATTTAAAAAAAAAACGTAAAAACATAAATTACCATTCGCCGCGTAATTTACAAATAAATAAAACATATGAAAACTCATTTTTGAAAAATAAAAAAAAGTTATTGTATACCCATAAAAATAAATAAGATAAAAAACGTAAATTAAAAAACAAGAACTAATTAATGTATGAAAAAAATGACAAAAACATAAATTAAAAAAAAAATCAAAATACGCCAAATCCAAACCCAAAAAAAAAAAAAAAAAAACAATTTCAGTCCAAACAATCTGACGTGGAGGACCACCAGCAATGAGTTGACATGTAAAACACAGTTGAAGGGCAGTTTGGTAATTTAGCATGAAGACACCTCACCAAAAAGCCAAAAAGTAAAAAAAGTCAAAAAGTCCTTCCCAAATCCGACTTTTTAACCCCAGGTTAAAATAGCCAAAAAAGCCAAAAAGCCAACCCACTTCCCAAACGGAGGCTTAATTGACTTTTTAGAGTTGAGATTTTTTTAGTTTGGGATAAAAAGTTCGTTTGACAAATTTTTTGACTTTTTTATTTTTATTTTTGTGAGATAAAAAATAAAATGATTATGATTTGAATGTGACATTTTATCTTATTAGTTTATTTAGTCTATTTTGTCTTCATTGGACTTGCACTCAGGTACAGATTGAACTTACACCTCAATCAAATATTTATAATGCTAAAATATATTATGAGAATTTTTTTTTGTGTGTGTGATTAAAGGGTTGTTTGGGATGTTTTAAATAAGTATACTTTTTAAATTTTTATGAAATATGGATTGAATATGGATTGAGTTTGAAGTGATGTGGTAGAGAGGTGATGTGACTTAAATAAGATGATGTGACTTAAATAGGATAGTCACTTTTTAATTTTTTAACTTTTTTAATATATGCCAAACAAGACCTAATTTTTGCTATTTTTTAAACCATTTATAAAGTTGAAATTTACTATGCGATTAATTTTTTAAACTATTTTTGGTAACTATTTCTAAAGTTAAAATATAAAATATTTGGTTGAATTTTTAAAATTTGTCCTTTTTTTTCAAAAAAATTAAAAATAGTTTAGTAAAAAAAAAATCATTTTCATTTTTATATTATTCTATCTTTTTTTAACGAAAATAATTATTTTAATATTTGTATGTTTGAATATTATTTTTATTTGAGTTAATAATTTTAGCGCCTACATTTTCTCTTAGCAAATAAAAATAATATTTTTTTAAAAAAAGTACTTTTAAAAAAATATATTATTTTTATTAACTCAAATCATAATATTTGAGTAAATAATATTTTTTAAAGTAAAAATGAGATGGGTTGAATTAATATTAGTAGTATTTTTTATTCAATAGAAAATGTCATACAAATATATATTATTTTTAAAGTAAAATTATATTTTTTTAAAATCTATGCTATATATATAACCAAATGTAGTTGTTTTGTCAAAAACCTCCAAATGTTTATTCCTAAATTCTCATAATTTTAAAACACTCTCTTTCCTACATGGCAACCTTCTTTGACTGCCTTTCATGTTTTCTATTTTTTTTCATTTTTTATTTGTTTGATTAATTAAAATTAAAATTAATTTCACTATTTATGGATAAAGATTTGAATTTCAAAAATTCGTCCATATAGATAAACATATAAAAACTGAAAATTAATTTTATAATCTACAGATAAAGATAAAAAATAAACAATTAATTTAAAAAAATTAATTTCATAACTTATAGATAATTTAAAATTTCTTCCCATAAATAAACAAATAAAAGTTGATAAATAACTTATAAAAATTAATTTCATGGCTTACAAATAAAGATAAAGATTAAATAATTGATTTTTTTTTTAAAAGAAAAACAAAATTACTCTCTTCCCCCCCCCCTCATTTCATACTTTAATTAATTTCATTATAAAGATATAAAAATTTATAAATAATTTATGAAAATTTATTTCATGACCTATAGATAAAGATAAAAATTTAAAAAATTGTTTAAAAATAATAATTTCATGACTTATAGATAAATAAACATATAAAAATTGATAAATAATTTATAAAGATTAATTTCATAGATAATTTAAAATTTCTTCCCATAAATAAACAAATAAAAGTTGATAAATAACTTACAAAAATTAATTTCATGGCTTACAAATAAAGATAAAGATTAAATAATTGATTTTTTTTTTTAAAAAAACAAAATTACTCTCTTTCCCCCCCTTCATTTTTATTTCATGACCTATAGATAAAGATAAAAATTTTAAAAATTGTTTTAAAAAAATAATTTCATGACTTATAGATAAATAAACATATAAAAATTGATAAATAATTTATAAAGATTAATTTCATGACCTACAAATAAAGATAAATATTAAATAATTTATTTTCAATAAATTAAAATGATAAAATTTAGATAAAGATATGATTTGTTAATCTATATATCTATCAAAAACATATATATCTAAATCTTTATTTTGATTTACTCTTTTTTTTTTCTCCTATCACATATTATCTTTTTTTATTTTAAATTTTTTATCTTATGAAATGCTCTTATCTATAACTTCTTATCTCCTATTAAATTCTTAACCTTCTCTTGATAATTTTTATTATTCGTTATTATCTACCAAATGATAAAGATTATAAAAAAAAAAAATTATCGCTCTGAATGAGAATAGTATTAATAATGAAATAATAAAGGCTACATGGGAGAAGGTAGCACAAAAATCTCACAAAATTCATTTCTTCACTATATTTATAAAAGGTAATAATTTGAGATTCTTTCTATTAGTTATTAAAAATAATTTGCATTAGATCATTGTTATGTTTTTTTTTGTTTTTTTATAAGGCTGTCATTCGTTATAGTATTTCTTCAATCCCATCTCTAAATTCTCTCTTTGAAATTTTTGCTTTTTCAATAATTAAGTTTAGAATCAATTTTTATCAAATTTGTTTTCTTGATCCTTATTTTATTGAAAGAACGAGACGAATAAAACTTTCATATAATATATGAAATTAATGAATATAATACAAAGATGATAGGAAAGTACTACATATTTGTCAATATCTCTATGTTATTATTAGTTGATTTGCTAGATTATATTATCAATTTAGAGCCCATATAATTTAATTCAATGTTCATGACTCTATTTGTATTTGACCTGTAACGCCCTCAAAATAAACCCATAATAACCATAACATTAACATGCATTTATAAAAGAAAATGAATCATTTGAGTTAGTCATCAGAGTATTCTTATTGACAGACTTTACTTGTAACATCCTGCAACATCAAAATAAATGCCCTAAGGGCTTACATCTTTCCAAGCTAACACTTGGACACAAAAAGGATGAGTACTAACTCATCTACAAGTTAAGCCCTAGGCTTGAATGTTTACATGAAATCCCAGAAATAACAAAATAAAACATATAACTAAAGACAAGTCTTCGACATCCCAAACATCAAATCTTTCCAGGCTAAGTCCGTGGAGGAAGCTTATCACCTGAACCTGAAAATGATGTTCCCATGAAGGGTGAGCCACAGCCCAGTAGAAAAATACTAAACCAAATATAAGCATTGAATAAAGCTATAGCATTCAATAGATGGTTAATCAAGATAATCAATTTTATTATTAAACAGTCTCGTAACACTAATGTCTAAGACACATTTCACTTTCCATTATTATCAACATGGCTCAGAACCTGGCCAAACTTACAACAATGAATTATATAACATAATCACATTACTTCCAATATCAACAAAACAAATGAGACTCATGCTCATATCAAAACACTTCATACTTCCCATTTGATACACATTTTAGTGCTGTATCAATAATCATGTAGAAACACTTCAATATAATAAGCACACATAAAAATGGTGCTAATGGAGTCCATCCCCTATCTCCTCCCAAACAAAAATCCGGTTTAGAGGTCCATCCCCTATCTTCCCCTAAACCGTGGAGTACATCCCCTATCTCCTCCCACACACAAAACAATGTATGCAAATGCAATGCTCAATCAATACACGTATTTTCTATATTAATGCAATAGTCAAAATTAATGACTTAACCAATGTGATTAGTTTCAGTTATTCCTAATCCACATGCAATGTCTACAACAATCATGACTATCCTCCACCGATAGCCCAAAACAGTTATTTCTAGACTGGAAATAAATATATCAACAATTTAATAGGTGAGTGATTTAAATCATCCAACTACACCATTTAATCAATAAATTCCCCAATTTCATGGGTTTAACCAAATTCCCCAATTTTCCTTAAATTAATTACTCCAATCAATTTAGCAATTTAACTAGGTTTTGTTCCCAAAATTATCAAAGTGTCCCCAACCTATCAAAATACCAAACTTAGAACAAAGCTTATAGAATAGAGTAGGAAATCCCTACCTTGAAGATCACAACTAAAATAGAGAAGATGGAGATGATGATCCAAAATCCAAAGTGCTCCAAATCCTCTCTTTTTCAGATTAAAAGAAAGATCTCGTGAAGCTCTACCTTTCTTCCAAAGGAACTAGGGTAGAAGACCACCGGAAATAGATCAAATCTAGGAGAGAAGGTAAGAGTAGAGAGAGAGACTCTCAAGGGGCGGTTTTTAAAAGTTAAGAGATGAAAAGGTAGGTCAAAATGTGATCAGAAAAGTGAAATCACGGACTGATGTAGTCGACTCTACGCTCGAGCGTAAAAAGCCCCGCTCGAGCGTAAGACACAGAATCATGCTCGAGCGTGAAGAAAGCCGCTCGAGCGTCGATTGCACCCTTTCAGAAGTTTTGCAGGCGCTACGCCCGCTCGAGCGTCAAACTCCCCGCTCGAGCGGAGGAACAAAAACAAGGGATCACGCTCGAGCGTAAAAACTACCGCTCGAGCGGAAGAACTGCAGAGCAAAATACTGGGAGATGGAAAATCCCGCTCGAGCGTTAAAACCTCCGCTCGAGCGTGAAGGCCAAAATCTGGGCATCACCTATTGGCATCACTATCAACCAACCTGTAACAGACCCGTCCAACACAACCTATAATTCAAATACTAAGAGATTAAAGGACAACAACAACCAATAAGTAATGACAGGATCCACGGAACCTAAGTCCGGATACAATAATCTAAAGAGAAAAGACCGGGGTCGCTATATGACCTTTTTTTGGTTGAGTAACCGATATAATTTTTTTTTTTTTTGGGCATATAATGATTAAAGCTATCATTTGTTATATTTTTTCAAGTACAATTCAAATAATTTTTTATCATTTTTTTATAAATAAAATGGATTAATCATTATATAATACTATGACATTCTTATCTCTTATATAATTTTTATAATACTATGACATTCTTATCTTGATTAATTTTTTTAAAATGACGTAGGAACTATGCAAGTATTATTCAAACTATGGAGAATGATTTATACTTTGATATGATATGAGTGTGTCATTGATAGAGGAAATCAAATATAGAGAGTTGCTAATATAATCAATTAATGATTTGTTTGAGAAGTTCTTTTTAGGGGGATTTTTTTTAAGGTCCCTGATATTAAGAATTTATAGCATAAAGGACACTCAATATTTTCATAATGTCTAAGGTCCTTCAACATCAATCCAGAGAAAATTCGATCCAGAGAAAATTCTGTCCAGAGAATTTCTCTGGAAAATCCAGAGAAATTCTCTCCAGACATCCAGAGAAATTCTCTTTATCCAGAGAAAATTCAGATAGTCCAGAAAAAATTTAGACATCCAGAGAAAATTCAGATAGTTCAGAGAAAATTCACAAAATCCAAGAAACTCTGCATCATCATGCATTTTATATGTTCTCTTACAAATATCTTTTCATGAAGAGTTGCTATCAAAATTCTGTTTGCTAATCCTAGTGCTCTTTGTAGATCAAGTCCAACAAGATGAGGTGGTTGACAGTAAGATCTTGCAATACCCTAGCATAGACAAGAAAGAAAAGAAGTCATTCCCTAGACTTCCAGAGAAAATTCAACTTCAAAGAGAAAATTAGTCCAGAGAAATTCTGGGAAGAATTTCTCTGGACTTTCCAATTTCTCTAACATTCCCTAGATTCCCACTGTAAATTTCTCTGGCCTTCCATTCTCTCCAGAGAAATTTCCATTCTCTCCAGAGAAATTGTAATGTGCTTCATCTTGTTTGAATATGCTATATTGTTGATATTGATTCAGAAATTCTACAATTGTTTGGGAAATTCCTATTATTTTCTTTGAATGAATTCAATAAATTTTTGTTGTACTTATCTACAAATTTTCCAGGGTATATCTATCCTTACCTAATTCCAAATTTCTCTGGACTTCTTTTCAAATTTATCTGGACTTCCCACTGTCCAGAGAAATTCTCGCCAAATTTCTCTGGATTTCCCACTGTAATTTCTTTGGACAAAGTAAGTTCAAGTCTCATCTTACCCTAAACTCTCTCTCACTCTCTAATATTTTTTCTTTGGATATATGGTTGTAGAAGAAGCTTCTGATTCTCCAAATTTCTCATAACCATTATTGGTCATTCAAAATCAAAGAATTTCTCTAGTTACCTACCAGGAAATATTTCTTGGTTATCTAAACTTCTTTATTATTGGTCATTCAAAATCAAACCAAACCAGAGAAATTTGGGCTACCTAGAAACAAAAAAAAATCATAATTTTCTCTGTGTTTTGAACAAATTAGAGAAAATTGTAATTGTTTTTCTCTATGATTATTTTTCTAAGAAACATTTTATCAAACAAGTTAGCTTCAAAGCTCATAGCTATATGTTTTACAGTTCTAAAAAGAGTTTTGTCAAACCAAATCTCAATCGAAAGAGTCCATAGCTTGTTTCTCTGCAAATCAGCTCCATGGCATCAAGAGAGAAGGATACACGAACATGATTACAGAGAGCTGTACACGGGCTCTCTCTCTCGGCTTAGAGAGAGAAAGGAGAGAGTACACAGCAAGGAGAGACCCACACACCTAGACCATGCATGAGGGATGGGATGGAGAGGGCAACACAAAGAACGACCAGCTTCTCTCTCTATAATGGAGACATGCATACGGCAGACCAGCTTGTTGCTCGGACTCAGGACAACGTGTATGGAGAGGGGATGGGGTGAGGGACCTTAGACTACAAAAGAACAGATTGTGGACTTAATCCATTACTAAAAGTTTGATAGGGACCTTAGACCGATTTTCCCTTCTTTTTATAAGTAAGGCAACAAACTTAGATTAAATTTGTTTAAAAACTACTTATAAATTATAATTAAAAGTTGATATTTATTCATAATTTGATCCCACAATAATAATATACACCACTGATTTAAAAGTCCAAGTAAATTTATGATAACTTTTCTGAGCTTATAGAATTTCTCTCTTTTAATGTTTTGTTTAGTTTGATACAAGTTATTTATGTTATCAAGTGATTGTGATACTATTATTCTCAACAATTTTTATAATTAATAATTTCTTATGCATATTAAATTTTATTGTAAAATTTTGTGGGTTAATTATTGTTAACAATGGGTTAATATTATGGCTCGTCGCTATTAAGATATAATTTAAGATTAAGATGATTTATTTATCACACAAAATATATATAATCTATTTTTCCGTGCATCGCACGGGTTACTGCTAGTTAAAAATGATACGGGTGTGTGGTTGTGATTTGTGATGTGTATAATTATGTTAATGCATGTATGAATTGTGGGTGTATATATGTTGGTGTGTGTGTCAGGTGAGAGAGAGAGAGTTGTAGTTGAGAGAGAGAGAGAGAGAGTGTGTGACGTGAGGAGTGGAATCATTAGAGGTGAGCATGGTCCGAATTGAATTAAATTGGGGTAAAATTAGAATCAATTCGTTATTTGCGGTTCTTAAAAAATTGGAACCAATCCAATCCGTTTAAATCATGGAACCAATCCATTTAAATACGGATTGGATCGGTTTAGGACCACGGATTCACATAATTAAATAACAAAAAATCTATATATATATATATATAACACTTGAATTTCATAAAAATATAAACATAGCGCTATATTAGTTCCATAATAGCAACATATTTTTCTATAATAACGACATACTGTTTTAGAATTTAAACAACCATAAGAAAACTGGTTTCACCATAAGTATTTACACCATTGCAAATTAAAACTTAAAACTAACAAACAAAAGTAATAAAAGAAGATATTATACGGTTTTAGGTTTGAGTTTAGATTTTACATAGAATAAGAGAAGATACTATGAGGGAAGATGTATAATAAAAATATAGACTATTTATATACGGTCCAAATCGGTTCCAATCCGGAACCGTGGGGTTCAATCCGGAACCAATCCGGAACTGAACCGCGGATTCAGAAAACCAATCCAAACCTATCGGATTGGATTGGACTAGATCGGATTACGGATTTCACGGATTCCTTGCTCAGCCTTAGGAATCATTTTTACATTTGTCACTTTTGTTGTAATTTTAAAATATCCTCACTGATTTGTGATATAATAATGATATATTTCTTTAAAATTAATGTTTTAATTAAACTCTAATAATGTAAAAAAAAAAAACAAAATTAAAATATCATATCAGATAAAATCCACACCTCCATTAAAACTCTTTGAGTTTTTTTTTCCCGAGCTTTTAAACATTTTCTTTTGTGATATTCTTTTCTTGTCCCCTCTGTTAAGTAATTGTTCCAAAAAAAAAAAAAAAAAAAAAAAAAAAAAAAAAAAAAAAAAAGGCTTATATTTTTTTATAAGCAAACATCACAATCATTGAGCTGGCTTATTGCTTTTTTATTTATTTTGAAAGAAAAATATTTGAGAGTCCTAAGAAATAAGTTGTAATGATGTGATATTTTAGTCTTATATTTTTTTTTACTCTTATCACATCACTGAATTTTTGTAAAACTAAAAAATTAGAATTTTTTTGGACAAATTACAAACACTCTCTTCGAGATTTAGTAAAAATACAGATTTCCTCTGAGATTTGAGAAATTATAAATTGCCCCCTAAGGGTTAAATTTTCATAACAAATTAGGAAAAATTATGAGGGAATCTGTATGAAAATAAAAACCTCAGGGGACAATTTGTTATGAAAATATAAATTTCAGAGAGCGGGATGTAATTTCTCAAACCTCAGGGGAGAATCTGTATTTTCACCAAACCTCAAGGGGGTGTTTGTAATTTGCCCTTTTTATTATTGTTGATTTCCAAAACACCTGTCTCTCACAAAAATTATTGGAAAAATTTCACTTACACCTCATGATATTTGAATTTAATACATATCACTTCTTAATGTTTGAAAAATTACACTAACTATTCTGTTGTTATAATTTTTTAGAAGAAATGAAAATTATGAACTCATGCACTCTTTTTTTTTGTTGTTGTTTTACTTCCTTTTTTTTTTCTTTTTTTTTCTTTACTTTTTTTTTCAATATAATTTTCTTTATTTTTCTACTAAAAATTGTTGTCTTTTATATAAGTAGGAAGTTTGTAAAATGAGATTATTAACTACATAATAGAAATGTAATTTTTAAAATATCAGGGGATGGAATGTAATTAGACTCAACCTCAAGGGGTGTCAGCATAATTTATCCAAAATTATTTTATCTCCACTGTTACAAATTAATCCAAACCATACACAAATAAGTGATTTGAATTGATTTGTGACATTATTACCTTAATGCGACAATGAATAATTACTCCTCTCAATGTCCTCTTGTATCACGTCAATGGATTTCTGAATCATAGAATCAAAATTTTGTTCAACGGGAGTTTATGAACTTGAGGACATGTGATTGGAATTGAATTTGTGTTATATGAAATTTATATATAAAATAAATTTAAATTATAAAATGATAATTTTAAATAATTTTAAGTAGTTGAGTTTAAATTTGGAGTATTATTATTTCAATGGATGGACATGTGTTAATCATATTCCTTGTTAAAATCAGAAGAAGTTAACCCACTTGTTAACTGTGAAGATAGAGTTTTATTTATTTATTTATTTATTTTAACATAAGATAGAGTTGACATAAAAATATGACCCAACATCTCATATATTTGATTATTTATAAGGTGGGATTAGCATGTCAGTGGACGATGGGATTAATCTTCTAATAATTAGTTGAGGTATGTCCAAATCATCTTATCAAAAAATAAAAAATAAATTTGATAATTTTTAATTTTTACTTTATTTCTCATTGTATTACAAATTAATTGTATGACGACGCCCCAGGGATTAATTATTCCAAGAACTTTGTATTTCCCGCTTTAATAGTTATAAACTTCCAGTTTAACAAAAAAAATAAAAAATAAATAAATAATACTCTTTTCATTTTAAAATATTAGTTTCTTGTTTTATTTTTTATTATTTCAAAATATTAGTCAATCTTCAAAAATTAAGAACTAAAATAATATAAATTTTCTATTTTACTTTTCTTTTAAATTTATTAACAACACAAAAAGTACAATTATAATAATTGATATTTCCAAAAAAATACTATCAAAAAATAATTTTAAAAAATTAATATTTTAAAAATATAATAGTTATATTATAAAAAAAATATGAATTCTCTAAAAAAGAGGCGGAAGAGTATAAAAAATTATTAAAGACAGTACACAACTTGGTCCTCCCATCCCCTCTCCTTTTGTCTCTCCTCTTCGTTTTATTTTCTACGCATGGCAGGGGGCTATGTACACGGCAGAATTCAGGGGTGAGGGTGAGGGTGAGGGTGAGGGTGAGGTATGGTTCCATTTTAAAATAAATTCAAATCAATTCATTATTTAAGGTCTTATAAAATTTAGAAGTAGACCAAGTAAGTAAAATTTTAGAATAAAACTAAATCAAATTATAAAAAGAGTATTGCTCGTTGTTATATTTATTAAATTTATGCTAACAACTTTATTAAAAATATATATGTCCAAACATTATTGAATGTTTAAATATAATTATTTTTTTTCATAACCAATCACACTTAATCTCTTGTATTTTTAGTATGATTTTTAATAAGATTGTTAGTATAAGTAGAATTTTTCTTAAAATGCAGTTTTGTCCAGTTAAAAATCATGATTTTTATTAATCTTGTCATAGTTTATAAAATAATTATAAATTATAATGCTCAAATATCAAATAATGTTTCTGTCATTTATAAATAATAATTGTTTGGGTTTATTACACTTTCTATCTTTAAACTATCATCAAATTGTCTACTTAGTTCCTAAACTACCGATTGAATCTACTAAGTCCCTAAATCATATAAATCAAAGTCTATTTAGTTAAAATTTTATTTCAAAAAAATCTTAAATTTATATTTTATCTTTAAAAAGTGTTTTATTTCACAGTGTGTTTAAATTAATATTTATTTATTTGGTTTATCAGTCTTGTCAATAAAATTATACGAGCATCAGATATATTGAAGAAATAAAATTAGATAATTTAAATAAAAATATTTCACTACAATTAATAATAGAACAAAATAATCCATTTAAAAAAATAATATGACAAAATAATACATTAATTAAGATTTAAAGATAATCAATTAGAAATTTTAAATAAAATCCGACATATAATACTAAATAAAGGCAAACAAGTAGCTATTATAGAAGATATGTAAGAAAATACTATAGATAATTACCTTTACCCTTATAAAAAAATTATCGAAGAATTGATGTTCACTTTTCAAAGATAGAATAAAAATTTAAGGTTTTTTAAAAAAATAATTTTTTTTGGGTAAATTACACTGAACTCCCTTGAGGTTTATGACAAATATAGGGACTTCGCCTGTAGTTTCAATAATTACAGTAACCTTCCCTACTTTACCTAACGTTCTCCAGATTTCACCCTTCTGTTAAATTGAAACAAACGATGTTATTTTTCTATGATAAAAAACTTTATTGCCCTTCCTTTTAAAATATTAAAAAATGCTTTTGGATTGGAGGACTTGTTTAGAAGAAACAAACAGCGTTCAGAATAGTATTTTTGGATTTATTTTTTTAAATATTAAAAAATGTTTAAGAAAATTTATTTTTTATTTTAAATATATAATTTTTATTTAAATATTTTATTTTATTTTGTAAATTTTTTAATTTTTTTAATTTTAATATTTTAAACTCAAAACACTACTCCAAACTCAAATCGTGATCAAATACATAACTCAAAACTCAATTAAAAAATTATTTTCAAACATCATAACCAAACACATAACTCGAAACTCCACACTATTTTCAAAACTCTAGACTCAAATCGTAATTAAACACATAAAAAAAATTAAAATATTTAAAAATATATTTATAAAATAAAATAAATATTTAAAATAAAATTATATATTTAAAATAAAAATATATGTTCCGAAAAAAGATTTTTTTTTAGAAACATGTTTGGTTCTATTTTAGTATCACAATTCCAATTAGAAATTTACAAAAATCTTTTCAAAACTCATAGAGTCAAAACTACTCAAATACACAACTCAAAACTACACAAAACTTAATTCAAAAATTATTTTCAAAACTCATAACCATACATAAACTTAAAACTTAATTCAAAACTCTTTTCAAAACTCAAAATCAAACTTTTTCCGAAACTCTATTTTAAAAGAAAAAATTTATAAAAATTATATTTTTTATTATATTTTTTAAAATTACTTTTAGAATCATGATTTGAGTGTGGAGTCGTATTTTGAATTATGAGTTTTGAATTAAGTTTCGAAAAGAAAAAATTTATTTGGTTATAAATTTTAAAATTTTTTGAATTTATTTTTTTAGGATAAATATTTTATATTTTATATTTTAAATATTTATTTATTTATTTTAATGTGCAGTATATTTCATATATTTATGTGCGGTATTTTTTAAATATTTTAAATATATTTTTTAAATATTAAAAAATTTTTTTTTATTTTAAATATATAATTTTTATTTTAAATATTTTATTTTATTTTATAAATATATTTTTAAATATTTTAATTTTTTTTTGTTATGTGTTTGATGACGATTTGAGCGTAGAGTTTTGAAAATAGTGTAGAGTTTCGAGTTATGTGTTTGGTTATGAGGTTTGAAAATAATTTTTGAATTGAGTTTTGAGTTATGTGTTTGGTTATGATTTGAGTGTGGAATTGTGTTTTGAGTTTAAAATATTAAAATTAAAACAATTAAAATATTTACAAAATAAAATAAAATATTTAAATAAAAATTATACATTTAAAAAAAATAAAATTTTCTTAAACATTTTCTAATATTTTAAAAAAATAAATCTAAAAATACTGTTCCAAACACTATTTGTTTCTTCCAAACCCGTCCTTCAATTCAAAACATTTTTTAATATTTTAAAAGGAAGGGCAATAAAGTCATTTACCATAGAATAGTAATACCGTTTGTTTCAATTTGAGTAGAATATGGAGAATGTCAAGTAAAGTAGGGGAGGTTACTGTAATTATTGAAACTATGGAGGAGATTCCTGCATTTGTCAAAAACCTCAGGGGAGGTTACCAGATATAATTTTTTACTAATTTATAATATTTATGGATTTATATATATATATATAATCATTTCAAGAACTAAATATATTTAAATTAAACAGTTTACAATTTGGTCCAGTTCTAAATAGGTATGCCTAAATTGTTTGGTCCAGTTATTGAAACTATGGAGGAGGTTCCTACATTTGTCAAAAACCTCAGGAGAGGTTACTAGATATAATTTTTTACTAATTTATAATATTTATGAATTTATATATATGTATATATATATATATAATCATTTCAAGAACTAAATATATTTAAATTAAACACCTTACAATTTGGTCCAGTTCTAAATAGGTATGCCTAAATCGTTTGGTCCAGTTCTAAATCGGAACTACAATTGCAGATCAAATCATAAAGTATAATTCACCTATTTTAAAATTATGACCGAATCATAAACTGAGAAAATTAAATTTGATCAGATCGATTCTCAATTTTTTTTTTTTTTTTTTTTTACTCAGGCGAAGGCTAACCAACCCTAGAATATCTAATCTTATCCGACCCATCTCGAACTGTATTATCAAGCTAAACAACTAAAAATTCCAACTTATTTTTAAACTTTTTTGTATGTCATTTTATAAAAAAGAAAAAATTATTGGAAAAAAATTCAACTCTTCAATCAACTCTTTAACCTCTGGCACAAACAAGACGCAAATAAAGTAAAGGGCGGTGATTGAGGGCCCGAAAGGGGTGCCCCGAATGCCCCGAAATTCCCATTTCAGGTAAAAAAAAAAAAAAAAAAAAAAGAAAAAAGAAAGAAAAAAAGAAAACAGTTTCCAAAATTGGAAATTAGGGATATTAGGGGCAACTTTTTTAGGGCCACCAATCATTTTCCTAAAGTAAATCAATAGCTATTGTTTATTATGGTACACATAAAAACCTGAAAAGGTGTGGAGTATATCACCTTATAATTAAAAAAAATCGCATGACTACCTACTTTTTAATTATAACTAAAAATATATATAACTAAACACTACATGAGATATGTCTAAAAATTTAATAAGTTATAACTAAAATAATATCGTAATTAAAGAAAAAAATTAGTCATAACTAAAAAAAAAATGATATAATTAAAAGTACATATGATACACCCCTTTCAAATGGTGTGTATACCAGAATTTCCTTGTTTTCTTTCTTTTGAAGTATTTATCTAAGCAATATATATATATTTTTTTTCTTTTATTGTTGTTACTTAATTACTATTTCCTTGGGTTAACACCAATGTTGTTAAGCAGTTGGGTCCACCAATAAGTTCTCTTGATTTTTTTTTTTTTTTTGGCACTAAAAAGTCCTATTCACTTTTAATTGTTAACACAAAATTCTATTTTTTTTTTAGTTTTTTATTTTTTTATTTTTTGTAAAAGTGTCATTAATTATTAGTTTTTAGAGATAGTTCGAAAAATTTGTTACAGAACAATTGTTTTTTAAAAAAATCACTAATTATTAGCTTTTAGCGACAGATTTAGAAAACGTCATTAATTGTTAACTTTTAGAGACAGATTTAGAAAACTTCACTAATTGTTAACTTTTGGCAACAGATGTAAGAAGTCACTAATTGTTAATATATAGCCATAGATTTAAAATAAATCACTAATTGTTAACTTTTAGTGACATATTTAGAAAACGTTACTAATTGTTAACTTTTAGAGACAAATTTAGAAAACATCACTAATTGTTAACTTTTAAAATTTAAAAAGTCACTAATTGTTAACGATAAATTTTAAAAAGTTACTAATTGTTAAATTTTAACAACAGATTTAAATAATGTCACTAATTATTAATTTTTAAAATTTTTTGATTTATACAAACATTTGTGAGACTTAGGCAAGATTTGGGAAGTGGGTTTGGCGCTAAAATAACTACAAAAAATAAAATAGGCTTTATAGCCCCATTAAGACAAAATATCATATTTAACCCATAATCATTACATTATTTCTCTCACAAAAAAGTCAAAAATTGGCCTTGTTTGGGAAATTAGCTATTTTCGTAGGCTATTTTAGTTTTTGACTATTTTAGTAGACTAAAATTTTTGTGTTTAGGAAGATTGTTGATTTTTTTTTAGTTGGATGTGATTTTGTGAGAGAAAAAGTAAAATAATTATGGATTTGATGTGATATTTTATTAGCTATTTTAGCCTATTTTGTCTTTTTGTAGATTTTAGCCTAAAATAGGCTAAAATAGCCCTTGCCAAACAAGGCCAAGTCAAAAAAACCAAAAGTCCTTTCTAAACCAGGCTTTTTAGCCCCGGGATAAAATAACTAAAAAAAACAAAAAAGACAAAAAGTTAACCCACTTCCCAAACCAAGCCTTAATGATTCCCAAGGGTTGTGAATAATTAACCTTTTAAGGTTTCGTTTTGGATGTAGATTGACATTTTAGACTTTTATGAGAGAAAAAATGAAATGATTATGAATTGATGTGATAACTTTTAGTCTAAAGACTAAAAAATTTATTTTATTTTTTTGTACTAAAATAGTACCAACCTCATCCAAACTCACTAAGGCATCATTTAATAAAGTAGAAAAAAGTACTGAATTTCTAAGTTTAATTCACACAGATATCTGTGATTTAAAATTTGTTCAAACTAGAGAAAGTAAAAAGTATTTTATTACTTTTACTGATGATTGCACTCGATATTGCTATGTTTACTTATTGAGAAGTAGAAATGAAACCTTAGAAGCTTTTAAGCAATATAAACTTGAGGTTGAAAATCAACTTGGCAAAACTATTAAGATATTGAGGAGTGACAGAGGTGGTGAGTATAATGCACCATTTGAGGTTGTTCTAAACATGGTATTATTCACTAAACCACTGCACCCTATTCTCCTCAGTCAAATGGAGTTGCTGAGAGAAAGAATCGAACTCTTAAAGAGATGATAAATGCCATGTTGATTAATTCAGGGTTACCTCAGAACTTGTGGGGGGAGGAGATTTTGTCTGCTAATTTTATCTTTAACAGGGTACCCCATAAGAAACTTAACCAAACATCTTATGAATTATGGAAAGGTCGACGACCTACCTACAATTACCGTAAAGTGTGGGGGTGTTTGGCCAAGGTGACAGTCCCTAATCCCAAAACGACTAAGATAGGACCAAAGACCATTGATTGTGTGTTCATCGGTTATGCAAATAATAGTAGTGCATATAGATTTTTAGTTCATAGATTTGAAAATCCAGACATGCATGTAAACACTATTATTGATTCAAGGAATGCGTCGTTTTTTGAACACATTTTCCTTGCAAGGAAACTGAAGAGACAAGTTCAAATAAAAGAACTTTTGATACTGCTATGGGTAACAGTGAAGACCAAAATGATAATAAAGCAGATGAACCTAAACGTAGCAAGAGAGCTAAAACCTCTAAATCATTTGGTCCAGATTTTCTGATATACGTGTTAGAAAATGAGCCTCAAAACTTCAAGCAAGCAATGTCAAGTCTTGAAACTCCATTGTGGAGAGAGGCTGTGAATAGTGAAATTGAATCAATACTATAAAATCATACTTGGGAACTGGTGGATCTTCCACCAAGGTGTAAACCTCTTGGATATGAGTGGATATTCAAGAGAAAAATAAAAGCAAATGGTTCAATAGATAAATACAAGGCTAGGCTTGTCGTTAAGGGATATATGCAGAAGGAAGGCCTTGATTATTTTGACACCTATTCACCAGTGACAAGAATAATATCTATTCACATGTTGATTGCGATTACAGTTTTGTATAATCTGGAAATACATCAAATGGATGTTAAAACAAATTTTTTGAATGGCGAGTTAGATGAAAAAATTTATATGGAACAACCGGAATGGTTTCAAGTTCTTGGCCAAGAGAAAAATGTTTGTAAACTTATCAAATCCCTTTATGGATTAAAACAAGCTCCGAAACAATGGTATGAAAAATTTGATCACGCTATGCTTTCGGATGGTTTTAAGATAAACGAATGTAACAAATGCATCTATGTTAAAAGCACAGACAAAGGTTACGTCATAGTTTGTCTTTATATGGATGACATGCTCATTATTAGAAACAATAATGACATTATTAAATCCACAAAGAAAATGTTGAACAAAAAGTTTGACATGAAAGATCTGGGAGTAGCAAATGTAATTCTAGGAATAAGAACTATTAGAACATCTGAATGATATGCTTTATCTCGGTCTCATTATGTTGAGAAGATTCTAGAAAAATTTGGAAAGCATGACGACCATCCTGCTAAAACACCTGTTGGCATTAGTCTTCATTTGTCAAAAAATACAGGTGCAGGCATATCACAATTAGAGTACTCTCAGATAATCAGAAGCTTGATGTACTTAATGAATTGCACTAGGCTAGATATAGCCTATGCTGTAAGCAAATTGAGTAAGTACACAAGTAATCCAGGGTCCGATCAATGGAAGTGATAATTAGAGTACTTAGGTATTTAAGACACACCTGGAATTATGGCTTACATTATACCAAATATCCAGCAGTACTCGAGGGGTACAATGATGTAAATTGGATATTGGATATTAAAGACTCAAAATCCACTAGTGGATACGTCTTTACCCTAGGAGGTGCTACAGTCTCTTGGAAATCCTCCAAGCAGACACGCATAGCAAGGTCGATAATGAAATCTGAGTTTATCGCATTAGATAAAATAGGAGAAGAAGTAGAATGGCTTCGTAATTTCTTAGAAGACATTCCAATGTGGCCTAAACCTGTGCCAGCAATATGCATTCACTGTGATAGTGAAGCAGCAATAGGACGGGCACAGAATCATATGTATAACGGTAAGTCTCGACACATTCGTCGAAGACATAATACCGTTAGGCATTTGCTCTCACATAGAATAATTTCCATAAAATATGTAAAGTCAAAGGAGAATATTGCAGATCCATTGACTAAAGGGCTAGCTAGAGAGCAAGTGTACTATTTATCGAGGGAAATGAGATTAAAGCCTATTACTTAAAAGTCGCCATAATGGCAACCCAACCTAATTGACTAGAGATCCCAGGATCTAAGTTCAAAGAGACAACCGAATTATGGATGACTTCACGTATCACTAAGGAGGTTTACTCCTACCCATTTCTATGATAAGAAAAGTGATACCTGCAGCGTTAGCGACGGAGGATGGTACCGGCAGTAGGGGTTGGCATAGGAAAGAGAAGAGAGTGAAGAGGGTTCTAAGAGAGAGAAAGGAGCTTTGGGAAGAAGAGAGAGAAAGGAAGGTGGGTGTGTGAGAGAGAGAGAGGAGCGTGAGTCTTCTCCTGTCCACGTCATTAGGGATTTATTGGGAGTCTTGAATTAGGGTTCGCAAACATTAGTCATAGAAAAATATTAAGAATTCCAAATGTTTTATTAAGCATACCTACATTATATGAATTTTATGTAAATTTCACATTTATATGAGATATTTAATAAAATATTTGAGACTTTTAGTAGTATTAGTCTTATTCATATTATAAAAAGTCAACGACAGAAAGATTCTTATGTCTTTTACGTATCAGGATCATCATCAGCACCACTCTGATATTCATCCTCAAGGAGAAAATTAGGTTTGGTTTGATTTTTTAAAAATTATTTTTAGATAAATTATTTATTTATTTTTAATTAATTTTTTGTACTTTTATATGCACGTAATTAAGATACATTTAAAAAGTAAAAAAATTAACTTAAATATTTTTAAAAAATATTTAAAATTCAAACAAAAATCTGTGCATTTTTTGTTAGGATTTTTGTTTGTTTTTAATGATTTCTTTTTTTCATATTTTAATTAAAATTTTTTATTTTTTTAGACACATCTAATCTTGATTTATCTAAAAAATAAAAATAAAAATGACACTATTGTAAATCAAATATGTATTATAAAAAATGTATCGCTATTCTTGAAATTATGTTTATTGTTCATTTTTTCGTAAAACAAATATGATTCAAACATGTAGGTGCTAATATCCAATCATCTTAATTTTTTTGCATGAATATTCTATTCAACGAGTTTTAAAAAATAAACGGTTTGGATCATCGAAATTGGTCCCAAAATAAACATATCAAACCCAAACACTCTTTCAAATTGAGATGACAATTTGAAATAAACCAAACATTTTTAAGAAATAGGTTGTGCAACAAATTTTTTAACACCTCTCTTTAAATTAATATTTACATATAAAAGTCCCTAATTTTGGTTGATCCCTCTGATAATGAGAGTTAACTATCATTTGTGCTTTTCTTACTCTGTGCCTGTAGTGTTTTAACGAGAGCGTTACCGATGGGAGATAAACAAGAACCGGTTTGTTAATTTTGTTTCTCTCTGAATCTTGAATTAAACTTTATGTCTTGAGCATATATTCTTACTTAAATTTTATTTTTTTTCCTCATTAATTTACAGATTGAAGGTGAGGTACCTAAAGGTCAATACCGCTTTAAGACGACTCCTTCTGACCTTAAATCTATTGAGCATGGTTGGATCATCTTGCCAACAACCGAAAATGAAAAAAAAATTGAGGTTGAGGCCTCCTTTTTGTACTTTGCAAATCTAAAAGTCGCCATAAATGTTCACGAGAATTTGTTACGACTCAAAGGTGAGAGATTCCTTAGGTCACATTTCATCATTGAAAGGAACGAGGGCATCTGGGTTGCTGTGGAAAAAATTGAGTGTAGTTTAGAGGAGTATAAGAATTCACATGGGTTTAGTTTGGACAATCCAGAAGCACGTCTTCCCCCAAACTATCAACTCATCATTCGGCAAGTCTTACTATAAACTTTGTATCTTATGTAATGAGTACATCATGATAATTTTTGCTTTAACTATTTTAAACACGTGTATTGCAGTGATATTATAATGGGTTTGTGTCAAATTCATCAACAAAAACTCAATCATGGAAACTTCTCCAGCAAACATATTATGATTATCAAAGACCGGGCGAAATTTGGGTTCATAACAAACTGTAAAAATGATTCTGGAGACTCTGATTTTACAAAGTTGAAGGAAATATTCGCTGATGTTCTTGGTCGGATACCAAATCCAAATCACGTTGAGTTGATGCATTTTCATGAGAGTGCAAAAACTAACCATTGGTAAGTACTCTCTTGTACTTTTGTTCTTCAAAATCGTATACGAATGTTCCTTCTCTTATTTATTTTTGGACAAATTACATCAGTGATTTCTATATTTTATTTTTTGTGTTATTTTGATTTCTATTATTTCAATTATCCAGATTTTAACATTTAATTTAAATTTTGTGCAAAATTGGTTCAATTGATAATGCTGATCAAAGTTTTTTTTTAAAAAAAATAATTATTAAATTAATTAAAATTAACTCACTAAGTTGAATAATGTCCAATTTTCCTATGGAAATATCACTCTGTTGGAGTAGTTGGCTCAGATCAAAGCTTCAAGGAAGGTTGGCCAAGGAAGTCAACAATGGTGGGTGCCAAACTTGCCAAACCCACCAACCAAGCTTTCACACTTCTTCATATTTGTGTATAAATAGGGAGAGGTAGGAGGGAGTTCAGTGTGCGAGTAAAAGAGAGAATATAGAGAGCAGGGAGAGAATAAGAGAGTGTGTAATTTTTTGTTCCAAATTTAGTAAATTCTGCTGTTCATGGACGTAGGCGATTTGTCAAAACATGTAAATCTTTGTGTGTGATTGTTTTCTGACCCTTAGGCATAATAAATTGGTATCAGAGCATTGTTGTGCAAAAAATAAAGTGTTTTTCTTTAAATTGAAGATTTCAAAGTTGTCAAAAGCAAGTTTTCAGCTTACCAAGACGTACGTCTTGACCAGAGAAGTCTAGACCCAGAAAGATCAACCCAAGAGGAGATTTCACGTGCTCTCACGCGCCATGCTAGAGTTTCGCCGGAGACTCGTCGGAAAGTTCAGTTCGGCAAAGAAGCCTGTCACCAAACCTGAAGGCTTTAAATATTACTTGTGAAATGATCTTACAGAAGTTCATACCTAGCAGAGTGGTAAGATTTTTGGTTTAAACCCTCAAGGCCGAGGGATCAAAACCTTTGGCAAACAAATTTTCAATATTTTTGGAAGCTGCCATGTCACCACCAACTCATCGACACCATCCTGGTCAGTCGAAATTTCTAAAATTAAGGGAGGCTCCTAAAAGTGTGGAAAATTGCGTTTCAGCCCCTAACCTTGCTGAAATTACAATTTAGCCCTTAAAACATTAAATTGTAGTAAGGTCCCTAGAGTTTTGAGAAATTGCAATTTGGCCCTTGAATTTGTAGAAACTTTTATTGAGGTCTTTGGAGAGGTGGAGAAAATACTTTCTTAACTAAATCAATCATTCCAGATGCAATCGTGGATTCTGTTTTTTGAGATTCGAACCTGATCTTTCATAGAAGTTTTCGAGAGCTTAGAAGTTGTCGTGTTCTAAACATTTCAAGCATCCGCAATTGTTTATGGTAGAGATTTTATTGAGAAGTCTCAATGACAAAATCTACAGAGATGAGATCAGCCGAGTCCACAAGTAACCCAGCAACTACAAGCAGCTCTAGGCATTGGACTCCGGTGTCCCATACTAAGTTCGATGTAGAAAAGTTTGATAGAAGCAATAACTTCGGCATGTGGAAATGCGAAGTTAAAGACATACTTGTCTAGATGAACCTGCATTCATTCTGGAAGACAAACCAGAGTGCTTGGACGAGTTTGAGTGAAAGAAAGTTAATCTCTTGGCTTACAGTTCCATCCGACTTTGCCTTACAAAGGAGGAGAAATACGTCTTCACAAAATGTGATACTGCGAAGGAGCTTTGGAAGGCTCTAGAAGACAAGTTCATGACAAAGAGCATTGAGAACCGGCTCTTCTAGAAGAAAATGTTGTTTCGTTTCGATTACAAGAAATGTATTTCGATAAACGAATACCTAAACAATTTCAACAAAATTATTGGCGATTTGAAAAACCTGGATGTTTAAATCGATGATAAAGATAAATCACAATTATTGTTGAATTCCTTGCCTGACACATATGATCATCTCACTACCACTTTACTGTATAGTACAGAAAAGATCAAGTATGTTGATATTTCAAACGCCTTGGTAAATAATGAGTTCAGAAAGAAAGATAAGTCTGCAAACAGGGACTTAGTATCAAAGGCATTGAAAGTCAGAGGAAAGTCTCGCTCAAAGTCCAAAATGAGATCATCAGACAGAAGACGTCTTGCAAAAGACGAGTGTGCTGTTTGTCGCCAAAAGGGGCATTGGTCAAAAGATTGTCACAATAAAAACAAGAAAGAGGAAAATGTGAACATTGCACGAGATGGAGATAATGGTAAAGGATCATTTTTCACAGTTTCATCACTTGGCTATTCTGATAAATGGATTCTAGATTCTAGATGTTTCTACTACATGTGTCCTAACAAACGGTGGTTCTTGAGCTTACGAGAGTTCAATGGTGAAGTTGTGCTGATGGGCAACGACCAAGCTTGCCAGACAAAAGGGATTGGAACAATTCGACTGAAGATGCATAATGGAACAATCAGAATTCTCGAAGATGTTCGGTGTGTGCTAGATTTGACGAAGAATCTCATCTTAGTAGGAGTTTCAGACTCGAAAGGTTATAGAGTAACTGTGGAAGGTGGAGTCGTCAAAGTTGTACGAGGAGCATTTGTTGCAATGAAGGGTACTCGGAAGGGAAAATTATATTTTCTAAACAGCTCTACAGTCACATGGAGAGTGGCTGTCTCTACCAGTTTAGTGGATGGTGCATTAGACACTTCCAGACTTTGGCACATGCGCTTAGGGCATGTCGATGAGAAGACTTTACAAGGGTTGGTAAAGCAAGGCTTGTTGAAAGGCGTCAAGACAGGGAAGCTTAAGTTCTGCAAAGCATTGTGTACTGGGCAAGCAAACAAGAATCAAGTTTGGTACTGATATTCATCGTGCCAAAGGGATTCTAGACTACATTCACACCGACGTATGGGGTCCTTTCAAATAAAGGTGTGCATGGTGCGGTTCGGATGGTTTAAGAGTAAAATTATAAACCGAATGGCGGATTAGCGGATTAATAGATTGACAAATTGCGGTTTGAGCGATTTTGGGCGGATTGGTAGATTGAAGAATATTTTAACCAATTATCAAGCCTTTGCATAATATATAACACTATTTTACATAATATTTTTTATATATATAACTACTGATTTGTAATAAATTTCACATATTAAATTTATTTCACACTCATTTTTTTTTTGATATTTCATTACAGGTTAAAAAATATATATGTATTAACTATAGCAAAGCGGAGCGGTTTCGAATGCGATTTATAAATTTTAAAGTTTAAACCACGATTAACGGATAGAGCGGTGCAGATTGATACGAATTGGTGCGGTTTTAGTAGATCGGACGATATTTTGCACAACTTTCACGACCTAAACCCGCCCCTATAGGTTCGACATTGTAATTGGCCAGTAATCCTGGGATTACCAAAGGCCTCAAAACAGATTAACACATAGTAAGGGGCTGCAGAAGCAGATATATAAAACATACATAGTCCATTGTGTTGTGCAGACATATATGGGACAAGAATCAAAAACTTTATCTTTGAACATACGTAACATCATATTTATATTAGTTATGCTTCACACACACATATATAGATAAACGAAGTTGGGGCTTAGCCCAATATATATATATATGGAAACTTGTTCAGATTTCGATAAAAAGAAAACAGAGTTTTAAACTTAATTTGCAAAACTCGACCATATGATTTTTTTAGAACCTCCTCGGGAGGCATAAGGGTTGGTCGACAAAACAAAATTCCAAGCAATCATCATTGAGCCCGGTCGCTTATCTGATCACCTACATACATAAATAATACAGTGAGCAGGAGCCTAGTGAATAATAACAGAGTAAAGTGGTTTAAATGAATGATGTCCCATATCAGATTTGGAAAGCACATTCATGTTTATCTCAGAAACAGAAGGAGATCCGCATTCATATTCTTATTTAAATCATATACAGAAATCAGAATTCATGCTTAATCACACGCGGTACATCCATTAATGCTAACAGAATAGATGCAGAACAGATACAGAACAGATGGTGGTTATGAGTAACTAGTTCCATAAAGGAACCTCCGGATCTAGGTAACAGAGAATAGACATGCTAAGCTCCATGATGGAGCCTGCAGTACGAGTAACAAATTGCAGACATATTAAGTTCCATAATGGAACCTCCGATATCGGGTAACAGATAACAGATATGCTAAGGATGCCACAAATACATTTCAGAAATTGGACAATCATTCATTATACAAGACATAACATTTTAGAAAACTGATCATATCATTCTGGTCAGAAAATACTTATAATCAAACATAGTTTTACAGAGTTATTACTCACAAATGGCTCCAGAAGCAGACAGACAGAGCAGATAGACCGAATAGCTTACGGCGCATGACCTACACAAACAGATAACGGATGTACACTGAAACACATGCTCGGTAAATAACTTAACTAATTACGTTTCATTCTTAGTATGTTTCTAGGTCTTATCCTCATTATTATGCCTTAATTAGGGCTTAGGAACGCCTATGATGCAATGAGGATGTTAAGATGTGCTTTGGAACACTTATCCAAATTTTTAAAACACAAGATAGTCCGCTCGAGCGCAACTTTGGTCGCTCGAGCAGTCTGCAAAGTCTGCAAAAGTATTGGTTGCATGATTTTTCTGCTCGACGGGCACTCAATGGTCGATTGAGCCAAAGACTGAGTAAAAAGGGTCTCTGCTCGAACGCAACTTCGGTCACTCGAGCGGTCTGCAAAAGTCTGTACAACTTCTGGAAGCTTTCATTTTACGCTCGAGCGCAACTTCGGTCGCTCGAGCGGAGGGTTAAAAATAAGGGTAGTCACTCAAGCCAACTCCCAAACTTTGTAAAAGTACTAGGACCGACTTCACCGCTTGAGCAGAAGCTGCAAATTCTGGAATTTCTATACTGCAGTTCTAAGTTCAAACACAATTTCAAGACTTCAAAACACATATTTTTGGGCCCAAAACTTGAGGTAACATATGTAAACTTGTAAAACATTGTGAATTCAAAATCATTTCACAAAATCAAAGCCCAAGAGCATGGCAATCGTACAAAATCAAACTCATAACTTAAAGAACATAACATGAAGATAACATGCATGAATTGATATGAACTCCAACCTTCTAAAACATGATCAAATGGTATAAAATGACATGGAACTTTGATGAATTTCCAAAACCAAGGTGAAATATTGACATGCATGAGGAAATTCTTTGGAAAACAATTTCAAAATGCCATGAAATATGCATGCATGTATGGCTTGAGTTTTAATGCTTCAATCTTAGTTTTATTTTTGTGATTCAACTCTTAATCCCCTTGAATTCTAGCATGAACCAACTCAATTACATAACTAAAGGGTTGAGTTCTTACCTTAGCTTCTCACTTGAGCTCTAGTTGGCTAATTGTTTGAATCTCTAAGTCCAAAACCTTGAATTCTTTACAAATCTCCTTCATCTCCTTTGGTTTCCAAGCTCAACACTTAATCTCCCTCTCTCTCACATTTTTTATGCCCAAATGGTGAAGATGATATCTCTCTAAGGTGTTGTATAAGCCTTATATAGGCTAATTAAGTGACTTACTTAAAATTAGTTTAAGACTAATAAAGTAATATTATTTTATTCTAATTACTTCGTTCAAATCGAATTTCAAGTAAACCTACCATAAAATTCTAAAAAGCCTAAATAACACATAAGCCAAGTCAATTTCGTAATCATGTGTCGATAAGGCCTTCAATTCGTAGAACAGAATAGAAATATAGAGAGATATTTCTACGACAGATAGATAGAAACTCAAATATCATATAACACATGCAATTTACTCAAGATTTATTCTTAATTACTGATTAAGCACTCTTAATTGTGGATTAGTAGCTAATCACAGTTTGGGGTTGTTACAACAACCCTACTTCCAAGAATGCTTCTTTAGGAGATAAACACTGCTTTGTGTTATTCATTGATGATTTCTCAAGGAGAGTCTGGGTTTAAACAATAAGGCATAAAGACGAGGTATTATAAATTTTCCTTATATGGAAAAAATGATTGAAACCCAGACAGACAAGAAAATCAAGAAGCTTAGATCCGACAATGGTGGCGAATACACATCAGATCCTTTCTTTGAGGTTTGCCAAAATGAAGTGATAGTGAGACATTTCATTGTTCGTAGAACGCCGCAGCAAAATAGAGTTGCAGAACGCATGAATCGCACTTTGTTGGAGAAAGTTCGGTGTATGCTATCACATTTAGGATTGAGCAAGGCATTTTGGGGTGAGACATTGAACTATGCTCGTCATCTTGTCAACAGACTACCTGCTGCAGCACTAAACGACAAGACTCCCATGGGGTATGGTCAGAAGCACTAGTTACTGATTATGATCAGCTACGTATCTTCAGATGTCCAGCTTATTTTCATGTTATAGAATCTAGGTTGGATCTTAAAGCCAAAAAAGCTGTCTTCTTGGGCTTTAATGACGGTGTCAAGGGATACAGACTTTGGTGCCCTAAATCAAAGAAAGTTGTCACTAGAAAATATGTTACCTTTGATGAGTTTACAATGCTGAAATAGCCAAATCCTCAAGAGAATGAAGAAGCATTGAAGAAGTTAGTGTAGGTGAAGTTTGAGACTCCAGCAAAAACTGTTCAGATACTTAACAATCCTAAAGAAGTTTCAGTTGATAGCTTTGAAGAAGATTCTGAAGAGAGTTCAGATGAGAATGATGATCCAACTTAAGAGGTCCCACAACAGTCAGAACCTATTGTAATGAGAAAAGGAAAAATGGTTACTAAGCAACCCGGTTGGATGATCGATATGGTGGCCTATGCACTTCTAATCATTGAAGACAATGGTCCTTGCACTTTCAAAGAAGCCGTGCAAAATGCAGAAAGTGTCAAGTGAAAGAAGACTATGAATGAAGAGATCAAGTCACTTTACAAGAACCAGACTTAGGAGTTGGTGCAACTTCTAAAAGGCAAGAAAGCAATTGGGTGTAAGTGGGTTTACACCAAGAAGGAAAGCATCCCAAGCAGAGACAATTAGATTCAAATCTAGATTGGTAGCTAAAGGCTATGCACAGAAGGAAGGAATAGACTACAATGATGTATTCTCACCGGTTATGAATCACACGTCTATTCGTATCTTACTAGCCTTGGTTACATAGTTTGATCTCAAGCTCGCCCAACTCGATGTTAAAACTGCTTTCTTACATGGAGATCTTGAAGAAGAGATATACATGTCCCAGTCAAATGGTTTCAAAGTTGCTAGAAAAAAGAATTGGGCCTGTAAGCTGAACAAATCGTTGTATGGGTTGAAGCAATCCCCGAGACAGTGGTACAAGCGATTTGATCGATTCATGATAAAGAAAGAATACATAAGAAGTCAATTTGATTATTGTGTATATTTTTGAAAGCTTCTTGATGGTTCTTTCATCTATTTGCTCTTATATGTAGATGATATGCTAATTGCATCTAAGAGCAAGGTGGAGATTGCTAAACTCAAGGCATAGTTGTCAGGAGAGTTCGAAATGAAGGATCTTGACAAAGCAAAGAAAATTCTTGACATGGAGATCAAAAGAGACAAGAAGAATGACACGGTTTGTCTAACACAAACCCAGTATTTGAAAAAGGTGTTAGACAGATTTGGCATAAATGGAAAAACAAAAGTTGTAAGTACACCATTGGCTTATTATTTCAAGCTTAGTGCTTCGATGTCTCCGCGCACCGAAGAAGATTGGAAGCATATGGCACAGGTTCCATATGCAAATGCAGTTGGTGCATTAATGTATGCTATGGTTTGTACATGGCCTGACATCTCACATGATGTGAGTATGGTAAGCAGGTATATGCATGATCTAGGAAAAGGTCATTGGCAAGCAGTGAAGTGGATCTTGAAGTACTTACATGGTACAGTTAATATGGGATTGAAGTTCGAGAGAGATAGCCAACTTGGACAAAATTTGGTTAGAAAGTAGACTCAGATATGCTCGTGACTTAGACAAACGCCGGTCAACAATAGATATTTATTTACGCTTGTTAAAGGGCTGGTGAGTTGGAGGCCAATGCTTCAGTCAACGGTGGCTTTGTCTACTACAGAAGCAGAGTATATAGCAGTGACAGAAGCCTTTAAGGAAGCTATTTGGCTACGTGGGTTGACTGAGGACTTGGGTACTGTTTAGAAGGACATTGAGGTGCATTGCGACAGCCAGAGTGCCATTTGTTTGGCAAAGAACCAGGTCCATAATTCCTGCACTAAGCATATCAATGTCCAATTCCACTTCGTCTGAGAAATAGTGAATGAAAGGGATGTCCTGCTTTAGAAGATTGGTACTACAGATAATCCTGTCGACAGGTTCACTAAAGTGGTATTTGGGATCAAGTTCAAACACTGCTTGGACTTGATCAATATCTCTCAGCAGTGAGTACCTTCGGGTACAATGCATCGATCACTATATTGGATAGAGAATCCTCGCAAAGGTGGAGATTTGTTGGAGTAGTTGGCTCAGATCAAAGCTTCAATGAGGGAGTTTAATGTGGTGAGTGAAAGAGAGAATACAAAGAGCAAAGAAAAAGAGAACAAGAGAGTGTGTAATTCTTTGTTCCAAATTTAGTGAATTTCGCTACCCGTGGACGTAGGCAATTTGTCGAACCATGTAAATCTTTGTGTGTTCTTGCTTGTGTGTTTGTGTGTAATTGTTTTCTGACTGTTACGCACAACACACACATGTTGCTTATGTGCAGATTTTAACTCAAAAAAAAAAAAACTAAAAATTGAAATTAATTGGACCAAATTGATACAAAATTATAAATTCAGAGTCAAAATCAAACCAATTGAATTATAAGGATCAAAATAACATAAGAGCTAAAATATAGGGACTACCGGTATAATTTGTCTTTTATTTTTTAATCCACTTGTATTTAAAATTGTTAGGGAGAGAAGGGTAGTTTATCCTAACTTTAAAGCTTGTTGTTACTCCCTCCGTTCCATTTTGTTGGTTCACCTTTCCATTTTAGTCTGTCCTAAAATATTTATCCACTTTTTATTTTGGGATTATAAATTTTGTTAGATTTCTAAAATTACCCCCCTATAATCATTATAAACACATTTTAAAATTCAAATAGAAGGACAATGGTGGGAAAAAAAATTCAAAATTTGAATTAAAATGTAATGATTGTATGTCTTTTAAATAAGTTGAATTTTCTATAATGGACAAATAAATTGGGACAGTGAAAGAAAGTAGTATTTATGGTAATGTGTTGTTATTTTTTATTTATTTTTTTTTTATTTTTAAGATTGTAGAATGTTAGTTTGTTGGTAAAGTTAAATTACAATTAAAGAGATCGCCGCTACTCCATCAGTTTGAACCCCTGATCTTTCTCTCACCATCCCCTACAATGTAGCTACAAGACCACTAAGCTAAATCCAAGGTCTGTAATATGTCATGAATAGTCTTCCCAAAAATTAAGAGTAACGTTAATTGCATCTTTTCTTTCCTAAATCCTGTCTATTGATAATTTTTTTATAATGACAATTATAATCTCAATTAAAATTATTATAATTGACACAAATTAAAATAGAACACTCATCCTCATGAAAACGCACCCAGGATTGAACACCCAACCTTATCAAACCAAATTGAATACCCAACTCTCATGGTCTATCATTCTTATTCATTCTCATTGTGTTCTTAAGCACCTATATCCTCCGTAATCCATCTTCTTCCTGATAAAATCATTCTCATTAATCTATCTTTATCATCCATTTTGGCAATTTGTTCTTTTATTGCATGAATAAAAGTAGGAAATGAAAAAAAATAAAAACTAATTAATTATGAGATAAATAGCATTTCTCTTCTTCTTCTTTTTCTTTTTCATTTTTTTTGGGGGGGGGGGGGGGAGCTACTTTTGGGTCCAGGTGTTGAAAGTGTTGATAATGTGATATGTGGGTTTGACAATTGTTGTTTCTTGAAGTTGAAGAACAAAGACATGTCTTGCTCAATATGGCATAAGTAGGGTTTTTTCTGTCGAACCAAATAGCTCAAACAAAATCAGAGTGTTTTTAATTTTTACTTTTATTACGAAATTGAAGAAAATAATGTTCGCCCAAGAAGAAGAAGCTGCTTAGGTGGGTGAGTAATATTTTGGATGAGGGATAGTGGGGGTTTCTAAAATTTTTATCAATGTTTAAATTTTATAAGTGGGAGTTTAATGAAATTGGGGGGTCCTTAGAAAAAAAAAGAGAAGAAGAAGTGGGGATTATTAGCGCCACCCTTTGTACTCGATCAATATTTTTTTTTAATATCTGAAACTGTGGATAATGTAATAATAAATAATCAGATTATGATTTCTTCCATTACATATTTGTAATGAACATGCCCCATGATATCATTCAATGATAAGTGTAATAAAAAAAATTTTTATTTTAAAAAGATTATAATTTTTTTTTTCTTGTCCCATAATCATTAAATATGTAATAAAAATCTTTCATTATAAATATGAAATGGAGAGAATAAAATCACCCCTCTTTCCAGTGACGTTTTTAAATCAGTTGGTAGTGTGTTTCTTCATTTAATTATTTTTTTAGATCAATTGGCAGTGATAAGTTTTTAAATTTTCATATAGAATTTAGATTTTTTATTTTTTTCTTGAAAATAATTTAGAATTTAATTAGACAAATTGTTTTGTGTGAATCATGAATTAATTTTTAGGAGTTCTAAAAGGCAAATTGATAAAACGGATGAATGTTGTATTTTGGTCATCTCCATTCTATGTATATAATAGAAGATTTTTATTACAAATTTAATAATTGTAAAATAGAAATACAAATTTATAATTATTTTAAATTAATAAAATAATTATACTCACCATTAAATTATATAATACAACCTCATTACAAATTTGTAATAGTGAGTATCGCATAATGATGTTACCTACATATAAAAAAATAAAATTAAAAATATAGCTTTCTCTTTGGGAGCTCTGTACTGACCTTAACATCGTTCATATCTCCTTAAGTTTCTGCTTTAATTTATGTTACAATTGAGTTATGTCAAGTTATACCAATAATTACACTTTGAGATTTGAACAAAATACTAGAAGTCCTACAAGTTTTTATATAATTACATTAACTTCTTTTTTTTTTTAAAGTAAGGGAAAGCCTATGGTGTGCACTCCTTTGGAATGTATATAATATGCACCCTATCATAAATTGACATAATTTTATCACAAAATTTCATAATATCAATCATAAAATACGAAATATCGTCACAAATTAGAGTAACACAATGTCCAAAATTTTGTGGTTTATGTTACAAAAATTTATGGCTTGATTACAACTTTTTTGTTATTTCAATTTATTGCGAGATTATGTATTTTATGATTGATGTTACAAAATTTATGATAAAATTACGCTAGTTTGTGGTAGAGGACATATAGTATGCAACCCTAAGAGGATGCACACCGTAAGGTTTCCCTTTTAATAATGGACTGAAACCAATACAAAAATGGACTTTTTTTAAGTGTGCAACTTACACCTTACACTTACGCCTTTCTATTTGCTGTCCTGTTTTACGTTTATACCTTTCACTTACACCTTTTGTGTTGGTTGCATATGGTGTGTAAGGATTGCACACCATAACAACACCCTACAAAAATAGTGTGAATATAAGGGTAAAGTAATAAAAATATATATTTCAATATAAAATAGATAAAAATATTATCTACACAACTAAAATAGGACCAAGTGTTATATAAAATTATATCAAAATTGCAAAACTTAAGCCTCCGTTTGGGAAGTGGGTTGGCTTTTTGGCTTTTTTGGCTATTTTAGCCTGGGCTAAAAAGCTTGGTTTGGGAAGGGCTTTTTGACTTTTTGGCTTTTTTGACTTTTTTTGTGAGAGAAGAATGTAATGATTATAGGTTGGATGTGATGTTTTGTTTGTTATGGCTAAAATAGCTTATTTTGTTTTTTGTGGCTAAAATAGCCAAAAAAGCCTGAAAAAGCCCTTGCCAAACACAGGCTCAATTTTCTCAAAATTTCAAAAAAAAAATAAATACAATTTATCATTTTTAAAAAGAATGCCCAGACTACAAGTCCATTTTATATTATTTCAAGGGCATACATATAAGGGCCTTTTTAGGTCCACAAAGACGAGCAAGGATCCTCGGCTGCCGTTTCCGGCAGCCGTTCCATCAGCCCCCCAAAACGACGTCGTTTTGGGGGTTTTTTTGATTTTTTTTCTTTTCTTCTTCCTCAGCTCGACAGAACCAGAGGGGAGGGGAGGGGAGGGGAAGGAGAGAGAGGGGGAGGGGAGGGGAAGAAGAGCCGCCGGTGGGCCGGACTGGAGGGGGCCATAACCAGTGGGGGGGAGGAGGAGGAGGAGGAGGCGGAGGCGGAGGCGGAGGAGACGGCGGTGCTGCGACGGACGGTGGCGAGGCCACGAGCTGCGACGGCGACGATCGGACGGCGACGATCGGACCTCCCCCTCCCTCCTCCCTCTTCTCCCCCTCCCCTCCCCTCCCCTCCCCTCCCTTCTGGTTTTGGATCGTCGAAGAGAGAGAGAGAGAGAAAACAAGAAGGAAGAAGAAGAAAGAAAAAAAAAAAAAAAAAAAAAAACCCCCAAAACGATGTCGTTTTGGGGGTTGCCGGGTAGGACTGCCGGGTAGGGCGGCCGATGATCCAAATTCCACAAAGACACGTTAATTTGTTCGGGTGCATAATGACTGTTTATATGTACAAATTGTTTCCACCAGTTTCAAATTCTCTCTCCCTCTCTCTTACCCTACAGTCGCTCTCTCTAGCTTTCTCTACAATCAACAACTCATCTGCCTCTTCTCTCTCATGGAAGAAGCTCCATCTCTCCTCCTCCTTCCGCGTCGCTGTCTCTCTCCCCAAAACAAAATAATTTAAAATTATAAAATTAAAAAAAAATTATTCAATTAAAAATAATAAAGACTTAAGTAAAAAAATTAGGACCTATATATTGTATGTATTGCTCTTCTTGGACCCAAACATATTTTTTTTAAAATATATATTTTTATTTTAATAAATATGGGTTAAACTACACTTATAAATAAATATAGACTAAATCATAGACCCAATAAAATATTTTGGAGCCCTTTATATTATTCTAAATTAAAAAATAAAAAATAAAAAATTAGGCCTATAACATTTTTCTAAATTTGAAGACTGGGTATGTTTAGTTTGAGTTTGGAAGATGAGTTTTAGAGATAAAAAGTATGAAAAGTTGTTTGGTTTGGTTTGTTTCAAAAGATGTTTTGGAAAATTATTTTGAAAGCGAGTTTTGGAAAAAATGATTGATTTGATGTGTATGAGAGATGGATTTATTTGGAAAATTTGTAAACCAAACAAGTTTTGGGAATTTTTTTTGAAAAAATTTATTTGATTTGATTACTTTTAAAAACTTATTTGTAGAGAATTTTTCCTAAAAATTTTTGGGAAACACAAACCAAAGGTCGAAATTTTGGGCATAATGCACAGGCCTTACTGACCGGCCCTGCAACCATCTTTCGCTAATCGGATCTCGTCGTCTTTCACCAATTGGTCGAGCTTGGTCACCAGAACACATTTCTCCTCCACACCGCGAGGAACACGGCAGTGGCTTCTTACGCCGTCACCGTCTCTGCTGCCGTGACCATTGAAGCCTCACCCAAAACCGCTACGTTCTCCACCTCTCTCAGCCATGGTTGGTAGCTAGGGTTTGGAGGAAATAAATATATAGATATAGTGAGAGAAATGAGAGCTTTAAAGAGAGAGGGAGATTTGAAGAGTGAAACCGTAACTGTGGGTTTTGAGATAGAAAGTCGTCAAGCTGAGTTGAGGTTGACTGTGCTACAGCGAGATCGGAGAAAAATACCCAAGAGAGAGAGAGTAGATTTCTAGAGGGAGAGAGAGACGGAGAACTTGTTTAGTTTGTTTTTGGGAAATAAATTTTGAATTTTTTTTTAAAATTTTGTTTGGTTTAATGATTTTACAAATTTTTTTTTACAAAATCATTTTTTTTCTCTCACACATCAATCAATTATTTTTCTCTCTCCTTTCTTATTCTCAATCACATTTTCTCTTACATATATTTACTCAATTACAACAAAATATCAAATCATTCCAAACTCTCATATTCTAAAATTATTTCTAAAATATACAACCAAACAAACCAAAATAATTTCTAAACTCTTTTCCTAATTTTTTTTTTTTGAAAATTTATCTCCCAAAACCAAACTAAATACACCATTTATCTATCTATATAAATCCTATACAGATAATATAGATTGAGTAAAAATTCAAATGAGAGGGGAAATAGGCATTTTGAATTTTAACAAATAGAAAAAATAAACTTGGTGAAAAATAGATGGATGAAAAATATTAAAATAATTTGGACATAAGAATTTTAACAAATAGAATTTCAAAAGATAAATTTTTTGAACATATAGGTTATATATAAAAATTTCAATAGATATTTGTTAATAGACTTTTGAGTAGCAAATTTGTTGGTCAAAATGACATTACCACCTATTTGTTGAAATTTTTATTTTAACTTATTTGCTCAATTTTTTTTTTATCTGTTTAATTTTTTAAATCTATCTATTTAAATTTGTATTTATCTATTGAAATTTACAAAGCTTATTTTTTCTTATTTGTTGAAATTCACAAAGCTATTTTTTTATCTGTTAGAATTAGTCAAGCTTGTTTTGCCTATCTGTTCAATTTTTTATTCTATCTATTCAAATTCTAATATATACAAACAGATATATATATATATATATATATAGAGGAGAGAGAGGTTCTATCTGTCAAAATCTTTTTTTATTTGTTCAAAACCCAACTCTCTTTCTCTCAAAAAATAACTATTTGTTCAAATCTTTCTCTCTATAACTGGCACCATATTTTCTCTCTTTTCAAACCCTTTATCTCTAATCCTTAATTTTCTCTTTCATCCCCTTCTTCCCTCGTTTTCTTCTCACTTACAGTCGTTGAAGAATGCTTCACTAAAATGTGAGAGAGAGAGAGAGAGAGAGAGAGAGAAGAAGAAGAAGAAGAAGAAGAAGAAGAAGAAGAAGAAGAAGAAGAAGTCCTATCGAGTTGTGATTGTCAAAAAATTGAACAAAGCTTAGAGAGAGAAACACTGAGCGAAGAGAGAGAGAGCATTGAAATCCTTCGCAACTATGAATCAAAGAAAAATAGAAGGCGATCTCTTTCACCACTATCACCACCACCTGGACCCTCTGATCATGGAATTTCAACTGTTGATTCTTGATCACCACTACTATCAAGAACGCTTCTTGATATCCAAGTTCGTCATTTTCCACTTTCACGACGACGACTCAGTAAGTCACACTTCTGTCATCGACTCATCATTAAAGTACTTTGGTTACAACCACACCATCATTGTTGCCTCCTCTTACGGCGACTAGTGGCGCAACCTCCGCTGCCACATGGCACTTGAAATCTTCTCTATAAGAACTAGTCCTTCGACGGCTAAGCTCAGCTATCGGCGATGTTTTCTACCTGAACAAGTCAAAGCCAAATCAAGCCTTGAGTCCTATCAAATGGAATTGGCTACATGAGTCATTCTTCTTCATTCGACTCTATCCAAGGTCATATCGTTAGATCTCAATAAACTTGATCCAGATTTGTGCGATTCGTAAATCACCACTGCTACCAGATCCTAGTCGCCAGATTGGATTGATGGGTCTTATTCTTCACTATAGATTTGTAGATATAAAGAAAGATGATGAGACTACTAAGGTTTTCTAAAACACATTGGAGTTTAGAGAGAGAGGTTGGTGATTACGAGAGGCTCAAATTCGAAGACGAATGGATGGTTAGTGTTGTAGAGATAGAGAGAACTGAAGGAGAGACAGAAAGATGAATTTGATTATGGAGATGCCATTTTGAATAGATAGACACACATCCAAACAAATTTTAAAGGCGCATGGATTTTCCTTATGGGCCCAAACAAAAGAAGCGTGGATCTATAGCCTTAAAGATTTATAAAAAGAATCTATAGCCTAAGTACCCATAAGATTTTTTTCTTGGATCTAATACCTTATACTCTCTTTAAATTGGACTTTTTACCAATTGTCCCTTTTAAGAATGATTCTTTACTTTAAAATGATAAAATTAAAACTTGTCACATTATTTTGTGTTAATTTCATGCATAATTTTTTGTGTAGCTAAAGAACTACTCATGTTTGTTTTGTGAATTCGTAATAATAGGAGGAATCTGCAAAAGTTGTACTTTCATCCTCTTCTAATGAGTTCTGGGGAAAGATTTTTACTACCCGTTAGGGCAGACACAAGACTACGGTATAGGAAGGCTGGAATTCAACAGCAGATTTCAAATTTTAAGAACCTGTTTCATACAGAACCCAAATGGAGAATTGTTGTTTCAAACCGACAAGATTGTTATTTGAAAGTTCTTCAAGGAAGAGCAGAAGAAATAGAAAGAGCAGAAGAAATAAGATATCATGAAGACGTCTGGGCTCTGTTCAAATTTGTGAGGAACGCTATTGTCCACATCAACGAAAACATTCACAAAGAAAATGAACGGCGAAGAAAACAGGAACAAGAAGAAAGGGAAAAAATAAAAGCAAGGATAAGACAGCTAAAAAACCAAAGAGATCGAAAAAATAAAGAGCAAGAATTATGGAAAACGCTAAAAGCGGCTACATATCTTGAGGTAATTTATGGAAACATCTTGAAATTCATTATTTAAAACAATGTTAAAGCATCTCCAACATGGACTTAGGGATTCTGCTATAAGAAAGTCAATTAACTTGATTTTTTATATATATCTTCACTGCTAGTCACTATATAGTTGATTTGCACATTTATTATCACTATGTATTAATTACTGATGTGTACTCGTTGGGGTCGAACAACTACATTAAAAACAAGATTCATGAAAGTTCTTCTCCAACACAGAGATAGAAGAATGGAAGTCAATGGAGGGTGGAGGCTGGTGCTGAGAAAACATGGGGGTCAAGGATTTAGGAATAACGCAATGAAGAATGAGATTCACATGATCTTTGTGGATAATCTACCAGAATCTATGGATCCAAAATGGCTGTATAAAGTATTTACCAACTTTGGGATTGTAAAGGATGTGTTCATCCCAAACAAAAGAATGAAGCTAACTAGATCAAGATTTGGTTTTATCCGTTTTGCCTGTCTAGTGGCAGCAAATATGGTAGTCCAAAAAGCTCATGAAATTTGGTGCGATAACATAGCGTTGAAAGTAAAAGAAGTAGATTTTGTAAAAGGCAAGGAAGAGAAACAGAGGCTACTAGATGTAACAGGTGGAAGAAGGGATATTGGTAGTACTAGTCGAGTTCCAAATCTGGTACAAGGGGTAAGTCATATGCACAAGCTTTAAGCTGCAGAGGGCTAGTGACCAGTACAAGCATCACTCTAAATGCTTTTGAAAAGGGAAATGGTTGGCTATATGAAAGTGTGATTATTCGACTTAAGCCACTACACTGTGCGGCAGCATTTAAGGAGAAACTGAAGATTAGAGAACTGGGAGACATCCAGGTTAGAGATGGTGGGGGCATAGATATGGTATTAACTTTTGAATCAGTGGGCACCCTTAAAGATAAGTTGAAATTAATGGAGGGGTGGGTATATGAATGGAGTGAGTTAGTCAAGGAATAGAAACAGGGGATGGCAATTGAACAAGAACGGCTGGTTTGGATTACATGTTATGGTGTGCCATTAAACCTATGAAGTAGTAAAACGTTCAGTAGTATTATAAGGTTGTGGGGAGAAGTCATAGGATTAGATGAAGATACAGTCAGATTGAACTCATTTCACAATGGGAAAGTGATGATCGCCACTAAATGTATGGAGTCCATCAATAAAACAATCCACTTGAGGTGCAACAGGTCATCTTATCCAGTGCGAGTATGTGAAGAACAGGTGGTTATATCGAAGGTGACCTATAAACAATGCAAGTGCTATAGTGGCCAGAACATAGGGGCAAAGCAAACCTCCACTGGTGATGAACAGGAGCAAAGATTTGAAGTGGGAAACAAGAAGGTTGTGGATGAAGCTAAAGTGGAGGGCCACGTTGAAAGTGAATTGGACAAAAGAGGTGATGAGGTGGCTGGAGGATTGGGGGCCAGAAATGATGATCATACTGACATGGATGGACATGTTTGATGGCCAAGCGTGTCTTTGGTGGAGGAGACTGTCATGAACATAGGGAATATAACCTGTATGTAGATTCAAAATGAAGGCAGTGAGGACGCATGCGGGGGAAGGCCAGTCTAATCAATGTCAAGATCTGTCTAGATTCAAAATGAAGGAAACCAGATGATGAAGCTACTACTACAGGTTTCATGAGGAGTCTAAGTGGGTTTGAGAATAATGGGCCTAGGCTTAACATTGAGGTTTTATTAAACAAGGCCAATGCAGTGGAGTGTGGTAACATAGTGGGCCATAGAATATCTGAGGTAAGCGAATCAGAAATGCAGCCTCCAAAGGAGATTGTAGATCAACACAAAAGAGAAGAGGAAGCCTACGTAAGAGTTGAAAATGAGCATCACTGTGTGGCAAAAAACAAATCTGCATTGACAGTTCAAAAAAGAAAAACAAGATAACAAGAGAAAGCAAAAGGGGCTGCGAAATTTTAGGGGATGAGAAAAGGCAATCTATAATTGGGGGTTGGACCATCTCGGCACCTTGTAGACCGCCCGAACTCGTTCCGCGCGTGAGGGCGCGAATTGGGTTCTAGCTACTACAGTTCGGACTCCTGTCACGGTTCTGAATCTAATCTTACAAAGTGCAATGTAAGACTGATAAATCATCAAAGAGTCCAAATTCGGCAAATCGTTGTGGAAAATCGATTTCAATCAAAATGCGCCAAACATGGACTGTTTTGCCAGATTTTAGAGTCGCCACCTAAATATTTTGTTTTGGGAAATTTAGGAAACCCTGACTCGTGACTAAGGCCATGTGTTCGTCATCACCAAAGTTACCTCGTCTCGGGAACTTGGGTACGAGAGGGAAAGGTCCTGAAATGAGCACCCCCACTCGCCCGATCAAAGGACCGGCCTCTACTAACATGATATGTTGTTTTTGTAAACACATGTGTTCTTATTCCGGTTATTTATCTAACTTAATATGTGATGCACACAGCATATAAGTATAGACAAAATCACTTGATTTGGAACAAAACATCTCATGTTCGTTTTCGAAAATGGTTTGAAAGTGCTCCTCGTAAGTAGGCTAAAATGCGGATTTGCCACCCTCAAGTGGGTTTAAAACATGATGATTTGCCACTTCAAGTGGGCATAAAACTCACATTTTGATGAATTGTTCCAATTCAAGTAATGAAGCCTTCATCCACAGGCATTCATACAGTTAAACACTTAAGCAAACAGCCCCAGGGCAAGCATGCTATCATGGCAGTCACTTACACATATGCAAGGATGCTAAAGCGTAAACACTCACAGTGTACTCCGAGCCAAAACAGAAGCTAGTTAGAAATCATGCATGATCCTAGCTATGTTAAGATGCCTAATGCAACACATGTAAAAATACAACTAAAATAGGCTCGGCTATCTAGAATGCAACACTTGATAACATGCTTTGAAACACGTATTCATGTAAGTATTGAAACACAATGCAGTTTGTATGATGCGCCGAGCCGGGTGCATGCAAGACAAATGAATGATGCACGCATGCAAAGCATAAGTATGCTAATTGAAACATGCCCTAAACTAACCATCAAAAGCGGGTAAATAAAAGGGAGAAAGACGTGGGGTTGGAAGACATTCACACACACACGCACACTTATTACAACATTTGCCCTCTCGACTGAGGGTCCGAATAATAAGCTAACTAGCTACGCTAATTAAGCTAATTATTATAAACCAAAATTATTTAACTAGTCATAGTTAACTAATTGTTACAAAACAAATCGATTAATTAAGCACATTAACTAATTAAGTACAAAACTGGCGAATTAGCTAACTAAGTAAAACAGCTAAAGCAGTTAAAAGAGGTCCTCAGGGTGAGGGGTGCACGCATGCTCGATCGCCTCACTCGGAAATCCATTGCTATGCCCAGAATTGCCTCTGTTTGCATTTGATTTGATCCCTGAAAAGTGCACTAACTTCCAGATTGCTTCTACTTCAACATGGGGACCTCATGGTGGGCTGCCGACCAGAAAAGAGGGCTATAGACCAAAAAAACTGGTTGTAGAGCAGAAAAAGTGGTCGGTCGACCACCCCTACTGGTCGATCGACCAGTTGATTTGCCAAGCTCCAGTATTGCTGCAGCAGAGAACAACAAGGGGCATAATAGTGTATTTGCAAGATATGTGTGTACAACCACCCTCCCTATTATTTCTCAAGCTCAAGGGAGTGTGGTACTCAACTCTCGGGCCACCAACCGAGCATCGCAATGCACGATGGCCGAGAAGCCAAATTTGCACAAGTCAATGTCAATTAATGCACAAATAACATATAAGGGCCTCCACCTCTATCATGCTTGATCAAGAGGGTCGACGACCAAGAAATGCTACACGTTTCATCACTTTGAGTATGAAATGTGCGACATTCCTTGTGTTTGGATTAACGTCCAATTCAAACACATGCAACGCAAACAAGATGATCAACCTTCAATGCCAAAGTGACATGCGCAAGACTCTATCATGTAAGCAATGCATGCATGGCATGTTTAAAAGCTAAGGCATCAAAGCTAATGAAACATATTACACATGAAGCATGCACTATCAATCTCAAATGGGCAAACCAACCCTGGACAGAGGTCAAACATGCCAAAACAGTGGCTGAAATATGTTAAGATCAAGGCATATAACACAAGGAGAACATGTTCATTTGATGTCTCATTAACAATGCACAAAGACACAACTCTCAAAAGCTCTCAAGGAATGAAAGAAGTGAGAACATGACACACGTACATGCTCTAAAATAACATGTTAAACGATGCCCAAACATGCAACCATCACAAATATAGCATAGTACGGTGCTCAAAACTCAAGATTAGCAAAGGTACTTGCACCATAGCCATATCAAGCAAGCCCCAAAGGGCTAAGATGACTCAAAACAGTCCCAAGGCAGGTCAAAATAATGCTGAAAGATGCATGGAGTAGAGCTAACACACGCTAGAATGGGAGGCATAAAGCATGACACATGCAAGGCCAATGAGTGGGATTACACTACACATACCAAAACCAAGCATGAGGTGACTTTACCCACAAAAATCAGAGTTGTAACATGGTAAAATAACACCAAAAACATGCTGAGATGGTAGCCCAAAAGCTTAGGCAAGCATGCATACATATTGGCTCATAAGTGAAGCATAAGGCTCAACCCTCAAACACCACAAAATGGATGATAAATGCGAGAATATGACAGAGGTACATGGTCTGAAATAACATGCCAAATGGTGCTATGCCATGCAAAAAGCTCAAATATGACATGTTAGAGGTCCCAAAGTGCAAAGCTAGCAAAGCCAAATACACTATAGCTATGCAAAGCCAAGCATGCATGACCAAAACCACTTAAATCAGACCTAGAGCATGCTAAAACATAGCCAAAAATGTGCTGGAGTAGAGCATACACATGTTAGATCAATGGGCTAAAACACGAAATACACTAGGCTAGTGAACCAAATTGCACTACAAGTGCAAGGAGCATGCAAGAGACAACTGAACCAACCCAAAACAGAGTTATGACATGGAAAATAATGGCTAAAAACATGCTTGAACTAAGCAAATTCAAGGCACAAAGACATGCCACTTTGCAAGGCTACAAGTAGGAATACACTACAAGTGCAATAAGCATGCAAGAGGTGACCAAGACGGCCAAAAACATAGTTATGGAAGGTCTGAAAAGTCACAAAAATGAACCTAAACAAAGCCACTAAGAAGTAGAAACACATGCTCTTTTGATGGGCCATCAACACATGTAAACAAGAGAAGAGGAGGGGGGACAGCCCCCACCCATTTGGGACCTCAAAACCACATTTATACCACTGAAATTTCTCTGAGTTTCAGTGGTAAGAAGGCCAAAAAGAGATGGTCCCAAAGGCCTTAAGGGATGGCACAAAGCAAATCAAAACAAGCCACCAAAGGGGGTAAACCACCCCTAACTCAAACTAGGCCTTAAACAAACATTTTAAACACTTCAAAACAAAGGTTTTTGTAGTTGAGAGTTAAGCCAAAAGTAGCATGTAAAGGTGGCCAAATATGCAACCAAAACAAAGCTTTAAAGAGGGAATATGACTCACCCTTGAAGAACAACAAGAACAACAACTTCTTGAGCCAAAAATTAACTTTTTGAAGCTCCCTTAAGACCCTCCAGCACCTCAGCAACAAAGTAGGAGTGTTTGGCTAAGAGGTTGTGAGCAAAAGTGTGAAGAACATGTAATTCTAAGCACTATAAGGCACAACAATATAGAGAGAGAGAAATCTAGAGAGAGAGTAGATATTTTTGGCTTCTCAAAATTCTGAACCCCTTGGAAAGGGGAGAGAACTCCCCTTATATAGAATATGCAAGCTAAAGCTTGCTTGAATCGCTCCCTACACGTGTAGGGACGATGCATTCTGTGCCTAACAGCTGGCACAGCTGGCACAAAAAATATCTGCAAAAGCAGAAAAAAGGCCGTAGACCACTTAAAGTGGTCGACCGACCACCCCCCTAGTTGACCAACCACCTCAGGTGGTCGACAAGGGAAAAAACTAGCTGGCAGGGGAGAAAAAGGGTCTACAAAGAGAGGAGAAGGTGGTGGCAGGCTGTAGACCACTTAGGCTGGTCGACCGACCACCCACCCTAGCTGACCGACCACCAAAAGTGGTCTACAGGGGAGAAAACTGGCTGGCAGGGGAGAAAAGTGGTCTACACCCCTACTTCTCCCTCCAGGCAAAAGGGACACCAAGGTTTGGCTTAAAACAAGCACAAAACCAAGAGAGTTCAGAGACTCAGGGGCAAAGCGCGCAACCGAAAACCCCGGGGACTCCAAACGAGCGCAAACATGCGCAATCATCGAGCGCTCAATCGATGACGTCCAAGTCTTTAGGATGGTCAAAAATGGGGTGTCTATACACCTCAAAAAAGGAGCTGTATTTAGATTTACTGTTGTAGCAATTTCTTTATCAATGGTAAGAAAATCTGGGAGTGGACAACTACTACTTAATGAGGCAGAAGCATCACTCCAAATAGGGCAAGTTCTTGGGATGAAGTATAATGGAAATGAGGAAGAAGTGTTAAGCAAATTGAAGGAACTGGAAGCAAAAGACAAGGAGAAACTGGAAAACAAAAAGTGGAAAGGCAGATTAATTTGTCCCCCTGGTGAATTGGTGAATGAATTGGTTTTTAATGAAGTTACTAGCTTGGAATGTTAAAGGGCTAGGCAAGCCGATCAAAAGAAGGAAAATCAAAAATATATTCTATGAGAGAGAGGTAGATATGGTGGTACTTCAAGAAACAAAGAGGTCAATAATCAATGAGGAATTTGTTAGACCATGTTGGCCTAGTGAGAAAATAGAATTCATGGCAGTGGACTCAAAGGGAGCAGCTGGTGGATTATTATGCATCTGGAATCCAGAAGTATTCTAACTATTGGACTGCTGCTGCAATAGGAACTTCATCATTTTGTCAGGTACTCTTCATAGTAGTTTTGAATGTGTTATTGTTAATATATATGGCCCAAATGATGGTGCAAGTAGGAAAAATGTATGGGGAATATTGAAAAATCTAAAGCAAATATATGACAAACCTTGGTGTCTGGGGGGAGATTTCAATGAAATGAGAAATGTCACTAGGAGGGTGGGCTGTTCTATAAGAAATAGAGAAATGAGTGACTTCAATGAGTTCATTAATAATCTGGAAGTGTATGATATTCCAATGATGGGGAGAAAGTTTACTTGGTGTAACTCTCAAGAAGGTGAAAAATGGAGTAGGTTAGACAGGTTCTTACTCAGTCCAGATTGGTTGCAGAATTTCAATTTCAAATTGTGGGGATTACCTAGAAGGCTCTCAGACCATTGACCTATTTTACTTATGGAAAATGAGAGAGATTGGGGTCTAAAGCCATTTTGTCACGACCCAAACTCGTCCCTATGGGTTTAGCACCGTAACCGGCCAGTAATCCGAGATCACCGAAGGCCTGCTTAACAGTAATACAGTAATACAGAGTACAGGGGCTGGCGGAAGCCAAAACAGTAATTAAAAGATGTCCAATGAGCTGTGACAATCTGTATGCAAAAAGACTTTTCATATATATATATACAATCAGTACCAAAACAGTATGTACAATATATACAATTATTCAGGACAGGGACTTAATCCCTATTAGAACAGTACAGTACAACATCATTCAGTCTATACAAAGTATAAACAAAAAGGGGGAAAACTAAAACACCCCAAAAGCCCTAGCTTAAAGGACTTGGAACCTTTCAGTGAGGCACGTTAGTTGGCTTGACAAAACTGGAGTTTACCCTGACGCTTCTAGCAACGGTCCGGTGCCTGTACACCTACATATATATATATATATATATATGAGCAGTGAGCTAAAGCCTAGTGAATAACATATGCGTAAAGAGGTTAAGAATGAATGTCCTTTCAATATTGAAAACAGTCATTTAAACAGTGTACAGTCATTCAGTTTGTGGCTCATATTTCGGGCCATAACAGTTATTCAGAAACTATAATAGTCATATGTGGTACATCCAATAGCAAAACAGTACAATAGGTCTTATCAGACCAAACAGTCAGTTGATGGCCATCATATTAGTAAACAGTAGTGGTTCCAACATGGAAACCGACAGAGATCTCTGTGACAGTAGCAGTATAGTACAGTAACAGTAGGTTGCTATAGATACCACGAATATAGTTCACAAATAGGACATCATTGATTCAGTAACAGTATCATTTCAGAAAACAGTACAGTTCAATTGTTCAGAAGATAATCATTATTGAACATATCTTTACAACATTGTTACTCATAGAGTTCTGGGCTACAGATAAGCTAGTACGCGTCCTCGGATGCCAACCTTACACAGTTATAGAGTGAACACACACTAAGCTACACAGTTGGGAAAAATAATAACTTAATCCTTAATTTGCCTCGGTGTGGTTCTACATCAATATCTTCATTAAGATGCCTTAAACTAGGCCTACGAATGCCTAGAATGGAATGAGAATGCAAAGATGCACTTTAAAAACATTTTTAGAATTTTCAGAAAACAGAGGTCACGCTCGAGCGTGGGTTTCCCCGCTCGAGCGGACATGCAAACAAAGTCTCCGCTCGAGCTTAAACTTTCCCGCTCGAGCGGACTGCAAAAGTACTGGATGTGCAAAAATCATGCTCGATGGGCGCTCGACACCCGCTCGAGCGTGTGATACAAGTCCTCGCTCGAGCGTGCAAAACCCCACTCGAGCGGACTGTAAACACAACAAAAGTGCTGGATACATGAATTTCCCGCTCGAGCGCCACTTACCCTGCTTGAGCGGAAGTCCAAAATCTGGAATTTCCAGATTTGAACCTCAAGCTCAAAATCAAGTTTCAATACATCAAATTCGATCCTTTGGGACTAATTTTCTGGAAAACACTTGTAAATTCATAGTATAACATGATTCAAAGCTCAATTTGTAAAATCAAGGCCCAAAGGTAGTTCAATTGAACACAAATTCAAACAAATTCCATGAACATGATGTAAAACATAACATGCATGAATTTAATCAACTCCAAAACTTCGAATTCAAGAACAAATGAGCCAATTCTTTCAAAAACATGAGGAATTCATGGACTATAACAATAACATGGACATGCATGCAAGAATTTCCATGAAAACAACTCTGAACTTCAAAATATGCACATGCATGCAAGAATTAAGCCTCTATTCAACAATCTTAACCAATTCTAGACTTAACTCTTCAATTTAGCATGAAACATGAAAGAACTAACTTAAATTCACAATTAAAAGGATGGACACACTACCTTAGGTCCTCAAACTCAAGAATATAAGCTCAATTGCACAAATCCTCTACAAATTCTTGAAGTCTCCAAGCCAATTCTCAAATGAAGCTAAGTTTCTCCTCTCTCACTCCTTCTCTCAGTTTGGTCTCTCAAGGATGAACAAGAATGAGATGCAAGACTAAGCTTTCAACAATATTGGTGAAATGGCCCACTAGATGGCTTTTTAGTAAATAAAGCCAACTTATGTAATTTAGCTCTATTAAATCTAATTTAATCATACCAAATCACATTCCAATTAAATATACCATAAAATCATATAAATCTTAATTAGCACAAAACATCAATCAATTTCAGATTCGGCCGCCGATAAGGCCTTCAATTTGCAGTTTAAAGCAAAAAACATGAGCAGATAATTTAACAGTCAACAGATAGAATTGCATTCAACTAGCACAATCAATCAACCAGTTTAGTAATTCAGTCAGTCAGTCAATTAACATGCTTAATCATGGATTAGCACTAATCAGTGGTGAGGGTTGTCACACATTTAGATTTCTAAATACCTGGTCACTTCATTCAAATTTCAAAACTTTTGTGAAGAAAATGTGGGCTAAAACTATTATAAATGGTTGGGTTGGTTTCAAGTGTCTAAGGAAATTTCAATCACTTAGACTGGCACTGAAATAATGGAATAATGAAATTTTTGGAAATGTGGATTTTAAACTTAAGCTTCTAGAGGAGGAATTACATGCTTTTGATTTGGCAGCTGAAGATAGGCCACTGATTGAATCAAAGATAAGTAGGAGAAGGGAAGCAAAATGAAAGGCATGGAAATTGAGTAAATTGGTGGAGTGGATATGGTTGCAAAAGTCTAGAGTTAGCTGGGTCTTGAATGAGGATAGAAATACAAAGTTTTTTCAAGTTATGGCTTCCTCTAGAAGTAATAGGAATGCACTGTGTTCAATCACTACCAATGGGGTATTGAAGGAAGATCTTGAAGAAATAAGAGTTGAAGTTTTGAGTCATTTCAAGAAGCAGTTTCAGAATCATGGTTCAATAGGCCAAGGCTATCAGGTCCTTTTAAATCAATTAGGGGTGATGAAGTTAGGGTTGCAATGGAAACTGAGTTCCTAGAATCCGAAGTTGCTGCAACAATTCAAAACTGTTATGGCAACAAGGCCCCAGGACCAGATGGTTTCAACTTGATGATGTTTCAAAAATGTTGGCAGATAATAAAAGGGGATGTGATGTAGTTTATGGAAGAGTTTCACCAAAATTCTAAGTTGGTGCGTGGTATTAACAGCTCATTTATTGTTTGATTCCAAAAAATGATAATCCTACTTGTCTCAGTGAATACAGGCCCATTAGTCTCATAGGTTCGTTGTACAAAGTCCTCATGAAAGCATTATCTAGCATGATTAAACTAGTATTGCCAAAGATTATAAGCAAGTCTTAATCACCTTTCATAGGGGGTAGAAGCATCTTGGATGGAGTGCTGGTGGCTAATGAAATTGTTGATGGTTTGAAGAAGAAGAAGAAGCAAGGCATTGTTCTAAAACTTGATTTTGAAAAAGTATATGGCTCAATTAATTGGGAGTTCCTATTTTCTATGCTCTCAAATTTTGGGGGCACAAAATGGATCAATTGGATAAATGAGTGTGTTTTAACAACAAAAATTTCCATCTCGGTGAATGGATCATCAACACCTGAATTCAGTCCCCAAAAGGGACTTCGATAAGGGGATCCATTATCACCTTTTCTCTTCAATATAATGGCTAAGGGTCTAAACATTTTGCTGAATAGAGCTGTACAGATGGGGTTGATTAAAGGTGTAACTGTTGGTTCAAATGATTTAAACATCACCCACTCACAGTTTGCAGATGACACAATATTATTTTATGAGGCAAAAAGGGAGGAGGTGCTTACTATTAAAAGGATTTTAAGGTGCTTCGAGATAATGTTTGGGCTAAAGATTAACTGCCATAAGAGTGTGGTTTGTGGAATTGGAATTCATGATGAGCTATTTAAAGAATTTGCTGCTATCTTGAACTGTCTACCTCAAGATCTACCATTGAAATATTTGGGTATGCCCTTAGGCGCTAATCCAAGGAGAAGAAGGACTTCGCAACATGTTATTGACAAATTCAAAAAGAAGTTAGCTTCTTGGAAAATAAGATTTTTATCTTTTGTTGGTAGGATGACAATGATAAAGTTAGTGCTCTTCTGCCTGCTTATTTTCTACTTATCCTTATTTAAGATGCCTGAAGGAGTTGCAAAGGAGATTGATAAAATTCAGTCTAGATTCCTTTGGGGGGGTGATGAGCTGAGAAGGAAAATCCATTTGGTTAAATGAGGGGAAATCACTCAAAGCAAAAGTAATGGGCGGTTAGGCATTAGAAATGTGAGATTCATGAATGATTGTTTTCTTTTGCAATGGTGGTGAAGATTTGGGTGTGAAAATGACACTCTCTGGAAAAAAAGTGATCTATAGCAAATACCCAGAGGGTGATGGGGGTTGGTGCCCATTATCTGTTGCAAGTACAAGGTTGTCTATGGTTTGGAGAGATATATTGGGGGTTGCAAGATCTTGCCCTGAGGTGGTGGAATTTTTCAAGGTTAACATAAAACTCAGTATTGGTGATTGGAGGAGAACAAAATTCTGGCTTGGTAATTAGGTTGGCAATGGGTGTTTAAAAGATGTATTTCCTAGACTATTCTCCGTGGCTTTCATAAAGGTGAATCAGTGGTAGTTATCAATCGAAGGAGAGGTGGGAATGAAGTGTGGGAATTAATCTTCAGAAGAACCCTATTTTAATAGAAAAGTGAAGAATTGAGGAGGTTGAAGATGATGATACAAAATACACCTTTTCTCAGGGAAGGACCGTTGGATACATTAACCTGGAATGCAAATAAGTCTGGTAGGTTTACAGTCGCTTAAGCCTACAAGGGATGCGAACCACAAGCTGAAGTTAATGTAAAATTAGGGAAATTCATTTGGAAGAATGTGGCTCCACCAAAGGTGCAATTTTTTTGGGTGGTTAGCATGGAGAGAGAGGATCAAGACAACTTGTTATCTCCAAAGAATTGGAGTTCTAAGTGAAACGTCAAATGTAAACTGTATTTTTTGCAAGAATGAAATGGAAACTGTAAATCATGTGCTGTTGTGTTGCCCTCTTGTTTGGAGGATCCAGTCCAATATTATCAACTGGTGGGGAGTTTCCTGGGCTATGTCGAGGTCAATGTTAGGTCTATTGCAATGGTGGGAGGGGTATACAATAAAAAAAATGGAGAAGGTAATTTGAAAGGTTGTCACGCCCCAAAAAAATAATACAAATAATCCATTCTATAAGATCTATGAACGTAATAGAAGTTATATACTTTCATTCATCAGAATTTATATTACAAAAGGTATTACATGCATTATACATTCATAAATGTTCATCATGATTCTATAGCATGTAATATTTGTTAATAACAACAAAATAAATGTCCCACGGGCTTAGATCTTTCCAAGATATCACTTGGTTACAACAAAAGAGAGTCCTAAGCTCTATACATGTAAAGCCATCGGCTTAAATAAACATTTAAACACAAAAAGTAACAAAACAGAGCCTTCAGCTCCTATGCCCTCCCCAGCTACGTCCTTGGAGGAGGCATGTCACCAGTACCTGAAAATGATTTCCCAAGTAGGGTGAGCCAAAGCCCAGTAGAGATAGACCAACACAATATATGAGGTTTAACTAAGATATAAGTGCCAGACATATATTCAATATTCATGACAATACATATTCTCTACATAAATATACGTTTCCGATATTCATATCTCAATCCATTCCCTTCTATCCACTTCGAGTTAATTCACTTCATTTTAATTCATAGGCCAACTTTATAATTTTCCGAATAACCCAACTGTGACTATAACTCAGTGGTTCTAAATCGACATAACAATCATACAAGTACTTCAATCTTGTCATTTGACGAAAATTTTGTCCGTGGGATTGGCACCCATGTATTCAAATGATTTCGGGACTTTCACCCTAAACACTTTGGCCAACTTAATTTTCAATGGAGTCCATCCCCTATCTTCTCCCAAAACATGGAGTACATCCCATTTCTTCTCTGAAACATTATACATATACAATGTATTTAAAGATACCGTCATATTCAATGACATTCAAATGCACATATTCAATGTATTTAACATACCGTCATATTCAGTGACATAATTAAATGATTAGTTTCAATTTACCTAATCCTCATGTAATTTCTACAACAATCATAGCCATCCTCCACCGATAACCCAATACAGTTATTTCTAAACAGATATACAATCTTTATAACAGATAATTCATCAAATTTCCATAGGTGCATGATTTAACAAATCTAACTACACCATTCATTCATATATCCTCCCAATTTCACGTTTTTCATACCAATTCCATTATTTATACAAAATAATTATTTAACACATATTAGTGCAAATTTCTCCCTTTTTCAAATATCAATCCTAAGGCTAAATTTCACCATTTTAACCCAAGGTAACCTCATATTCAAAACCTCATATTCAAAACCTCATATTCATTTATCGAACCCAACATAGAAACCCCTTTTTCAATTTGAATCCAAACCCTAACTTTTCCCAAATCCTCCCAAAATTCCACCATTTATACATAACAACAAATATCTAGGTTAAAAATCATATTAAGATGTAAAATATCCCTACCTCAAGAGTAGAAGCCCAAAGGAGAAAAATAAGAACTTAAAAAATGCCCAAACTTGTTTTTACTCGGATCAAATTAAAGTCCTTGAGATGCTCCAACCCCTTTATCAAAGGGAGTAGGGTAGAGAGATTCTTAGATCTAGGTGTATTTGTAGAGAGAGAGTGAATTTTAGAGAGAGAAGGAGCTGATTTAAGGTTTTTGAGTGAAAAGATACAAAATTTCTGTGTAAAAATGAGCTACTGCGAACTGATATACGCAAGGTTCACTCGAGCGAAGGAGTTGTCACTCGAGCGACCAGACATAATAAGTGACCTCGCTCGAGCGCAAGAAGTATCGCTCGAGCATAGAATACATGTCTTCAGAAGTTTACAGACGCACACCGTCGCTCGAGCGAGAGCGAAGAAGCCAAAATCTGGGCAACATCAATCCAGACCAACTAACAACCAACATGTTTCAAACACGCCCAACACATTCTAAAACTTAAACTCAAAGACAAAAGAGGAAAAACAAGACATGGATAACAATATTAAACCATGAAACCCGAGTCTGAAAATATAACAAAGATCGAGTCAAAACTGGGATCGCTATAAAGGTCATTCCATTGGCAATGCTATGGTCCATTTGGAGGCAGAGGAATGATAGTATCTTTAATGGCTCTCAAATGGATTTGGAAGGATTGTGTGAGCTTATAAAAGTCAGGATTGCATTGTGGGTCAGAGCTTTTAACCCTTACTTTAGTTACTCAGTTAATGACATAGTGAATAATCTACAGCAGGTTAAAGTATGCATCATGAACTGATCATGGCTGCTACTTGAGGTTGATTCTAGGTTGTGTTTTAGTTTTGCATTTTGGACTGATCTGTCAACTATGTGCTGTCTTCTGTGGTGCTCTCTGGTGTGTCCTGCAACAAATGCTGTAAAGGGTCACTGGTCTGAATTCTTGTTTGTTCAATTGGCTGTTGGTGAGGTTGCTGCTATTTTTGGGTGTGTTGATTCTTGGCTCCTTAACTCCGTCTGTTAAACTCTGATATGTAGGTCTGTTTTGGTGGTATGTTTTGTTTTGTTTGTTGAGAAGGCTGTTATTTTGAACTGGTATGGTCTCTAGTGTGATTTGCTGTGGAAAAGTATGGCGGAATGACTGAGTCTATCTGTTGGCTGTTACGTTGTGGTGTTTGGTCTGTTTCTTTCGTAGGTTTCTCATCAACTCTGGGGGTGCTAGCAAATGATTGCATGGGTTTTTTGGTGCCAACCTAGTTGGAATGATTGAGCTCATTGTGATACTTTTGCACTTCTCTCTTCTTTATTGATATATTTTGTTTTGTACTTTGTGCTTGATTTTTTACATGGATAATATACTCGACAAACCCTATAATATGAATGGTTCAAATTATCAAAAAAGATTTAGAAAAGACCTTTACTAGGGCACCACATGGGGCTCTGTGACTTGCTCACAGCAGCATCCCAAGCCCCTCCAACATACACCTATATATTCAAATTAGGGTCATAAACTATATAGAAAAAAACATCATCTGTTAGTTCATAAATGTGGTCTGGACAATTCCGGTAATCCAATCCGCTATTTTGTAGATTCCTATGTGCAAATCGGTAAAAAAAATCATATTAATCTGATAAATTGTGAGTGTATCTTTCTTTTAAAAAATGGAGAGTAAGAATGATTTTGAAATAAATCATCCATTTATTTGAAAAAAAAATGCAACGAAATAATATAGTTATAAATTTATTGGATTGATTTGTTTGTTTTTTATTTTTATTTTTTTTATGAACAATTCACATATAAAGACTTACAAAATGAACAAATTGAATAATCAGAGTTATGCTCAACTGGATAGTCCAGCCTAAAGAGAAGTTATTGTCAAGTATATATTTTTTATTTTGTCTATCCACTTTTCATGTTTCTACTACAATTCTACTATTTATTTTAATTATTTATTCAGACACTCCTCACTTTATAAAATGCTACATTATTGATGAATATAGAGGAAAAGATCTTAAAAATTAAGTGCATTTTGCCTAGTTATTGAAGGCTAGCTACATTTTAGAGAAAATCTTAAATCGGTTGAAGAGTGAAAAAAAATAAAAATCATTTTCATGGGGTGCAAGACTATTTTGTGTTTGGTGAATGTCTTTAGTGTATGTTAGACTTGCACCTAAAAGATTCTTTGTAGTCCAATATATATATATATATATATATATATTTTATTCTGTCCCATTGATATGCAATTGTCGTTTTGCCTAGTGAATTTGAATGGAGGCAAAATGACTACTATAGTTAAAAAAGTCATTATAAATCTAGTGTGTTGGAGATATTCTTAAATAATGGTATAGTCGTGTTATATCAAGCCAATCGTATATATTGGGAATCAGCTGATGTGGTCATATATACATATATATATATATATATATATATATTTTGTTTTTTTCTCCCTTTCAAATCAACAATCATAAAAGAAAAAAAAAACAAAAAAAACAAAAAAGCAAACAAAGAAGATACGTATGAATTGATATTTAAATTTTCAATTCTTCAATGTATTGCTGACACTGTTATTTGTTTTTAATGACCTATGAGATAGATAAAAACGGAGACTGCTGTAGAGGAAGAACTATCGTCGATGTTCCCATATTTTTTGATTAAAGTGTATGATCTCTTGTTGCCGCATGAAATCACACCATCTATTTGGTATACTTTTCCTTCTCCTCCTTTTTTTTTTTTTTTTTTTTTTTTCTCTCTCTTTATTTCTCTTTATTTATATAGTAATATTCTAAGGGAAGTATTTGAATGTGTAAAGTGCATACCATATACACTTGCGTAAATTCTCATAAATATACGTAAATTACTTCACAAAATAGGATAAGTTTACACAAACATATGTAAGATAACCTATACAAATTTGAGAAATCACAATTTACATATATTTTTTAAAACTTATGTGATTTTGTAAGGTAACTTACTTATATTTGCGAGAATTTACGCAAGTATATCTGACATATACTTCTAGATTTAAAAATTGCCCATATTTACGATTTGTTTGCTAGGAGTTGAGTTTGTCTCTATGTTAGTGGTTGGGTGTATCTAGTCCATATCATGTTGTTTGGGGTTGTGGAGCTCACCACGGGTTCTATCTTAATAATTCAAATAATTAATTTTTTAGATCATTATGTGTAAATTATTCATAACCAAAAAAATAAAAAAAATAGATCAATTCAATAGCCGCAGTCACATTGGTTTATTACATTTGTTTTTCAAAACATGGAAGGTTTAGTTTACAAATAAATTTGTCATTAATTTTTTTGCAAATAAATGTCGTGAATTGATATAGTTACAGTTATTGAATTGACTTAATTTTTTACATGTATGATCTAGATGTTGTGGTTTAAAAAATGAATGGTTCGAATCGTCAAAACAATACTCGTTATGGATCTCATAAACCCAAACAATACTGTTCAATCTACAAAATACTCTAAAAAGAAGTTAAGCCCGTTTGTTCGTATCTCTAACATTTTTTAACGAACTTAACAATTGGTAGTGTGGACATAATTCAAGCCCTACCTCTAAACAGGGATAGAACGACATTTTTTATTATTATTTATTACAGTAAAGTAAAATAAATCATCAATTGCATCACAAATCACGATTATATATAAATTCCAAAATTGAGAGAAGATGTTATTTATTCACAATCCGTTGGTCAAATGAGAGAATCAGACATGTTAGGAATGTATATAATATATATATATATATATTTTATTTTTGCCTTGCATTATACTTCAAAAATTTCCGAGAAATTTGAATTCATTTATTTATACTGACAATATTACTGAAGATGAAAGAGTTTTCTAAGAAAAAATAAACTAAATCTGCTCAAAGTTATCAAGAATTTGAAGAGAAATTTGTGAACTTCCTTTCCCTCAACAAATTTCTCCTCAAATCCTTAATCCGAAAACACATTAAGGAATAAAGTTAAAGGGAAATGCCCCATCCCCTTATTTCATTCTTCCTAATTACACTTCTAATAAGGTGGCAAACAATAATAAACAATCAATTCTTTTTAAAGTGTGGGACCATTTTACATAGGAATGAGTCTGTCATTAGGGGTGGAATTATGAGTGCAAAATTAGAGGAATGTTACACCACTCTCAAAGTTAAATCCTACATGTTGAATGTGAAGAGATCATTGATTTTTTTTATATTGGGAAAATAGAATTTTATTGATGTAAACCTAAACTGAGTTACAGAACATTAAAACATACACAATAAATAAATAAAAAAAAAAGAAAGTGCACATTGCATCATAACAATATCATTTCATCCTAACTAGGTTGACACAGAAAGGCAAGAAAATCATATAACCAAACTATGAACAAAAGTTCACTACAAGGTATAAGGGTTTTAGGAACAAATTTTTTTTTTTCACCAAAGTTAAAAATTTTGTTATAAAAAACATTTAGAGACCAATTTCTCACTATAAGGACATTCCAAAAAAAAGAAAAAGAAAAAAAAAAAAACATTTAGCGACAAAAATTGGAAAATGTCGCTAATATATTTATTTTTAGGGACAAAACAATTTTGTGCTAAAAATTTTAGGGAAAATTACACCGGTGATTCTTATATTTTACACTTTGTGTCATTTTAATCCCTATACTTTCATTTGACTCAATTTTGACTCTTAATTTTAAATTTTTGTCAATTTGGTCTATTTGATAATATCGTTAGTATTTTTTAAGAAAATTATAAATTGATTGAGGTTAACTCACAAAGTGGAGTAAGTTTATAATTGACCTTAAAAATATGACACGTGACACTTATATGCATTTTTTCTATAACAAAAAACTAAGAAATGAAATCAATTAGATCAAATTGAGATAGAGTAATAATTTTATGGTCAAAATCTAGCCAATTGAAATTACAGTGACTAAATGGATATAAGAATCAAAGTACAAGGACTACTGTCGTGATTTATCCAAAATTTTATTTTTTGAGGCAAAAAAATTATAACTTTAGTTGGATTGTTGAGGCTTTCTTCATTTTTTGACCTATGGAAACCAGTCAAGATTTTAGTGAACCGAATTGTTTCATATTATTTATGTATTTGTGTAATCGAATCATTGTATGGCTGGTTTTTAGGATGCCTTTTTTGGAAGATTAAAGAAAGAGTTGGAGAAAAATATTCATGTCCGGTAAATTTTGCTATGGTAAGTGATCTCCTACCGTTGTGAGTGTTTTTATTCCAAATATTCAGTTTGGATATCCTCTAATGTTGTTACAACAAATTGCTTTACTACTTCCATGTGTGTTTTTGTGAAAAGCATGGATCCGGTATAAATTTACATTGACTATGGCATTACTGAAATTATTTTATTGTATTTATAATGACGAATGTTTTATGACTAATTTTGTTTCCATGCATTTAATTAGAAAATGGCTTTATGGTCTTGACCCTAGCGAATAAGGGGTTAAGAATTGATAATTTGTAGTGACTTTTTTTTTTTTTTCGGTACCTTTTAACTGAAATAGTATATTGACAAATGAGACCTAAACATGGTTATCAGCCTTGTAATGGGCTAATGTGGTCATCATCATGACGACTTAAGTTTATGTTTATTGAATTATTAAATTATCAAATACCAGATTGTTAAAATCGAATTATTGAAACATATCGGAACATTTTGTTTGGTTTGTATTTGAGAAACATGTTTTGAGATAAAAAGTACGAAAATTTGTTTGGTTTGATTTTTTTTCAAAAGATGTTTTGAAAAATTATTTTGAGAGAGAGTTTTGGAAAAAGTGATTGATTTGATGTGTATGAGAGAGAGATTTGTTTGGAAAACTTGTAAACCAAACAAGTTTTGGAAAAAAATTTTAGGAAAATTTGTTTGGTTTGACTACTTTTGAAAACTTATTTATAGAGAATTTTTCCCAAAATTTTTTGAGAAACACAAACCAAACAAGGCCTGAATATCTTGATTCACCGCTAGCCTAAATTAAAATTTTCTTTTTCCACCGGCCTAGCTAAGAGTAGGAGCACGGAAGCTGAAATCAAGGTTTCAACAATGGCTGTTGTTTTTTTTTTGAAATTTTTAGTCTTGGCTGTATTTGCATTTAATGCTTTTACACTGTCAAGTTCATTGAAACTCACCAACAACAATTCTTATTATATTTTTTTTGCCAAGCCATTAGAGCTGAGTTGAGCTGCGCCTCCAAGCCGAGTCGAGCCGCAGACCGATCTGACCCGCCACCGTACTGCCAAGCAGCTGAGCTGCTTATGTCACGTTGAAGTCAGCTGATCCGGAGAAATTATCCGGTGTTTCTCAGAAGTTCCAAATTTCGCCGATATGAACCATCCAACTATTTTGGCTAGATCTAAGACATTTGAAGTCTGATTTTGGCAATCCAATAGTGCTTTCCAACTATATGGAATATTTCGAACATTTTCGTACAGTCAGAATTTGAAAATTATGTTCTAAAAATTTGCAGATTTCTTAAAGTCAACCAATGGCCAACACAAATATTTTCTTTCAGCATCAGTTTCCCAAACTCACCAAGGAGAACTATGAAAATTGAAGTATTCAAATGCAAGTCCTACTAGCCTTACAAGATTTGTGTGAGTTAGTCGATCGAGGATATGATGAACCAGCTGCCCCTAAAGATGAATGAAAGTTAAACGAAACTCAGAAGACGTCGTTAAAAGATTCAAGGAAGAAAGATAAAAAGGCCTTGTATCTACTCTATCAAGGCATTGATGAGTCAAGTTTTGAGAATATTTCAACAACAACAACCTCTAAAGAGGCATGGAGTATTCTTCGCAATTCACACTGTAGAACTGAGAAGACAATCAGAGTTTAACTTCAGGTGCTACAGGGTGTGTTCGAGATGCTGCACATGAATGACTATGAGTCAATTTCTGAGTACATTAATAGAACATTGACTATTGTCAATCAGATCAGAAGATACAGAGAGAAAATGGAATCTCTTCAAGTAATAGAAAAGATTCTACGATCACTCAATCCAAAATTCGAGCACATGGTTGTATCAATAAAAGAGTCCAAGGATCTCAGTGTCGTGACCACCGATGAGTTGATGGGCACACTTGATCCATGAACAAAGGATCAACAAGAAGACTCCCTCAAGTTCTCTAAAGCAAGCTCTTCAATCAAAGCTGTCTTTCAAAGATGATAGAAATGAGCAAGGGGGTATGTCACAAAGAGGCCAAGGAAGAGGCCGCGGTTACAATAACCGAAGTTCTAGTTTTCGAGGAAGAGGTGGAAGAGGTCCAACTAGAGGAGGAAGAAGTCAACCAAACTTTGCTCCAAGCAGAAGGGCAAGGGGAAGATGAGGTGGTTTCAACAACCGACCAGGATTTGACAAGAGCAATGTTCAGTGCTACCATTGCCACAAGTTCGGGCATTACAGCAATGAATATCGAAGTAGAGCAACAACAGAAGTCGGAGAGCAAGTAAATTTTGCCGAGTAGGAAACAAACAAAGTCGAACCTACAGTCCTATTTGTCCACCATAGAGATACTAAAAACCAAAACAATGTTTGGTATCTAGATTCAGGAGCCAGTAATCACATGTATGGTAAAAAAGAGTTATTCGTCAAGCTTGATGAGACTGTACAAGCATAAGTCTCATTTGATGATTCTTCAAAGACTCTAGTGAAATGAAGAGGTAACATTTTGATCAAGCTTAAGAATGGAGATCATGATTACATCTCTAATGTTTATTATGTTCCTACCATGAAGAACAACATTTTGAGTATGGGACAACTTCTAGAGAAAGGATACAACATCAGCATGAAAGATTATTATCTTACTGTCAAAGACAATTATGGTAATTTGATCGCTTGGGTGAGAATATCCAGGAATCGGATGTTTGCGTTGAACATCCAGAATGATATTGCAAAGTGTTTAAATGCCATCATTAAAGACAAAGACTAGCTATGGCATTTGACGTTTGGACATCTTAACTTTGGAAGCTTCAAGCTGTTATCAAGCAAGAATACGGTGAAAGGGCTCCATTATATTGCTCATACTAATGAAGTTTGTGAAAGCTGCGTACTTGGCAAGCATCACAGAATAGGCTTTGCTAAAGAAGTGAATTAGAGTGTCAAAGCCACTGCAGCTAGTACACATTGATATGTGCGGTCCATTGAATCCAATGTCAAATGGAATAAATAGATACTTCATTACATTCATTGATGACTACAGCAAGAAGACATGGGTGTACTTCCTCAAAAACAAGTCGGAGGTATTCAACATCTTCAAAGAATTCAAAGCTATTGTTGAAAAACAAAGTGCCTATTATATTAAGATGTTGCGATCAAATCCAGGTGGAGAGTATACATCAGATACTTTCAAGAATTATTGCAAAGAGTATGGAATCAAGCATTAAACAACACCATCCTATACGCCACAACTGAATGGTGTTATTGAAAGAAATAATCGTACAATCTTAGATATGGCAAGGAGCATGTTAAAAGGAAAAGGATTGCCTAAGCAATTTTGAGCTGAAACTGTATCATGTGCTATGTATCTACTAAACAGATGCCCAACCAGAAGCCTTCGCTCTATGACTCTAGTAGCGTATTTAGGTGTATTTGGAGTTCACACAAGCCAAATGTCAACCATCTTAGAGTATTTGGGTGCATTGCATGCACCAAGATTCCAGAAGCAAGAAGAACCAAGCTTGATGATAAGGGAGAAAAATGTATCCTTGTCGGATATAGAGATAGAACAATGAGATACAAGTTGTATAATCTCATTACCAGAAAGGTGATCATGAGAGAAATGTGATATTTGAAGAAGAAGAAGCTTGGAACTGGAATCAAGATGAAGTTATTAAAGATACAGAACTCACTCTTGAAGATTAAACATCAAAAGCTCAAATTGAAATCACAAGAGAAGTCCCAGATGAGCCACAAACTCCTATACATGGAACCCCCACATCATATATGAGAGGTACTCCATCATCACCATCTCACAGAATTGGTACACCATCATCATCATCATTAGATGATAATTTTTTCAAAAGACATAGGAGAATAAAGAGCTTAAGAGACATATATGAAGCCACAGAAGCCATAGAAGAAGAAGATCTGAATTTGTTCTGCTTACTCGCAGATAGTGATCCATTTACTTTCTCAGAAGCCATCCAAGAAGATAAATGGAAGAACGCAATGGATGAAGAAATTCATTCCTTTGAGAATGACACATCGAAGCTTACTAGTTTATCGGAGGATCACAAACCCATTGGAGTGAAATGGATATACAAGACAAAGAAAAATGCACAAGGTGAAGTGCAACGTTACAAGGCAATATTAGTGGCAAAATGCTATAAGCAAAGAGCTGGAATTGATTATAGAGAAGTGTGTGCGCCAGTTGCCAGGTTGGAGACTATCAGGCTAATGATTTATTTGGCTGCCCAGCACAAGTGATAGATTTATCAACTTGATGTGAAATCTTTATTTCTAAATGGTTTTCTTGAAGAAGAAATCTATATTGAACAACCTTCAGGGTATGTTCAGAATGGGCATGAAGACAAAGTGTATAAGTTGAAAAAAGCACTTTATGGATTGAAGCAAGCTCCGTATGCATGGAATACTAGAATTGATCAGTATTTTCATGACAGTGGTTTTGAAAAATGCCCATATGAGCACGCGCTATATTTGAAGAAGGAAGCTGATGGAAGCATGTTGCTTGCTTGTCTTTATGTTGATGATCTAATTTTCACTGGCAACAATCTAATCATGTTCAAAGAATTTAAAAGAAATATGGTCCAAGAATTTGAAATGACAGATATCGGATTGATGGCTCATTTTCTCGGCATTGAAGTGGCACAAAGAGAAGATGGAATTTTTATTTCCCAAAGTGGCTATGCCAAAGAGATTCTCAAAAGATATGAAATGGAGAATTGCAATCCAGTGAATACTCTTGTAGACAGTGGAGTGGAACTTAGAAAAGGTACAAAGGCAGGTGATGTGGATCCAACTTATTTCAAGAGCTTAGTTTGAAGTCTTTGCTATCTTACTTGCACCAAGCTAGACATACTCTATGGGGTAGGACTGATTAGCAGATATATGGAAACACCAGATCAGTCACACCTTTATGCAGCAAAGAGGATTCTTTGCTACATCAAAGGTACAATCGATGATTATTCTATAAACCGACTGATAATTTCAGTCTTGTTGACTATTTAGATAGTGACTGGGGACGTGACTTAGATGAACGAAAGAGTACTACTGGATTTGCTTTCTTTATGGAAAATATAGCGTTCACATGATTGTCCAAGAAGCATGTTATTGTGATACTATCAACTTGCGAAGCTGAGTATGTTGCAGCCAACTCAGCTGTGTGCCATGCAATTTGGTTGTGAAATGTGTTGAAGCATTTGGGATTTCCACAAGAAAATTCTACTGAGATCTATATTGATAATCGCTTAGTAATTGCATTAGCAGATAACCTAGTTTATCATGAAAGAAGTAAGCATATTGACACCCGCTATCATTTCATCCGAGAGCGTGTGAAAAAGAAAGATGTGGAGTTATTTCCTTGCAAGTCTCAAGATCAACTTGCAGATATTTTCACGAAGCCATTAAAAAATGATCTATTCAATAGAATGAAGATGATGCTCGGGATGAAGCAGCATGGAGAATCAAGATTAAGGGGGATGTTGTGAAGTAATCTTGATTCACCGCCAACCTAAATGAAAATTTTATTTTTCCACCGGCCTACACTACAAGAATTAACACTTTTAGCAACAAAAAAAGTGGTCGCTAAAAGTCCATTTTTGGTCGGCAAAAGTTATCCGCGACCAATTTTTTTGGTCGCTACTTTGGTCGCCAATTGAGGGTCGGCAAAAGTAATTCGCGACCAAAATTTGGGTTGGTCGGCAAAAGTTGGATTTGCCGACTAAATTTTTGGTCGCTAAATATTCAATTACCGCGACTAATTCATTTTGTCGCTAAAACACTTTGGTCGCGAAAAGTGATATTTTCCCGACCAAATATCTTAGTCGCCAATTGACACATTTCGCGACCAAAAAGTTTGGTCGCCAATTATCACATTCAACGACCAAAACGTTTGGTCGCCAATTGTGACATTCCACGACCAAAAAATTTGGTCGCCATTTGTTACTTTTCGCGACCAAAATTTTTGGTCGGCAAAAGTGAAATTCCACGACCAAGAGCTGTTTGGTCGGCAATAGATGTATTTTTTGCGACCAAAACTCTTGGTCGGCAATTGTCATTTTTTGCGAAAAAAAATTATTTATTTGTCGCGACTAATAAATTGGTCGCCAAAGCAGGAAAACAATACACCTGTAATTCCTAATAATTCATTCAATCCATAATAAACCAATAATTTTAAAGCATCATTCAAATTAACTGAATCATTAACATTCGACATAATACATAATTCACTAACATTCGACACAATACATAATTTTAAAGCATCATTCAAAAACTAAATCATTAAATATTTTCTTACTTTCCAATTTCCCAATAGGCAATAACATAGCACATAAATTCAAGGAATGGCACAAGTGACGTTCCATACAATGGTAAACCCAACAACTACTGATTCAATTCCTCAAGTGAGTCAAATGAGATTAAAACAATTAGCCACAGTTCTTGCTTGCTATGCAGCCACCAATGTTTCTTTCCCTAAAACACAAACAAAACTAAAAGCTACAAATAAACTAAGCAAGAAAAAAATTTAGAGATCTCGAGAGAGTGAATTGTCAGCAGAAAACCACAACGGTGCTCTCCCTCCCTACAACTCATCCTGCAAATACAAAGCAACAAACAAGATATATCAAAGTGGATCCTTTGTGGAATTGATATTTTTAAACAATTAATTAATATTAAAGAAATCCTACATGTGCACTCTCTTCTGTAATATCAGCATCTTTGTCAGTTTCATCATCATCAGCCTCGGCATCATCATCATCACCTTCAGCCTGCAAAAAGATTTGGCCAATTTATGGAAAATGTCTTCAATAGTTCACACATGATAGCAGCTAAAGAAAAACACAAAAGAGACCACTTACAGTCTAATGGTTTTACATGTTTAGTATGTTTGGAAAAGCACATTCAACTCACAAAGCGTTGTCTCAACTGTTTAGAACAAAGTTAATTACTGTCTTATACTGAAAGATTATTTAGAACAATGTCTTATATTAAAAATGTGCAACAAGTGAATTCTTTTCCTGACCCATAGAACAGAGTCAATTACTGTAGTCTCTCAATAGCCAAATCTAATGTAAACATGTATTTATGTTCTTCTTAACAAACAAGTTGTTTGGTTTGGTGCCCTAAACTCTAAAGTAATTAATCAACTCTATAGAAGTCAACAAACCTCCATGAATCTCCTCCAGTCTTCACAGTAGTACTGACTGGCAGTCACCAGATCATTTAGTGTTCCACAAGATAGCAGCACAACCCAGAGGACTTAAAAGCCCAATTCTACTCCTGAACTACACATCAGAACAGAAACCACAACTTCACAGCAGCAACTCATATCATCACCAATTTAGATAGTTAAGGTAGCTTAACTATCTAACAAATTGACTTCTAAGTTAAACCAATTCAAACCCTGACCATAATGAAGTTCCACCCAGCAAGCAAGGACACAATCACTATCAACAGATCCAGCAGCAGCATAAATATCAAAAACCCAATTCTACTACTGAACTACACATCAGCACAGAAACCATAGCTACAGCAGCAATATCACAAGCAACAGCAACAACTTCATAGCAGCAACTCAGATCATCACCAATTCAGAAAATAAAAAATTGAAACATAAATTAAGGTAGCTTAACTATCAAACAAAATGACTACTAAGTTAACCCAATTCAATCCCTGACCATATTATTGACATGTTAACTGAGGTGAGGAAGGGCATGTTGTGTCTCAGAAAAAGTGCCCACAAACACATAGTCTATTTTAGTGAAACATTTAATCCTAACCCTCAACTTGAGCCACATTACCATAACAATTCAATGCAAGGACACAAGCACTGCTCAGGTAAGTAGTACAAATTTCCAAAAACTGATTTTTTTTTTTTGAACAAGGTTTTTTTTTTATTTTTTGACAACCTGGCCCTTACAATCCTCCAGCTCTAGATATCATCTAAGATCCATATTGGTGACTAATGTATGTAATTGAACTGCGACAACAATAAATTTGACTATCCCACAGTTGTTCAGTTATTTCTTCCAATAATCCAGAGTAAAGATGTTGATGATGAAGCTCCTCAGCGCACAGGAGGCATTATTGAAAAAACTAATTTTTACAAAGAAAGTAAAAAACCAGATCATGTTTTCCAGAGTAGCTTTCAGTTCTGGCCCAATTACAATTGGCCGCTTTGTTAGGATGTCACTGAGGCCATCATACTGAGCCATCAAATGATTTTTGAGTTATGAATAAAATTTTCTTTCATCCTAAAATGTAATTAACTTTATTTGACTTCAGTTAAGACTCATTCTAAACAACCAGCAAACCAGTTGAATCACTTATAACAAAAGAAGCAGAGTATCAATTGAAGTATCCTCGAAATAACCAGTACAAGGTTGGTTTATTTAATTTATGTCAGTGCTCAAATTTACAAGCCTTTTCCTAGTTACATGTCAATAATACCAAATTAAAAACCTCACCTTTTCCTTCTCAAACACCTCAGATGGAGCATCAGGTGGAACTAAAGGCCAAACTGCAGGCTTAGGCCAAGGTAGCATGCTGAGTGAAGCACTGCACAAAAGAAAAATATATTAGAGAGAGTTGGAGGACCACAGTGCAGCATCAAAGGAACTCTTTGGCAATGCTGACTACTACTTTCAAATAGGATTGGTATGCTAAAAAGTTGTGTTTCTACCTGTTGACAGGACTTCTTTCTATATCTGATCCATAACCAATTAGTTATGCAAGCCTCATGAACTACCACATGGGGAATTACATTGCAATAAGCAATAATTTTGGTATTAAATTTGTAGAAACAAGTGAACAAATGCATGGCTATTCTTTTTTTTCTTAATAAAAAAAAATGCTTGTTAATTGTCACAGGGAAACCATTGAGAAATAAAAATAGAATGAAACATATCATCGCATCTATATGTCAGTAAAAAACATGCCTAGACAACTATTTTTTCCCTCAAACTCCATTCTCGGTTGAAATAACAAATGTTGATTACTTCCACTCACCAAGTTACATAGTATAGTATGCAAACACTGCACTATATCACACTAAGTATATGGAGTTTGGAAGTCACTTGCAATGCGTGTAAACTTTACCTTAATCCAGCATAGTGAATAAAGATCACCTTGAAGGTGATAAAACTCTGTTTCTATATCAGGTGCCACTTGTCCATTACTATAATGAGAAGCAATTGTATTGATTAAAGCCAAGCAAGCAATTATCACCCAAACTTCACGCATACAGAAGGGTAACATACTCTGAAAAGAACACCAAGAAAAGAGAGGTAAAAAGGATAAGAATAAATAACGTTTCAATAATAGCTTAAAAAAAGTACTATTATTACTGTGAGTGAACATTGAACAACATGTCAAATACCTCATGCAGTGCCAATGCCTTTGAAAAACCGATAATAAATGAATAGCCCCTTGATGCAACCTCAAAGGGACGATTCAACTTGAATAACAGCTGTAAAATTGAGATGTATAATTGCAACAAAGTTAAAACACAATTGCAGAAAACCAAGTACCCTTGAAATGTGGCGAGACAAAACATTTAAAGTTTTGACAAATATAACAACCACTGTAGAAAACTTAAGAAAGTATGGCTCCAGTGAGGCAATTAGTATAGATATTACAAATTAAGTTTAACAATAAAATGTAGAATTAAGTTAACTATGATATACTGAGCACGTACTAAAGCAAGTTCAAGCAGTGCATCCCAATTTCCAATATGGAAGAAGAATAATATAAGTGTTACTGATAAATGAAAGACTCAATGCTACGAAAAATTTTACATGCCATAAATTGAACATGATTGAGGAAAACAAATAATGCAATAACTTCTGGTATGAAAAAAAAAACATAATTTTCCATTATGTATAAATTCTCCTGTTATTATCTAAAACCGACCTAAGTTAATCCTACTTCTTTGTCTTGCACACCTTTGCTTGGCTGGCAAAAAAATACTGTCTAAATTCAAATTCTCTAAATGAATCATCTTCAGTAATCTGTGTTAATGGTTTGTTCCCAGGGTTTAGCACTGCAGCTTGATCATCTCCATGGTCCATTCCTCCAAAGTCCCAATGTTTCCCTCACATAACTGCATTACATGAAAAAAGTAAACACATACGGAAATTGACAGATATTTTTTAAATTGGCAACACTAATGAAACACATAAATTGACAGCTACTTTAATATTGTCATCACTAATGAAACACAAAGAATGAATTAATTTTGTGAATCAAGAGAAGACAACAATGACTGAGAAAACACAATACAAATATAGCTAGAGAAAGATGTTTGATGAGTACTTATAACTTATAAGAACATAGAGATTCAAATTTCGCATAGTAAGGCCACTGAGGGACTTCAAGTCTTCGAGACAGAGTGCTAAACAACAATCTACATACCCTAAGGAAATTGACAGTTGTTTAGTAGGAGAAACAATCAAGAAGATGAAAATAAGGCCCCAACATGGTCTATTTTTAACATGGAAAAATTATATAATACGGTCTTAAAGAGTGAATAAAGAAAAATTCTTGGGGGGGACAATAGACAAAAACTGAGCATGCTCATTCAACAAAGCCTTATTCAACTACAAGGAATTCACTACACAAAGCCATTTTGTGATTCACTGCCATCCTATAGTATGTCTTAAACCAATTTCTAATGATACTGCCTTGAAAAAAGATGTGTACTAAAATAATAAGCATGAACCGGGGAAATTGAATTCCCAACTATGCTGGACTGGCATCAAGTGTCGTGTCCCTACATACCTGTATCCAATTGAACTTTTCCTGTTATTATGACAAAAATTATAGACTGTTTGTCATATAAATGAGTTGTGATTTGTCCTTTTCGTGCCTTGACAGAGAAAAAAACTAACAGTAATAACAATAACAGGATGGAAAAACATTATTGTCCTTTTTTTCTTTTGGGTGTAGGTAGGTGGGTGGGTGGGTGGGCAGTAGGGACATGGGAGGGGGATGGACCAAATTGCATCATAAATAAATAAAAAAAATGTTGTTAGTTCATAACACTTTAAAAAATGTAGCTACTTACCTCATTACCATGCAAATCAACCAGTGTTTTCAACTCAGCTCTACGGAAAAGTGCTACATGTACATGTCCTAGCAGAAAATATAATAGCTAAAATCACAGAGAATAAGGGTAGCCAAGAAGACTAATTAGAAAGACCAACCAATGAATTTACTTAACTAATGCAATGCAATAGTGCTGAGCAAACACAAGTACCTTGCTTATTGGATATGCTACAGGAAAACAAATCCAAACAAGAATGCAGACAAATGGGGCTACAACTGCACCAATAGCCAACCCATATCTAGAACAAACAGATTGTGGTATAATCTGTTCATACAGACTAGTAGTAATTAGCGCATGCAAATTCACCATGCTGATTTAACCAGGAAAATTGAAACATCACGATGCGAAAAATAAATTTGAGTTTTCTAAAAGCACTTCTTCAGAAAATGTATCCATGCTACAAGAACATAACTCAAGTTTTCTAATAAGCACTTTTTCTAATGGGCAGACACATTCCCACCTCAATTCCCCATGTCGCAAATTGCAGGGATAAGAAATCAGTTTTACGTGGGTAAAATTGGGCACGAATACCCTAATAAACCATAAATTGCACTGCAAATTCAAGCAGCTGTCCACCTGCTCCAAATTTTATAGCTCTCTTCTAAAGAAATGTTACCTAAGATAAATCCCTCACCTCTCCAAACAGAAGTATCAATGTAACTAAAATCAGGATGGCACCCCAAGTAGTGATCAAACTATACAGAAATATGGGAAGTGCCTGAGGAAAAGAACATCTAAAAACATCAAGTACTTCACGTTACATGTTACTAAAAATAGCTTGGTTCAACATGTCATAATATATGTACCTCCATGGCAGCAGCATTGCATATAACCACAATAATTACGAATCTGACACAGTTCACCCAGAAATCCAAGGTAGGTTTCCTCAATGAAAACTTGAAGGGACAAATATAGTCCAAGAGACAAATAGTAGTGCAGATAATAAAATACCAAAACTGACAACACATACAAAAACACCGAGTACCCTAGATTTATCCCTCCTGTGATCTTGAACATACAAACCTTATAGTACTTAATGGACCAACCGCTGGCATTGCCTCCCAGCTCTCCTTCCAAGATTCATACTCCGACATGGAATAAAACGCTAGAACTTTCCCATTTCTGTGAGTAGCCTGTGCAACAATAAATACCAGTTATTATAAACTTCACTTTCAGTTCCACTAGACAGTAATGGAAGTAAGATTGGACAGGGATTAGCATTCTTATTCCTTCCAAGATTCATACTCCGAATTGTCAAAGTCCCTTTGGTTTGAGAATCAAAAGCTGGGTTGCCAATAAGAGCATTGACAAAAACCCATAGATGGTTCTTCACTGCGTGGGCTTTGAGATTAGCATTCTTATTCTTTTTATTAACAATACTCATTACATAGTTTGTTATCTGGTTGGTAACATAATCAAGAACACTGAAGCATCATGTCTATGAAAAATTGAAGTTTGGACTATCTATGCATTTAGATATGTAAACTTTTGTTATATTCACATACTAAAATAAAAATATGGTTTTTTAAGTGGGAATGGCACACCCACGCATGAAGAATCCAAGAACTAACAATTAGTGGTTAACTGATATGTCATTAATTAAACCTCCTTAGGGATGAATTGTTTTGCAAATATGAACCGAGAAAAGTAAAAGAAGAGATGCTAAAATCATTTTACAAAGAAAATTATCCCTTAGTCATTAGAAGCAGAACACCAGGTTATGGAATCATTTCTTTTGAAAACGACATAAACAAAATGTTGGTGCTTGCATAAATATTTAATAAGTATGCAGTAATTCACATTCAGACGTCAATGTTTTGAATCCTTATAGGATTCAAAGGCAATGTAGTGAGAAACCCCCAAAAGGCAGTCATATTCCACCAACACAAGAATAACTTATAATATATGGCTACATAACAATTTCAAATTGCTTGAGCCATGAATAAAAATGTAGAATCTGAGGAGAAAAGTAGGCACAACATATAGAATTGAGATATTTATGGTTATAAAATATTACCTTTGGCAGCACCAATTTTCCATGAACTAATAAGCTAATTCAACAACGCATCATTCTCTATCCCTTGAGAACCAGAAACAAGACCTTCATCTTGTTTGGTTAGCATGTTCTGCAATGCATGGCCAAACTCATGGAAGACAGTCTCAACCTAATTATAGCAATCAATCAATGTGAATATCATGAAACCGAAATGGAAAAATCTGCAGAACAGTTGCAGCTTATATGACTCCTCAGAAAATTGCAAACCTTCCAGTGATCAAATAAATAGATATAATCATATAGATATTAAAAAATAATAGTAATATCTATCTCAGTTATTAAACCCAATCCTTAAAACATTCTCTAAAATCAGAAATAGTAACCAATACTTCCACATGAATTGGCATTTATACAACTTAAATTTATTCAAGTTCTGCTCCATTTGGAGAAGTACACACAGAAGTATAATCCATCAATTTTTTGTAGAACACTTGAATATGAGCATTTGAATTAAAAAATTATATAAATAAATAAATAAAAAGGCATACCTGAGAAAGTGTGGATGAATCAGATTCCATAGAGGCAATTTTTCTCTGTTTTTCCAAAACAACCAAATTAATAAACTAGGTAGAAACAATCATCAACCGTTCTAAGTCAACACTGCCATTCTCGGTCAAACAGTTAACTAATGAAAATTATAGGAACAAAAAATCTTCAGTAGAAATTGAAATCAACAAGAAGGAAAAAATTAAACCTATATTTGAGGTAAGAGATGTGTATATTGATCCAATCTTTTGGTTTCTGAGGGGAAAAAAAGGAAAATATAAACAAAAAAAGAAATCTGAATCTTGAATTCATTGAGAGAAAAGCGAAGAAAAGAAAGAAAGTGAAAAACAGAGGTAGAGAATGAGAGGAGAGTGGTGTGTACCTCAAGGCTGAACCTGGAGCTGGACTGAATCAGCAAATCTGGTGCAGAGTTCTAATCAGAGAAGATCGAGGGGTCGATTGAACAGAAATGGAGGGAAAAATTAGGGCAAAGATGAATTATCCATCTTCGATTTCATTTCCGACGCATTAATGTGCCTCGCCGCCTGATCATTCTCATCACAATCAGCCCGTTCCAGATCGTCGTTTTGATGAGTCTGGCGGTAGTCCTTTGTAGACAAAGGTTCTGAAACAGTTGAGGGGAGTGTAGGGTCTGCATTTGAACATACGGCTTATGGAGGGATTGGAGAAGATCAAAGGTAGGGTTAGGGTTTTGAAACCGACGACGAGAGTGAAGAAGACGAAGGTAAGGTGAGGTGAATGGCGCGACTGAGCTTTGATCGAAATCGACTGAGGTGTGAAAGAGGCGCGTAGGAATTTTTCATATTTGTTTTAATTAGTAAAGTCATCCCCTACCAAACTGATGGTCGGCTAATGCATTTGGATACCAAAACAACGCCGTTTTGGTATCAGCGACCAAATTATATTAGTCGCTAAAAATAGCATACACAGCCCCCTTTTTAATTTCATTCTTCCGCCCATATTTTTGGCGACAATTAGTGTAATTTGGTCGGCAAAAATTACTTATTTGCGACCAAAAATTTTAGTCGGTAACAGTATCAATTTTTAGCTATGAAATTTACTTTTGGTCGGCAAATGTCATTTTTTTGCGACAAAAATTTTTTTGGTCGGCAAAAGTGGTCGGCAAATGTGTAAATTCTTGTAGTGCTAGCTAAGAGTAGGAACATGGAAGCTGAATCAAGGTTTCAACAATGGCGGATGTTTTTTTTTGAAATTTTTAGTCTTACATATATTTGCATTTAATGCTTTCACACTATCAAGTTCATCTATAAATTGTGTATGTATCAGAGTGATCAATGTGTGTAGGAGAAATAAAAATAAGAAAGAGAGAAGATTGTAGTTTATGCTCTGTATGTTTTCAAAATTAGTTGAGTGAATTTAAATTGAGTTTGGTTCAGTCACTACAACAAAAACATACTTTAGTGGCACTACACTAGTGACATATTTTTAGAAAATGCCACAAAAAATGATATTTAGTGGCACGTTTTTGAAAAATGCCACAAAACGACAAACATAAAAGGCTCTAGTGACATTTCAATGAACAAGTGTCACAAAACTACAACAAAAACATACTTTAGTGGCACTACAATAGTGGCATATTTTTAGAAAATGCCACAAAAATGATATTTAGTGGCACGTTTTTGAAAAATGCCACAAAACGAAAAACATAAAAGGCTCAAGTGACATTTCAATGAACAAGTGTCACAAAACTACAACAAAAACACACTTTAGTGACACTATACTAGTGGCATGTTTTCAGAAAATGCCACAAAAATAATATTTGGTGACACATTTAGATAAATGCCACAAAGCCACAAACATATAAGGCTCTAGTGGCATTTCAATAAAGAAATGTCACATCAATTTTATGGCATTTTATAAAATAATGACACAAAAAATTATGTTCGTGACATTTACCAACAGATGCCACTAAACTTTAGTAGCAATGGCATTTTTTAAAAAATGTCAGGACACTAGGTAGGTGCAAATTACTTTTTATGACACTTAGGTGAAAAGTTTCATAAACAAATATTTTATAGCATTTTGAGAAATGCCACTAAGTCAAAAACTTTCCAAGCTTATAATGGCATTTTTGAAAAAACAAAAAATGCCAATATATTTTTAAAATTTTAGAATGTAGTATATGATTAAAAATAAATAAATTAAACTCAATATATACTACAGGAAAAAACATATTCGGCGACTAAATTTCAAGACCAAAAAAAATTAGGTCGCTGAAAGTATAGCTTTCAGCAACCAAAACAGCATTAGTAGCCAAAAGTAAAGCTTTTGGCGACTAAACAATTTTAGTAGCCAAAAGTCTACAATTGGTGACCAAAACTAAGTTTGGTCGCTAATTATATGAGTTTTAGTGACAAAAAAATTTTAGTAGCCCAAAGTAAAGCTTTTTGGCGACTAAAAAAATTTAGCAGCCAAAAGTCTACAATTGGCGACTAAAAATAAGTTTGGTCAATGATTATATGGGTTTTACCGACTAAAAAAATTTTAGTAGCCAAAAGTAAAGTTTGTTGGTGACTAAAAAAATTTTAATAGCCAAAAGTCTATAATTGGCAACTAAAAAATAAGTTTAGTCGCCAAAAGTGGTTATTTTTAGCGCGGGAGAACTAAAATCCTAAGGCGGGAATTAAATTTTTTGGCGAACAAAATTTTGGTAGCTAAAAGTGTATCTTCGGTGACCAAACCCGATTTGGGTCGGTAAAAGTTAAGTTTTTTAGTAACTAAAAAACAATTAGTAGCCAAAAGTATAGAATTGGCGACCAAAAAATATTTTTAGTCGCCAAAAGTGGCCTTTTTTTATTTTACTAGTAAATAGTTTACTTTACATAAATTATGTTCAATAAAATAATTATGCTTGTACATATACTTTTATATTAATATAGATGTATGTACTATATAAATAATATATGTTGCATATATAATCATATGGTGCTATAGAGGTGTAGTGGGAAGAGTGTGGTGTATAAGGTTTATGGTGCAGGAGGTTGGCAGTTCGAGTCTCTGCAAGAGCGGATCAAATTGTTCTACAACGAATTATCGTCACGAACGGCACTTGATAGCGTCACGAATAGTGCCTACCATGACATTAAAGTGTCACTGAAAGGTTTTAGTCTTGATGGTGTAATGACACTTATAAGTGTCACTAACTCTTTTTTTAATGGCGCTTGATAGTGCCACAAATAATATCTACCATGACATTAAAATATCATTGAAAGTTTTTAGCCATGATGGTGCAGTGGCACTTGCAAGTATCTACCGTGACACTCGTATCTACCGTGGCACCGATAGAAGTGGCACTTGTTCAAAATGCCACAAGACCAAAAAATGTCATTAGAAGAATAGTTTTGTGGCACTTTCAAATGTCACTAAACTAAGAAAATGTTGTAGTGAGTGTTAATTCTCTTTTTGTGAACCACCATAAGTGGTTTGAATCTCACTCCCACCAACAATACTAAGTTGTTTTCATGGTTTGAAAGATGTTTTACTCAAATTATTGCAAAGATAGAATTCCATATTGCTTAATTTATTATATTTGCATATTTGATCTGACTAGCTGTGGTATTTGTAATTTATTTGGTTGTCGAGCTTATTATATTTCTCCTTTGTGTTTCACAGGTTTTGATGAATAAGTAATCCACTGAGAGAACACGTCTTTTGGGTTGGAGAGCATTGAAGGAAAGTAATTTTTTTTTGAGTTGTACTATTACACTTTAATGCTTTGTTTCTTTATCTTAGAAACATTTGACATGTTAAATTTAAGTTTTAATAGTAGAGAATTGTTTTGACTTAGATTTTGGATTGTACCTCTCAGACCATAGATATTTGAAGTGTTTCTTGAACTGTATGTCTTCTTATTGCCAAAACTTGCATTCTACCATAGTTAAATTTCTTGCAGTGGCCGTTGGTTTTCTTCTGTTTTGTTGTTTGGAGCTACATTGCCAAGTTGTTTTTTTTATTCTACTAATAGCCATTTTGCTTACCAAAAATACATAAAAAAATTTATTATATATTTTGCTTAGTGACTTTGTTTAGTGTGTACTCCAACATACTCTCTACTTATGGTTAACTACACTTTTTATCTCTTTAGTTTGACTCAAATTTTATTTTAATCACTATAATTTTAATTTTAACAATTTGATTCCTACACTTTAACTCTATTTCAATTTAGTTCTTTCACCTAAATTGAGGTTAATATTAGGGCAAATTACATATACACCCCTCGAGGTTTGGTTAAATTACAGATACCCCCCTGAGGTTTCGGAAATTACATCCCGCCCCCTGAGGTTTGTATTTTCATAACAATTTACCCCCTGAGGTTTATATTTCATAACAAATTACCCCCTAATTTCTTATGCAAATATAGCATTCAGGGGGGAATTCGTAATTTCTCAAACCTCAGGGGGGTATTTGTAATTTAGCCAAACCTCGAGGGGTGTATATGTAATTTGCCCTTAATATTAATAGTTTTGGGACACTCATCAATTTTCTATGTTTGTAATTTGGTTCTTCTGTCTAAGTTGAGGTTAAAATGAACAATTTTGGAATACTCGTCAATTTTTTAATGTTTTAATTTGATTTTTTCCATCTAAATTGGAGGTTAAAATTAACAATTTTAGGATACTTGTTAATTTTCTAAAGTGTAAAGGCAAAATTAATAAAAAATTAGACAAAAAGACCAAATTAAAACTAGATTTAAAGTTTATGGACCGAATTATTTAAATTAAAACTATAGTGATTAAAATAAAATTTGAGTTAAAAAAAAGGATAAAAAGTGTAATTAACTATTTTTTACTTATGTGACTGGTTTTTCCCTAGCTCTCAAAACTCTTCGCATGCAGCTACTCAAAAGATAATGAGACAAAATATCTAACCATTTTACGTACTTTTTTGGGGACTCCATTTCGAGATGAAACTAGGCCTAAATGCCTAAAATGCTCTAAATGCCTCCTTACAAATACAATAGCATTTATATTTCTTTTGATTGTGGGCACAATTGATTTGTTAAAAAAAAAAAAAAAATCTTTTTTCTTTTTTTCTTTTTTTGTCAATTGATAAGAAAATAATTACAAATATAAAAAATATTATATCATCAATGAACAAACAGACTAGTAGTCCAAAATAATTAGAAAGTTAAAAAAGGGTATTAAGCCCAGCAATCACTCAACTACTACTTATAACCAACCCTCATAATAGGAGAAAATTAAAAACTACTACAAAAGGTATCGAACTCTTCTCTATATAAATTAAGAGTAATGATTCATCCCCCATTTTCCTCCCACCCCTTTTGACCCCCTCTCTCTCTCATTGGTTACCTTTTCCTTTTCTTTTTCTTTTTCTTTTTTTTCCTTCTCCACCAATCACCTCCTGCCACGTGACAAAGGGGGGTGAGGGGGTGACCCCCAAAAGAGGGCCCCAAGCATTATTCATAAATTAAATCCAATATCTCACACCACAAAAAATGTTGCTATATAATCACTAGGCCAAACGCCTCAATTATGCTACCAACTTAAAGTTGTGTTTTGTGAATTTTCAAGGAAGCTTTGGATTTGATATGGTAATTGTCAACTTAATTGTGATATGATGTTCCATTTTAGCAATGATTTTTTTTTCTTTAATTTTTATTTATCTCAATGTATTCTTTTATTTTGAGTAAATAAAATTTTATTTTTCCAATTAAAGCATAAAAATGTATCTATTGAGAAATAAGATTGACTTTAACCTTTCAAGCTTACGGGGTAGCACATTCAAGCAAGTGTGCCGCGTTGTGGAGAAACATAATAACTTGGAAATTTCATCCCGATAGTGCCCCTAGGCTTTTCTGATGAAGTATTACTCTGTTTATTTTTGAATTTCTAAAAATAATTTTTAAAATTTTAAATTTATATATTTTTATTTTTAATGAAAATTTTAACATTTTAATCATTTTTTTAGATTCACTTACTCTAAACTAGATAGATTTAAAAAGTATAAAATTTGTACAAAAATCTTTTAAATAATTCATTTTACATTTGACATAATATGATATTGTTAGGTCACCTTTTCTGTCTAATACAACTAAATGCAGTAGGTAAATTATAATGCTTATCTAATTAGTAATTGATTATTAAAAAAATTCCGGTGAACATCTCTCAATTGTCATTTCAATCAAAGGACTAGCCAATACACACATTCAGAATCTATATATGCTAGAAGTGATTACAAACCATTTTTTATAGTATTGTATAAAACAGACAAAATGCTAACGAGATACCTATAATTTTTTCTTAATTAAGCTTTTGTTTACACTTTCCTCAACCAATGAGATTGGCAAATTATTGACTAAACAACAAAAAGATTGACAAGAATGAAACATGAAGTATGAGGATTCAAACAAATCCACGGCCAATGAAATTTTAGTTAGTGATAAGTTTGGCACAAGAAATAGAAAAAAGTCTTCACTTGTTAATTATAAAAACTAGGACTCAGCTGAATAGTATATTCATCTCCTCTTTATTCAACACATCGAATGACAGAATTAGAAGTGCATATGATCCATGATTTAATTGGAAAACATTATGAGATCCTAAAATCATCCCTAAAGCCACAACACCAACACTCCACAAGTCGTATCTACAAGTTGATCGAAAATACAATTTGAAAAATAAATAAAAGAAAAGACAAGAAATTGATTATTACATATTACAAATCATTAAACAAAAAATGTCTCTCAAAACTGTGAAAATTACATTTGACATATCTTCTCATTTAGGAAAAACATAGTCTTTAGCAAAATGACACAATTCTATTATTTGTTGAATAAAACTCAATTTTAATACTGTACTGAAACTAGAAGCATGTTAAGCATATTTTAAAGCGGTAATTGTTGACCCTTGAAACTAGTGAAGCAAAATGATAAGATCATATTACTTATTAAATAAAACTTGATTTTTAACCTTAATATTGTACGAAGCACACAACACTAAACCATTACTACAAATACTATTTGAATTGGTCGATTTAAAGCTCTCTACCACTCCACTATATCTTAGTATATATGTCTCCTAAATGAGGTTTCTCCTCTTTATATAGCCATTTAGTTCATCAATGGACAACTAAAATCAACTTGATCAAAAAGCTATCATTAGGTTTCTAGAATACTCACAGACACCTTCATCCTTATTCCATTATATTGTAGAATTTTGTATTCTACTTTAATAGATAATGGAGGTTTTCATACTGCTCTACAATTTTTTAAATTTTTCTAAGTTTCTACAATGTTCTCTTACATTCTGAATTTTTAAGATTGTTCTAAAAGCTTATGAATTTCTCTATAACTTTCTAAAATTTTCCAGGTATTCTTAACATTTGTAGGATGCACTAGAAGATTCCGAAGAGTCTATATTGAATCTTTAACAATTGCACCACACCTTCACGGTAAACATTTTGGCGTGCTTCAATCTTGACGAATGATGTTGTAGTAAACAAAGACAAAATGCTAATACCAAATAAAATTCGTGAACTATCTAATCATCATCAATTCCAACTTAATGAATGATTGCTTTGGGTGAGAAGCAATTGCGCCTCCAAACACTAGCTAGCAAGAAGAAGAAACATTGAATGATGAGTGAGTTCTGTAAAGATTTGGTTTGTTATATTTTTTGAGAGAATTAAATTGGTCACTCATGTATACCTCTATCGGGGAAGTCAAGGAGGTCAAACATTAGCAAAAGCAAAAATTGTTAAGCATCGCCAACGGTAGTAGATATTTTACCTATCAAAATATTATTATAAGGTATATATTTTATTTTGTCTATCAACTGTTTCATGTTTTTACTCCAATCATAGTCTTTATTTTAGTTATTCATCAAAATACTATTAATTTTATAGAATGTCACGTCAGTAACAAAGATTGAGGGAAATGATCCTAATGATTAAATACATTTTGCCTAATCTTGAAGGCTAACTATATGTGGCTAGTGAATATGAGTTGAATCAAAATACCTAATCATATACCTAGTGAATTGAAGATGCTCAGACTCCTTGTTGAATAGGTTGTTATGTTATTTGATGTGTTGTTTATTTCTTCACCAAATATGGGACTCTTTGTTAAGTTAATTGTTAAAATATGATTATCTAAATATAATTCTCTGATATTTATAAAAGTTTTCTTATCCATTGACAAGAAAAATATACCTTACAAGAGTGAGAGTTTGTTAGAAATTAAGAGAACGTATTTGGATACTAGATTGCAACACGCCACTCGCGTGCAATTAATCGGCCCGCTTCTCAATATACACACCCATCCAAAAATTTTAAAATTTCATTTTCTTTTCTCTATCCACTCCTTATAATAATATTATCATAATCATAGTTATATCTTATAATTTGTTTGTCACAATTGTATTTGTAACATATATGAGTGATGAGATATTTTAAACTAATGCAATAATGTTACCTAAAATGCTAAATAAATTATCATACACAAATATTACCATTATAGTATTGTTATAATTTTTTCACTCAATATTTTTCGCTACACCCACCATTCACCAAAACCAAACTAATCTCAATCTCCATACCATGTTAGTAGTCTGATTGCTCTATGATTTGTCCATCCTCGAAAAAAGAAACGATTAATTACACTTTTTTTTTTTTTTAACTATAATTTGATTCAAATTTTACTTTAGTCTCTATAGTTTCAATTTGAACAATTTGATCCCTACGCTTTAAGTCTTATTTTAATTTGGTCATTTTATCTAAATTGGAAGTTAAAATTAACAATTTTAAAACATTTGTCGATTTTTTAATTTATACACGTAGACAAAATTAACATATATTTAGATGAAGTGACCAAATTGAAACTAGATTTAAGGTGTGGAGGCCAAATTATTCAAATTGAAACTATTGGAACTAAAGTGAAATTTAAATCAAATTACAAAGGTGAAAAATATAACTAACCCCCAAAAAATTAGCAAAATTCATTTATTGAGTGGCAAATGAAAAATTCAAGGAAAGTTACAATCCCCAGAATAGTGCATCTACACACATTTATTTAAAAAATTCATTTAGGTATAATATTTTCTTATGCAAAAATATGGTTGCTCAAGTTCCTTACAATCTGAATTAAATGATTGTATGGAGCTAATAGCCTTTCTAAAATCCAGTGATCCATTAAGATCTGGACAATACAAAGATAGAAAAAAAGAAAGAAGAAAAAATATATATCCAATTTCGGTGAAATATTCTCTACTTACTATGCCAGTTAAATTAAAAATCATTTGGAAAAAAGTATTGAAAATGATTTTGCACAATTCCACAATATCGTTTTATACAGTGTGTGATCTCTACAAATATTTTATCAGCATGAAGTGTCACAGTTTGTAAGTGTTTTATCATTCATATTTTTTAATATCTAAATTGAATCCTCAAAAGTTAAATAAGAATAAAATTTAATTCACTTATAGTGAGTTTGGTTGGGGGATTTGGAAAGAGATTTGAAGAGAAAGGAAAAAGGTGTGTAAAACTATGTGAAATTTAAGTATATTTTATTCATATTTTACCTATTTTTTCTTTTCTTTTTTAATTTTTTCTCAAATTTCCTAACCAAATACAGTGTTAGAGAATATATTTGTTATTGTGATTTGTGCGGTAACTAAAATACATTGTGATAATGAGAAATTTTTTTTGTTGAATTGTTGCTTGCAATTAAACCATGTCTTTATAAATGACCTTCTTTTTTTCTTTTTCTTTTTCTTTTTTCTCTTTTTTGGGACATTTGATAATATTGCCAATTAATTAATGCAGTTTTGATCAATGACGTAATGAAATAGAACTAATCCATTTCTTGAAAAAGAGAAATTTACAAGAAAAAGACTTGGATGTAAGCTACCTAAAAGCAAAAAAGTACCACAAAAAAAAGAAGAAGTAATATTAGGGGTTATGAAAAAAAATATCATGAAAATATATCATGAAAGATTTTTCACCTTTAAATTATATATACAATAAAACACCACGCACAAATCAATGAATGAAAAATTTTCATGATATTTTTTTTCATGATTCCTACATTATTTCCAAAAAAAAAAAAAAATGGCATGATGAAAAAAGGAAAAAAAAAGAAAGAAGAAAGAAAAACAAGGTACATAAACAAAATTGTGAATCTTATTTTTTTATTTTTTATTCTGTTTTTATCAGCCACTTTTTGGAATAAACTGATGAGAAGTTCCTTCAACATGAGCGAGTTCGATTGAAGTTGAGTGTCATTTGCTAGGGTTTGAACAACTTGATTGGGAACTATGCACTCTCCGACGAGTACAACTTCTCTTGAATGCGTGGAGATTGAACAAGTTCTTGGAGTTCTTGACCATGCAATAGTTCCTCGTTGTCCTGCACATACACACATTGCCAATGTTGCATTTTAGCCACAGTTCATGTCGACGGTACTCATATAATCAGTAGTGGTTCAAGATTTTTAGTGATCTCAAAGTAAGGTCTTATCTAATTAAGCCTTTGAAAAGTTAGGTCACAATAAATAAAAAAAATTTGTTGTGGGCCTTAAGCCACTGCCTAAGTGTAATAATTGAACTATCTCTTCATATAACAAATGCACTCCAATATAAACACTAAAAGTCCAAAATGAACAAAATTGCAAAGAAAGCTCAAAAAATTTAGCTTATTTTACTTTATCACTTAACTGTTTTTCTTTTTTTTTTTTTAATTTTTTTCAAATTGTGGACCATCAAGACATTTTTTCAGCAAAATCAAAACCTCTAGATTCTGGCCTATTGTGTTTGTACATATCTGTATTACTAATCCCATTGATTTTCCTAAGTATTACTAATTCCGTTCATAATTTCATAATGTTACAAATCAAGTCAAACTCACAAAAATTATACCAGTTATCAAACATGGCCTATACTTAATTATTTATACTACATTATAATATATCAAAATCATCCAAATAAAAACATATCAATATTTTTATAAATTGTTTAAATTATTTTAATTAATTTATGTTTCAATAAAAATTTAAGAAAATCACATCCCAAAATAATTTAGTTTCCGGTTCACTCTAAACCATCTCTCATATGCATATTGAAAATCCTAAGTGATTCGTGATTATATCAAGATTAAAGTATTTTAATTCCCAATCATTCAAAACACGCAATCTAAATCATCGAGCACTTATGAAAGTGATTTAGATTGTTGTTTTCAAAATAAACAATAAATCAACACAAACGATTTTTACGTGAAAAAACCACAATTGAAGAACCTTCAATTGTAATAAAAAACCACGGGCGAAACGCCACTAATCAATCCACTATTGAAGAAAAAAAGATTACAAAGATAACACACAAATTACCCAATTCAGTCAATTTGTCTTCAAACCTTTTGTAACTCTTTCACCAAGCCTTCGTCTCGGAACTGATTAATCTGAAGTTGAATCCACAACTTCATTTCTCGAATCAACGACTACCTACAGAATCAAACTCTTTTGAAACTCCACGTTTGAATCTTCGGAATCCACCGAAGAATAACACTCTTGTATGTATTCAATCAACCTCCTTGATATGTGCTTGTCAATTCATGATTTAATACTCACTCAATTTATCAAGGAAAAACTCACAAAAATACTCCAGAAGAAAGTCTTAGAAAACCTCAAATTAGATCTAAAAACCTTAATTCTAGTTTTGGAGTAAAACAACTACTTATGGAAATCCTGGATTTTGAAGCTCGCTCGAGCGAAGCTTCTCTCGCTCGAGCGAGAAACTTAACTCGCGTGATTTCCATAAGTGGCTTCGCTTGAGCCACGCATCCTGCGCTTGAGCGAACAATCAACTCTTACAGGTTTTTATGCAGACGCAGTCCTTCGCTCGAGCCACACATGCTTTGCTCGAGCGCACATTCATCTCTTTCAGGTTTTTGCTAGACGCAGTCTTCCCTCGAGCGAGGACTCCTTCGCTCAAGCGAGGAAGACAAAAACAAAAGGAAATTTACAACTCAATCACACAAGTTTGTTCACGAGATTGACAAGACTTAGGGACCTAACAATCTCCCCCTTTGTCAATACCTGGACAAAGCTTTCTAACATAATTTCCTAAACAAACGAACAAACTAAACCAACCAACTAGTAAACCAAAAAAAGAAAACAAACCAACTATAAAACCAGAAAATGAACCAACTATAAAACCAATCTTGATGGAAGAACAATTTGCACAAAATAAACAATCTGCACAACATAGTTGGAGAGAATTGTTATTTATCACAAGAAACCATCAAGACTTAAAAAACACAAAACCATTATCAACATCATTAGCAACTTAAATTCCAATATAAACAATATAACAAGTTGCAATATAAACAATATAACAAGTTGCCAATAAGTCCAAGTGCTGCCTGCAAAAACATCATGAGTATCCCATATAGCCCATATACATCATCCTAAAAAGATAAATCCAATATAAACATCATGAGTATCCCAAACACATATATACCCCCCAAACATATACCCCCAAAAACAATACTCCCCCTTTTTGTCCGGGAGTGAACCAAAAAAACAAGGATAAACAAACCAAAAGAAACTGTCAAAGAAAAGAACTAAAACTGTCCAAAAACAACCTAGGCCATAAATTAGGAATGAGAGGAAGATGGCTGCTGCAACTGAAGTAGAGAAAGAATCTGAGCAAGCATGGTACATATGGAAGACCCAAAGATTTACGACCCTCATAAACAGCAATCATTTTGGAAACTATCATGGCCGGTAAATCAATGGGAAGTCTATGATCGATGCAATACAACACATAACCCTGATCGTGGGTAATGTGTGAAGAATGGGTGGTGACATGAAGATTAGCACACATAATGATATTAAGGAGATAAAATCTAGAAATAAGTTCATTCTGTTGAATGAGTGCCCCGGCGATCCAAGTCTGGTCACAACCACAAAGTTCAGACGCAACTTGATCAAAGTCAATACCAGAACGAGTAAGGAGAGGAAACCGAAAATCCGGAACTTCGGGAAGATCAAGAAATAACCGAAAAACTTCACAAGTGATGTCTATAGGTTTCTTCCTAACCCAAGTGCGAAAGGAGGAGGGAATTTCTTTGCGGATGGAATGGATGTTGCAGTAAAATTCATGAACTAAACTCAGATTTTGGGCCCTGGAAAAGACCAAAACCTGATCACCCCCTAGAGAGTCAAACAAAGAGCGAATAGGGAGCAACTCAAAGGCACTAGACAGGACATTCCTTTCCAGATGAACTTTCGTGGAGACATAAAATTCCTTAAACTGTTTGAACTTTTCTTTAGACTCAAACTTTTCAGTATTAAAACTGCAGCGAGACACTGTGGTTTTACGACGCTTGAAAGACTCAGCCATGACTAGACAACCCAAAAAGAGCAAGACAAACACAGAACCCAGTAACCCATACACAAGACACCCAATAACATTAACAGAAAACCCCAAAACAAAACAGAAGTAGCCAATCAAAACACATTAGTCCAACATGGTTAGAAAATCATTTGAACTCATAGCTTTAGCATAATAGAAATGAAATGATTAGTAGAGCTAGGGAACCATCAATCAGCCACAAAGGAAGCAATGTAGGAAAGCCATTTACAGGAGATGAAGAGACTGAATCAGCAATGCAAAAAAAAATTATCACAGGGCAATTTATTTAGAAAAAAAAATCCCCAATTGAAACCCAAAAAAAAAAAAAAAAAACGAATTACGCCCTAGCAAAAAAAAAAAAAACAGAGTAGAATGTTCGAAACCATTAACCCTAGATGCATGAGAGAACTCTAAAACGTGATTATAACCAAAAGCAAAAATGAGGAAACCTAGATTATAACCCTAGATTATAACCAAAATAAAGGTGTGTGTGTGCAGTCCTTGAGAGGTCACTGAGCTAGAGTTAAGCCTCGTAGTGATCGGATGGCTGGACCTTCGCCAAGAGTAACTAAACATCACAGAGAAAAGTCAAACCTCTAGGAATCACGGGATATTTGTTGAGTAAATGCGGAGGCTCCCCCTCAATCAATGAGTCATTTTTTTTTTTCATTTTTTCAAACTTTTTCTTTCTTGTGGGCACTCATTGGTGGCATTCACGCTCAAGAGTATGAAAACCAAACTAGAGAAGAATGAAATCGAAAAAGAATGGCCTGGTTGGTGCCTCTGAGGTAGCCTTTGCCTAATGCTCGGACTTCAAGGAACTGAGGGAGAAACCGTGGAAGTGAAAAATGATGGTAGATGGTTAAGAGACTCAACATCACCCATGATATACTAGTTTCGGTCAATTCCACTGTAAAAGTACAAGAAACATTGTTAGTGGTCCATAGAGAACTTTGATCACTTGTGCGGAAACCCCTGCAACAATTTATCTCAAGGATGTGTACATAATGAGATCATGAGGTTAATGAGCATGGACATTCAAAATGAGCTATGAACAAAGAACAATGAGATCTTGTAAGCAGCATGAATAGTGTACATATAAAGATGGATGCAAGAAAAACAGGGATCAATGACAATGAGATTATAGCATCTAAGCACGCATAAGGCCAAACACTCACACCCACTCTAGTTATCGAGCATTACACCCAAGGTCTTTCTAAGGAACTCAAACCGTAGAAAATCAAGGGATTTTGTAAAAATATCAGCTTTTTGATGCTCAGTGGGAACATCTTCAAGAACAACAAGGCCTTCTTCCACTAACTCTCAAATAAAATGATGACGAATATCAATGTGTTTGGTGCGAGAGTGTTGGACATGATTTTTTGAAATGTTCATGGCACTTGTGTTATCACAGAAAAGAGTAAGAGTGCTTTGATCTATCCCATAATCATGAAGCATTTGCTTCATCCACAGCATTTGTGTACAACAACTCCCTGCAGAAATGTACTCAGCCTCAGCAGTCGAAAGGGAGATGGCATTTTGCTTTTTATTATGCTAGGAAACCAGATTATTCCCAAGGTAAAAACACCCCCCGGATGTACTCTTCCTATCATCGGCACACCCTGCCCAGTCGGCATCAGAAAAACTAGTAATTTCAACTGTAGTGTCAGTAGAAAACCAAACCCCATACCCCAATGTCCCATTAACATATTTGATAATGCGTTTGACCGCAAGAAGATGAGACTCTTTAGGACTGACTTGGTAACGGGCACAAACACCTACACTGAAGACAATATCAGGACGACTAGCTGTGAGGTAAAGAAGACTCCCTATCATACTCATATAGAGGGTAGGATCAACATCAATACCAGAGGAATCTTTGGAAAGGTGAAGACTAGTGCTCATGGGAGTGCGTGCATGTTTGGCAAACTCAAGACCAAACTTTGACATAAGATTTTTAGCATCCTTAGTCTGAGAAACAAACATACCCGAAGGAGACTGTTTAATTTGAAGACCCAAGAAATAAGACAACTCTCCCATCATGCTCATCTCAAACTCACGTGTCATGTAATCCGAAAAATATTTCACAAGATGTTCAGTAGTGGATCCAAACACAATATCATCAACATAAATCTGAGCAACAAAAATATGAGACTTAGTATGTTTCACAAATAGAGTCTTATCCACACTACCTCTTTGAAAATCATTATCAAGAAGAAATGTAGAAAGTCTATCATACCAAGCCCGAGGGGCTTGTTTCAACACATACAACGCCTTGTCTAACTTGTAGACCTGATTTGGACATTTAGGGTCCTCAAACCCTTTTGGTTGCTCAACATATGCCTCTTCTTTCAAGTACCCATTCAGAAAGGCACTTTTCATATCTATTTGAAACAATTTAAAACCAAGAAAACATGCAACACCAAGTAAAATACGAATAGATTCGAGACGTGCAACTGGGGCAAACGTCTCATCATAGTCAACACCCTCTACTTGTGTGTAGCCTTGAGCAATCAACCTGGCTTTATTTCTAATCACAGTACCATTCTCATCAGATTTATTTTTAAAGATCCACTTGGTACCTATCACATTTATGTCTCTAGGTCTGGGAACAAAAGTCCAAACATTGTTACGTTCAAATTGACCTAATTCTTCATGCATAGCATTGACCCAACTATCATTTAGCAAGGCCTCTTTAAAATTTTTAGGTTCAATTAATGAAACATAACACATATGTGATACCTCATCCTAAATTTGTCTTCGGGTTTTCATTCGACCCGATACACTTCTAATCACCTGTTGAGCTGGATGATTCAGTTTCACCCTTGCTGATGGTTTGAACTCAGGACTTACGGTGACAGAAGCATCAGGAGTGATGTCTCTTTGTGCACTCTTTGGACTTTGACTTACTTGTGAGGATGGTGCTGTCTCAACTTCTTGGGCTTGGACCTCAGCTTCTCTTTGAATTTGTGGTTCAGTATCCAAGATTGGAGACTCACCATTGCCATCCTCATTTATTGCTGGAGTAGGTAAACCTGTGTCATCTATAACCACATTGATTGATTCCATTAAAGAAGAAGTTCACAGGTTATAGACTCGAAAAGCCCTACTGGTGGTTGAATACCATAGAAAAATACCTTCATCACTTCGGGAGTCAAATTTGCCCAAAGGTTCTCTATCTTTGAAAATATAACACTTCTCCCAAAAGTTTTGAAGTATTTTACATTAGGTTTCAAACCCTTCCATAATTCATATGGAGTTTGTAAAGTGCCGGGCCTTAAATACACGCGATTTATGACATAAACAACCGTATTTAAGGCTTCAGCCCAAAACTTTGGAGGAAGTTTTTTACTAAGGAGCATAACCCTAGCCATTTCTTGAACAACTCTGTTCTTCCTCTCAATCACTTCATTTTGTTGTGGAGTAATAGGTGTAGAAAATTCATGCTTAATTCCATGCTTATCATAAAAATCCAAAAACGAATTGTTTTCAAATTCACGACTATGATCAGTTCGGATTCTTATGATACGCCCAATGGAAGCACCCTGTTCATTTTGGATTTTAAGGACTAAGGCCTGGAAAGCATCAAACGTATCAGATTTTTCCCTTAAAAAATTTACCTATGAAAATTGAGTAAAATCATTAACAGTTAAAAAAATATATCTTTTACCTCTAATGCTTTCAGTGCGAGTAGGACCCATTAAATCCATGTTAACCAATTCAAGAGGACGTTTGGTTGTAAATCTATTCACCTTTTTATGAGGGGCACGGGTTTGCTTTCCAAGTTGACATGGTCCACATACATGGTTCAGATTCTTACCAAGTTTAGGTACTCCTCTCACAAGCTCTTTGTTGGCTATCTTAGTTAGGTCTTTGAAATTCATGTGACCTAATCTTTGATGTCACAAATCAATGTTGCTTATGACGGCAGAGTGACAAGTGAGATCATTAGTAGTAACAATCCCATAGCAGTTATTAGATGTGCGAACCCCATGCAAGACAGTATTTCCCTTTTTATCCAGAATTTCACATTTATTTTTTGAAAACAATACTTCATGGTGGGAATCACACATTTGACTAATGCTCAAAAGATTTTTTTTAAGGCCATCAACAAGTAAAGCATTTTCTAGCTTGGGAAGACCAGTAACACTTATAGAGCCCTTACCAATGACTCTAGCAGTGCCACCATTTCCAAAGGTAACAATTCCTTCTTCATATTTTTCAAGGAAGGTGAAGTAGGATTTGTTACAGGACATGTGATGAGAGCACCCACTATCTAGATACCACATGTGTGAGTCACGTGCTTTGAGAGCAGTGTGAACAACTAAACAAGTCAAATCATCTTTTCTCACCCAAATCTTTTTGGTCTTAACAAAATCAGGTCTAGCGGTCTTGGTAAATGTCTTGGCATTGTGAACACCCTCATGAATCTTGGTATTCCGCCTAGACATGTAATGTTGTCTTCTAACCCAAAATGTATTCGAATTTCTACCCTTTTGAGACAGCTTACCAAACAATTCAAAGCAATAAGGACGAATGTGGCCATACCTACCACAGTGATGACAAATAAAAACAGGTTTTACCTCCATTTTGTTGATCTTTCCCCCTTTAGGTAGATAAAGAGAGGGATCACCTTGGTCTACCTTCAACTTTCCCTTTGCTTGAGTCTTCAGGTCATGTGATGTAGAGGCCTGTCCCTTGTGAGCTGTTGCACCATAGCCTAGCCCACTTTTGTCACAACCCATTTGTTGAGACCCGATGATGTCTTCCAATGATTTGGAACCTTTGTTCCGCATGGCAATTGCGGCTCTAGCAATTTGGAGTTCTTCATCGTTCTGACAAACTACCTCTTCCAATGTAGCTTGTGACATCTCAAGGTTTTCAAGCTTCTCTTCATATGTGGAATACACTTTTAGAAGTTCATTCCTTTCAGTTTCACAGGATAGAAGTTTTTCACATAGGTCTTGCCTGTCACTTGAGATTTTGATGACATTCTACTTTGCTGCTACAAGTTCTCCTTTTAGCTTGACATTCTTGTTTTCACATGCTTTGAGCTTGAGAGTGAGTTTGTCATTGATTTTAGACAGATTTAGAGTTTCATCATAAAGCTTTTCGTAAGCTTGTTGTAGATCATCACCAGTAATCTCATCATTATCTTCTGATGTTTCATCATTAGCTTTTGCTCCTCATTCTCCTTGACCTTATCCAGTCAAGCAACTAAGGCAGAAAAGGTGATGGATGGAAGTGAAGATGACTCTCCTCTTTCATGAAATTGGCTCAGAATGTCCCACGCATCTTTAGCCTTTGTGCAGTGAGCAACCCGTTGCAGTTCTTCATCACAAATAGCTCCATGAATAGTAGTCAGAACTCTCAGATTGCTTGGATTGTCAATACTTTCAACATCCTCTTCAATGGCTTGCCTGCCTTTTGGATCGAAAACTCTCAGAAACGCCCTCATTCTAATCTTCCAATACAAGTAGTTACTCCCATCAAAGGTGGGAGCATGATGCAGGTTTTGACCACGAGTTAATTCCGCTGGCTTTGGAAGAGGTTGAGTGAAAGTGGACCAAAATGCCATGAAAGCACTATTCCCGTCTTCACCGGATTCAGGTTCTTTGGGTTCTTGCTCTGACCCGCTTTTATCATCCCAAGTCACTGTGTAGACTTTCTTTCGATTCTTTTTCGAAGGACATTCAAGGGAAATATGCCCAAACCCTTGACATTCATAGCACTTGACCCCTTGCCCCTTTACAATCTTCTTTTCAGGTTTTGGAGCAAGTTTTGGTGGAAAAGTTTTGGGCTTTTCATTACTCTTGTCTTTTGAAATAGGGCCTCTGAAATTAGGCTTCTTTTTCTTCAATTTTTTTTTAAACTGTTTAGTAAACATAGCCGTCATCTTAGACTCTATATTAAACTCAGCCTCTGGAATTTTTGCAGTCTCATGAGCACTAGTGAAAGTCACACTACCTTTTTGTTTTTTCTTAGAAATCTGGTGGGCTTCATAAGTCTGCAAGTTTCCAACCAACTGATCAAGCTTGAGGGTATCAACATTCTGAGCCTCCTCAATGGCTGTCACTTTTGATTGGAACCTCTCGGGTAAAGACCTCAAAATTTTTCCAACAACTTTAGCTTCAGGGATTTTTTCACCAAGTGTGAAACAGGAATTCACGATATCACTAAGTTTTGCATAGAAATCATCAAACGTCTCATCATCGCACATAAAAAGAGTTTCAAAGGCGGAGGTGAGACGTTGATGTTTTGACCATTTGACCGAAGTAGTACCTTCGTGAATCGTTTCAAGAATGTCCCAAGCCTCTTTTGCTACCTCACACGTGTAGATACGACGAAACTCTTCAGATGTGACGGAGCAAAAAAGGAAATTGAGAGCCTTACTGTTCCAACTTGAGTTTTGGTAATCGGTTGTATCCCATTTATCAAGGGGTTTAGGAATATCAATACCGTCAACGGTGACAATAGGTTCACTCCACCCATAGATCACGCAGTGCCAAACTTTCTCATCGATGGATTTTAAAAACGCTCTTATATGAGCTTTCCAATAAGAATAGTTTGTACCATCGAGTAAAGGAGGCCTATGGGTTGAGTTACCTTCACGAATTGCATCCACATCGCTTAATCACACAAAATCACACTCCTATAGTTTTGATAAAAACAAAGAGTGACCCGCTCTGATACCAATTGAAAATCCCAAGTGATTAGTGATTAGATCAAGATTAAAGTATTTTAATTCCCAATCATTCAAAACACGCAATCTAAATCATCAAGCACTTATAAAAGTGATTTAGATTGTTATTTTCAAAATAAACAATAAATCGACACAAACGATTTTTACGTAGAAAAATCACATTTGAAGGGCCTTCAATTGTAATAAAAAACCACGGGCGAAACGCCATTAATCAATCCACTACTAAAGAAAGAAAGATTACAAAGATAACACACGAATTACCCAACTCAGTCAATTTGTCTTCAAACCTTCTGTAACTCTTTCACCAAGCCTTCATCTCGGAACTGATTAATCTGAAATTGAATCCATAACTTCACTTGTCGAATCATCGACTATGTACAAAATCAAACTCCTTTGAAACTCCACGTTTGAATCTTCGAAATCCATAACTTCACATTCATCTCTTTCAGGTTTTTGCTAGACGCAGTCTTCGCTCGAGAGAGGACTCCTTCGCTAGATCGAGGAAGACAAAAACAAAAGGAAATTTATAACTTAATCACACAAGTTTGTTCACAGGATTGACAAGACTTAGGGACCTAACACATATGAAACATTTGGTTGTATAAAAATCATGCAAACATGACAAGAGAGAGAAATTATAAAGTGACCTCAATTGAACCCATCAGACCAAGAACTCTAACTTGGGCTTACAAGTACTTGATATACTTGAAAGCAGCTTATTTACTTGGACAATTGCCAATTCTGCAGCTACAGTTGATAGATATGGACCTAGAATGATGATGTTGCGGAAAGTGCAAAAATGCTATGGCGGTAGAGATTAAGAGAAGGCAGATGGAACTCCCCATTTTCGGTAACCTTGGAGTTGAGAGAAGTTACTCTGGAAGAACATTGACAACTCTTCCAAATATGAAGATGTTATGCATACTTTACATTCTTGCGGTCGTCATAATTTAAGCTATGCATGGAAAGCTATGAAGCACAAGTACAGATACGAATACGGATACGAGTACTGGTATGATACGAGTACGTTGATATGGTATGACTTGGTATGCTTGTAAAACAAAAAAAAAATTTAATAAAATGATTTAATTTGATAAGGTTCAACCTACAATTAACATTTAATGCTAAAAGCAAAGGTCTAAATCAAAATTAAATGTCAACATATTAATTAAGTTACAAACAAAAGTTTAATTTTAAAATCATGCTAAGCATAAAACAAAAAATAAAAAAGAAAATCTAGTGAAAGGAGTTTTATCTCTGTAGTAGAAGAAAATATTGTTTTAAGTGATATACGGTACGACTTGGGTATTTACTAGGTACGTCTGGGCATTCTAAAAATTAAAAAGAAAAAATTTGGGTATGTGTTTCATGTATCCGGTACATATGCAGAAGTACCAGACGAGGTACCATACGCCGGTAAATACCCGATATGGGTATGGCATGTTTTTCAAACTACCCTTAGCAGTACTTACTAAATGATTAGACATTATAGAAAAGCCGACAACCAAAGATAAACTCCAGAAATGGGGCTAATTAGGTGACCAATAGTGATAGAGAACACTAGAGTTGGAGTTCTAAAGCCAACTCTAGTGATGTGGCAAAGCAAAAAAAAAAAAAAAAATTAAAAAAATACAAAAACACAAGCCAAAACATTAAATCGTAAGGTGGAACCCACCTCTAGAGCTCCTTCTAGTGCTCCTCATTTAGAGTTCTTAAACATTTCTCTTAGGTGACAGCACATGTCAGCTATGAGAAATTCATAACATCAAGGAGAGTTTGGTTTCCATTGAAGGTGTATCATTACATGCATGGAATGTTTTTAACTTCGAGAAGGTAGGAAGCTTATGGGCAGAGACGGAACTAGGAAAAGACTATGGGGGGCCATGACCTTCTGTTTCTGTAAATAATACTATTTGTCACAGAACTTCAAAAAATATATATATTATTTTATAGATAAAATGGCCCTCAATATAAAAAATATATATCTCATTTTTCTCTCATCTTACATTCTCACTATTAAAAAATGACTAAAATTGACTTTTTGCTACCATATAATTTGCGACCACTGATTATTAGTCGCAAATAGCTAATTTATTCCTTATTTTCATTTATTTATTTTCCCCTTCTATTTATGCTTGCCCTAGTCCCTTCACAAACATTGGTCGTTCTCTCTCTCTCTGGTTTCTCAATCTCATTCTCTCTCCCTCATTCTCTTTCTCTCGATCTCACACACACACACACTCTCTCTCTCTCTCTCTCTCTCTCTCTCTCAATCTTGTGCTTTCTCTCCTGTATATGTGCATCTATATATTATGTATATGTGAATTTCAAAATTGAAATTGAATTTATTTTGTTGAGGTCTGAGCAAGAGTCGAAGTAGCTGTCCTTAACTTCCTCAAGATCTTGAACTCTTCGACTTTGGCAATATCATGTCTCTCTGGTTTGCAATTTTGCTTCAAATCTATACTCTCAAAATGTGTATATATGTGTGTGTGTGTATGTTAAGCATTGAATAACTATTGATTTTAAGTAGATGAATTTGGGGATTTTTGAATGTGTTACAAATTGTTAGAAGATGGAGTAATAGTAAGGTGAGTTAGGGTTTGTTGATTGATGTTTTGTGGATTTTTCTCTCACTTGTTTTGCACAAGGTCTTTTATGAGAGTTAACACTGCTCAATCCTTCATCAGATTTAATAATAGGATCATCATCATTTCTCTTTCTCATTTGCCTTCTTAATCTTGTAGTTTTTAAAAATTTCCAAACTCAATGATATAGATACAGATACAAACAAACTCCCTTTGTTTCTTCCAAAAATGTGAATTTGTAATTTTTTATCGAGTCTAATTTGTAAATTTTCATTTAATTTTATGTTCATTTAGTTCATTAATGCATGTATCCTTCAATTTAATTGTGGCCATTCCATTTTTGTTTCTTTTCTTCAATTTAGTATAAATTAGGCCTCTGTATGTGTTTGGTTATCATGAATTGTTTATTGTTTCTGTTGAATATTAGTGCTTTGCTTTGTGTTTTGGATATCTAATTAGGGTCTTTTATTTGTGTTTTGAACATATTTAAGGTTCTATTATTTTTAGTGTGATTTGATTGGCAGAGGAGAATGTGATTTTTTATACACCTGATCAGATTGGGGCTCATAAGATGTTTATCATGCTCTTTTTCATGTTGCAGATTATTTTTGGATACCTTTTGTGGAGAAGTGGTTTTGGAAAACTCTTTTGATCCTGGGGGATGCTCTTGATCCTCTTCTAGTCACCTGAAAAAGAATGAACAATCCGGTCGGGGGTGCCGGAATTAGCACTCCAACGGGCAAGTCAGTTTCACACTCAATATTGCTTGTATTCTAAGTTAGGCACCATTCTTTTTTACATACCTCTTTCTAGCTGATGTCTTCTCTATTTATATCCTTTCCTCTTTGGGCCTCGGGATTAGATCCATTTCCAACCTCCTATTCGGCATATTTTATAATTGACCGATCTTCACTCGGCCCTTGCTTAATCGGCTATTTGGCCGAGTAGGGTTGGATTTGAGTTTTCGAGCCGATCGCCGAATGCTTTGAATCCTGACTCCCAGATTTGACTATCTGGAATCACTACGACCCCCAATACTCGGCCCCCACAATTGACCCCCCAAACGCTCCACTAACGACAGTTGGTTGGAGTGTTTGGCTTAGAACTTCGAAGAGCCAGAGCCAAAATTTGGCGGCTGACCGCATTCTAATGCAAATGTCTATGCACATGCTTCTCGGTTATCATTTCAACTTCCCGCCTCTTCGTACACTTCTATTTATTGTGATTTAAAATTTCAACGTCTTTTCAAATGCATACATGCTTTTAGACACCCGTCGTTGGACTGCCTTCCGAGCTACCTCTGCAACTTCCTACTCTTCTCCATCTCCTTCGCCTCTTGTAAGTTCTCTCATTCTTTTCTTTGAATCTCTTTCTTTGCTTTAATTTTTGGCTTAGCATAACCCTATTGACTGGGGAGAATGGCGAAACATTTAAAAGATCTCCTCTCACCGAATCGAATTTCTGGCTTCCGACGCCATTTTTCCATTCTTGACGATATTCGTCTGTCATTTGTGGTAGACGACACCCTCGATATGGAGAGGGCTGATGAAACCACAATTGTCTTCCCTCTTCTATCAATCACAGAGGGTGGGATCCGTTTCCCCCTTCACCCACTCCTTAGGGCCGTGCTTTGCCATTGGGGGTTAATCCCTTCCCAACCCAACGTCAACTTCTTTAGAATCGTGATGGGGATTATCGCTCTAAACCACCGCCTTGGGCTTAACCTTGGCATTTCCGCTATTCGGCATTGCTACGCCTTGGCCAAGTCTTCTGGTTGGCACGGGCGTTATTTCCTTAGGGCCAAAGACACCGACCATCAACTAGTGACTATGCTTTCCACCTCTGGGAAGCGAGTTGATGATGTTATGGTCGTCGTCCAAGGAAACTGGGAATTCAGCGAAGGCGATGAGCGCCTTGATCGTATTCCTAGACGAATTGGGGAACCAGGTGGCCGAATATCTGCCTTTATTTATTTGTTATATTTATAAAACTTCATTTTCGGGACCTAATGATTTTGTTTTTCCAGGAAACGATTTGAAGAAAATCTTGACCTCGACTGATGACGCCGTCCTTTCGAAAATCAAGATTGCGCTCAAGTATTTCGGCCGACGGAGTCTTCAGAAGCAGGGGACGGTGGCCCACGTTCTGCTTTGCTACGAGCCGACTTATACAACCTTTTCAGCGGTGAGAAATATACCAATTTCGAAGGGTGAGGAGTTTCTTACTGCCCTTATCTTGACTGATTTCAGAAATTTGAGACAAGTCGGTTGCGAGAGATTAGATTCAGAGCGACTAGAAGTAGCTGAGGCCGACGAATCAGAAGAATCCGAAACTGAGGTTGACGAGGCTTTGAAATTAGCATTTGAAGAAGCTGGCCGCAGTTCGGCTGATCCTCTGTTCACTTTGGGTCGAGAGGACCGTTCACTTGACGATATTTTTCATGGTCTAGAGGATCTTCCCGGCGTGTACCCAGAAGATATGGCTGGGTTGAGCCTCACTAAACTTGCCAAGAAGGCGAATGCGGAAAGGACAGCCGTGCGGCGAAGGGCAGAGGAGATTCGAGTTGCCGAATCTCTGTCCCAGTCCTTGCCTGTTATTGAGGGGATGGCAAAAGACGGAAGTATAGAGGTGGAACTTTTTGTGCAGGCAAGTGTAGAAGCTGAGCAAAGGGTGGAGAAGTGCCCTACCGATGTCGAGGCCGACTCAGAGGAAGATCGTGCCGACAAACGACCTTGTTTGGAGGAGTCGGATGTGATTGTACCCTTTGTTGTTCAGCCCAAGATAAAAAATACACCGATCTTCTCCGATGCTTCGGTGATCAAAGATCCAGCGGTTGCACTCAGCTTGGCGACATCCATTTCACTGCCAGCTGACAAGGCGGCTTTTTGGGTAGAGCCTGATCTGGTTGCCATTGCGTTGGCCGCGCAATCGGCTCTTTTGGTATATATCTGGACTTTGTCTTTTTTCTTTATGTGGATATTATTTTGTTCTTAACTTCCTGTCTTACATGCTGTCGGGAGGATAGCCGACAGGGGCCGTCGCTATCACGAAGCCGTCGAGCTAATTGGCCGTTTACAAGCGGAGGTTGAGGGCCAAAGGAGTAAGGCGTAGATGGAGGGCGCCCGTGCCGAGGCCGAGATGGAGAGAGCCCGCAATGCTGAAGAATTGAGGTTGGTCGCCGAGAGGAGGGCAGATGCGAGCGACGACGCGCTTAAATTGGCCAAGGAGGCGATCTCTAAATTGGAGGCTAAGTTGGAAGGGATGAACGCGGTGAAGGAAACAGCCGACCTGAAGGTTTCCAGCGCATTCGATGCTGGGAAAAAATCTGCTTATGATGAATATGTAGACGAAGTCCCCAAATTTGAGAATCGGGGATTTAAACACGGCTGGCTCAAAGCCCTTGCTGCTATTGATGTGACATTGGCTACGCCAATTCCATACGAGCAAGTGGATGTTGAGCCGCTGGAGTCTGACTCCGATGATTAATTTGGGCGGCTCTTGTTTTTGTTTTAGGATTTGCGTGTAATTTTCAGCTTTTTACAGCTTTTTGTTTAGTAATTTTCATATGTAAAATGGTTACAATTTGTGCCCAATTTACTTAATGAAAATTCATTTTGTACTTTGCTGTTGCGAATGAATGGAATTGTTCGGTTGCTGTTGTGAATGAAAACGTTTTGTATACTTGCCGACTAGATGATTAGGCCGTTTTAAGAGCCAAAAATTAGTGCATGAAGTGGCTGTGGCACATATCAATCGGCATGAGGCCAAGGTGCTCGGCCGGATAGATTAATAAATCTGCCCTTGCCCCAGCCAGTGCATGAACTCCAAGGCATTCATCTATAATTGCCATTTAGATGATTAGGCCATTTTAAAAGCCAAAATCAGTACATGAAGTGGTTGTGGCACATATCAATCGGCATGAGGCCAAGGTGTTCGGCCGGATAGATTAATAAATCTGCCCTTGCCCCAGCCAGTGCATGAACTCCAAGGCATTCATCTATAATTTCTGTTTAGATGATTAGGCCGTTTTAAAAGCCAAAATCAGTGCATGAAGTGGCTGTGGCACGCATCAATCGACATGAGGCCAAGGTGTTCGGCCGGATAGATTAATAAATCTGCCCTTGCCCCAGCCAGTGCATGAACTCCAAGGCATTCATCTAAAATTTCCGTTTAGATAACTCGGTCGTTTTAAAAGCCAAAATCAGTATCTCTCGTTTGGAGAGTAGCGCTAATGAGACTGCCTCGGGGTCGCTACAGGCATTAGAAATAAATGGGCTCTTCGCGCCAGTAACTTCGCTTTCTGTGTTCAAACGTAATTCAAGACAACTTGTCGCGAATGTCGAATAGAGTTTTCTTCAACAGCAGAGGCGAAGATCAAACTTTGGCTGAGCTTGATACTGCAATGAATCGCGACAGAGAAGCTACCCGTGCTGGAAGTGGGGCGTCTAAAGAACGGAAAAAACGTCAACCTTCAAGTCGTCGAAGTAGATCACCCCAAAAGGAGAAACAGCAATGGGAAGCTCTCCGCGACCGCTGAGCTTTGCAATTTTCATGGGGAATAAACCGATGACGGAGGCGGACTCCATTATCAAAGACCTAGGGGTGGCGGTCGAGTTTGCTCGACAGATTTTTCCACCGGAGGTCCAGCAGTCGATGTTTGGACGACAGGATTTCATCGTATTTCGAGAGGGCATTCATGGGGCGGTGAAGGGGCTGTACACCGCCTACGAAATCGGCATACGCCTGCGTGCTGCACGGCGGGAGATAGAGAGGATGGACCAACGGCTATTGAGTCATGCCATCGCCGATCGAGATACGGCAAGCATGTTTGTCGTAGAAAATGCGAGGTCCAAGGGTTATGAGCAAGGCTTCCATGTGGGTCAGAAGGTTGGGATCGACAAAACGAAAGAGAAACTTGCAGAGGAGGTCTGCCACTGTGAGAATTGGGGCTTTAAGCACGGTTGGATCGCGGCACTTCGGGCCGCAGAGGCCCTTCGAGCAAAGGGTGTCGATTCGGCGTTGCCGCGGTACTAAAGCTATCATTTGCCCTTTTCCGTCTTTGAAGTCGAAAAGAGCGACGATGAGGTAGACGCCGCATAAAAATATTCATTGTAATGTTCAAGCACGGATTGCGTTGAAAATTATGTAATTACATGTTGAATGAATAAAATGATCCGTTTTTAATATTCCTGTTGGAGAAACATTATAATTTTTGCATTGGCGTACTTATATTTGCATGTTTTGTGCTTTATTGGAGAAACATTGTTCGAATAAATGGTTTTTTGCCGGCTCGTCATCATGGAGCACTTCACCAAATATTTATTCAGTATGCATGTTACACTGCCCAAAGACGATGTTGATAAGGTTCCGAATTCGGAGGCTTTATCAGCCCAACGACGTCATGTGCCGAGGGCGTTCCGAATCCAGAGGCTTTATCGGCCCAACGACGTCATGCGCCGAAGGGGCTCCAAATCTGGAGACTTTGATTGGCCAATCGTGATATCCACGAAGGGCGCTCCGAATCCGGAGGCTTTATCGGCCCAACGACGTCATGCGCCGAAGGGGCTCCGAATCCGGAGACTTTGATTGGCCAATTGTGATATCCACGAAGGGCGCTCCGAATCCGGAGGCTTTATATTGGCCCAACGACGTCATGCGCAGAAGGGGCTCCGAATCCGGAGACTTTGATTGGCCAATCGTGATATCCACGAGGGGCGCTCCGAATCCGGAGGCTTTATCGGCCCAACGACGTCATGCGCCGAAGGGGCTCCGAATCCGGAGACTTTGATTGGCCAATCGTGATATCCACGAAGGGCGCTCCGAATCCGGAGGCTTTATATCGGAACACTTTTCAACAAGAATCCTCGTATTACAAAAGTGGAGTTTGTACATGACGAATCGTTTTAAAACTGAAATCATTCCCCACAAGTCGGGTTTAATGATAAAACTTTCGCAAATGCGTCGAGTTCCAAGGCCGTGGAAGACTCCTTCCTGACATATCTTTCAGCCGATACGCCCCTGCTCTTGCGATAGAATCTATTGATAGGGGCCATCCCAGTTTGGACCATGTTTTTCATCAGCCGACTTTCTGTCAACTAGCAGCACCTTTTTAAGGACCAATTCTCTCGGTGTGTAGCGGCGGAGCTAAACTCGTTGATTGTACGACTTTGCCAGTTGTTGCTAGTACCGTGCCATGGACGCAAGGGCACAGTCTCTTCGTTCCTTGATTAGAATCAAATCCAAAGCCAACATCATGTCGTTTCGGTTCGTCTAAAAAACTTGCGACTTGAGAGTCGGGTGGCCGATCTCCAGGGGTAAGATTGGCTGGTTTCCAAAGCATAAGGCAAATGGCGTTTCTCCAGTTGATCTCCTCGGCGTTGTCCGATGAGCCCACAATACACTCGGTAATTCTTTGACCCATTTTCCTTTGGCTTTCTCCAGCCTTTTCTTGATGTCGTCCAAGATGGATTTGTTAGAGGTTTCGGCTTGACCATTACTTTGGGGATAAGCCGGCGTAGAAAAATACGACCGGATACCATACTTGTCGCACAGTTCTCGGTAAACACCACAATCAAACTGGGTGCCGTTGTCTGAGATAAGGGCTCTTGGAATGTCGAATCGTGTTATGATGTTCCTCTACACAAAGCGCTAGCATCAATATCTCGAATGTGTGTTAATGCCTCCGCTTCGACCCATTTTGTGAAGTAATCTATTGCGACGATCAAGTATCGCTTGTTCCCTAGGGCCCTCGGCAGTGGTCCTACGATATCGAGCCCCCACTGGGCGAACGGCCAAGGACTGGTGATGGAGTTCAACTCTTCTGCAGGCAAATAGGTTAATAGGGAAAACTTCTGGCACTGTTCACACTTTTTCGCATAACACTCAGCATCCGCTCTCATTGTCGACCAATAATACCCCTGCGTTATAGCTCGATGGGCCAAAGAACGTCCGCCAGAATGGGCCCCACAACTGCCTTCGTGTATCTCAGTCAGGAGCTCCTCGACTTTGTCCGGGTGCACGCATTCCAAATATGGACCAGAGAGGGATTTTTCATAGAGCCTTCCTTGCGGATCCAAGTAGTATCGCATGGCTTTGTTTCGCAGCTTGTGCGCTTCTTTCTTGTCCTCTGGGAGTTGCTCAGAAGACAGGAATACAGCAATGGGATCCATCTAACTCGGGGCTGATTCTATAACGTTGATCTAGATTTCCTCTGAAGGGCCAATGCTTGGCTCCGGATGAAACCTACTTCGATAGTCCGTTTAATCTCTGAGTTGATGGTGGAGGCTAGGCAAGCCAAGGCATCTGCATGGGTGTTCTGATCACGTGTTATCTGGTTCAACTCATAATGGTCAAATTTTGCCAACAAGGAATTGGCCGTTTTCATGTAGGCCGCCATGCGGTCGTTCCTTGCCGCGTATTCCCCCTTTAGCTGATTGATCACCAGTTTTGAATCACAAAACACAAGCAAGCGCCGAGCACCAAGAACGTGCGCGTTCCGCAAACCGACTAGAAGGGCTTTGTATTCGGCTTCGTTATTTGATGCTTCGAAGCCGAGCTTGACAGCCTGCTCGATTATTACACCGTCGGGAGACATGATCACAACTCCAGTTCCACTGCCCCGCTGATTGGACGATCCATCGCAATACAATTGCCAAATATCCCCAACATAAATCCTCTAGTTCGGCTTCGGTCGAATTTCATCAATCTTGAAGTTGGCCAGGCCCCAAGTAAATTCGGCGACAAATTTGGCAAGCACCTGCCCCTTAATTGAGGTTCTGGGTAGAAACTGAATATCGTACTGGCCAAGTTCCAGAGCCCACTTTGATACACGTCTGGAAGCTTCCGCACTGCGTAGTACTGACCGGAGGGGATAGTCTGTTAGCACCGCAATGTTATGCCTTTGGAAGTAATGCATCAACTTCCTCGCCGCCATGACTAGGGCTAGGATGAGCTTTTCCAGCGGAAGGTAGCGTGTTTCGGCGTCAACCATTACCTTGCTCACATAATACACTGGCCGTTGCTCTTCCAGCTCTTCCTTTATCAGTACGACGCTGACAGCCCGGTCAGAAACTACTAGATACAAAATGAACGGGTCACCGAGAGAGGGCGTTGCCAAGAGTGGTACTGAGCGGAGGTAAGTTTTAAGGCCATTGAAAGCGGCTTCGCATTCGGCGGACCATTGAAAAGCCTTGCCCTGCCGTAGTGTATGAAAAAATTGTCGGCAGCGATCTGTGGACCGGCTGATGAACCTGTTGAGCGCGGCGGCCATCCCCATTAACTTTTGAACCTCTTTCACTGATCGAGGAGAGCTGAGCTCCAGGATTGCTGTGATTTTCCTTGGGTTAGCTTCGATTCCTCGGTGGTTGACAATATATCCCAAGAATTTGCCAGAGCCGATTCCAAAAGCACATTTGGAAGCATTAAGCTTCATTCCATATTCGCACAAGATGCCGAATGTTTTTTCAAGATCGGCTACATGATTATGCTTTACCTTGGACTTGACCACCATATCGTTAATGTACACTTCCATTGTGCAGCCGAGTTACTTTTTGAACATGGTGGTGACTAGTCTCTGGTAGGTTGCCCTTGCATTCTTCAGCCCAAAAGGCATAACCTTGTAGCAATAGGTTCCTCTTGGGGTGAGGAATGCAGCTTTGTCCTGGTCCTCTGGATGCATGGAAATTTGATGGTAGCCTCTGTAGGCATCGAGGAAACTCATGTGCTGATGACATGCTGTTGCATCTACCAGTTGGTCTATCCTTGGGAGAGGAAAACAGTCTTTGGGGCAGGCTTTGTTTAGGTCCGTGAAATCAACGCAGACTCGCCAGGACCCATTCTTCTTCTTCACAACCACGGTATTAGAGAGCCATGTGGGGTAGGTCACTTCCCTGATTGCCCCTGCATCAAGCAGCCGATCACCTTCTTCAACGACGGCGGCAGTGTGCTCTGTGACCGATTGTCGGCTTTTCTGCACGATCGGTTTGCACTTAGGGTCAACATTCAAACGATGCTCTGAAACAGATGGGTCTACGCCGGGCATTTCATATGGGGTCCACGCAAATACATCAAGATTGTCGAGCAGGAAGGATACTAGCTGCTGTCTGTCGGCTTGACTTAGGGAGGCGCCGACCATGAAGAACCTCTCTGGATTGCCATCAATCTCAACTCGGTCTAAATCTTCCGTGGCTTTCTCATTTGGGAGCCGCTCGACATCGTCGAGGCTATCTCGATCCGGCACCTCAATGGAATTGATGTGCAACTCCTTTGGCGTCTTTCCGGAGAGGAGATAATATGCTTGTGCGGATTGCTGGAAACCATGGATCTGCTCAATGCTGTGTTCCGTCGGGAAGCGTAGAAGCTGATGATAGGTGCTTGGGACGGCCCGCATAGTATGCAACCAAGTTTGCCCCATGATGAGATTGTACGGCGCAGGAAGCTTGACGACTAGGAATTCCACATCCACTGTTCGGGAGCCCGCTCGAACGGGTAGTATGATTTTTCCCAACGGATATTATGGATTTGCATTGAAGCCGAATAATGGATAAAGAGCCGGAGATAGGTCTGATTTGTTGAAGCCAAGTTTGATGAAGGTCTTGTAATACATAACCTTCGAAGTACTTCCTGGTCTGTGAGAACGCGCTCGATGGAAAATCGGTTTATGTGTAGTTCAATGACCAGTGGATCAGTGTGGGGGACTGTTATGCCGATAAGATCGGAATCGTCGAAGGTGATACTCAGAGCTTCACGTGGTCGTTTTGCCGACGTGAGTTGCTTTTGGGATACTGAGTGTGATTGAATTGTATGCACGGCTGGGGGCGTTGGCAAGCTGTATATCATATGAACGACACTAAGCGGAGGTGAATCCTGCCGAAGTACATTTGTTTTGGTTGCGTTCTTTTGGACGTATTGCTGGGGCTGACCATCTTGGAACGACTCCTCAAGGTGATCTTTCAAAGTATAGCTACTGTCAAAGTCATGACCGTGGTGTTTGCGATATGCACACCGCCTATCCCTTCTTCTCGTGTCGGGAGGTCCCACCATTTTTGACGGCCATTTGAAGAATGAGGGGGCCCACCTTACATGCAGACTCTCTTCGGAGGAACTAGAAACTTCAGATCGTCCTTTCTTCTTGGGGACTGGGGATAATAAGTCGGAGTTGCTATCAGCGTCGTGTCGTCGGGCTCGAGATCGTCGACCATCTGCCTTCACAAGTTGTTCCGGGGCTTGGTGTACAGCTCGTTTGGACTTTTCCACCTCCGAGGCCAAATCCTGACGGAGACGTTCATTTTCAGCGATCATGTTCGCCAATCTCTGTTTGTTTTGCTTTGCTTTTTCCACGATAGCTTGCGTTGCCATATGCTCCGGAGTTGAAGGTGAGGCACAGTGCAAAGCGCGTTTGGCAGGGATGATCTCCGGGCCATGCATGTTTGTTGGAGTGAGGTCGTATCTTTGCGTGGTATCATCAGTGACTATTGGGGGGTCCTCTGTCACGCCCGCCATGGATATGCTTGAGTATTTCCACATACGGCGCCAGTTGTGGAGAAGTGGTTTTGGAAATACTCTTCTGATCCTAGGGGACGCTCTTGATCCTCTTCTAATCACCTGAAAAAGATTGAACACTCCAGTCGAGGGTGCCGGAATTAGCACTCTGACGGGCAAGTCAGTTTCACACTCAATATTGCTTGTATTCTAAGTTAGGCACCATTCTTTTTTACATACCTCTTTTTGGCTGATGACTTCTCTATTTATATCCTTTCCTCTTTGGGCCTCGGGATTAGATCCATTTCCAACCTCCTATTCGGCATATTTTATAATTGACCGATCTTCACACGGCCCTTGCTTAATCGGCTATTTGGCCGAGTAGGGTTGGCTTTGAGTTTTCGAGCCGATCGCCGAATGCTTTGAATCCTGACTCCCAGATTCAACTATCCGGAATCACTATGACTCCCAATAGTCGGTCCCCACACCTTTTGATTTTTTTTATATTAATCATATATGAGTGTAGACGCGCTCCCGGGAACTCTTCGACATCCGCGCACCTACGATGGGGGGCGAGGATCTCATTTTTTTCTGAGCTACTACAATTTGGACTCAATGTCACCGTTCTAAATCTAATCTTGCAAAGTGCAATGCGAGACCGATAAATCACCAAAGAGTCCAAATCCGGCAAATCGTTTTGGAAAATTGATTTTTAGAAAGAAGTGCCAAACATGGACTGCTTTGCCAGATACAAAGTCGCCACCTAAATATTTTATTTTGGGTGAATTTAGGAAACCCTGACTTGTGCCTAAGGCCACGTGTCCGTCATCACCAAAGTTGCCTCGACTCGGGAACTTGGGTACGAGAGGGGAAGGTCATGCAATAAGCACCCCCACTCGCCAGATCAAAGATCGGCCTGTACTAAGCATGATACTTTGTTTTTGAAAACACATGTGTTCTTATTTCGGTTAATTAGCTAATCTTACTACGTGATGTGCACAGCATACAAGTATAGATTAGATCGCCTAATTTGGAACAAAACATTGCATATTCGTTTGTGAAAATGGTTTGAACTTTGCTATTCGTAAGTAGGCTAAATTCGGGATTTAATGAATTGTTCCAATTCAAGTAATCCAACCTTCACCCACAGGCATTCAGGCAGTTATATCAAATAAGTAGTTAGCCTCATGGCAAGCATGCTTTCATGGCAATCAATAACACATGCAGTATGCTAAAACGTAAACACTCACAGTGCACTCCGAGCCAAAACAAAGAATTAGTTAGAAATCATGCATGATCCTAGTTCATGTTAAGATGGCTAATGCAACATATGCGAAAATGTAATTAAAATAGGCTCGGCTATTCTAAGATGTCATATGAAATGCAACTTGGTGCATATATTCAAATAGGAATTAAAATACAATGCAGTTAGTATGATGAGCCGAGCCCGGTGCATGCAAGACAGATGAATGAATGCACGCATGCAAGCATAAGGTTTACCGCCCCAAAATTTCGAACTTCGAAGAATATATTACCAATTAAATATAGGGTTTATCTAAGGTTAGGAGTCTAGGAAACGACACTAATGAGTCCTATGGCCAATGACCGAGTAAGATCCCATATCGCCGAAGGAGTCAAGTTAGCCTCCCGTCTAAGTCCAGCTTTCTTAGGTAGCGCACCACCCTTTTGACAGATCTTAAAAGGCATTGACGCGAGGTCTCATAAGCAACATAGAGATAGGCATAGGATTACAAGGTAAATAATTATTACAGCGTCTTAATTTTTTTTAAACTTACAAAACAAATTCCATTACTAATACAATCCAAAAACAATAAATAAAGGCACAATTGGACTAATGAGCGAAATGGTTCCCAAAATTTCTCTGAGGAAAACTTAAGTCTTCATATGTCTTTGACTCTTTGTTGGCTTCGTACGTTTCTTCGATACCTGGCATGAAATGCCATGAGCTTTGAATGCTCAGTAAACGCACCCACACCCCATCCCTTTTTCCCAGTCCAATACACAATCACAAATATAACAAGTAAGTAATGAAGCATGATAATCATTCAATAATAAAGTATTACATGGTTAGATGTTAGAAATCTAGAAATCACCCAAAGAGACTTCATCCTTCCAACCACAAGAATCGAATGCGGATTTTTCGGTATGCCCCCTCTTTTGCTGTTTTGTTTCAGAACTAATCTCGGATGCGTACCAACTGTTATATACCGCATAGCACCAACCGCAGGGCCTCAAAAGGGACGGTAATAATGGACCTTTCCCAAATCCCTCCTTACAACAAATACCTAGGGTCCGAATACAACCTCTCCGTTCAAGGGTTCCGAAAACCACTTGCGCAAGACTTTAACTTTCAAATAGGGAACGCATCCCCGTCAACCAATCAATATCTTAGTAATCTTGTCCAAAAATTCGCAACCCATTACCACCCATTAAGTTTTCCGTTGAGTTAAATGTTTTAAATCGAGGTTAGACCAACTTAACAAGATAATAATATCCACATAAGCATGCATCATTAAGATGAAGGAGAGTAAGAAAATAACCATAACATATATAATATTATGCCAAGATATGATCATAAGCTAACAAGCATTTTCATGAACACAAGAGCATAAAACACCCATGCATAACAGAATTTCCAGATTCGATATCACATAAGGATTAGAGTAAAAAGGGCTATTTTATAATCTTTACCGGACTCGGCCTTCCTATGGTTCGTAGAGAATTTAATCTAGCTTTCAGAACATATTTCGGAAATGGGATATCTTTTCTAGATTTTAAGTTATTCAGAAAACATTCCAGCGCTGTCCAGATTCATCGACCGTTACGAAAATTTGATTTTCTTGCAAACCGCTCACTGTTTTTCAATGAAACCAATTTTAGTTGAAAGATAACTTCTTAAGGAAGATTTTAACTTAAAATAGAGTTCCAGAATAATTTTCTACATTTTTCTAGAAATTCTGAAATTTGGCTGCGAAAAATAGGTTCTCAGGAACAATACCCAAAACAAGGAGATTTGTGAGAAAAGGGATCCACTAAGGGAAAATTTTCATTTCTTTTGTGATGAAAACATGCTAACTAACATATATTAAACTCAGAAAATTTTCTTGAAGGTGTGCCTTTGGAAAGTTTGAGAGTTTGGTATGAAAATGTAGTTTTGTACCGAAATGAGGGAAAATACAAGAGGTAGAATCATGGCTCAGCTCTTATCATTTTTAACACAAGTAAATCATCAATAACACATCTGAAAACAATATTTAGAACCCTTAAGAACATGTATTTGAAAAATAAAAATGAAAGAGAAGGTTGTGTTGTGGCTTACTTGCTAAGCTTTGAACGTGATGGCTCTCTTCTTCCTTCCTCTCCCTCCCAAGACTTCTCTCTCTCTCCTTCCTCTCCTCTAGCCAAATGTGTGTGTGTGAGTGTTGTTTGTGCTTGCCAAGCTAGGGGATGGTGGTATTTATAGGCAAATTTTGGTGTAAAAGGACATAAAAGCCCACTAGTTGGAAATGGATGGAAAGGTTAGGATTTGCTTGGAGTCTAATGGGATAGGAGTGATTAGGGAGCTTAATCATAGGATTAGGCAACATCTAGTTGATTCCTAGTTGAAATGAAACTAGTATTGGAAACAACATCCTAGGTCTAGGATACTAGGTTTTTGGGTTTTCTAGAATATCATGATTATAAATCTTGAAAATTGACTTCTCACTTTTCCCTAGGGTGGCCGGTCATTGGGAAGGGTGATGGGGCTTTTTTTCTTTAATCAATTTAGGTACTAGGGGCACATTCCTCAATGTATATATATATATATAGATCTCAATTGATTGATGGTACTTATAGTATAAGGGTAGATGTACTAGTTTTTGGGGAAATTTTGAATTTAAACAAAGAAGTAAGGGTTTGGAGTTAAATTCATGTAGAATTAAATTAAATTAGGCTAAGGAACCTAATTCGGCTAGGATATTCTTGTTTCGATAAAAATTAAAAATGCTAACCGATAAGATTTGAAATAATTGAAGAAACTAAGGGGCTTTAAGGAAATAATTCAAACGTAAGGGTTTTTAAAGAAAATACATTTTTTTCAGGGGCTTCACATTAAATGTAATGGAATGAGGAGGATTAGAACCTCAATCATGTATTTAATTATGATCTAGTTAGGTTTAGGACTAATGTAAATACCTTCTAGTTAGAAGTACACACATATATATAGCAAATCTTTATAGGTACCAAGGTTATTATTGCTCCAAGATTTCAAGGGATTTGTTTGTACTAAAGCACCATGATTATAGCCTATGAGGTATGATGTCTAGCCATGTGATGGTGAATTGATGGACTTGTTTTATATATATATATATATATATTTTGTACAAATCTTGAAAATTGTAAAATATAATGTTAAAAAAAGATTTTAGGTACAAGTGTATATATATATATATATATATAACAGTACTTGTTTGGGGTTAATTTGTGATTTAATAAAAAATGTGAGGGCTTGGGCTAAATTAAAGTATCTATTTCAATTGTAGAGTAAATAAATTAGGGTTAGGAAAATAATTTGGTTTGTATTATCTTGCTTTGAATTCAAAGGTAAATAACTAGACAAAGACTGTGAAAACCGGGAGTAAAGGTTTAGAGCGATTAATCTAAAATTTGAGAGTTAAATACTTAATATTAAAGTGTTAGAAATGATTTCTAAGCTTCCAGGGTCGATTAGGGTTTGTATGGGTTCGTCTGTGATGCGTTTTTGGTTCTAGGGTTTAATTTGCGAATAATCGACGAACTAAGGGCTTTATTATAATAACTCAAAATCTAGGGACCTAATAAGGTTTACAAAATTCAGGGGTCTTACAAAAGGTATGCTAAACGAAATATGCCTGAAAACTAATCATCGTAAGCGGTTAAGTAAAAGAGAGAAAGAAATGGGGGTTGGAAGACATGCATCACACACATGCACGCTTATTACAACAATGCGCCCTCTCGAGGGAGGGACCGAATAAGAAGCTAACTAGCTAATCTAAGCTAATTAAACTAATTATTACACGACGAATAAGCTAATTAACTAATCCTAGTTAACTAATTATTACACAACAAATTGAAATAGCTAACGTATTAACTATTAAAGTACAAAACAAAGAATAAGCTAGCTATCTAAGCATGGCAGCCATGGAAAGCAATAAAGCAGGAGCCTCAAGGTGAGAAGTTCATGCATGCCCGGTCGCTTTGTTCGGAAATCCAACGGGATGCCCCAATTTGCCTCTGTTTGCAATTGTTTCCAGAACACTGCACAAAGCTCCAGAAAGCTGAAACTCCACCATAGGAACCTGTGGGAGGGCAGCCGACCAGTTGTTGAACAAGGAGACCACCTGCCGATCACTTTCTGTGCTGAAAACCAGAAAAAGTGGTCGGCCAGCTAGTAATACTGGTCGGCCGACCAATTGTTGCTGCTAGACTCCACTTTGCTGCAGCAGAGAGCAAGAAAGGGGCATGGCAATGTATTTCCAAGATATGTGTGCACAGCCACCCTCCCAATCATGTCATGAACTCAAGGGAGTATGGTTCTCGACCCTCGGGCCACCAATCGCGTATTTCAATGCATGATGGCCAAGAAGTCAAATTGCACAATTCAATGTAACATGAATGCACAAGTAAACACATAAAGCCTAAAACTCTATCATGTATGATCAAGAGCGTCGGCAACCGAGAATCGAGGCACGTTTCATCACTTTAAGTATGAAACGTCCCTCTTTTCCCGTGTTTGGACTAACACCTATTCCAAACACAATGCAACACAAACATGGCATACACAATGCGACTCAAATATACAACTCAATGCAATACAACTTAAGCATGCAAACATGCAAGGGACAAGTGTGCAAACATGCAATTAGCATACTAGCATACACAATGCTATGAACTACATGGTATACACAATGCTCATGACAACTAGCATACGTAATGTAAATGGTAACTAACATACACAATGTAATGAACATGGCATACACAATGCTAAATTAATCACGCAAACAACATGGCATACTCAATGCTATGAACTACATGGCATACACAATGCACAATGGAGTTAAACCAAAATGGATAGGTCTCAGCCATGCCCAAATTAGTGGCCATTGGTGATAAAATTAAGGCACATGAAGCATATATATAAGCATGCACATGCAATGGCCCATCAAAGAGGCCTAAGAGCACAACTCTCAAAAAGGCTCAAGGAGTGACAAACATGGAAGTATAACAACACCTAGTGCACTGAAATGAGGTAAGAAATAATGCCAAATCATTCAAACAAAGCAAGTAAGGCATGCAAGAGTCCTTAAGGCATGAAGCTAGTAAAGAGGACTACAAAAGAGGCATGCAATACATGGCAACTATGCATGGACCGACCATGGACAGAGCTCAAGTAAGTCTAAACATGGACCAAAGCATGCTAAATTAGGGGCTCAAAGGCCTAGGCAAAATGGCATACAAGCTAAGCCATAAGTAAGGCAACAATGCATAACACTTAAAGGCACTCAAAGCATGAAAGAAGTGGGAACATGGCAATGCTATAAGCTCTGAAATGAAATATTAAATGATGCCAAATCATCTAAATAGCTCAAAGATAGCATGCATGAGTCAACAAAACACAAAGCTAGCAAGGCCAATTGCACTACAGCTAAACAAAGCATGCAGCATGTGACCAAGGCAACCCAAAATAGTCCTAGAACATGCTAAAACATGGGCAAAAGCTTCTTGAAGTTAAGCCAAAATCATGTTAGAATGACATGTCAAAGCATGATGCATGTTAGGTTATTTCATGGAATTGCACTATAAGTGCATGGGGCATGCAAGAGGTAACCAAACTAAACCCTAACAGAGGTATGACATAGCAAAACATCACCAAAAACATGCTGAAATATAAACAAAACAAGCTAGAATAACATGCTACTTCATGAAGCATACAAGACTAGTTTGTGTGATTTACACTACAAGTGTATAAGGCATGCATGGAATGACTAAGACAAGTCAAAACAGATCTAAGGCATGCTGAAATAGCCCCAAATACATGCTAAGAACAAGCTAACACAAGCTTAGTAAACATGCTCAAACATGAGGCATATGAAACAAGTAAACAAGGCACAAGGAGAGGGGATGACCCTCTCCTATTTAAGACTCCAAAAACACCTTTCCACCATTGAAAATCCTCTAGATTTCAGTGGTAGAAAGGTCATGCAAAGGCTACAACAAAAGCCTAAAGGGATGACTCAAAACAAGGCCTAACAAGGCTTAAGAGGGGGTAGATCACCCCCAACGAAAAAGTGACCTTAAACAAACTTCTTAAGGACCAAAAATCAGAACGGTTTTCAATAGGAAGTTAGGCTCAAAACAACATGCGAATAGGTTCAAAAGCTAAGCAAAAATGGGGGTTTAAAAGGTTAAAAACTCACCCTTGAAGACCACCTTTACAACTGCAACTCCAGCACACTTTTTGAACTAAAACCAGTCCAAGAACTTCAAAAACAACCTCAAGAATCCTCGGCAACACAAGCAAGGTTTTTGAGTGTGTGTTTGTGTACAAAAGTGAGACAAAACTACACTTTTAAGGCACAAAACAAGAACAAAAGAGAGATACAGATACAAGGCTATATATATATCACAAGGGAGATTTTTTTGAACCTAGAGGAGGGAGGAGGAGCCTTCCTCTTATAGAGAACAAAAGGCAAAGCTTCTCCAAGATGCTAAGGCTCAAACCAATCCCTCCATACACGTGTATGGAGGATGGCTCTGGTGCCCTCCAACTGTGCTAGTTGGAGGAAAATATCTCCAAAAAGGTGCCAAAAAGAAGCCGACCACTTAAAGTGGTCGGCCAGCTACGACCACTTTAAGTGGTCTCCCAGAACAACAACTGGTCGGCCATGGTGGGAGAGAGTCCAGAGGATGAAAACAAGCAAATGGTGTGGTGGCCGACCACTTTTGATGGTCTAAAGATCAGGGAGACCAGTTGTCAGACTAGAAAACTGGCAGGTAGGAGGAAAAGTGGTCTCCAAGGGGAAATACTGGTCTCCCACCCTTGTACCACTTTCCAAACAAGGAAAACAAGGTTTTTACCAAAAACAAACAAAAACGGACGCAAGACGAAAGTTTGGGAGGCAAAGCGTGCAGCCGGGAGTCTCGAAAACTAGCTGTCGAGCACCAAAAGTGGTTTACGACCACAAAAGTGGTCTCCCAAACCACAGTGGCCTTCTAGGCCAAGGAAACAAGGTATGGTTCAAAAACCACGCCAAACGGAGAACGTTAAGCGGTCCCGAGACAAGGCGCGCGGCCAAAAGCTCTGAAAATTGGAAACTAGTCTCCAAACGGGAAAAGTGGCCTACGACCACAAAAAGTGGTCTAATGGTCTACCAGACCACTCCCTCCCTCCAGGGAAGGAAAACAAGGTCTGGTCTACAAACCGAGCCGAAACACAAAGAGTTAAGAGGCCCGGGAGCAAGGCACTCGGCCAAAACTCCAGAAACTCGAAACGAGCACAACACGCACTATCACTGAGCGCTCAATCGATGATGTCTGAGTCTTAAGGTCGGTCAAAAATGGGGTGTCTATAGTTGTCCCTCTTTGACAGAACTCGGAAGTCATAAGTGACGGGAGTGAATGTCAAAGCCCAAAGACGACCCATTTTTTACAAGGCCGAAGACTTAGACAAACATGCAAGATAACAAAGAGATGCGCCCGCAGACAGGGGCAAAATGCAAATGACGTGCACGAAGCCAAATATAACTTATCATCATGCAAAGAAAGCTGTAATGAAGCAAATATACACAACAAATGCAACAGTTTAAGCAAGTGAATACAAATCAAACTACATTACATGCAGAAAGGATGTAAGAGAATTATACAATTCTCGCTATGTCTCACGCGGAGTACATACAATACCGTCCAGTTCGTCTGGTCGCGCCAGCTTCAAATAAACCGTAAATACAATATCGTGCTTGCAAAAGAAAGAAACTCAAAAGGTACAATATCGTTAGATACATGCATAACAACGCAAGTGAAAAGTGCGTGACAACGTAACTAGAGGGGTGTATGACAATGCAACCTAAGTGTGACGCATAACAATACGGGGGGTGCATAACAATGCAACCTAAGTGTGACGCATAACAATGCGGAAAGAGGTGCATGACAATGCAACCTAAGTGTGACGCATGACAATGTGGGAAGGGGTGCATGACAATGCAACCTAAGGGTGACGCATGACAATGTGGGAAGGGGTGCATGACAATGCAACCTAAGGGTGACGCATAACAATGCGGAAAGGGGTGCAAGACAATGCAATCTAAGTGTGACGTATAACAATGCAGAAAGGGATGCATGACAATGCAACCTAAGTGTGACGCATGACAATACGGTAAAGCGGTGTATGATAATGCAAGGTATTAACAAGTGCAAATAAGGTGCGCAAGATAGCGCGATAAAATGCATGCACAATGCAAGTAAGGTGCACAAAACAGTGCGATGCGCAAAATAGCGTGATAAAATGCATGCACAATGCAAGTAAGGTGCACAAAATAGTGCGATGTGCTAAATAGCACGATAAAATGCATGTACAATGCAAGTAAGGTGCACAAAACAGTGCGATGCGCAAAATAGCACGATAAAATGCATGCACCATGCAAGTAAGGTGCACAAAACAGTGTGATGCAACAGATAGTACAGTAGATGCAAAGGGGGACATACTCCAACCATGCTGGAATCACGAGAGGAGAAAAAACAACCAATCAGGCGCATACACAACGCAACCTGAGAAAAATTCCAAACACACTGAAATCGTGTAAGGAAAGGGACACTCAAACCACGCCGAAATCGTGAGAGGAGGTCCAAAACAACTCGTCTAGGCGTGTTCACAGCACAACTTGAGATAAATTCCAAACACGCTGAAATCGTGTGAGGAACAGGGACACTCAAACCACACTGAAATCATGAGAGGAGGTCCAAAATAACCCGCCCAAGCGCGTACACGACGCAACCTGAGATAAATTCCAAACACGCTGAAATCATGTAAGGAAAGGGACACTCAAACCACGTTGAAATCGTGAGAGGAGGTCCAAAACAACTCGCCCAAGCGCGTACATGGCGCAACCTGAGATAAATTCCAAACACGCTGAAATCGTATAAGGAAAAGGGACACTTAAACCACGCGGAAATCGTGAGAGGAGGTCCAAAACAACCCGTCCAAGTGCGTACACGATGCAACTTGAGATAAATTCCAAACACGTTGAAATCGTGTAAGGAAAGGAACACTGAAACCACGTTGAAATCGTGAGAGGGGGTCCAAAACAACCTGCCCAAGCGTGTACATAACACAACCTGAGATAAATTCCAAACACACTGAAATTGTGTAAGGAAAGGGACACTCAAACCACACTAAAATCATGAGAGGAGGTCCAAAACAACCCGCCCAAGCGCGTACATGATGCAACCTGAGATAAATTCCAAACACACTGAAATCGTGTAAGGAAAGGGGAAAAACCTCTAAGCGTAGCACACGCGAGAAAGGAAAGGGAAAACCTCTCAGCGTAGTACACGCGAGAGAGGAAAAGGGAAAATCTCTCAGCGTAGCACACACGAGAGAGGAAAGGGGAAAATCTCTCAACGTAGCACACGCGAGAGAAGAAAAGGGAAAATCTCTCAGCGTAGCACACGCGAGAGAGGAAAGGGAAAATCTCTCAGCGTAGCACACGCGAGAGAGGAAAGGAGCGGTACAAGCATTGGAACATGTTCCAAATATTCTTAACCAAAGAGGGAGATACATAGGGACATATCTCGGTGTTTCGGAAAAAGGGAGAAACATAGGGACGTATCCCGGTGTTTCGGAAAGGTACAAGCATTGGAACGTATTCCAAATGCTCTTAACCAAAGAGGGAGAAACACCGGGACATATCCCGGTGTTTCAGAAAGGAGGAGAAACATAGGGACGTATCCCGGTGTTTCGAAAAGGTACAAGCATTAGAACGTATTCCAAATGCTCTTAACCAAAGAGGGAGAAACATAGGGACATATCCCGGTGTTTCGGAAAAGGAGAGAAACATAGGGATGTATCCCGGTGTTTCGGAAAGGTACAAGAATTGGAACATATTCCAAATGCTCTTAACCAAAGAGGGAGAAACATAGGAACATATCCCGGTGTTTCGGAAAGGGGGAGAAACATAGGGACGTATCCTGGTGTTTCGGAAAGGTACAAGCATTGGAACGTATTCCAAATGCTCTTAACCAAAGAGGGAGAAACACATGGACATATCTCGGTGTTTCGAAAATGGAGAGAAACATAGGGACGTATCCCGGTGTTTTGGACAAAAGGAGCGTGCATAACAATGCAAGCGGAGAGTGCCTGACAACGTAAGCTAAGAGGTGTGCATGACAATGCAACCCAAGATGAATTCCAAACATGCTGAAATCGTGTGAAGAAAGGAACAAAAACAAGCAATCAGACGCGTATACGACGAATCTTGAGAAGGCCCCAGAGGACAACGATCCTAAATGTTGCGTTGCGTGAACGGATAAACGATACAAGATAACACAAGATGCAAATAAATGCAAAACGTGGGATGATATTACACATGTTACAACATGTTACAAGCAATGTAGTGCATGATGCTTAGGGAATGCAATAAACAAACAAAGCGGTGTTTTTAGAAAGCACCTCACGGGGTGAGTGGCGATGAACTACTCTACTCTGACGGGGGTCTCCCCTTGTATTCTTCGAACACTTACCTTCAACTCGTAGTACATAGGTCCTGAAATGTTGACAAGTACAACACTTGCAAATAGAAGCCACAACTGCTTCCCATCCTGATCATAGTGACAACTTTCCCTTAGTGCAAACACAGCCAAGATAACCTTGGTAAGGAAAGGTACTCAGGGAGAGCGCATCTGATTGCCATTCTGGCTTTGAAACAGTCAACACAGTATTCTGTTCACTTTGAACACACAGCTCATACAACACACTGCTCATTCTAAACACACAGCTCATAACATAGTAGTCTGTTCACTTTGAACACACAGCTTATATAGCACACTGCTCATTCTGAACACACAGCTCAATACACAGTACTCGGTTTATTTGGCACATAGCTCATTCTGATCATACTGGATGTAGTGATGGAACTTGCAGAAGTTGAGACAAACTCAGATGCTCCAAACTTCCTCTCTTTTCTTTTGCTTTGCAGCCCGGAACCTATATAGCTTCAGATAGGTCCTAGTTTCACTGTTCTCACATGACTTGGGTTGAACCCTGCGGTTTTTATGAAAGAACGAATCTTATTTGCACAAATGTGGAGAATGACACAGCACCCTGAGCACAAAACAAATCATTTTGAAATTGAGAAATGAATTCTCGATCGGGTATTGAGCCTATGACTGAACACAGCGCACCACGACTCGACAACGGAAAACAAAGGTAAACAACCTAAACACATCTATTGACACTCAAAACGACTCAAGACAAGAATCGAGACGAACAAAACAACACACACACGGCACTCAGACGTGGATAGGGAGCCTGTTTCTCCGGGTATTGTTTCCCACCCTTTCTTATTTGTGATTCTCACATCACTCGGCCCTAAGGCTTTGTTTTTCTGAAAAAGCCCTTTTCTCACTTTTTCTCTCAACGCACATCTCTCTATTCTTCAATCTCTAATTTTTTTTTATCCCTCCCCTAGATGGTCGGTGGACAAACAAGAAGTTGCGAGCTCTTGCCCCTAGCATTCTGCTAGATTCTCATTCTTCTGCGCACAGCTAGTGAGTTTTCCTACGGAGGAGTTGTGACAGGATGTGCAGTAGATCCATAACTGATAGCAGTTGACGACGCCCTTAGCCAGTATGGATGTGATCAGACCTGTCTAGATGAGGGAGTGGAATATCCTGGTCCACTCTATTTCGTGCTTCGCACTTGGCTTGATACCTCGCTGCTTGGAGGATGTTTGAGAGCTTTCAGCCCTTTTCTATTAGCTTTCGTTGTGCTCTTTTCTGGCAGGTAGAACGCCCTCTCTGGCAAGTATGTTGGAAATGAGGAAAAGACAGAACACGTGACTCGACTGTGCCCCCTAGTTCATCATTTTGACCATTTTTTGTTTCGATTTTCTACTAAAACAAATTTTGACCAATATGAGAGTTAGATTAATATACTTGTTCAACTTTATGATTCAAAATCATGCAAGTTAGACTATGAGCACTGAAAATATTCCTTTTTTGGGTTCGAGAAATGGTCCAGTTTTGGAAAAAGGGAATAATTTTTTAGAAAATTAGTCGACTTCATTAAAAATTCTCGAAAACTATTTTTACAAATGGCCACTGCTCGACCAACACGGAATTTACTCTTGAGATGCGCAACCTCAGATCCAAAGTAAAGGAAAATTGCCCCTTGTTTGACTAGCACCGCAGTAGACTGAACGGCAACGAAAGTTGCCCCTTGTTTGAATAGCACCACAGCATACCGTAATCAGTCCTCAAAGTGACGATCACAATCGGACTCTCGGATATAGAGAAGACAAAGATGATCAAAACCATTACATAGACACAATCAATTTGGAAGTGTTTATGGCTGGACTTCAGAATGAAGTTGCCTACGTATCCCAAACATGGGAATGAAGCCTTACGTAGTTCCGGTGGTTAAGGTACACTCGGGCATTAACCTCTCCTTTTGCGCTCTAACTTTTGCCAAGACCGCTCTTTCGGATTTTCAACCTTGCGAGCTATGTTTTCTTTTCTTTTCATTTCTTTTTTCATCTTTTCTTCTTTCATTTCTTTTCATAATTTTTCATTTCTCTTTCTTCATTTCTTTTTTGTTCTTTTTTTTTCTTTTCTTTTCATTTTTTTTCTTCTTCTTCTTTTTTCTTGCTCTAACTTTTGCCTAGGTCTCCCTTCTGGGTTTTTGGCCTAACGAGCCTCTCATGGGTAAAAGTGTAGCTTTGTCCATGTCAAATGGCTTAGGATCTCGAAGCCATCTGAATTCGGGAGAATGACTGCTATTCGCTGATAATGTAGGAGTCAATCCAATGGGGGCCGAATTTACCCCTAGTATTGTGGATAGGAGCTCGGTTGTCCATCAGCAATAGCTTCTTATTTTCTCCCTTCTGGGATTTGGCATTCTTGCCGATCTTCATTGGCATGAGAAATGTCCCGTTTTTTGACTCTTCGAACACATCTGACATTTTTTGCCCCTAGTTCGAGGGGTACTTCTGATTTAGCTTCACAAGCTTCTGTTGATGACATCTAATCTTCTTGATCTGACTTTTCTTGCCCCTAGTTCATGGGCTGCTTCAAATCTGGCCACACAGGCCTTATTTGATGGTTGACCGTTGAACATTCTGAATTCAAGTTCAAGGTTTGAAAGCAAAGAGGTCGAGTCTCGAGGCTGAGAGCAATCCTAGGTTGCACAATCTCAAGAGCGATTCCACACAGGTCTTCGCAGGACGGTGCAAAATATTTTTGAAACCTTTTAAAAAAGCGACTAGTCGCTCGCGCGGAAGACAATGCGAAACTAATCTGGATCAAGCCGGGATCCTTTTCAGTACTCATATTAACAAGCATGATCTCATTCATTAAGGGCTTAGCACGCCTCTCTTTCTCTCAATTGATCAAATGTTACAAATCCCGAGGAATTCCTTCCTCTTTGTTTTCATCACAATGTTCAAAAAGTTTTGAAAAACTTAGGTCAATGCAATGATTTAAAAGGCACATAAAAGTAAGTGAAAAGCACTGCCGTTTCATTCAAATTTTCTGGCACAACTGGCTTAAGGCTGAAGCAAACACAGAACATGAAAATTACTGTTGCTTCATTCAGATTTTCTGGTGTAACTGGCTCCACAGCAAAAACAGACTCAAAAGAGAGAAAAAAGAAAAAAACAAAATAGGCAAGTGATATTCAAGGTAACATCCCTGAAACCACCTGGCTCCAACAAAAACAGGAATGACTCGCCACAACAAGACAAACCCGACTGACTCAGTACAAAAGGACTGACTATATACAAAACAACAAAACTGACCCAAATACCTGAGTCAGAAAGTACAAAACTGGCATTCGCAAATGCTCAAGATAGTGCGTGTCATACGCCATATCTGTAGTAAACTGAGCGCCGCCCGCAGGTGGTTCATCCTGCAATCACATACCCGCACTACCCACCAAGTTCACTAACCCAGTGACGATAGAATTTGCTGAGCTTGGCGGGAGGGCGACCTCGTTGTCAAACAAATCCTGTACTTCACGGCAAAGACGGAAGCAATTATCAGTGCTATGACCGGTTTGTTGATGGTACGCACAGTACTGGGTAGTATCATGACCGGGTGAAAGACGACTAGGGAGAGGCCGAGGCTCGAGGGGTTTGAGATGCCCCTTTTCAGCAAGGATTTGAAGAGCCTTGGACAAAGGCATATAGAGAGCATGGAAGACCCTACGACCTCGGGGTTGATACTTCGAGGTTTGTGGATTTTTGCTGGGTGCACTAGAAAAAGGGTCGGCAGGTACTGGCTTGGTCTGCTGATCTTTTCCGGGTGGAGGATTAGAGCTAACAGGATCGTTTTTGATACGACAGCTCTTCTCCCTATTTTTCCCTTGACTCGAATTGCCCTCATTTTGAGTGACGAAAATGTCATCCACAGTTTTTGCAGCAATTGCGAGCACTTGCTGTTTGTTCAGTCCCCTGGCATTCAAAGCCTCAACAGCCTATAGAAGTTGTTCATAGGGGTCGATGATTGCCTCCACCTTGTTCTTTCCACTTGCCTCAGCTTGGTCAAAGGTTTGGGTTGCTACGTCAGTGCGAAGCCCGGTTATTGCTGACACGTTATTGCCTGAACTTGGGATGACTTCAGGTTGGCTGAGTTCAATTACAATTCACCCCAATAGTGGTGGCTCTTTTGGTGTGAAATTTTCGGCATGTGACATGGTCGATGGCGGAGCCGACATTCCGAAGGCTAGATCAGCGACAGATCTCTAAAGATCGCTGATCATTCCCATCAGCTCGAAAGTAGTGGGCTCACGAGTTTGAAATGATTGGGGTTCTAAGACTGGATATGCGGTAGGTGCCCCAGATGGGCGTTGCATTTCAACATCGGTCTCACCCTGCATGGTGATTCCCTGGTTTAATGCCATTGTCATGACCATAATTTCTTCTGAATTCTGCGTCATCATGGGTTTGCTAAATTGAACAGAGGTAATGTGATTGGTGACTAACGGATCAGATGAACCGTTGGGCCTTGACTGGCCTTTCTCTGCTTTGCCTCAGCGATGGAACATACTGGCTGCTCTGAACTGAATCTCTGACCTGACAAAGTCTATCGGCACAAGTCCGGTGTACTCGGGGGATATTGGAGCCCTCTGAAGTTATAGTTCCATGACTACCTAGCCAAAGAGAAAACAGGCAGCATCTTAGCCCAATTTTACCAGAACAGATATAAGCAAAGCTGAATTGACTGTGCCGTCTACTGAATTCTACCCAAAATTCTGCCTGTAAACTGATACCCTCAGGTAAAACTGGTTCTCCCAGATACTAACGCCCTCAAGCCTGATACCCAGACTTGCAAACTGATACGTGCATTCCTGTAGAGACACATTCTAAAAGCACATAATAAGCAAATGAAAGTTAAAACTGGTTCTCCCAGATACTGACGCCCTCAAGCCTGATACCCGGACTTGCAAACTGATACGTGCATTCCTGTAGAGACATACTCTAAAAGCACATAATAAGTAAATGAAAGCTAAAACACCCCTATGTTGGGGTATTGTTTCCCTGTCCTATTTTGTCAGGAGCTAGGGTTTCACTACGCACACAGCGGTTTCAAACAACCTATAATCGGATAAGCAACCTGTCCTAGTTTGGAATGGTCACTATGGATTTTGACATGCACTAGATCGAATGGTAAAAAAAAAAGGGTGCCTCGGTAACAAACGGGATTTGTGTTCCCATCTTGGTTGAGCCCGTAACCAGTCAACCTTATGGCACACAACCTCAAGCTAACCGTTCAGGAATAGCAGACGGCGAACACGGTGACTTAGGCACACTAATGCAAATGCAATGCAAAGAGACACATAAGTGTAGTCAAAACAAGATATCATGAGTTCGAGTCAAGTTCTCTAAGTCCCCAGCAGAGTTGCCAGAAACTGTAGACGCTCTCCCGAAAACTCTCCGACATCCGCGCGCCTGCGATAGGGGACGGGGATCTCATTTTGTTGTGAGCTACTACAGTTTGGACTCAATGTCACGGTTCTGAATCTAATCTCGCAAAGTGCAATGCAAGACCGATAAATCACCAAAGAGTCCAAATCCGACAAATCATTTTGGAAAACTAATTTTTAGAAAGAAGTGCCAAACATGGACTGTTTTTCCAGATATAGAGTCGCCACCTAAATATTTTATTTTGGGAGAATTTAGGAAATCCTGACTCGTGCCTAAGGCCACGTGTCTGTCATCACCAAAGTTGCCTCGACTCAGGAACTTGGGTACGAGAGGGGAAGGTCATGCAATGAGCACCCCCGCTCGCCCGATCAAAGATCGGCCTGTACTAAGCATGATATTTTGTTTTTGAAAACACATGTGTTCTTATTCCGGTTAATTAGCTAATCCTACTACGTGATGTGTACAACATACAAGTATAGACTAGATCGCCTAATTTGGAACAAAACATTGCATATTCGTTTGTGAAAATGGTTTGAACTTTGTTACTCGTAAGTAGGCTAAATTCGGGATTGAATGAATTGTTCCAATTCAAGTAATCCAACATTCACCCATAAGCATTCAGGCAGTTATATCAAATAAGCAGTTAGCCTCATGGCAAGCATGCTTTCATGGCAATCAATAACACACATGCAGTATGCTAAAGCGTAAACACTCACAGTGTACTCCGAGCCAAAACAAAGAACTAGTTAGAAATCATGCATGATCCTAGTTCATGTTAAGATGGCTAATGCAACGCATACGAAAATGCAATTAAAATAGGCTCGGCTATTCTAAGATGGCATATGAAATGAAACTTGGTACATATATTCAATTAGGAATTGAAATACAATGCAGTTAGTATGATGCGCCGAGCCCGATGCATGCAAGATAGATGAATGAATGCACGTATGCAAGCATAAGGTATGCTAAACGAAATATGCCCTAAAACTAATCATCGTAAGCGGTTAAGTAAAAAGGAGAAAGAAATGGGAGTTGGAAGACATGCATTACACACACGCACGCTTATTACAACAATACGCCCTCTCGAGAGAGGGACTGAATAAGAAGCTAACTAGATAATCTAAGCTAATTAAACTAATTATTACACGACGAATAAGCTAATTAACTAATCCTAGTTAACTAATTATTACACAACAAATTGAAATAACAAACACATTAACTATTAAAGTACAAAACAAAGCATAAGCTAGCTATCTAAGCATGGCAGCTAAGGAAAGCAATAAAGCAGGAGCCTCAAGGTGAGAAGTTCATGCATGCCAGGTCGCTTTGTTCGGAAATCCAACGCGATGCCCCAATTTGCCTTTGTTTGCAATTGTTTCCAGAACACTGCACAAAGCTCCAGAAAGCTGAAACTCCACCATGGGAACCTGTGGGAGGGCTGCCGACCAGTTGTTGAAGAAGGAGACCACCTGCTGATCACTTTCTGTGCTGAAAATCAGAAAAAGTGGTCGGCCAGCTAGTAATACTGGTCGGCCGACCAGTTGTTGCTGCTAGACTCCACTTTGCTGCAACAGAGAGCAAGAAAGGGGCATGGCAATGTATTTGCAAGATATGTGTGCACAACCACTCTCCCTATCATGTCATGAACTCAAGGGAGTGTGGTTCTCGACCCTCGGGCCACCAATCACACATTTCAATGCATGATGGCCGAGAAGTCAAATTGTACAATTCAATGTAAACTGAATGCACAAGTAAACACATAAAGTCTCAAACTCTATCATGTATGATCAGGAGCGTCGGCGATCGAGAATCAAGGCACGTTTATCACTTTAAGTATGAAACGTCCCTCTTTTCCCGTGTTTGGACTAACACTTATCCCAAACACAATGCAACACAAACATGGCATACACAATGTGACTCAAGCATGCAACTCAATGCAATACAATTTAAGCATGCAAACATGCAAGGGACAAGTGTGCAAACATGTAATTAGCATACTAGCATACACAATGTTATGAACTACATGGCATACACAATGCTCATGACAACTAGCATACGCAATGCAAATGGTAACTAACATACACAATGCAATGAACATGGCATACACAATGCTAAATTAATCACGCAAACAACATGGCATACTCAATGCTATGAACTACATGGCATGCACAATGCACAATGAACTTAAACCAAAATGGATAGGCCTCAGCCATGCCCAAATTAGTGGCCATTGGTGATAAAATTAAGGCACATAAAGCATATATATAAGCATGCACATGCAATGGCCCATCAAAGAAGACTAAGAGCACAACTCTCAAGAAGGCTCAAGGAGTGACAAACATGGAAGTGTAACAACACCCAGTGCACTGAAATGAGGAAAGAAATGATGCCAAATCATTCAAACAAAGCAAGTAAGGCATACAAGAGTCCTTAAGGCATGAAGCTAGTAAAGAGGACTACAAAGGAGGCATGCAATACATGGAAAATATGTAAGGACCGACCATGGACAGAGCTCAAGTTGGTCTAAACATGGACCAAAGCATGCTAAATTAGGGGCTCAAAGGCCTAGGCAAGATGGCATACAAGCTAAGCCATAAGTAAGGCAACAATGCACAACACTTAAAGGCACTCAAAGCATGAAAGAAGTGGGAACATGGCAATGCTATAAGCTCTGAAATGAAGTATTAAATGATGCCAAATCATCTAAATAGCTCAAATATAGCATGCATGAGTCAACAAAACACAAAGCTAGCAAGGCCAATTGCACTACAGCTAAACAAAGCATGAAGCATGTGACCAAGGCAACCCAAAATAGTCCTAGAACATGCTAAAACATGGACAAAAGCTTCTTGAAGTTAAGCCAAAATCATGTTAGAATGACATGTCAAAGCATGATGCATGTTAGGCTATTTCATGGAATTGCAGCATAAGAGCATGAGGCATGCAAGAGGTGACCAAACCAAACCCTAACAGAGGTATGATATGGCAAAACATCACCAAAAACATGCTGAAATGGAAACAAAACAAGCTAGAATAACATGCTACTTCATGAAGCATACAAGACTAGTTTGTGTGATTTACACTACAAGTGTATAAGGCATGCATGGAATGACTAAGACAAGTCAAAACAGATCTAAGGCATGCTGAAATAGCCCCAAATACATGCTAAGAACAAGCTAACACAAGCTTAGTAAACATGCTCAAACATGAGGCATATGAAACAAGTAAACAAGACACAAGGAGAGGGGATGACCCTCTCCTATTTAATACTCCAAAACCACCTTTCCACCACTGAAAATCCTCTGGATTTCAGTGGTAGAAAGGTCATGCAAAGGCTACAACAAGAGCCTAAAGGGATGGCTCAAAACAAGGCCTAACAAGGCCTAAGAGGGGGTAGATCACTCCCAACAAAAAAGTGACCTTAAACAAACTTGTTAAGGACCAAAAATCTAAACTGTTTTCAATAGGAAGTTAGGCTCAAAACAGCATGTGAATAGGTTCGATAGCTTAAGCAAAAATGGGGGTTTAAAAGGTTAAAAACTCACCCTTGAAGACCACCTTTACAACTGTAACTCCAGCCCACTTTTTGAACCAAAACCAGTCCAAGAACTTCAAAAACAACCTCAAGAAGCCTCAGCAACACAAGCAAGGTGTTTGAGTGTGTGTTTGTGTACAAAAGTGAGACAAAACTACACTTTTAAGGCACAAAACAAGAACAAAAGAGAGATACAGATACAAGGTTATATGTATATCTCAAGGGAGATTTTTTTGAACCTAGAGGAGGGAGGAGGAGCCTCCCTCTTATAGAGTACAAAAGGCAAAGCTTCTCCAAGAAGCTAAGGCTCAAACCAATCCCTCCATACATGTGTATGGAGGATGGCTCTGGTGCCCTCCAGCTGTGCCAGTTGGAGGAAAATATCTCCAAAAAGGTGCCAAAAAGAAGCCGACCACTTAAAGTGGTCGGCCAGCTACTTAAAGTGGTCGGCCGACTACTTTAAGTGGTCTCCTAGTACAACAACTGGTCGGCCATGGTGGGAGAGAGTCCAGAGGATGAAAACAAGCAAATGGTGTGGTGGCCGACCACTTTTGATGGTCTAAAGATCAGGGAGACCAGTTGTCAGACTAGAAAACTGGCAGGCAGGAGGAAAAGTGGTCTCCAAGGGGTAATACCACTCTCCCACCCTTGTACCACTTTCCAAACAAGGAAAGCAAGGTTTTTACCAAAAACAAACAAAAAGGGACGCAAGACGAAAGTTTGGGAGGCAAAGCGCGCAGCGGGGAGCCTCGAAAACTAGCTGTCGAGCACCAAAAGTGGTTTACGACCACAAAAGTGGTCTCCCAAACCACAGTGGCCTCTAGGCCAAGGAAACAAGGTGTGGTTCAAAAACCATGCCAAACGGAGAACGTTAAGCGGTCCCGAGACAAGGCGCGCGGCCAAAGGCTCCGAAAACTGGAAACTAGTCTCCGAACGGGAAAAGTGGCCTACGACCACAAAAAGTGGTCTACAACCACAAAGCGATGGTCTACCAGACCACTCCCTCCCTCTAGGGAAGAGAAACAAGGCCTGGCCCGCAAACCGAGCTGAAACACAAAGAGTTAAGAGGCCCGAGGGCAAGGCACTCGGCCAAAACTCGGGAAACTCGAAACGAGCACAACACGCACTATCACCGAGCACTCAATCGATGACGTCTGATTCTTAAGGTCGGTCAAAATGGGGTGTCTACAATGAGCAAATGATGATTTATATCTATGTTTTTGGCAACGCTCTATTTGAACTTTCATATGCAAAGAATGCCTTTCTTCTAGGGTAGAACTTTTATCTTGTTTGAGCACTTGAACATGGCACCTATTTATAATGACATCATGTTCCTCCTAATGAGATTCCATTCTTGATTCTTCATTCTGTTGCTCTAATAGGGCTAATAGCTATGACAACGAAATGAAATTTGTTTAGTCGCCATTTCTCCATGTAGATGTAGCTATGGCCACAGATTATTTTTATGTATTTCGTCAAACAATTAGAAATTAGAGTTGTAATACTTTTATCATCATTTTATATCATTGTTGTCCAATTCGTTACTTCATTTCCCTTCTTAAATGCTATTAAGTTTCACTAAGTTTTGTGCTTATTAGAATGACAATGGAGAATCGAAGTTTGCTGAATATAGCAAATCGTATTCTAAGGTCCATGATGAAGCTACACATGAAGTGAGCTCTTAGGTACGGCTTTATGGCTTTTCAGCAATTCCCAATGGGGTGTGTGTATGAGTATGTATTCTCAATTATAGCATGAAATCATCGTACTGTATTTCTTTCTCTTGGAAAAACTAAACTAATGATTTAAATATATTAGCAATATAAATGATGAGAGACCCCCTATATGTATTTCTTCTCTCTTATATGTTTTAAATATTGGAATGTTGCTATGGAAAAATGAAAAAAATCATGCGGTTAGATGGCATTATAACATAAATCAGAATTTGTAGGATGTAGATTGGATAGACATGTTAGCTTTGTAACATGTTAATCTCTGTGTAGAATATAAATTTCTTAAAATCATGGCTCTCCTAAAAGCCTTTTATCTGACCTCTTCCTAAGATTGTTCCTTTTATTGATCACATTAGAGGTAACCCTGTTTCTCTTATCTCTTCCAGCATGGAAGAACATTTATGGCCCATATTATGGGATTATAATCTCTGCAACATGACTAACTAGACTCCCGAAGACTTTTATTAGTTAGTTAGTTGTTATTATTATTATTATTATTATTATTATTATTATTATTATTATTATTATTATTTTACATGTGATGATTTGACAGTAGGTAATAGCCAAACATAACTTCTGCATTTCTTATACAACCACCCTATGGCGAGAATAACTTTGGGAGAACATCAAAAAATTGGAGGGTAGAAAAATAATTTCAAAGTGATACTTGCAAAATCTAATCCATAAATAACTTGTATTTCCATCATTTCGAAATTATTTTTCTTTCTCTTCACTTTTTTGATATTCACCCAATAACTTTGGCAATTTTTTTGAGTGTTTACTATAACTTTAGCGATTCATATAGGTGCATTTTAAGGAAATGCATATTTTGAATTCCATATAATATATTTTTGCAATACATAGGTAAACAATGTATTATTATATTGGAGGATTGGGTATTAAATTAGATTGGGAGATCCAAGGATGTGAAGAAAGTGGAAAGGGGAGATGTGCAACTAGACTTTTTGCTGGCATGGATTTTAAATTACTCCTTACTCATATAAGCATTTTTATTCTATGCATGGATCTTTCTTAAATTTGTGAGTATGTCATATTGATTCTAAAATCAAAACTGTACTCCTCAGGTGATTAAACCTAAATATATTTGAGATAGTCCATTAAGTTGAGACCATTGAGATGTATTATGATATTTGGATCAGTATTTAGTGGAACAAATGAACTTTTTGTTCCTTTTGAAAAAAAAAATGGTGTTTTGCCTCTGCAAATCAAAGAATATCTAGGGTACAATTTTATTGGTCTAATATTTGACCTTGCAAGTGATACTCAAAAACGGTTGAAGAAGGTAATTTTTCATATAAAGACATTATGCCTCAATGCTGCGTTGTTTTAGATTTTTGATTTAATCGATGGCTGATGTATGCCAAATGGAGATTTTATATTGAATGTTGTCAATTTTTTCATTAACTTTCATTTAAATGTTCAAATTAGGAAATAGGAGCTAAAGTTCAAGTTTATGGTACCAAAGTAGATATAGGAGAGAAGGTAATTGTTTAAAAAAAAAAATTACACTTGTTTGATAGTCAGACATAAACCTCTACTTCATTTAACAACCCCCCTTCCTCATATTCATTTAAAATTATTATTCATTTAACAACCCAGGGTGAAATTACACCATCAGATGGAAATGAAGCTCTTGTTGCTTATGTAGAATTATACGTTCATATATCTACTGACACATATAAGAAGGTTGATGTTGCAATTTTTCTAATTGAACTGCTTGTCACCCTAGTTTCGGTAAGTGTCAAGATTCTCAACCTAATTCATAGAACCGAAAAGTATAGAATTTCTAATCAATTTTCATTTTTGTCGTATTGATGTGATTAGAGGTTAGTGTCGATGAATGAAATTGATGGTTTTTATCAGAATGCATGTTTGCAGTTCACCTATCATTGCATCAAAATTCAAGGATAAAACAACCAAACAATGCCAAAGAAAGTTTAGACATAACTTTACCTATGGCCTGAATGCAAGTTATAAACTTGATATTCCTATATATGAAAGGCATATTATGTAAATCTGATTACATGAGTTTGTAGAGGCATGTGCTTGTATTATGGCTTATGAAAGGCATATTATGTAAATCTGATTACATGAGTTTGTAGAGGCATGTGCTTGTATTATGGCTTATGAAAGGCATATTATGTAAATCTGACTATATTATTTAGATTTTTTAAAGAACTTTGTTAGGAGCTTGTACTTGAAAGAAATGATGTACGATATTTATAAAAAAAAATTATTTGCGACAACAAAAAATCCGTTGCTAAAAAGCTATTATTGTACTATTTATAAATATCATTAAAAACTATTTGCAACGGTAACAACATGATTGCCAAAAAAACTGTTAGTATTTTTTTTCTTTATTTTTTGCAATGGCAAAAATAGCAGTCGCCATAAGTAGTTTGGGTGGCCACAAATAATTTGCGACAGCTACTTTGCTATCGCAAAAAGTATTTGTTACCCCCACATTCGCATCCCCCATTTGCGGTCGCATGGGCCGTCACAAAAGGTCTTTTGTAACTATATTTTTATTATTTGCAACGGTTTATGATGGTTGCAAAAAGTACTTTTTCTAGTAGTGTTCATATTTTACACCAAAAAAACTTCATCATCTTATTAGAATTACTCCTATAGTATTTAATTTTTTTTCTATGTATATATAATTATATATTATATTGTATATATATATTTGTGTATTGAAAAAAATTAATTTTCTTTTTACCCTCAGTAAAGAAATCCTAGTCCGTCCCTACTAATGGGGGCATGGCTCTTGGTGTTGGTGACAGAAGTGCAAATCGAAAAGAACTCAAGAGGGGAAGGGTTCTACTGAGCACAAGCTCTAAAGAACCAATCAATGGTTATATAAAACTAAAGGTGGGCAATTTTCTCTACAACATTAGATTAGAGTTTTTGAATGCAAATTTCAGAGGATTCACATTCTGGGCACTTGCATACCACCTATTGGAAAAGAGTTAGACAATGGTTCGTCTTCTTTCGGTGATGGAGAGGACGGTAATCTTTCCGATCATCGACGAAGACATAATCGTCAGGTGGAGGATGAATTGGCAGACTGTAGACACCCCATTTTTGACCATTCTCAAGACTTGGATGTTCTTGCAGGTACATCCGATAATGAGTTTGATTGCTCGTCGAGCGCTCGAAGTCCGCGGCGGAGCGCTACAGGTTTGAGTTTTCCAAACCCTGCATCCATTTTGTTTCATTTTTGGACCTTGTGTAGGCCCTTTCAGCTTGTTGTTTTTGATGCACTGCCGGCCATGTTTGGGCATTGCCAGCCATGAATTTTGTCCTGCTAGCCATTGATGTGCTCTGCCGACAATTAATAAGCCCCTGCTGGCCATCACTGATGGTTGGCCGACCACCAGTGTATCAGTAGATATTTTCTAATATTTTGTGCCAGCTATTTGCACAGATTGAGCTATCGTCTTGCACGTGTATGGCTAGATCTCTTTGAGGGGATTTTGTATTTTCTATATATAAAGGCCCCCTCTTGTATGTATGGGGGTTGGAAATTTTAAAGACAAAAAAATTTCTCTCTCTCTCTAGAATCCTCTCTCTAAATATTTTGTGCCTTATAGCTTGAATTCTCTACACTCTTGCATATAAGCCCTTGATCACACTTTATCATCATTGAGTAGAGGTTGCTTGAGGTCCTATTTGAGCTCTAGAAGAGGATATTGGCTTGATTTTGGTGCCTAAATTGTATCTTGTCTTCAAAAGGTAGAACATTTGTGTTTTAAGCTTATTTTAAACACTTGTTTTTCCATCTTTGCATATTGTTTTGAGGCTGGTTTTGACCTCTGACATCTCTATTTTTATGGTCTAAAATGGTGGTTTGAGGTTTGATTGGAATTAGGGGTAGTCTACTCTTCTTGTTGCTTGGTTATTAAGTTGTTGTGCCATCTTTCAAAGCTTTCTAAAACAAATTTTTTAGCTCTTTTAACCATTGAATTCTAAAGGATTTTCAGTGGTAAAAACTATGTTTTGAGGTCCAAAATGGGAGGGGGTAGTCTCCCGTCCTTGTGTTTTGTTTGTAAGCCTAGATAGCCTAACATATGAGCATGATTTTCTAGCATTTTGTAGCTTAATCTCAGCATGTTTTTTCTACTTTTTTTTGGACTAGTTTTAGCTCTTTTTGAGCTGGTTTGGTCACTTGAGGCTTGCTTTGTATGCTTGTAGTGTAATTGTGCTTAATAGTCTAGTTTGTGTTATGTGTTGGCCTCCTATTCTAGCTATTTTTAGCTTACTTCAAGCATGTTTTAGGACTCCTTTTAAGCTATTTTAGGACTGTTTTGAAGTGTTTGTACCTTTGGAGCTTTGTATTGCATGCCTATAGTGTAGTGATCTTCACTAGTTTGGTGTCTTTGGCTTTTTAACATGTTATGCATGAGTTGCTTGCATGTTGTAATATCATTTTGCATGTTATTTCAGTACTGAAATATCTGCAACCTCCCTCATTTCTTCACTTTTTCATTTGCTTTGAGGGTTGGTTAGCCTTAAGGTAGTGTTTAAGCCTAAGATTGAGACTTGTGCTTAATGGTTTTAATCCTCTTTTGAGGGTTTCTACTAACCAACGGCATGATCTCTCTCATGTCTTAAGTCATCCTTTGGTTGACCCCTCTCTCATTAGAGGACACTCACCTTGGACTTAACTAGTTAAAGAATGGATCGATAATTAAAATGAGTAAATAAAACATGACAAGTAAAACTTGAGCAAGTTAAGCATGTTGCGTTGTATTGCATGTGTTCAATCGGATGTTATATTGAACACAAGGAAGATTGGACCATTTCATACTTAAAGTGATGAAATGAACCAATCTCCTTGGTCTCCATTGCCTTTGATCACACATGATAAGGTGATTGCCTCGAGTCTTGGTTTGTGCATTTATTGAAATTGTACTCCTTGGATCTTTGGCCATCATGCATCGAAGATGCTTGGTTGGTGGTTTTGGATCAAAGAATGCCACTCTTTTGATGGTTTGAGATGATAAGGAGGGGCACAGTACAAACAAATCCTTAGAAAACCCTCAATTTCCCTCTATTTATGCTCTGTTGCAGTGTAGTGACTCAGAGCACCAATGGCCGGCAGTGGCTCATTGGTGGCTGGCAGTGCCTCATTCTTAGCCAGCAGGGCACACTTTTGGTTGGTAGATGGCCGGCAGAAGGCATTCATGGCTGGCAGGCCACTGATGCAATCCTCAGCATTGATTTGGTAAGGTGGAGCAGAAAGGTTCTGGAGTATGGTCAACCCAGCAAACAGAGCCTCTCAAGAGTAAAACAGAAGGCTTTTCGAGGCGAAAACCGAGTGCATGCAGCCTCCATTTCCCGAGGCAGAGCTGAGGCAGTGTAGTTTAAATATCTTGCATGATTAGTTAGTATACATTTGCTTTAATTAACTAGTTTGCTAATTAGTTAAAGGGTTGTAATAATTAGTAATTAGTTTACTAGTTATTCATTTGGTTTGTAATAATTTGTCTAATTAGCTTAATTAAATTAGTTTGATTAGCTTAGCTTAGTGTAGCTTAGCTTATTCATTCTGACCCTCCTTTGCGAGGGCGTAATGTTGTAATAAGTGTGCATGCGTATGTGCATGTCTTCCAACCCCACGTCTTTCTCCCTTTTACTTAACCACTTTCGATGGTTAGTTTAGGCTCATGTTTCGATTAGCATACCTTATGTTTACATGTTTGCATCATTTATTTGTCTTGCATGCATCGAGGCTCGGTGCATCATTCAAATTGCATCACAATTTCAATACACTTCTTTGAATACGTGTTTAAAAGCATGTTATCAAATTGAATCAAATCATATGCTATATTAGTAGCCGAGCCTATTAATTTCATATTGCATGTGTTGCATTAGGCATCTTAACATAGTTAGGATCATGCATATTTCTAATTGTTTTGGCTTGGAGTACTCGGTGATTTTTATGCTTTAGCATGCTTGCATGAGTGTGACTGCCATATTGCCATGTTTCGCATGCTTGCCATGAGGCTATGTGCTTAAATGCTTAATTTAATGAATGCCTGTGGATGAAGGCTTTGTTGTTTGAATTAGAACAATTCAATAAATGTGAGTTTTAAGCCCACTTTGCGAAGTGGCAAATCATGTTTTAAGCCCACTTGAGGTGGCAAATCCGTGTTTTAGCCCACTCGAGGGTGGCAACTTCAAACCATTTTCAAAAACAAACATGAGTTGTTTTGTTCCAATTCTTGCGATTTTAGTCTATACTTTCTTGTGTGCATCACATAGTAAAGTTAGTTAATAATCGGAATAAGAACACATGAGGTTTATAAAACAACATATCCTGATTAGTAAAGGCAGATCTTTTGATTGTGCGAGTGGGGGTGCTCATTTTAGGACCTTCCTCTCTTGTACCCAAGTTCTCGAGCCGAGACAACTTTTGTGATGACGGACACGTGGCCTTTGGCACGAGTCAGGGTTTCCTAAATTTTCCAAAAATAAAATATTTAGGTGGCGACTCTGTAATCTGGCAAAACAGTCTAGTTTTGGCATTATTTGATTCAAAATCGATTTTCCAAAATGATTTGCCGGATTGGACTCTTTGGTGTTTATCAGTCTCACATTGCACTTTGTGAGATTAGATTCCGAACTGTGACAGGAGTCTGAACTATAGGACCAATTTGAGCTCTCCGAAACTGGGGCACGAGAAAGTTGAGCTATAATTTCTAGCGACTCTGCTGGGGAACTTAGAGAACTTGACTCAAACTCATGATATGTTGTTTTATCTACACTTATGTGTTTCTTTGCATTTGCATTAGTGCGCTTAAGTCACAGTGTTTGCCATCTGCTATTCTCGAGCGGTTTGCTGGAGGCTTGCTTGGAAAAGCTTGCCATAAAGCTGACCGGTTGCAGGCTCTGCCACGATGGGAACACAAGCCTTGGACTTCCGCTATACCGTTTGATCCTCCTTTCACTTCTCCTTGTTTGAAGCGAGAGGCATATTAGGTAGTCTTGCTGAGGTACCCTTTTTGACCAATCGACCTAGTTGAATATCGGAAGCCATAGAGCCTGTTCCAAACTAGGACATGTTGTTCACCCGAACACAGGATTGTATGAAACCGCTTGTTTGCGTAGTGAATCCCTAGCTCCTAATGAGATTGGGATAGGGTAACCCTACCCCATCATAGGGGTGTTTTGGCTCTCACTTGCTTGATACGTGCTTTTAGAGTGTAACTTTACAAGAATGTATGTATTAGTTGCAAGTCTGGGTATCAGTTTGAGAGGATCAGTTTTGAGGCAGAAATTTGGGGCAGAAATCAGTGTCTGAGTACAGTCGTCTAGCTTTCAATTTCAACTGTGTGTTGTTTCTGTCTAAAGCCGAGGTGCTGTGCGTTTTCTGATTTTTGTTTTTTTTTCTTTTTCTTTTTCTTTTTGCAAGGTAGTATTTCACAATTGCTTCCGACGAGGCAGTTACCCTACGAGCACTCTGAACTCGAGTCAGGCAGATTTACCAATATGAGGATCTTATTGGAGGACAACCAGTGTTTGCTTTGTTACCCCCGATTACGAGACGAAGGAAAGTCAGGCATAGATCATCGATTCAGCAGTTGCCAATTCAGCGGTCACTATCTATGTCATCTGTGCTCAGTCGGGCCCAATTTTCTACTTCCACCTCAAAAAGAGAGTATACACCGGTCTTGACAGATCAGCACCCCATAGACAATATGGAGGATATGATGTGCCAACTTCAACAAACCATCGAGGCCATGCAGCTAGACGCTGCTCGCCAAGCGGAAGTTACCGCTCGCCAAATGGAGATTGTAGCCTAGCAGGCTGAACTGATTGCTAGCCTTCAACAGCAACAATAACCACAACAAGTAGTAGCTTCTGCTTCGCATCCACCCCCAGTCAGGGTTCCAATACCCGGGGATACAACTAATGTTCAAGAGAATGCAAACATTCTGGCAGGGCCAGTCTCACCTCAGACTTCCAATGCACCGCTCTACCCAACGGAGGCACCGTTTGAGTTTGAGGTTGACCCTACCGCTCTAAAAGTGAGCAAGCTTGAGAAGCTTTTTAAACGAGCTTAGGGCGTCAACTCGATCCCAGATATAGAGGATGGTTATACAGATTTGGCGGTGACATTTCCGGATAGATTTAAAATGCCACATATAGACCGCTTTGACAGTTCGGGTGATCCCATGGTCCACTTGCGGCTATTTTCAGATATTCTGCGGCCGATGGACCTAACTAGACTGTAGAAGTTATCCTTCTTCGGCCGAACCTTGTCAGGTATCGCAGCCATTTGGTATGCTAAACTTGAGGATTCTGTGAAGAGGAGCTGGTAAGAGATGGCCGAGGCCTTTATTGCTCAATACTCCTATAATACTCAAATCGAGGTCACAACTTGTGATCTCGAGGCAACTCGTCAAGAACCTTGTGATCTCGAGGCAACTCGTCAAGAGCCAAACGAGGGCTTCTCCGATTTTGTCACTCGGTGGAGGGCCAAGGCCTCCATGATGACCACCCGGCCAGCTGAATAGGACCAGATAAGAATGGCCGTTCGTAATCTACAACTGAGGCTGCTACAAAAGATGATTGTCTTACCCCTACCTACATTTGCTGACCTTCATGAGATAGGGGTGCAGATAGAGGATGCAATGAAACAGGGTCTAATAGACCATGAGAAAAAGCAGCCCAAGAGGGCTTTTACACGTAGTTCCAATGCGGCTACAAGTAGTAATGCGGCTGCAAGAACCTCTGATGTTGGTATGGTCACCACCACACCGAAAACAGCCACCCCTTTTCTAGTACATCCGAAACCACCTCACAACCTGCAAAGCACCAACCCCGAGGTCAGAAGGTTTTCACCCCACTCTACATGTCTTTATTTGCGGCCTTGAGGGTCCTAATCAGAAAGGGGCATCTGAAGCCCCTAGAGCCGTGCCCATTGCCTAATCCCCTTCCTCCTATACACAACCCGACCAAGTACTCCGCCTTCCACCAACAGCATGGTCATGATACCGACCTATGCTTTAGACTCTGTCATGAGATTCAGGATCATACTGACAACAAAGTAATAGTGCCTCTTGAAAAGTCTGATGTCACTACATATCCTCTCTCACCACATAACCTACCCCCTCTTCCACCCAGGCAAGTCAACCTTATCCAAACAATGGTCGTCCCATACGACCCCAGCATATACATCACCCCTTCCCACCTGCCTAAGCCGGTGTTGTTCATCCTAGAAAGTACAAACCTATGTATGATGAGCGCGTCCATACGCCAACCCGAACCTGTGGTGGTAACTGTGGTAGAAGAAGGTATGCCTGAGGGCTCCATGAGCTTAACTGAAGAAGAGTACAACCCGTGCTGTTACATTGTGCCAACTAGCCAAGCCAGACCAGGGGTGGAATTGTCGATGGAGATGGAGGTTAATGTAGTCTGGGAGGACGGGCCAACCCAGGGACTGGATGACTTAGCTGAGCTTGAGGAGGACATCAGTAATCTACAGTTCTTCGATGAACAAGATCTGGGTAATGTACAGATTGGTTGGTTTGATATGAACAGATCAATGGATAATACAGGGTGGCTCAGTGATGAACCGAATGTTGATGAGGGGTCTCAACCAAAGCAGGGACAGTTGGAAACGGGAACTTCTACAATGGCCGGAACAGTCAACGACAAGGGAAAGTTGCCGAAGAGCACCGGTACTAAGAATTTTGCTCAAGAATTGGTTAATACTTGTACAGCCGATATAGAACAGAAGGCCGCGCTGAAGCGATTCGAATATGAAAGAACTGAGAATGATCAGAAGGCTAGAAAAGCCAAAGGCCCTGCGGGGACTGACTGTGGTGCAGATACAAGAGTGTTTACAACGGAACCGGACAATTGCTTGTCCGTTGCCAGAGGAATGTGGTGGAAAGATGAGGATTTGCATCTCGCCCATATGGATGCAGATTGGGGACAGAATTTTCCAGATGATACATGGTATGCCGAGGAAGTTGATCACATGACTCGGAGTGGGTGGTACTTCAAGCCCCCACACTTGGACCAACTAGAAGTATCAGGGAAGGACAAAGAAGAAGAGAAACATAAAGATAAACTGCTAGAAGAAGAAGCTGTACTGAAGCAACTGAAGAAGATTCAAGCAGACATCTCTACTTGGGGATTACTCATGGTTTCACGGGTGCATAGACAAGCCGTCCTATCAGCAATGGATAAGGCTAAGCTCTCTATCGACACAACCCCTGAGCAGTTAGTGGGACTGGTTTTCCCAGGTGGCGCTTCACCAACTTTGACTTTTACAGATAAGGAATTGCCGCATGAGGGCTCTGAGTATAATAAACCACTATACATCTATGTTGAATGTAAAGAGAAGTGGATACCAGTTGTCCTGGTTGATACCGGGTCTGCAATTAATGTGTGTCCATCGTGCACGACCTATGCTATCGGTTTGAAGCCAGCAGACTTCGCACCAACGGCCCAGGTGATTCGGGCTTATGACAATACAAGTCGGGAAATGATGGGGACAGTTCGGATCAGAACTCAGGTTGGCTCGGCACAACAGGACATTAAGTTCCACGTCTTGGATGTTCCGACCACCTTTAATTTACTCCTTGGACGGCTGTGGCTACACCAAGTAAAAGTTGTCTCTTCCACTCTGCATCAGATGCTGAAGTACCCCCATGGGAAGGGGGTAGCTATTGTTTTTGCGAACTCTTCCATACATCCTCCGCTGGAAGTCACTACACCAGTACTGGAAATTGTACACGGCGATGAGGATGTCTTTTTGTCTGCGTTCGCTTTGGCTGAGGCCCGGGTAGTGCAAGATATTCTGGCTATTAATAAGGGGTTATATGTTAGTGCTCAATCCGTCTACCTCATGAATAAGCTACAACATGTACCCGGAATGGGATTGGGAAGGAGTGGCCGGAAGGGCATTGCTATGTTGGCCGACGTGCCACATAATCCTCATACCTTTGGTCTAGGTTACATACCTACCAAAGAGAACTGGATAAGAAAGGGGAAGGAAATGGCAAGAAAGGCCAAAGCTAAGCAAACTGGGAAGCACTATGAGCTGGTGCATAGACCCATTCAAGGAACCCTGAACGGCCGCTTTGTCCGGAAGGGGGAGGATTTCCCATTTTGCGACTTTCCTGAGCCATGGCTGAATTTTGAAAAGCGGCATTTGCCCAATTTTGAGATTTTCTTCGACCTACAGTTGCAAGGGGATGAAGTTGCAGAAGAGTAGACTGACCTACTAGCTGAGGTTGAACAGTGTATAGAGGATGAGTTCGACGGCATAGAACTCGAGATAGAAGCAACGCTGGCTTGTCACCTTTCAGATCCTCAGATCACACTGGAGAGCTTGGGGGATGACTTCATCGTTTCCATGATTGGGGATCAATCAGCTGTGGACCCTTCTATCGGCATTCTGCATGTATCTGTCGCACCCTCTCTCATTTGGAAATTCGAGGAGGGATTTTTATCAAACAGTTCTAAATCAGGTAATGAACCGGAATCTGATTCCATAGAGTCTGTGGAGTCGGAATCAGATTCCAGTTCTTCTGAGTCAGAGTCCGGTATTCCTGGGGTTGATAACCCGTATGCCGTTGTTTTGTCCAGGTCGTCTTTTTCCTTTTCTTTTGAGTCGGTTGTAACTGAGGATTTGGACGAACTAGAAGTTGTGAATGAGAATGGTACCACTGCCATTTCTGAGTACTTTTCTGTGCCACTTGTGTATTGCATTGATCATGACTTTCAAATTTTTGATAAAAATGATGAGGAAGGAATTCCTCTGGTATTGAAACATTTGATTGATCGAGATGAGGAGAGGTTTGTAAATCCCTTGGTTGATGAAATCATTTTAATTAATGTGGTTACTAAGAAGAATCCGCGTTTGGTCCAGATCGGGTCCACGTTGTCTTCCGAGGAATGCGAACGCTTAGTCGCTTTATTAAAAGATTTCAAAGATGTTTTTGCGTGGTCCTACGAAGACATGCTTGGAATTGATCCTGAGATTGTACAGCACCAGATCCCTCTTGACCCTGAGGCCCGACCCGTCAAGTAGAAACTTTGGAGAATATGCCTGAATTGGGCTTTGAAGATTAAAGAAGAGGTCACCAAGCAGATTGACGCAGGATTCTTGCTAGTATCTGAATATCCGACTTGGTTGGCCAACATTGTTCCGGTGCTAAAGAAAGATGGCAGAATTCGGGTATGTGTGGATTTCAGAGATCTGAAAAAAAGTAGTCCAAAGGATGACTTTTTCCTACCGCATATTGACAAATTGGTGGACTTCACCGTAGGCCATACACTGCTTTCCTTTATGGATGGGTTTTTCGGGTACAACCAGATCTTGATGGCACCCAAAGACAAAGAGAAGACTACCTTCACCACGCCGTGGGGAACCTACTGCTATAGGGTGATGCCGTTCGGTCTGAAAAATGCTGGAACTACTTATCAACGTGCTGCAACCACGATCTTGCATGATATGATCCACAAAGAGGTTGAGGTGTATGTGGATGACATGATTGTCAAATCCAAGGAAAGAGAGGGCAACTACACCGCCTTGGAGAAAATTTTCCAACGGATCAATGAATATCGGTTGAGGTTGAATCCACAAAAACGCACTTTTGGTGTCACAGCAAGGAAAATGTTGAGGTTCTTGATTACACAGAGGAGCATTGAGGTTGATCCTTCCAAGATTAAGGTCATCCTAGAAATCCCATCACTAAGGACTGAAAAGGAGGTGCGAGGCTTTCTAGGTAAAGTGCAATTCATAAGATGATTTATTGCAAAATTAACCTTGACTTGTGAACCACTATTTGGTCTCCTAAAGAAAGGAAAGAAATTCCAATGGGATGACCGATGCCAGGTAGCTTTTGAGCAAATCAAGCAGTATCTACAGAACCCACTTGTGTTGTCACCGCTAGAGCCAGGGAAGCTGTTGATTTTGTTTCTGTCAGTAACCAACACGACAATGGGCTGCATGCTTATGTAGGAATCTGAGGATAGAGTGGAGAAGGCCATCTATTACCTGAGCAAGAAGATGCTGGAATATAAGACCCATTACACTCCGCTCGAAAAGGCTTGTTTAGCCTTGGTATGGGCTACCAGGAAGTTGAGGCACTACCTGTTAGCTCACTCCGTAATTCTGGTTTTGAGATTGGATCCCATCAAATATCTCTTCGAGAAACCAGCACTTGCGGGTAGGCTAGCCCGTTGGTTACTCTTTCTCTCCGAATTTGATTTGAAGTATATGACTCGCAAGTCTGTGAAAGGGAGAGCTATAGCAGAATTTTTGGCAGTTCACCCAATAGAAGGGGACGAAGCAGTAGAGTCTTGTTCCCAGATGAGGCCATTCTGCAAGTTGAGGAAGAGATTTGGACTATGTACTTTGACGAAGCGTCTAACCAGTACGGTTATGAGATAGGGGTGTTGCTGATAGCACCCGACAATTCCCACATACCTTAAACTTTCAAACTCCGTTTTAAAGTATCAAACAACAAAGCAGAATACGAGGCATGTATCGCTGGCTTGGAAGCCGCCCTGGAACTAAGGGCAAAATGGTTGGACGTCATTGGGGACTCGAACCTGGTTATGTCTCAAGCAAAAGGAGACTGGAAGGTTATAGAAGAAAGGATGAAAATCTATCACCAAACCCTGGACATTCTGATTCCTAGGTTTGAGAAGCTAACCTTCACACATCTGTTAAGAGAGAACAACAGGTTTGTTGACGCTTTATCAACTCTATCTTCCATGATAGACATCCCTCTCAAAGTCTGGATGCGTCCGATCATTATCGAACAGAGGTATATGCCGGCCTACGAGTTGATCGCTACAATAAATGAAGTACAAGATCAGAACCCCTGGTATCATGACATCTGGAACATCTTAGAAAATAAGACCTATCTACTAGGGGCAAATGCCAAAGATAAGAGGGCAATACGGCGAATGCCTGCTCAGTTTATCATCTGCAAGGATAAATTATACAAACGAGGCCATTTGGGAATGCGCAAGCTGTGTGTTGATGAAAAAGAGTCGAAGCACCTAATGGAGGTCATCCATGGAGGAGAGTGCGGATCGCACATGAGCAGAGTGATGCTAGATCGAAAATTTCTCAAACAGGGTCACTACTGGTCAACCATAGAGGAGGATTGTATGGGTTTCGTTCGGCGATGCCACAAATGTCAAATTCATGCAAATTGTATAAACATCCCGAAGTCGAAGCTGTACAACATGACTTCACCGTGGCCATTTTCAATTTGGGGAATTGATGTTATTGGAGCAGTTACTCCAAAGGGGTCAAACAAGCATGAGCATATCCTGGTGGCGATAAACTACTTTACAAAGTGGGTCGAGGTCCAATCCTATGCAGTGCTAAAGGCGTCGCATGTAGCCAAGTTTATCAGGAATAACATTATTTGTCATTATGGGGTCCCAAATGAGATCATCTCGGACAATGGTTCCCACTTCAAGAAAGAAGTGATCAACTTGTTGGAGAAATACAACGTGGCTTTTCATAAGTCATCCACATATCGACCGCAAACCAACGGAGCTGTTAAGGCCGCCAACAAGAACATCAAGCACATTCTACAAAAGATGGTGGAAACCGACAGGGACTGGCCAGATAAGCTCCATTTGCTTTTTGGGGCTACCTGACATCAATCCGAACTTCTACTGGGGCAACTCCGTATTCTCTAGTTTATGGAATGGAAGCTATTTTGCCGATTGAAGTTGAAGTTTCATCGCTGCGGGTTATGGCTGAGTGCCAGATAGCAGAAGCGGATTGGCAGCAGAATAGGTTCGAGGAACTAATGTTATTCAAAGAGAGGAACCTGAAAGCACTATACCACGTCCAAAGTTATCAACGCAGAATTGCCAGGGCTTTTAACAAGAAAGTTAAGTCCAGGAATATGAAAGAAGGGGATTTGGTGCTCAATGACAACCGTGCTCCCATCCACGACCCTAGGGGCAAGTTCAGACCCAATTGGACTAGTTCTTACATCATCAAATCAATTTGGTCAGGTGGAGTTGTCATTCTTATGGACTTAGATGGCCTCGAATTCTCCCAAGCAATCAACATGGACAAGTTGAAGAAATACTACCCTTGAGTGGCTCGCTAGGCTGAAAACCCAAAACGGCGACCTAGGCAAAAGTTAGAGCATGAAAAATTAGAAAAAAGAAAAACTGAGCTCGAAAGGTTGAAAACCTAGAAAGGGCGGTCTTGGCAAAAGTTAGAGCGCAAAAGGACAGTGTTAATACACGAGTAAACCTGAACCGAACTACGTAAGGCTTGATTCCCATCTTCGGGATACGTAGGCAACTTCATTCTGAAGTCCAGCAATAAACACTTCCAAATCAGCTGTGTCCATGAGATTGTTTTGGTTATCTTTGTCTTTTCTGTATCCAAGAGTTTGGTTGTGATCTTCACTGTGAGAGATGGTTACAGTGCAGTGCTCTTCAGACAAGGGGTAACTTTCCAATTATTGGATTCGGGGTTGTACATTTCAAGGATAGATTCTGAGTGTGTCCAATTGTGATCCTTATCGAAAATGGTTTTGAAAGGTTTTAATAAAAGGTGATTTTGTTCAAATTAATCTTTTTACAACTTAGACCATTTTTGGACCAAAAGGAAAATTTTCAGTACCCACAACTTCAATTTCATTGATGCCAATACAGATTTCTCCAAACTCTCAATACAAATCAAAGTTTCTTTTTATTACATTCAAAAGGAAAACTTGAAAGTACAGATTAAAGCAACAAACTTGGGGCATTGATGAGTTAGATGTTCCCGTGTCCCCTCCCAGAGCTTGTGGAAGCTTCAGATGCTAAAGTAGGCCCGGTTTGCACCTCATCTTCAAGCCAAGCTATGCATTCGCTAAAAAGGGCGCAACTGAAATTGGGAGCGGGAGCCAGAAGCTTTCTTGTCCTCCGTGCAGTGGGATATCGAGCTAGTTACGAACCTCAGATTAGAAATGGAGCTGGGTACTCTACCCCCTCTTCTGGACAAGTCTGGTCATGTCCGAACTGACGCTTGAATCGGAATGGAAAATAGAAGACACAGTGTGTCAAGCCAATCAACTGAATGTCGAGTTGCCGGGCCATGCTGTAGCTCATCTCAGGAAGATCAAACCAGGGGCAACGCCAAGCAATGTCAACAACGGATCTGTTGCACATCCAGTGGCACCACCATCCCTCGTTCGGGAAATCAACTAGCCGTTGGCGAAAGAAATAGTCGCACGCTGAATATGCAGGGCAAGAGTCCACTACTTTCAACCTGTCCATAAGCCATATTTGGGGAGGGATGAAAAATAAGAGAGATTGAAGAATAGAGAGGTGTATGTGGAGAGAAAAGTGAGAAACGATTTTGAGAGAAAAATAGAATTCGAGGGCCGAGTGATGTGAGAAACACATGTGAGAAGTGTGGGAAACATTACCTGTAAGAGTAGTGGACTTCCTGCGAGGTTGTTTCCCGGCGATGGAAAGCATTCAAGCCCATCAAAGTTTCGGCTAGTGTCAAGCCAATGCAACTCTTGCCCTCTTTCAAGCCTTAGGCAACTTCGATCAAGCAAATGCTAGATCCTCCAAAGCTAGGGGCAAGCAGGAAATGAGCCAACATACACAAGCAGAGGGCATGTTGCCAAAAACTTTGCCAGAGACGATCGTTGCGGTCACCGGCATCAGAAAATTGATGAATCAAGCTGGGAATATCCAACTCCCCATTGTGAACCAAAGATCGGGCATCATGTAAAGTGAGCCCGCACATTCTTCCTAAAGCCTGGATGTGGCCAAAATGCGACTGGGGTAAGATTTTCTCGTCACGCTGGGATTCCATCAAAACTTGGAATTCTTCGATTGTTGGACATATCCCTTCTCCCCCGAAGCTGAAAGCATGTGTAACCGGGTTCCAACATCTAGCCGCGGCATGGAGGAACAGAAAACACAGCGGGGTACGACTTAGCGGGAATAGTGTGTTTATCCCAAAACCTCGAAAAGTTAACTTTTTCAAGCCATCTAAAGCTGCAATCCAATTTAAGAGTTTTTCGGCAAAGAATGGCTCCATTTAGGGCAAAAATAGAGCTAGAATAAAGAAACCACGAAGGTGGAGCTTTGAAGAAGATAAGGTAGTGAGTGGAGGCCAGGTGTCAACGTTTCGGAGGTTCTGCTCATCGATGGCCAGCATGGCTTATTGATGGCCGGCAAAGGCTTATCAATGGCCAGCAGGGGCACGTTGATGGCTGCCATAAGGGAAATGATGGCTGGCAGTCCATCCTTCGTGGCCGGCAGCCTCCCTTTTAGGCTCACTGACTTCCTTTGTGAAGATTCAGTTGCTTGCAACAGTTGTATTCTGTTATTCGCATCTTTTGAGGTCTTGTTTTCAGTCCTTTTGGGCTTGAGCATGTTTATTTAAGTTGTAATCGTCTGGTTTTGCTTATTGAGTTGTATTTATGTTGTTTATCAAGTCCTGGTTTTGGTTATCGAGTTGTATTTACATGGATTAGCTTGTTAAGTCTTTGTGTTGTTTATTGAGTTATTTTGCTCTGTTTGTTATTTCAGTTGTTGGTCGGTTCACTACTTGATTATGACAATGCAAATTGAACGCGCAGTTTTCAAACAAGGCCAAACTCATGCAATGATATGCAATAATGCTCAGAATGCAAAATATAACACTTTTTAATCAAAAGTTGTTTTCATTTCGATCATGGTCACTTTTTGCAAAAGAGTACAAGGTTTTAAAGAAATAAAACTCGCCTGAACTGTACAAAGTGCTAATACTACTAGTGAAAAAGAAACTAAGTCAAAAGCATAGATAGATCAGCGCCGGCTATCTCAGGCTCGAGAGGCCCTCTTCATCCTCTTCCTCAGCGGAGCGGACTCTGAAGCACCGTTTCCATCGGCGCCATTGTCTGAATCTGAATCAGAGTCTGAACCGGAGCTCTCCTTAGCCTCTACAGCCTCACCACTAGCAAAATTTGAGCCAGCGTCGCCGTCTCCGTCCTTAGATGACTCTGACTGTAGACTCACTACCTCAACCTCATCCTCGCTTGTCTCATCATCATCCTCATCCAGAATGGGCTCTGAGGGGCCACTCTCACCACGAATGCCCCTAGCTCTACTTCAGCTACGTGTCGGAGCCTGTCTCTCTCTCCTCTCTGTTGTTGGAGGAGGTCCTGAAGGTCATGATGCAGCTCTTGCTGGGGCGTCCGGTGGGGCTGGGATCTGAAAAGGGATCTAAAAAGGACAATTTGTCAAAATACATTAGTTGTGGTATATATCAAATGCAAAGATGAGTGTAGTGTATGGGAGCAGTGTATCAATGCAGTGTTTTGATGCAATGTATCAGATTAGTGTAGTGTGGAACAGATTACAGTTGAAATGCTAATGTATCAGCAAAAAATTTCATGACATGAAGTGCAAACTGAAGGAAATTACTGGAATCCTGTAAAAGATGAGTAGGTTCATGCTCCTCTGCACCATCTCCGTCAAGGAAGCCACTAGCTCGAGGGCATGCCTAGTGTACTCTATGGGTGCCTGCAAGTGCGTTGAAGAGATCAGTATTCTATAAAGCATAATTGAAATGAAGTAAATATGCAAAATGTAAAGTATGGTACATACTGGAGTCGGGCCTCGAGACCCGACAAGCTCATGTCCGGCTGGTGCAGGCTCAATGGGGATCTGGCAAGCCTCCCCAAAATATCCCTGGTAAGTGAGTGTGGTAGGCAGTTTTAGCCACCTAGTCCTCTGTCTCACCCCAAAATCTCTCTTGCCACGGGTCTTGGTTGCCCTGGCCCCTCTGTTTCTCTCTCTCGCAGCTGGAGCCCTCACTCCCTTGCCTCCGCGAACGCCGGTCAGAGGCGGCATCCGGTGTGTCTGGATAAAGGTCGCATAATCACCTTCTATACAGAAGTAATTCGCCTCCAGCCCTACCATGAACTGGATCACCTCTTCGACAGACAGTCTGTGTGTCGCTCTTATGGACACTGGAGGCACCATCGGTATGAATGGGGCAGGCAGGCCCAAAGTCCGGCGCGTGAAGCACTCGCCAAGAACGAGGCGTGGCAAATCGGGCCCTCGAGAAGAATGTGATGGCGGGTGATAACCCGAGCTGTATCATACTAGGCTTGAAGCCCTAACAGGATCACAGCCCAGGGCTGCCATGTGATCTGAAATGGAAATGAACAAATGATTAGTCGCTGTTAGTCATTAATGTGTGAATTCAAATGGTTGAAAAGCGAATGACTTTGTTTTGGGTTACCTCATGCATCGCAACCACATCGAAATACTGGCGGAAAAACATGAAGTTTTCCCGGGTCCTATGGCGGAGCAGGCCGTCGTATACCCAAGAAAACGGGACTGTCACTGGAACCTCCTCTATAGGCTCTGGAGCAAGAACCGAGAAGTATGCGTACACCCATAGCTACAGGGAAAGTGCGATAATATGTGATCAATATGCTCTATGAGCAGATATAGAAAATGCAAAGCAGAAAACATACAGTGTATGAGCAGGTACAGAAAATGTAGAGCAGAAAGTACATGTGTTGAACAAGTGTAAAGCAAGAAGTGCTAAGTGAAAAATATAAAGCAAAAAGGGGAACTAAGTTGTGTACCTCCCAAGCCCTCTAGTAGCCCCTGATTAAGCTCCCACTCATGCGAGAAGTCGAGCTCATATATCTGTACAAAGTGGTGAGGCCGGCTCCACCCCAATCATAGAACTGAACTCGAAGGAGCACTACCAAGGCGCTCAGTAGATACAGACCCACGGTATTCCACCTGTTCGAAAACAAGGTGGTACCAAAAAGGAGCATAAGGAAGCCTCTGGCATACTACTTTATCGCCTCGATCGTCTTGGGCTCAGTCCCCCTGAACTGCTCCTCAAACCAGCTATATCGAACCATGCCTGACCGGAGTGTCGGTGGATGTGCCCCAAGCAGCGCAACCCATGCTGCCTCACACTCCCCCATATCTGGGTCGAGAGGGATCGGATCACCCCCTACGCCCAAGCTGGTGATCATGGCAAAGTCGTAAGGGGTCATCGTCATCTCCCTCGTGGTGGAGAAATGGAAGGAGTTTGTGGTGTCCCACCACTTCTCCACTAGATCCCTTAAGAGAGGACGGCTCGCTGTGACCCGAGTCAAGCTGGAGCAGAAGATGCCGAAACCTGTCTCATCAATAATGTCGCGAGCCCTAACTGGGAGCTCATCGTACCAGTCTCGAGCAATCGTCGTGTCGTAGCCTCTGAACGAGCGGGATCCGTCCTGTGGTAACGCATGAGATGCAATTAGCTCAGGCAATGAAAGTACAGTTGAATACAAAGAAGTAATGTACGAGATATAGTTAGATCAAGGAAGTCTATGAAATCAGATCAAAACAGTGCAGGAAATGTAGACAATTGAGGGTAGTACCGCAGAAGAACGGTGTTCGTGCCTCTACGACGATGACCGACAAATGAGATGCTAGCTCTCTCAGTAGGAGGTCCTTTGGTGCGTCCTTAGCAAAGTCAGTAAAGGATTTGATGCCTCATGCGATCGGTACTGTGTGAGTCTGAGGATGGTACCTCGTTGGATCGAAAGGGCGTATGCTCAGCGGTAATAGCTCCGGCTCGGCCTCAAAGTTTGCCTCGAAATCTACTGGAGGAAGCTCGGGGAGAGCCCTGTCATAAGGAACATCATCTGCCATCTGAAATAAATGCAAGAGAAGCAAAGATGAGGAAAAATGAAGAAAAATGGTGAAACTTTGAAAAGGTCAACTCTAGGAGAGAGAAAAAGTCAAAGAAAGTCAAAGCCAGGAAAAGCGCACAAACCTTGAGAGAAACTCGAGGGGAATGAGCCTAGAATGGTGGAAATGAGGAAAGAAGCGTCGAAATCAAATTTTGACTGGTTCAAAGTGAAGAGAACTAGAGGGATTTAGCGAATAAAGTTTGTTTAGGGTGTTGGAAAACGCGTAGGAAACGTGGATCTGGAGAAAAGGAGCGCCTAGAGAGCAAAAGGAAGGAATTTCGAGCAAGGGTTTGTGGGGAAATGAAGTCTAGAGTTATGTACTTAAAGACCCAAGGGTGAAAAGTCCATTTTGCCCAAATCTGCCATCGATGGCCGGTAGTGGCACATCGATGGCCAGCAGTGGTGCACTAGTGGTTGGTAGGGCACACCAGTGGCCGGCAGGTGGCCGACGGCCTCCCCTGGTGGCCAGCAGGTTCTCACAAGCTTCCCTTGCATCTCTGGCTCTATTTTGTGTCCTTGGATTTCAAAAAATGCAAGGGGTGTTCAGTGTTTGATTCAGGATGTCTTCGTGGAAGTTTGAAATTGCATTTCTAATGCATGATGGTCATCGCTCATCAACACAAAAAAGGTGTATCCTTTTAATCTATTGCAACGTTTCCGAGAGGTAAATCGGAAGTTGCCTTTGAGTCGTCTTTATCAAACATGCTTTTGTCGTTGCATAGAATGTGCATTTCTTTATCGTTACATGGAACATGCATTTTAAATTGTTGCATGGAACATGCATCACCATGTTTGCATAGAATATGCATGTTGCATTGAATATGCATCTGTAGACACCCCATTTTTTACTGCCCTTAAGACTTGGGAGCCACTGATTGCTTATTTGGTGATGAAAGTTGTGCAGTGCAAGGGTTTAATTTCTTCGACAAGGAGAGTGTCAAATCGCAACCTTACACCCCATTTTTGAACTAAAACTATCTGACTAAAGATTTTAGACCTTAAAACCTTCTCTTTCAAAATATTTTTGAAAAAAAGTTCCTACGATGTTTTGAGGCTCGCATTTCGTTAAATGTTGCGCTTTTTGATAAACCGAGCAAGGACAAAGTGGAAATGAATGAAAGAGAGGTGAACTCTTTGAAAAAAATCTTTAAAACATCTTGTTTAGAGGTTTGGGTTGAAGAAAAGAGGAGAGGAGGGAAGAAAACTAGCTGAGGAGCAATTAGGCATCAATCTGTGAGGACTGAAACTGAGCAGTATGCACTAAAAGAGGGATATCTCTCAGTACAGTTGGAAAGCTTACTTCCGGGGCTTCAATTTGGACACAAGAATGACCTGAAAAGGAGTCCATATGAAGGAGATATGCCTATTTGAAGTTTGACCTGCAGAGCAGATTTTTGCTGTCAGCCAGAAAATTAGCTGGTCGGCCACTTGAGGTAGCCGGCCGGCTAGGAAAGGTAGCCTACTGGCCACTTATGTCCAAAACTCAAATATTTTGTAGATCTTTCTTCTCCAGCTGTTACACACTGTTCCAGATATTTCGAAATCAGATATTTCAACCAAGGCTCATGTTTTTGCTATATATTGAAGCCATATCTCTCATTTGACGAGGTTAGAAAGTTTGGGAGCATCTCTTTCTAAAATCTCTCTCTCTACAAACTTGTGTAAGAAAAATCTCTACCCCTCTCTCTAGAGCTCTCTCTCTCTTGCCCTTTTGTGCATAGAAGTAGAGAAACACTTCTAGTTTGCTTAGGTATCCTTCATCAAAGTTGCATATCTTTAGGCTGAGGTCCCTTGGCACCTATTTTGAGGTCTAAAGGTGGTTTTAACTCAGAATTGGGGCTGTTTTTCCTACTGTGCTTCAAAGGTAACCTCTTATCCCTTTTAAGCTCTTTGTGCACTATTGTTTTGCCATCTTTCTACATTGTTTTTGGGGTGGCATGCAACTACAAAAACCTCTATTTTTAAGGTTCTAAAATGGTGGTTTGAGCCTTGTTTGCTTAATGGGTGGTTTCCTCCCTTTGATCTTTGGCTTGCAAAGCCTTTTGAGCCTTCTTTTTAAAGCTTTTGAAACCAACTCTTTTTGGCCCTTTAACCACTGAATTCCAAAGGAATTTCAGTGGTGGAAGGTGGTTTTGAGGTCCAAAATATGAGGGGGTGTCCTCCGCTCCTTGTCTCTCTATGCCATGCCTTGTTAGCATTACAAAGTAGCATATTTTTATGGCTTATGTTAGCTTAGTTCAAGCATGTTTTTGGCTATATTTTAACATGCTATAACTCTGTTTTTTCCTGGTTTAGTCACCTCTTGCTTGCCTCTTACACTTGTAGTGTAATCTTGCTTGCTAGCCTAACTTACTTGATGTTTTAGCCTATCATTCTAGCATGAGTTGGCTTGACTCCAGCACATTTTTGCTAATGTTTTAGCATACCTTAACTCTATTTTGAGTGGTCTTGGTCTTTTGAGGCTTGCTTTGTATAGCTATAGTGTAAATGTCCTTCACTGGCTTTATGATTTAAGGCCCCTAGCATGCTTTGCTCGAGTTATTTGCATGATATGGCATCATTTAGCATGTGATTTCAGAGCATATATCATTGTCATACTCTCACATATTCCACTCTTTCAATGCCTTTGAGAGTTGTGCCTTATGCCTTGTTTATGAGCCAACAAGGAGCATGATTTTCTTGCTTGCTATGCTTCAATTTCAGCATGTTTTGGCCATTGTTTTAGCATGTTTAAGCTTTGTCCAGAGCTGGTTTGGTCATTTAAGCTTGGTATTGTTTGCTTCTAGTGTAATGCACTTTACTAGCTTTGTTGTTTTTGGCTTCGAACATGTTGTACATATGTTGATTGCATGATTTAGTGTCTTTAGCATGCCATATCAGCACTGAATTTCTACAATCTTCCTTCATGCTTCACTTTTGAATTTGATTTTGAAAGTGGTCTTAAGCCCCTTGTTGGCTTAAGCATGGAATCGAGGCTCTCATGCCTAATGGTTTTAGCCTTCTCTTGAGGGTTTCTACTAACCAAAAGCATGAGGCTTCTTTCATGCTTAAGGTATTTGTGGCTTAGACCATCTTTCCGATTAGAGGACTTTTCACATCGGACTTAACCGGTTAAAGGATTAATCCATAATGTAAAATGTGTAAACAAAATTGAATCAAGTAAAACATGACTAAGATAAGCATGTTGTTTGCATTGCATGTGTTTGGATCGGACGTTAATCTAAACACAAGAAATGCAGGACGTTTCATACTCAAAGTGATGAAACGTATTACATTTCTTGGTCGCCAACACACTTGATCATGCACGATAGGGTGGAGGCCTTTTGTGTATTGTTTGCGCATTCACTAAGCTTGTACAAGCTTGGTCCTTGGGCCATCATGCATTGAGATGCGTGGTTGGTGGCTTGAGAGCCGAGTGCCACTCTTCTTTGAGCTTGAGACATGATGAGAAGAGTGCAGTGCATACATTTTCTTGCAAATACATTGATGTGCCTATGTTGTTCTCTGTTTTAGGCAAACCAGAAGCCTGGAAAAGCAGGTGGCCGACCGGCCAGTTGAGGTGGCCGACAGCCACTTTTTGTGGCCGACCAGCCACTAGTCCACTTTTGTGCAGAAATGATCCTGTTTTGGAGCAGAAACAGTGTAGAGTTTGGTTCAATGTTCAGAAACCAAGGCAAGTGCAAACAGAGGCAATTGACGACAAAGTAATGGATTTTTGAGATGACGCCAACCGAGCATGCATGCCTCCCTCGCCCATGAGGCCATTTCACTGCTTATGATTAGTTTGTGTAATTAATCATTCATTTGGTTTATAATAATTAATTAGCTTAGCATAGTTAATTAGTTGTTTTGTAATAAATAGCTTAGCTTAGTATAGCTTAGCTTATTTATTCGGACCCTCCATCGAGAGGGCACAATGTTGTAATAAGGGTGCGTGTGTATGTGCATGTCTTCCAACCCCACTTCTTTCTCCATTTTACTTATCCGCTTTCGGTGGTTAGATTAGGACATATTTCAATTAGCATACCTTATGCTTGCATGAGTGCATCATTCATTTGTCTTGCATGCACTGGGCTCGGCGCATCATTCAAATTGCATTGTATTTCAATACCTACTTGAATACGTGTTTCAAAGCATGTTATTAAGTGTTGCATTCATATGCCATCTTAGCAAGCCGAGCCTATTTTAGTTGCATTTTTGCGTGTGTTGCACTAGGCATCTTAACATAGTTAGGGGTCATGCATATTTCTAGCTAATTTTATGTTTTGGCTCGGAGTACACTGTAAGTGTTTACGCTTTAGCATCCTTGCATGAGTGTGAGTGTTGCCATGATCGCATGCTTGCCATGAGGTTATTTGCTAATGTGATTAACTATATGAATGCCTGTGGATGAAGGCTTTATTGCCTGAATTGGGACAATTCGTCAATGTATGTTTTAAGCTCACTTTGCGAAGTGGCAAAATCATCATGTTTTAAGCCCACTTGAGGGTGGCAAATTCGCGATTTAGCCTCCTTGCGAGTGGCACTTTCAAATCATTTTAAAAAACAAACATGAGTTGTTTTGTTCCAATCTGCGTGATCGAGTCTATACTTGTATGATGTGCGCATCACATAGTAAGTTAGGTTAATAATCAGACAAGAACACACGAGGTTTTTAAAACAACATATCATGTTAGTAGAGGCCGATCCTTTGATCGGGCGAGTGGGGGTGCTCGTGTTATGACCTTCCCCTCTCGTACCCAAGTTCCTGAGCCGAGGAAACTTTGGTGATGACAGACACGTGGCCTTTCGCACGAGTCAGGGTTTCCTAAATTTTCCAAAATTAAAATATTTAGGTGGTGACTCTGTAATCTGGCAAAGAAGTCCATGTTTGGCGCTTTTTGATTCAAAACCGATTTTCCAAAACCGATTGTCAGATTTGGACTCTTTGGTGATTTATCAGTCTTACATTGCACTTTGTGAGATTAGATTCAGAACCCTGACGGGAGTCTGAACTGTAGTAGCAAGGACCCAATTCACGCCCTCTTCGAAAGGGGGGGGGCGCGGAGAGAGTTCGGGGCGGTCTACAGCATCGTTGATTATTTTGCCTAGAACATGCTCTCGCTCTCGTTGCATAGAATATGCTTCTATTTTGTTTATTGCATGTGGTGCATGAAACATGCCTCTAACATTGTGTCACGGTCGTTCGGCTCGCATAGAATATGCATTCTTATTGCATGCACTTGTTAAGTTTCCTTCTTATGCAAGCACGATATTGTATGTACGGTTCATTCAAAGAAACTTCAGGAAAGATCATTCCTGTCCCTTGAACCCCTTGTTGGTTAGAAACATTCGGGTACACCCGGTGTTTACACCGATACTCTTCTTTCGTTAGAAACATTTGGGTACGCCCGGTGTTTACGCCACTCATCGTTGGTTAGAAACATTCAGGCGCACCCGGTGTTTACACCGACACCCTCTGTTGGTTAGAAACATTGGGACGTATTCCCGATGTTTATACCACCTCCCGGTTAGAAGCATTTGGAACGTGTTCCGATGCTTATACCATTCCGTTGGTTAGAAACATTGGGACGTGTTCCCGATGTTTATACCACCTCCCGGTTAGAAGCATTTGGAACGTGTTCTGATGCTTATACCACCCCGTTGGTTAGAAACATTGGGACATGTAATGACCCCAAAATCCGTATCCAAAATTACTTTTATGTCCTTATGGCAGGGTGAATCAAGTTTGGGGGATCAAACTTCTTAAGGTGGGGAGAATGTAACGACCCCAAAATTTGTATCAGAAATTACTTTTATGTCCTTGTGGGTTAATGCATTTTAATTTAATGATATCTGTTCGAATTGAGGAATTATCTGTTGAGTTACGGTTTTAAAATTGAAATTACTGAATTTTATGGGTTCAGAAATCAAATTGAGTACTTGGAAATGTTAATTAAAATTTTTAGAACTATTTGGGAAAATTAATTGAAATCTAATTTGTCTGATTCGTTAATGCACGTTTGGGTGGTTAACTTGGTATTGGAAATTGAAGGCCTTAGAGGCTTCAGAAACTAGAACAAAGGACATATTTATGATCAGCACAATTTTTAGAGTCACCTGGGAAGTTTAATTGAAATTTGATTTCGTGTGATTCGTAAGGCCGCGTATGGCTCTCCCTATTGTGTTAAGCCTATGTGTGTGTAAATTTATATATATAGATGTACCTTTAAGTTGTTGAACTCATCTCTTTGAACCTAAAAATATCTAACGAAGAGAGAGAGAGGAAACCGTGAAAGGGAGAGAGAGAAGAGAGACAAAGCTTCTCAACATCCATGGTGGCTTTGAAGATGATTGAAGGGAATTGAAGAAAGAGAAAGAAGATCACCAATGGAAACTTGGGGAAAATTGAAGAGAGCTAAGAGATAGACAAAGATTGTGCTAGGCATGATAATCTATCTTGAAACCTTGTGTTTAAAATCATAAAGATCTTGGAAGATTTAAACCCATTTGGGGTTAAGGTTTTATGTATGTATTTGATTGAGCTAATTTGAGGAATTAGAAATTGAGTTCTATAATTTTGTTTATGAGTGGAGCTCAAGCTCATGGACATCACGAAATGAACTTTAGATTATGCAAGAATCAAGTGAATTTGTGGGTTTGTGGGTTGTGTTTTAAGAACCTTGAAGATCATGAAAGATTAAGCATTAATCTTGAACTATGAGGCAAAGATTGATTTGTTTGAGATGAAATTACACTTGGTTGATGTTAGTTTATCATGCTATGGGGCAATTTTACATGTTTTTGAGTGATTTATGTTAGAAACCAAGCTTAAAAATGGAAAGACCAAGTGTTGGAGCAAAAACCATTTTCGGACTGCAAAAATTGCCCAGAGCAGCACGTGCGGCGGGTCTTCCTGCACGTGCGGCAGTTCATGCCCAAAACCAAATTTGAATCTGCTAAAAAGGCACGTCGTCCCGCACGTGCGGCCCTGTTTCCTGTACGTGCGGGGACAGTTCTGTTCAGCCACCTTTGAATAAGCATATCTTTTGCATCCAGACTCCGTTTTGAGTGATTCTTGAGCCTAAAATCAAGCCCCAGAAGTCTAGTTTCCAATGGTGGTGGTCTCACTCCCAAATTCTAAGTACAGAAATTGATATGCCCAAACGGGTGAGAGTTGCTCATTTTCTGCCTACAAGTTTTGTACCATTTCTTCGTCTGACCCATTTTCCTATCGATTCCTCCTATCTTCTGAGACATGGATTATGACTTATTAAAGACTAATGAGTTTAGAATCGATATGACTAATTGATTAAAGAGTAAAGTAAGGAATCGGGTATGTTCTTATAATGCTATATGCATTGTGTTTATAGGTCTAGACGAGGACATCATTCCACCGCTGTCAGAAACCTATCACTGTGAGTAGTAGTAGTGTAACGATATGTTATACTTAGTTATGGTGCTTATGATTTATAGATGGTTGTTGAGAATGACATATACTATTGACATTGTGCTCTGATTGAATTAACAGACATAATTGAACAATGGCACTGTTATGGACCTAAGGTCGTTCTGTCTCTGTTAATAAAAGTGGGCCTGAGGCCGTTATGATGTAAATTGATTGTGATTCATGGCCAAAGGCCAAGGGAGGTAGTGTACATGTCGATGTTTTACGTACCCTACAATTTGTGGACAGCTGTCGTTATGTGGGCCTAAGGCCGTTCTGTATTATCTGTGGGCCTAAGGCCATTCTGTATCTTATATGGGCCCGAGGCCGTTCTGTATTATCTGTGGGCCTAAGGCCATTCTGTATCTTATATGGGCCCGAGGCCATTTTGTATTATCTGTGGGCCTAAGGCCATTCTGTATCTTATATAGGCCAGAGGCCATTTTGAGATATAATTATGAACAAGATCTGTGTATGACTTTATGAGCTTATTTACACTCTTAAAGACTATGCTCAATTAATTAACCTCCTTACATTGTTATTATTCATTGAGCCTTGCTCACCCTGTTATTATGTATATTTATGTAGGTGAGCCATCGGGGATTGACACTAGAATTGTACTGAGGTTCGCCTGTCTGCCAAGTCACCTGGGGTATGTCTCTGTGTGGAGGCCTTAATTTGTGTTGGGAGTCATATAAATTATTAAGTCTTATGTAAGTGTGTGTGAGATCTATATAAATTCTGTGATTGTATATGTAAGTCTGGGAATGTATTTAAATGCTTAAATCTAATAAGCCATCATGTATGCACAAGCTCAATGGATGTTGTATTTTATTGATATTGCTTCTGCTTAAGGCCCCGTATGTGGTTAAATATTATTCTAAAATTCTGTTTTGAGGCCTATGTACAGGCCAGTCATGGACCAAACTTTTAGGGGCGGGTTTAGGTCATGACAGGTGGTATCAGAGCACAAGTTAAGATCTCACAGACGTGTCCATTGAGCATTAGAGTGTCTAGAATGCATTTATGTTGCATGTATCTAGTAACGAAATAAGATGATGTGCATTTTGAAAGAAGTATGTGAGCTTATACAATCAGTTAAGTATTGAGCCTGAGAATTTGATCTCTTATGGACTTTGGAGTACTAAAAGGAGATCCATATTTGTTGTTTCATAGATTGAGTTTGTGACTCAGGAGGATTCGATAATTGTTATGAAATGAGAACTAGTTTGTGTAATGAGTATGATATTGAGGCTCAAGCTATGAAAGACGCAGAATATTGATGTTCTTAGTTAAAATCGAGAAGTGTAAGCATGATTGTAGAAATGTGATGTGAATAGAGGTTAAATGTCGTTTCTATATGGAATACATGTGAAGTTAACCATGAGGAATTTCGGGGAAACTGAGGTGGTGGTTGATGAATAGAGTGTATGGAATTGTGGCAATTGAGAAATGGCTTGATATAAGAAGCAGAGATGAAGGAACTACCCCACCCATATCTTTGTATACTTGTGTGTGTTATGATTAAAAATGTGAAACTATGTGTTACGGTGTAATTAATGAATGATACTCGATGTGTTAACAGTCTGCATCTTATGACTCTAGGAGTAGGGATGGAATGGAAGTTAAGTATTGTTGAGGCAACTGAATAAGGTGGTAAGAATGTTTCCCAATATGATGAGAATTATGTGAACATGTCCTGAGAAATAAGATCAAAGGAAGGAATTAATTATGAATTCGACGAAGAATCAAAGAAGGTGGTAGGAAGTCTTGCATATGAATGACTACTGGAAAGTGAAGAAACTTTTTAAGTGGATGAATAGAACTTGAACTAAACGTTATGATAAGTAGAGACACCTTGACTGGTGTTTTATGTGTTTAAGCTAATTGTGAGTAAAATGTCAGTTGGAACCCTTTCGTTTATCTGAATCATCTAGCTATAGAACGAGTGGATCAGCGAGCTAATAGCATGTATCACAAGTTTCTGTAGTACTTAAAGAATCTATTTTGTTGGAAATGTTATGCAGATTTGATTTGGTAAGGTAAGAAAAACATTAATAACAAACCTACATAAGTGATTTGTGACATTCGACTTTTGGACCCACCTAATTAATTATCAAGGAGGTATATACGTTGTATGGAAATTACTATGTGGACTAATGTAGTTAAGAAATTTGTGGACTAAGGTTTGTATTTGATATTAACGTTATGTTAAACATTTAATCTTCTCTGATGTTATGAAAAACAAAAGAGATTTGAGGTTGAACTGTGATTATTAGGAATTATGTGAATTGAAATTATTGTGAGTAAGATATTTGGTGATCATCAATAAGTATGGAACCAATATATGAATCAGATACGATGCTCAGACTACTTTGAAGTTATTAGAACCAGAATATAGTAGCTTTATGGTTAATGTGTTTTATGCTTGATGTCATGATGTTGACTTTAAGATCCTCCAAGCAAACATGGATTTTAAATGATTATTACTTTACTGTAATTTGGGAATTGTGACCATTAAGGTTTGATCCGTATTTGATTTTACTAATAATTTACTCTGAACATGTAATTCCTTGATATGGGATTTGAGTTGCTATTTGGAGTCTGTTAGAAATCTGATTTGAATTGATAAGTTTAATTCTGATTATTTGAGCCTTCATTGAAGTTGTGGATTTGAACTTGAATTTGATTATTCAAAATTTAGACCTCAATTATCCCATCTGTTATGGAAGTAAATCGCTTGGGGATACTTCAAATTACCAAACCATTATTGTGAATCCTCAACTTATGAGTGAGCAAAGAACCACAAAGTCGTTGATTTAGAACTTGTTTGTTTATTCTGGGTTTAATTGTTATAGGATGCATGTGCCTTTGAAACACGATTAAGTAGTGAAAGTTTCCTTAACCTTTGAGGAATTATGATAGTTGGGGTTGTTTGTGAATCTAAAGAGTTTGAATTGTGTTTGATAGCTTATGAGTCGCGTGCAATTGAATACTTGAAGTGAATTCATTTTTGGTTGTGATTCTGGGAGAAAACTCCATTGAAATTGACTGTATAGGATTGTGAATGGCTAAATAATTGAGAAATGTTGTATATCCAAGACGAAACTAGACTTGTGGTAGGGCGAATCAAGTTTGGAGGACCAAACTTCTTAAGGTGGGGAGAATGTAACGACCCCAAAATCTGTATTCGAAATTACTTTTATGTCCTTGTGGGTTAATGCATTTTAATTTAATGATATATGTTTGAATTGAGGAATTATCTATTGAGTTACGGTTTTAAAATTGAAATTACCGACCTTTATGGGTTCAAAAATCAAATTGAGTACTTGGAAATGTTAATGGGAATTTTTAGAACTATTTGGGAAAATTAATTGGAAATCTAATTTGTCTGATCCATTAATGCATGTTCTGGTGGTTAACTTGGTACTGCAAATTGAAGGCCTTAGAGGCTTCAGAAACCAGAACAGATGACATATTTATGATCAGCACAATTTTTAGAGTCACCTGGGAAGTTTAATTAAAATTTGATTTCGTGCGATTCGTAAGGCCGCATTTGGCTCTCCCTATTGTGTTAAGCCTATGTGTGTGTATATTTATATATATAGATGTGCCTTTAAGTTATTGAACTCATCTATTTGAACCTAAAAATATCTAAAGAAGAGAGAGAGGAAACCGTGAAAGGGTGAGAGAGAAGAGAGACAGCTTCTCAACATCCATGGTGGCTTTGAGGATGATTGAAGGGAATTGAAGAAAGAGAAAGAAGATCACCCATGGAAACTTGGGGAAAATTGAAGAGAGCTAAGAGATAGACAAAGATTGAGCTAGGCATGATAATCTATCTTGAAACCTTGTATTTAAAATCATAAAGATCTTGGAAGATTTAAACCCATTTGGGGTTAAGGTTTTATGTATGTATTTGCTTGAACTAATTTGAGGAATTAAAAATTGAGTTCTATAATTTTGTTTATGAGTGGAGCTCAAGCTCATGGACATCACGAAATGAACTTTAGATTATGCAAGAATCGAGTGAATTTGTGGGTTTGTGGGTTGTGTTTTAAGAACCTTGAAGATCATGAAAGATTAAGCACTAATCTTGAACTTTGAGGCAAAGATTGATTTGTTTGAGATGAAATTACACTTGGTTGATGTTAGTTTATCATGTTATGGGGCAATTTTACATGTTTTTGAGTGATTTATGTTAGAAACCAAGCTTAAAAATGGAAAGACCAAGTGTTGGAGCAAAAACCATTTTCGGACTGCAAAAATTGCCCAGAGCAGCACGTGCGGTGGGTCTTCCCGCACGTGCGGCAGTCCATGCCCAAAACCAAATTTGAATCTACTAAAAAGGCACGTAGTCCTGCACGTGCGGGGACAGCTCTGTTTAGCCACCTTTGAATAAGCATATCTTTTGCATCCAGACTCCGTTTTGAGTGATTCTTGAGCCTAAAATCAAGCCCCAGAAGTATAGTTTCCAATGGTGGTGGTCTCACTCCCAAATTCTAAGTACAGAAATAGATATACCCAAATTAGTGAGAGTTGCTCACTTTCTGCCTACCGATTTTGTACCATTTCTTCGTCTGACCCATTTTCCTATCGATTCCTCCTATCTTCTGAGACATGGACTATGACTTATTAAAGACTAATGAGTTTAGAACCGATATGACTAATTGATTAAAGAGTAAAGTAAGGAATCGGGTATGTTCTTATAATGCTATGTGTATTGTGTTTGTAGGTCCAGACGAAGACATCGTTCCACCGCTGTCAGAAACCTATCACTGTGAGTAGTAGTAGTGTAACGATATGTTATACTTACTTCTGGTGCTTATGATTTATATATGGTTGTTGAGAATGACATATACTATTGACATTGTGCTCTGATTGAATTAACGGACATAATTGAACAATGGCACTGTTATGGACCTAAGGTCGTTCTGTCTCTGTTAATAAAAGTGGGCCTGAGGCTGTTATGATGTAAATTGATTATGATTCATGGCTAGAGGCCAAGGGAGGTAGTGTATATGTCGATGTTCTACCTACCCTACAGTTCGTGGACAGCTGTCGTTATGTGGGCCTAAGGTCGTTCTGTATTATCTGTGGGCCTAAGGGCATTCTATATCTTATATGGGCCTGAGGTCGTTCTGTATCACATGTGGGCCGGAGGCCGTTTTGAGATATAATTATGAACAAGATCTGTGTATGAGTTGAGAAGCTTATTTACACTCTTAAAGGCTATGCTCAATTAATTAACCTCCTTACATTGTTATTATTCACTGAGCCTTGCTCACCCCGTTATTATGTATATTTATGTTGGTGAGCCATCAGGGATTGACACTAGAATTGTACTGAGGGCCGCCTGTCTGCCAAGTCACCTGGGGTATGTCTCCGTGTGGAGGCCTTAATTTGTGTTGGGAGTCATATAAATTATTAAGTCTTATGTAAGTGTGTGTGAGATCTATATAAATTTTGTGATTGTATATGTAACTCTGGGAATGTATTTAAATGCTTAAATCTAATTAAGCCATCATGTATGCACAAGCTCAATGGATGTTGTCTTTTATTGATATTGCTTCTGCTTAAAGCCCCGCATGTGGTTAAATATTATTCTAAAATTCTGTTTTGAGGCCTATGTACAGGCCAGTCATGGACCAAACTTTTAGGGGCGGCTTTGGGTCGTGACAGGACGCGTTCCCGATGTTTACGCCACCTCTCGGTTAGAAGCGTTTGGAATGTGTTCCGATGCTTATACCACCTTGTTTTGGTTAGAAACATTGGGACATGCTCCGATGTTTATACCACTCTCTGGTGTTTACACCACTCTCTTTTCTCTTCTCATGTGTGATGCGCTAGGATGTGTTTTTGTTTGAGACCTCGGATATGCCCAACAGTTGCTCTTAGCCTTTCCTAAATGAGACGCAGTTAAGATTGCATAATTTTCTTACATCCTTTCTGCATGAAATGCGGTTCGGCTTGTGATTCTCACATATGGCGTATTTATTTCTTACTTCTTCTCATGTATGAGATTACTGTACCTCGTTGGTTTGCTTGAAATATGGCATTATCTTTGCATAACACTTGCATGTAAATGCTTTCTTACAGTCTCATTGCATGATCATAAGTTATGTTTTTACATTGTGCATATCATTTGCATTTTGTCCTAGCCTGAGGGCGCAACTATATATTGTTATCTTGAATGTTTGTCTAAGTCTTGCGGCCTTGTCAAAATGGGTCGTCTCAGGGCTTTGACATTCACTCACGTCATTTTGTGACTCTGAGTTTTGTCAAAGAGGGGCAACTATAGACACCCTATTTTTGACCGTCCTCAAGACTTGGATGTTCTTGCAGGTACATCTGATGATGAGTTTGATTGCTCGTCGAGTGCTCGAAGTCTGTGGCGAAGCGCCACAGGTTTGAGTTTTCCAAACCCTGCATCCATTCTGTTTCATTTTTGGACCTTGTGTAGGCCATTTCAGCTTGTTGTTTTTGATGCACTACCGGCCATGGATTTTGTCCTGCCGGATGTGCCCTGCCGGCCATCAATGAGCCCCTGCCAGCCATCATTGATGGCCGGCCGGCCACCAATGTATCAATAGATATTTTCTGATATTTTGTGCCAACTATTTGCACAGATTGAGCCATCTTCTTGCACGTGTATGGCTGGATCTCTTTGAGGGGATTTTGTATCTTCTATATATAGAGGCCCCCTCTTGCATGTGTGGGGGTTGGAAATTTTGAAGACAAAAATTTCTCTCTCTCTGTCTCTCTCTAGAATCCTCTCTCTAAATATTTTGTGCCTTATAGCTGGAATTCTCTACACTCTTGCATATAAGCCCTTGATCAAACTTGATCATCATTGAGTAAAGGTTGCTTGAGGTCCTATTTGAGCTCTAGAAGAGGATATTGGCTTGATTTTGGTGCCTAAATTGCATCTTGTCTTCAAGAGGTAGAACATTTGTGTTTTAAGCTTATTTTAAACACTTGTTTTGCCATCTTTGCATACTATTTTGAGGCTGGTTTTGACCTCTGAAATCTCTGTTTTTATGGTCTAAAATGGTGGTTTGAGGTTTGATTGGAGTTACGGGTAGTCTATTCTTCTTGATACTTGGTTATTAAGTTGTTGTGCCATCTTTCAAAGCTTTCTACAACAACTTTTTTGGCTCTTTTAACCACTGAATTCCAAAGGAATTTTAGTGGTAAAAACTATGTTTTGAGATCCAAAATGGGAGGGGGTACCCTCCCCTCCTTGTGTCTTGTTTGTAAGCCTAAATAGCCTAACATGTGAGCATGATTTTCTAGCATTTTGTACCTTAATCTCAGCATGTATTTGCTACTTTTTTGGCTAATTTTAGCTCTGTTTTGAGCAGGTTTGGTCAATTGAGGCTTGCTTTGTATGCTTGTAGTGTAATTGTGCTTAATAGTCTAGTTTGTGTTATGTGTTGGCCTCCTATTCTAGCTATTTTTAGCTTATTTCAAGCATGTTTTAGGACTCCTTTTAAGCTGTTTTAGGACTATTTTGAAGAGTTTGTACCTTTCGAGCTTTGTATTGCATGCCTATAGTGTAGAGATCTTCACTAGTTTGGTGTCTTTGGCTTTTAAACATGTTGTGCATGAGTTACTTGCATGTTGTAATATCATTTTGCATGTCATTTTAGTACTAAAATATCTGCAACCTCCCTCATTTCTTCACTTTTTCATTTGCTTTGAGGGTTGGGTAGCCTTAAGGTTTTGTTTAAACTTGAGATTGAGACTTGTGCTTAATGGTTTTAATCCTCTTTTGGGGGTTTCTACTAACCAACGGCATGATCTCTCTCATGTCTTAAGTCATCCTTTGGTTGACCCCTCTCTCATTAGAGGACGCTCACCTTGGACTTAACCTGTTAAAGAATAGATCGGTAATTAAAATGAGTAAATAAAACATGACAAGTAAAGCTTGAGCAAGTTAAGCATGTTGTGTTGCATTGCATGTGTTCAATCAAATGTTATATTGAACACAAGGAAGATTGGAGCATTTCATACTTAAAGTGATGAAATGAGCCAATCTCCTTGGTCTCCATTGCCTTTGATCACACATGATAAGGTGATGGCCTTAAGTCTTGTTTTGTGCATTTATTGAAATTGTACTCCTTGGATCTTTGGCCATCACGCATCAAAGATGCTTGGTTGGTGATTTTGGATCCAAGAATGCCACTCCTTTGATGTTTTGAGATGATAAGGAGGGGCACAGTACAAACATATCCTTGGAAAACCCTTCATTTCCCTCTGTTTGTGCTCTGTTGCAGTGTGGTGACTCAGAGCACCAGTGGCCAGTAGTGGCTCATTAGTGGACGACAGGGCACACTTTTGGCCGGCAGATGGCCGGCAAAAGGCATTTATGGCCGGCAGGCCACTGGTGCAATCCTTAGCATTGATTTGGTAAGGTGGAGCAGAAAGGTTCTGGAGTATGGTCAACCCTACAAACAGAGCCTCTCAAGATCAAAACAGAAGGCTTTTCGAGGCGAAAACCTAGTGCATGCATCCTCCATTTCCCGAGGTAGAGCTGAGGCAGTGTAGTTCAAATATCTTGCATGATTAGTTAGTGTACATTTGCTTTAATTAACTAGTTTACTAATTAGTTAAAAGGTTGTAATAATTAGTAATTAGTTTACTAGTTATTCGTTTGGTTTGTAATAATTAGTCTAATTAGCTTAATTAGATTAGTTTGATTAGCTTAGCTTAGCTTAGCTTAGTGTAGCTTAGCTTATTCATTTGGACCCTTCTTCGCGAGGGTGTAATGTTGTAATAAGTGTGCGTGCATGCGTGCATGTCTTCCAACCCCAAGTCTTTCTCCCTTTTACTTAACTGCTTTTGATCGCTAGTTTAGGGTCATGTTTCGATTAACATACCTCATGCTTACATGTTTGCATCATTCATTTGTCTTGCATGCACCGAGGCTCGGCGCATCATTCAAACTGCATCACAATTTCAATACACTTCTTTGAATACGTGTTTAAAAGCATGTTGTCAAATTGAATCAAATCATATGCCATATTAGTAACCGAGCCTATTAATTTCATATTTCATGTGTTGCATTAGATATCTTAACAAAGTTAGGATCATGCATATTTCTAACTAATTTTTTGTTTTGGCTTGGAGTACTCGGTGAGTTTTATGCTTTAGCATGCTTGCATGAGTGTGACTGCCATATTGCCATGTTTCGCATGCTTTCCATAAGGCTATGTGCTTAAATGCTTAATTGCATGAATACCTGTGAATGAAGTCTTTGTTGTTTGAATTGGAATAATTTAATAAATGTGAGTTTTAAGCCCACTTTGCAAAGTGACAAATCATGTTTTAAGCCCACTTGAGGTGGCAAATCCGCGTTTTATCCCACTCGGGGGTGGCAACTTCAAACCATTTTCAAAAAGAAACATGAGTTGTTTTGTTCTAATTCTTGCGATTTTAGTCTATACTTGCTTGTGTGCGTCACATAATAAAGTTAGTTAATAATCGGAATAAGAACACATGAGGTTTATAAAACAACATATCCTGATTAGCAGAGGCCGATCTTTTGATCGGGCAAGCGGGGGTGCTCATTTTAAGACCTTCCCCTCTCGTACCTAAGTTCCCGAGCCGAGGCAACTTTGGCGACGACGAACATGTGGCCTTTGGCACGAGTCAGGGTTTCCTAAATTTCCCAAAAACAAAATATTTAGGTGGCGACTCTATAATCTGGCAAAGCAGTCCAGTTTTGGCATTATTTGATTCAAAATCGATTTTCTAAAATGATTTTCCGAATTGGACTCTTTGGTGTTTATCAGTCTCATATTGCACTTTGTGAGATTAGATTTAGAACCGTGATAGGAGTCCGAATTGTAAGACCAACTCGAGCTCTCCGAAAGGGGGGCACGAGAAAGTCGAGCTACACAAACGTTAGTCATGGCTATCTCTCAAATTCTTAAGTAAAGGAAGATACAACAAAGGCACAAATCGAAAATTAAGGGTAGCGGCCACTGTTTGCACTTTGCAATGCGCACTGTGAGACTATGAAATATCCTCACATGGATGTTGTAGAGATCCAACGAAGAGAAGAGCTTCACCCCTGTAGATCTGCAATGATAAACATAGTCGGTGCCACCCAACCAGGGTTGCCGGCCGGGAGTACTCCGATGATGAAGTTAGTCATTGAATCAAGAAGTAAATAGTATATATATATATATATATATATTTGAAGGGGTGTGTGTTTTGTAGAGAAAGATGAGACATACCCTCCACTTGGGATGCCCCCCCTTTTATATAGATGGGGGGTGTGATATTTGTTTGGGCTAGACCCATTGTAGGCTTTGTTTGGGTTAGGCCCAATAAGCTAGTACCTATATTTTTCTGGCTCCCACAATTGCCCCCAAAACTTTCACTTTGTTTGACAAAAGAAGTGGAAGTTTTTATGTTCTGAGTTCGTGGCATAAACAAATGCCAAATCTTTGATGGATAATACATAGTTAATATAGGTCCTACTCCCGGACCACATTGTCGAGCGATGTTAGAATACGTGCATGAATGTATGTATATGTGAATGTATGCTTGCTCCAAATTCGGAGTCTTGGCGCTCGACGTGCCAAGCATGGAGATTGCTCCAAAATATGGAGGCTTTGTTGTGACGCACTGTACCGAGCACGATGATTGCTTCAAAATATGGAAAATTTTGTTGGTGTCAGCGGCGATCAATTGTAGACATTGCAATGATAATAATCTGTGTCAATGATTGCTTGTACCAAATAATGTAGAAATATCAGCCACAAAAAAAATGGAAAGCCGTCAAAGCTATAAAAAGGTTGGCGCGCAAAATTATGCGAAGAACTGCTGAATGTGTAGTATGAGTGTATTGCTCTAACACTGGCTCTTTCTTGGAGGTGTGTGAAAAGGAGCGAGAGTTTGTAACGCAAGTAATTTTCTTTGTAATGCTTGGACCAAGTTGGCCGAGTATGTATGCATAGTAGAGGTGTCGAGATGATAATTGGCTGATATACCCCAAGTGGAAAGCAGAAAATTGATTAAGATGTCTGAGTTGGCAATAAATCGCCAAGGTAATGAAATGAATGATCGAGGAGGACGGAGGATTTTTCCTAGCCCCACGATCCTGTTATTGAAATTGTATGCCGATCAGATATGATGTGACCGTTGAGAAATCTTGTAACGCCCGAACTTTCCAGGTCGTTGATCCCATTATTAGGCGTGGAATTCGTAGAATTGGACTCCAAAAAGGGATTGCGTGATTCCGGATTTGTTGTTGATACTTGGCCGAAGGGATTATTTAGGAATGCGAGGAATATGTTTGAGTACATGGGAGTTGATCTGTGAATGCGGATATTGCCAAGTTCACGAATCGGCAAAATTGAGTTGGATTGTTCAGTGAAAATTAATTGGCGGCATAAAGTTTGACCAAGATAATGGGTTGCTGAGAAGAGTAGTGACCCAGTTATAGGTGTATGAATAGCGCATAGGTTTTGGCCAGTAGGTTTTGATGCGGCTGAATGGAGATTGAAGTGCCAAGTTGCCGAAGTGAAAGTGCCGAGTGAGTGTAAGAGTTTTATTCAGTGAGTTCGGCGATGAACTTTAAGCCGAGTTAATTGTACCATCACCATATTGAACTGTCATGGAATTAGTTGCGATTTAGTTACAAAATTGCCTCGGTTTTGCTTCCATTGTCGTGGCACATGTAACATTGGATTATCATTGCTCCAAAACTTTCATTGTCTACGGTAGAAGAAATGAGAGTTTTTATTGCCGAGTTACACTGTTCAAATAAATGTTAGTTTCATGATAAAGAACATTTTGAATAAATGAATGATGGGCCACGGTATTATTACCCCTGGGCGAGGGTCTTTGGCCGCGGTAGTGTTACCCTCGGGCGAGGGTGTAGGCCGCGGTATTCTAACCCCCGAGCGTAGGTGTAAGCCGTAGTATTCTAACCCCTGGGCATGGATGTAGGCTACGGTATTCTAACTCCCGGGCGTAGGTGTAGGCCATAGTATTCTAACCCCAGGGCATGGGTGTAGGCCGCAGTATTCTAACCCCCGGGCATAGGTGTCGGCCTTTGCTGATGGTACTCCATGCTAAGTGCGAAAATTGCACTGTATTAGGAGACTTTTTTTTTTATGTTAAGTGGCGATCAAGTGCCAATATTGCAAGAATTTTGAATAATGCATTCTGTGTCAGTGATGACCTATTCCGAATAAGGTAGACTTGTTAATCACAAATAAGTAAAAAGTGGAAAAAAGTACACCAATGGTAGAGTATTAAAAAAAATATCATTCAGGCATTGTAAAGAATCGCCGAGTAGATTTTGGAAGCAGATCGAAGTAGATTGCCAATTTATGGAAGTTGAGTTTCTTGTCCAACGTAGATCTGCCCTATTGCTCTCGCAGGAAATCAGAATGAAGTCTTGCCAAAAGTGCCGATAAGTTAAACCAAGAAAGCTGAGAAAGAATTGTTGAAGCGGAGTCCTTGCCCCATTACAGAGGAGTCTTGCCAAGATTGCAGAGTTGCACCGAGAAAGCCAACAAGAAGTTGTTGAAGTTGGAGTCGATCAAACTTCAGACTGGTGGCAAAAATAGTGTTTGAGCTGCGAGATGTGGCATTTCATATAAAATGTACAATTTTTTGGTATGGCATGTGCAAAATCAGACCATAGGGATGTGTTCAGAAGGCTGAAAATAGGTGGAAACGACTATCGGATCGTTGGAATTGGACTCCTAAGGGCATAATTGTAGCCAAAATGGATCAGACGGCTCAGATCAGTGAAAAATTGAACTCCACGAAGCTCTGGAAAATTTCTTGGCTTGGTTTTGGCAAAAAATAAAAAATAAGGAAAGAAATAGTGCTAGTAAGACTTGACCCCTTGCCTTTGGTTTTGGAAGGGAAAAGGAGCACACGCCACTGTACTAAGAGAGAGCCTAGTGTTAATGTAGACACCCCATTTTTGACCGTCCTCAAGACTTGGTTCTGCTTGCAAGTACATCCAGCCACAAGTTCAATTGCTCGTCGAGTACTCGACTTTCGCGGCAGAACGTCACAGGTTTGAGTTTTCCAAACCCTGTATCCTTTCTGCCCCATTTTTGGACCATATGTTGGTCCTTTCAGCATGCTCTTCTTGGTGCACTGCCAGCCACTCCCTGCCACTGTCGGCCTTGTTTTTGCCCCTACCTGCTATTGATGAAACCTGTCGGCCATCAATGAGGCACTGCCGGCCACAACTGATGGCCGGCAGAACACTTTGTCTCAGCAGATTTTACTCCAGATCTTTTGAGCCAGCTGGTTTTCACTCATCCCTCCTCCATACACGTGTATGGAGGGATGAAGCCCTTTTCAAGCTTGTTTAACAAGCTTTGCATTGCCTTTCTTCCATATAAAGAGAGGCTCCTCCTTCATTTTAGAGGTTCAGAAAAATGGGCTGAGAGTTATAAAAATATAGCTTTGTATCTATATCTCTCTTTGTTCTTGTTTTGTGCTTCAAAAGTGTAGCTTTGCCCTAGTTTAACACACAAACACACACTCAAACACCTTGCTTGTGTTGCTGAGGCTTCTTGAAGTTGTTTTTGGTGTTCTTGGGTTGATTTGAGCTTGAAAAGCTTGCTGGAGCTGCAGTTTTAAAGAAGGTCTTCAAGGGTGAGTTTATATCCCTTAAAACCCCCATTCTTGCTTAAGCTTTTAGCCCTTCTTGCATGCTGTTTTAAGCTTAGCTTTCTATTGGAAAAATTTCTATTTTTTCATGCTTAAAAAGTTTGTTTAAGGTCACTTTTTCGTTTAGGGTGATCTAGCCCCCTTTTAGGCCTTGTTAGGCCTTGTTTTGAGCCATCCCTTTAGGCTCTTGTTGCAACCTTTGCTTGACCTTTCTACCACTGAAATCCAGAGGATTTTCAGTGGTGGAAAGGTGGTTTTGGAGTCTTAAATAGGAGAGGGTCATCCCCTCTCCTTGTGTCTTGTTTACTTGTTTTGAATGCCTCATGTGTGAGCATGTTTGTTAAGTTTATGTTGTCCATATCTTAGGATGTATTTGTGGTTATTTTGCTGTGGCATGCCACTGTTTTTGCTTGGTTTTGTCACTTCATGCATGCCTAATGCACTTGTAGTGTAAATCACACAAACTAGTCTTGTGTGCTTCATGAAGTAGCATGTCATTCTAGCTTGATTTGAGTCCATTTCAGCATATTCTTGGTGTTGTCTTAACATGTCATACCTCTGTTAGGGTTTGGTTTAATAGCTCATTGCATGCTCCATGCACTTGTAGTGCATTTCCATGAAATAGCCTAACAAGCATCATGGTTTGACATGTCATTTTAGCATGCTTTTGGCTTAGCTCTGAGAGGACTTTGTTCATGTTTTAGCATGTTTAAGGTCTGATTTATGTTGTCTTGGTCATGCACGACTTGCTTTGTATAGCCTTGGTTCAATCTAGCTTGTTAGCTTTGTGTATTGAGTTTTCTAGCATGCATTACTTGGACTATTTCAATAATTTGGCATCATTCATAATGTGATTTCAGTTCATGTTTCATCTCCATGTATTCACATTTGTCACTCATTCAATGCGTTGAAGGGTTTTCCCCTTTATGCCTTAACATGAATCATTGTGTATGCCTTCATGCCTTAGCTTGCGAGCCATTATTTCAGTGCTTATTTGGGGTTATTTTGCCATGATATAACCCTGATTTTTGTTGGTTAAGTCATCCAATCCTTGGTCTTAATAGGTGTAGTGTAATCCACCTTATTTGCCTTGTATGGACCATGTCTTATGCCCTTCACGTTAGCATGTTTTGGCTTACTTCCATGCATGTTTTGGACTCATTTTGACATGTTCTAGGACTATTTTGGGTTGCCTTAGCTATATGCCTCAGGTTTTGTATTCTCGTAGCACAAGTGCTTATGCTTGCTCCAAGCTTTGAGCACCATAGCATGCTTTATTTGTGTTGTGTACATGATTTGGCATCATCTAACATGACATTTCAGAGCTTATAGCAATGCCATGTTCCCACTTCATTCATGCTTTAAGTGCCTTTGAGTGTTGTGCATTGTTGCCTAGTTTTTGGCTTAGCGTGCATGCTTGCATGCCTAGGTCTTTGAGCCTCCACTTTAGCATGTTTCGGTCATTGTCTTGACCTATCTCAGCTCTGTCCATGGTTGGTTCATGCATGCTTGTCATGTATTGCACGCCTCATTTGCAGTCCTCTGTATTACCTTTCACGCTTTAGGACCTTTGCATGCTATACTCATGATTGATTGAATGGTTTGGCTTACACTTACATTTAGTACCTCATTTCAGTGCATTTGGTGTTGTTACACTTACATGTTTGTCACTCTTTGAGCACTCTTGAGAGTTGTGCTCTTAGGCCTCCTTGGTTGGCCAATGCATTGTGCATGCATGCTTTATGTTTTATGCCTTTATTTTAGCACTATTGGCCACTACTTTGGGCATGACTGAGGTCCATCCATTTTGGTTTAAGTCTATTAAACATTGTGCATGCCATGTAGTTCATAGCATTGAGTATGCCATGTTGTTTGCATGTTGATTCATTGCATTTTGAATGCCATGTTGTTTGCATGCTTAGATCACATAACATTGAGTATGCCACCATTTGCATTGTGTATGCTAGTTGTGCATGCCATTAGCCTTGTTAGGTTATTCATGTTGCATTGCATGTTTGCATGTTTGAGTCGCATTGTGGATGCCATGCTTGTGTCGTATTTTGTTTGGAATAGGTGTTAGTCCAAACACGAGAAACGAGGGACGTTTCATACTTAAAGTGATGAAACGTGCCTCAATTCTCGGTCGCCGAAGCTCTTGACGATGCATGATAGAGTTCTAGGCATTTATGTGTTTCTTGTGCATTCATTTTACATTGAATTGCACAAGTTGGATCTTTGGCCATCATGCATCGAGATGTGTGATTGATGGTCTTGGATCCGATTATGTCTCTCCCTTGATGTTTTGAGGTGATATGGAGTGGCATAGTGCATACATATCCTTAGGAGACCCTCTATTTTCTCTATTTTGTGCTCTGCTGCAGCTTGGTGTCACAGCACACCAGTGGCCGGAAACCCTCTTGTTGTTGGCTGGCAATCCTTCATTCTTGGCCAGCAGTACCTGCTCTTGGTCGGCAAGGGGGTCGGCAGAAGCTTCTCATGGCCGGCAGGCCACTGGTGCACTTCTCAGCACTGTTTTGGTAAGATCCAGTAGCTAGTTCTCAAGGACACCCTGCAGATAGAGCCTCTTGAGAGCAACCGAAGAGCTTTTCAGGACGGCAACCGAGCATGCATCCTTTTCTCCTTCAACCAGCGCTGGAACAGCATTGTTTACATATTTTAATGCTTACTTGTTAGTTAGTATTCAAATTTGTAATTAATTAATTAATTTGTTAATTAATTAAGTTTTGTAATAATTAGTTGTAGCTAGTTATCCATTCGGTTATGTAATAATTAATTAGCTTGTTAGTTAGTTAATTAGTCAGTTTGTATTATTCATTCGGGCCCTCTGTCGAGAGGGCGAATTTTGTAATAAGCGTACGCGTGTGCGATGCATGTCTTCCAACCCCCATTTCTTTCTCTCTTTTACTTACCAGCTTTCAATGGTTAGTTTTAGGGCATATTTCAATTAGCATCCTATGCTTGCATGCGTGCATCCATTCATCTGTCTTACATGCACCGGGCTCAGCGCATCATACAAACTGCATTGTATTTCGATTCCGATTTGAATACATGATTATCAAGTTGCATTTCACATGCCATTCTAAAATAGCCGAGCCTATTTTAGTTACATTCTCGCACGCGTTGCATTAGCCATTTTAACATGAACTAGGGTCATGCATGACTTCTAACTAGTTCTCTGTTTTGGCTCGGAGTACACTGTGAGTGTTTACGCTTTAGCATAATGCATGTGTGTTATTAATTGACATGATAGCATGCTTACCGTGAGGCTATTTGCTTAAATGATATAACTGTCTGAATGCCTGTGGGTGAAGGTTGGATTACTTGAATTGGAACAATTCATCAAATCCCTGATTTAGCCTACTTGTGAGTACCAAACTTCAAACCATTTTCAAACAAATATGCAATGTTTTGTTCCAAATTAGGCGATCTAGTCTATACTTGTTTACTGTGCGCATCATGTAGTAAGATTAGCTAATTAATCGAAATAAGAGCACATGTGTTTTCAAAAACGAAATATCATGCTTAGTGCAGGCCGATCTTTGATCGGGCGAGCGGGGGTGCTCATTGCATGACCTTCCCCTCTCGTACCCAAGTTCCCGAGCCGAGGCAACTTTGGTGATGACGAACGCGTGGCCTTAGGCATGAGTCAGGGTTTCCTAAATTCTCCCAAAACAAAATATTTATGTAGCGACTCTCTATCTGGCAAAGCAATCCATGTTTGGCACTTCTTTATACAAATCAGTTTTCCAAAACGATTTGCCGGATTTGGACTCTTTGGTGATTTATCGGTCTAGCATTGCACTTTGTGAGATTAGATTCAGAACCGTGATATTTGAGTCTGAACTGTAGTAGTAAGCCCAATGAACAAAATGGATTTTCGCGCCAATTTTGCACGCGGGGGCTGTGGCGTTCGGGCACGTCTACAGTTAGTATTTGGCAAAGTATATATTTAAATGTGATTATTCAGCTATTATGGGATGCAACTTAGCCACGATGCACTGAATGATTTCTTCTATTTGGCCATGCCAACTTCGTCTTCTTCGGCGAAAATGAGTGATGTGGAGAAGTGGTTTTTGGAAATACTCTTCAGATCCTGGGGAGCGCTCGTGATCCTCCAATAGTCACCTGAAAGGAAATAAACACTCCGGTCGGGCGTGCCGGAATTAGCACTCCGACGGACAAGTCAATCCCATGCTCTAGATTACTTATATTCTAAGTTAAATACCACAATTATCACACATACCTTTCCAAGATTGCAGGTCTCCTATTTATAGTATTCTCCTTGGGTCTGGGAGCCTGGCCCACTCCCAGCCCCTATAATACATTCCTACACGGCTCTTATTAGTAGGAACACCGGCTCTTATACTCAGCTCCTCAACTGGATAGGGTAAATGCCGAATAGAAGTCTCGTTCGAGCCCGACCTGTCTTACTCTTGTTGATCAAAGTGTTATTCGGCTCCCACAAGTGAATTTTGAGCAAATTTCGAGTGGCTCATATCGCTTTGTTTGAGCACCGATTTCGATGTGGTTTGTTGCGTTGTACTCGTCTCAAGGAGTACTTCATGTTGGTATGGTCAAAACTTGGGTTTGACTGCGTCAGAAATTTCAGTTGCCAGAAAATGTGGTCCATATTGCAACTTTCTGCGGACTTTGGTTACTTTTTGGCTCTTCTCTTTGGTGGGTTTGGACTCATCTAGTCAACACGAACCTTTTGATTGGCCAAGTAATGCATGTTGTATTGCCAAAAAATTATTCAAATGAAGAATAGTGTAGACCCAATTGTAGAGAGAGAAAATGGGTATGTAACCATAGTCGGCAAAGCTTTTGCTGGCCGAAAAACTTGGTCGGCAAGTCGGCAATGTAAGATGAAACTGGGATGGTGGACATGATAGAACTTGGTTCTCGGCATTGTAGGTGGATTATACGTCGACGGAATTGTAACGACGTGTCCGAGCTGATATACAGGAAGTCGACAAGTTGGTAGCTACTGTAGGAAGTCGCCGAGTGACTTAATGGATAAGCTTCAACGGACTGTTGACTAGCCAATAGTAATGTTGCCGAGTAATGTGGCTGAGGAAGTGATGTTGCCGAATACGGTTGCTGAATAAATACATGATGTAGGTAGTGAAACTGTGAAAATTTTCCTGTGACCGAATAATGTCAACCGTATATTAAACTTGAAAATATAATGACATAAGGTAATGAAATATTTGCTGAATAAAATTGACGTAAGGTAATGAATTGTTTGCCGAATAAAATTGAACTTGAAAATGTAATGACGTAAGGAATAAAATTGAACTTGTAAATATGACGTAAGGTAATGAAATATTTGCCGAATAAAATTTGCCTATGAAATTCACATTGCCGAATAAAATATACGATTTTTTCAAAAGCCGAAAAACAAATTTTCATGGCCACAACTTTTTGTATGCATCCTCATTTGGTTGCCGAATAACTTCTTGATTAGCTGACTGTCGAATTTTTGAACTTTATAAGCAGCCGACTAGCACAAAAATTAGATTAGTAACTCATGGTGCAAGTATATCTCAAGAATCAAAGAGTGTAAATCCATTATATAATGCCAAAAAGAAGCTAGCAAAAAAAAGAGTGAAACCCATTTTTAGAGAGAGTAAAAATGCAAAAATGAATCCAACTAAAGGCATTTCAATGGGTTTAGTATGTGCCGACTATATTGAATAAATGTTTGGACCAAATCTATGAGCATAAATATATACACATATATATCTATATATATGTATATGCATATAGATAGTAAGATTGAATTTTAAAGATCAATTTAAACAATGAGTAAAAAGATAGGATTAACTGTGGGTCATGTTTATAATAACATGTAACAATGATCTGAGCATCTTGAGTATGGTATTTGTTGTCTTCATCGTTGAACTCTGTCAGACGTTTCCCACAGATGGCGCCTGTTGTGAGACCATGAAATATCCTCTCACATGGATGTTGTGGAGATCCAACGAAGAGAAGAACTTCACCCCTATAGATCTGCAATGATGAACATAGTTGGTGCCACACAACCGGGGTTGCCGGCCGGGAGTACTCCGATGATGAAGTTAGTCATTGAATCAAGAAGTAAATATTATATATATATTTGAAGGGGTGTGTGTTCTATAGAGAGAGATGAGACATACCCTTCACTTGGGATGCCCCCCATTTTATATAGATGGGGGGTGTGATATTTGTTTGGGCTGGACCCATTGTAAGCTTTGTTTGGGTTAGGCCCAATAAGCTAGTACCTATGTTTTTCTGGCTCCCACACTCACAATCATCAATCTCTTCCAAAACCATCTAATTATGCAATAAGCATATCATACACAATCCGATCTATTCTGATGAAGATGAAGAAAAGGAATACAATCTCCTTCGAACCGAAGCAGAACAAACCTTTTAAATGGCCAAGGATTTACAAATTGACTTTTGTGGAAGAAAATGGGAGGAGTTTTGTGTGGTGAAATTAGAGAGTGTGAGAGTGACAAAGTGTAAACAACTGAGTGAGTGTAAGTGTGAGTGTGAGTAGAGTGAGAGTATTGTCTCCTCCTCCTCCATTGTTGTAATCTGTGCATTTCTCTATAGTGAAATCCGCTGCCCGTGGCCATAGGCGATTTGCCGAACCACGTAAATATTTGTGTATTCTTACTTGTGTGATTGTTTTCTACCTCCTAGGCACAACAAGTTGGTATCAAAGCCATGTTGTGCAAAAAGTAGAGTAATTTTCTATAAACTGAAAATTTTCGAAGTTGTGAAAATCGAGTTTTTAGCCTACCAGGACGACCGCCTCGACGAGAGGAGTTTAGACCCAAAAAGACCAACCCACGAGGATACTTCACACGCCCTCACACGCTTACCGGTGTTCTGCCAAAGACTCGCCGGAAAGTTCAGTCCGGCGAAGAAGCAAAGGTTGGAGTAAGCAAAGGTTGGAGAAGTCAACCTGTCCTAAAGGCTTTAAGTATTCATTTGTGCACCAATATAGCACAAGTTAACACTTGGCAGAGTGATTGGATGCTTCGTTCAGAACCTTCTGGTCAAGGGTTCTAAACCCATTACAAACAAATTTCCAACTTATTTTTTGGAAGCTGCCACGTCACGCCATATTAGCGCCAATCACTGCCAAGTCACTGCCACACGTTAAGACACGTCATTGTCAGCTCAACCTCCACATTAGCACATCTACCACGTCAGCGTCCCAGTCAGACAAAATTTTTGAAATTGTAGGGAGGCCCCTGAAAGTTTAGAAAATTGCACTTCAGCCCCTTATCTTGCTAAAATTACAATTTAGCCCCTGAAACTTCTATTAATTACAGTAAGATCCCTGGAGTTTTGGGAAATTTTAATTTAACTCCTGGATTTGGAGAATTTCATTGAAGTCCCTGGAGAGGTGAAGAAAGTGCTTTCCTAGCTAAAGCAATCGTTCCGGACACAACCGCGAATTTCATTTTTTAAGATTCGGACCAGAAATTTCAATGAAGTTTTCGAAAGCTTAGAAGTTGTCTTGTCTCCGACATTTCAAGCATCTGCTATTGTTATGGTGGAGATTTTTTTTTGAAAAGTCTCAATGGCGGAATCTATAGAGAGGAGATCAGCCGAGTCTACAAGCAGCCCCGCGGTTATAAGAAGCTCTGGGTGTTGGGTCCCACGCTAAGTTCGAGGTAGAGAAGTTTGATGGTAGCGGCAACTTTGGCATGTGGAGATGTGAAGTTAAAGATATGCTTGTCCAAATGAACCTGCACTTCACTCTGGAAGACAAACCAGATGACTTGGACGAGATAGAATGGGAGAAAGTGAATCTCTTGGCCTGCAGTTCCATCCAACTTTGCCTTGCAAAAGAGAAGGATTATGCCTTCACAGAATATGATCCTACGAAGGAGCTTTGGAAGGCACTAGAAGACAAGTTCATGACAAAGAGCATTGAGAATCGGCTTTACTTGAATAAGAGGTTGTTTCGTTTCGACTACAAAAAAGGTATTTCGATGAACGAACACCTGAACAATTTCAACAAAATTATTGCCGATTTGAAAAACTTGGATGTTCAAATTGATGATGAAGATAAAGCATTGTTATTATTGAATTCCTTGCCTGATACATACGATTATTTTACCACCACTTTACTGTATGGTAAATAAAAGATCAAGTACGTTGATGTTTTCAAACGCCTTGGTAAATAATGAGTTCAAAAGGAAAAATAAGTCTGCAAACAGGGACTCAGCATCAGAGTCATTGACAGTCAGAGGCAGGACGAATAACAGAAGATATACAAGGCGGGGAAAGTCTCGCTCAAAATCCGGAGAGAGATTATCAGATAGAAGACATCTTGCAAAAGATAAGTGTGTTGCTTGTCGCCATAAGGGGCATTGGGCAAAAGATTGTCCCAATAAAGACAAGAAAAAGGAAAAGGTGAACATTGCATGAGATGGAGATAATGGTGAAGGATCAGCCTTCACAGTTTTATCACTTGGCCAGTCTGATGAATGGATTCTAAATTTCGGATGTTCCTACCACATGTGTCCTAACAAGCAGTGGTTCTCGAGCTTACGAGAGTTCGATGGAAGAGTTGTGTTGATGGGCAATGACCAAGCTTGCAGAACAAAGGGGATTGGAACAATTCGATTGAAGATGCATGATAGAACAATTAGAATTCTTGAAGATGTTTGGTATGTACCAGATTTGACGAAGAATCTCATCTCAGTGGGATTTTTAAACTTCAAAGTTTACAGAGTAACTGTGAAAGGTGGAGTCCTCAAAGTTGTTAGAGGAGCATTTGTTGCAATGAAAGAGTACTAGGAAGGGAAATTTATATTTCTTAGATGGCTCTACAGTCACAGGGAGAGTGGATGTCTCCACCAGCTCAGAGGGTGATACGTGAGACACTTCCAGACTTTGGCACATGTGCTTAGGGCATACTGGAGAAAAGACTTTACAAGGGTTGGTAAAGCAAGGACCGTTGAAAGGCGCCAAAACAGGGAAGCTTGAGTTCTGCGAGCATTGTGTACTAGGCATGCAAACAAGAATCAAGTTTGGTACTACTATTCATCATACCAAAGAGATTCTAGACTACGTTCACACAGATGTTTGGGGACCTTCCAAGAATGCTTCTTTGGGAGGTAAACACTACTTTGTGTCGTTCATTGATGATTTCTCAAGAAAAGTATGGGTTTACACAATGAAACATAAAGATGAAGTATTAGACATCTTTCTTACATTGAAGAAAATGATTGAGACCTAGACAAGCAGAAAGATCAAAAAGCTCAGATCTAACAATGGCGGCGAATACACATCAGATCCCTTCATTGAGGTTTACCGAAATGAAGGGGTAGTGAGACATTTCACAGTTAGTGGAACGCCACAACAAAATGGAGTTCTAGAACGCATGAACTGCACTTTAGTAGAGAAAGTTCGGTGTATGCTGTCACATTCAAGATTTAGCAAGGCATTTTGGGGTGAGGCATTGAACTATGCTCATCATCTTATCAACCAACTACCTGCTACAGCACTAGATGACAAGACTCCCGTAGAGGTATAGTTAGGAGCCCCAACTACTGATTATGATCAGCTACGTATTTTTCGATGTCTAGCCTATTTTCATGTTACAGAATCTAAGTTGGATCCTAGAGCCAAAAAAGCTGTCTTCTTGGGCTTTAGCGAAGGTGTTAAGGGATACAAACTCTGGTGCCCTAAATCAAAGAAAGTTGTCACTAGAAGAGATGCTACCTTTGATAAGTCTACAATGCTGAAGCAGCCAAATCCTCAAGAGAATGGGGAAACATTAAAGAAGTCAGTGCAAGTAGAGTTTGAGAATCCAGCAAAGACTATTCGGCCAGTCAACCATCCTGAAGAAATCTCAGTTGATAGCTCTGAAGAAGATCCTAAAGAGAGTTCAGATGAGAATGAAGATTCAGAGGCCCCACAACAGTCAAAACCCATTGCAATCAGAAAATGAAAAAGGGTTACTAAGCAACCTCATTGGATGACTGATATGGTGGCCTATGCACTTCCAATCATTGAAGACAATATTCTTTGCACTTTCAAAGAAGCTGTGCAGAATGCAGAAAGTGTCAAATGGAAGGAGGCTATGGATGAAGAGATCGGGTCACTTCACAAGATCCAGACTTAGGCGTTGGTGCAACTTCCCAAAGGCAAGAAAGCAATTGGGTATAAGTGGGTTTACACCAAGAAAGAAGGCATCCCAAGTAGAGACAACATCAGATTCAAAGCTAGATTGGTAGCTAAAGGCTATGCCCAGAAGGAAGGAATAGACTACAATGAGGTATTCTCACCTGTTGCGAAGCACACGTCTATTCGTATCTTGCTAGCTTTGGTTCCACAGTTTGATCACGAGCTCGCCCAACTCAATGTCAAAACAGCCTTCTTACATGGAGATCTTGAAGAGGAGATATACATTTCCCAGCCAGATGGTTTCAAAGTTGCTGGAAAAGAGGATTGGGCTTGCAAATTAAAGAAATCGTTGTACAAGTTGAAGCAATCTCCGAGACAGTGGTACAAGCGATTGATCGATTCATGATGAAAAATAAATACACAAGAAGCCAGTATGATCATTATGCATATTTCCGTAAGCTTCCCGATGGTTCCTTCATTTATTTGCTCTTATATGTAGATGATATATTGATTGCATCTAAAAGCAAGGTGGAGATTGATAAACTCAATGCACAATTGGCAGGAGAGCTCGAAATGAAGGATCTTGGCGAAGCAAAGAAAATTCTTAGCATGGAGATCAAAAGACACAGGAAGAAAGGCACGGTTTTGTAGACGTCCCTGAACGTCCCGGGAGAAATCCCGCTTTGTTCATTGGGCTCACTACAGTTCGGACTCAATGTCACGGTTCTAAATCTAATCTCACGAAGTGCAATGCAAGATCGATAAATCACCTAAGAGTCCAAATCCGGCAAATCATTTTTGAAAAAAAAAAAACTGATTTTTAGAAAGAAGTGCCAAACATGGACTGCTTTGCCAGATATAGAGTCGCCACCTAAATATTTTATTTTGGGGGAATTTAGGAAACCCTGACTCGTGCCTAAGGCCACGTATCCGTCATCACCAAAGTTGCCTCGGCTCAGGAACTTGGGTACGATTGGGAAAGGTCATGCAATGAGCACCCCCACTCGCCCGATCAAAGATCGGCCACTACTAAACACGATATCTTGTTTTTGAAAACACATGTGCTCTCATTCTGGTTTTTAACCTAGAATTACTATGTGATGCGCACAACAAAACAAGTATAAACTAGATTGCCTAAGTTGGAACAAAGCATCGCATATCCGTTTGCTTTGAAAATGGATTGAAGTTTGTTACTCGCAAGTAGGCTAAAACACGGGTTTCGACAAATTATTCCAATTCAAGCAACCCAACCTTCACCCACAAGCATTCAGGCAGTTATATCACATAAGCACATAGCCTCATGGTAAGCATGCTATCATGGCAGTCACTCACACGCATGCAAGGATGCTAAAGCATAAACACTTACCGGGTACTCCGAGCCAAAGAAATAAGCTAATTAGAAAACATGCATGAATCCTAACTATGCTGAGATGCCTAATGCAACACATGCAATAATGCAACTATGATAGGCTCAGCTATTCTAAGATGGCATATGAGATGCTACAGGTAACATGTATTCAACTTAGAATTGAAATACGATGCAGTTAGTATGATGCACCGAGCCTGGTGCATGCAAAATAGATGAATGAATGCAAACATGCGAGCATAAGGATGCTAATTGAAACGTGCCCTAAAACTAACCATCATAAGCTGGTAAATAAAAGGGAGAAAGACGTGGGGTTGGAAGACATACATCACACACACGCACACTTATTACAACATTGCCCTCTCTCGGAGGGTCCGAATGAATAATACACAACCGACTAGCTAATCTAAGCTAATTAAGCTAATTATTACATAACCCAAATGAATAACGAATTACAGCTAATTATTACACAACACTAGCTAATTAACAAATTTAACTAAGGAAGCAAATAAACTAGCATGCGAGCTACATGAAATGGATTGCCTCAGCTCTGCCTTGAATGATAAAGGATGCATGCATGCTCGAGTCACCTTGTCGGGAAATCCATCGCGATGCCTCGACTCGCCTTTGTTTGCAATTGACTTCAGAAAGTTGCACAAGGCTCCAGAGAGATAAAACTCCACCCAGGGAAGCTGTGGGAAGGCTACCGACCAGCTATAGGCAAGGGAGACCACCTGCCGACCACCCTTGGTGGTGAAGACAAGAAAAGGTGGTCGGCCTGCCAGAAAACTTGGTCGGCCGGCCAGTTTCCTCTCCTGATTTATGCATTTTCTGCAACAAAGGCAAGAGAGAGAGAAGGCAAAGTATTCTCAACATATGTGTGCCCGACCACTCTCCTCGTCATTGCATAAGCTCTAGGGAGTGTAGTCCTCGATTCTCGTGCCATCAATCGCGCATCTCAATGCATGATGGCCGAGGAGTCGAATTGCACAACTCAATGTGAAATGAATGCACATGTAAACACCTAAAGCTAACAACTCTATCATGGATAGTCAAGAGTGTCGGTGACCAAGAATCGAGGCATGTCTCGTCACTTTGAGTACGAAATGTCCCTCATTTCCCGTGTTTGGACTAAACCCTACTCCAAACACAATGCAACAAACAATGTATTGACAAATGCAACTCTATCATGCGATCTAAATACAATGCAACTAAGTGATGCAAAGATGCACGGAATGGCATGCAAGCATGCAAATGGCATACACAATTCTATGAACTAATCAATGGCATACTCAATGCACATGGATTATATGGCATGCATACACAATGCACTAACATACGCGATGTTATGAACGAGGCATACGCAATGCAATGATCAAAGATACGATAACATGGACTATAAGGCATACACAATGCAAGATGGACTTAAACCAAGATGGATGGACCTCGGCCACACCCAAATTAGTGGCCAAGCATAATGAAAGCAAGGCAATGACACACACACAAGCATGCACAATGCAAGGGATCAAAGCCTAAGGAACAAAGTACAACTCTAGCAAAGCATGACAATGATGAAATATGGCATACAATGACACATGTTCCAGCTCTGAAATGACATACAAGATGGTCCCGAATCATGAAAACAACTCACCCAGTGCATGTTGGATGGCACAATTACCGAAACTAGTGAAGTATATTACACTAGAGGTATGCAAAGTGATGCCCAAATGACCAAACCAGCCCCAAACAGTCCCTATGCATACCCAAAACAGTGGCAAAATGGACTAAAATGATGGCTTGCAATGCACAAAAATGAAGCTCATGCAATAGCCCGAAAATGAGGCATACAAGCACAACTCTCAAATGCATTTAAAGAGTGGAAAACATGGGAATATAGCACAAGTATAAGCTCTGAAATAACATGTTCAATGATGCCAAAACATGAAAACAACTCAGGTTAAGCATGCAAGAGGCTTCAAAACTCGAAGCTAGGCAAGGGTATTACACTACAAGCATGCATGGCAAGCATCATTCGACCATGGGACCTCAAAACAGAGCTAAGGTAGCCCAAATCACAAATAAAACCAGTTTAGAACATGGCCAAAATATACTAGAATCAAGGGCCAAAACAACATGTAATGTGAGCTAGTGAACATGGATTACACTACAAGCATATGAAGCATTCAAGAGGCCACTAAACCAGAAAAATTTAGAGACATGACATGCCAAATAAAGTCCAAAACCCATTGAAACATGATCAATGCATGCAAGAATGTCATGCTCCTTTGATAGGCTATAAGAGGGATTATTCTACACATGCAAGAGACACACCCAAGGTGACAAAAACAACTCTAGAAAGAGCCTAGGCAGGCCTTAAAAGTCACTAAAAAGGGCCTAAAACAAGGCTTGGAGGTGTGCAAATGAAGGCCCCTTTGAAAGGCCAAAAATGCCAACAAACAAGGCCAAAAGAGATAGGGTCTCCTCTCTCTGATTTTGCCCCTCAAAACTACATGCCAACCACTGAAAATCTGCTGGATTTCAGTGGCTGAAAGGCCAATCAAAGATCAATAGAAAGGCCTCATGGCATGGCTCAAAACAAAGCTAAATAGAGCATGCAAGAGGGTAGTTGACCTCCAACAGGAAAATGGCCTTAAAAAAACATGAAAAGGACCTCAAAACAAGACTTTTTTTAGTTGACAACAAAGCTAAAAAATGCATTCAAATAGGGCTAAGAGATGGATCAAAATAAAGCTTAAAAGAGGGAAAAGGTGCGTTACCATTGAAGCTCAGCAAGACAGCAACTTTCTGGACCAAAAATCCAACCCTTGAGCTCTCTCAAGACCCTTCAGCAGCTTGGTAACAAGGTGAGGGTGCTAGGCTATTAGGTTGTATGCAATAGGTCAAGAACAATGCCCTTTTTAGAGTCAAAATAGAGAGATATAGAGGGAGATATATATTTTGCCTTCCAAGAAGTTCTGAACCCTCACAAAGGAGGGGGAGGCCCTCCATTATAGAGATACAGGGCCAAAGCTTCTCAAAGAAGCTAAAAACCAAGGCCAAAGATCCTCCATACACGTGTATGGAGGATGCAGTCTGTGCCTTCCAACTGGCACAGCTGGCAACAACTCACAGAGACAAGACTGGAGGGAGTAGGCCGACCAGTTCAGGTGGTCAACTGACCACTTCCCTTGGTCGACCGACCAGTTCAAAAGGTTCAAGTGGTCAGCAGCCTATTTGATGGTCTCCACGTTGAATGCAAGCTAGTGGTATGGTGGGAGACTAGTAAATGTGGCTCAAAGACCAAGGAGACTAGCTTCCTGACAAGAAAACTAGCCGGCGGGAGAAAAGTGGTCTCCAAGGAGAAAAGGTGGTCTCCCACCCTTGTACCACCTCCCAAATAATAAAAACAAGGTCCATGCCAAAAATGAACCAAGACGGATGCAAAACGAGGGTTTGGGGTCAAAACGCACAGCCGGGTGCCCCGAAAACAGGCCGTTAAGCATCCAAAGTGGCGTGCAACCACAAAGGTGGTCTCCCGGGCCACAGTGTCCCTCTAGAGAGAGGAAGCAAGGTGTATGCCAAAAACCGTGCCAAACGGAGAATGTTAAGCGGTCTCGAACCGAGGCGCGCGGTCGACGGCTCCGAAAATCGAAAACTGGTCTCCAAACGGGAACAGTGGCCTGCGACCACAAGAAGTAGCCAACAGCCACTGAGAGATGGTCTATGAGACCTCTCCCTTCCTTTGGAAAGAGAAAACAAGACCTTGCTTGCAAACCAAGGCGAAGCATAAAAGGGTCCCGAGGTCCAGGGGTAAGGCTCTCAGTCGAAACTCCGAAACCTCAGAACGAGCACAACATGTGCAATCACCGAGCGCTCAATCGATGACGTCTGAGTCTTAAGGTCGGTCAAAAAAGGGGTGTCTACAGGTTTGTCTGACACAAACGCAGTATCTGAAAAAGGTGTTAGACAGATTTGGCATAAATGGAAAAACAAAAGCTATGAGTACACCATTTGCCTCTCATTTCAAGCTTAGTGCTTCAATGTCTCCACGCACAGAAGAAGAACAAAAGCATATGGCACAGGTTCCATATGCAAATGTAGTTGGTGTATTAATGTATGCTATGGTTTGTACAAGGCATGACATCTCACATGCTGTGAGTATGGTAAACAGATAAATACATGATCCAGGAAAAGGTCATTGGTAGACAGTGAAGTGGATCTTGAGGTACTTACATGGCACAATATGGGTTTGAAGTTCGAGAGAGATCATAGACTCGGACAGAATCTAGTTGGATATGTGGACTCAGATTATGCTGGTGACTTGGACAAACGCCAGTCAACGACAGGGTATTTATTTACACTTGCTAAAGGGCCGGTAAGCTGGAGGTCAACATTTCAGTCAACGGTGGCTTTGTCTACTACAGAGGTAGAGTACATGGCAGGGACAAAAGTCTTTAAGGAAGCTATTTGGCTACATGGGTTGATTGAGGACTTGGGTATTGTTCAGAAGCACGTTGAGGTGTACTGCGACAGTCAAAGTGCCATTTGTTTGGCACAGAACCAGGTTCATCATTCCCGCACCAAGCACATTGATGTCCACTTCCATTTTGTCCGAGAAATTGTGAATGAAGGGGATATTCTGCTTCAAAAGATTAGCACTGCAGATAATCCGACCGATATGCTCACAAAAGTGGTTTCTGGGATCAAGTTCCAACACTGTTTGGACTTGTCAACATCTCTTGAAACTAAGCACATTCGGGTGCATGGCAGTGTTGATCGATCACTATGTTGGATAGAGAATCCTCACCAAGATGGAGATTTGTTGAAGATTGGCTCAGATTTGCTTTGTTTTCTTTGTCAACAATGGCTGCTGATTGAAGAAAAAAATGAAGAAGCCAGACATTTTCAGCCGAGCTACTTAAGGTAGGGTGGCTAATCTTGTTGGTTGTTGGTGGTTGCCTTCAATAAAGTCGGCAGCTTGGCTCGCCCATTGATCTATAAATAGGTAGTGAATGAGAGGAGTTTTGTGTGGTGAAATCAGAGAGTGTGAGAGTGACAAAGTGTAAGCAACTGAGTGAGTGTGAGTGTGAGTGTGAGTGTGAGTGTGATAGAATGAGAATATTGCCTCCTCCTCCTTTATTGTTGTAATCTGTGCATTTCTCTATAGTGAAATCCACTGCTTGTGGACGTAGACGATTTGCTAAACCACATAAATCTTTGTGTGTTCTTGCTTGTGTGATTGTTTTCTATCTCCTAGGCACAACAGAGAAGACATAATGTTCCTTAAAGAGTGTATTGAGATCAAGTTGAACAACAAAACCAAACTCAGCAAAGCATCAAAACCAAAGAATTGAAGAATTCGATTTGGAAAGGATGGAGATCGAGAAATTCCTCATGGATGTGCAGATTTCTGAAGCAAACCAAGGAACAAGAAATCTAGAGATATAAAGGAGTGAGAGAACTAGCGTGGAACATACGAGTAAATTAGTGGATAGAAGAAAAATGGTGATGCTCTGTTTTGGAAAATATGGTATTTGACGATTATTATGGAGGTGTTGTGGGTTTGCTTTTGGCTATCCTAATAAATTATTTTATAACGGTAGTACTACATATATTAATTAGTGTACTAATTAGTGTATCAATATTAGTTATAACATTATTATTAACTCCACTCATTAATTACATTACAAATTCTAAAAACTTCTTAAAATTTGTTAAATCATCATTTGATACATTAATTAATACATAAATTGATGCATATAACATTATTCATTTTACAAAGGTAGTAATGTCCAGCCATGAAGATATTATCAAGGCGGCTTTACACAAGAAAGAATTTATGGGTGCAACTAGGATGCTGCTACAACCTATTGGTGGTGGTTCTTGATGTTCCAGACTTGCAGCCAAGATGAAATTAAGAGAAGATTATGTGGGTATTTGGGAAGTTATTATTTTAGTAGGTTATTTTAGTTTTTGACTATTTTAGTAGGCTAAAATTTTTGTATTTCGAAAAATAGTTAGATTTTTTTATAGTTGGATGTGATGTTTGTGAGAGAAAAAGTGAAATGATATAGATTTGATGTGACATTTTTCTTTATTGGCTATTTTAACCTATTTAGTCTCTTAATATAAAATATACATATCATTATTCTCTCATCTTACATTCTCTTTTTTATTTTTTATCAAAAAATTTATCCATTCTATTAGAGATTGTTTTTATGATATTTGAATTTTTTTTGTGTATATATAATTTACATATTGTATTATAAATATATGTGTGTTTGTTTATATGGTGAAAATATATTATTTGTCTGTTGGCCCCTACAATGATAAAATCCTAATTCCGTGCTTGGTTGCAGTGTGGGTCTTTCAATGTTTATTTTGGTTAGTTAAGATCTTCTTAACTTTTTTTATTTTCTTGTTTTTGTCGGTTGCCTTCCTCTTATTTTAGTGCGAGTCTGTTAACTAGTCAAGATATCTCTCAATGCATTTTACCATCTTATACCTTTAATTTTATGGTTCTAATAAATTTTCGATTAAGCTTTGCAGCAAAGGTATTTCATACACTACAAAAAAATTGACTTTTTACGGCACCACATCAACGGCATACAATAAATGCATGCCGTAATTTCTCACTTTTATGACTTGCTTTTTTTGCACGTCGTAAATACTTTTCCAACCACAGCGTGTCTATTGCGTAGGCCGTGAATGGTAATAACAATGATTTTTTTACGGCTTGCAATGCACGCCATAAACAATAAAACTTTCTACGACGTGCATATGGCATGCCATTAATACATTAATTATACATGACGCACATACGCCAGCCATGAAAAGTGAATACTTTTCATAGTGCACATAACGCCCGCCGTTAAAAGTATTACACTTTTTACAATGCACACATCGCCTGCCGTTAAAAGTATTACCTTTTTAAGGTGCGCAATGCATGTCGTGAATTGTATTAAGAAGAAGAAAAAAAAAAGCACCATAATGAAATTTGGGGCGCCAATTTTTTTTCCCCAAAATAACTATACCTAGCTGACTCAGTTCCCATGTTTCTTTTTTCAAACTCATTCTTTGTTCTCATCGTCCTAAGTGAGCTCTTCTATTTCTCATGCGAATCAATCGAATCCCAAATCGATTGAGTATACCATCAACCTCATTCTTTGTCTATCTCTATGGCTATGGTTGTAAAGTGCTTTGAAAATTTATGAAACTACCCAAATGAAGAGGAGGACCAATCCAGTTTGGAAAGTAATTCAAACGGTTTCTGTTTGTTTCTTTTTCCCTTTTCTTCAGTTTGTTTTGAATTTTTCGGATGGGCTTTTAAGTGATGACTTTGAACATTCTTTTTTGTTGTTTTTATTATCAAGTTTAGCTCTGGTTTCCCTCCCTTCTTCTGTGAAAAATAAAAATAAAAAATAAAAGCTGGTGTTTTGTTTTGATTTTCTATAATTTTAGTTTGTTCCACTGTAGTTCAAGTTAAGGTCATTTGTGGACACTTTGCTCAGGATTACAAAGTTAATTACAGTTTTTTATCAACTCAAATTCACATTCCTTTGTGAATTTATTTGGTGGTGGTGTTATTGTTATGTTGTCTTTTGTATTCATCATGTTCATACTTTCCTTTGCTCTATGATTGAATTAATTTAATTCATAAGTACTTGTTCAAGGGCTCGCAGGCTTTGGATTCATTTTCTTTCTTTTCAACAGAGTAATTTAGTTTGTCCGGGGCTTGGTATTTGAGGATAGGGAAATAGATTTTTTGTCCCTTTTTCATTCAATGCATGACCCAATAGTACCCTCAATTTCTCTGTTGAGCAATTCTGCTTGATTTTTGCAGTATGCTCATCACAGATGCATACAAAAATGGTGTAACAAGAAAGGTGACACTGTGTGTGAGATATGTCACCAGGTGGGTTAATTCCGTTTCAATTCTGCTTTTAATGTTATGAATGTGTTTTTTCTTTTTACAAAATTGTTTTGAGTTTACATTGGGAACTATTTCTTTATACAATTGTTTCCTCTGTCAAATTGGAAATTTTTTTCAACAGAGTCTTTGTTCATTTTTTGCTATTTTATTTATTGCCAAATGTATGTTCATTGCAGCCATTCAAACCAGGCTATACAGCACCTCCTCCTATATTTCAACTTGGGAGTATTCCAATAAATTTTAGGTACTTTCATGATTCAAGTTTCTTTTTTTTGTTTTTAATATTTCATTTCCATACGTTTTTGTTAGATTTAGTCTATGATTCGAATGTTTTTATCAGAGAAAATTGGGAGATCTCCAAAAGGGACCTGAATGACCCTTGCTTTATAGATATGGTGACAACTGAGCCTAATTTTGTTGATCAAGACTATGATGGGTTTGCAGCTTTTGAATAAAGAAGCTTGTTTTGCTGTCGTTCTGTTGCTGCAATTGTGAACTCTCTCTCTCTCTCTCTCTCTCTCTCTCTCTCTGGGTGTGTGAGCGCTTGTTTATATTCTGTTCATAGCAATATCTAAAGCAGGGAAATATGTCTCTTTGGCTACTTGATTTTGACGTTAGCATTTTGACAGCTTCTCTCATTTCTTGTCTGCAGTTCATGGTTCTTCTGATCTTACGGCATACTCTTCCCATATTAGTTAATGGAGCACAGGACAACACTTTCCCATTGTTCTTAGTAAGACAATACTTAGTTCATATTGACACACACACAAACAAAGTAGAATATTGACAGTTATGAGACTCATTGTGATATAAAACTCACTCTGTTACATTCTATGCCAGTTGTTGCTTTTGCGAACTACTGGAATTATTGTGCCAATATACATTATGGTGAAGGTAGTGAATGCCATCAAATGTTGCCAACGCCAACGAGTGAGTACATAGTTTTTTTATATTACAGTAGTACTCTTTCTCACCTACTCGCCAATTAGGTTCCATTTAGTTGTCAAGAATTTTGTATGAGAAAGTTGTTCCCAAAAAAAGTGTAGTAAAGGAAAAGGGAACTTTTTTTTTCGTGTTCTGGATTGAAAATCCCAAAATATTTCGAAAAGGAAATGACATTTTAAAAACTGCATTTTGTCAAGAATTTTATGTGAGAAAGTTGTTCCCAAAAAAAGTGTAGTAAAGGAAAAGGGAACTTTTTTTTTTCAATTCTAGATTGAAAATCTCAAAATATTTTGGAAAGGAAATGACATTTTAAAAACTGCATTTTCTCCCTTCAATTAATGAAACTAATAAAAGTCACAATCTATTGAATATGGCTTCTGCTAAATGCTAATAGTGAGAGCTTAAACTATTTTCTCCTTTTCATCTTCCCTGGAGAGCAGATAGAGTGGTTTTATGGGTTTGTATTACAATCTAAATATTTGCTTATCTGGTGTTCGACTAGACTGTGCACTATTGTTTTGTGCCTTTATGCTACAACAGCAGCACTTTAAATCTTTTGGGTTTCTATTTCTATGGCTATGAAAATTCTAGCAGACAAGTTTTTCTATTGGATATTTATTTCTTGGTGGCGATGTGAGTTTAGGGTGCATTGCGAAGAAAGTGGTGAAGAAAGCTTAGAGATGGAATCGGTGTATGCATTGAAGTGCCACATATCACATGAAGTGAACCATTTACATAAGGGCTTAAGCATGTAAGTGCTATTGCTGAACTGATAGTATTATTTCTTTTCTGTTAAATCATTGGCTTTGTAGACACCCCGTTTTTGATCGACCTTAAGACTTAGACGTCATCGATTAAGCACTCGGTGATTGTGCATGTTGTGCTCGTTTCGAGTTTCTAGAGTTTCGGCTGGGTGCCTTGCCTCTGGGCCTCTGAACTCTTAGTGCTTTAGCTTGATTTGTGGACCGAATCTTGTTTCCTTCCCTAGAGGGAGGGAGGGGTCTTGTAAACCCCCTTTTGTGGTCGTAGACTACTTTTCGTGGTTGTGGACCACTTTTCACGCTTGGAGACTAGTTTTCGATTTTCGGAGCCTTCGGCCGCACGCCTTGTCTTAGGACCGCTTAACGTTCTCCGTTTGTCTTGGTTTTTGAACCACACCTTGTTGCCTCTGCCTAAAAGGACACTATGGTCTGGGAGACCACTTTTGGTGCCCGTAGACTAGTTTTCGAGGCTTCCGGCAGAGCGCCTTACCTCCCGAACTTTCGTTTTGCATCTGTTTTGGTTTGTTTTTGGTACAAACCTTGTTTTCCTTGTTTGGAAGGTGGTACAAGGGTAAGAGACCATTTCTTCCCCTTGGAGACCACTTTTCTTCCCGCAAGCTAGTTTCTGGTCTGCCAACTGGTCTCCTTGGTCTTTGGGCCACCTTTTCTAGTCGGCCACTACACCACTACTTTGTTTTCATGCTTTAGACTCTCTCCCACCATGGCCGACCAGTTTTCATCTTGGGAGACCACTTGTGGTGGTCGTCCGAGCACTTCAAGTAGTTGGCCGACCACTTCAAGTGGTTGGCTGCTTTTCTTCACCTTTTTGGAGATATTTTCAGTACAACTGTGCCAGCTGGAAGGCACAAAAGTCATCCTCCATACACGTGTATGGAGGGATGGCTTTGAGGCCAAAGCTTGTCCAACAAGCTTGTTTCTTGTTCTCTATAAGAGATAACCTCCCCCCTCCTCCTCCAGGTTCAGAAGTTTGTGCTTGGAAGATATAGATACATCTTTGTATCTATCTTGCTCTTGTTCTTCATTTTGTGCTTCAAAACTGTAGTTTTACCACACACAAACCCACACTCAAACACCATCTTTTGGTTGCTAAGGCTTCTTGAGGCTTGTTTTGGAGTTTTTAGGTTGGTTTGAGTTCAAAAAAGCTGTTGGAGTTGTGGTTTTGAAGAGGTTCTACAAGGGTGAGTCAACTAGCCCTTTAACCCTTTGTTTTGCTTAAGCTTTTAGACCTATTTGCATGGTGTTTTAACTTAACTTCCTACTAAAAAAATTTCTAATTTTTAGTCCTTAAAATGTTTGTTTAAGGTCACTTTTGTGTTGGGGGTGGTCTACCCCCTCTTAGACCTTGTTAGGCCTTGTTTTGAGCCATCCCTTTTAGCTCTTGTTTTAGCCTTTGCATGACCTTTCTACCACTGAAATCCAAAGGATTTTCAGTGGTGGGAAGGTGGTTTTGAGGTCCCAAATAAGAGAGGGTCATCCCCTCTCCTTGTGTCTTATATGCTTGGTTTGAATGCCTCATGTTTGAGCATGTTTGTTAAGCTTATGTTGGTCATATCTTAGCATGTATTTGGGCTTATTTCAGCATGGCATACCACTGTTTTTGGTTGTCTTGATCACCTCATGCATTCTTAATACACTTGTAGTGTAAATCTCATAAACTAGTCTTGTATGCTTCGTGAAGTAGCATGTCATTCTAGCTTGTTTTGAGTCCATCTTAGCATGTTCTTGGTGATGTTTTCCATGTTATACCTCTGTTAAGGTTTGGTTTAATGGTCCCTTGCACGCTCCATGCACTTGTAGTGCAATTCCATGATCTAGCTTAATTTGTACCATGCTTTAGGCTATCATTCTAGCATGCTTTTGGCTTAACTCTAAGAAGATTTTGTCCATGTTTTAGCATGCTCTAGCTCTGATTTGTATTGTTTTGGTCATGCATGCCATGCTTTGTATAACTATAGTGCATTCTAGCTTGTTAGCCTTGTGTATCAAGTCCACTAGCATGCATTGCTTGCCCATTTTGAATGATTTGGCATCATTTGTTATGAGATTTTAGTACATGTTTCATGGTCATACACTTGTATTTGTCACCCATTCAATGCGTTGGAGGGTTTGCCCTTTATGCCTTAAACATGAATCATTGCGTATGCCTTCATGCCTAAGCTTGCGAGCTATCATTTCAATGTGTTTTAGGGGTTATTTTGCCATGCTATAACTCTGATTTTTGTTGGCGAAGCCATCTCATGCTTGGCCTTGATAGGTGTAGTGTAATCCACCTTATTTGCCTTGCATACATCATGCCTTATGCTCTTCATGCTAGCTTATTTTGGCCTCCTTCCATACATGTTTTAGACTCATTTTGACATGTTCTAGGACTTTTTTGGGTTGCCTTGACCATACGCTTCATGTTTTGCATAGTTGTAGTACAAATGCCTATGCTAGCTTCAAGCTTCGGGCACCATAGCATGCTTCATTTGTGTTGTGTACATGAATTGGCATCCTTTAACATGACATTTCAGAGCATATAGACTTGCCATGTTCCCACTTCATTCACTCTTTAAGTGCCTTTGAGTGTTATGCATTGTTGCCTTGTTTATGGCCTAGCTTGTATGCCATCTTGCCTAGGTCCTTGAGGCCCCATCTTAGCATGTTATGGTCTTTGTTTAGACCTACTTAAACTCTATCCATGGCTGGTTCATGCCTTTGTGCCATGTATTGCATGCCCCTTTTGTAGTCCTCTTTACTAGCTTCATGCTTTAAGGACCCTAGTATGCCATGCTTACATTACTTGAGTGATTTGGCATCATTTCTTGTTTAATTTCATAGCTTATAGTGTTGTTACACTTCCACATTTGTCACTCTTTGAGCACTCTTGAGAGTTGTGCTCTTAGGCCTAGTTGATGGGCCCTTGCATTGTGCATGCATTTACTTTGTACTTCATGCCGTAGTTTCATCATTATGGCCGCTGTTTTGGGCGTGACTGAGGTTTACCCATATTCGGTTTAAGTCCATTGAGCATTGTGTATGCCATGTTACATTGCATTGAGTATGCCATGTTGTTCATTGCATTGTGTATGCCATGTTCTTCGCATTGTGTATGCCATGTTACATTGCATTGAGTATGCCATGTTGCATTGCATTACGTATGCGTGCCTTACATTGTGTTTTGCATGCTTGAGTTGCATTACATGTTTGCATGCTTGAGTTGCATTGCATATTTGCATGTTGTTGCTTGCATTGTGTTTGGATTAGGTGCTAGTCCAAACATGAGAAACGAGGGACGTTTCATACTTGAAGTGATGAAACGTGCCTCAATTCTCGGTCACCGACACTCTTGATCACAACATGATAGAGTTATAGGCATTTATGTGTTTACTTGTGCATTCATTTTACATTAAATTGTGTAATTTGGCTTCTCAACCATCATGCATTGAAATACGTGATTGGTGGCCCGAGGGTCGAGAACTACACTCTCTTGAGCTCATGAAATGATAGGGAGGGTGGTTGCGCACACATATCTTACAAATACATTGCCATGCCCTTTCTTGCTCTCTGTTGCAGCAAACTGGAGAAGTGCAGCAAAAACTGGCCGGCCAGCCACAAAAACTAGCTGGCCGACCACTTTTTCTAGCCTGCAGCAACAAAAGTGGTCGGCCAGTGGCTGGAAGCATCAACAACTGGTCGGCAGCCCTCCTACAGGTCTCTAAGGTGAGTTGGAAGCTTTCTGGAGCTTGGTGCAAAGTTCTGAGAACAGTTGCAAACAAAGGCAAGTTGGTGCATCGCGACGGATTTCCGAACGGGCATGCATACAATTATCGCCTCTAGGCTCCTGTTTTACTACTTTCCTTAGCTAGCTTACGCTTTGGTTTGTACTTAATTTAGTTAATGTGTTTAACTGTTCAATTTGTGTTGTAATAGCTTAATTAGTTAGCTTGTTGGTTAGCTAGTTTTGTGTTGTAATAATTAGCTTAATTAGCTTAGGTTAGCTAGTTAGCTTCTTATTCGGTCCTTCCGTCGAGAGGGCCAATTGTTGTAATAAGCTTGCGTGTGTGTGATGCATGTCTTCCAATCCCCATTTCTTTCTCCCTTTTACTTACCAACTTTCAATGGTTAGTTTTAAGGCATATTTCGATTAGCATCCTTATGCTTTGCATGCGTGCATCATTCATCTGTATTGCATGCACCGGGCTCGGCGCATCATACTAACTGCATTGTATTTCAATTCCAATTTGAATACATGTACCAAGTTGCATTTCACGTGACATGATTAGAATAGCCGAGCCTATCTTAGTTGCATTTTTGCATGTGTTGCATTAGCCATCTTAACATGAACTAGGGTCATGCATCATTTCTAACTAGTTCTTTGTTTTGGCTCGGAGTACACTGTGAGTGTTTACGCTTTAGCATACTGCATGTGTGTTATTGATTACCATGAAAGCATACTTGCCATGAGGCTAACTGCTTAACTGATATAACTGCCTGAATGCCTGTGGGTGAAGGTTGGATTGCTTGAATTGCAACAATTCATCAAAATCCTCGTCCTAGCCTACTTGCGAGTAGCAAACTTCAAATCATTTTCACAAACGAATATGCAATGTTTTGTTCCAACTTAGGCAATCTAGTCTATACTTGTTTGCTGTGCGCATAACATAGTAATTCTAGGTTAATAAACGGAATAAGAACACATGTATTTTCAAAAACAAAATATCATGCTTAGTAAAGGCCGATCTTTTGATCGGGCGAGCGGGGGTGCTCTCTCGTACCTAAGTTCCCGAGCCGAGGCAACTTTGGTGATAACGGACACGTGGCTTAGGCACGAGTCAGGGTTTCCTAAATTTCCCCAAAATAAAATATTTAAGTGGCGACTCTGTATTTGGCAAAGTAATCTATGTTTGGCACTTCTTTATTAAAAATCAGTTTTCCAAAACCGATTTGTCGGATATGGACTCTTTGGTGCTTTATCGGTCTTGCATTGCACTTTGCGAGATTAGATTCAGAACCGTGACATTGAGTCCGAACTGTAGTAGCTAAGAACAAAACAAATTTCGTGCCCTCGCACGCGGCGCCAGAGAGTTCTCGGGACGGTCTGCAGGCTTTTACGGTGTTCTTAACCTGATTAACTCTTGCTACTTGTGTCTGAGTTTGAGTTCTGGTGCTTGTGAGATGGACTCGCTTTCTCTCCAACTTGACGATGTCTCTTTCCTAGCAATCATAATTATTATAGATTTAAAAATTTTCATAATTTCAATAGAGTTACCCTAGAGCTGACTGGTTTCTTTGCTAGTTATTGCCGGATATAATTTTAAGTTCATAACACCTTAAAGGGGAACTTAAAACAAAAAATTTCAAAATTGTGACATGTTTTGCATTCATGAGAGTTTTATGTTGGGAGTACACACATGGTTTTTCCTGAACTAATTGTTTTGAAGTGAAATTGCTATGGTTATATTCTAAAATTATGTTTAAAGTATCTTAGTTTAAGCCATTAAAATTTTCTAGAAGATGCTATTTATGATTAGGTAAGTTTACATTAATGATATTTGTTTTGGCATTTTCTGATAAATTATTTAGTTTGTCTTCTTGTATCATCATTAAACTGTCAAGTACCAATAAATCCTCAAATAGAAAAAGAACTTCTTTGAACCTGGGCATATTTTCAAGTTGTAGTTCCATGAAATAGCAAAGAGAAATAGATGCCTCCTGAGTTGGTAGGTCAACAAGATTTTGGCTAAATTTATTTTGCAAAAATGACGGCACAGTCAACTTTAAAATGATATTAAGGGTGGGCATCACCTAAGCCTGGACTATGCTAGGAAAAAATTAAAAATCTTGTGCCAAGCCCACCAATTAGGCCTGTAATTTACCCAATAAAATGAAATAAAACAAAATGTGTCAGCTAACACCCTTTGAGCTACAAGAAATAAATAAAGAAAATTTAATTGGAATAGCCATTTCATTTTTAAAATAAGAGAATCTGATAACCAATCATTTCTAATGGAAATACATGAGCTCTATTGAGGGATTCCTCTTCTGTCCCTTTCTTCCTTATTCTTTTTCCTTCTGTCATTAGTAGGTAATCTCCAATTCTTAAGATTCTCCATCCAAATGAAATAAACAAACCTGTAAACATCTTGTCAATTAATTTATAACAGATGCTTTTTAGCAAGGTGAATCTACTTGGGTTTGAAACATTTTTTTCTTCGATAGACATGTTTTCACTGTATCATATCATTTTATTGATTTAACTTTGCTGTGATGTTGATAAATAGCTTTGAGCCTTTAAATATATGACAGGATGCTGAAGAATGTTGGACACAACTTTTGTACACCCTCTCTCAATCTTTTAGATCACCAGGTTCTAGGTATTTTGTTTCTTCGCTGGAGGCACTAAATTACTTTGATTTTGGATTGATGTGTTGTCTGTAATTGGTTAAAATAAGTTCATAGTTTTTAGTTATAAGCTAAATCCTTGAGATAGTCTTTTAAATTCTTGGATACCTTGCACAGTTGGTGCACCAATTCAATAATATCAATGTTTGAGTTTATCTTTTTCATCAATTACCATAGCATCTTGTACTATTGGCAGATGCTTACCTATTTTCTCTCTCTCTCTCTCTCTCTCTCTCTCTCTCTCTCATGCCTAATGTGACTCTCTTTCAATGAAATTTAATTTGTCCTTTTTTTTTTTTTTTTGGAAACCTGGTTTATTCCCCCTTCATTTCATGAGATTTGTTATGCTATGCTTCTATCCTGTGTAGTGCTCACTCAAAATTGTCTCTTGTTTTTAGACAACTTGCTGTGTTTGTTAAGGATCACCAGTTTTCTTTCCTTTTTTTTTTTGATGAGTACTAGTTTCTCTTTAATTCTAATGCAATCATCTTCGATAATGTTTATTTGCAGCGAAAATATGGATACCATAAGGGCACTCTTCGGTGTGGAACTTGGTAGCAGGTATTTTTCTGATAGTTGCTTCTTTTTTTTTTTGGACATATTTGTTTACATATATATTTAAATATAGTCATTAGAAACATGTGGTGGTGTTGTTTAATTTAATATTCTGGAATTTCACCTGTGGAATTTTCATATATGTTGGTCTTATTTGATGCTTAACAAACTGTGTATGTATTGATAATTGAACATACGTAACGAAGATGTTCACTTTTTCTTATCTCATAGTTTTGAATATTCACTTCTATATTATTTCTACTTCTATTGTTACTAAAGTTACATTCCATGTATTCAGTTTTAGTCTACTAATTTCAAAACCTTTTGACTCCAGTAGGCCTCGCAAATGGCTAACTGAACACCTCGCTTGTTGCGGTTGAAATGGGATTGTGACTAGGATTTATTTGACTTTCATTGCTCTTTGGCATTAAGTTTTTTATCTTCTACATATCAAGAGTCTCAACATATTTATTCACTCTTCTCACCTTCAAGAGAGTGATGTCAACATTGAAAATTTAGTACCTTAAATATCTATAATTTAGAACTTTTTTGGATGGGTTTGAAGTTGAGACAATTTTTGATGTTTAGAAACTTAGTTTTGGATGGTTTGGAATGTACAGACAGTTTTTGGATGTTCGAAACTTATGAATGGTTTTTTTGATGTTTGAAATAATATTTTGGTGGTTGATTGATACTTATATATATATATATATATATTTGTGAAATTATTTGTAATATTTTTTTAGATTGTATAGAACAGGTGAAATTGAGCCTACTGAATTTTTAAAAAAAATTATAGGTATTCTACGACAGTGTAGACACCCCATTTTGACCGGCCTTAAGACTTGGGCACTTTCTTTTGACCACTCCCTGATAAAAATTAGAATATGTCATTTTATGAATTTCTCAGCCAAAAAATCAAATTGAAACTTTAATCCCAAACCTCACCTGTTTTGGTCAAATTATTTTATATCACTAATATTTTATCAATTTGTAATATTTTATAATTTGCCTTCATAATTTTTTTTATCTAATTTTATGTGTGTGTACACATTTTTAGTTGTTTTTTATATAAAGTAATAAAAAAACAAACAAAAAAATAAAAAATGAAAAAGAAAATAAAGAAAAGAAAAAGAGAGGGTCAAATGAGGATAATGGGTTTTGGGACGGAAAACGATTTTGTTTTTGCTGGATTCAAAGGGGGACAGAGTGGACATTGTGATGATAAGTTTTGTGTGGAAAATAATTCGGTGAAGTGAGTTTGAAAAGTGGTGGAAGAAATTGAAAAAAGAGGAGGGCAGGTGAGAGTGGGTGGAGAGGAGACACCTAACAAACATACTGGGTTCGTTTGGTTTGTATTTCTGAAAAATTTTTGGAAAATTTTCTCTACAAATAAATTTTTAAAAGTAATCAAACCAAACAAATTTTTCCAAAAAAAATTCTCAAAACTTGTAAACCAAACAAGTTTTCCAAACAAATCTCTCTCACACACACATCAAATCAATCACTTTTTCCAAAACTCTCTCTCAAAATAATTTTCCAAATCATCTTTTGAAAAAAGCCAAACCAAACAACTTTTCGTACTTCTTATCTCTAAAACACATCTCTCAAACACAAACCAAACATACCCACTATCTCTCCATCTTCAGAATAATTGAGGCCTATGGGCACCAAGGGTGTGAATTTTTTATGATTGTTGGCATGGTGGGTGATAAACAATTAAAAAATCTCTCTTTATATTTTCCAACTTGTTTGAAGCAGCCACGGGGGAGGGGAGGACAACACATGCAAAAAGGCTCTCTCTCTCTGGGTCTCTCTGAGCTTTCTCCCAGGCACTACCTCCCTCTCTCTCTCAAAAATATTTTCTGACTATGCTGCAGCTTCTTGATACAAGAAAATGGTGAAAGTAAAACTGGGTGTGTCTGAAACCACTCCATCCAACTCTCTTTCTCTCTCTTCCATTCTCGCACCAATTCTTCACACCATTCACACAACACACACAATGGCACACCACACACAGAGCAACACAACCCAGACACACATGCACACACGGCAGACCCATGCACACGGGCACACACCCAGCATAACCACCACACAGCACCATGCCCACACTGCACACACTGCCACTCTCTCCCACACACACACGGCACATACAGCACAAACAACACAAACCCAGTAAACACACACACACAGCCCATACACTCAATAATCAACACAGCACACACACCCACTGTGATCTCTCTCTCTCCGATCCCATGCACACACACTACTACACACACACGGCCACCTTTCTCTCTCCCACACACACGACACACTGCTACACACCACACACACATACAGTAGATACACATTCACACACATGCAGACAGATTGATACTGATTCACACACCCAGCACACAGGGATAGGGGCTGAACACACACACACAAGCTGGATCTCTCTCTTTTTCTCGCATGAAACACACCACCCATCACAGAGCAAAACACACACACGGACACACTCATACACACGGCACATGCATACACATGCACACTGCCGCAGACACCACCGCTACCATCACCATGCCGCAGTAGCAGCAGCCACGGGAGGCACCACATCACAGCAGCAGCAGCCACGGGAGTCACTTCTCCATTCATACTTCTGGTGATAATTATTGCACGTTGGACTCATTTCCAGCAACGGGCTGTTTACTGCCGTGTGTGCTGGCTGCTGGTGGGTTTTCAGAGGTCGCCGACGTGTCCAGCTGACGGTGTGACCCTGGTTTAGTAGGTGCATGGCGCGGGTGGGTGCATGGTGTCAAGGCTCAGTGCGTGTATCTATTATTGTAGGTAATGGAGTGGTGTCTACACACGTATTTCAGATGTGTAATGATTTGAAAATTTGAATTGATGGTAAGCTGTGATAAGATTCTGTGTGGTGGGGTTCATGGTTACAATATAGATATTTTAAGAAATGGGCCCATGGTTACATATGGACTATTTGTGTGTTTATGGGTGTGTCTTAGGCCTACATTTTGTTTTAGTTTCATGGGTTGGATTGGAGTGAAGTCATGGATCTTTGCTGGTTGATCGAATGGCCGGGGGTTTAAAATGTTGGGCCCAATTTTCAGTGGAGAAAAGAAGTGGAATGTGCCAGTGATGAAGCTCTTTATTTTGTTTTTTTTCTTTTGAGTGTTTGTGAGGATTTTATTTTATTCATCTCCCTCAGATCTGTAATATTCAAAGTATTGTAATAATTCCCCCACCCCGCTTCTTTCTATCTCATTCTTTACTCGCTTTCCCTAACTGTACATATGTATATATCTGCCATGCCATGCATATCCATGCTTTTACATTCATGTCTCATGCATTAAGATTTGGCTACATTTACATGTGTGGATTTAATCAATTCTTCTGTGATTCTATGTGCTACCTCATGTTATTGAGATGATTCACATGCCATATTTTAGAAGCCGAATCTTTAGTGCATCTCATGAGTGAATTTCATTAGGATTCTGTATATAAAATCATGCATATTTTACTAACTTTGTTTTGTAGTTGTTCGAGGGACGTCGATCAATCTGTGAGTTTTTATGCTTTAGCATCCCATTTGTGTATGTTTTTCTTACTATGTGTTAGTATTCTACCATGAGGCTACTTGCTTACTTGATATAACTGTATGAATGCCTGTGAATGAAGGCTTGTTGTTTGAATTGGAATAATTCAATAAATGTATATTTTAAGCCCACTTTGCAGTGGCAAATTCACAAACTTTAAGCCCACTTTGTCAAGTGGCAAATTCAAACCTTTTTCGAAAAAAAAAACATGAAGTTGAATTGTGCCAATTTGAGCAAACTAGTCTATACTTGTATGCTTCACATAGTAAATTTTAGGATTTATTCAATAATCAGAACATGAATATATAAAGAAAATAAAAAGTCATATCATGGTTCAGTAGAGGCCGATCTTTTGATCGGGTAAGCGGGGGTGCTCATTATTGACTTTCCCCTCTCATATCTAAGGTTCCGAGCCAAGCATCCTTGGTTACGACGAACAGTGGCCTTGGCACGAGTCATGGGTTTCCTAATTTCCCAAAATATTAGATGGCGACTTTGAAATCTGATGGCGCGGTCTATTTTTGACAAAATTGCAATAAAATGGATTTTCAATAAAAGTTTTCAAATCTGGACTCTCATCTACGTTTCACATTGCACTCGTGAGACTAGATCAAAGAGATCTGGGGAGTCCGAACTGTTTAACGCATGCAGGTACCCCCCCGGGCATGTTACAGACGGGCAAAATAGGCTGTTGTGTTAAATATTTAATGACTAGCATTAAGTCGTTGTATTACATATTTTACGGTGCGCAATCAACGTCATTATTTGTCTCACCAATTAACGGCGTGCAAAAGTAGTCGTAGAAAAAGTATTAACGACGCACAAAATTTGTCGTTAGATAGTTCTTAACGGTATACTATAGCATGTCGTAGAAAAAATAACAACGACGCACACAATCTGTCGTTAAATAGTTTTTAACAGTGTACGAAGCATGTCGTTGAAAGTGAATGACTTTTCATGATTGGTCATAATATGATGCGAGCTGCACGTCGTAGAAGGGTTTTTACGGCGTGCATTGCGCACTGTAAAAACCCTTTTTTGTTGTAGTGATATAACAAAACCTAGGACCGAAAAATAAGGAATATTGAAAGGTGCCAAATACGGCAAAGGGAGAAAGTACAAAGATTATGAGTGACTCCTCTCAAGATCGACGATCCATGGAGGTACAAAAACTAGATTCCCATGTGTAAATCCTTAACGTGAATCAATTGATGTTAATGGATGAGAAGCCTGCTGTAGACACCCCATTTTTGACCGTCCTCAAGACTTGGGCGTCACCATTTGAACACTCGGTGATCATCCATGTCCGTGTTCATCTTGAGTTCTCAGAGGTCTCGGCCACGCGCCTTGCCTCAAGACTGCTCGACTTGTTTGTTTTGTGCTTGGTTTTGCACCAAACACTTGTGTTTTTGCTTTGGAGGATAGGGAATGGCTTGTTGGCCACCCCCACACCTCACCGGCCATGGCTTGAGGCCACCGGCCATGTTTTGTTGCTACCGGCCATTGGTGATGGCCGGCCGGCAATCTTTGTGGCCGGCCGACCATTGTTTTGGTCAATTTGGCATTTTTGGCTGGCCGACCACTGTTCATTTGATTTTGGCAGATATTTTGTGCTAGCTGTGCTAGTTGGCACCCACTTTGCACCCCTTTCATACACGTGTATAGAGGGATTTCACTCTTGCTTAGTTTGTTTTGTAAGCTTTGCAAGAGTGATCCTCTATAAGAGGAGGGCTTCTCCTCCCTCCTCAAGGGTTACAAAAAAGTTCCAGAGAGCTCTGGTTCTAGGGTTAGCACAGTGTATCTATTCTATCTCTATTTCTCTCTCTCTTTTGCTCTAAGTGTGTGTTTGTCTTTAGTTTTGCACTAGGACACCTACCATTACACATTACCTTGATTGTTGAGGCATTAGGGGGCTGTCCTTGAAGTTCTTGAGTTGTTTTGGAGCTAAGAAAGCTGCTGGAGTGATCCTTGCGAAGAAGGTCCTCAAGGGTAAGATTCTTGCCCTTTTTACCCCATTTTTGCATAGTCCTTTTGTCTACCTTGCTTGCTGTTTCAAGCTTAGTGTATAACATATAAAAGTCTTGTTTTTACTTGATTAAAATAGTTGTTTAAGGTTTCATTGAGCTTTGGGGTTGTTTGACCCCTCTTAGGCCTTGTTAGGCCCTATTTTAGTGCTATTTTGGTGAGCTTCGGGACCACCTTGTTTGGGCCTCCTCACCACTGAAATCTTGAGGGATTTCAGTGGTGAGGATGGTATCTTAAGGTCCTAAGGAGGAGAGGTCCATCCCCTCTCCTTGTGGCCTTCAAAAAGTGCCATGTTTGCCTCATGTGTGAGCACCATTTTTTAAGTTCATGTTGGCCATGTCTTAAGTGTTATTTGTGCTTATTTTGTTATGATATAGCACTATTTTTACTTGGTTTAGACACACCATGCTTGCCTTGCATACATGTCTTGTAATGCCATGATTTGCCTTAACATGTACATAGCAATTAAACTACCATGCTCATGTGTTTTGGCCTAGATTTGTGAAGCTTTTATGCTTGTTTTAGTGTGCTTGAGGTCTGTTTTTAGTCATTCAGGTCGTCCATGCTTCGCTTTGTATAGCTACCATGTAATCCCTCTTGTATGCCTTGAGCATTGACCCCTCTAGCATGTCATCCTTGCTTTGTTTCAGTGGTTTGGAACCACTTGCCATGCCATTTTAGTCCTACTGGTGTGCTCGTATGCTTGCATTTGATGCTCCTTTAATGCTTTGAAAGAGTGTTGTTCTATGCTCCATGTTTGGACATTTGTGTATGCTTCCATGTGTAGGTCATTTAGATGCCATCTAAGTGGTTTTTGAGGTTCATTTTGACATGCTAAAACTCTGATTTTAGTTGTTTAAATCATGCCATGTTTGGTCTTGCCAAGTGTAGTTCAATGCCTCTTTGGTGAGTCTTAGGCTTTAGGCTTGGTTGCATGAGATGCTTGCTTTGCCTGGATGGTTTGGAACCTCTTATAGCATGATTCTCAGAGCTTAATATGCATGCCATTAGTCCATGTTTGTCCCTTTTAAGTGTGCTTAAAAGTTGCTTCATTACGCTTAAGTCTTGAACCATGTATCCATGCATGCTTGTATGTGCATTTGGACCCATTTCTTTAGCATTGGCCACTGTTTTGGGCTTGTTTGAGTGCTGCCTAAATTAGTTTAAGACCATCCTTCGCATGTGTTGCATGCTTTCCTTATGTGTTGTTGCATATTTCACCTTGTTCCATGCTTATTACATTACACATTTGCATGCTTAGGTTGTAATGCATTTGGCATGCATTGTACTTAACATGTTGTCCATGTTGCATCTTGCATGCTTGCATGGTTAAGATTATACTTTGCATGTTTGCTAGCTTGTATACTTGCCCACATGCTCATGTTGCATACTAGCTCACATGCCTAGGTTGCATCGCATTGAGCATGCATGTCTTGCCTCTTGAATTAAGTATGATAGAGGTTGGGCTTTATGTGTTTATTTGGTTTGCATGTCATTTGAAATCAAAATGCACAACTTGGTTCCTTGGGCCATCACACATTGAAATACACGATTGGTGGTCCGAGAATCGAGTACCATGCTCCTTTGAGTCATGAATATGATAAGGAGTGTGGTTGGTGCAAACATTGCTTGAAATGCATTGCCATGCCATGTTTTGCCCTCTGCTACAGTCAAAACAGGTTTCTACAAGAAGCTTTGGCCGGTCGACTGAATATAGTGCCGATCGACCAAAAGTTTGTGGCCGAGAGCTACACCAATGGTCGATGACCACCCTGCCATGGCCGGTCATGATTCCCCTTGGCCGGTGGTATTCCACAGTGTCCAAAGAGTGTACCTTGGGATTTGTGCAAGTCTCAGAGGAGCAGAGCAGGGTAAACAGAGGCAGATTGCACATGGCATTGGATTTCCAGGCGAAGCCAATTCGAGCATGCGTGCATCCCTCCTTCCCCGAGGCCTTTTACAGCTTTCCTTACCTTAATTGATTTGTTAATTAATTAGGTGGTTTGTAAATTATTTAATTAGCTTGTAGGTTAATTAAATTGTATTATTCTTTTGGTCCCTCCGAGCGAGGGCGAATGTGTAATAAGTGTGGGTGCGTGTGTGCATGTCTTCCAACCCTCACTTCTTTATCCCTTTTACTTACCTGCTTTTGATGGTTAGTATTAGGGCATGTTTAATTTAGCATACCTTATGCTATGCATGCGTGCATCATTCATCAGTCTTGCATGCACCGGGCTCAGCGCATCATGCTAACCGCATAGTATTTCAATTCCAAACTTGAATGCGTGCATCGAGTTGTTGCATTTTACATGTCATTCTTAGATTAGCCGAGCTTGTTCTAATGACATTCTGTATGCGATGCATTAGCCATTTGTTAATTTGAACTAGGATCATGCATGATTGCTGACTAGTTCATTGTTTTGGCACGGAGTACGATATAAGTATTTATGCTTTAGCATCTCGCATGAGTGTGAATGTTAACATGACAGCATGCTTACCATGTGGATATGTGCTTATGTGATATTACTGCTTGAATGCCTGTGGGTGAAGGTTGGATTGTTTGAGTTGGAACAACTCATTGAAATCTGTGTTTTAGCCTACTTACGGGTAGTATCATCAAACCATTTTCAAACAAACAAACATGAAATGTTTCGTTCCAATTCAGGCGACCCAGTCTATACTTGTTTGTTGTGCGCATAACATAGTAAATCTAGGCAAATAACCAGAATAAGAACACGTAATATTTTTTAAAAAAAGATATCATAGTTAGTAGAGGCCGATCTTTGATCGGGCAAGCGGGGGTGCTCATAGCTGACCTTCTCCAATCGTACCCAAGTTCCCGAGCCGAGACAACTTTGGTGATAACAGACACGTGGCCTTAGGCAACGAGTCAGGGTTTCTTAAATTCCCCCATAAAAAATATTTAGGTGGCGACTCTGTATCTGGCAAAGCAGTCCACGTTTGGCACTTCTTTCTAAAAATCTGTTTACTCAAAACGATTTGCCGGATTTGGACTCTTTGGTTCAGATTTAGAACCGTGACAATTTGAGAGTCAGAACTGTAGTGACCCACAGACGAACAGAACGGGACTCATCCTCCCGGGGCGTTCGGGGACGTCTACAGTTTCTGACGACTCTGCTGGGGAGTTAGAGAGCTTGACTCGAGCTCATGATATCCTATTTTGATTATACTTATGTGTTTCTTTGCATTGCATGTGCATTGATGTGCCTAAGTCACAGTGTTTTCCGTTTACTATTCCTGAACGGTTTGCCGGAGGCTGGCTTCGAGAAGCATGCCATAAGGCTGACCGGTTACGGGCTCTGCCACGATGGGAACACAAACCCTGGTTGTTACCAGGGCACCCTTTTGACCATTCGACCTAGTGCATATTCGGAATCCGTAGTGACCATTCCAAACTAGGACAGGTTGCTTACCCGATGTTAGGTTGTTTGAAACCGCTGCATGCATAGTGAAACCCTAGCTCTCGACAAAATAGGACAGGGAAACCCTACCCCAACATATGGGTGTTTTGGCTCTCATTTACTCGCTATGTGCTTTTAGAGTGTATCTCTACAGGGAATGCGCATGTCAGTTTGCAAGTTCGAATACCAGGCCCGAGGGCACCAGTATCAGTATTCTGAGAATCAGTTATATCCGCGGGTATCAGACTCAGTTTTGGGGCAGTGATTTTGGGGATTAGTGATCAGTAGTAGAGTACAGTTATTCAGCTATGCTTGTGTCTATTCTGATTGGGCTGAAGCGCTGCATGTTTTCTCTTTCAGTTCAGAGAGTTAGTTCAGAATAGCCAGTGTTCTCCTTTGCTGAGGCAAGACAGATATCTGATCCGTCGATCACCGTTCAAGTTCAGCGGACTTATGACGACCCAAAGTTCAGAGGAAATTGTGGTTATGGCAGCCACATTAGACCAAGGAATCATCTTGCAGGATGAGACCAATGTCGATGTACCGCATCCGCCCAGGTCGCCTGTCGCACTCCCGATTTGGACACCCCAGTTGTTTCAAGATCGTGAGCCCACCACGTTTGAGTTGATGGAAATGATTGGTGACCTCCAGAGGTCCGTGGCTGATCTCGCCTATGAAATGTCAGCTTCGCCACCAGCTGCACCATATGCCGGGAATTTCATACCACAAGAGCCCCCGCTACTAGGACGAATTGTGATCGAGCTCAGCCAACCTGAGGTTGTCTCCAACTATGGCAATGACATGTCAACAACAACCGGGTTCTGCTCTGATATCGCAACCTAAACCCTCGATCAGGCTGACGCTAGAGGTAAGAATAAAGTGGGAACAGATGCTGATCCCGTTGAACAACTGTTGTGGGCAGTCGAGGCTTTGAAAGCCTGGGGGATGAATAAGCAACAAATACTAGCAGTCATGACTAAAACTGTGGATGATGCTTTCCCTACTCCAGCCGAAGGCAGTTCAAGCCAGGCGAAAAATCGGGATAGGCCCCGTCATGCCAGAACAGTTCCTTCCGCTCCCAACCCTGCATCGGGAAAAGATCAGAAAGCCAAGGCAGTGCCTGCCGACCCTTTCGCCAGTGCATCTAGCAAGAATCCTCAGACTTCGAAGTATCTGCCTCGAGGGCGCAGAGTCTTTCATGTCCTCTACATGCCTTTGTCTAGGGCATTTCAAATTTTGTCTAAAAAGGGGCATCTTAAACCCCTCGAACCTTGACCCCTCCCGAAGAATCTCCCTCTTACACATGATGCTACCTTGTACTGCGCATACCACCAGCAAACCGGTCACAACACCGACGGTTGTTTCCACCTTCGCCACGAAGTGCAAGATTTGATCGACAATGAGGTCATCCTCCCACCTACCTCAGCAAAGTCTGTTACCACTGAGCTGTTAGACTTCAAGGATACTGCGAGTATGTGATCAAGGGTTAGACCACCTGCGGGCGGCGCTCGGTGTATTTCAGATGTGGCGTTTGGCACGCACTATTGGGAGCATTTGCGAATGCAGTTTTGTAACTTCCGGCTCGGGTGTCGAGTCAATTCTTTGTTTCGTTTTAGGGTCTGTCTCATTGTCTTGAGTCAGTCTTTTTGCTTAAGGGTCTGTCTTGTTATGTCGAGTCAGTCCCACTATATAGAAATCAGGTGGTTCCAGGGTTGTTGCCTCGGATATCATTATTTTGTTTTGTAATTACCCTTTTGCTTTCTTTTGAGTCTATCTCTGCTGTGGAGCCAGTTGCAACCAGGAAATCTGAATGAAACAGCTGCGACTATCATGTTTTCCGTGCTTATTGCTACTTTAAGCTAGTTGTGCCAGAGCATTTGAATGAAACGGCAGAATATCTCACTTACTCTTCTGCACCTCGAATTCATTGCATTGACCTAAGTTTTTCAAAACTTTTTAACATTGTGGTGTTGAAAACGAAGAGGAAGGAATTCCTCAGGATTTGCAAAACTTTGATCATTTGAGAGAAAGAAAGGCATGCTAAGCCCTTAATGATTGAAATCTTGTTTGTCAACGAGAGTACTGAGAAGGACCCTAACTTAATCCAGATTGGTTCCGCACTGTCTTCAGCACGAGCAATTAGTCGCTTTCTTAAAAATTTTCAAAAAAAAAATGTTTTGCGCAGTCCTGCGAAGACCTATGTGGAATCTCTCTTGAGATTGTGCAGCTTAGGATCGCTCTCAGCCTCAAGACTTGAGCCCTTACTTTCAAATCTTAGACCTTAGTTCAGAATGTTCAACGGTCGACTACAACATGAGGCTTGCGTGGCCAAATTTGAAGCAGCCCTCGAACAAAAGGCCAAGAAAGTCAGTTCAAGAAGATCAAACCTCATCAGAGGAAGCTTGCGAAGCTAGAACAGAAGCACCCCTCGAACTAGGGGCAAAAATGTCCGATGTGCTAGAAGAGCTGAAGATGGATCCTTCTGCAAGTCAATACAACAGCCACTCTCCTGGATACGGATGGCTTCAAAATCGTAAAAACATTTGGCATAGACTTGTTACACTTTTACCCTTTGAGAGGCTCGCTGGGCCGAAAACCCGGAAGGGTGACCCTGGCAAAAGTTAGAGCAAGAAAAAGAAAAGAAAAGAAAAGAATACAAAAAAATGAAAAAAAGAATGAAAAGATTTGAAAAAGAAAAAAAAATGAAAAAAAAAAAGAGGGGGGAATTGAAAAGAAAAGAAGAATAAAGCTCGCAAGGTTGAAAACCCGCAAAGGGCGGCCTTAGCAAAAGTTAGAGCCTAAAAAAGTGAGGGTTAAAACACGAGTGTACCTACCCCGGAACTACGTAAGGCTTGATTCCTATGTTTGGGATACGTAGGCAACTTCATCCCGAAGTCCAGCCCTACGCACTTTCAAAGTGACTGTGTCCATATATTGGTTTTGACCATCTTCGTCTTCTCTGTATCCGAGAGTTAGGTTGCGATCATCACTAATGAAGACTGACTACAGTATACTGCGGAGTTATTCAGACAAGGGGCAACTTTCTGTTGCCATGAGTCGCCGTCCAAACCAGGGACAACTTCCCGTTGCCGTGCTGTGCCCTCTGAGACAAGGGGCAATTTTCCATTGCCTCCGATCCGAGGTTGTGCATCTCGAGAGTAGGTTCCGTGCTCGTTGAGCAGTGGCCCTTTGCAAAAAACAGTTTTTGAGAATTTTTACTGAGGTTGATTACTTTTTGCGAAAATTATTCCATCTTTTCCAAAACTGGACCATTTTCTTGGACCCAAAAAAAGAAAATTCTCAGTGCTCATAGCCTGACTTGCATGATTTTAAATCAGAAAATTGAACAAGTATGGTAATCTAACTCTCATTTTGGTTAAAATTTGTTTTAGTAGAAAACCAATACAAAAAAATGGTCAAAATGATGAACTAGGGGCACAGTTGAGTCAGACTTCCTGTCTTTCCCCCGTCGTCAGCATACTTGCCGAAAAGGCACAGCTGAAGCTGTCATTAAAGGGCTGGAAGCTCTCTCAACCTCCAAGCGACGAGGTATCGAGCCAAGTGCGAAGCACGAACCAGAATGGATCAAGATACTCCACTCCCTTATCACGAACATCGACGAAATGTCACCAAAGGAAATAGCTGTGAGCTAACAATGTTGGGCATGAGCCCACAACCTCTTGTTTATTCACCGACCATATCTGGGGAGGGATAAAAAAAATGAGAGAGTAAAGAATAGAGAGATGTGCGTTAAGAAAAAAGTGAGCAAAAAGGGTTTTGAGAGAAAAACCGAGCTTGAGGGCCGAGTGATGCGAGAATCACAAATGGGAAGAGGGTGGGAAATAATACCCGGAGAAACTAGCTCCTCGTGATCTGAGAAGTATCTTGTTTTTATAACGCGTCTGTGTGTCGTGTCTTTTTTTTTTGTTTACCTCGACTCTTGTTTTGAGTCGGTTCCGAGCGTGTCTCGTTGTGTTTAGGTTGTTTACCTTTTTATTTTTTTATTATTGTCGAGTCTTTTTCACTGTGTTCAGTCATAGGCTCAATACCTGGTTGAAAACCCTTTTCTCAAATCGCTTTGTGCTCAGAGTGCTGTGTCATTCTCCACATTTGTGCAAAACTGGTTTGGTTCTTTTGCAAAACCGCAGGGGTTCAAACTGGGTCACTTGGAAATAGTGAACATATGGGTTCCGGATTGCATCTGAGTGTGTTTCAGCTTCAGCAGCTTCCACCTTTGTATTCCGTCTTTTCAGATTGGATTGTTTGTTCAAGGATCCACCGTGTGCAAATGAACAGAATATTGTGTTATGGGCTATGAGTTCAGAATGAGTAGTGTTCAGAACAAGCAGTGCGTTGTATGAACTGTGTGGATCCACTATGTGTAGAATAAACCAAGCACTGTGTTATGGACTGTATGTTCAGAATGAGTAGTGGGTTGTGCAAGTTATTTTATCGATAGCTAGTTCGTTACCTGGTTATTGCAGAACAAGTGTTTGATTTTCAGACAGGAGATCAATCTCATTTACATTGAGGTGTAACATGATGCAATGCAATGCGATGTACAAAATTTACAAATGTAACACTTTTTCAGACAAAAAAGTTTGTTTCATTTCATCATATTTTCAAGTACACAGTTTTGGAGAAAATAAAAAAAAAAAACCTGCCCGCGGCAGTACAACGTACTCACGCTACCAGCAAAAAGAAAAAGTAAAACAAAAAAGAAAAGTAGTGAAAATTTGGATCAGCGTCGAATGGTCTGAGGCTTGAGGGTCTGTCCTCCTCCTCTTCCTGGACGAAGGTCCAGGAGCATCGTCATTGGCACCACCATCTGAGCCCGAGCCATCGCCAGTCTCCTCCTCGGACGACTCTGCCTCCGCCTTCTCCTCGGACTCATCATCATCATCTGGGATTGGAGCTCGAGAGCTGCTCCCAACATGAGTGCGCCCTGCTTTGGTGCGGGGATGTACTGAGCCACCTCGCCCTCCTCCTCGGGTAGGAACAAAAGGCCCAGCTGGAGCACCTCCTGCAGCCGACATCTGGAATGGAGGCTGAAAAGCACAAATGGAAAACGCATCAGTATGCTACGCAAAACAGAGTATAAATACAAAGTACAGTGTATGAGTGTATGAATACTATGAGCAGTGTATTAGTACAGAATGCAGTATATGAGTACAGTGTATGAATGTCACGAGCAGTGTATGAATACAGAATGCAGTGTGTGAGTGCAATGTATGAATGCCGTGAGTAATGCTATGGATAGTCTGTGGCTTACAGTGTATTGAATGCCGTGAGGGCCGAATATCAAGTACTGTGTTGATGGTGTGATGCATCAGATTATGCAAAGTTTGAAATGGTGGTCGAAAGAACGTACCGGGATACTGTAAATGGCCAGCAGGTCGAAGCTCCGCTGTAGCATTCCCATCATGGAGGCGTTCAACTCCAAGGACTGGCGAGTATACTCGGATAAAGCCTGCAAAAGTGTTAGAAGCATCAGTATTCTGTGAAATATCAAATGAAATGAAATGGAATGACAATGCAAGATGTAAAATGCAATAGTACATACCAGGGGCAAGTCGTAGAAACCGACTAGCTCGTGATCAGCCGGAGAGGGATAGAAGGGGATCTGATAGGTCTCCCCACCTTGCCCTCGGCATGTCATCATCGTGGGCAGTGCTGGCCAACTAGCCCCCCGTCCTCTCCAGGCCCCACTCCTGTCACGGACCCAAGCCACCCTCAGCACTCCTGCTCCCGCTCCTGCCCTAGCCGCCGGCGCTGCTGGTCTCTCTCTCTTAGATCGACGGCCACTGCTCGAAGGCCGCATGATGTAAGTCTGGACGTACTCTGTGTAGTCGCCCTCGCCCCTGAAGCCCTCAACATCCCAGCCGATTGTGTAATCGGCCATCTCCTCCAGGGTGTACCTCTCTGTGTCCCTCATATGGACAGGAGGCGGACCTAGAACTATTTGCTCTGGTAAACCCAAGGTCTGGCGCAGGACGAGCTCGCCTAGGTACCAAGCCCGACAGACCGGGCCCTCCAACAGAAGCCTAAACTGGGCGGACTCCTCAGCACCGGCAAACCGCTTTCGAATCGCAACTGGCAATGGAGCCCAGTGCTGCCAGGTGATCTAAAGGTAATAGTCAGTTATCTACTGTTATTGAAAATACAGTGCAAAGCGAAGCTTGAAATAAACTCTAAAGTTGAAAATACCTCTGCGGCGGTAATGGTGTCGAAGTAGCGGCGGAAGAATATGAACGTCTCCCAAGGTCTCCGCACGCATCTCACATCGAAGCGTCGAGAGAATGGAACGCAGAGGGAAGTCTCCTCGTCGGACATTGGCGCAAGCCTCGAGAAGTAGGCATAGACCCACAACTGTAGAGCAAATACCAGTATGCTTATCAGATAAAGCAGAATGCAGAATGAAGCAGAAATCGTAGAACCGTGTATTGTGCAGAATGTACAGTGTGTGCAGTGTGCAGTCAGTATAAAGCAGATTATATGTGTACCGTGTGTGCAGTATATGGTCAGTGTGAAGCAGGTCGTAGTATGTGCAATGTACAGAGTACAGATAATGTAAAGCAGAAATGTAAAAGAGAAAGAAGGTGTACCTCCCAAGCTCGCCAGTAGCCCCCGAGCAACTGCCTGCTACACCGGGAGGATGAGCTCATGTATCCATAGAGTGTGGCCAAGGCTGCCCCAACCCAGTCATAGTGCAGAATTCGCGTGACGTCCACGAGTGCGCTTAGCAGACAAAGAGGCACGGTGTTCGCCCGATCGGCGAAGATGGTCGTCCCCAATAAGAACATGAGGAAGCCGCGTGCATATTGCTCCGCCTCCTCCTGAGCCATCGGCGCCTCCTCAACTGAAGTTGGCTGAATCTGGAAGTGGTCCTCGAACCACGAGTATCTGACGAAGCCTGGACAAGAAAGAGGCAGTAGGTCGCCAAGCAAGTACATCTGAGCGGCCTCCCACTCGTCCATGTCTGTGTCAAAAGGGATCAGATCACCCCCTGCCCCGATGCCGGTGAGCATCGAGAAGTCATAGGGAGTCATCGTCGTGTCTCCCGTGGCAGAGAAGTGGAAGGAGTCGGTGGTGTCCCACCACCTGTCCACCAGAGCGGCAAGAAGAGGCCTGCTCGCGGTAAGGCGTGAGAGTCCCCTGCAGAAGGCGCCGAAGCCGACCTGGTCAACAATGTGACAGACTGCGTCCGGTAGCTCCATGTACCAATCTCGGGTGGCGACGTTCCCATACCCACGGAAGGCATGGGAATCCCCCTGTATTCAAAAGCAAACAATTGCGAAGCAATACTCAATATACAGTTTTGAAGAACAGTCAAAATTGATGCAGATATAACGTGTGTACACGTGTTCAGATTCAAGCAGACATTGGGTGCTGGTGTGCTCGCAGTGAACTACAGCATATGATATGTTAGTGTGTTTGACTGGTTCAGTACAGATACAACGTGTGTGCACGTGTTCAGATTCAAATAGATATCGGGTGCCGGTGTGCTCGCAGTGAACTACAGCATATGATAGGTCAGTGTGTTTGACTGGTTCAGTACAGATACAACGTGTGTGCACTTGTTCAGATTCAAACAGACATTGGGTGCCGGTGTGCTCACAGTGAACTACAGCATATGATATGTCAGTGTGTTTGACTGGTTCAGTACAGATACAATGTGTGTGCACGTGTTCAAATTCAAACAGACATCAGGTGCCGGTGTGCTCGCAGTGAACTACAACATATGATAGGTCAGTGTGTTTGACTGGTTCAGTACAGATACAACGTTTGTGCACGTGTTCAGATTCAAACAGACATCGGGTGCCGGTGTGCTCGCAGTGAACTATAGGGTATGATGTGTCGGGGTGTTTGAGTGGTTCAGGGCAAATACAGTGTGTGTGCGCGTGTTCCAATTCAAACAGATACCGAATGCAGGTGTGTTCACAGTCAACTACAACATATAGTATATCGGTGTATCCGGATCAAACAGTTAAAGGCAGGATCGACTATGGCAGTTAGGTATTCTACTTTGCAGAAAATGAAACGGGAAAGAATGTACCTCGGAAGCGCCGTATGAAAGGTGCGTCTCTGGCTCGCGCAGAAGCAGCTCTAGTGGCACCCTCCTGTCAAAACTCCTAAACTGGCGAAGTCCGTCAGGAGGCAGAATATGAATCGCCGGTCTATAGGCCGCCGGATCGAACGGTCGGACGTGAAGCGGCAGGAGCTCGGTCTCTGGGTCCATATCTATCTCCGGGGAAGCCCCGCTGCCTGGAATGTCGTCTGTCATCTCGAGAATGGTGCGAAAGTGGCCGGAAATGTGGAAATCGAGTGAGAATATGAAAAGTCAACCGAAGGGTCAACCTTGGGAGGGTGAAAAATGACTGGAAAAGGCGCGGAGATCAAAGAAAACTCGGGGGAAACAAACCCCAAGTGGTGGAAATTGAGAAAAGTACACCGAAACAGAGATTTGTTCGGTTCAAAACATGCGAAACAATGAGGTGTTCCCGAATCGAACGTCGAAATGAGCCCTAAAATCGAGGAAAAAGGGGGAATGAAGGAAAAAAAGTGATCTAGAGGGAGAGGGGAAGAGATTTCGAGCAAGTGGAAGTGAAAAGAATAGGGCTAGAGGCCCTATTTTAAAAGACCCGTGGCCAAATGTCCAAACTGCCCCGATTCAGGCAGATTTGGCCGGTCAGCCACACTGTTGGCCAGTCAGCCAAATAGATGGTCGGTGATCTGTTTTGATGGTCGGTGGATGGCCGGTGACCTCCTCCAGTGGCCGGTGAGCCTCCTACACCCTTGTTTGGGTTAGATGTGTGGTTTGGGGCCTTCATTACTCAAGACAATGCAAGAAAGTGCATTTCCGAAGCTCAACCGGTCTCCATTTTGACCTCAGACCGTGTCTTCTACGCATAGCACTTGAATACGGGTACGGTGTATCCTTTTTGTATCCTTTTGTCTCTTTCAAGATTCGAAAGTTGCCTTACACGCGTTGCTTTACAACGCTTTGACGTGAACGCGCATTGAGTTATACGTCATTTTGCTCGCATTGTTAAATACTCTCAATCTAGGAGACCTTAAATCCTCTGAGGGTGCAAAACCTTTGGTGCTTGCATGTCCGCATGTGTTGTAGCACACATCATCTGTTGCATGCACACGCGTTGTAACACGCACGACTTGTACCTCCCCACTGTCTGGCGAGACGTTAAACACGCTCGGTCTAGGAGACCTTAAATCCTCTGAAGGTGTAAGTCCTTCGGTGTTTGTCGTACCTGAACGACTTTCGGTAGGTTTCATCTTATCATACACTTCGAGCGACACACGTTGTCGCGCATTCTAGTTCACATGCATTGTCATGCATTTCAAGCGACGCACGTCGTCGCGCATTCAAATTCATTGTGCATTGACATGCATATCAAAAGACGTGTGTTGTCATGCATTCGCGTCATCATGCATTATCATGCGCTTGTCATGCATTTTTCCCTCATTTGCATTGTCATGCATTCAAAAAAAAACAAACAAAAAACATGCAATTTTCATGCATTTCAAAAAACAAAAAACATGCATCAACATGCACTTTTCATGCATTTCAAAACAAACAAAAACAAACATGCATCATCATGCACTTTTCATGCATTTTCAAAGAAAAACAAAAAAAACCAACGTACATATGTCATGCATTTCACTGTAAGTAGTGCATATGTCATGCATCATTGAAAATAGTGCATATGTCATGCATTGCACTGTAAATATTGCATTTACATCCATCCATTGCATATTGTATATATTCCATTGTAGCTTGTATGCATTCACTGCATCACCCCCATCTACGGCTTGCGCCTTTCCATGTTAAGCTTGGACTGGTATGTGCCCGTACTCTTCGCGTTGAAGCACGGTTATGAGATTTTGTGTACACACCTATTCCACTGCTGGTATTGTGGTTTGAGGGTGACGGCACAGTTTCCGTGTTAAACATGGTTTGTACGTGTCCATGCCTTTCCTAGGCAAGACACGGTTTGGCCGTAGGCCTTATCCACTACATCCATCACATGTTAGTATGTAGGTTGCATTGTAAATAGTGCATATGTCATGCATTCGTTGTAAATAGTGCATTGTCATGCATTCGTTGTATTGCACATAGTTTAGTATTACATGCATCATCCATCTATGGCTTGCGCCTTTCCTTGTTGAGCTTGGTCTAGTATGTGCCCATACTTTTTCACGTCGAAGCACAGTTATGATATTATGTATATGCGCCTATTCCACTGCTGGTATTGTGGTTTGAGGGTGACGGCACCGTTTCTGTGTTAGACGCGGTTTGTATGTGTCCATGCCTTTCCTAGGCAAGATACGGTTTGGCCGTAGGCCTTATCCATTGTATATATTACATTATAGTGTAATTTGTTGCGTCCAGCATTTAGGATCATGTTCTTTCGTTAGCGGGTCATTCCCCACTTATGTCATTCCACCCAATTACTTGTTCTGGTGTCCGTCTACATTACTCATAGTTCTGCATGTGTACGCGCCTGTTCCACTGCTGGTATTGTGGTTTAAGGGTTGCGGCACCTTTTCTATGGTAGGCGGATTTTGCATCTCCATCATCCTTATGACATTTGTGTGGTTTTGAACTGTTCATGATTTGATCATGATTCAATTGCATATCATTTGCATTGATTTTACATTGTTTCGTAATTTTGCATATCATTTACATTGATTTTACATTGTTTTGTAATTTTGCATATCATTTGCATATCATCGCACTGTTTTGTTCACCTTGCTCGCATTTTGCATGCATCTCAATTGCGCTATTTTGTGCATCACGCTATCTTGCAAACCTCATTCACACTTGTTAGTGCATTACGTTGTCACGCAACTTTCGATTGCATTGTTATGCATGTTGCTAACGATATTGTACCTGTTAAGTTGCTTTCTTATGCAGGCATGATATTGTATGTACGATTCATTTGAAGCTGGTGCAACCAGACGAACCGGACAGGTATTGTATTCTCCGCGTGAAACGTAGCGAGAAGTACATAATTCTCTTACATCTTTTCTACATTGTAGTGTAGTTGGATTTGTGTATGCTAGCTTAAAACTGTTGCATTGTATGTGCTTCGTTACAGCTTTCTTTGCATGATCATAAGTTATGCTCAGCTTCTTGCATTGTCAGTTGCATTTTGCCCCTACCTTCGGGCACATATCTTTATTAGCTTGTATGCTTTGTCTAAGTCTTCGGCCTTGTCAAAAATGGGTCGTCTCTGGGCTTTGACATTCACTCCCGTTATTGTTATCACTTTCGAGTTCTGTTAAAGAGGGGCAACTGTAGACACCACATTTTTTACCGTCCTCAAGACTTGGGCGTCACCGTTTGAACACTCGGTGATCATCCATGTTCGTGTTCATCTTGAGTTCTCGGAGGTCTCGGCCACGCGCCTTGCCTTAAGATTGCTCGACTCATTTGTTTTGTGCTTGGTTTTGCACCAAACACTTGTGTTTTTGCTTTGAAGGATAGGGAATGGCTTGTTGGCCACCCCCACACCTCACCGGCCATGGCTTGAGGCCACCAGCCATGTTTTGTTGCTACCGACCATTGGTGATGGCCGGCCGGCAATCTTTGTGGCCGGCCGACCATTGTTTTGGTCAATTTGGCATTTTTGGCTGGCCGACCACTGTTCATTTGCTTTTGGCAGATATTTTGTGCCAGCTTTGCACCCCCTCTATACATGTGTATGTAGGGATTTCACTCTTGCTTAGCTTGTTTTGTAAGCTTTGCAAGACTGATCCTCTATAAGAGGAGGGCTTCTCCTCCCTCCTCAAGGGTTACAAAAAAGTTCCAGAGAGCTCTGGTTCTAGGGTTAGCATAGTGTATTTATTCTATCTCTATTTCTCCCTCTCTTTTGCTCTAAGTGTGTGTTTGTCCTTAGTTTTGCACTAGAACACCTACCATTACACCTTACCTTGATTGTTGAGGCATTAGGGGGCCATCCTTGAAGTGCTTGAGCTGTTTTGGAGCTAAGAAAACTGTTGGAGTGACCCTTGCGAAGAAGGTCTTCAAGGGTAAGATTCTTACCCTTTTTACCCCATTTTTGCATAGTCTTTTTGTCTACCTTGCTTGCTGTTTCAAGCTTAGTGTATAACATATAAAAGTCTTGTTTTTACTTGATTAAAATAGTTTTTCAAGGTTGCTTTGAGCTTTGGGGTTGTTTGACCCCTCTTAGGCCTTGTTAGGCCCTATTTTAGTGCTATTTTGGTGAGCTCCGGGACCACCTTGTTTGGGCCTCCTCACCACTGAAATCTTGAGAGATTTCAGTGGTGAGGATGGTGTCTTAAGGTCCTAAGGAGGAGAGGGCCATCCCCTCTCCTTGTGGCCTTCAAAAAGTTCCATGTTTGCCTCATGTGTGAGCACCATTTTTTGAGTTCATGTTGGCCATGTCTTAAGTGTTATTTGTGCTTATTTTGTTTTGATATAGCACTATTTTTACTTGGTTTAGACACACCATGCTTGCCTTGCATACATGTCTTGTAATGCCATGATTTGCCTTAACATGTACATAGCACTTAGACTACCATGCTCATGTGTTTTGGCCTAGCTTTGTGAAGCTTTTATGCTTGTTTTAGTGTGCTTGAGGTATGTTTTTAGTCATTCGGGTCATCCATGCTTCGCTTTGTATAGCTACCATGTAATCCCTCTTGTATGCCTTGAGCATTGACCCCTCTAGCATGCCATCCTTGCTTTGTTTCAGTGGTTTGGAACCACTTGCCATGCCATTTCAGTCCTACTGGTGTGCTCGTATGCTTGCATTTGATGCTCCATTAATGCTTTGAAAGGGTGTTGTCCTATGCTCCATGTTTGGACATTTGTGTATGCTTCCATGTGTAGGTCATTTAGATGTCATCTAAGTGGTTTTTGAGGTTCATTTTGACATGCTAAAACTCTGATTTTAGTTGTTTAAATCATGCCATGTTTGGTCTTGCCAAATGTAGTTCAATGCCTCTTTGGTGAGTCTTAGACTTTAGGCTTGGTTGCATGATATGCTTGCTTTGCCTGGATGGTTTGGAACCTCTTATAGCATGATTCTCAAAGCTTAATATGCATGCCATTAGTCCATGTTCGTCCCTTTTAAGTGTGCTTAAAAGTTGCTTCATTACGCTTAAGTCTTGAACCATGTATCCATGCATGCTTGTATGTGCATTTGGACCCATTTCTTTAGCATTGGCCACTGTTTTGGGCTTGTTTGAGGGCTGCCTAAATTAGTTTAAGACCATCCTTCGCATGTGTTGCATGCTTGCCTTATGTGTTGTTGTATATTTGGCCTTGTTCCATGCTTATTACATTATACATTTGCATGGTTAGGTTGTAATGCATTTGGCATGCATTGTACGTAACATGTTGTCCATGTTGCATCTTGCATGCTTGCATGGTTAAGATTATACTTTGCATGTTTGCTAGCTTGTATACTTGCCCACATGCTCATGTTGCATACTAGCTCACATGCCTAGGTTGCATCCCATTGAGCATGCATGCCTTGCCTCTTGAATTGAGTATGATAGAGGTTGGGCTTTATGTGTTTATTTGGTTTACATGTCATTTGAAATCAAAATGCACAACTTGGTTCCTTGGGCCATCACACATTGAAATGCGCGATGTCCGAGAATCGAGTACCATGCTCCTTTGAGTCATGAATATGATAAGGAGTGTGGTTGGTGCAAACGTTGCTTGAAATGCATTGTCATGCCATGTTTTGCCCTCTGCTGCTGTCAAAACAGGTTTCTGCAGGAAGCTTTGGCCGGTCGACTGAATATAGTGCCGATCGACCAAAAGTTTGTGGCCGAGAGCTACACCAATGGTCGATGACCACCCTGCCATGGCCGGTCATGATTCCCCTTGGCCGGTGGTGTTCCACAGTGTCCAAAGAGTGTACCTTGGGATTTGTGCAAGTCTCAGAGGAGCAGAGCAGGGTAAACAGAGGCAGATTGCACATGGCATTGGATTTCCGGGCGAAGCCAATTCGAGCATGCGTGCATCCCTCCTTCCCCGAGGCCTTTTACAGTTTTCCTTACCTTAATTGATTTGTTAATTAATTAGGTGGTTTGTAAATTATTTAATTAGCTTGTAGGTTAATTAAATTGTATTATTCTTTTGGTCCCTCCGAGCGAGGGCGAATGTGTAATAAGTGTGGGTGCGTGTGTGCATGTCTTCCAACCCCCACTTCTTTATCCCTTTTACTTACCTGCTTTTGATGGTTAGTATTAGGGCATGTTTAATTTAGCATACCTTATGCTATGCATGCGTGCATCATTCATCAGTCTTGCATGCACCGGGCTCAGCGCATCATGCTAACCGCATAGTATTTCAATTCCAAACTTGAATGCGTGCATCGAGTTGTTGCATTTCACATGTCATTCTTAGATTAGCCGAGCCTGTTCTAATGACATTCTGTATGCAATGCATTAGCCATTTGTTAATTTGAACTAGGATCATGCATGATTGCTGACTAGTTCATTGTTTTGGCACGGAGTACGATATAAGTATTTATGCTTTAGCATCTCGCATGAGTGTGAATGTTAACATGACAGCATGCTTACCATGTAGATATGTGCTTATGTGGTATTACTGCCTGAATGCCTGTGGGTGAAGGTTGGATTGTTTGAGTTGGAACAACTCATTGAAATCCATGTTTTAACCTACTTACAGGTAGCATCATCAAACCATTTTCAAACAAACAAACATGAAATGTTTCGTTCCACTTCAGGCGACCCAGTCTATACTTGTTTGCTGTGTGCATAACATAGTAAATTTAGACTAATAACCGGAATAAGAACACGTAATATTTTTAAAAAAAAGATATCATGATTAGTAGACGCCGATCTTTGATCGGGCGAGCGGGGGTGCTCATAGCTGACCTTCCCCAATCATACCCAAGTTCCCGGGCCGAGGCAACTTTGGTGATGACGGACACGTGGCCTTAGGCAACGTGTCAGGGTTTCCTAAATTCCCCCATAAAAAATATTTAAGTGGCGACTCTGTATCTGGAAAAGCAGTCCATATTTGGCACTTCTTTCTAAAAATCTATTTTCTCAAAACGATTTGTCGGATTTGGACTCTTTGGTTCAGATTTAGAACCGTGACAATTTGAGAGTCCGAACTGTAGTGACCCTATAATGACCCCAAAATGCGTATAGGAAGTTGTCCTTATTTAATTCGGGGCTAATGTGTTTTAATTAAACTGGAATTGACGACCTTTACTATAACGATTGGGAATTTTTTTCCATCCGCTCGAGCGGGGGGAGTTGGCGCTCGAGTGGACTTTTGGGGTTTCCATTAATTTTGCAGGCGGACTGAAATTCTGGGAGTGGAGATTTTCCACTCGAGCATATAAGTGGTTGCTCGAGCGGACGGATTTGTTGTTCTCCGCGCTCGAGCGCGAGTCGAGCGGGTCGCCTGATTAAGTTTGAATTTCTGAGGCACGTGGGCTCATTTTTTTGACATTCTTATTAGTGTATTTGGAATGTTCTTATCTTATTTTGGGGTATTGATTGAGGTGGTGGTATGAAGGTAAAGTAAGATTGGACCAAAGAATATAATTTGAATGGTTATTTTACGATCAGCCGTCACTCATTTGCCCTTTTCTTTTTCCACACTTTGAATATGGATGTGAGGTTAGAACCATTGGAAATCTTATCTCCGGGGCTTCAATTTGACCACAAGAATGACCTAAAACGGAGTCCGGATGGGAGAATTATACCAGTTCAAAGTTTTGAAATCTGTGCTGGAAACAGGTACGCTCGAGCGGGAAGATAGACGCTCACGCGGGTTTTGCGAGTCAGCAGCTTAAAAACGGAATTTTTTAGATCATTTCTCACTTTTCCTCTTCCCCTCTTCTTTCCTCTGTCTTAGGACCAAAAAACCCTAGGTCCTTGATTTTCAATACCTTCCATTTTCCTTAGTTTTGATCAAGATATGTCAAGATTACCCATCAAGAAGTGAAGAAGCTTGAAGATTATTATGTTCTACCGATTGGAATTTCGGGATTTGAAGGATTCTTCTCAATCTTTGCTCCTTTGCTTCATTCTTGAGGTAGGGGTCCTTATTTACTTTCAATATTTGCATTCATGGATGGATTTGTGGTATTTTGAGTATATAAATACAAAATTTATAGTTTTGAGCATATTATGTCCAACTTGAGATTGGGGAATTCGGGTTTATAATGTTGGGGATGTAATTGCTAAGGTGATGAATTATGAACTTTAGACTTGTAATCAATGAGGAAATTGGAACAAGAAGTAATGGTTTGGGAAGTTTGGATTTTTCTTGAAACCCTATGTTGATTAATGATAATAACCAATGATTTGGCCCAAATTGGAAGTAGAATAATGAAATTGAGGTATTGAATTATATGTGTTCAAGTTTAATTAGAATTTGGAAATGTTTGAAAATTATGTTTAAAATTTGCAAATGAACTTTGTTATGAACATTGGAATTCATGCTATAATGTGAAGGGAAAATTGGGGAAATAATCTATTAATGATATGAATGATATGAACTTGGTTTTGGAATGTTGAAATGGGATTCAAGGATTCATTGTGAATTATGTTAACTTACAAATGGTGTTGATGAACTAAATGTTGACTTTTGTTGAAGTTATGTTGTGTTAAATAATGGTGAATTGAATGGTGTTGTACTGTGATGAATTGTGTTTGAATTAGTATGAATTGTGTAGGGTCAGCTACAAGGGCGGACCAAGCACTTGAACACTGTGAGTAATAGTACGGAAATGTACATTTTATTTACCATTAATAATTATTATCACTAATGCTCTGTTCCTTGTAAGTGAGATATGAACATTTATGACGATTGGAAGTCAATGTGAACATTGAAAGATTGGCATGCATCGGTATGACTTTAAAGTCATTATGTCCTATCAATAGTTAATAAATGTAACTATGGTATTCCGGTATCTTTAGAATCATCCAATCAATAAAATGTGTTTACCTTTCATTAATAAGTATCAAGAACGTTCTATTAAACTTAAGTTAACTGCACTAACTTATGTGAATGATGCAATGGTCACCATTAGTATTCGGTTAATTGCAAATCAACCATGTTAACATATATGAACGATTAAACAAAGGTGTATGTTACTGATTAATAGCTCAAGTGAACCATGTCATCTCTTAGTGAATAAAGAGAATTTATGTTCATCTTCGAAGAATCATAATAATTGGAAAGTTGTGTGATTCCATAGGAATCTGAAGTTATTTTGTTGTGTTACATATGAATTCGACGTTATTCTGAATTTACGATAGGAATACAAAAGTGTAACATCAATGTGTGACCCACATAAGAATATGAATTATTCTATTTTGTTAAGCGCACGATAATGACATGAGATAACAAGAAATGCTCTATTTTCTGATATGTTACGTTATGACTTAATGAATGATTATCCATATATGTAAAAGTATTCATGGTATCCTTAGCACAAGGCCCTTACCCGAGGGTAATAATACCGTGGTCTTATGGCCCTTGCCCGGGGGTAATAATACCGTGGTTCAAGTATGTTACAAGATATCTCTTACCACCAACGGTCTTGTACAGGTGGGTTATGTTTTGCCACCGACGGTCTTGTACGGGTGGGTTATGTTTTGCCATCGATGGTCTTGTACGGATGGTACCACCGACGGTCTTGTACGGGTGGATTATGTTTTGCCATCGACGGTCTTGTACGGATGGTACCACCGACGGTCTTGTACGGATGGTACCACCGACAGTCTTGTACGGGTGGGTTATGATCAAGCATGAACTCTGATTTCTATTTCTGATTCAAGCATAATTAAGAATATGTTTCTATTTATCCGTTCCGCTTTTGCTATGTTATAACATGATACGAATTGATCGGGCTTTACGACCTAATGACTTCTGGTATGAAACAAAGTGCTACACGGAACTAAGTGCTACGACATGAGTCACCTCTAGAATCCGTGTGAGACACCTCTTGGGTTCATACAAGCATGCTAAAGGGCTATATGCCAATATGTTCAAGGGCTATATGCCAACATGTGTAAAAGCTTAATGTTAATATGTTCAAGGGTTACTGCCATTCTGATAAGAACTTAATGCCGTTCTGTTAAAGGGCTCAACGCCACTCTATTCAAGGGCTTAAAACTATGTTAGTTAAAAAGGGGCCTAAGGCCGATCTGACATTAGTACAGAATCAGATTAACTACCTGTCTTTTATATTATATACGCTCTGCTTTGTATTATAATTCAGGTTGAACATTGAATTATTCAAGTACTATTATTCACTGAGGTTATCTCACTCTGTATTTTGTCTGATTCCGTAGGTCATACGTTTGGAGGTCAGCCACAACTCTTAATGCTCATCTCCCTCGGTCAGCCAAATGTGTGTCCAAGCATTTGGGTGAAGCCTACCCGTTTTGTAAAGTTTTGGCTTACATTCTGACTGTCTATAATATGTCGTAAATTCTAATGTTTGTTTTTTTGTTATACGCCCAAATAAGGGGCGGGGTTGTATATGTGTATGTAAATGTTATTATTTGGTTATTTGTGATCCTGGCATGATAGTGGTCGCTCAATGGATGTAACACTTTTCTGTATGTTATTATGTAAATTTTACGCTTCCATTCAGGCCCCATATGTTATATATAACAGGTTAAGTGTCCGTTTCTGAAGTGGTCATGCCCAAACTTCTAGGGGCGGGTTTGGGGTGTGACAGACCCACAGATGAACAGAACGGGACTCATCCTCCCGAGGCGTTCAGGGACGTCTACACCTGCATAAAAATTATATGTGATTGTCATTTTATTTTGTTTTTCAATGTTAGCTTCACCTTATATAAAAAAGGATGCCTACGCAATTTCTTTCTTATTCTTTTTTATAAGCACGCCCCCTAAACAATGAACACATGACAATTTAAAACCACTAATCATATAAAAGACAATGTTAGTTCCCAAGTGGAGAATGAGTGAGTGTGCGTATGCACACAAGCCACACACTCGCTTCTTCCTATTATTCCTTCTAATGAGTAGATGTATATCCATAAGATATTATGTAAACATAATTACATGTCTTGATGTCTATCAAGAAAAAATAAAATTAATTACATGTGCGGATAAGGGGGAAAATAAAAGTTCAATATTTTCAATAAACAAAATGGACCTGCCAAAAAAATAATGAGAAAATTGTATGCTTGAGTTCCAACTTTTTTGTTTTTCATATTTTTTTATTTTTAGTGAATATTTTTAAATTTTTAAACATTTTTTTAAAACTTTTTTAGATGCACCTAGATATATCTAAAAAGTAAAATATTTTAAAAAATTAATAAATACACAAGAATACAAAAAATGTACAAAACTCTCTTCTTTTTTTTTTTTTTCTATTTTTGATAGTTAGTGAATTTTCTAAAGTTTTTTTCACAAATATTATACTTTTTAAGTGTATTTATGTTAGGTGTGGAGAAGTGGTTTGGAAATACTCTTGGATCCTTCAGGACGTTCCTGATCTTTTGATTGCCACCTAAAAAAGGGATTAACACTTCGGTCGAGGGTGTCGGAATTAGCACTCCGACGAACAAGTTAGTATATGTCTCTCGTTTGCTTGTATCTTAAGTTTCTTGGTTTTGTTCTCACAACCCTCTCTTTGGTTGATGTTCCTCTATTTATATTCGCTCCTGGGCCCTAGGGTTAGGCCCACTCTTAATCCATCGTATGATTGCTCATTCGGCCCTTCTGTCACATGCCAATTCCCATTCGACTTTTTGTTCAACTGGTTCTATAGCCGATTTATCTATTCGGCTTCGGGATCGTCCAGAACGGAGCCGAATAGAATATATATATATATATATCCTAATTTTCTTTAGATATTCGGCTTTCCTACATGTACCGATATTCGGCTCCCACAATTGCCCTCCAAACATCCTACTAACGCCAGTTAGTCGGCATGTTTGGTTTCGAACTTGAAAAGTCAAAAAATACGGCGATTAACCTCATTTCAACATAAGTGTCAGAACGTCCACACTTTTTAGGCATCATTATAATTTCCCGCCCCTTCGTACGCTTCATTCATTTAATGCGATTTGAAACTATGTTATCCCTTCGAATGTATGTTTTTTGAATACACAAAGCTTCTGGTTTGCCTTTCAGTATGCCTCCTTCATTTCATAGCCTCTGCAACTTCCTCCTATTTCTCATTGTCTTCTTCGCTTCTTGTAAGTTCTCTTCTCCTTCATTTCGACTCTCATTTCCTTGTTTGTTTTTAGTTTAGCATACTTCCTAAACTGACCAGGATGGCAAAACATTTGAAAGCCCTTCTTTCTGCGAATCGAGTTTCTAGTTTCGACGCCATTTTTCCATTCTTGACGACTTCCATCTGTCGCTCGTGACAAAGAGCACAGTCGATATGGAGAGGACTGATGAGAGTACAATTATCTTTCCTCTCCTATCAATCGCTGAGGACGAAGTTTGTTTCCCCCTTCACCCATTTTTAAGGGCCGTCCTTCACCATTGGGGTCTAATCCCTTCTTAGCCTAATGTAAATTTTTACCAGATCATAATGGGAATTGTAGAGTTAAACTGACGCCTTAGGCTCAATCTTGGTATCCCTGCTATTCGGCATTGTTATGCCTTGGCCAAATCCTCTGGCCGGCAGGGGCGCTACTTTCTCAGGGCTAAGGACACCGACCATCATTTGGTGACTATGCTTGCCAGCTCTGGCAAGCGTGTTGACCATGTCATGGTCATTGTCCGAGGCAACTGGGAATTCGGCAAGAGCGAAGATCGCCTAGATCCTGTGCCAAGATGAAAAGGAGAACCAGGTGGCCGTATAGCTCCTTATGTGTATTTACTATATATTTGCCCGGTTTTCCTTCTATGCACTTATCATTTTATTTATGTAAGCAACGATTTGAAGAAAGTTCTGGTCTCGGCCGACGACGTTGTACTTGCGCAAATCAAAAAACCGCGCTTCAGTTCTTTACCCGTCCAAACCTCCAAAAACAAGGGAGGGAGGGCGGCCCACATACTTCTGAGATACGAGCCGACTTACTCTACGTTTTCGGCCACAGATAACATTCCGATGCTAAGGGGCAAACAGCAGCTTACGATGCTTATTTTCCCAAACTTCAAAAACCTTAGGCAGATTAGTCTGGAAGCTTCAGATTCGAAGCCAGCGGAAGAACAAATAGCCAAAGAAGTCGCCAAGCAGCCGAATCAGTCCACCTTGGACAGATCTGATATTCTCGAGGAGGAAGTTAACAAGGCTCTAAATTTGGCTTTTGAAGAAGCCGGCCGTAATCCATCCAACCCTCCATCCACTTCAGACTGAGTGGACGTCTCCTTTGAAGATATTTTTACCGACTTAAGGGACCTTCCCGGCGCATATCCTGAGAACATGGCTGGGGAGTTGCTCACACAGATGGCCAAGAGGAAAAACGCCGAAAGGATGGCCACTTGGAGGAGAGCCGAGGCCGACCGATCTGAACCTCCACCTATTGCCGTGACTGAGTCTTCTCTGCCTATTACTATGGAAGAAACAACTCAGATTTAAATGGCCGAAACAGAGCAAATTGTCGACCAACAAGGCAATCAGGAGGCCAAGTAGGGGGAAAAAGCGTCCTGCCGAACGCGAAGCCGACTCTGTGGAAAACTTAACCGATAAACAGTCACGCGTAGAGGAGTCAGACTCGATTGTGCCGTTTATCGTTTAACCAAGGATAAAGAACGTACCAATTGCATCTAATGCATCGGTTGTGAAAGACCCTGTTGTGGCCTTAAGCATGGCCTCTTCAATTTCCCTGTCGGTTGACAAAGTAACTTTTCGGGCAGAGCCGGATTTGCTGTCAATAGCATTAGCCGCTCAATCGGCCATATTAGTACATGACTTGAGTCTTGTCTATAGTCTTCAGCCTATATTTTTTATTTAACTCTAATTCCTTGTTTTGCAGACGATGGGCAGGATAGCCGAGATTGGCCGCCGTGAACAAGATGCTATAGAACAAATCGACTTTCTCAAAGCCGAAGTAGAAAATGAAAAGAGCAAGGCCGTGGAGGCCTCTCTAAGAGCCGACTCCGAGGCAACGAAAGCGGCGGAAGAATGTGCGAGGGCCGACGCCGAGGCAGAAAAGGCTAAGAGTTCCAACCAACTTAGGTTGGCTGCCGAAGAGAGGGCAAACGCGAGCGAAGACGCGCTCAAGTTAGCCAAGGAGGTGATTGCCAAACTAGAAGTTAATTTGGAAGCATCGAAAAAGGTAAAGGAAATAACCGACTCCGAGATTTCCAAAGCATTCCAAGCTGGGAAGGATGCCGCCTTGGAGAACTACGTGGAGGAAGTACCCAAGTTCGAGAATCGGGGCTTCAAACACGACTGGCTCAAAGCCCTCACTACCGCTAATGTGACATTGGCACAACCGATTCCATACGAGTAGGTGAACATTGAGCTGCTGAGGTCTGACCCTGAAGATTGACTAGGGTGTGATTTTGATTTTTGTTAGGCATCTTTCATGCATAGTTGTAGACACCCCATTTTTGACCGACTTTAAGACTCAGACGTCACCAATTGAGTGCTCGGTGACAGCGCATGTTGTGCTCGTTTCGAGTTTCCAGAGTTTCGGCTGAGAGCCTTGCCTCTAGACCTCTGAGCTCTTTGTGCTTTGACTCGGTTTGCGGACCAAGTCTTGTTTTCTCTTCCCAGAGGGAGGGAGAGGTCTTGTAAACCATCTCTCAGTGGTCGTAGGCTACTTTTCATGGTCGTAGGCTACTATTTCCATTTGGAGACTAATTTTCGGCTTTCGGAGCCGTCGGTCGTGCGCCTCAGCTCGAGACCGCTTAACATTCTCCGTTTGGCACGATTTTTGGAACACACCTCGTTTTCTCTGTCTAGAGGGACACTGTGGTCTGAGAGACCACTTTTGTGGTCGTATGCCACTTTTGATGCTCGGCAGCTGGTTTTCGGGCTCTTGGCCGCGCGTCTTGCCTCCCAAACCCTCGTCTTGCATCTGTTTTGGTTTGTCTTGGGTACAAACCTTAATTTCCTTGTTTGGGAAGTGGTACAAGGGTGGGAGACCAGCTTTTATCCTTGGAGACCACTTTTCTCCCTGCCAGTCGATTTTCTGGTCAGGAAACTGGTTTTCTTGGTCTTTGGGCCACATTTTCTGGTTTCCCACCCCACCATTGGCTTGCTTTCAGTGTGAAGACCACCAATTCCCCCTACCGACCACTTTTTTACATGGGAGACCACTTTGGGTGGTCGGCCGACCACTAAAAGTAGCAAGCCGACCACCTTTTCTGGTCGACAGCTTTCCTTCTGTTTTGTCAGACTGAATGGATGCCAGCTGTGCTAGCGGGAGGGCACAGATTGTATCCTCCATACACGTGTATGGAGGGATTGCATCCAAGTTTTAGCTTCTTGAGGAAGCTTTAACTTTGTTCCTCTATAAGAGAGGCTCTCTCTCTCTATGGCAGAGGTTCTGAAATTTTGTTTGAGGCATAGGCATATATCCTTCTCTTTCTCACTCTATATTGGTGTTTTGCTTCACACTTATGCACACAACCTCATAGACAAACATTCTTACCTTGTTACTAAGTTGTTGGAGGGTCTTGAGAGGGCTCAAGAGTTGGTTTTTGGTTTAGAAAATCTGCTGGTTTTGCTGAGCTTCAAGGGTAACCTCTTTTCTCCCTTTTAAGCTTTGTTTTGGTCACTCTCTTAGCCATACTTGCATGCTTATTTGAGATTTATTTTTAACTAAAAAAAGATTCATTTTTTAGCACTTAACATGTTTGTTTAAGGCCTCTTGGGTGCTAAGGGTATCCTACCCTCTTGCATGCCTTGTTTGGCCTTGTTTTGTACCATGCCTTAGGGCCTTTGAGCTAATCCTTGCTTGGCCTTTTAGCCACTGAAATCCAGTGGATTTTCTGTGGTTGGCATGTGGTTTTTAGGTCCTAAATCAGAGAGGGGTGACCCTCTCTCTTTTTGTCTTGTTTACTTGCATTTTTGGCCTATCAAAGGAGCATACATTTTCATACTTTCAAGGCTTGGTTCAGGCACTTTTTGGTGACTTTTAGGGCCTTTCTAGACTCTGTCCATGGTTGGTTTGGTCACCCTTGGCATGCTTCTTATATGTGTAGTGTATTCCCATTTATGGCTCATCAAGGTAGCATGTCAATCTAGCATGTTTTAGCTCCATTTCAGTGGGTTTTTGGTTATCATTTGACATGTCATGGCTCTGTTTTTGGCTAGTTTGGTAACCTCTCACATGCTCCATATGCTTGTAGTGTAAATCTTGTTTACTATCTTGGTTCGCATGATGTTTTGGCTCTTTATTCTAGCACATTTTGGCTTTGCTCCAACATGGTTTTGTTCATATTTTGGGCTTCCTTAGCTCTTTTTTGAGGCCTCTTGGTCGAATGATGCTTCCCATGCATGCTTGTTGTGTAATAGCCTTGACTAGCTTTGAGTTTTGAGGTCTCTTGTATGCTTAACTTGAGATATTTGCATGTTTTGGCATCATTGGAAATGTTATTTCAGAGCATGTAGGGCTGCTATACTTCCATATTTTCCACGCTTTAAGTGCTCTTTAGAGTTATGGTTTCATGCCCTATTTGTGAGCCATTATATGAGCCCTATTTTTGTGCCTTTCAAAGCCATCATCCCAACTCATTTTGATACTGTTTTGGCCTGCATAGGGTCTGTTTGGGGTTGGTTTGGTCATTTGAGCATCGCCTTGCATGCCTCTAGTGTAATATGCTTCACTAGCTTTCGATACTTGAGCTTTTCAACATGCATTGCGTGAGTTGTTTGCATGATTCGAAGTCATTTTGTATGCCATTTCAGTGCTGGAACACGTGCCATTGTACACCATGTTTTATCTTTTCAATACTCTTGGAGAGTTGTATTTTGTGCCTTAGGCTTGGGCCATTGCATTATACATGTTTGTGTGCATTTTGGTGCCTTGATTTCATCATCAATGGCCGCTGATTTGGACATGGCTGAGGTCTATTCATTTCGGTTTAAGTCCATTGCGCATTGAGTATGTCATGTAGTTCGTAGCATTGAGCATGCCATGTTGTTATGTGATTGATCATTGCACTTGTGCATGCCATTTCCATTACATTGTGTATGTTGGTTACCACGTGCATTGTGTATGTTAGTGTCATGAGCGTTGTGTACGCCATATAGTTCATAGCATCGTGTATGCTAGTTTGCATGTTTGCATGATCATCCCTTGCATGCTTGCATGTCCAAGTTGTGTTGCATTAAGTTGCATGATTGAGTCGCACTGTGCATGCCATGTTTGTTGCATTGTGTTTGGAATAGGCGTTAGTCCAAACACGGGAAATGAGGGACGTTTCATACTTGAAGTGATGAAACATACCTCGATTCCCGGTCGCCGACACTCTTGACTATACATGACAGAGTTCCAGGCTTTAGGTGTTTATATGTGCATTCATTCCATATTGAGTTGCGCAATTCGGCCCCTCGGCCATCATGCATCGAGATGCGTGATTGGTGGCCTGAGGGTCGAGAGCTACACTCCCTTGAGCTTATGTAATGATAGGGAGGGTGGTCGTGCAAACATGTGTTACAAATACTTTGCCATGCCCCTTTCTTGCCTTCTATTGCAGAAAACCAGAAACCAGCAACAAAAACTGGTCGGTCGACCAAATAAAGTGGCTGGCCGACCACTTTTTCTGGTTTTCACCACAAAAAGTGGTCAGCAGGTGGTCTCCAAGGCCAATATCTGGTCGGCAGCATCCCTACAGATTCCCAAGGTAGAGTTTCATCTCTCTGGAGCTTGGTGCAAGTTTCTGAGATCAATTGCAAATAGAGGCAAATCGGGGCGTCGCGAGGGATTTTCGAACAAGGCGACTCGAGCATGCATGCATCCTTTGTCATCCAAAGCAGAGCTGAGGCAGCCTACATCATATAGTTTATATGCTTATTTAATTGCTAACTTAGTTAATTTGTTAATTAGTTAGAGTTGTGTAATAATTAGTTGTAGCTTGTTATTCATTATGTTGTGTAATAACTAGTTTAATTAGATTAGCTTAGATTAGCTAGTTGGTTCTGTATTATTCATTCGGACCCTCCGTCGAGAGGGTGAATTTTGTAATAAGTGTGCGTGTGTGTGATGCATGTCTTCCAACCCCCATTTCTTTCTCCCTTTTATTTACCAGCTTTCGATGGTTAGTTTTAGGGCATATTTCAATTAGCATCCTTATGCTAGCATGTTTGCATTCATTCATTCGTATTGCATGCACCGGACTCAGCGCATCATACTAACTGCATTGTATTTCAATTCCTATTTGAATACATGTATCAAGTTGCATTTCATATGACATTTTAGAATAGTCGAGCCTATCTTAGTTGCATTTTGCATGTGTTGCATTAGGCATTCTTGACATAGTAAGGATCATGCATGATTACTAACTATCTTTTGTTTTGGCTCGGAGTACTCTGTAAGTGTTTATGCTTTAGCATCCTTGTATGTGTGTGAGTGACTGCCATGATAGCATGCTTGCCATGAGGCTAACTACTTATGTGATATAACTGCCTGAATGCCTGCGGGTGAAGGTTGGATTACTTGAATTGGAACAATTCATTGATTGCGAGCTTTAAGCCCACTTAAGAGTGGCAAATCACCGTGTTTTCTAAGCCCACTTGAGGGTGGCAAAATCCGTATTTTAGCCTACTTGCGAGTAGCAAACCACTTTCAAAAACAAACATGAGATGTTTTTTTCCAACTTAGGCGATCCAGTCTATACTTGTATGTTGTGCGCATCACATAGTAATTCTAGGTTAATAACCGGAATAAGAGCACATGTGTTTTCAAAAATAAGATATCATGTTAGTAAAGACCGATCTTTGATCGGGCGAGCGGGGATGTTCAATGCATGACCTTCCCCTCTCGCACCCAAGTTCCCGAGCCGTGGCAACTTTGGTGATGACGAACACGTGGCCTTAGGCACGAGTCAGGGTTTCCTAAATTTTTCAAAACTAAAATATTTAGGTGGTGACTCTGTATCTGGCAAAGTAGTCCATGTTTGGCACTTCTTTCTAAAAATCAGTTTTTCAAAACGATTTGCCAGATTTGGACTCTTTGGTGATATATCAATCTCACATTGCACTTTGCAAGATCAGATTAAGAACCATGACATTTGAGTCCGAACTGTAGTGAGCCCAATGAACAAAACGGGATTTTCCCGGGATGTTCGGGCGCGTCTACAATAGTTTTTGTAGATTTTTGTTTATTTACTTCGGTTAGAAGTTAAATGTAGGGTAATTTTCATGTGTAAAATGACTATCTGTACTCAATTTATTAATGAAAATTTCCTTTGTCTTTTTGTCTGCTGCATGTGCTAGTTAACGGTTTAGCAGGATATAAGATCATGAGATGAGTAAATTAAACATCTGATAAAACAACTGCGTATCTTTGCGATTTAGCCAAATAAATTAATAAGTCTGCCCTTGCCTCAGCTAATGAATGAACTGGACCGCCGAATATCGGTGCTTCATGGATTGGTTGGGGCACAACTTAGCGACGCAAAGCTTTGAAATTTAGCTGATTAGATTAACGAATCTACCATTGCCTTAGCTAATGAATGAACTGGAACGTCAAATATCAGTGGTTCATGGATTGGCTAGGGCACGTCAACTTATCGGCGCAAGGCTTTGAAATTTAGTCGAGTATATTGAGGAATCTGCCCTTGCCCCAGCTAATGAATGAACTAGATCGCCGAATAACGGTGGTTCATGGATTGGCTAGGGCACATCAACTTAGCGGCGCAAAGCTTGGAAATTTAGCCGATTAGATTAACGAATCTACCCTTGCCCCAACTAATGAATGAACTGTAGCACCCGACTTTCTTCGCGCGCCCCCCTTTCGGAGAGGGCGCGAATTGGTCGTCTTACAATTCGGACTCCTGTCACGGTTTTGAATCTAATCTCACAAAGTGCAATGTGAGACTGATAAACACCAAAGAGTCCAAATTTGGCAATTGGTTTTGGAAAATCAATTTTGAATGAAAAAAAAAAAAGCGCCAAACATGGACTGCTTTGTCAGATTACAGAGTCGTCACCTAAATATTTTATTTTTGGAAAATTTAGGAAACCCTGACTCGTGCCAAAGGCCACGTGTCCGTCATCACCAAAGTTGCCTCAGCTCGAAAACTTGGGTACGAGAGGGGAAGGTCCTGAAATGAGCAGCCCTGCTCGATTGATCAAAGATCGGCCTCTACTAAGCATGATATGTTGTTTTATAAACACATGTGTTCTTATTCCAGTTATTTAGCTAACTTACTATGTGATGTGCACAGCATACAAGTATAGACTCAATCACGAGAATTGGAACAAAACAACTCATGTTTGTTTTTTTTGAAAATGGTTTGAAAATGCTACTCGCAAGTAGGCTAAAGCACGGATTTGCCACCCTCAAGTGGGCTTGATAACATGATTTTGCCACTCCGCAAAGTGGGCTTAAAACTCACAATCATCGAGTTGTTCCAATTCAGGCAATCAAACCTTCACCCACAAGCATTCATGCAGCTTATCATATAAGCAAATAGCCCCATGGCAAGCATGCTGTCATGGCAACACTCACACTCTTGCAAGGATGCTAAAGCATAAACACTTACAGTGTACTCCAAGCCAAAACAAAAGCTAGTTAGAAATCATGCATGATCCTAGCTATGTTAAGTGCCTAATGCAACACATGCAATAATGCAACTAAATAGGCTCGGCTATCTAAGATGGCATATGAATGCAACACTTGATAACATGCTTTAAAACACATATTCAAATAAGTATTGAAATACAATGCAGTTTGAATGATGCGCCAAGCCCGGTGCATGCAAGACAAATGAATGGATGCAAACATGCAAGCATAAGGTATGCTAATCAAAACATGCCCTAATCTAACCACCGAAAGCGAATAAATAAAAGGGAGAAAGACATGGAGTTAGACGACATGCACACACACGCACCCTTATTACAACATTGTGCCCTCTCGAAGGAGGGTCCGAATGAATAATAGCTAAGCTAATTTAAGCTAAGCTATTTAAATTAATCTAATTAAAACTAATTAGACTTAATTATTACAAACCAAATTGAATAACTAGCAATCTACTTACTAATTATTACAAGACTTTAACTAATTAACAACTTAATTAAATAAATTACAAATTCAAGCTAATTAACAAGTAAAGCTTTAAACTATGCTGCCTCAGCTCTATTTGAAGAAGTAGAAGATGCATGCTCGGTTTACGTCTCAAAAAGCTCTCTGGTTTTCTCTTTAGAGGCTTTGTTTGCAGGGTGTCTTCAAGAACTTGCTGCCAAAACTTACCAAAACAATGCTGGGGAGTGCACCAGTGGCCTGCCGGCCATGAATGGTGGCTGTCGACTATCTGCCGGCCAAAAGCATGCCTCTGCCGGCCAACAATGCAAGGGTGCCGGCCACTAGTGTGCTGTAACACCAAACTGCAACATAGCACAAAACAGAGAAAAATGAAGGGTCTCCCAAGAACATGTATGTACTATGCCCTTCCTTATCATCTCAAAACATCAAAGAAAAGGCACAATTGGATCCAAAACCATCAATCAAGCATTCACAATGCATGATGGCCAAAGATCCAACTTGTACACATTCAATAAATGCAAGACAAACATGACTCTAGGACCACTACCTTATTATGGAAGATCAAAGGCAATGGAGACAGAGGGAATTGGCTCATTTTCATCACTTTGAGTATGAAATGGACCAATTCACCTTGTGTTCAATATAACGTCCAATTGAACACAATGCAATGCAAACATAACATGCTTATCTTGGCATGTTTTACTTGATTCAATTCTTGTTTAAACATTTTAGCTTACCAAGCCATTCATTAGTTGGTTTGTCCAATGTGAAAGTCCTCTAATGAGAGGAAGGCCAATCAAAAGATGACTTAAGACATGAGAGAAGCCATGCCTTTGACTAGGAGGAACCCTCAGAGAGGGTTAAAGCTATTTAAGCATAAGCCTCAATCTCAAAGCTTAAGCACAACTTCAAGACTAACCAAGCCTCAAAACAAATCAAAAGATGAAGAAGCGAGGGAGATGGCAGAATTTCAGTGCTGAAATGGCATGAAAAAAACAAGACTCTAACATGCAAACAACTCATGTACAACATGTTAGCAGACTTAAGCATTAAAACTAGTGAAGGACACAACACTTGGACCATGCAATACAATGCTCAAATGGCCAAATCAATCATGGACAAACCTCAAACATGCCAAAACAATGGCCAAAATATGCTAAGATGGTAGCATGAAAGGCAAGAAAATCATGTTCATGCATTGGCTCACAAACAAAGCATAAGGCACAACTCTCAAACATCATGAAGGAGTGATATATGTGAGTGTGTGATGGAGTAATATGCTCTGAAAACACATGCTAAATGATGCCAAAACATGCAAACATCACAAGCACAACATGCTAATGGCCTTAAAACTCAAAGCTAGTAAGGGCCAACAACACTATAGCTATACAAAGCAAGGCATGCATGACCAAAGCTATTCAAAACAGAGCTAGAGCATGCTAAATAAAGGCCAAAAACCTGCTGGAATGGAGCCAACACATGCTAGAACAATGACCTACAACATCAAGCATGCAAGGCTAGTGAGCAAGATTACACTACAAGTGTAAGAAGCATGCAAGAAGTGACCAAGCCAGCCAAAAACAAAGCTAAAACATGTTAAAAGAGTCACAAAAACATGCTTAGATCAAGTCAAGAGATGGTAGAAAAACATGCTCAACTACCAAGCCATCAACACATGCAAAGGAGAAACAAGGAGGGGAGACCACCCCCTCCTATTTTGGTCGTCAAAACCAAGTTTTTGCCACTGAAAATCTCCTGGATTTCAGTGGTTAAAAGGCTAAAAAGAGATTGCTTTAAAGGATTTTAAATATGGCACAAAGCTTAGCCAATAAGCCACAAAAGAGAGAGGAACACCCCTAACCCCAAAAGGGCCTCAAACTACCATTTTCAACACTCAAAAATAGAGGTTTTTGTAGTTGACAACTAGGCCAAAAACATCATTCAAGGTTGGCCAAACCAATGCACAAAAACAAAGCTCAAGAGAGTAAAGTGATTATCCTTGAAGCACAGCAACAAATCAGCAACTTTCTTGAGCTAAAACCAACTTTGAGACCTCAAACCAAGCCTCAAGAGACCTCAGCTCCAATATGAGAGTGTTTGGCTAAGTGTGCTAGTGCAAATATGTAGAGAAAGATCACTTTCAAGCCTAAAATATAGAGAGAGAGGATTCTAGAGAGAGAGAGAGAGAGAGAGAGAAATTTTGCTTAGCCCAATTCTTGTAACCCTTTGCATGCAAGAAGATGAGCTCTATATATAGGAGATACAAAAGACCCTTGAAGAGATCCAGCCATCCACGTGGGTGCAGATGGTTTATCCTACAAACAGCTGGCTCAAAAATATCTAAAAAATATATGTTGAAATATTGGTGGCCGGCCGGCCGGCCATCACTGCCGGCAGTGCCTCATTGATGGCCGGCAGGCCTCATTAATGACCGGCAGTGCACCAAAACAAGCACTATAGAGGGACCAAAGCATGGTCCAAAAATGGGGCAGAAAGGATACAGGGTTTGGAAAGCTCAAACCTGTGACGTTCCACCGCGAAATTCGAGTGCTCAGCAAGCAACCAAACTTGTCACCGGATGTACCTACAATAACATCCAAGTCTTGAGGACGGTCAAAAATGAGGTGTCTACAGTTGCCCCTCTTTGACAGAACTCAGAAGTCATGAAATGACGGGAGTGAATGTCAAAGCCCAGAGACGACCCATTTTTGACAAAGCCGAAGACTTAGACAAGCATTCAATATGACAGTACATAGGTGCACCCGCAGGCTGGGGCAAAATGCAAACGACATGCATGATGCAAGAGTATAACTTATGATTATGCAAAGAGGGCTGTAATGAAGCATTTATGCAAAATACAACATTTTAAGCAAACCGACAAGTTACAACAGTCCCACACACTTCAATAGAAAGGATGTAAGAAAATTATGCAATCTTCACTGCACCTCACGCAGGAAAGGCTAAAAGCGACTGTTGAGCGTACCCGAAGTCTCAAACGAAACACCTCTTAACGTATCACACGCGAGAGGGAAAAGGAAGCATCTCTCAGCGTATGACACGCAAGAGAGAAAAAGGCAACACCTCTCAGCGTATCACACGCGAGAGAGGGAAAGGAAACACCTCTCAGCGTATCACACGCGAAAGAAGGAAAGGCAACACCTCTCAGCGTATCACACACGAGAGAGGGAAGGGAAACACCTCTCAGCGTATCACATGCGAGAGAGGGAAGGGAAACACCGAAGGGTGGCACAAACATCGGAGCATATTTCAATGCTTTCAACAGGGTGCCAGTGTAAACACCGGGTGTACCCGGGTGTTTCTAACCAACAAAATGTCAGTGTAGACAGCGGGCGTACCCGGATGTCTCTAACCAACGAGATGCCGGTGTAGACAACGGGCATACCCAGATGTCTTTAACCAACAAGATGAGGGAGAGGAATGGTTCCACCCAGGATTCCTCTAAATGAACCGCACATACAATACCGTGCATGTAAAGAAAGAAACTTAATAGGTACAATGCAATACAATGCATGTCTCACGCGAGACGAATGATCATAACATGATGTTAAGGCATGCTCAATGCACAACATGTAAGAAATGAAACCGAAGCATATTCTATGCAAGATAATCAACGACGCATATTCAACGCAAGATAATCAAAGACGCATATTCAATACAAGATAATCAACAATGCATGCTCCATACAAACACGATAATGCATGTTCAATGCAACAATTCAAAATGTATGTTCAATGCAACATACATTCTATGCGACGACATGCACAAGTGTAGTACAATGTGACACATCATATGCATTCTATGCAAAATGATAACAATGCCTGATTCAATGCAACGTGCACAGACATTCTATGCAATGATGGCGATGCATGTTTCTATGCAACAATTCAACCCACGCATTCAACGTGACAACAAAGAGAAGTACATTCTATGCAGCGACAAAGGTGCGTATGATAGAGACAACTCAAAGGTAACTTCCGATTTACCTCTCGAAGAGTTACAATATGCTAAAAAGGATACACTTTGTTTGTGTTGATGGGTGATGATCCTCGCGTACTGCGAGCGCGATTCTAGGCTTCCACGGAGGCATTTTGAATCACACTTTGAATACACCTTGCATTTCTCAAAACCCGAGGACACATATCAAGGCTAAAAGGTCAGAGAGAGCTTGTGGAAGCATGCCGGCCATGAAGGAAGGATGTCGGCCCCCTGCCGGCCATCAGTGGCAGCTGTCGGCCAACAATTACACACTGCTGGCCATCGATGGCAGATTGGGGCAGATTAGTCTTTTCAGCCGTGGCTCTTTAAATACAAGCAAAATCACTTCATTTCCTTACAAACCCTTGCATGAAATTCCCCTCCCTTGCTCTCTAGGTGTGCCTCCTCCTTAGATCCACGCATTCTACGCGTTTTCCAACACCCCAAGAACATTTTCTTCGCAAAAACCCTCTAGTTCTCTTCAATTTGAACTGATCAGAATTTCATTTCGACACCTCTTCCGTCATTTCCACCGTTCAAGGTTCATTTCCCTCGAGTTTCTTCCAAGGTTAGTACACTTTCTCGGGTTTTGACTTTTCCTCTCTCCTAGGGTTTGATTTGTTCAAAGTTTCACCATTTTCATCATTTGTCCTCATTTTTTCTCATTTTGCATCCATTTCAGATGGTTGATGATGTGCCACATGACGGGGGCTTCCCCGCTCTTCCTCCGGTAGAGTTGCAACAGACTTTGAGGCCGAGCCTGAGCCATTACCACCGAGCATAAGCCCTTTTGATCTGACGAGGTGTCACCCTGAGACTCACATTATACCCACTACGGGAGGCATCAAAGCCTTCACTGATTTTGTTGAGGACGTGCCAGACGACCTCCTACTGAGAGAGCCTGCGCCTCACTTGTCAGCCATTGCCATGGAGGTACGAACTCCGCTTTTCTACAGTACTACCTTTTAACTGCTTGCATTTCTTGCACTGTTTTTATCTGACTTCATTTCATGCCTTGGTCTGACTATATTTCATACATCACTGCTTCGCATTCGCTGTACTTTCATCTGTACCTTCAACTATACTTTCAACTGTACTTTATTTGATTACATCTCATGCATTACTACAGGACAGATCCCACTCTTTTAGAGGCTATGGCACGACGACAGCCCGAGACTGGTACGATGAGCTGCCAGCCAGGGTCCGTGACATCATCGACGAGACCGGCTTTGGTCTATTTTGCTCCAGCTTGACACGGGTCATAGCGAGCCGTCCTCTTTTAGGGGCTCTTGTGGAGGGATGGTGGGATACCACCAACTCCTTCCATTTCTCCACGACGGGAGAGATGACGATGACTCCCTACGACTTTGCCATGATCACAGGCTTAGGCATGGGAGGTGATCCAATCCCTCTTGACCCTAACATAGGGGAGTGGGAGGCTGCATGGACCGCATAGCTCGGGGCACGCCCACCGATACTTCGAGTAGGCATGGTCAGATATAGTTGGTTCGAGGAGCAGTTTCGAGGAGAGGAGCCCGAGACAGTTAAGGAGACAGAGTAGTATGCTAGGGGCTTCCTCACGTTCCTCTTTGGTACCACCTTGTTTTCAAACAGGTGGAATATCGTAGGCTTATACTTTCTGAGCACATTGGTTGTACTCCAGAGGGTTCAGTTCTACAACTGGGGTAGAGCTGGCATCACTACTTTGTATGGATACATGAGCTCGACCTCTCGGATGAACGGGACCTTGATCGACGGCTACTGGCGGGCCTGGGAGGTACACAGCTTAGTTCCCCCTTTTCACTTTACATTTTCTGCTTAGCATTTCTTGCTTTACATTCTCTGTATCTGCATGCTTTCTGCTTTGCATTCATACTTTTAGCTCTGCATTTTCTGTGTCTGCTTATACACTGTACTGATCACATTTTCCTTGCAGTTGTGGGTGTACGCATACTTCCCGATTCTTGCTCCAGAGCCTGTAGAGGAGACCCTAATGACAATCCCGTTCTCTCGGGTATACGACGGCCAGCTTCGTGGTAGGACCCGGGAGAACTTCATGTTCTTTCGACAGTATTTGGACTTAGTCATGGCGCACGAGGTAACCCAAAACAAAGCCATCTCGCTTTTCAATCAATTTTGATACATATACATTAGTCAATTGACAACACCTAATCATCTGTTCATGCTCTTGTCTTTCAGATCACGTGGCAGCCGTGGGATGTGATACCCTCGGGGCTCAAATTTCCGTATGAGACAGCTAGGACCGTTGCCCACTATCATATTCTCCTTGAGGGCCCGATCTGTCGTGCTTGGTTCTTGAGCAAGCGTTTTGCGTGCTAGACCTTAAGACTACCTACCCCGTTCGTACCGACGGCACCCCCAACATCGATGAGAGAGACACACAGACTTTCTACTGAGGCGGTGATCCAGTTTATGGTAGGGTGTAACACGTCCGCGAGGGACCCCGCTACAGTTCGGACTCGATTTGGGTCACGGTTCTTAATCTGAACCAAAGAGTCCAAATCCCCAAATCCGGCAAATCGTTTTGAGAAACAGATTTTTTTGAAAAGAAGTGCCAAACATGGACTGCTTTGCCAGATACAGAGTCGCCACCTAAATATTTTTTAAGGGGGAATTTAGGAACCCTGACTCGGTGCCAAAGGCCACGTGTCCGTCATCACCAAAGTAGCCTCGGCTCGGGTGCTTGGGTACGATTGGGGAAGGTCAACTATGAGCACCCCCTCTCGCCCGATCCGAAGATCGGCCTCTACTAACCATGATATCCGTTTTTGAAAACGTTATGTGTTCTTATCCCGATTATTAGCCTAGAATTACTATGTTATGCGCACAGCACAAAAGTATAGACTAGATTGCCTAATTTGGGAATAAGCATTACATATCCGTTTGTTTTGGAAAAATGTTTTGGAATTTGCTACTCGCAAGTAGGCTAAAACATGGATTTCAACGAGCTATTCCAACTCAGACAATCCAACCTTCACCCACAGGCATTCAAGCAGTTTATATCACATAAGCAGCTAGCCTCATGGTAATCATGCTATCATGGCAACACTCACACGCATGCAAGGATGCTAAAGCATAAATACTTACATCGTACTCCATGCCAAAACAAAGAACTCGTTAGCAATCAATGCATGATCCAAGTCCATGTTTAAATGTTTAATGCAATGCATACGGAATGTCACTAGAGTAGGCTCGGCTAGTCTATGAATGACATGTGAAAATGCACAAGTAGCATGTATTCAAGTTAGATTTGAAATACTAATGCAGTTAGCATGATGCGCCGAGCCTGGTGCATGCAATACTGATGAATGATGCACGCATGCATAGCATAAGGTATGCTAAATTAAACATGTCCTATTACTAACCATCAAAGCAGGTAAGTAAAAGGGAGAAAGAAGTGGGGGTTGGAAGACATGCACACACTCACCCACACTTATTACAAATTCGCCCTCGCTCGGAGGGACCAAAAGAATAATACAATTCGAATAATGAATTAACTATCCTAGCTAATTAATTATTACAGACCAACTAAATTAATTAAACAAATTAATTAATTTAAGAAAGCAAGAAAAAAAGGCCTCGGGAAGAGGGCTCAATGCACGCGTGCTCGGGTCTTGCTCGGAAGTCCACTGCCATGCACAAGCTGCCGCTGTTTTCCCTACTCTGCGTCTCTGGAGACTGCCAAAGTCTTAGGATGTGCTCACTGGATGTTAGGGAATGCCATCGGCTAGAGGGAATCATCATCGGCTATGATTTGGTGGTCATCGGCCACAAATGAAGCTATCGGCCACCGATGGATTGCCGGTCGGCACTTTGTGCAGTCGATCGGCAAAAAGTTCCTGCAGAATCTGTTTGACAGCAGTAGAGGACAGGGCTTTGCATGGCAATGCAATTCAAGCAATGTATGCACCAACCGTATCCCTTATCATGTTTATGACTCAAAGGGACATGGTCTTTGGTTCTCGGACCATCAATCGCGTATTTCGATGCGTGATGGCCTAAGAAACCAAGTGTGCGCTTTTGATTTCAAATGTCATGCAATGCATGTAAACAAATCAAAGGCCCAATTCACATCACTAAGTCAAGGGACAAGGCATGCATGCTAGTGCAATGCAACCTAGACATATGGGCTAGTATGCAATATGGCATAAAAGAGAGCATACAAACATGAAATGCACATTAGGTACACAACCTAAGCAACAAGGCCAACAAGCATACCACAACTATGCGAACTACTAGAGCATGCGAGATGTGATCTAATCATGTAAGTGTACAAGACATGCAACACGCTAGCAACTCGACCAAGGGAATGCATGACTAATGCGAGTGATTCCAAGCATGCAGCACATGCAACCAAAGCATGCAAACATGGGGGGAATGTAACAACATTTGAATGGCATGCAAGGGATGGACTTAAACATGACTTAGGCAGCCCTAACTAGGCCCAAAACAGTGGCCAAAGGGCCCAAAACAGTGGCCAAAGTGCCCAAAAATGAAGGACTAATGGCATGCAAACGTGCATGTATACAAGGACCAACACTTAGGCATAAAGAGACAATTCTCAAGCACACTCAAGAGGATGCAAACATGGACATATAGCATGCAAATTAAGCTCTAAAAATCATGCTATAGGAGGTGCCAAACCAACTAAACAAAGCAAGCATATCATGCAACAATGGCCCAAGTGCTTAAGACAAGCCAAGGAGGCTTAAACCAAGGTCAAGTCCACCAAACCTCACAAGGCCAAAGGGACTTAAAATAGGTCTAATGCAGACCTAAACAAAGCTAAGGATGTACTTAGATGGTATCTAAGTGGTCTAAAAATGCAAGCATACTCCAAGGCCTAAACAAGGGGCATAAGGCAACAACCTTTAAACACATTGAAGGAGGATTAAATGCAAGCATATAAGCATGTTGAGTGGACTGAAATGATATGTTAAGAGGTTCCAAACCATTGAAATGATACAAACAAGGCATGCTACACACTTATACACTTAAGGCCAACAAGCCAAAATGCAAAGGGGCTATACAATGCATGCCAAAGTCGACCCAAACAACTAAGGACAGACCTTAATCATGGCAAAATAAACATGAAAGCTTCACAAAGCCAAGCCTAAAACATGCTAGAACAATGGTTTACAACCTAAGGCATGTTAAGGCAACAAAATGGCATTACAAGGCATGTATGCTAAGCAAGCATGGTGTACCAAAACCAACTAAAAACAGAGGCATATTATGACATAATAAGCACAAAAATCAGCTAAGGCATGGTCAACATGAACCTAAACATGGTGCTCCCTCAAGAGGCCAAAAAATGGTCCTTTTCAAGGACAACAAGGAGAGGGGGTGGCCCTCTCCTTCCTAGGACCTCAAGGCACCATCCCCACCTCTGAAATCCCTCAAGATTTCAGTGGTGAGGAGGCCCAAACTCAATGGTTCCAAAGCTCACACAAAATGGCACAAAAAGGAGCCTTACAAGCCTCAAAAGGGGTTAAACAACCTCAAATCACAAAACACTCTAAACAAACTGTTTAGAGGACCTAAAAATAGAACTTTTTATGTTATATACTAAACACAAAAACAGTTGTAAGGTAGGCAAAAATACAATGCAAGAAAGGGGTAAAAAGAAGCAAGCTTCTTACCCTTGAAGACCCTCTTCAACAATGGAGCTCCAGCAGCTTCTTTAGGTTGAAACCAGCTTCAAAACCTCCAAAACAACCCTCAAGAGGCCTCAGCTCCAAGGGATGGTGTGATGGTGGGTGCTTGTGAGCAAAAGTAAGACAAAACACACACACTAAGCTCAAGAGAGAGAGAGAGATATAGGATAGATATATAAATCCTAACCTAAAACCAGAGCTCTCTAACTATGTTTTCTAACCCTAAATCCAAGAGAGGAGACTCTCTCTTATAGAGCTCTCTCTTGTAAAGCTTGTCAAATAAGCTTGTCAAGAGAGAGATCCCTCCATACACGTGTATGGAGGGGAGGAAATGTGATAGCTGGCACAAAATATCTACCAAAAGTAGATGAACAGTGATCGGCCATTCAAAATTGCCATTTTGGCAAAATAAATGGCCGACCGGCAACAAAGAGTGCCGACCGGCAATATACATTGCCGATGGCATAAAATCACTGGCCGGTGGCCTCAAGCCATGGCCGGTGATGTGTGGGGATGCCTCACAAGGCATTCCCTGCCCCTCCAAGGCAAAACACAAGTGTTTGGTGCAAAACCAGACACGACATGGTCGAGTCGAGAGGTCCTGAGGCAAGGCGCGCAACCGAAACCTTCGGGAACTCAAGACGAACACAAACAAGGGTAATCACCAAGTGTTCCAATGGTGACGTCCAAGTCTTAAGGATGGTCAAAAATGGGGTGTCTACATAGGGCTGGAGACGGAGTACTTCCGTGCAGAGGGCGACTACGCGACCTTCATCCAGACTTATTTGATACCGCCTTTGACCGGCGTTCGCGGAGGTGAGGGAGCGAGAGCTCCAGCTGCGAGAGAGAGAGGCAGAGGAGCCAGGGTTACCAGGTCTCATAGGAGAAGAGATTCTGGGGGTAGGTAGGAGCCGAGAAGGCCAGAGCTGCCTACTACATTAACTTATCGGAGACGTTCTGGGGAGACTTGCCAGATCCCTATTGAGCCTACACCAGCTGGTCATGCACTTGTCGGAGTTCAAGGCTCGACCCCGGTATGCACCAAACTTTACATTTTGTATATTTACTTCATTTCAATTATGCTTCATAGAATATTAATCCTTTCAATGCACTTGCAGGAACCCATAGCGTACATAGGGTAGGCCCTTGAGCTAGTGGCGCCGTTGACAGAGACGGTACAGACAAGCCTGGATTTGCTCAGCCTCTACAAGATCCCAGTAATTTCTTTGAATTTGCACTTCATGTCACACAGTTTTTCTGCTGACACATTAGCACTTCCTCTATCCCACACTACACTGATCTGACGCATTGCACCAAAACACTGCATTGATACACTGTTCTCATATACTGCTCATGGCATACATACGCTGCAATCAGTTACTGCTCACGGCACATTCGTTGCAATCATTCACTGTCCATAACACATACACTACAATCATTTACACCATGACTAATATATTCTCACAAACTGCCCTTTTCAGATTCCTTTTGAGATGCCAGCCCCATCAGGCACCCCAGCAGGAGCAGCAGCAGGACCATCAGCACCTCCCCCAGAAGCAGAGAGAAGAGAGAGACAGTCTCAGACACGTAGCCGAGGTAGAGCTAGAGGCATCCGCAGCGAGAGTGGCCCTTTATAACCCATTCTGGGTGATGATGACAACGAGACGAGCGAGGAGGCTGAGGCAGCGAGTCGACAGTCCGAGTCATCTGATAGGGGAGACGATGACGCCGGCTCGAATTCTGCCGGTAGTGAGGCTGGAGAGGCTGAGGAGGGTTCCAGTTCAAGCTCAAATCCATCTTTAGACGACGGTGCCGATGGTGACAGTGCTCCAGAGTCTGCACAGCCGAAGAAGAGCATGAAGAGGGCCTCTCAATCCTGAGCTGGGTGGCACCGATTTAGATGTTTTTTTCCTTGTTTTCCTTTGCTTTTGCTTTGTTTCTCTTTTCGCTAGTAGTGTTAGCACTTTGTACAGCCTTAGGCAGTTTTATTTCTCAAAACTTGTATTTTTTTGCAAAAAGAAACCATGATTGGAATGAAAAACTCAGTTTTTGGTTAAACAAGTATTGTCATTTGCATTCTAAGCATTGCATAACATCGCACAGCATGAGATTGATCTTTGTTTGAAAACTGCACAATCGAATTGCATTGCTCTAAGTCAGGTAGTGAACCAACTAACAACTGAAAGAACAAAATAACTTGACAAACAACGTAAATACAACTTGATATGCAAATCGCAACAACTCGATAAGCAAAGTACATACAACTCAATAAGCAAATCGCAACAACTCGATAAGTAAAATGCAATAACTCAAAAACAACGTACATACAACTTACCAAACAAGACTAGATGGCTACACCTTAAATAGACATGCTCAAGCCTGAAAAGAACCAAAACTAGACCCCGAAAGGTACCGATAACAAAATACAACTGCTGGAAACCACTGAATCTTCACACAAGAGGTCAGTGAGCATGAAAGGGAGGCTGCCGGCCATCACTTCCTTCTGCTGGCCATCAATGAGCCAGTGCCGGCCATCAATGAGCCCCTGCCGGCCATCAATGAGCCAGTGCCAGCCATCGATGTGCAGAACCTCCGAAATGTTGACACCTATTCTCCACTCACTGCCTTATCTTCTATAAAGGTTTCAGTTTCGTGTTTACTTCATTTTAGCTCCATTTTTGTTCTAAATGGAACCATTCTTCGTCGAAAAACTCTCTAATTGGATTGCGACTTTGGACGACTCGGAAAAGTTGAATTTTCGAGGTTTTGGGCTAAACGCACTATTCCCGCTGAGTCGTACTCCGCTGTGTTTTCCATTCTTCCATGCCACGGCTAGATGTTGGAACCTGGTTACGCACGTTTTCAGCTTTGGCGAACAAGAGCTATGCCCCACAATTGAAGAGTTCCAAGCTTTGATGGAATCTTGGCGCGACGAGGAGATCTTGCCCCAGGCTCGTTTTGGACACATCCAAGCTTTAGGAAGGATGTGAGGGCTCACCCTACATGATGCTCAGTCTTTTGTGCACAATGGGGAGTTGGACATCCCCAACTTGATTCATTGGTTTTCTGATGCCGGCGACCGCGGCGACCACTTTTGGCAAAGTTTTCGGCAACATGCCCTCTGCTTATGTATGTTAGCCCATTTTCTGCTTGCCCCTGGCTTCGGAGGGTCTAGCATCCGCTTGATTGAAGTCACCCAAGGCTTGAAAGAGGGCAAAAGCTGCATTGGCATAACACTAGCTGAAACTTTGATAGGCTTGGATGCTTTCCATCGCCGGGAAACAACCAAGTTTGCAGAGAGTCCACTACTGTTGCAGGTAATGTTTCCCACCCTTCTTACATGTATATCTCACATCACTCGGCCCTCAGGCTCTGTTTTTCTCTCAAAACGCTTTTCTCACTTTTCTCTCCTAGTACACCTCTCTATTCTTTAATCTCTCTTATTTTTCATCCCTCCCCAAGTATGGCTGATGGAAAAGTTGAAGGCAGTGGACGCTTGTCCCGCCTACTCAGCACGCAGTTATTTCTTCCATCCTTGGCTAGTTGACTTCCCGAATGAGGGATGGTGGTGCCATTGGATATGCAGCAGGTCTGCTGTTGACATTGCTTGGCGATGCCCCTGGTTTGATCTACTGGAGATGAGCTACAGCATGTCCCAGCAGCCTGGTATTCAGTTAGTTGGCTTGACACACTGTGTCTTCTACTTCCTATTCTGATTCCAGCGTCAGTTCAAGCATGATTGAACTTGCCCGGAAGAAGGGTTAGAGTACCCAGCTTCATTTCTGATTCGAGGCTCACAGCTAGCCTGGTATGCCACAGCATGGAGAACACGAGAACTTCTGGCCCCCGCTCCCACTTTCAGTTGTGCCCTTTCTGGCGAGTGCATAGCTTGGCTTGAAGATGAGGCACAAATCGGGCCTACTTTGGCATCAGAGGCTTCCACAAGCTCTGGGAGGGGACGCAAGAACACCTGACTATGCCCCAAGTTTATTGCTTTAATCTGTACTTTCAAGTTTTCTTTATGAGTGTAATAAAAAGCAACTTCAATTTGTATCAAGAGCTGGAGAACTCTGTATTGAAATCAATGAAATTGAAGGTTGTGGGTACTGAAAATTTTCCGTTTGGTCCAAAAATGATCTAAGTTGTAAAAAGATTAATTTAAGCAAAATCAACTTTTATTAAAACTTTTCAAAACCATTTTCAATATGGATCACAACTGGACACACCCGAGATCTATCACTGAGATGTACAGCCCCGAATCCGATCAATTGGAAAGTTACCCCTAGTCTGAATAGCACTGCACTGGAGATCACAACCGAACTCTTGAATGCAGAAAAGACAAAGATGGCCAAGACAATCACATGGACAAAGTTGATTTGGAAGTGTTTATGGCTGGACTTCAGAAAGAAGTTTCCTACGTATCCCAAAGATGGGAATCAAGCCTTACGTAGTTCAGTTCAGGTTCACTCGTGTATTAACACTCTCTTTTTGCGCTCTAACTTTTGCCAAGGCCGCTCTTTCTGGGTTTTCAACCTTGCGAGCTCAGTTTTTCTATTTTCAAATTTTATGTGCCCTAACTTTTGCCTAGGTCGCCCTTTCGGATTTTCGGCCTAGCGAGCCGCTTAGGGATAGTATTTCTTCAACTTGTCCATGTTGATCGGCTGGGAGAACTCTAGGCCACCTAAGTCCATAAGAACGACAGCTCCACCCGACCAAATACACTTGATGATGTAGGGACTAGTCTAATTAGGTCTGAACTTGCCCCTAGGGTCGTGAATGGGAGCTCGGTTGTCTTTGAGCACCAAATCCCCTTCTTTCAAATTCCTGGACTTAACCTTCTTGTTGAAAGCCCTGGCAATTCTTCGTTGATAACCCTGGACGTGATACAGTGCTTTTAACCTTTTCTCGTCAAACAGCATGAGTTCTTCAAACCTGCTCTGTTGCCAATCTGCCTCAGCTATCTGGCACTCAGCCATTACCTGCAGTGACGGAACCTCAACTTCAATAGGGAGAACAGCCTCCATCTCATAAACCAAGGAATACGAAGTTGCCCTAGTAGAAGTTCGACTTGATGTCCAGTAGCCCCAAAGAGCAAATGGCAGCTTATCTGGCCAGTCCCTGTAGGTTTCCACCATCTTCTGCAGAATATGCTTGATGTTCTTATTGACGGCCTCAACAGCTCCGTTGGTTTGCAGCCGATATGTGGATGACTAATGAAAAGCCATATTGTACTTCTCTAACAAGTCGATCACCTCCTTCTTGAAGTGGGAACCATTATCCGAAATAATCTCATTCGGGACCCCATAGTGACAGATGATGTTGTTCATGATGAACTTAGCAACATGCGATGCCTTCAGCACTGCGTAGGATTAGGCCTCAACCCACTTTGTAAAGTAGTCTATCGCTACCAGAATATGCTCATGACCATTCGACCCCTTTGGAGTAACTACCCTAATCACATCAATCTCTTAGACTGAAAATGGCCATGGCGAAGTCATGTTGTACAGCTTCGAACAAAGCCAATACAATCCTCCTCCATGGTTGACCAGTAATAACCCTGTCTGAGAATCTTCCAAGCTGGCATTACCTCGCTCATGTATGCTCCGCACTCTCCTCCATGGATGGCCTCCATCAGGCGCTTAGATTCTTCAACATCAACGCACAGTTTGTGCATCCCAAGATGACCCCGCTTGTATAGTTTACCCCCGCAAACAATGAATTGAGCAGCCATTCTTCAAATTGCCCTCTTATCTTTGGCATTGACCCCTGGTAGATAAGCCTCCTTTTCCAAGAAGTTCCAGATGTCATGATACTAGGGGTTTTGATCTTGTACCTCATCTATGGCAGCAATCAGGTCGTAGACCGGCACATACCGCTGTTCAATGATGATTGGACGCATCTGGACTCCCAAAGGGAAGTCTATCATAGAAGATAGAGTTGATAAAGCGTCTGTGGACCTGTTGCTCTCTCTCAACAGATGAATGAAGGTTAACTTCTCAAACCTGGGAATTAGGACGTCCAAAGTTTGGTGATAGATTTTCATCCTTTATTCCTTCACCTTCCAGTCTCCTTTCGCCTGAGACACAACCAGGTTCGAATCCTCAATGACGTCCAATCTTTTTGCCCCTAGTTCCAGGGCGGCTTCTAAGCCAGCGATACACGTCTCATACTCTGCTTCATTGTTTGATACTTTGAACCGGAGTTTGAAAGCTAGGGGTATGTGGGAATTGTCGGTTGCTATCAGCAGCACCCCTCATATCCCATACCCGTACTAATTAGACGTTCCGTCAAAGTACATAGTCTAAACCTCTTCTTCAAGCTGCAGAATGGCCTCGTCTGGGAACAGATATTCTACTGCTTCATCTCCCTCTACTGGGTGATCGGCTAGGAACTCCGCTACCACTCTCCCTTTCACAAACTTGTGCGTCATGTACTTCAGATCAAATTCGGAGAGAAGAAGCAACCAACGAGCTAACCTACCCGTAAGCACTGGTTTCTCGAAAAGATATTTGATGGGATCTAATCTCGAAACCAGTATTACAGAGTGAGCTAATAGGTAGTGCCTCAACTTCCTAGTAGCCCATACCAAGGCCAAACAAACCTTCTCCAACGGAGTGTAGCGAGTCTCGTATCCTAGCATTTTCCTTCTCAGGTAGTAGATAACCATCTCCACCTTATCCTTAGATTCCTGCACAAGCATGCAGCCCATTGTCGTGTCGGTCACTGATAGATATAGAATCAACGGTTTTCCCGGCACTGGCGGCGATAACACGAGTGGGTTCTATAGATACTACTTGAGCTGTTCGAAAGAAACTTGGCATCGAACATCCCATTGGAACTTCTTTCCTTTTTTTAGGAGACCAAACAGTGGTTCACAAGTCAAGGTTAATTTTGCAATAAACCGTCTTATGAATTGCACTTTACCCAGAAAGCCTCACACCTCCTTTTCAGTCCTTGGTGGTGGCATTTCTAAGATAGCCTTGATTTTGGAAGGATCGACCTTGATACCCCTTTGTGTGATCAAGAACCCCAGCATTTTCTCTGCTGTGACGCCAAAAGTACATTTTTGAGGATTCAGCCGCAACCGATACTCTCTGATCCGTTGGAAAAACTTCTTCAAGGCGGTGTAGTGGCCCTCTCTTTCCTTGGACTTGACAATCATGCCGTCTACGTACACCTCAACCTCTTTATGGATCATATCGTGCAAAATTGTGGTTGCAGCCCGTTGATATGTAGCCCTAGCATTCTTCAAACTGAACGGCATCACCTTATAACAGTAAGTTCCCCACGGGGTAGTGAAAGCAGTTTTTTCCCTATCTTCGGGTGCCATCAAAATCTGATTGTAGCCTGAAAACCCATCCATAAATGAGAGCAGCGCATCCCCAACAGTGAAGTCCACTAATTCGTCAATATGCGGTAGAGGAAAGTCATCCTTTGGACTGGCTTTGTTCGAATCTCTGAAGTCCACACATACCTGAATTCTGCAGTCTTTCTTTGGCACGGGAACTATATTGGCCAACCAAGTTGGATACTCAGATACTATCAGGAACCCTGCATCAATATGCTTGGTGACTCTTCTTTGATTTTCAGAGCCCAGTCCGGGCGGATCCTTTGGAGCTTCTGCTTAACAGGTCGGGCCTCTGGGTCAAAAGGGGTCCAGTGCTGTACAATCTCAGGATCGATTCCAGGCATGTCTTTGTAGGACCACGCAAAAACATCTTTGAAATCTTTTAATAAAGTGACTAAGCGCTCGCGCTCCTCAGAAGACAACGTGGACCCGATCTGGACCAGCCGCGGGTCCTTCTCAGTACCAACATTAATTGAGGTGATTTCATCAACCAAAGGTTTTACAAACCTCTCATGCTCTTGATCAATCAAATGTTTCAAAATCGGAAGAATTTTTTCCTCGTCGTTTTCATCAAAGTTTTGAAAATCCTGATTAATACAATAAACTAAAGGCACAAAAAAGTACTCAGAAGCCACAACTGTACCATTCTCATTAACAACATCCAATTCGTCTGATTCTTTGGTTACAACAGACTCAAAGGAAAACGAAAAAGATGACCTAGACAAGGCAGTGGCATCCGGGTTATCAACCCCAGGAATACCGGACTCTTACTCAAACGAACTAGAATCTGATTCCGACTCCACAGACTCTGTGGAATCAGATTCTGGTTTGCTACCCGACTCAGAACTGCTAGATAAAAAGCCTTCCTCGTATTGCCAGACGAGGGAAGGTGCTATGGATGCATCCAAAATGATAAAAGAAGGGCCCACAGTCGCTTGATCCTCTATCATGGAAACTAAGAAGTTATCCCCCAAACACTCTGGTATCATCAAAGGATCTGAGAGGAGACAAGCCCGCGCTACCCCCATCTCAATTTATGTGCCCTCGGACTCATCCTCCTTGCACTGTTCAGCCTCAGCTGATGGGTCGGTCTGCTCTTCCGCAATGTCATCCCTTGACAACTGAAGGTCAAAAAAGATCTCAAAGCTGGGCAAGCGCCGCTTCTCTGAATTCAACCATGGCTCTAGAAAGCCGCAAAACGGGAATTTTTTCCTCTCCCGAACTAAGCGTCTGTTCAGGGTTCCCTGGATAGGTCTGTACACCAGCTCGTAGTGCTTCCCGGCTTGCTTAGCCTTGGCTCTTCCGACCATTTCCCTTCATTTCCTTGCACAATCCTCTTTGGTAGGTGAGTAACCTAAACCAAAGGTATAACGGTTGTGTGGCATTTCGGCCACTGTAGCGACGCCCTTCCGGCCACTTCGTCCTAATCCCATTCTGGGCATGTGTTGAAGCTTGTTCATGAGGCAAACCGATTGTGCGCTAACATACAGCCCCTCATCAACAGCCAGCAAGTCCTGCACAACCCGAGCCTCAGCCAAGGTGAATCCTGACAGAAAGACACTCCACGTCGTGCTCAATCTCCAAAATTGGTGTAGAAACCTTTAGCGGTGAATGTATTGAGGAGTTTCCAAAAACGATTGCTACCCCCTTCCCGTGAGGGTACTTCAGCATCCGGTGTAAGATGGAAGAGACAACCCTCACCTAGTGTAACCACGGCTACCCAAGGAGTAGATTGAAGGTGGCTGGAACATCTAAGACATGAAACTCAATGTCATGCTGCCCCGGGCCAACCTGAGTTCTGATTTGAACTGTCCCCATCACCTCCAGATTGGTGTTATCATAAGCCCGTATCACGTGGGCTGTTAGTGCGAAATCTGCGGGCTTTAACCCGATAACATATGCCGTTCGCAACGGACATACATTGATTGTAGATCCCGTATTAACCAGAACAATCGGTATCCATTTCTCCTTACACTTCACAGAGATATAGAGCGGCTTGTTATGATCAAAGCCCTCAGGCGGCAGTTCTTTTTCTGTGAAGGTTAAAGTTGGTGAAGCTCCACCTGGGAAAACCAACCCTACCAACTACTCGGGCATTGTATCAATTGAAAGCCTGGCCCTATCCATGGCTGAAAGGACGGCTTGTCTATGTACCCTCGAGGCCATAAGTAGTCCCCAGATGGAGATGTCTGCTTGAATTTTCTTAAGCTGCTTCAGTACAGCTTCCTCCTCTAGCAATTTTTCTTTCTGCCTCTCTGCTTCCTTGTCTTTCCCGGACGCCTCCGGTTGGTCCAAGTACGGGGGCTTGAAGTACCGCCCACTTCGGGTCATATGGTTGACCTCCTCAGTGTACCAGGTGTCATCTGGTTGATTCTGACCCCAGTCTTCGCCAGTATGGACAAGACGCAAGTCATCATCTTCCCACCACATCCCATTGACAACCAATAAACAACTATCCGGTCCCGCTGTAGCTGTTCCCGTATTCTCAACACATTTTGCCCCCTCGGGTGCCTTGGCTTTTCTAGCCCTGTTATCATTCTCGATTTTCTCCTACTCAAACCGCCTCAACGCAGCTTCCTATTCCGGGTCTACATACTCAAACTGCCCAAATCCCGAGCAAAATTCTCAGCACCGATGCTCTCTGGTGACACCTCAATAACATCCGCCTCGTCACTAAGCCATCCTGCATTATCTGTCAATGCATTTAGGTCGAACCAATTGACGCTCACATCCCCCGGATCCTACTCATTAAAGAACTATAGATTCGCAATATCCTCCTCCAGCTCCACCAAATCATCTAGCCCCTGACTTGCCCTGTCTTCCCGGATAATATGTACCTCCATCCCAGTTGGCAACTCTACCATCAGTTTAGCCTAATCTGTTGACACAATATAACTGCACGGGTTGTATGCTCCCTCAGTAAAGCTCCCAGATTCCTCTGGTTCTGAACCAACGTTCCCATTCTCCTCCAAGGTCACCCCAGTCTTGTGTTCGACAGTCACCACCACTGGCTTGGGCTGGGTTAGGGAGGTGTCTATCATGCACAAGTCTGTGCTATCCGGGATGAACACCTCAGGCTTAAGCAGGTGGGAAGGAGTGATGTATATGCTAGGGTCATATGGGATGGCCATGGTTTGGATCAGGTTTATCTGCCTGGATGGAGGAGGGGGGTTGTTATGCAGTGGGAGAGGGTTAGTAGTGACATTTGGTTTCTTGGGAGACGCAATCACCTTGTTGTCAATAAGATCTTGGATCTCATGACGCAGTATGAAGCAGAGGTTAGTGTCGTGACCGTGCTGTTGATGAAAGGCGCAATATTTGGCTGGGTTATGTGTGGGAGGGACGTTATGTAGTAATGGGCGTGTTCCAAGGGCTTCAGGTGCCCTTTCCTAATCAAGACCTTCAAGGCCGATGATAAAGACATATAGAGCGGGGAAAAAGACCTCTGGCCCCTAGGTGAGTTTTTTGCTAGCTGCGAGTTGGTTCCGGATGCACTGGTGAAAGGTGTAGCTGCTTTGGGCGTGGTGCTAACCATGCTGACATAGAAGTTCTGGCAGCTGCACTACTACTTGCAGCTGTATGCGAACCACGCGTAAACGCCCTCTTGGGCTACTCCCTTTCCTGGTCGATCAGACCTTGCTTCATAGCATCTTCAATCTGTACCCTAATCTCGTGCAAGTCAGCAAAGGTGGGGAGGGGTAAAATGATCATTTTCTGCATCAGCTTGGGTTGCAGGTTGTGCACAACCATCCTTATCTGATCCTTTTCGAGTGGCCAAGTTGTCATCATGGAGGCCTTGGCCCTCCATCGAGTGACAAAGTCAGAAAAGCCCTCTTTCGACTCTTGCCTGGTTGCTTCAAGATCACGGGTCGTGACCTCGATTTGGGTGTTGTAAGCATATTGGGCAATGAAAGCCTCGGCCATTTTCTCCCAGCTTCTTTTCACTGAGTCCTCCAGCTTGGCGTACCAGATGGCCGCAATACCCGATAGGATCCGATCGAAGAGAAAGAGTTTCTGGAGTCTAGTCAAGCCCATCGGGCGCAGAACATCAGAAAACAGCCTTAAATGAACCATAGGATCGCCCGAGCCGTCAAAGCGATCTATGTGAGGCATTTTGAATCTGTCCGGTAAAGTCACTGCCGAATCAGTGTATCCATCTTCTATGTCTGGGATCGAGTTAACTCCTTGAGCTCGTTTAAACAACTTTTCAAGCTTATTGCCTTTTAGAGTAGTAAGATTGGACTCAGATTCGAACGGCATATCTGTTGAGAAGGCCAATATCTTTGAAGTCTGTGGTAGAACTAGAGGTGGGATTGGCCCTGTTAGAACGTCTGTATTCTCCTAGACGGTAGCTGCATCCCCGGGTATCAGAACCCTAGGTGGGGGTGGGGGTGAAAGTGAAGCAGATACTTCGGCTTGTTATGGTTGCTGTTATTGTTGAAGCCTAGCAATTAGTTTTGCCGGTTGGGCTACAACCTCTGCCTGACGAGCGGTAACCTCCGCCTGACGCGCAGCATCCCGCTGCATGCCTGCATGGTCTCTTGGAGTTGATGCATCATGTCCTCCATATTGACTGTAAAGTGCTAATCTATCTGAACAGGTGTATATTCCCTCTCTGAGGTAGAAACATAAAACTGATCCCTACTGTGCACAGATGAATCAGATAGCGACCGTTGAACTCACAACTATTGTACTGGTGATCTGTGCCTAACTGCCCTCCGTCTTGTAACCAGGGGTAATGAAGCAAACACTGGTTATCCGTCAATAAGATCTTCAGATCTAGAAAGCCTTCTACCTCTGGTCCAGAGTGCTCGGAGGGTATCTGCCTCGTTGGAAGCAATGATGAAAACACTACCTCGCAAAAAGATAAATAAAGCAAAAAAGGAAACAACAATAAAAAAATGGACAGCATTTCGGCTTAGATAAAGACAACACACAATTGATAATCATAAGCTGAACAATCTACTCGTAAACACTGATCTCTGCCCCCAAATATTCTGCCTCAAAATTGATACCCTCAAACACTGATATCCTCAAATACGGATGTCCTCAGACTGATACCCAGACTTGCAACTGATACATACATTCTTTGTAGAGACACGTCCTAACAGCACATATCAAGCAAGTGAGAGCCAAAACACCGATATGGTGGGGTAGGGTTTCCTTGTCCTATTTTGTCAGAAGCTAGGGTTTCACTACACACGCATGCGACTTCAAACAACCTACATTCGGGTAAGCAACCTGTCCTAATTTGGAATGGTCTTTATGGCGTCCGATATGCAACTTTGCCGAATGGTCAAAAAGGGTGCCTCAGGAAGACCACCTAATATACCTCTCGCACCAAACACTGAGAAGTGAAAGGTGGATCAAACAGTATAGCGGTGATTCAGATCCAAGGTTTGTGTTCCCATCGTGGCAGGGCCCACAACCGGTTAGCCTTATGGCACGCTTTTCTAAGCAAGCCTCGGGCAAACCATTCAGGAATAGCAGATGGCAAACACTGTGACTTAAGCGCACCAATGCAAATGCAATACAAAGAAACACATAAGTGTAAATAAAATAACATATCATGATTTTTTAGTCAAGTTCTCTAACTCCCCAGCAGAGTCGCCAGAAACTGTAGCACCCGACTTTCTTCGCACGTCCCCCTTTCGGAGAGGTCACGAATTGGTCGTCCTACAGTTCGGACTCCTGTCACGATTCTGAATCTAATCTCACAAAGTGCAATATAAGGCTAATAAACACCAAAGAGTCCAAATCTGGCAATTGGTTTTGGAAAATCAATTTTGAATGAGAAAAAAAAAGTGTCAAACATGGACTGCTTTGCCAGATTACAAAGTCGCCACCTAAATATTTTATTTTTGAAAAATTTAGGAAACCCTGACTCGTGCCAAAGGCCACGTGTCCGTCATCACCAAAGTTGCCTCGGCTCAGGAACTTGGGTACAAGAGGGGAAGGTCCTGAAATGAGCACCCCCGCTCGCCCGATCAAAGATCGGCCTCTACTAAGCATGATATGTTGTTTTATAAACACATGTGTTCTTATTCCAGTTATTTAGCTAACTTACTATGTGATGCTCATAGCATACAAGTATAGACTCAATCATGAGAATTGGAACAAAACAACTCATGTTTGTTTTTTTTGAAAATGGATTGAAAGTGCTACTCGCAAGTAGGCTAAAGCGCGGATTTGCCACCCCCAAGTGGGCTTGATAACATGATTTTGCCACTCCGCAAAGTGGGCTTAAAACTCACAATCATTGAGTTGTTCCAATTCAGGCAATCAAACCTTCACCCATAGGTATTCATGCAGTTTATCATATAAGCAAATAGCCTCATGGCAAGTATGCTGTCATGACAACACTCACACTCATGCAAGGATGCTAAAGCGTAAACACTTACAGTGTACTCCGAGCCAAAACAAAAGCTAGTTAGAAATCATGCATGATCCTAGCTATGTTAAGTGTCTAATGCAACACATGCAATAATGCAACTAAATAGGCTTGACTATCTAAGATGGCATATGAACGCAACACTTGATAACATGCTTTAAAACACATATTCAAGTAAGTATTGAAATACAATGCAGTTTGAATGATACGCCGCGCCCGGTGCATGCAAGACAAATGAATGGATGCAAACATGCAAGCATAAGGTATGCTAATCAAAACATGCCCTAATCTAACCACCGAAAGCAGATAAATAAAAGGGAGAAAGACGTGGGGTTGGAAGACATACACACACACACGCACCCTTATTACAACATTGTGCCCTCTCGAAGAAGGGTCCGAATGAATAATAGCTAAGCTAATCTAAGCTAAGGTATTTAAATTAATCTAATTACACTAATTAGACTTAATTATTACAAACCAAATTGAATAACTAGAAATCTACTTACTAATTATTACAAGACTTTAACTAATTAACAAATTAATTAAATAAATTACAAATTCAAGCTAATTAATAAGTAAAGCTTTAAACTATGCTGTCTCAGCTCTATTTGAAGAAGTAGAAGATGCATGCTCGGTTTCCATCCTGTACAGCTCTCAGGTTTGCTCTTTCGAGGCTCTGTTTGCAGGGTGTCTTCAAGAACTTGCTGCTGAAACTTACCAAAACAATGTTGGGGAGTGCACCAGTGGCCTGCCAGCCATGAATGGTGGCTGCCGGCCATCTGTCGACTAACAATGCAAGGGTGCCGACCAACAATGAAAGGAGTGCCGACCATTGGTGTGTTATAACACCAACCTGCAACAGAGCACAAAACAGAGAAAAATGAAGGGTCTCCCAAGAACATGTACGTACTATGCCCTTCCTTATCATCTCAAAACGTCAAAGGAGAGGAACAATTGGATCCAAAACTGTCAATCAGGCATTCACAATGCATGATGGCCAAAGATCCAACTTGTACACATTCAATAAATGCAAGACAAACAAGACTCTAGGACCCCTACCTTATCATGGAAGATCAAAGGCAATTGAGACAAAGGAAATTGGCTCATTTTCATCACTTTGAGTATGAAATGGACCAATTCACCTTGTGTTCAATATAACGTTCGATTGAACACAATGCAATGCAAACATAACATGCTTATCTTGGCATGTTTTACTTGATTCAATTCTTGTTTAAACATTTTAGCTTACCAAGCCATTAATTAGTTGGTTTGTCCAATGTGAAAGTCCTGTAATGAGAGGAAGGCCAATCAAAAGATGACTTAAGACATGAGAGAAGCCATGCCTTTGACTAGGAGGAACCCTCAAGAGAGGGTTGAAGCCATTTAAGCATAAGCCTCAATCTCATAGCTTAAGCACAACTTCAAGATGAACCAAGCCTCAAAACAAATCAAAAGATGAAGAAGTGAGGGAGATGGCAGAATTTCAGTGCTGAAATGGCATGAAAAAAACAAGACTCTAACATGCAAACAACTCATGTACAACATGTTAGGAGACTTAAACAATAAAAACAAGTGAAGGACACAACACTAGGACCATACAATACAAGGCTCAAATGGCCAAATCAATCATGGACAGACCTCAAACATGCCAAAACAATGGCCAAAATATGCTGAGATGGTAGCATGAAAGGCAAGAAAATCATGTTCATGCATTGGCTCACAAACAAAGCATAAGGCACAACTCTCAAACATCATGCAGGAGTGATATATGTGAGTGTGTGATGGAGTAATATGCTCTGAAAACACATGCTAAATGATGCCAAAACATGCAAACATCACAAGCACAACATGCTAATGGCCTTAAAACTCAAAGCTAGTAAGGGCCAACAACACTATAGCTATACAAAGCAAGGCATGCATGACCAAAGCTATTCAAAACAGAGCTAGAGTATGCTAAATAAAGGCCAAAAACCTACTAGAATGGAGCCAACACATGCTAGAATAATGAGCTATAACATCAAGCATGCAAGGCTAATGAGCAAGATTACACTACAAGTGTAAGAAGCATGCAAGAAGTGGCCAAGCCAGCCAAAAATAGAGCTAAAACATGTTAAAAGAGTCACAAAAACATGCTTAGATCAAGTCAAGAGATGGTATAAAAACAAGCTCAACTACCAAGCTATCAACACACGCAAAGGAGAAACAAGGAGGGGAGACCACTCCCTCCTATTTTGGTCGTCAAAGCCAAGTTTTTTCCACTGATGATCCCCTGGATTTCAGTGGTTCAAAGGCTAAAAAGAGATTGCTTTAAAGGATTTTAAACATGGCACAAAGCTTAGCTAATAAGCCACAAAAGAAAGAGGAACACCCCTAACCCCAAAAGGGCCTCAAACTACCATTTTCAACACTCAAAAATAGAGGTTTTTGTAGTTGAAAACTAGGCCAAAAACATCATGCAAGGTTGGCCAAACCAATGTACAAAAACAAAGCTCAAAAGAGTAAAGTGATTACCCTTGAAGCACAGCAACAAATCAGCAACTGTCTTGAGTTAAAACCAACCTTAAGACCTCAAACGAAGCCTCGAGAGACCTCAGCTCCAATATAAGAGTGTTTGGCTAAGAGTGCTAGTGCAAATATGTAGAGAAAGATCACTTTCAAGCCTAAAATATGGAGAAAGAGGATTCTAGAGAGAGAAAGAGAGAAATTTTGCTCAGCCCAATTCTTGTAACCCTTTGCATGTAAGAAGATGAGCTCTATATATAGGAGATACAAAAGCCCCTTGAAGAGATCCAGCCATCCACGTGGGTGCAGATTGTTTATCCTGGAAACAGTTGGCTCAAAAATATCTGAAAAATATCTGTTGAAACATTGGTGGCCAGCCGGCCATCAGTGATGGCCGGCAGTGCCTCATTGATGGCTGGCAGGCATAAATTGATGGCCGGCAGTGCACCAAAACAAGCACTATGGATAGACCAAAGCATGGTCCAAAAATGGGGCAGAAAGAATACAGGATTTAGAAAGCTCAAACCGGTGACGTTCTGCTGCGAAATTTGAGCGCTCGGCGAGTAACCAAACTTGTCACTAGATGTACCTGCAAGCACATCCAAGTCTTGAGGACGGTCAAAAATGGGGTGTCTACACCTCGCTAATGAATGAACTGGAACGTCGAATATCGGTGGTTCATGGATTGGCTGGGGCACGTCAACTTATCGGCATAAGGCTTTGAAATTTAGCCGAGTATATTGAGGAATCTACCCTTGCCCCAGCTAATAAATGAACTAGATCGCTGAATAACGGTGGTTCATGGATTGGCTAGGACACATCAACTTAGCAGCGCAAAGCTTGGAAATTTAGCCGATTAGATTAACGAATCTACCATTGCCCAAACTAATGAATGAACTGGAACGCCGAATATCGGCGGTTCATGGATTGGCTGGGGCACATCGACTTATCGGTGTAAAAGTTTGAAATTTAGCAGATTAGATTAACGGATCTGCCCTTGCCCCAGCTAATAAATGAACTAGATCGCCGAATACCGATGGTTCATGGATTGGCTGGGGCACATCGACTTATCGGCGTAAAGCTTTGAGATTTAGCTGATTAGATTAATGAATCTGCCCTTGCCCCAACTAATGAATGAATTGGAACACCGAACATTGGTGGTTCGTAGATTGGCTGGGGCACATCATCTTAGCGGTGCAAAGCTTGGAAATTTAGCCGAGTAGATTAATGAATCTGCCATTGCCTCAGCTAATTAACGGACTGGACCGCCGAATATCGGTGCGTAGAGCATTGATGAGATTGCCTTGGGAGTGCTACACCCGTAATGAATAAATGGGGTAGGGGCTGCGTGCGCGGAGGTGCCATTTTTGCGTTCAAATCGAACAAATTGGGAGAGGAAAAAAACAGTGTGGATGACTATGGATGGCAAGAAGATTATTCTTCAATAGCAGAAGGGAGGGTAGAACACTGGTGAAACTAGCAGCAAAGATGAATCGAGGTGGCGAGCCTACACACATGGGGAGTAGGACGTCGGGGGAGCGTGAGAGGCGCCATTCCCTACATTGTCAAAGTAGGTTACCTAGGAAGGAAAAACAGCAACGAGGTAACTCCCTCCATTCGAGAGGAGAAACAAGTGGGCCACCGCGCCCTTTGAGTTTTTCGGGCTTCATTGGGAACAAACCAATGACGGAAGTGGATTCGATTATCCGCGACCCAAATGTAGTAGTAGAGTTCGCTCGACAATTTTTTTTGCCAGAAGTTCAGCAGTCGATGGTCGGCCAGGCTAATTATGAAGTTTTTCGGGAGGGCGTCCATGGAGCAGTAAAGGGGTTATATACCTCCTATGAAATAGACATGCGTCTTCGCGCCGCGCGAAGAGAGATAGAGCAAAAGGACGCTCGCATTTGGAGCTTGCAAGCCTGTGTGGAGAAGGCCGAAAATGAGCTAAAGAAAGCTAACACCTCTGAGACTCAGTCGGTAAGTCAAGTGAACTCGATTGTCGCGGAACGAGTAAACTGGCGAATTTTGGATCACGCAATCGCCGACCGAGAAACGGCGAGTATGTTCACAATAGAAGCTGCGAAGACCAGGTCCTATGAAAAAGAATTCCATGACGACTGAAAAATTGGAATAGACAAGACGAAGGAAAAACTAGCCGAGGAAGTCTGTCGATGCGAAAATCGCGGATTTAAGCATGGATGGATCAAGGCTCTCTAGGACGCGGGCATTGATCCGGCGTCACCTTTATATCGGAGTTATACTTTTCCATTTGAGTCTTTCGACGCCAAGAAGATTAATGACGAGGATGGAGCCGAATAATTTTTATGTACGTTGTTCCGTTTTTATGTAAATCATATACTTACGATCTATTTAATAAAACATTTTATTTTGAATGTCTATATGTTATTTCAATCAATGCTTGCAAATTAAGTAATGACCATCTATTACTTTACGTCAATCGCGTTTGCGCTTGTCAATCATAATATCCACGAAAGGAGCTCCGAATTCAGAGATTTATTCGGCCCAAACGTGTCATTCATACATAGGGCTCCGAATTCGGAGGCTTGTTGTGTTGGCCCATCGTGATTTCCACGAAGGGCGCTCTGAATTAAGAGGATTATTCAGCCCAAATGTGTCATTCACGTGGGGCTCTGAATTCGAAGGCTTTTTGTGTTGGCCAATCGTGATTTCCACGAAGGGCACTCCGAATTCGAAAGCTTATTCGGCCCAAACGTGTCATTCATGGATGGGGCTCCGAATTTGGAGGCTTTTTTTGTGTTGGCTAATCGTGATTTCCATGAAGGGCGCTCCAAATTCGGAGGCTTTTTTGTGTTGGCCAATCGCGGTTTCCACGAAGGGCGCTCCGAATTCAGAGACTTATTCGGCCCAAACGTGTCATTCACTGATGGGGCTCTGACTTCGAAGTCTTTTTGTGTTGGCTAATCGTGATTTCCACGAAGATCGCTCTGAATTCGAAGGCTTTTTGTGTTGGCCAATCGTGATTTCCACAAAGGGCGCTCCGAATTCAGAGGCTTATTCGGCCCAAACGTGTCATTCACGGATAGGGCTCCGAATTCGGAGACTTTTTGACACAACCATAACCCACGGGGCAAGAAAGAAAAAACATTGTATTGGAAAAAAGAAAGATGCACACGGCAAAAATTCAAAACAAGCTGTCATGCCATACAAGTTAGCTTAATGATAAAATTTGCTCAAGTATGTGGAATTCCACGAACGCGGCAAACTTCTTCCATCCATGTCTTTGAGCCGATATGCCCCTGTCCCTGCGATTGAGTCGATCTGATAGGGGCCATCCCAGTTAGGACCCAACTTTCCTTCAGCGGGATTCCTAGTAGCGGAAGCACTTTTTTGAGGATCAATTCTCCTGGTGTATAACGATGTAGCTGAACACGTTGATTATACGATTTAGCGAGCTGTTGCTGGTACTGTGCCATGGAAGCAAGGGCACGATCTCGGCGTTCTTCTATCAGAGTCAAGTCCAAGGCCAACATCATGTCATTTCGGCCCATATCAAAAACCTTCGATTTCAAAGTTGGAAGGCCGATCTCCAGGGGGATGATTGCTTGGGTTCCGAAGCACAGAGCAAACAGCGTTTCCCCAGTGGATCGCCTTGGAGTAGTGCAATGAGCCCAGAGCATGCTGGGCAACTCTTCGACCCATCTGCCTTTAGTTTTCTCCAGCCTTTTCTTGATGCCGTCTAAAATAACTTTGTTGGTGGTATCCGCTTGACCGCTACTTTAGGGGTAAGCCAGTGAGGAAAAGTAGGGCCAAATACCATAAGTGTTGCACAATTCTCTGTACACGCCATAATCAAACTGGGTACTATTGTATGAAACAAGCGCTCGTGGTATGTCGAATCTCGTTATGATGTTTTTCCATACAAAACGCTTAACGTCAGCATCTCGAATACGTGTTAGTGCCTCCGCTTTGACCCATTTTGTGAAATAGTCCGTCACGACAATTAAGATTCGCTTGTTCCCAGGAGCCCGTGGTAATGGTCTGACGATATCAAGCCCCCATTGAGCGAACGGCCAAGGACTAGTGATAGAGTTTAACTCCTCAGCAGGCAGACGAGTTAAGGGGGAAAACTTTTGGAATTGTTCATATTTCTTGACATAACACTCCGTATAGGTTCACATAGTCGCCCAATAGTACCCCTGTGTTATGGCTCGATGGGCCAGAGAACATCTGCCTGAATAGGCACTACAACTACCTTCATGTATTTCAGACGAGAGTTCCTCGACTTTATCCGGGTGAACACATTCTAAGTACAACCTAGAGAGAGATTTTTTTTTGTAAAGCTTCCCTTGTGGATCCAAGTAGTATCGGAAGGCTTTGTTTCGCAGTTTTTGTGCCTCTTTCTTATCCATCGGGAGCTGCTCCGAGGATAAGAATGCAGCGATAGGGTCCATCCAACTTGGACTTTGTTCAATAACATTGATCTGAGCTGATTCTAAAGAGGCAATGCTCAGCTCAAGGATGAACCCTACTTCAATTGTCCGCTTAACTTCTAAGTTGATGGTAGAGGCTAGGCAAGCCAGGGTGTCCGCATGCGTGTTCTAATCTCGAGTTATTCGATTCAGTTTATGGTGATCAAATTTCGTGAGCAAAGAATTTGCCGTTTTCATATAAGCTGCCATATGGTCATTTTTGGCTGCATATTCCCCTTTTAACTGGTTGATTACTAGCTTTGAATCATAGAAAACAAGTAGACGTCATGCACCGAGGTGAAGTGCATTCCATAGGCCGGTTAACAATACTTCGTATTCAGCCTCATTGTTTGATGCATCAAAGCCCAGTTTGACAGCCTGTTCTATTATCGCCCCTTCGGGGGCCATGATTACTACGCCAGCCCCACTGCCACATTGGTTGGATGACCCGTCACAATACATCTGCCAAACGTCTCCAACATACATTCTCCAATCGGGCTTAGGTTACACTTGATCAAACTCAAAGTCGGCGAGAGATCCTGTGAATTCAGCTGCAAAGTCGGCAAGCACTTGCCCCTTGATGGAAGTTCTGGGTAGAAACTGGATATCATACTGGCCGAGTTCGAGAGCCCATTTCGAAACGCACCCCGATGCTTCCGTGCTACAAAGCGCTGACCGGAGGGGATATTCTATTGGTACCCCAATGGTATACCCCTGAACGTAGTGCATTAGTTTTCTTGCAGCCATGACAAGAGCAAAGATAAGCTTTTCTAATGGAAGGTAACGTGTTTCGGCGTCGGCCATAGCTTTGCTCACATAGTAAACTGGTCGCTGCTCCCCAAGTTCTTCCTTTAACAGTATACTGACCGCCCTGTCGGATACTGCCAGATAAAAATGAGCGGGTCGCCTGCCGTAGGTGTTGCCAAGAGTGGTACTGATCGGAGATAAGACTTTAAGCCGTCCAAAGCGGCCTGGCACTCAGGGTCCAATCAAATGCTCTGCCTTGCCGAAGTGTGTGAAAGAATTATCGGCAGCGATCTGTGGAACGGCTGATAAACCTATTGAGCACGGTGACCATTCCCATTAGCTTTTGAACCTCTTTGACTGACTGAGGGGATCCAAGAATTGCCATGATTTGCCTCGGATTGGCTTCGATTCCGCGATGGTTAACAATGTAGCCAAGGAATTTGCCGTATCTGATGCCAAATGCACACTTCGAGGCGTTCAATTTCATCTTGTACTTTCGAAGGATGTCGAATGTCTCTGAAAAATCAGCTAGATGGGAGTGCTTTTCCTTAGATATGACCACCATATCATCGATGTATACTTCCATGGTACGGCCAAGTTGTTCCTAGAACATGGCAGTCACCAGTCTTTAATAAGTTGCCCTGCATTCTTCAGCCCAAAAGGCATGGCCTTGTAGCAATAGGTTCCTCTTGGGGTGAGGAATGCGGTTTTTTCTTGATCCTCCGAATGCATGGCAATTTGATGATAGTCCCTGTAGGCATCCAAGAAGCTCATGCGTTGATGATGTGCCGTTGCATCTACGAGTTGGTCTATTCTAGGTAGGGAAAAACAGTCCTTGGGACAAGCTTTGTTTAAGTCCGTGAAATCCACACAAACACACCAAGAGCCATTTTTCTTCTTTATGACCATAGTATTGGATAACCATATAGGATAGGTTACTTCATGAATCGCCCCAGCGTCAAGTAACCGATCTACTTCTTCAACAACGGCCGAAGTATGCTCTACGGCTAACCACCGACTTCTCTGAATAATTGGCTTACATTTCGGATCAACGTTTAAGTGGTGTTGGGCCACAGATGGATCCACTCCTAGCATCTCGTATGGGGACCATGCAAACACATCAATATTGTCGAGTAAGAAGGATACCAACCCCTGCCTTTCAACTTTATCCAAGAAAGCGCCAATCATGAAGAACTTGTCAGGACTTCTGTTAATTTTGACCCGATCCAGGGCTTCTGTTGCCTTTTCACTTGGGATCTTCCCAATGTCTTCGAAGCTCTCCTTATCCAGTACCTCAATTGAATGCACTTCCAGCTCCCTTGGTCTCTTTGCAGCAAGAAGATAGCATGCCTATGCCGATTTCTGAGAGTCGCGAATTTGTTCGATACCGTACTCAGTCAGAAAACAAAGTAGTTGATGGTAGGTGCTTGGCACGGCTTGCATTGTATGTAACCAAGTTCTGCTCGTGATGAGATTATAAGGCGAAGGAAGCTTGAGAACCAAAAATTCTACATCTACTAATCTGGTGTTGACCCATACTGGTAGTGTGATTTTGCCCAAAGCATACTCCGGGTTATCATTGAAACCGAATAATGGGTAATCAGCCAGAGATAGGTCCGAGTCAGTGAAGCCAAGTTTGACGAAAGTTTTGTTATACATTATTGCTGAAGTGCTGCCATGGTCAATGAGAACATGCTTAATGGTGAATCTGTTTACGCGTAGCTCGATGACGAGGGGATCAGTGTAGGGGTGAGTTACTCTAATTAAGTCACTATCATCGAAACTAATCCTTTCAGTGTCATGGGGCCTTTTCGCTGGCGTCATTGGGCTATGGGGGCTAGACTGCAACTGAATTGTATGCACCTTGAATAACGTTGGGAAGCTGTATATCATATGAATTACACCAAGAGGATGTGACTCCGGCCGTAGAGCTACTGTATTTATTAAATTGTTCTTTCGGACGTGCTGCACAAGACGGCCGTCTTGCACCAATTCTTCCAGCTGATCCTTTAATGCATAACAACTATCAGTGTCGTGACTGTGGTCTTTATGATACTCACACCGTTTATCCCGTCTTATCGCATCAGGAGGTCGCGTCATCTTAGGCGGCCACTTGAAGAACGGAAGGTATTGAACTTTTGACAGAATTTTACTAATCGGCTCTGTTAGCTCCTTGTATTTCTTACCTGAGCACCTTGTGCGCATGCTATCCACTTGATACTGTTCATTAGCTCGATGTGAACATTGATCATTTGATCAGCGCGAGTCACGCCATTTGTCTCGTTTAGCTTGATTCCGCAGCTTGAGGATTCTTGATAGCACGACACTAATCGGCTGAACAATTCCCAACGTGGCCGTCTCAACGGTTCTACGTCCGGCTTTGACCCGCAGGGCATCGTCTTCCACTTTGCAGTATTCTTTGACCTTCTTCATTAACGCCCAAACAGTTTTAGGGGGCCGTCTGGTTAATGAACTGCAGAGGGAACTATTAGGATGCAATCCCATCTTAAAGGCGGTGATGGCTATGGAGTCATTGCAAGCATCATCTACCAGATTAAAGCACTCCCAATAGCGGGCCGAATATTCACGAAAAGTTTCTTACGGTTTAATTTGCATGGCCCAGAGAGAATCGGCTTGCTTCGGCTCGACTTCATTAGTGATGAATCTCGCCTTGAATGACTTTTGGAGTTGGTGGAAGCTCTTAATCGATGCTGGCTCCAGTTTATAGTACCACTTCACGGCCAGTGGTCCTAGATTGCTTAGAAATATTCAACACATGAGGGCTTCGTCGTCAGCATGGGGCGTCATCGCTTGTTTATAGTGACGAATGTGATCAGTGGGGTCCGATTTTCCAGTAGAGGGTGAACGACGATGCCTTGAACTTTTTGGGTAGCACAGCCCTTGCAATTCATCGCATGATAGGGTCATGTTTATTTTCCTCATCCGAATCATCGCTTCTCCCTCGTTTATGCCGTACATATGGACTTCCTTCAGATGAGCTGGATACATCAACGCGTCCTTTTTTTCTAGGCTCCAAGGATGATGAGCCAGAATCATTGTGATTATTGCGTTTCCGGAGTCGACGTTGTCGACCATCCTTCTTCCCCAAAGATCGACCCCGGTCTTGGCATGCAGCCTACTGAGATTTTGCCATCTCTAAGGCCAAATCCTGGCGTAGGTGCTCGTTCTCAACCATCATGTTCTCCAGCCGCTACTCATTTTGCTTTGTTTGATCTATAATCGTCTGCATTGTCTCATGCACTGAAGTTGAGGGTGTGATCTGAGCTACTGAGTCGAAATTTAAGGCCCGTCGAGCGGTGATGTTCTCCGGTCCAAGCATGTCTCTTGGCGTAGTTTCGTCAGCGACTATCAAAGGATCTTCTGTTATGCCCGCCATGGATGTACTTGAGTATTCCCATAGACGGCGCTAGTTGTGGAGAAGTGGTTTGGAAATACTTTTGGATCCTACAGGACGTTCCTGATCCTTTGATTGCCACTTAAAAAAGGGATTAACACTCCGGTCGGGGGTACCGGAATTAGCACTCTGGCGGACAAGTTAGTATATGTCTCTCGTTTGCTTGTATCTTAAGTTTCTTGGTTCTGTTCTCACCTCCTTCTTTTTGGTTGATGTTCTTCTATTTATATTCGCTCCTGGGCCTTAGGGCCACTCTTAATCCATCGCATGATTGCTCATTCGGCCCTTCTGTCGCATACCAATTCCCACTCGGCTTTTTGTTCAACTGGTTCTATGGCTGATTTATCTATTCGGCTTCGGGATCGTCCAGGACGGAGTCGAATAGAATATATATATATATATATACATATCCTGATTTTCTTCAGATATTTGGCTTTCCTGCATGTACCGATATTCGGCTCCCACATTAGGTGTATCTAAAAATTAAAAAAATTGCTTAGAGTACTAAAAAAAATTCAGCGAAAATAAAAAAATACAAAAAACAAAAATTTTCAATTTTCTGAAAAGTGAATCCTGAAAATCCAAACAAAAAATGCTTATGTTTTGAATGTGATATTTTGTCTTATTGGCTAAATTAACTTATTTTATTTTTTTTGTACTTATTTAGTCATTTTAGACCTTCCCAAACAAGGACAGAGTAATACTATAAATTCAAACTTAGCTACTTAAAAATTATTTAAAATTATCATTTTATAATTTAGATTTATTCTATATATGAATCTCACAATATATAAATTCAATTTCAATCACATATTATCATTCAAGATAAATAAGAGTGAGTTTATATAATTACTCAATTTAATTATATATGAATTGCGTATGCCTACCACTCTTTTTTACTTAGGTCTTATTTGGAAACATATTTTTTTAATAATTTTTTGACTTTTTAACTAAAATATGATATAAAAAAAATTAGTATATTTGAGATTATTTTTAAATTTTTTACGAAAAAATATACAAAAAGTAAAAAGAAAAGAAAATTTTTAATTTTTTAATATAAATTGTTAACTTTTTTATTTTTTAATGACTTTTTTAATGTTTAAACTAAAAATGATATTACCAAATAAGATCTAAAATGGGATGGGACTTGGTCTCAAACTCAAACATAGACGTAACCAACCCGTTGGGCTGGGTTGCGGATTTTGAGCCGAATTGAGTCCGACCCGGTTTGAATAACAATGACAATAGCGTCAACCCACCGGACCCCGTAATTCTTGCCCGCGCGTTGGGGGGGAGAGAGAAAGAGGGAGAGACAGAGAGTAGGTGTGTTCTATCTCTAACCCCTTCTCGTCCTTCTTGCTTATTCAAGCAGAAACGCACAAAGCAAAATTGAATCCCTCGACATGCTTATCCCTCATCGCTATCCTCTCCACAAGCTCTTCACTTCCAACATTTTCATGGCTTCCAAACCTTTCCTCAAGTTCTCACCTTTCACTGTACTCCCCACAACCCCTTCTTCCCAAACCCACCTCTTCCACACCAAAAGATTCATCTTCTCTACTTTTCCTTCCAAATCCATATTAAAGATTCACCCTTTCTCTCTTAAAAATAATGGGTTTTCCTCTGTTTCTGATGCCAATATCCACACACCAGGTTTTTCCCCTTTAAACCCACATGTACTTATGCATACATATATGTGTTTCTTTGTGTTTTTATGTATATATTTTTGTTTGAAGGGTTATTGAGAGTACAGTGTTTTGAATTGCTTTAGTTTCTCAACTTTATGGGGAGACCCTAGAAGAGAATGGTATTGACTTGGCTGAAATGAAGGTTTTGAGGAGGAAAATGGAGGAGCTTGGGATTGATAGCAATCTCTGTAAACCAGGGCAGTACAACCACTTAATTTGCCCAATGGTATGCTTTGTTTGTTCCAAAATTTGTTCCTGGAAGCTATATTGTGTTTGTTTTATCTGAAACCTATGTAATATGTGCTGCTACACTTGCGTGGTTGTTTTTGTTTGATTGTTCGAATGTGCAATCTTGTTGTGTTAGGAATTATTTAAGAAGTATTTAACCAATTATTTAAAAGTACATTAAACATGGTGTGTTATAAATTTGTTTATTAAAACTGAAGAGAAGTGGATTGGATCATTCTTTTTTCTTCCAGTATAAATGTTTACTTATGTTTTGCTTTTCTTTTTACTGTAGTGCAAAGGTGGGGATTCAGGGGAGAAGAGCTTATCCCTTTTCATCACCGCAAATGGGTAAATTGTGCATATTTCTTTTTTTACTTTTTTCTGTTTTCTTGCCTGATAGTTTGCTTGCTGTATCTGTCATGGGAATTTTATTGTGTTAGGAATTCAGCTTTGTGGACCTGTTTTCGAGCAAAATGTGGCTGGAGAGGCAATACAGGGGTACCGAAGTTTTTTATATATGGTTTTGATTTTATGTAATTAGTCAATCAAGCATTTGTTCTGATTTCGGAGTCCTTTCCAATTGTACCCATTTTGTTGCAGGCCTATGTAAATGGCAATTCAACGTCCGGAAGGATTGCTCATATCCCAAAAGTTAAGCAAACTAGAGAAATCACCGAGAAAAGTTTGGATTTGGAGCCACCTTGTAGTGAGGTAATACATTTTCAGCTTTGATCTACTTTTTTGCTTATTTGATTAAATCTGATGTTTGTTTAGGTGGCAGTGGTTAGACATACATAAGTGAAGCTATATGAATGTATAGAGGCAATATTTGTTGATGAACACCTGTATAGGTGTATTTAAGTCTATACAAGTGTATTTATGGGTGTATTCTAAAATCTGTACTTACATAGGTTCATAGGTATGACTTAAAAGTATGATTCGTGGGTATCACTTTCTAGTTTACTAATTAAATTAGTAGCATGTACAAATTATTGTCATGAGTTTTAGCAGAACCAACAGGCTAGTATAAAGTTGGCCAAGGGCAGAGTGGCTCAACACTACGAACTCTCTCTGGTGGCACTCTTTTGTAGTGTGGTGCAATAAGTGGAGGCATCCCAGTAGCCTAAAAAAACCAAACATGCGTCCATGTGCATCGCTTAGCATTCAAAAGTTTTATACGCACCACGCCATGCCAATGCCAATGCCATAAGGGGATGCGAGGATGCTGAATTGTTGATAAGTGGAGTGGTGTTGGCAATCAGGTATCATATATGCCAATGCCATATGTGGATGTGATGATGCTGAATTGCTGATAAGTGGATTGGCATAGGCAATCAGAATACACATGGTTCCTAGGAAGCACATACATTTCTAAGATGGTGTTGTGTCCGTTTTGGACATATCTTGACACGTGTTGGACACGTCCATATACAACATTAATTTTTTTATACCCAAAAACGCTTGGGAGATACATGTGGGACTTAGACACATGACTTAGGATCCAATTATAAAAGAAAAACAATGTAGATTATACATATTAATCTCTCCTCTTTTATATTTCTAGAATAATGTTTGTTTGCATTTAAAAAAAAAAAAAAATTATATTTGAATGAAATATTCGTATATATGACTAAATATATAAGTCATAAATTTTTATATTTTGTGTGGGTCCCCCATGTATCGTGTCTTACATTTTTTGAAAATTGTTATGTTAGTGTGTTCATGTTATGTCATCTGTCTGCACTTCTTAGCATGGTTTCATTAGTCTCAATGACTAAATTAACTAAATTTACAGAATGTCCTAGGACCTGTTACATGGACTTGGATATGACTATTGGGTGTGGGTGTGTATCCAAGTGTCAAACCTTCATAAATTTAAATCTTATGATCTTGAGATACGTATCCAAAATTGGATATGGGCAGTGTTATTAAAGGTGATAGGCGCACTGAGGCACAAGGCGAGGCGCGGCGCGGCGCGGCGCGGGCTTTATCGAAGTGAGGCGCACATTGTGCGTAAAAATATATACAATTTAATATAAGAAAATAATTTAGGATCCAGCATAAGCAAAATGAAATATTAAACATTTAAAAATGTAAATACTAACACAACTATTTTAATATAGACAAATGAACATTATTTCAAAGTTTAACGTAAAACATGAATAAGAAGAGGATGGAAGAAGACCAGAGAATAAGCATAAGAAGATGGAAGAAGAAGTGGAGAAGACAACAATGTAGAGAAGAAGAGAAGAGAAAAGAATGAGAGAGAAATGTAAGAAGAGAAGAAGAAGATGCAACGTAGAGAAGATAAGTGGAGAAGACAACAATGTAGAGAAGAAGAGAAGAGAAAAGAATGAGAGAGAAATGTAAGAAGAGAGGAATAAAAAGAAGAAGAAGAAGGTAGCAACGTGAAGAAGAATTTTTGGAGCTGTTGGACTGGATAACGAAGGTAGGCAACATCAAAGTGTTCTTTGGATATTAGGAATTAGGACTAAATTTTCTTCTATCGTTGATTTGGGGCTGAATGGCCGAGTATTGGCATGTGTAATTACGAGTAGGGATCTTTTATAGCTGCACCATATTAAATCAATGTTTAGATTTTAAACAAAACCAATCAAAACAACAATAAAAAAATAAAAATAAAAATAAAAAAGCCCTCAAGGCGGAGGCCTTGGGCTTTTCTGTGCCTTGGCCCAGTCTCACGCCTTAAGTGCAACTTATTGAAGTCGCTTGGCCTAGAACACTGGCGCAAACCTTGGGCTTGGATGGGACTTGGTTCTAGGCGCATACCTAGGCATGCCTTCAATAACACTAGATATGGGTACTGAGACACGTCATATGCACATATATATTGCATATTGTATAATATTCTCAGATGAGATGTTGTAAATTGTGTAGAAATATACTAGAAATTAAATAGGATTCAGGAAAAACATGAAATTTCTATATTTAATTCATATGAGAGGCTAAAAATATTACTTTACTAACAAATGTAAATTTCTTTTTCTTATTCATATATTGTCAATTTGTCACAAATTAAAGGATTTGAGTGTTCAAATTGGGTACGAGTGTCGGACGCATATGCTATACCCTTACCCATGTCATATCCGGTGGACAGAGGTACTGTAGGGGAAATAAAAGAGTCCATGTAACACAGGCACTTTGATGGTTTAAAGATATGGGTTATTTTTTAGCTTCATTCCCACTGCATCTTGATAATATTTACTTTTTGAATTATAGTGATGAAATAGAGTTGATTTTTTGTTTCCTTTTTTCGGTGTTGCTTCAGCTATGTGCATACTTTGCTGAGCGAATGATATCAGGGGAAACATTGCGGAGAAATGCTGTTATGCAAAGAAGATATGGTGATCAGGTGCACAAGATACTGAATTGAGAAAATAGTGCCTTTATTTATTTTAGTTTTTAATCACGGGGTTCTTTTTAATTGTGCATATTTAAGAATAAGAATTTTAGTAATTTAAAGTTTCCTGTGTTTACCCTTGCTACAAAAGTTCTTCAGTTGGTGAAATCTGCCATTTGAAATATCCGTTCATATTGTTTTACATGCAAATAGTTGATCGAATTGGAGATCCCTAAATACTGCTAGGCTCTATTCTTTTATTTTATTTTATTGTAAGGGGTGGAATGTAACTCTCAGACTGGAAGATTACCTTACATATCCTTAGGCAACTTGGTTTCAGTCAGGAGCAGCACAAGGGTTTTTTCTTTTGGGGGGAAGGGGAAGGGGTGCTAAACAAAATTGTTAAAATCATTTTTCCTATCAAAGCTTCCCAAAAAATATAAATCACAAATAATATCGAAAATTGAAGTAACTGCGCATGATATATGAACTAATAACTATTATTAATGTCAACTTTAACATTGATTGCTACCAAAAAAAAGGAGAAAATATTTTGATTAAATTGTAGTATCTGTTCCTTTATAGGATTGTTGTGTTATATTGATATTAAGGTTAATATATCCATTGGTCCTGTTATAATATTTTTATTAATAAGGTATGAACTTTGAAGTCAACGAAACAATTAAATATGAGTTTATGTACATGCATGTAATCAAGGCTGTAGTCTTCCGGAAAGCAAATTTTTGCATTTGCACCCAAAGTTCTATTCTCACACCAACAAAAAGTACTGACTGTATTTTATTTTTTCTTTGGGGTGGTTCCACCTCCGCGTGCAAGACATCTCAGATGATTTGTTCTGACATCTGAGTGTTGATCTAATGAAAATTAGACTAGTAAACATGTGGTGGAGTTGGACATTAGCTGAAGGAAAGTCCGGATGAGTAGATGTGTTATGACTTTTATTTTAGCAAAACAAAATCCATCACTGGTTGTTGTAGATTGTTTAAGTTCTAGAATGCTTGAAACCAAAATACATAAATTTATGAATAAATAGATAATGAAATATAAGATAAAATAAGCAAATGCTAAGTTTAAACTCTTCTCAATCATCCAAAGTAGGAAGAAGGTTCGGTTCTGTATGGCGACTGCAGGTAGTAATTCTTCTTATCTGGGAAATATTCCATTCCTGTTAAGTATGCTAATTAATTTCATTTCAACTAACTTCTGGAAAGTTTAATGACAGATTGTTATTGCATTTCCATATCGAAGGAATGGTGAGCTTGTGAGCTGCAAGTACCGGGACATCAACAAAAAGTTTTGGCAGGTTCTTAGTGACAATTGTTGATGTAGATACAAAGTTACAAACATTGATTTATTAAATAGCTTTATTACGGCGCATTGATATCCGATTTGACTATCGTAGATACAAAATTACTATTCGTTCTCTAAGTGTTTCAGGGAGAGATATATTTCAACACTTGAATCTTGTTGCTTTGCTGGTCTTCATCTACAGGAAAAAGATACTGAAAAGATATTCTATGGACTGGATGATATAAAGGATTCCAATGATATAATCATTGTAATATTTCACGATGGCTCTCTATCAGTTGAAATTGTCTTTGCTATTCTGTGGTCAATGGGTTATTTATTTGCTTCCAACTCATTCACTATTGATGTTTATTATTTATATGTAATCGTAGGTTGAGGGTGAGATGGACAAGCTTGCAATGGAAGAAGCTGGCTTCCGAAACTGTGTGAGTGTCCCTGATGGTGCTCCCGCATCAGTTTCCAAAAAAGAGTTGCCATCTGAAGAGCAGGTCTGTATCAACCTTAAAATTTCCAAATTTGTTGCTGTCACTAAATTTTTTTCATGTCCATATGATAATCTCTTTATGCCTTTTTTAGGTTTATTATCCAAGAAGTGTAAGACTTCCTGGTGATCCAAATTAACTCCAATTCCGACTTGTTACTACACTTTCAACTCTACAATAGCGATGAATTTCATACACGGGGGGATTATCTTCTCCGTGCTATTATGATAAAACATGGCTTTATAGGTGAACATGTATTTAATTGCATATGAAGCTTAAAAAACTGTTTGGATGCATAAATTAAGGGCGGGCCCTTGAAAACTTCCCTTAGCTTGGAAGAACTAATTTTCAATGAGTTAAAGATAACAAATTAATAAAGTTTCACTTTTGGTTGTTTCTTCTCTTTTTCTATTGATATGGCTGTCAATTCCTTTGATGCTTTTCCGCACCTTTTTTTAAGTATGCCCAAGAAACTTGTCATTAACCAGCACAGTTAATCACTGTGGTCAAAATAAGTATGCAAATTTATTTTCTGTCAATAAAATAAGTACTTATTGACATGCCTACACTACAATCCAAGCAAAATGTTGAGGTCTGTGTTGTAGGTAAAAGGGTATTGTGCAGTCTGAAAGACCTTGAAGGATAATTGTACTTCTGCCAGCTGTTCTTCTGTTTTATATCTTTAGTTCAATTATCTCCCATGTCAGATTTCTTATTTATTTATTTATTTATTTGTTTATTTTTGCGTGCACTTTGTTTCTTGGTAGCTCAACATTTTAAACAATAGAGCACAATTGGATAGAGTGGCATCTCATAAAATGAACGAGTGGAGATGCTTAATCATAAAGTTAGGAGCAAATATAACTGGATTACATGGAAAGTCTTTCCTTTCATTGGGACTATTTTGAATTTTGTAGAGAATTTAAATTTTATTTCTGTATGGGAGTTTTTTGGTTTTGTATGCACTGTTTATGCTTCAGTCATGTCATGTCCCCTTCGGCATGTTTTTACTGAAATACTTTTTACTTATCCAAAAAGAGAAAAAATAGAAAGAGAAAAAAAAAAAAAAAAAAAAGAGAAAGTGTAAAAACTTTTTTTCACTTCGTACTCCTTAGTAAGTAGAACCTTCAGTAGCACACCGACTGTATCTTTTTTAATTGTCTTATTATTAGTTTGATTCTTTGCATACTCTATCTTGTTTTATTATGTTGGTGGAAATATTCATTGGTAGAGTCTCTTCACTGCTTTTATAAATCAGGTGAAATTGTTTTATATTACCAGTTAAGTTATCTCTTAGGTCTTACTGTTCCATGATATCATTCCCTAAAGTTTGAAACTAATGCTCTTGTGTTTTTTGTAAAGCTAGGACACAAAGTATCAGTATTTGTGGAACTGCAAAGAGTACCTAGAGAAGGTTGGTCGTAAATGGTTAAATAATTGCGAAAATCGAAGCCCGCCTCATTTCTTACTAAGGAGTACCTATTTTTCTTCTTCTGGCCAAGGAATTAAAGTCGTTTGTTTTTTGATATATTTATAGGCATCTCGCATCATACTTGCAACTGATGGGGATCTGCCTGGTCAAGCCTTGGCTGAAGAACTTGCACGCCGCCTTGGAAGAGAAAGGTTCGCATTATTCTATCTTGATGTCATTTTTTACCAACATTCTCTTTGAAAGCAATCTTCATGCCAGTTTTGTATCACTGGTTACTTCTTGTTCTGTGGGTTTTACAGATGCTGGCGAGTCAAATGGCCAAAGAAGAATGATGTGGATCATTTCAAAGACGCAAATGAGGTTTGATGTCAATTCTTCCCATTTTCTTTTCCCCGTTTTATTTTAATGACAAGAGCTTCGTAAATTATTTTCTTTCCTAGAAAAAGGTTCAAAGTGTTGCTTAACGGTATTCTTAAATGTCTAAAAGGGTACAAAGTGTTGCTTAATGGTATGGTAATCTTAAATGTCTAAACCATAATAATTCTTTGTCAATAATATGAGGTGTAGGGTCTATTTTTTGGACTCTTTCTTTTTCTTTTATTTCTTCTCTTTTTATGAGGTGTTGTGCCCCCTTGGTACGGTCTCATAGAAATTTTATCTGTTGTTGATCACCTTATATCACCTGCTCTAAGTGGTTGCTCCCTATCCAGCTTGACCTGGCATACATGAGCTTGATGGTCCTTTCTTTCAGTTCTTCCCATAAAGTTGTGATGAAGACCATTCTGGTTATTGAACTTTATAAATTTTTGGGGAGAAGACTATCGACATTGTGACTGATGTGTACATTGGTAGGTGCTCATGTATATGGGACCCACAATACTGAAGGAAGTCATTGAAAGTGCTGAATTATATCCTATAAAAGGATTGTTCAACTTCAGAGATTACTTTGATGAGATTGATGCATACTATTATCGAACTCTTGGTTATGAGCTTGGTGTCTCAACTGGATGGAGGGGTCTGAATGAAATATACAATGTAAGTATATTTTTCTGTAGAACTATTAATTACATTGAAGTATCTGAGCACTTGAGTGGTGTGAAAAACATAAGAAATATAGGTCACACGTTCTATAATGCAAATCAAATTTCTGCTGAATGTCAATTTCCCTTGCCCAACAGTTTAAATTCCATGTTTTTCTGCCCTTCTTTTTCCTCTTCTAAAAAGAGTGTTTTCTTCCAAATTTGAAGATTTCTGTGAGATTTGATATACATTGTTGGTTTGATTTCCTTACATTTTAGGTAGCATTTAGTTTTACGTTATAGAAAACAGGAAATTTTACCAAATGTTATCTTATTGTTCGATTTTCCCTTTTTGTTTCATAGTTTAATACCATCTTGTCATCAAGGAGTTAAACAGTTGGATGCTTTATTGGCTGTGTTGCTTCTTTAATTCCGAACATGAGAAACGTCAGTAGGTAACTTTGTTGAGGAGATATGAGCAATTCTAATTGTTGAACTTCTCATTTGATCAGGTTGTGCCTGGAGAGTTGACTATAGTAACTGGAGTTCCAAATTCTGGTAAGAGCGAATGGATTGATGCTCTTTTAAGCAATCTTAATGCTAGTGTTGGCTGGAAATTTGCACTTTGCTCTATGGAAAATAAGGCAAGTTCATTATGCTATACAAGCGTGTACTTATCTTTCAGTTTGGAGCATTTTCATCTCTGCTTTTTAGCTATATCTATGTTTGGGAACCGGTAATAGTTCTCAGTGAGGGTTGATTCTCTTTCCTTTATGAGGATCTTATTACAAAGCAATTTTGTTTAGCTTCAAAAGTTGATGTGCAGCAATTGTTTACATTTTCTTCTAGCTTTCTACTCTCCATTTGATGAAAGCATGGAATTTATGGATACATGGCTTGAAATCTTACATGAATGTATAGTGATACCTTATTTAATATTGAATATATTTGTTGGATTTGGATGTAAACCTTTCCCAAGCATGATCTATGAGTTCACAACTCCACTTGTAAAGTTGAATTTCTTCACTCCGCTGTTGTTGTATGAGCAGTATTTGGTAATATGTGATGGTTATCAGAAAGATGGATTGTTAACTTTATTAGCCAAAAGGTCCAAAACAAATTCTAAGAAACTAAATAGTTATGCGTTATACTAATTACATAATAACTCCTTGAATTTTATAATGCCTAAAGATGTGATTTACCAAAGGTACCAAATGCTGTTTTGGATTTTAACCATCATTGAAAAATATGAGTTGTGGTAATAAAATAGTTAATACTGTGATTTCTTATACATGAAATTGATAAGTTTCCTTTGGTCTGTTTTACTCTATGCCAAGTTTTCACACCGTCTTTCTATTGGCATTCATCTTAATCCATGTTCTGTTCAATTGATCTTTAGGTTCGGGAACATGCAAGGAAGCTTTTGGAGAAACACATTAAAAAGCCCTTCTTTGATGCAAGGTAAATTTATGGCATGGCTCACTAGTTAGTCTACCACGTTGTAGTTGGTCATTATATATATATATATATATATAATTTTTGTGAGAGATATAAAAGCAGTTCACTGTCATGGAGTTGAATGATCCTAACTACATTTAGAACGTATGATGGTATTGCTTCTCTGCTTAATTTTGAACCATGATGTAATTGGGCTGGTTGATGCGCTTGGTGACATACTCAGTTTCATTTTCTACCTCTAGTAAAAGGAGAGTCTATAAGGGTTAAATTGCTACTACAAAGCATGGACATGGATTTGGGATATGCATATGACACAATACAAACATGCCAATATAATTTATGGTTTACATTAAATCAAACAGGCCCTAAATGTAATTCAAACATCCTCCAATCCCCCTCTAATCCAGTAAATCAAACAGGTCTGAAATCTCATGTATAGAACTTATGGATTACATTAAGATACCTTATCACTTGTGAAGAACATTATCACTTTTTCATGAAGATCAAATTATTTATAGCTCTGAAAAGAAAGGGAACAAAAGAAAATTAGATGAACTGAGTTTGAATTTTTGCTGTGACATTCTCAACTGTTTGCTGTAAATTTATTACTTTCTCTCTTCCTGGCTTAATCATAGGTATGGTGAATCTGTTGAACGGATGAGTGTTGATGAGTTAGAGCAAGGAAAGAAATGGTTGAGTGATACATTTTATCTCATAAGGTGAGTAAGAATCTTTAGTTTTCATTGGCGTCATTTACTTATTTTTTTGCTGTAGGATTGCTAACCCTTTTTTGTTCCCATTCACTTCATTGTCATTTTCATAGATGATGCTGTGAGCTGTTGAACATATAAGTATTTCAACTCTGTTGGTCATATCCTTGTTTGTACTGTTTGCTGAGCTTTTCTAAGGTTTAACGTGTTCAGCTTATCAGGTTAACTGGCATGAGTTGTGCCCCATCCTCAATAGAAAAGTAGAATTTAATGCAAGAACAAAGATGTAGGGCAATCAGTTTGGTTTAAAGCTTGTTTTGCATGGACCATGGATCAATATAAATAAGTGTTTTGGTCCCTATGTGGTTTGGTCGACCAAGTGACCAGACAGCAGTGTTGGTTGGCCATCTCCAAATTTTGTACCTCACTTGGGCTGTTAAACCATCGTCCTTGTCATCCTATTTTTGTTGAAAGCCCAAGTTCACGTTGGTGAAGCTTCTCCTTGCACTTTTCCCATTAATCTTCCAGCATAGATAGATATTCATACTTAAGCATAGATTTTAATTATTATGAAACAGAGCTTGTTTCTAAATAATTTGTGCTTTTGAGTTCCTTGTTTTGATCACATTGTTACACTATCGACTAAGCTTACTCTGCTAGTTGTGATATTATTAGCATTTTCTTCATTATTCTCATAGTTGTTTACCTTATGGTTTGTGGATTAGGTGTGAGAATGACTGCCTTCCAAGTATCAATTGGGTCCTTGGGCTTGCAAAAGCAGCAGTTCTAAGACATGGGGTGAACGGACTTGTGATTGATCCATACAATGAGCTTGATCATCAGCGTCCTCCAAGCCAGTGAGTCATTCATCTTTTGTGCATATTGAAGATGCTTAATAAATAATTTAAAAAAAAAAAAAATCACGAAAATAACAAAAATCCTTTTGAAGGATTGTTAGAGATTAGAAAACTAAGTCAATCCCATTTTGGATTCTTAGGTCTTGTTGGGTGTAGCTTTTATTAATTGAAAGTTGATAATCAGAAAGTAGAAGATAAAAGCACTCCTTCCCTAGCTTGAAGATAATCAGTTTTCTTTTGCTTATTTAAACTATTCTGCTTTATAAGCTATAAGCAGAAGGTGCACTAGTCTCCCAAAATAAATAAATAAAAGCTATAAGCAGACTCTATAAGCTGCACCAAACAGCGCTTTCTCATACTCGACTTCTACTTTTGGGCATTCCTTTTATACTGCGTTCTCCAAGCATTTACTTAATCTGTGACAGGACTGAAACAGAGTATGTGAGTCAGATGCTAACTAAGGTCAAACGATTTGCCCAACATCACTCTTGTCATGTTTGGTTTGTAGCACATCCAAGACAGGTAACCAACCATAGGCTTTGATTTCCCGCCTAGTATTCTTATTTGTCTAATCCTCATTTACGTCATAACAGTTGCATCATTGGGTTGGGAGTCCTCCTAATTTGTACGACATCAGTGGAAGTGCACACTTCATAAACAAATGTGACAATGGGATTGTTATTCATCGGAATAGGGATCCAGATGCTGGCCCCATGGATCAAGTGCAAGTGAGTTTGTCTCTTACTGTCTGCTAACTTTAGTATTTTTTGGTAGCATGGTATAATAATTGTACATTTTATAATTATCTGCAACCAGGTTTGTGTGCGAAAGGTACGAAATAAGGTTGCCGGTACCATAGGTGACGCGTTCTTGTCATATAATAGGTATGGAGCTTCTTGTTCTTGTGATGTGTGTGACTTACTTTGTGGAATTTTAATCACCATAGTCAAGTTTTGGATGATTTGTGGCGATATCTTATTATGGATCTACATTTTTGTGTTTGGCTGCTGTGGCATGCTTGTTAGGTTGGGATTCCTTCATGGATCCAAAGAGTTGTTTAAATTGTTATGTTCTGATAATAAAAACATGAAAACCCTAAAGACTCCCAAGAAGGTGAATTTTTTTGGCTTTTTAACTTTTTCTTAATTTGCTCAAGAAATTCTTTTAGGGAATGGTACACTTTTGCAGGTCACGGTTAGCATATTTAACCCTTTTGATCCTCTGATGCCATTTGTTTTTTTAGCACACTTTCAATTTTGCGTTGGTTTTTTAGTCTTCTCTTCTTCTGCTACTACATTGTGTTGCATACATAACATGTGCACGCATTCAAGTAAATTTCTCGTTATATTTGCTTATCTCCTCATAAATAATTCTTTAGATAGATTTTACAATTAGATATTTAAAATAACTCCTCTCTCTCTCTCTCTCTCTCTCTCTCTCTCTCTCTGTGTGTGCTTGTTTTTTTGGTTTGTCATCAGAATGTGGCTAAACATTATTTCATTTATATGCACGGTGAGCAGGGTAACGGGTGAATTCATGGACTTGAGTGAGACCTTGAGGAGACGGACATAGGCAGGCAGTTCTCAAGGAAGACCGGTCTTGTAACTAAGCAGGCGGATTGAGCATTCTCGGTGCAATTAACATGAAGGATTGGTTGTTTTCTATGCCCTCCGACTGAAACATTCACATTCAAAATCGTGTAATGGTGGCAAAAATGATGGCAACAATGATGAGTGGTTGCATAGCTACTTCTTTTGATTAGACACTTTCTTATAGCCAAATGAGATTAAATTCTCAATTTTTGTATATCATTATTTTGTTTTGTTTTTTTTTTTTTTTGTTTTTTTTATTTTTTTTTATTTTTTTTTGTTGTAAATTGATTTTATTAGGCTTTGTATAACTCGTAAAAAAATTATTGGGTTAATCTTCAATTGGTGTGCCCTTTCATATTCCTCTTTATCTTTTCAATTTTACAAGACAAGTTTATTTGTTTGCTTCTAGAGAGCATTACACAGGAGACAATTTTTAAGTATCCAAACAGGGCCCATGATACAGTGTGCTAATGTTACCGGCGTCACATGATTCTCCACTACATTTTTATGACCACGGCCCATATCTCAACGCCACGTGTCTGCAGGTTTTAAAGATATCACCTGTTTTGTTTGACCAATTCTTGTGACAATATTTAATTTTTTTTTATTTAAGATTCTATTTTCAGTAATTATATTATATTATATATCAAGCCTCAGCAGCCATGAAACACTGGTCTGTGTATGTACAGCTCAAAGTTGACTGGTCCTACAATTAATTTTTCAAGTTCAATCATTAGTTGCTATTTATTTATTTATATTTTATTTTTCATATCTTAATAATTTTGGTAAATACCTAATAAACAGTTTTGTAAGGAAGAACAATATTTGTAGCTGGATGTGTTTTAGTGTGTTTTTTTTCTCCATATATATATACACACACTAGATTGGCACATGCAATGCGTGTATAATTAAAATAATAAAAATAAAATTAATATCATATTATACATATTGCCTAACTAGTTTTATGATATAGTGGTAAAAGAGTCACTATGGAATAGAGACCATGGTTTAAATCTCAACATCTATAAAAACAAAAACAAAAATAAAAACAAAAAAATCTTATTACCAAAACTTCTTGGAATATTTTTTTAATGAAGGTAATACTATTTATTTTTGATGAAACATATGAATCAATTAATTCTTAGAAAAATTAAGATAAAATATATGTGAAACACTTAGGTATATGAACAAGAAAAAGGGTGCATAATTATTTAATATCTTGAGACTTTAATGTTGTGTTTGGTTAGAGGATTTGGGAAAAGATTTGAAAATGGAAATGGAAATGGAAAAGGTAGGTGAAATGTGAATAAAACATGCCTACATTTCACTTAGTTTCACACACCTTTTTCCTTTTTCTTTCCAAATCTCTCCCTAAATCCCCTAACCAAACACAGCGTAAATCAATCTCATTGTATAAAGTGACTAGTTAAAAACAAAAACAAAAACAAAAACAAATAACAAGAAAAATAGTTAAATTTCGAACCAATCACACTAGGAATTTTAACCATCCCAACAATACTCTCAAAATAAATATAAAAAATAATAATTATAAACCACCCTTGTAATAAAATGACTAATTTTAATTTGTGTGGAGTCTAAACAATGTTAGAGAAGAAGCAAATACAGTTGTGACTTGGTCAAAAGACAACATGGTTCCCCACTTTAGCCATATATGATTGAAGGAATATATACAGGCATATAAATGTTTTTACAAATAAAAGAGTTGGTGAAGACAGATTACATACACCCTCCTTAGACAGTTGGCTAATCGTTTCACAACCAAACAAAAGCCATACAAAACTTTTTTTTTTTTTTTTTTTTTTCAGATGATAGTTAGGTTTTGATTTTGAATAATTAATAACGGTTGATTACGGTTCGATTTATTGAATTAAAATTCAAAAAAATTGTACCAAATTATTAATAAAACTTGTGAAAAAACTTTGTTAGAATAATTGACCCAAAAAAGCTGAATTGTCAAACAACATGGGGAAATTTTCAAGAATTGAAAACTGTTTTCATTCACCACCTTAAGAGAAAAACGGTTATACAAATAGAAACTAAATTTTAAAAATCAGCCAGCCACTCTTTATTTATTACCAAATACCTATAAGTATAATAGTCTGATATGAATCATGATTATTTGTTTTTTTTTTTAAGCCTTATTTTTTGTCCTCTTACATTTTATTATTATTCATAAGATTGTCAATATCAGCAAAAGTGCATGAAAAAGAAAAGATCATATGAATTCATCTAATATTCATCAACTCCTAATTTTGAGGATTGTGAGACTCAACTAATTAACAAATCCCATAAAATAACTCACTCCCTAGTCATTCAAAAACTCCCAAAAGCCAAATAAATAAATAAAAATAACAATAATAAAATAAATAAAAATAAACTGGGTCATTAAAAAAAAGAAGAAGAAAAAGAGAATAATTCTATACATACTAACAATTTTACTAAAAATCTTACTAAAAATACAAGAGGCCAAATGATATTGAAATATTCAATGATACTTGGACATGTATGTTTTAGTAAGATTGTTAGTAAGAGTTTAAGTAGATGTAATATTGTTTTATAAATAAAAAAAAAGTAAAAACCTATATGTACCTAACCAAAATTTTAGAAAATTCTACCCCTTAAATTGGCTGTAATTATCAACAAGGAAAAAGAATCTGAACAATGTTTAGCAATATATTAATACGTAATCGTTTACTACATAAACTATGTGATAATGTAAGTCTAACACTATGTATGAGTAAAATGTAATTCACAGAGTGAACTTTAAGGTATTTCCAAACTTAAAAAATGTAAAATCAAACTCAACCCATAGAAAATTAGCCAACATATGGGAGTGACATAAAAGCTATTGGATTGTAAAATAAAAATAAAAAAATTAAAAATTAAAATTTTTATTTATTCATCTCAAACCCAAAGATTCTTTTAAACAACTTATTATTATTCTAAAGATTTTGAACATTTCAAATAATTGTTCAACTTTTATAAAAATACATGTCACAAATATTATATAACCATTTTAAATTTTGTTAATCAATGCCCAGTCTCATTGACAAGACCTTTAATTTAAAAGGCTATTAATTTGTGTTGATTTTAGTAAATTTTTATTTTTAACAAATTTATTAAATTAGACACATTTATTATTTGAACATAAATATTTCAATAAGTTTTGAATTTATATGCAATATTTTATGATTGGTCTTTTTAACATGATTTGATTTTAATAATGATTTAGAATTGAAATTTTTTGAATGCATAGAAGATTTTTACAAAAAGTGACACAAATGTGAAATGAAAAGTGGGTCTAAACCATATTTATGTGGGTCTCATACTTTTACCGTACATTTATATCTTAGGAAAAATTAGTGAAATATCCTTATCTAACTTTGGGTAATAAGAGAGGTTCAATATATTTATTTTTATTTGCTAAGGTTCCTCGATGAAATTTCTATGTAATCATACCAGAAAAATTTTGAATCTTCTTTGTAATCATATCAGAAAATTTCTCTGTGAAATAAGAGAAATTTCTCTGTATTAGAACGAAATTTATCTATATCGAGACGAAATTTCTCTAAAAAATGTTGAAAAATTTCAATTAATATGAAAATATTATATATCTTTTATCTTATAAAATCTTAATATTAAGAACGTTAAAAAAATTATCCTATATCATACTGTAAAAATCCTCAATATCGTGAATTGAACAAGTTCTCTTACTTATAAGGTAAAATAAAAGTCATGATAATGACAGTCTAATCAACATCATAAAATATTACAATATTTATGATTCCAATATATTTTTCACATATTTTTAAATATTCTTACAAATTTTGATATATTTTTACATGTTTTTCTAAGTTTGGTTTTTCTTTTTAAAAAATATTTTTCAGAAAATTTTATTTTCTTATTTTTCGTATTTTTTTATTTTTACTGATTTTTTTTAATATTTTAAGCAATTTTTTTACTTTTTAGACATATCTAACATAAATATACCTAAAAAGTAAAAAAATTGTGAAAAAAATCTTTTAAAAATTCACTAAATACCAAAAATATAAAAAAAATACGAGAATTCAATATATTTTTTGTATTTTTATGTATTTATTAATTTTTTAAAATATTTTTTTACAAATTTTTTACTTTTTAGATATATCTAAGTAAGGTGTACCTTAAAAAGTAAAAAAAAAAATGTTTAAAATTTTAAAAATATTCACTAAAAACAAAAAATACGAAAACTAAAAAACTCAATTTTTAAAAAACTTAATCAAAAAAACTCAAACTAAACACATTGATAAAAAAAAATTAAAATAATAATAATAATAATAATAATAATAATAATAATAATACTATGATAAACCCATTTAAGTATCTCAAATTTATCAAGAATGAGAGTTATGTGATTGATATTAAATTTGTGTAGTGTGCAACATATGTATAGAATAAATTTAAATTACAAAATGATAATTTTAAATTATTTTTGAATAATTAAATCTGAATTTATAGTATTAATGTAAAATGAAACATAAATTCTTAAAAATGATTGGGTATGAAACTTGTGATAGATACAATTTTGTGCGTGGGCCCAAAATGATGATGCTGACAGACTACATTGTGCTGGCATCCAGACTAGCACAACCCTTGGAAGAGAATCCTAACGGCTCTTATGCGGTGGCTTCCACATATGTGACCGTTGCGTGGGGTCCCCTCTTTTTCCAATCTTCCTCAAATATATAGCCGTTACACAACCCATCTCAACCCTCACAACAACAACAACAACAAACCCTCAATCCACAAGAGCCACAGAGAGAAACAGAGTGGCAGAGAAAGAATTTCAAAGACAAAAATCAGAGGGCTAATCTAAAGGTATGTTGGGTTTTCTTTCATTTTTTCTCTCATTTTCCTTCTGATGAAAAATTTCAATTTTCTTACTTTTCCTTGTTTACCCAATTTCACAGACTTTCCACCATGACTGTTGAGGTTAAGGCTGAAGAAACCCAGGTGGTTGAGGTTGTTGTTTCAGAACAACCAGAGGAGGCTTTGAAGGTTGTTGAAGAGACACAGAAAGTTGATGAATCCAAGCCTAAGATAGTTGAGAAGAGCTCTTCTTTCAGGGAAGAGAGCAATTTTCTCTCTGACCTGAAAGAGAATGAAAAGAAGGCCTTGAATGATCTGAAATTGAAGCTCGAAGCCGCTATCCTTGGAAACAATCTCTTCAAGAAAGAAGAGCAGCCCAAAGAGATTGCAAAATCAGCAGAGAAAGTTGAAGAGAAGGAGACAGAGATTGTTGTTGAATCAGTGAAACAAGAGGGTGAAGAAAAGGAGGAATTGAAAGTTGAGGAGGGAAAAGTTGAAGGAGGAGAGGAAGAGAAGAAACAAGAAGAGGGTAGTGAAGAAAAAACTGTTGAATGTGTGAAAACCCAAGAAAATGAGGAAGAGAAAAAGGCTGATTTGGTGGTGGTTGAAGAGAAAATTGCTCAAGTTGATAGGGAAATCTCTCTTTGGGGAGTACCCCTTTTGCCTAGTAAAGGCGCCGAGGGAACTGATGTGCTTCTCTTGAAGTTTTTGAGGGCTAGGGAGTTCAAGGTCAATGATGCATATGAGATGCTCGAAAAAACGCTTCAATGGAGGAAGGACTTCAAGGCTGATTCAATCTTGGATGAGGATTTGGGCACTGATTTGTCCCCTGTTGCCTATATGAGCGGTGTTGATCGCGAAGGCCATCCAATTTGTTACAACATTTTTGGGGCTCTTGACAATGAAGAGCTCTACAAAAAGACGTTTGGGACTGAGGAAAAGCGCGAGGTGTTCTTGAGATGGAGGTTCCAGTTGATGGAGAAGGGGATTCAGAAGCTTGATTTCAAGGCTGGTGGTGTCAATTCATTGCTTCAAATCAATGATCTCAAGAACTCTCCTGGACCATCGAAGAAGGAGCTTCGCGTCGCTACAAAGCGAGCTGTTGGGCTTCTGCAGGACAACTACCCTGAATTCGTAGCGAGAAATGTAAGACACACATTTCAAAATTTATATTTCATTTGATTAGTTATTGTAGATCCGAATCTGTGAAGTTTTCTAAGGTATTGATGATGGGTCACAAATTGTTTTGGTTGTAGATATTCATCAATGTTCCTTTCTGGTTCTATGCTTTCAATGCCCTCTTGTCTCCATTCCTAACACAAAGAACCAAAAGCAAATTTGTTGTTGCCCGTCCTGGGAAGGTCACTGAGACTCTACTGAGGTAAGTAATTTCTTTTCATTAACAACATCATTAAGGCTCAATAGCACGGGTTAATTAAGGTCTAATGAAACTTAAATCAAATCTTGGGACAGGTACATTCCAGTGGAGGAAATTCCCATCCAGTATGGTGGCCTCAAGAGGGACAATGATTTTGAGTTTTCAATTGAAGATGGTGGAGTTTCAGAACTTATCATCAAGGCTGGATCAAAAGAAACCATTGAAATATCCATGGCAGAGGTACATTCCTGTTTGGTTTCAAAAGAAAAATAAAAATCTGAAAACAACCCAATTTAAGAAACAAGAAAACTTTGTTATCCAATTTTTAGAAACTATTTTAGGACAAAAAAATGAAAACAATGGGTTTTTTTAAACTTTGAGTACGATTCTTGGATAAAATGTGATATTTGATGTGTTGTGAACAGGTTGGAACCACATTCATCTGGGATCTGACAGTTTTGGGTTGGGAAGTGAGCTACAAGGAGGAATTCATCCCCACGGACGAGGGTTCTTATACCATTATTGTTCAGAAGGCTAAGAAGATGGGATTGAACGAAGGACCAGTTCGCAACACTTTCAGGAACAATGAACCTGGAAAAATTGTGCTTACAATTGAAAATAACTCGAGCAAGAAGAAGAAGGTTTTGTATCGATACAAGACCAAGAAGAGTGAAAGCTTTTGAGAGATATATGTGCTAAATGTTCTATATATACAACCTTATTGGCTTGGGGAATGAGAAGCGAGAGATGGACAGACGAGAGTGGGGGCATATTTTCTTTTTTGTGGAAATTCTTTTAGGAGTAACATTCTTTGGCACGATCAATAATGCTCTGTAATTTGATTTATTTTGAGCTCTTATTTTGTTTTGTTTTTTTTCCAGTTGGGTGATTATTTGTTGCTGTCTTGCAAGTGTTTGAGGGATAAATTTATATACATTGTTTTGGTGAAATGCATTAAGACTGATTTGAGTTTACTAATGTGTTTATTATATAATTGATTTAGCTTGTTATATGAAAAAAAGCCAACGAAATTTTATTTTAATGAATTCTACTTTCTTATAGTTTTTTTGCATCATTTTGGAAATGGAATTTGTGAAAATCTTGAGTGTTATGGTTGAGTTTTCAATCAGAAATTGACTTTCAGGTCCTTCTTTGCTTCAGTATTGTTCTACGTACATACAACCCGATACAACTCTCTAGGACTGATTTCGTTTGTTATGAAAAATGGCAAAAACTATAAGAAAGTAGAATCATTTCATGTGAAATTGTATGTGATGGATCCACCTGCATACTAAGTAGCCCAATGAATTTTATTTTGATGTGCTTGGGCTGGGTCGACTTGCGGACTCTCACGGGCTGATGGACTAGTACAATTAAGAAACATATATTTAGAGTGGTAAAATAAATTATGTTATTCGAGTTGGACAATTTTTAAAAATTAATTTCAGGTTAACTTGTTTTATAAATAAATTAAAATTTAAATATATTTTAAAAATTGTTAATATTTTGAGCTTGGCTCAAAAATATTTTTTGTACTATAAAAATCAACAGTCCCGTTAGGTAGCCCGAATCCTCTAAGGCTCGAGGTGTCAAAACGATTTTTTTTTTCTTTCTTTTTTTTCTTTCCTCTGTTGTATCTGTTCTTTCTCAGTTTTTTTTTTTTTTAATCAAAAAAATAGAGAGGATAGGAAAAATTTTAAAAAAAATCAAACATCAAAAATCAAAACCAAATACAAATACAAATACAAATCAAACCCCCCCCCCTCCCTTTTTTTTTTTCCTTTTCTTCTTCTACAGAATCAAAAAAAAAGAAAAAAGAGAAAACAGAGAAAAAATCAAAAAAAAAAAAATATCAAACATCAAAAATCAAAAATCAAAACCAATACAAATCAACCCCAAAAATCAAACCAAAAATTAAACCCACAAATGAGAGAGAGAGAGAGATACACAGAACAAAGAGAGAGAGAGAGAGAGATACAGATCAATATAGATCTGTGCATATATATAGATCTAACTGTGTATACACACAGAAGATGGCCGGTGATGGTGAGGATGGCCAGTGATAGCGCCAGTGATGGGGAGGATGGCCGGTGATAGCGTTTCTCTCTTCCTTTCTTTTCTCTTCTTCCCTCTGTTTCACAGGTAAAAGAGAAGAAAAAAAAAATCAAAATGATGTCGTTTTGAATTCGGGCCAATCGAGCTTCAGAAATTTCGAGCTCTGAAGCATTTTTCAAAAATCAAATTTTAAAATTTTGTTTTGTTTTTAAGTTAAGCCAAGTATAAATAATTTACTATTCAACTAGACTTTGCACAATACAAATTATATATTTTTCATTTATTGTGTTTACTTTTTAACGTTATATACAAACACAATCACATCAATTCAAGATCAATCAAAATTATAAAATCAAAGTAATCAACACACAATGGCACAACCGAGATCAATGCTAACAACCTTAAATTATTAAATATTTATATAATACTTACTTTATTATTAAATATTTGCATAATATTTATTTAGGTGTGGACTTATGGTATGGGTGCTTATGTAAGTATTTGAGTAATTCCTTTAGGATCTTTTAACATTTTTACTAAAAGTATAACAATTAAAAGATAATTTGAATAATTTACCTTTTTTGAAATATGTCAAGTAAAATATTCTTTTAAACTCACATTGATCAGATATCAGTAATTCTATAATCAGATCAGCCTAATCATAGGACTATCGATTTTTGATAAACATTATTTTTTATAAAAATATTTTACTTGACGTATCCTAAAAAGTAAATGATTTAACTCATCAAAGTAGAACTTAATGAATCGCATTACTCTCACAGAAGTGATTGCCATACAAGAATTACCAAAAGATTATGACAATAAGGGAAACCATAAAGTGAAATAAAGATGAAAGATTATATGAATTACTAAAAGATGATAATAATAAGCGAGTGATTGAAATAAAGATAAAAGATTACCAGAATCACCAATAATAACAATAATTGTATTTAAATTTTAAATTTGAGTGAGAATTTGCCAAAAATGTTACTTGCCTCAATATGCAAATTACATATTTGCGCTTCACTTATCTCTCTAAATACAAATGATATATTTTTCCTCTATTATTTTTACTTTTTGACATGATGTACAAAGAGTGATGTTAAGAATATCGAATAATCTATTAAATTTTCTACCAAATCTCTCAGATGACTGTGGGACTCACACACATGTAGATTTGTATGATCCCACACCCATGTGAGATATTTAATAGATAATTTAATAGATTATTTGAGATTCATAACATTTTCCATGTACAAATACAATCACATCCACGACCGATCAAGACTATAAAATCGAAGTTAATCAACACAATCACTCAATTATTCATTTAGAGTTTCTATTTTTTATTTTTTTTATTTTTATTTTTTATATTAACTTCATCATCCACGTGCAAACAAAATAGTATAAATTATACTTTACCACCTTTATGTTTGGTCACTCATCATTTTGGCTCTTAATTAATTTATTTATTTATTTGTGCTTTGGCTCTTTATATTTCAATTTTTTTTTTCCAGTTTATTCCTAAAACTAACTTTTGTTAAAAATTAGATAGAAAATGATACATTAACAGTCGCGTGGTATAAAAATATTTTATTACATATAATTACCACACCTGACACAAATTCAAATACTAATATAATAATATATTTTATTTTATGTCGCAATCATCGTGACATTTTCTGTCTAAATTTAAACAAAAATTAATTTTAAGAGTAAACTAAAAAAAAAACTTGAAACATAAAGGGTCAAAGTAAGAAAAACAAACTTTAAGAGTCAAAGATTAAATATAAAAGGAGCAAAGTGTAATTTATCCAACTAAATATTAGATATTTATTGATGTACCCAATTAATATATATATATATATTTTTTCTTTCTAGACATGTAATGATTTACTTGATAAATATTCTCCATAATGATGTATATTCCACTCCATTTAAGTTAAATATTTATAAAATAACTTATTGAGTCTATGATTATGTTAGTAAGAGACGGGAGATATTCAATTAATTTTATTTATAATTTTTTTTATTAATTATCATGTAGAATTATGTTATTGTTACTAATAAATTTTGTATTTATTTCAAAGTTATTTTTGAGATAGTATACGTTTGATTTGGGATTCGGGGGTAAAACGACATTGTTTCATCAATTATGCATATTCAATAAAAATAAAAATTGGTTGTTAAGAAGGCTTGAACCCAGACACGTTGGAGAGAAAGAGAGTCTTCAACCACTGTTACTTAGTCTTCTCGTAGTCTCCTCAGTAATATTTTGGACATATACTGTATTTATTACAATTTGTATTCCAGCATATAAAAGAAATTTATAATCTGCTTTTACTAAAATCTGTATTCCAGCATCAAAAAAAAATTTACAATCTGCTATTACTCCAATCTTTATTCTAGCATAAAAAAATATTTACAATCTACTATTACTACAATCTGTATTCCTGCATAAAAAAATTTACAATTTGCAGCCGCAATAAAGCTTCTAAAATTAAAAAAAAAAAAAATCCTTTCCATCTTCAAGAAAAAAAAATTTCCAATCTTTACAATTTGATACTATGTTATGTATCAAACACAAATAAAATAAAGCACAATAACAGTAATTTCTCCTTAAATAAACCTTAAATCCATATCCAATCTGCACAATTTGATGCTCTATTATGTATCAAACACAAATAAAATAAAACACAATAACAGTGGCTTCTCCTTAAATAAACCTTGAATCCATTTCAACTTAATTCTCAAAAATAAAGCAAAAGGGCGGCCCACTAGACAATTGTTTACATTACAACTTTGCGGGAGTGGTTTCGAATGACTGAAAAAATCAAACAAACTATCATTACGAAAGATTGACTTAGCCACCATGGGACTGTGCTCTGCCAGATCAAATCCTAATCCTTGTAACCAAAAAAAAAAAAAAAAAAAAAAGATATAAGGAAATGCATTGGAATTAAATACACATATATGTAAAACAAAAATCTAGATTACAAACAAGTATATTATACACCTGAGAACTTTGTGGATTGTACAATGCTTGAGAAGACAAAGGCGTTGACAGTGGATAAGTTGGCAGGCATGCAAAATTAACATCGTGTATGAGCAGATTATATCCGAAAATCATTAGTTGTGGCCAATAGGGTATCTCAACACCCTAGTCCATAAAATATTATTAGTAGTTTTATGATCATTATGTACTTAAGTAATATGATTTCAATAAAAAGAATAAGATATCACTGGTGTGTTGTTTGAAGACGAATTCTAAATATTTCTAGTGTCCAATATTCTAAAGAGGTTGTAAAATATTTATGAGTACATTGCAAAATTTAAAAATAAATCTAGCTAATTTGAAATCAAGTACTTCGGTAAATTCAATACCTGAGTAAGGCGGGTATGTACTTAAGTAATATGATTTCAATAAAAAGAATAAGATCTCACCGGTGTGTGGTTTGAAGATGAATTCTAAATCTTTCTAGTGTCGCTTGACTGTCTAATACTCTAAAGAGGTTGTAAAACATTTATCAGTACATTGCAAAATTTAAAAATAAATCTAGCCAATTTGAAATTAAGTACTTCGGTAAATTCAATACCTGAGTAAGGTGGTAGGTTGCGAAACAACTCTTGTTCTCTTAGTAGTCTTCTCATGCCAAGGTTTTAATCTACTCCCACCTTTGTGTCCCCTTTCTTTCTTTTTTAAGCCCTTAGCTCGTGCAAAGTTTGGATCAACTACAAATTCTTTGGTACCCACTTCAATATTGCCTCCACTACCAGAAACACCTGAGCTATCTAATGAAGTCATCATATTGTCTACGTTTGCACACAAATCCCTAAGAGTTTCATCAACTAATTGATAGGCAGGTTTGCATTCAGATGATCAAGCTGCTAGTTTTACCATTCTAGGACAAAGATCTCTGTAGCGTGCTGCTATCATCAACTTAGGGTCATTCTCAACCACTGTAACTATTTTCTCAATTGCGCAATCCTTTGCATCTAGTCTCTATCGACCTAATATATACCTTTCAGGAATTTCCATAATATTTATTCCATCAAGTGCCTTAATTGCATGACCACATAAAATTCCAAAACTCTCAAATTTTTGACAAGTGCAATGAATTTCTCAACAAATATTGTCTCCTCCTGACTCATTAACTTCCACATTACCTTTCACAATATACTCTCTATCCTATCCATATAAGCCAATCACATACATTACTTCTCTTCCTAACTCATGGCATCGCGTCACTTGACAACAAAGGGATGTGTCTAACTCATTATGGAACAAGTCAAAGATAAGAGGGGTATACAACTTAGCAACTTGAATTAACATAGGAGACATTCTCAACTTTATTCTCGGCAACTGTTGTCTTGAATCATATATAGTTTTTACTTCTTCATACCGCTTATCCATAACAACTCGATTGAAGTGTGTAAAAAATTGAACAATGTTATGGCCAACTTTTAAATGCTTCTTCAATTCTGCATTCAAGCTTTCACTAAGTTGAGTGCTTCGCATTCTTGCAGTATATACCAACTTCATATACACATGCGCCCACTTCTTTCTAAGTTCCCAAGTCTTCTTTATCCACAAGTTCTCTTTCAAGTTATATTTATGAATCAAAGAATCCCAAGCTTCAACCAACTCATGTTCATCCTCATAACCAAAAGTGCAAGTTTTGAAATTGCAACCAAATTTTAAACCACCCTTAAACAAGTAGCCTAAATGCTTCAAAGTATTTTTGCATTAGGTGAAAAGTGCACAATCCATGAAATACCTCAGGCATGATTTTAGAAATTGCCTTTGCCATTGCCTGATCTTGATCTGTGAAAAAACTAACAGGCTTTTTCCCTGACATTACATACAAGAAAGTTTTAAATAACTACTCAAATGATGCTGTAGTTTCATCATATAATAATGCAGCCCAAAAAATCACAATCATTCTAAAGTGGTTAAAGCCAGTAAATAAAGCAAGTGGATGGTACTCTTTGTTTGTTTGGAATGTTGTGTCAAATGACACAACATCACCGAAAATGCCATAATCTGTAATCATCTAATGAGCAGCCCCAAAAATGTTAAGTAATCCTCTTATCAACATCTAACTAAAATGCAAAGTAAAAATATGGATTTTCAGTGGCTTGTTCCGGGAAATCTCTCAATAAACTTCATGTTTCACCATATTGCAAGTTTCGTTGCCTTTTTGCACGCAAGTAGGTTTTTTGGTCCTCTCACGTGAACCCTACAAATTCCTTCCCCCCTGCTAAGGCGCTAATAAGATCATGTGATACCTTAAGTGATATACCAGTATCATCAGCTACATCGACATTTATACCCTGAGCATCACCCAACTTTCTCTGAGATGGCATCATATGTGTATATTGAGGAATATGCAAAAGGTGGTTGTGATTATCATCAAACTTCATCAGAACCCATTTTGACAAGTCCCGTCTAAAAGATATATACATGAATGCATTACATTTCGTTCTTGTCTCATGTTGAGGATGTTTTACTATCATGTACCGTTTATCTTTTTCCTTTTCTCCCTCTTTACAAGAAATAAACTTTCTATTAATCATGATGCCATCTTTCTTACTTTTTGTATGGTAATCTTTTCTAATACTAAATCCCACAATTCTTCCATATTCATTGTAGAATTCATATGCAACTTCCTCCGAATCAAATTCCATTCCAACACATGGCATGGAATTCTTGGCCAACTCCTCAAATGCACCATCTTCCATTTCGACACTACTAAATATAAAGTCTAATAACAATAAAAATAACACAAAAATAACATGAACAATAAGATAAATTACCACATACTCTAAAAAATTGTCTACTTTCTTGATGTGGTTTATTATACATTACACAAATCAATTATATTACTAAAAGAATACACCTTTAAAAGTGTTCATAAAATTTTATAACTTGCATTATGTGAAAAGGTAATGAAAATGCCAAGATTTAAATCACCATATACAATAACAGATTCCTATACTTATCAAATTGCGAAGTTAATTTAACAGAGCATCAATCCCTAATCCAAAGCACAATAACATAATCCTATAATAGATAACAAAGTCCAATCTGCACAATTTGATACAAATCACCATATACATACACCTCACAGAATCCTATAATATTATAGTAAAATCCCCAATCCAAAACACTATCTCTATTTGATATGAAAATAAATCAACATATATATATATATATATACGCGTAACAAATTGTAATAAATACAAAATATTTATTACAATATATATATATATATATATATTTTCAAACCTGAGTGAAGATTCTTACAAGGCAAATAAGCAACCTCAATGACAATGGTGATGGTGGAGCTACGGTACAACAATGGTGGAGGATCGTCGGAGGAACGCCGGAGCAAATGGTGGAGGCATAGTGGAGGAATGACAGAGCAATGGTGGAGAGACAGCAAAGAACCCAAACGCTTCCCGCTCCTAACAGACCCAACGCTTTGTCTTGAATCGTTGTTTTGTATTTTAATTATAGCAAATTGTAAATTTATTTATTTATTTATTTATTTTTATGTTGGAATAAAAATTGTAATAAATATAATATATGTCCAAAATATTAATAAGGAGACTAGCACGGTGGTTGAAGACTCTCTTTCTCTTCAACTTGTCTAGGTTCAAGCCCTCTTAACAACTAATTTTTATTTTATTTATTTATTTATTGAATATGCATACTTGATGAAACGACGTCGTTTTGGCTTACAGCAGTACCTCCAAATCCTTTGATTTGTGGTTTTATTGTTGACATCTTGCGAACTTCTCCTTTTGGTCAAGTTCAGCTTTTCCTGTCCATATTTTGAGTAGCAAAAAAAATCCATTGATAAAAAAATTCAAAAAAAAAAAAAACATTTGATATTATTTGTGCAGAGCAAGCGTTTCAAATTTAAACCCACAATTAGGATTGGGCATAGAGTTATCTGATTTGCAGAAATCGCTCAACCCAATCTGAACTGCATGCAAATAGGCTGTTTCGAGTGTAGGATGGGGTAAGGTGTGATTTAGATTATTCTTTCATTGCAAGTTGCGAACGGATTGAGGGTTTCACTCACACCCGCAAGTACCTGCCCACACTAAATATATATATATATATATATATTTTTATAAAAAAAAATCTTAGACGGTCAATCTCCTCACATATCTCACAAATTCATATTACATTTTTTTGTCCTAACCAGACCCTAATCTCTCAGCATTAGCCTCTGTCTTCGCACTCTCTCAATCTCTAGAAAGTTCTTTCCTCTCTCCTGGAACTTCCTGGCAACAATAGTCAATCAAAGTAATGCCAAACGCACAAGCGCAAGTATCAATCCATACCCAACAACCCAAATGGTGTCATCGATGCGAATTTTAGCTGTGATAGCTTGAACGATTTGTGGGCAGTGACATCCTCGGTTTCATCATCACCAGAACCCCTATTGAAGAAGAGTAGAGTTCATGGTCAGCAGATGAGATTGGCTTCATTAAGGCATATGTTTGTGGGTGTAGTTGGCAGCCCTCGTTAATCTTTCAATTTCTTGATTATCTACTGTTGGAAAAATTGGTTTATATAAGCATATTTTGGGCCAACTTTGAGCCCAAAATTGAGTGGGCCCCGAATGTCTTTTGGGGTGGGTCCGAAGAGGTGAAGTGTTCCATGCCGCGTGGCAAGTCACACGGTGAAGACGGTTCGTCAAAACCATTTATGAGTGAATGGGAATATGACGTCGTTTTCGAGTTTGTGGAATAGGAAATTTAAGGAAGTAAATGTGGGTTTCTTTAGAAAGGGTTGTCCCACATTGAAACTTTAAGAGAGTTTATTTGTGTATATAAGCTCTAGCCTACAATACTTGGGTTGGACCCCAAGAGGCACCCCAAGTTTTTAGAAGGGAGGAGTTATGGACAAAGTGAATCTTAGCCTAAACCACCACACATGCGCGCGCGCCTATAGACACCCCATTTTTGACCGTCCTCAAGACTTGGACGTCACCGCTTGAACACTCGGTGATCATCCATGTTTGTGTTCATCTTGAGTTCCCGGAGGCCTCGGCTACACGCCTTGCCTCAGGATCTCTCGACTCTACCGTTTTGTGTCTGGTTTTGCACCAAACACTTGTGTTTTTGCTTTGGAGGGCAGGGAATGGCTTTTGGGACATCCCCACATTCCACCGGCCATGGCTTGAGGCCACCGGCTGTGTTTTGTTGCCATCGGCCAAATGTGATGGCCGGTCGGCCAATTTGACTGCCGGTCGGCCACTTTGATGGCCGGTCGGCCAAGTGTGGTTTTCAACAGATATTTCTGTAGACAGCTGGCAGCTGTCATTCTAGGTGATACCCCAGCCCATACCTGGACGTAGGTGTTCTGAGGAGCTGCAGATTGATACATATCTATATCAATCAAGCTCTCTCACATAGAAGGGAAGAAGAAGGAAGAGATATACAACTTGGAGCAAAAAATCTCTCTCTATATATATATTTTCTGCCTCTCTCTCTAAGGTTTAGGGTTTGTTTGTGCTCAAAAGTGCATTTTCTTTGCACTTTTGCACACAAACACCTAGTTCTCTACTCCCCTTATTGAGCTGAGATCCTTGGAGGTGATTCTTGGGGTGATTTGAAGCCTTTTTTTGGTCCAAAAGTTGCTGATTTGCTGCTGTGCTACAAGGGTAAGACTTTTGTCCATTTTTACCCCTTTTTTGCAAAGCTTTTTAGCCTATCTTGCATCTATTTTTGAGCTTAGCATATAACATAGAAAAGTCTTGTTTTTGAGTGCTGTAAATAGTTTGTTAGGGTGTTTCAAGCTTTGGGGTTGTTTGACCCCTCTTAAGGCTTGTTTGACCTTTGTTTTGTGCCATTTCGATTGAGCTCCGGGACCATTGTGTTTGGGCCTCCTCACCACTGAAATCTTGAGGGATTTCAGAGGTGAGGATGGTGCCTTGAGGTCCTAAGAAGGAGAGGGCCACCCCCTCTCCCTGTTGTCCTTGAAAAGGGCTATTTTTGCCTCTCGAGGGAGCATCTTGTTTAGGTGTATGTTGGCCATGCTTCAACTGATTTTTGTGCTTATTGTGTCATAATATGCCTCTATTTTTAGTTGGTTTGGACACACCTTGCATGCCTTGCATACATGTCTTGTAATGCCACATTTTTGCCTTAACATGCTTTAGGTGTAGATCCTTGTTCTAGCATGATTTAGCCTTAGCCTTGTGAAGCTTACATGCATATTTTGATGCGCTAAGGGACTGTTTTAGGTCATTTGAGTCATTCATGTCTTGCTTTGTATAGCTACCACGCAATCCCTCTTGAATGCCTTAAGCTTTGGCCTCTCTAGCATGCATTACTTGCATTGTTTCAGTGGTTTGGAACCACTTATCATGATATTTCAGTCCTTATAATCTGCTTGTATCCTTGCCTTTGATGCCTCTTTGATGCCTCTAAGAGGTTGTGTTGCATGCTCCATGTTTAAGCATTTGTGCATGCCTCCATGTGTAGATCATTTAGATGCCATCTAGGTGGTTTTTAGGACTTGCCTTAACATGATTTGGGACTGTTTTGGTCCGCTTTGGTCATTTGCTTCATGTGTCATTTAACCATAGTTTAAGTTCTTGGGCTTGGTTGCATGCCTTGCTTGCATTGGTAGTTGGATTTGGTGTCATCTTAACATGATTTTCAAAGTTTGATGTGCATGCCATTTGTCCATGATTATCCTCTTTTAAGTGTGCTTAAAAGATGTTCTTTAATGCTTAAGCGTTGGGCCATTTTTGCATGCATTGTTTGTGTGTGTATTTGCCTCCTTTCCGTAGCATTTTGGCTTCCTATTTAGACATGGCCGAGGCTCGTCCATATTGGTCTAAGTCCACCCTTTGGCATGTTGTTGCATGCTTAGCTTATGACATATTGTTGCATGTTAAAATGATGTTGCATTTGGCACGTATTCTCCTCCTTGTTTTGGTTGCTTAACATACCATATGTTTTGCATGCTTGTGTGTTGACATTGTGCCTTGTGTGCTCATTTAACTTGCATGCTTGTTATATGCCTTGCATGCTTCCCATATGCTCATGTTGCATGCCTAGTTAACACACTTAGGTTGCATTGCATTTGCATGCATGCTTCACCTCTTGATCAAGCCATGATAGAGGTTGAATGCCCCTTGGTTTGTTTATGTGCATTGCATTTCATTTGAAATCAAAATGCACACTTGATTCTTTGGGCCATCATGCATGGAAGTGCGCGATTAGTGGTTCGAGAATCGAGAATCATATCCCTTTGAGTCATGAATATGATAAGGGGTGTGATTGGTGCATACATTGCTTGAAATACATTGTCATGCCAAGTTCTGTCCTCTGCTGCTGTCAAAATAGATTCAGCAGGAATATTTGGCCGGCCGGCAGTGTTTAGTGCCGACCAGCAAATAATGTTTGGCCGAGAGTTCAATTGATGGTCGATGACCACTTCAAAATGGCCGGTGATGATCCCACCCAGCCGGTGGTGTTCTACAACACTCAGAGAAGCAACCTTGGGAGTTGTGCAATTTTCAGAAAAGCAGAACAATCAAAGCAGAGGCAAACTTGTGCATGGCGTTAGATTTCCGAGCAAACCCGAGCACGCACGCATTGGATCCTCTTCCCGAGGCCTCTACTGCTTTCTTAGCTTAGTTAATTTGCTTAATTAATTAGGTGGTCTGTAATAATTAATTAGCTTGTAGGTTAATTAATTTGTATTATTCTTTTGGTCCCTCCGAGCGAGGGTGAATTTGTAATAAGTGTGGGTGCGTGTGTGCTTGTCTTCCAACCCCCACTTCTTTCTCCCTTTTACTTACCTGCTTTGATGGTTAGTATTAGGACATGTTTACTTTAGCATACCTTATGCTATGTATGCGTGCATCATTCATTAGTCTTGCATGCACCAGGCTCGGCACATCATACTAACTGCATAAATATTTCAAATCTAACTTAAATACGTACTACTTGTGCATTTTAACATGTCATTTATACACTAGTCGAGCCTACTCTAGTGACATTCCCTATGCGTTGCATTAGGCATTTAAACATGGACTTGGATCATGCATGATTGCTAACATGTTCTTGTTTTGGCACGGAGTACTAGGTAAGCATTTATGCTTTAGCATACCGCATGCGTGTGAGTGTTGCCATAATAGTATGATTACCATGAGACTAGATGCTTATGCTATATAACTGCTTGAGTGCCTTTGGTTGGAGGTTGAATTAACTAAATTGGGATAATGCATTGAAACTGTGAGTTTTAAGCCCACTAGATAGTGGCAAAACCATCTTTTCTAAAGCCCACTTGAGGGTGGCAAAACCTGCATTTCAGCCTACTTGCGAATAGCAAACCATTTTCAAAACAAGCATGAAATGTTTTGTTCCAATTTAGGTGATTTGGTCTATACTTGTTTGCTGTGCGCATAACATAGTAATTCTAGGCTAATAACCGGAATAAGAACACATAACGTTTTCAAAAACGGATATCACGGTTAGTAGAGGCCGATCTTAGGATCGGGCGAGAGGGGGTGCTCATAGCTGACCTTCCCCAATCGTACCCAAGTTCCCGAGCCGAGGCAACTTTGGTGATGACGGACACGTGGCCTTTGGCACCGAGTCAGGGTTTCCTAAATTTCCCAAAATAAAATATTTAGGTGGCGACTCTGTATCTGGCAAAGCAGTCCATGTTTGGCACTTCTTTCAAAATCTATTTTTCTCAAAACGATTTGCCGGATTTGGACTCTTTGGTTTAGATTTAGAACCGTGACAATTTGAGAGTCCGAACTGTAGTGAACCCAAAATGAACAGAACGGGACTCATCCTCTCGGGGCGTTCGGGGACGTCTACAGCGCCACCGTCCGGCCGGCCGGGCCGGGTACGGTTGTGGGTCGGGTCGGTTCTTGTATTAATTTTTTGGATGAAATTCAATTGAATTCTTTCAAAAATTATTACGGGAATATAATTCAAATTTGAATTTCAAAATTTTTGTCCAAACACTTGAGTCTCCTTCAATCCGAATTTGTAACAGTTTAACTGAATAAAACTGCCAGCAGTTTCTGTCCGAAACTGCACTGTTTGAACAGATTCAAACAGATCAACATTCCAGTAGTTATCTATTCAATTCTGGGTTGCACCTGTTCATTTTGAAACCACATCTGTTCAGTTCAAAATTCAGCACCTGTTCGGCTCTATATATACCAGCACTGTCCAGCATTTTTTGCACCTCGAAATTCAGTCGGAAATGGTCTCTTTTGCTGTCCAGATTTTATTTTATGCATTATTCTTCATTTTAGTTTTAGAATAAATATTCAGAGAGTTAGAACACATGTTTGGTTCGCTGAGCAAATTTGTTTGAAGTGCTTCTACAAGTTTGTGAAGATTATTGTATCCTGGGAGATAGACGCCACTCAACCGTAAGCATCATAGCGGGGCGAATTTGTCTTAAGGACATAGTGTCACACACTCGACTTGGTCTTTGAATTTTCTTCTAATTCGGTTCAATAAATAAATTCGGTACGTTATTTATTTATTTTGTTTGATTTATTTCATTTATTTTATTTACACAGAAGATTGTTCCAACAATCTTAAGACAGATTCGAATTTATTCTGTTTACAGAATTTTTTCGTTTGTTTCCTTTTCTCTTTCTTCTTTTAAGAAAATTATTTTCTGTGGATTAACAAAATAATATTCTGGTTAGAAAAAAAATAGTGATTATATGCTATTTGACAGATAGTAGTAATATACTATCTATTTTCTTTGACAACTAGTAGTACGATACTGGTGTCATTAACAATTCAGAATATATTTTTGTGGAATTTTTTCAGAAATTAATTTTGGGTTTTAGAAATTATTTTCTGAGTTTTCATTACTTAAAATTCTGTTTTAGTTTTTTAATTATTGAAGTGTTATAGAAATTAATTTCTGTGTGGAATTAATTTGGTTAAATATAATTTTATTTTATTTCCAAATTAATTGAAAAATAAAAGTTATTTTCTTATTTCTTTTATTTTTTTACAGAATTTAATTTCCTGTGTGGAATTAATTTGGTTGAATAAAATTTTATTTTATTTCCAAATTAATTGAAAAATAAAAGTTATTTTCTTATTTCTTTTATTTTACAGAATTTAATTTCATGTGTGGAATTAATTTGGCTGAATAAAATTTTATTTTATTTCCAAATTAATTGGAAAATAAAAGTTATATTCATGTTTCTTTTATTTTTACAGAATTTAATTCTGTGAATTTGGTTTATTTTTCTGTGTAGTGTAAATTCTAATTCTAATTTTGTTTTATAAATTAGAATTGATGGCTACTGAAACTAATCCCCAAACAAGTATTACTGTCGTGGCTGCAATGACGCCAACCCCCTCTCCTATTGTAACAGTACCAGTAAATCACGGTGAAAAGCCAAAAAAGTTCTCAGGAACTGTTTTTAGAAGATGGTATAAGAGAATGATATCTAAAGGAGGGGAAACTAAGAAGTACAAGTTTAATGGCATGTGTTACATTTGTAACAAAGAGGAACATCGAGCCAAAGATTGCCGTTACAAACATAAAGGCAAAGGAAAATCAAGTAAGAAGGTTGCTAAAGCCAAAATGACCGAAATGGATGAAATTTCCAATGGTGTAGATGTCATAAATCTTTCTGCAGTTGTTTTCGAGGCAAATCTTGTCGGAAATCCTAAAGAATGGTGGATGGACACTGGTGCTACTCGCCATATCTGTGCCGACAAAAAGATGTTCACATCTTATTCTACAGTGGGCAACGGTGAACAACTTTTTATGGGTAACTCCTCAACTTCCAAAGTTGAAGGACAATGAAAGATTGTTCTCAAGATGACATCAGGAAAGGAACTCACTCTCAACAATGTGCTGCATGTACCGGACATTCACAAGAATCTTGTATCCGGATCTTTGTTGAGTAAGAATGGGTTTAGGCTAGTTTTTGAAAGTAACAAGTTTGTACTTACCAAAAACGGGGTGTATGTAGAAAAAAGGTTACATGTCTGATGGTCTTTTCAAAATGAATGTAATGACTGTTGTACCCTCAGTTATTAATAACAATACATCTTCTTCTTACTTACTTGAGTCTTCAAATTTATGGCATGGTAGACTAGGACATGTTAATTATGGATCTTTGCGTAGATTAATTAATATGGAATGTTTACCTAAATTTGCAATTGATTCAAATCATAAATGTGAAATTTGTGTTAAGGCAAAATTATTTAAAACTCCTTTTCATTCAATTGAAAGAAGTACGGAACCACTTGAATTAATTCATAGTGACATTTGTGATTTTAAATCAATTCAAACTAGAAGTGGGAAAAAGTATTTTATCACTTTTGTAGATGACTATACTATATATAGTTATGTTTATTTAATTCAAACCAATGATAAATTTTTGGAAACTTTCATTTAATATAAGAATGAAGTTGAAAATCAACTTGGTAAGAAACTTAAGAAACTTAGAAGTGATAGAGGTGGTGAATATGAATCACCTTTTGGTGAGTTTTGTAAAGAACATGGAATAATTCATCAAACCACCGCTCCTTACTCACCTCAGCAAAATGGAATTGCTGAAAGGAAAAATAGGACTTTAAAAGAAATGATGAATGTCATGTTAATCAGTTCTGGATTACCTCAGAACTTGTGGGGGGAAGCAATACTTTCTGCTAATTATATACTTAATAAAGTACCCTGAAAGAAAGTGAATCAAACACCTTATAAATTGTGGCATGGAAGAGTACCATCCTACAAATACTTAAAAGTGTGGGGATGTTTGGCTAAAGTGGCTATTCCTAGTCCTAAAAAGACTAAGATAGGTCCTAAGACCATTGATTCCATTTTCATTAGTTATGCTAAGATTAGTAGTGCATATCGGTTTTTGATTCATAAATCAGAACATTCCGAAATGCATGTAAATACTATTATTGAATCTCGGAATGCATCTTTCTTTGAACATGTATTTCCAAATAAGATTGGACAAGAGACTAGTAACAATAAAAGATCTCATAATGCTATTACTAATCAGGATCAAGAACATGATCAAGAACAAGAGTTAGATCAAAATGAGGAAGAGAAACTTAGGTGTAGTAAACGTGCTAGAACCTCAAAATCTTTTGGTCCAGATTTTCTAACATATTTGTTAGAAAATGAGCCTTTGACTTTTAAAGAGGCTATGTCCAGTCCTGAAGCTCCTTTATAGAAAGAAGTTGTCAACAGTGAAGTTGAATCCATCTTGCAAAATCACACTTGGGAATTAGTGGACTTACCACCAGGTTGTAAACCTCTTGGGTACAAGTGGATTTTCAAAAGAAAAATGAGAGTGGATGGATCAATTGACAAGTATAAGGCAAGACTTGTGGTCAAAGGATTTAGACAAAAAGAAGGTCTTAATTACTTTGACACATACTCACCGGTTACTAGAATAACATCCATTAGAATGCTAATTGCCATTGCATCTCTATACAATCTAGAAATTCATCAAATGGATGTGAAAACCGCTTTCTTAAATAATGAGTTAAATGAAGAAATTTACATGGAACAACCAGAAGGGTTTTCTGTTCCAGGAAAAGAAAAGAAAGTGTGTAAATTGGTTAAATCATTATATGGTTTAAAACAAGCGCCTAAGCAATGGCATGAGAAATTTGACAAGGCAATGATGTCAAATGGATTTAAAATTAATGTGTGTGACAAATGTGTTTATATTAAAAACACTGACAAAAGTTATATCATTGTATGTCTTTATGTAGATGATATGCTCATCATAGGTAGTAATAATGACATGATTAAAACTACTAAGAAAATGTTGAATAAACATTTTGACATGAAGGACATGGGCATTGCTGATGTAATTCTTGATATGAAAATTACCAAAACATCAGAAGAATATGTTTTGTCACAATCTCATTACATTGAGAAAATACTTGACAAATTTAGCAACGATGATAATCATCTTGCTAGAACACCTGTAGATATTAATTTGTATCTATCTAAGAATGTACAGGAAAGTATTTCTCAATTAGAGTATGCCCAAATTATTGGAAGCTTAATGTACTTGATGAACTGCACTCGCCCGGATATAGCTTATGTAGTAAGTAAATTAAGTAGATATACGAGTAATCCGGGAATAGAACACTGGAAAGCAATTATAAGGGTTCTAAGGTATCTCCGATTTACTCGTAATATTGGGTTGAATTATACTAGATATCCAGCAATACTTGAAGGATCTTGTGATGCAAATTGGATATCGGATACTAGAGACTCAAAGTCCACCAGTGGGTATGTCTTTACTCTTGGTGGGGCGGCTGTATCTTGGAAATCTTCCAAACAGACTTGTATTGCTAGGTCTACTATGGAATCATAAGTCATAGCTTTAGACAAAGCCAGGGAAGAAGCAGAATGGCTTTGCCACTTCCTTGAAGATATTCCAATATGGCCAAAACCGGTGCCTGTTATATGCATACATTGTGATAGTCAATCAGCAATTGGTAGAGCACAGAGTCATATGTATAACGGTAAGTCACGACACATTCGTGGTCGACATAATACCATAAGACAACTACTCTCTAATGGAATTATTTCCATAGAATATGTCAAGTCTAAAGACAACATAGCGGATCCACTAACCAAAGGGTTAGCAAGAGAGTTAGTTGAGAATTCATTGAGAGGAATGGGACTAAAGCCTATTAAATAAAAGTTACCACAACGGTAATCCAACCTAGTTGACTGGAGATCCCAAGATTTAGATTCAAAGGGACAACTGAGTTGTGAATGACTTAGAAGGATCACTGGGGAGTCCAACTCCTACCCATTTCTATGATGAAATAGTGATGTTTGCGGCGTTTTAGGTTAAGTAAAACTTTTAATGATTCTTATATCTAGGTTAACCTAGTGGAGTATGGCAGTATACTCTTCATAAGAATCACCTATGTGAGTGTGAATTGGGCCGGTTCTATGAGATTTGTGAAAGGCTACAATTTTTTAGAGCACTCATGAAATACCAGGTTGTTCAGGGCCAAAAAGAACACAATAGTAAGAACTAAACTGTGTCTGGGGATATACTGTGTGAATTCTATTGTCTTGATTTACACAAACGGCTGAACAATTCAAGACATCATGTTCACGGGTTAGCTAGTAAATCCGATAGTGTCTCACAAGGGAAGGTTGAAAGCCAAAAGCTACCTATCCTTTGCAGAATATTTCCAATTTTTGTACTCTCTGTAATTAGATCATGTTGTTGCATTTTCTCTCCGTCAAATTCCATTCATGTGGGGGATTGTTGGAAAAATTGGTTTATATAAGCATATTTTGGGCCAACTTTGAGCCCAAAATTGAGTGGGCCCTGAATGTCTTTTGGGGTGGGTCCGAAGAGGTGAAGTGTTCCTTGCCGCGTAACAAGTCACATGATGAAGACGGTTCGTCAAAACCATTTATGAGTAAATGGGGACATGACGTCGTTTTCGGGTTCGTGGAATAGGAAATTTAAGGAAGTAAATGTGGGTTTCTTTGGAAAGGGTTGTCCTACATTGAAACTTTAAGAGAGTTTATTTGTGTATATAAGCTCTAGCCTACAATACTTGGGTTGGCCCCCAAGGGGCACCCCAAGTTTGTAGAAGAGGGGAGTTATGGACAAAGTGAACCTTAGCCCAAACCACCACACACACGCGCGCGCCGCCGTCCGTCCGGCCGGGCCGGGCGCGATTGTGGGTCGGGTCGGTTCTTGTATTAATTTTTTGGATGAAATTCAATTGAATTCTTTCAAAAATTATTATGGGAATTTAATTCAAATTTGAATTTCAAAATTTTTGTCCAAACACTCGAGTCTCCTTCAGTTCGAATTTGTAACAGTTTAACTGAATAAAACTGCCAGCAATTTCTGTCCGAAACTGCACTGTTTGAATCGATTCAAACAGATCAACATTCCAGCAGTTATCTGTTCAATTCTGGGCTGCACCTGTTCATTTTGAAACCACATCTGTTCAGTTCAAAATTCAGCACCTGTTCGGCTCTATATATACCAGCACTGTCCAGCATTTTTTGCACCTCGAAATTCAGTCGGAAATGGTCTCTTTTGCTGTCCAGATTTTATTTTATGCATTATTCTTCATTTTAGTTTTAGAATAAATATTCAGAGAGTTAGAACACATGTTTGGTTCGCTGAGCAAATTTGTTTGAAGTGCTTCTACAAGTTTGTGAAGATTATTGTATCCTGGGAGATAGACGCCACTCAACCGTAAGCATCGTAGCGGGGCGAATCTATCTTAAGGACAGAGTGTCACACACTCGACTTGGTCTTTGAATTTTCTTCTAATTCGGTTCAATAAATAAATTCGGTATATTATTTATTTATTTATTTTTGATTTATTTCATTTATTTTATTTACACAGAAGATTGTTCCAACATCTACTTGTTTTGGCACCGGTATTAACAGTCTCTCTTTCACACCTTAATTGCAGTATGTCTTCTTATGATGCAATTACATCGCATTTGATGGTATATTACTGTATTTGTGGCCAAACCCATGTGATGAATCAAACTGATTATCAAACATTCACTTCACCACTTTTCTTGGATTGGAAGTGGTGGGGGCAGAAGAGATTTAAGTGGAGTTTTCCCATAAGTTGAGTTTATAATGCTCCTCTCTGTCCATATTTTTAGATAATACTTATAATACATATTTATAAATGGATGAAAATATGCTATATGCCATATTCTTTTTCAATGATTTAAATATAATTATGTCTACCTGCATTGTATGTGTGTATGTATATATATATACATGCTTACCAGTATCACCATCTTAAACGAATGTTGGATCATTGATAGAAATGGGAGTGCCAAGTCTTTGGTTTTTTCTGTTTTTAACATGAACACATTGATGATTTAGAGACTTTCATTGTGTGCTTCTATTAGTTTATGATTTGATTTAAAAATTTAGGATTTTGAATGTTTTGTTTGTGTTAGGAATTGATTTTGTTGTGTTCTTAATTTTATTAGTTTTAATTCATTAATTATTGATGTTCTAAAGTAATGGCGGAAAAACAGGCCCAAGTTTTGCTTTTTAAAGAAAAAAAGTCCAATCCGTAGATTGCCCGCATCATATTTGCATGAATCGCAACCTGTACTGCAAGCGGTTGCAGGTTCAATTTTTCCCAAACCGCAGAAATGTGGGCGGGTGCAAACCACAATCCAAACCATCCAAAATCGATCCGTGACCACCTTACTCACAATCTCAAACATTGACGTATAGATTGGGAAAAAAACAATTGAGAAAGTATGCCCATACTAGATGAAGTTCAGATTTGATAAAATTGAAAATCTCAGTTTTAAAAGTGAAGTTGATGCATTATGGGATCAATATTTAACTATGTCAATAATTTAAATCGTTCATCTTATATGATAAGTGTAGACACCCCATTTTTGACCGACCTTAAGACTCAGACGTCACCGATTGAGCGCTTGGTGATGTTGCATATCGTGCTCGTTCAGAAGCCTCAGAGTCGCGGCCGTGAGCCCTGCCTCCGGACTTCCGAACCTTCTTTTGTGCCTTGCCTCGGTTTGCGAACCAGACTCGGTTTTCTCTGTTTCTTTTCCTGAGGGGAGGGAGAGGTCCCGTAGACCATCTCTCAGTGGCCGTGGGCTACATTTTTTGGCCGTAGGCCATTTTGCCCATTTCGGAGCCCGGTTTCCGGTTTTTCGGGACCGTTGGCCGTGTGCCTCGGTTCGAGACCGCTTAACCATCTCCGTTTGCTCTAAATTTTGGCACATATCTTGTTTAATCCCTTTTGAGGGACACTGAGGTCTGAGAGACCCACTTCGTGGTCGAATACCACTTTCGGTGTTTAACAGGCAGTTTTCGGGGCCCCGAACTGCGCGTTTTGGCCCCCGAACATTCGTTTTGCATCAGTTTTCGTTCATTTTTGGCAGGTACCTCTGTTTTATCACCAGGAAGACCATAGAAGGGTGGGAGGCCAGCAATTGTCTCAGCAACCAGTTTTATTCCTCCGGCGCCCTTCGACGCCCGTTTTTTCTCACTTCCGAGTCAATGTTGAACAACCTTGGACCATTTTCTTGAACTTTGAACCACATATTTGTGTTGTACACATATGGGAGGACAGCAAAAGTTGGTGGCGGGCCATTAATTCCACCTGACCCTTTTGAACCCTTCCTAAAAATGGCTTGTTTTCTCTCATGTTTCACTGTTTCCAATTTTGAACCACAGGATTGTGTTGAGGGCACCTGGGAGGACACCTTTTTGTGGTGGCCGGCCAAAAAATCAACTTGAGCTTTTTGACCCCTAGCCAGCCGGCCATGGGGGGTAGCCGGCCGGCCACCTGCAACTCCAAAAGCTGGCCGGTCATGATCCTCACAAAGTGTACTTTACAGCTGTATAGCTGTTTCCCCCAAAAAAGATCTAAATCCGGGGGACAGCCTTTGGGGAAAGGACTTGGTCCTTTTCCCCCACCCTTTCCTCCCATGCTCCCCCTCTCCTTGGTCCATATAACCAGCTGCCATCTCTTGTATTAGGGGTTAGAAAAAATTGCCTTCAAGTCTTGCATCCAAATCTCCCTCTATCTCTCCCTTTCAAGCAAAACATCCAAGTCCTACACCTCATTTCTTCATCACCACCAAGCACCACCACCACTACTCCATTTCCAGCAGTTTGGGGAGCTTTCCAGCAGCTAGGAGGCACCACTTCTCAAGCCAAGAAGCAACCAAAGGCTTGTCTTCAAGGGTGAGTACCATTCCTCCCTTTTTGAGCTTATTTTTGCAATATTCCTTAGCCATATATGCTTACTGTTTTGAGCTCCGGACCTAACTGAAAGTGGCCTTATTTTGAGCTCTTTTTCACTTTTTCTTAAGGGCCTCTCACCATTTGAGGTCCCCATCTTGCACTTGCTTCATTATCCCCATTGAATGCCATTTTCTTGCATAGTATTTTTGGCCTATATGTGATCTGTTTTGGAGCATGATGTAAACTGTAGATAGGCTTATTTTGAGCCCCTCTTCAACATTGAAGAAGGGCTCATCACTGTTTGGGACCTCCATATGCCACTTGTCATGTTATATCCCTCTTTGGTCCCCATTTTTGCATGCTTTGGCAGCCCATTGTGCTTCTGTTTTTGGTCTTTTTACAGAACTGAAAATAGTCTTATTTTGGCCCATTATTCATGTTTCATTAAGGGCCTTTCACTGTTTGAGGCATATTTTATACGCTTTGTGTTATATCTCTCTTTTGGTCCCCATTTTTGCATGATTTATTAGCCTATCTTGCTTCTGTTTTTGGGCGATTTTTAGAACTGTAAAAAGTCATATTTTGGGTCCCTCTTCAACATTGTTGAAGGACCCTAATCTGTTTGGGGTCAGCAGCTGTGAGTTACTTCTTTATCTCGCATTTAGGGCCATTTTTGTATGCTAGTTTTTCCCTATTTGTGTTTGCTGTTTGGCCATGCTTTGAACTGTAAAAATGCTTATTTTGGGGCTTCCTTGCTTCTGTCTTTTCATTCCATGTACCAATTATGCATGCTTTGTATAGCTGTAAGCCATTTCATGTACCTAGTTTTGCATTTCGGGAGAAATTCCATGCATCGGGTGTCATTTCGCCTTGTTTTGGGGCTGTTTTCCCCCTCATTTTGCTACTGATTTTTGCATATTTGCATGTCATATTCCATGTCTTTGCCATGTCTCATTAGAGTGGCATTTCGGTGTCTGAGGGTCAGTTCTCGGTTTGCGTGCACGCGTGCACGCATTTCGAGGTGTCTTGTTTTCATCTGATGGCCTCCTATGTGAGTGTGGCTGAGGCTCTCTCATTTTGGTGTAAGCCCATTATTGCATTGCGTATGCCATTTCATCCATAGCATTGTGTATGCTCGGTCGTGTATTACCTTGTATAGCGTGTATGCCATTCCATGACATTGTATATGTTAGGATTGTATCTTAGTTGCATTTCATGCATGTCATGCATATTGCATCGTGTTCGGGATAGGAGTAACCCCAGGCACGGGAAACGAGGTACATGTCGTACTCCGAGTGACGGAATGTATCTCAATTCCCCAGTCATCGACACTCCGGATCATCCATGATGGAGTTAGGTCTTGTTGTGTTTTCATGTGCATTCATTTCATATTAAATTGTGCAATTCGACTCCTCGGCCATCATGCCTCGGTATGCGTAATTGGTGGCACGAGGATCGAGGCATACATATATTTGTGAAAATACATTGCTATGCCCCTTTCCTGCTCTCTGTTGCAGCAAAATGAAGAATCAGCAACTTTTCGGAGCTTGGCACGCTTTCCAAAGAATAACTGCTAAACAGAGGCTAATTGGGGCATCCCGGTGGATTTCCGCGCAAAGCAGCCTAACATACATCATTCATCAGAAGCGAGGCAGTCCCTGGCTTGCACGCCAGTTTTACAGCTTTCTTAGTTAATTTGTTAATTAATTAGGAATTTGTACATTATTCGGACTGTATTATTTGGACTGTAATATTCTTTTATTTGGGACTGTATATTTATTCGGACCCTCTGCGCGAGGGCATAACTGTAATAAGTGTGCGTGAGTGTGTTGTATGTCTCCCAAACCCACGTCTTTCTCCCTTTTATTTACCTGCTTATAATGGTTAGATTAGGGCATGTTTCAATTAGCATACAGTATGACAGCATATTTTGCATCATTCATTTGTTTTGCATGCACTGGGCTCGGCGCACCATACTAAGTGCATTGTATTTTCAATTCCAAATTGAATACATGTTAGCTGTAGCATTTCATATGCCATGTTTAGAATAGCCGAGCCTGCTATAGTTGTATTTTTGCATGTGTTGCATTAGGCATTTCTGTATAATTAGGATCATGCATGATTTCTAATAAACTTCTGTTTTGGCTTGGAGTACTCGGTAAGTTTTATGCTTTAGCATCCTTGCATGCGTGTGAGTGAATGCCATGAATAACATGCTTACCATGAGGCTAAATTCTTATGTGATATAACTGCCTGAATGCTTGTGGGTGAAGGTTGGGTTGTTTGGATTGGAATAAATCATCAACTGTTTGTCTTAAGCCCACTAGATAATGGTAAAACCATCTTTTCTAAGCCCACCCGAGGCTGGCAAAATCTGCATTTTAAGCCTACCTGCGGGTAGCACCATCAAACTATTTTCAAAGAAACAAACACGAAATGTTTTGTTCCAATTCAGACGATCCAGTCTATACTTGTATGCTGTGCGCATCACATAGTAATCTAGGCTAATAACCGGAATAAGAACACACAATGTTGTCAAAACTAGATATCATGGTTAGTAGAGGCCGATCTTTGATCGGGCGAGCGGGGGTGCTCACGAAGTGACCTTCCCCAATCGTACCCAAGTTCCCGAGCCGAGGCAACTTTGGCGATGACGGACACGTGGCCTTTGGCACCGAGTCAGGGTTTCCTAAATTTTCCAAAACAAAATATTTAGGTGGCGACTCTGTATCTGGGAAAGCAGTCCATGTTCGGCACTTCTTTCAAAAATCTGTTTTCTCAAAACGATTTGCCGGATTTGGACTCTTTGGTTCAGATTTAGAACCATGACAATTTGAAGAGTCCTGAGCTGTAGTGACCCCAAAATGAACAGAACGGGAGCTAACCCTCCCGGGGCGCTCGGGGACGTCTACAGTTTCTGGCGACTCTGCTGGGGATTTAGAGAACTTGACTCGAACTCGTGATATCTGTTTTTGACTACACTTGTGTGTTTCTTTGCATTGCATTTGCATTGGTGCGCCTAGGACACCGTGTTTGCCATCTGCTATTCCTGAACGGTTTGCCAGAGGCTTGTCTTGTCAAGGCATGACCATAAGGCTAACCGGTTGTGGGCTCTGCCAGTATGGGAACACAGACCCCGGTTTTACCGAGGCACCCTTTTTGACCATTCGACCTAGTGCATATTCGGATCCATAGTGACCATTCCAAACTAGGACAGGTTGCTTACCCGATAGGTTGTTACAAACCGCTGCGTGCGTAGTGAAATCCTAGCTCCTGACAAAATAGGACAGGGAAACCCTACCCCAACATAGGGGTGTTTTGGCTCTCACTTATCTGTTATGTGCTTTAGAGTGCGTCTCTACAGGAATGCATGTATCAGTTTGCAAGTCTGGGCATCAGGCCTGTGGGCATTACTATCAGTATTTGGGAGTCAGCTTTACCTGTGGGTATCAGACTCAGATTTTGGGGCAGAATTCAGTAGAGAGTACACTCACTCAGCTTTGCTCATGTGGGTTATCGTGAAATCAGGCTGAGGTACTGTCTGTTTTCTCTTTTGCAAGGTAGGTCTTGGAACCATAGCTTCAGAAGGCTCCGATATCCCCCGAGGTTCATCGAACTTGTGCTGATAGACTTTGTCAGGTCAGAGATTCAATTCAAGGGCAATCAGTGTTCCTTTGCCAGAGGCAAGGTAAAAGGGGCTAGTTGGGCACAAATCACCGGTTCAGCAGTTACCAGATCAGTGGCCCTTACCCACCCCACCAGTGAACAGTCAGGCTGAGGTCTCAGTTTCTACTGCAGGGATAGATACCAATCAGTCAGATGGATCAGCAGAGAATGTCAGGGATGGAGGCAATGATGCGCCAGATGCAAGAAAGTATGAAACTCATGCAGCAGGATGCTGCCCGTCAGGAGGAATTTGCCAAACAGCAGGCTGCGATCATGGCTCAGCTGGCCGAGCTCATCACCAAGCTGCAACAGCAAAGCGGCGCGTCCGCTTCACAACAAGTTCCTCCCCCAGCAGGAGCTCCAGCACCTGGGGAGACGCCAAACGTCCAGGATGATACGGACATTCTTGGCGGGCCGGCTCCGCCCCCAATTTTACCCCAACTATCCAAAACACCTACCAATCTACCGGACTCTCCCTTCGAGTTCGAGGTTGACCCCACAGCGTTGAAGTTGAGCAAGCTTGAAAAGTTGTTCAAGAAATCCCAGGGGGTAAAGTCCATCCCAGACATTGAGGACGGGTACACCGACGCAGCTGTAACTCTGCCGGACAGGTTCAAGATGCCTCACATCGACCGTTTTGATGGATCAGGAGATCCCATGGTCCACCTGAGCTTGTTTTCAGATGTTTTGCGCCCGATGGGCTTGACAAGATTACAAAAGCTCTCCCTTTTTGGCAGGACCCTGTCGGGTATTGCAGTCACCTGGTATGCCAAATTGGAAGATTCAGTGAAACGAAGCTGGGAGGAGATGGCCGAGGCCTTCGTTGCACAATATTCATACAATACCCAAATCGAGATTACGACCCGTGATCTTGAGACGATGAGGCAGGAGCCCAAGGAGAGCTTCTCAGAATTCGTGGCCCGCTGGTGGACCAAGGCCTCAATGATGACCCTTAGGCCCACTGACAAAGATCAAATTCGGATGATTGTGCGCAATCTCCAGCCCAAGCTTATGCAGAAAATGATCGTTCTCCCCTTCCCCACCTTTTCAGACTTACATGAGATGGGAGTACAGATCGAGGATGCTATGAAGCAGGGCCTCATTGACCAGGAGAAGGAGCAGCCCAGGAGGGCGTTTACCCGCAGTTCGAATGCGACCACCAGTGGTGATGCAGCTGCAAGATCTTCTGAAGTGGGCACGGTCACCACCACCACATCAAAAAAGGCTACCCCATTCACCGGTGCATTCGGGAGTAGCTCGCAAGCAGCCAAATATCCACCCCAAGCCAAGAAGGTTTTCACCCCACTTTATATGCCTTTGTCAAAGGCTCTAGGGGCTTTGATTAAGAAAGGGCATCTGAAGCCCCTGGAACCGCAACCATTACCAAAGAACCTCCCTCTCTCACACAACCCAGCCGACTACTGTGCCTTCCATCAGCGAGCTGGCCATGACACTGACATGTGCTTTCGTCTCCGCCACGAAATACAAGATCTGATCGACAATGGGGTCATCCCCGCACCAGGTCCTGCAAAGTCTATCGGCACTTAATCAGTGAACTTGTAGGGGATAATGTGATGTGATCGAGGGATGAACCACCTGCGGGCGGCGTTCAGTTTATTTCAGATATGGAGTATGGCACGCACTGTTTTGAGCATTTGTGAATGCTGGTTTTTGTACATGCCGACTTAGGTATTGGGTCAGTCTTGTTGTTTTGCTTTTGAGTCTGTCTTTTTGTTGAGTCAGTCTCTTTTGTTTCGGGTCTGTCTTGTTGTATCGAGTCAGTCCTGTTGTATAGGAGTCGGGTGATTCCGGAGGGGTGTTACCTCGAGCGTCACCATTTTGTTTTATGTTTGTCTTTTCGTTTTGTTTTGAGTCTGTTTCTGCCAGGGGGCCAGTTGTGCCAACAGATTTGAATAAATAGTAGTGATTTTACATTCTCGTGTTCGCTCCTGCCTTGTGCCAGTTGTGCCAAAAGCTTTGAATGAAACGGCAGTACTTTTTGCCTATTCTTCTGCACCCCAAAATCATTGCATTGACCTAAGTTTTTCAAAACTTTTTGAACACTGCGGTGAAAACGAAGAGGAAGGAATTCCTCGGGTTTTGCAAAACTTTGATCATTCGAGAGAAAGAGATGCATGCTAAGCCTTTAATGATCGAAATCACGCTTGTTAATGTGAGTACTGAGAAGGATCCTGGCTTGATCCAGATTGGTCCCACACCATCTTCAGCGCGAGCGATTTGTCGCTTTCTTAAAAATTTTCAAAAAAGAAAATGTTTTGCGCGGTCCTGCGAAGACTTGTGTGGAATCGCTCTTAAGATTGTGCAGTTTAGGATCGCTCTCAGCCTCGAGACTTGAGCCCTTGCTTTCAAACCTTGACCTTGGATTCAGAATGTTCAACGGTCAACCGCGATATGAGGCCTACGTGGCCAGATTTGAAACAGCCCTCGAACAAGAGGCACCAAAGTCAGATCAAGAAGATCAGACCTTATCAGAAGAAGCTTGCGAAGCTAGAACAGAAGCACCCCTCGAACTGGGGTAGAAATGTCCGATATGCTCGAAGAGCCGAAGATGGATCTTTCTGCAAATCGATACAGCAGCCACTCTCTTGGATACGGATGGCTTCGAGATCCTAAAACCATCTGGCATGGACTTGTTAAGCTTTTACCCTTGAGAGGCTTGCTGGGCCGAAAACCCGGAAGGGCGACCCAGGCAAAAGTTAGAGCAAGAGAAAAATACAAAAAAAAGAAGCAAAAAATGCAAAAGAAAAGAAAATAAAAAGAAAAAAAAAATGCAAAAAAAAAAAGAAGAGAAAAAAGAAATGAAAAAGAAAGAAGAACAAAGCTCGCAAGGTCGAAAACCTCCGACAGGCGCCTTGGCAAAAGTTAGAGCATAAAAAGGAGAGGTTAATACCCGAGTGTACCTTAACCCCGAACTACGTGAGGCTTGATTCCCATCTTTGGGATACGTAGGCAACTTCATTCTGAAGTCTAGCCATAAAACACTTCGAATTGACTGTGCCCATGTAATGGTTTTGATCATTTTCGCTTTCTCTGTATCCAAGAATTTGGTTGTGTTCATCACTCTGAGGACTGACTACAACGCCCCGCGGTGCTATCCAAACAAGGGGCAACTTTCCGTTGCCATTCAGTGTGCCACGGCGCCATTCAAACAAGGGGTAACTTTCCGTTGCCATTCAATGCGCTGCGGTGCCGTTCAAACAAGGGGTAACTTTCCGTTGCCATGCAGTGTCCTTCAGGAAAGGGGCAATTTTCCTTCAGATCTGAGGTTGTGCATCTCAAGGGTAGGTTCCGTGCTCGTTGAGCAGTGGCCGTTTGCAAAAACAATTTTCGAGAATTTTTACTGAGGTTGACTGATCTCTCGAAAATTATTCCATCTTTTCCAAAACTGGACCATTCCTTGGACCCAAAAAAGGAAAATTTTCAATGCTCATAACCTAACTTGCATGCTTTTCAAATCAAAAATCGAACAAGTATGTTAATCTAACTCTCATTTTGGTCAAAATTTTTTAGGAGAAAACTAAAACAAAAAATGGTCAAGATGATGAACTAGGGGCGCGGTTGAGTCAGGCTTCCTGTCTTTCCCATTGTCACCATATTTGCCAGAAAAGGGCACAACAAAGAGCAGAAAGCTCTCACATCCTCCAAGCAACGAGGTATCAAGCAAAGTGCGAAGCACGAACTAGAATGGGGCAAGATATTCCACTCCATCATCTGGGCAGATCTTATCACGTCCAAACTCCCCAGCAAAGCATCATCAACTGATGTTAGCTCCAAATTTGCTACACACCCAGTTGTAGCGCAACCTTTCCGTGGGAGGCATTCACTAGCTGTGAGCGGAAGAAAGAGAATCTAGTAGAATGCTAGGGGCACGAGCCCACAATTTGCTGTTTATCCATCAACCACCCAGGGGAGGGATGAAAAATGAGAGATTGAAGAATAGAGAGATGTGCGATGAGAGGAAAAGTGAGAAAAGGGCTTTTTTTTTTTTCTTTTCAGAAAAACAGAGCTTGAGGGCCGAGTGATGTGAGAACTACAAATGAGAAAGGGTGGGAAACACTACCCGGTGAAACAGGCTCCCTGTGCACGTCTGAGTATCGTGTCTTTTTTGTTTTATCTCGATTCTTGTTTTGAGTCGTTTCGAGTGTTACTCGATGTGACTAGGTTGTGTGCCTTTTATTTCCTTGTTGAGTCGTTTTGCTGTGTTCAGTCATAGGCTCAATACTTGGTCGAAAGCTCATCTCTGAATTTCAAAAATAAAATCGTTTTGTGCTCTGAGTGCCGTGCCATTCTCCACATTTATACAAAACAGAATTTGTTCTTTCATAAAATCGCAGGATTCAACCCAGGTCATGTGAGAACAGTAGAACCAGGACCTATCTGAAGCTATATATGGTTCCGGACTGCAAAGCAAAAGCAAAAGAGGAAAATGTCGGGTATCTGAGTTTGTTTCAACTTCAGTAAGTTCCAGGACTACATTCCGTGTGTATCTCTTCAGGCCTTGTCAATGCTCCGAAGTATGAGTGTGCCTCTACTCCCAAACTCAAGCCTACTTCAATGCCAGAATGGCAATCGAAGTGCTCCCTCAGAAAACCAGCCCCTGCCAGATGCATCTTGGCTGTGTTTGCAATGAGTTCCTAGGAGACCAACTGTGACAGTGGAAAATAGAGTTCGGACGGCTATTGCCTAGAACGCAAAGGTTCGGAATTTCCGAGACTAAAGTCTGGTTTAAATACCCAGGGGTCTATCCTCGGCTTGAAATCTGTATGGCAGCCCCATAGATTGAGATAACATGTGAATGCGCCTCGATTCTGGATACTGAATCAACCTAATCTGTCACCCCGTTGGAGAATAGGGAAAGTTGTGAACATGGCCAGGAAGGAAAGGTAGTAACTACGGTTTGGAAGTACAATCAAGAAGGTGCAAGAAGAACCCACTCTTTTCAGCTCAAAATGTTTCTGCGGAATTTTCAACACATGTCTTCGATGTGTAGCTCATCGTCAGTCGGCATGCACGAGGTGTATCCTTTTTGGAATGTATCATGACCCCTCCGAGAGGTAAATCGGAGGTTGCGTTTGGAATTTGGTCTACTTAAGGCTTGTATTCCCTTATTCGTTTTTTTTTTTTTTCAAACGGGTGTTGTCACGCGTGTCCCACTGGCATTGTTATGCTCATTCGTTGCATTGTTATGCACATTTATCTAGCATTGTTATGCTCATTCGTTGCATTATTATGCACATTTATCTAGCATTGTTATGCTCATTACTTGCATTGTTATGCACATTTATCTAGTATTGTTATGCTCATTACTTGCATTGTTATGCACATCTATCTAGCATTATTATGCTCATTACTTGCATTGTTATGCACATCTATCTAGCATTATTATGCTCATTACTTGCATTGTTATGTACACTTCACCTGCATCGTTATGCACCTTTTCACTTGCAATTGTCGTCTTTTCTCCTCTCGCATGCGATGCGTTAAGGCATCTTTGGTTTCGAACATTCGGATGAGTTCCGGTGTTCATTCATACCTTTTCTCTCTTGCATGTGATATGCTGAGAGGTTTTCTCTTGCGTGTGATACGCTGAGAAATTTCCCTTTTCTCTCTTGCATGTGATATGCTGAGAGGTTTTCTCTTGCGTGTGATACGTTGAGAAATTTATCTTTCCTCCCTTGCATGTGATATGCTGAGAGGTTTTCTCTTGCGTGTGATACGCTGGGAAATTTGCCTTTCTTCTCTTGCGTGTGATACGCTGAGAAGTTTACCTTTCCTCTTTTGCGTGTGATACGCTGAGAGGTTTACCTTCTTCCTCTCCTATGTGTGATACGCAGAGAGATGTTGTTTGTGAGACTCCGGGTATTCTCAGTAGTCGCTTTTAGCCTTCTCCGCGTGAGACGCAATGAGAATTGCGTAATTTTCTCACATCCTTTCTGCATGAAATGTAGTTAGATTTGTATTCGCTTGCTTAAAACTGTTGCATGGTATGCTTCATTACAGCTTTCTTGACATGATCATAAGTTACCTTCGGCTTCTTGCATTTTCATTTGCATTTTGCCCCTGCCTGCGGGCACATCTCTGTGTTATCTTGTACGTTTGTCTAAGTCTTCGGCCTTGTCAAAAATGGGTCGTCTCTGGGCTTTGACATTCACTCCCGTCACTTGTGACTTCCGAGTTCTGTCAAAGAGGGGCAACTGTAGACACCCCATTTTTGACCGACCTTAAGATTCAGACGTCACCGATTGAGCGCTTGGTGATGTTGCATATCGTGCTCGTTCAGAAGCCTCAGAGTCGCGGCCGTGAGACCTGCCTCCGGACTTCCGAACCTTCTTTTGTACCTTGCCTCGATTTGCGAACCAGACTCGGTTTTCTCTGTTTCTTTTCTTGAGGGGAGGGAGAGGTCCCGTAGACCATCTCTCAGTGGCCATGGGCTACATTTTCTGGCCGTAGGCCATTTTGCCCATTTCGGAGCCCGGTTTCCGATTTTTCGGGACCGTTGGTCGTGTGCCTCGGTTCGGGACCGCTTAACCATCTCCGTTTGCTCTAAATTTTGGCATATATCTTGTTTACTCCCTTTTGAGGGACACTGAGGTCTGAGAGACCCACTTCATGGTTGAATACCACTTTCGGTGTTTAACAGGCAGTTTTCGGGGCCCCGAACTGCACGTTTTGGCCCCCAAACATTCGTTTTGCATCGGTTTTCGTTCATTTTTGGCAGGTACCTCTGTTTTATCACCAGGAAGACCGTAGAAGGGTGGGAGGCCAGCAATTGTCTCAGCAACCAGTTTTATTCCTCCGGCGCCCTTCGACGCCCGTTTTTTCTCACTTCCGAGTCAATGTTGAACAACCTTGGACCATTTTCTTGAACTTTGAACCACATATTTGTGTTGTACACATATGGGAGGACAGCAAAAGTTGGTGGCCGGCCAGTAATTCCACCTGACCCTTTTGAACCCTTCCTAAAAATGGCTTGTTTTCTCTCATGTTTCACTGTTTCCAATTTTGAACCAGAGGATTGTGTTGAGGGCACCTGGGAGGACACCTTTTTGTGGTGGCCGGCCAAAAAATCAACTTGAGCTTTTTGACCCCTAGCCAGCCGGCCATGGGGGGTAGCCGGCCGGCCACCTGCAACTCCAAAAGCTGGCCGGTCATGATCCTCACAAAGTGTACTTTACAGCTGTATAGCTGTTTCCCCCAAAAAAGATCTAAATCCGGGGGACAGCCTTTGGGGAAAGGACTTGGTCCTTTTCCCCCACCCTTTCCTCCCATGCTCCCCCTCTCCTTGGTCCATATAACCAGCTGCCATCTCTTGTATTAGGGGTTAGAAAAAATTGCCTTCAAGTCTTGCATCCAAATCTCCCTCTATCTCTCCCTTTCAAGCAAAACATCCAAGTCCTACACCTCATTTCTTCATCACCACCAAGCACCACCACCACTACTCCATTTCCAGCAGTTTGGGGAGCTTTCCAGCAGCTAGGAGGCACCACTTCTCAAGCCAAGAAGCAACCAAAGGCTTGTCTTCAAGGGTGAGTACCATTCCTCCCTTTTTGAGCTTATTTTTGCAATATTCCTTAGGCATATATGCTTACTGTTTTGAGCTCTGGCCCTAACTGAAAGTGGCCTTATTTTGAGCTCTTTTTCACTTTTTCTTAAGGGCCTCTCACCATTTGAGGTCCCCATCTTGCACTTGCTTCATTATCCCCATTGAATGCCATTTTCTTGCATAGTATTTTTGGCCTATATGTGATCTGTTTTGGAGCATGATGTAAACTGTAGATAGGCTTATTTTGAGCCCCTCTTCAACATTGAAGAAGGGCTCATCACTGTTTGGGACCTCCATATGCCACTTGTCATGTTATATCCCTCTTTGGTCCCCATTTTTGCATGCTTTGGCAGCCCATTGTGCTTCTGTTTTTGGTCTTTTTACAGAACTGAAAATAGTCTTATTTTGGTCCATTATTTATGTTTCATTAAGGGCCTTTCACTGTTTGAGGCATATTTTATACGCTTTGTGTTATATCTCTCTTTTGGTCCCCATTTTTGCATGATTTATTAGCCTATCTTGCTTCTGTTTTTGGACGATTTTCAGAACTGTAAAAAGTCATATTTTGGGTCCCTCTTCAACATTGTTGAAGGACCCTAATCTGTTTGGGGTCAGCAGCTGTGAGTTACTTCTTTATCTCGCATTTAGGGCCATTTTTGTATGCTAGTTTTTCCCTATTTGTGTTTGCTGTTTGGCCATGCTTTGAACTGTAAAAATGCTTATTTTGGGGCTTCCTTGCTTCTGTATTTTCATTCCATGTACCAATTATGCATGCTTTGTATAGCTGTAAGCCATTTCATGTACCTAGTTTTGCATTTCGGGAGAAATTCCATGCATCGGGTGTCATTTCGCCTTGTTTCGGGGCTGTTTTCCCCCTCATTTTGCTACTGATTTTTGCATATTTGCATGTCATATTCCATGTCTTTTCCATGTCTCATTAGAGTGGCATTTCGGTGCCTGAGGGTCAATTCTCGGTTTGCGTGCACGCGTGCACGCATTTCGAGGTGTCTTGTTTTCATCTGATGGCCTCCTATGTGAGTGTGGCTGAGGCTCTCTCATTTTGGTGTAAGCCCATTATTGCATTGCGTATGCCATTTCATCCATAGCATTGTGTATGCTCGGTCGTGTATTACCTTGTATAGCGTGTATGCCATTCCATGACATTGTATATGTTAGGATTGTATCTTAGTTGCATTTCATGCATGTCATGCATATTGCATCGTGTTCGGGATAGGAGTAACCCCGAGCACGGGAAACGAGGTACATTTCGTACTCCGAGTGACGGAATGTATCTCAATTCTCCAGTCATTGACACTCCGGATCATCCATGATGGAGTTAGGTCTTGTTGTGTTTTCATGTGCATTCATTTCATATTAAATTGTGCAATTCGACTCCTTGGCCATCATGCCTCGGTATGCGTGATTGGTGGCACAAGGATCGAGGCATGCATATATTTGTGAAAATACATTGCTATGCCTCTTTCCTGCTCTCTGTTGCAGCAAAATGAAGAATTAGCAACTTTTCGAAGCTTGGCACGCTTTCCAAAGAATAACTGCTAAACAGAGGCTAATTGGGGCATCCCGGTGGATTTCCGCGCAAAGCAGCCTAACATACATCATTCATCAGAAGCGAGGCAGTCCCTGGCTTGCACGCCAGTTTTACAGCTTTCTTAGTTAATTTGTTAATTAATTAGGAATTTGTACATTATTCGGACTGTATTATTTAGACTGTAATATTCTTTTATTTGGGACTGTATATTTATTCGGATCTCTGCGCGAGGGCATAACTGTAATAAGTGTGCGTGAGTGTGTTGTATGTCTCCCAAACCCACGTCTTTCTCCCTTTTATTTACCTGCTTATAATGGTTAGATTAGGGCATGTTTCAATTAGCATACAGTATGACAGCATATTTTGCATCATTCATCTGTTTTGCATGCACTGGGATCGGCGCACCATACTAAGTGCATTGTATTTTCAATTCCAAATTGAATACATGTTAGCTGTAGCATTTCATATGCCATGTTTAGAATAGCCGAGCCTGCTATAGTTGCATTTTTGCATGTGTTGCATTAGGCATTTCTGTATAATTAGGATCATGCATGATTTCTAATAAACTTCTGTTTTGGCTTGGAGTACTCGGTAAGTTTTATGCTTTAGCATCCTTGCATGCGTGTGAGTGAATGCCATGAATAACATGCTTACCATGAGGCTAAATTCTTATGTGATATAACTGCCTGAATGCTTGTGGGTGAAGGTTGGGTTGTTTGGATTGGAATAAATCATCAACTGTTTGTCTTAAGCCCACTAGATAATGGTAAAATCATCTTTTCTAAGCCCACCCGAGGGTGGCAAAATCTGCATTTTAAGCCTACCTGCGGGTAGCACCATCAAACTATTTTCAAAGAAACAAACACGAAATGTTTTGTTCCAATTCAGACGATCCAGTCTATACTTGTATGCTGTGCGCATCACATAGTAATCTAGGCTAATAACCGGAATAAGAACACACAATGTTTTCAAAACTAGATATCATGGTTAGTAGAGGCCGATCTTTGATCGGGCGAGCGGGGGTGCTCACGAAGTGACCTTCCCCAATCGTACCCAAGTTCCCGAGCCGAGGCAACTTTGGTGATGACGGACAGGTGGCCTTTGGCACCGAGTCAGGGTTTCCTAAATTTCCCAAAACAAAATATTTAGGTGGCGACTCTGTATCTGGCAAAGCAGTCCATGTTCGGCACTTCTTTCAAAAATCTGTTTTCTCAAAACGATTTGCTGGATTTGGACTCTTTGGTTCAGATTTAGAACCGTGACAATTTGAAGAGTCCTGAGCTGTAGTGACCCCAAAATGAACAGAACGGGAGCTCACCCTCCCGGGAGCGTTCGGGGGACGTCTACAATAAGCTGAGAAGAATATAGGTATACAAAATTAGGTTGATCTTACATAAGTAATCACATGATCAAATTATATATTATAATAAATGGACAATTTATGTATGCCGTATAGATAAAAGTGATTTGATGGTATGAAAATCAATGTTTGATTAACTTGATTTTTTATATGAATAAACTTCGTAGTTAGTTATATGAAATGAATTGTTTAGATTACTGAAATGAGTCCAAATTAATCCTATAATGGATCGTGAGATCTTCAACTATAATAAATCCGGAAGTTTAAACTCATAATTTCAATATTAATAACCCGAGTAGGAACGGTCATTTTCCCTTGTTCCGCATAGATTTTTCCCGTCCCAATTAAGAAGTGGGGCGGGGACGGGTTTCTCTTCCCCTACCTTGTTCCATCTGAACCCCGTCCCGGTTACATTTATTAAATATAGTTATATGTATATAATATACATTATTTATTTATTTTTATTATAATAAAGTTAAAATATTAAAATATTATACTTAATATTAATTTTTATTCATTAATTTTCTATCTTATATAATATAATTCTCATTAAGCACAAATTATTATTCGTAATATCCTAAATCATCTATAATTTTTATTAATATTTTCAATTTTTAACTTATAAAATTAATTTTCCTCCTGCTCTGACCTTGTGACACTTCAAATGGTTAATTAATTATAATACTATGTTAATATATTTAATTTCATAGTTATATGTGTTAAAATATAATTTAATTTAAATTAATAGTCATTATGTTTAATCAATAAATTAATTAATTAATTAGTGATAAGGATAAGCCTACCTTAAGGAGATGAGCCTGGAAAAAAAACATCAGAAATGATAGAGATTTTTTTTTTTTTTTTCTTGACTCTTATAATTTCTTATAGACACATGTCAGTGAGAGAAAAACAAAAAATAAAAGATAAAAAAAAAAAATTGATCAATCTCAATATATTGGAAAGAATGAGGGTGAAGAAAAAAAAGAGTCTTAATTTTTTTCTAAAAAACATTTAAAGGAATTGCCACGTAGTACCACCACGTGGTCACCATTGCCCAAATGAGGTGAACCAAGTGATGGCAAAGCACCTATAAATAGGTGCATGGAGCAAGGAGGAGGGAACCAGAGAATTGTGATCAGTTAATAAAAAGAGAGAGTTTTGGTAAACGAAAAAGTAAAAGTAAATGATTAATATTAAAGTTAGTACTATTATATTTTGAATTATTATAAAATATATTTTTATATATCTTGAATTATTATAAATTATTTTATGTAACTTATGTTGTATAAATTATATTAATATTTCAATTAAGTTAATTATTTATGAACTCTATTTGTTTAAAATGAAAACTCATGGGTATAATCGTTTATTAAATATATTTTGAGCAAGTATTTTATAAGTACTACTACAAAGATCTTATGTCTTGAAGGACTTAAACAATCATGGACCTCTGAATTGTTACTTTAGTGGCCCTCTGACAGTCCTATGTCTTGGGAGATTTAAACAACTATTAGCCTCTGAATTTACTTTAGTGACCCTCTGACGGTCTTATGTCTTGAGAGACTTAAATAATCATGGGCCTCTGATTAGTCACTTTGTGAGTGTGTCATGGATCCATTGACTCTCTATTCTGTTTCGTTCTGTTTTGTACCGTGGTTACGGTTATTTTGCTATAATCCTACATTTTGTTTTTGTTATTTAAATGATTTACTCGAATCACACTATTCTCTGTTTGGCTTAAATAATTATTCATAGTGATTCCCGTTTGTTTGGGGTTATAGGAAGGAAATTGAGACTACTAATACCTTATTTGTTTTGAGAGATGATCTTGGGACTACTAATACCTTGATATTAATAATACCCTTGGAAGGGAGATTCATAGTGAGAAGGTAGAGATGGTATTAGAAAAATAGTGAAGAGATTAGAAATTTTTTTATTTTTTTTATTTTTTATATATTGGGAATTTTTTTTTAAATATTAATCTTTCATTTTTGTATTTTTTTATTTGTTTTATTATTTTATATAAAAATAATTTAACAATTTTTCACTATTAATCCCTTCACTATTAATCCCCTCACTAACAATCCCCTCACTATTAATCACCTCATTATCAATCCCCTCCATTCTATCTCTGAAAACAAACGAGGCCTTATACCTTCAGTATAATATTTCTCATTTTATCATGTGCTTATAGCTGTAATTCCTTTTTGGGGTGATAGAATGTAAAGAACTGTGGTAATCTTGTGTAATAGAACTAGCACAAGACTTAATGTAGACTTTTCTTGTATTTTGTTTTAATAATTGTCTGATCAACAATAAAATAAATAAAAGTCTCGAGAAATGTTTTTTTTTTTTTTCAAAAAAATTATCAAGTATTTCGATTATTTATTTACCTATTTAATTTCCTTGGGTCGGAATAGAACCTGTTCCACTCCCATCGCCCACCGATTTATCTCGCTTAAATCTCACCCCCGAGGGTGCGAATTTGACCCGTGACCATACCTAAACCCGAGTCTTAAAGTGGAATGCAGTTGGCCATGATTTTTATTTGCTTGGGTTCATCCAAAATAAATATTGGTGAATATAAATAATAAAAAAATACTAAAATAATGAGGACAAAATTCATCTATCTCTTTATAATTTGGCTTCGGTACAATTCAGCGTGTTTGGTTTGATTTTTTTAAATTAAGTTTTTTGAAATTTAAATTTTTTGATTTTCATTTTTTTTTATTTTTAGTGAATATTTTAAAAATTTTAATTTTTTTTTATTTTTTTAGATGCATCTTACTTAGATGTATCTAAAAAGTAAAAAAATTGTGAAAAAATATTTTAAAAAATTAATAAATACATAAAAATATAAAAATATATACTAAATTCTTGTATTTTTTTTATATTTTTGGTATTTAGTGAATTTTTAAAAGATTTTTTTACAATTTTATTATTTTTTAGGTATATTTATATTTGGTGTGTCTAAAAAATAAAAAAATTTCCTAAAATATTAAAAAAAATTCAGTAAAAACAAAAAAACACCAAAAATAAAAAAGTAAAATTTTCTGAAAAATATTTTTTGAAAAATAGAAACAAACAATTACTTCTTGTTATTCAAATAGTCATATAAAAAAAATAATTAAAATTATCACATTATTATTTCTGTTTCTTTTATATTTTTTTAAATTAAAAGATTAACTAAAGTAAATAATTCCTAAAGGAGCCCATAATTTTGAGTCCGGATCCTCTAGAGTAACTCTCTAGAGTGATCTCCTAAAGTGGATGATCGGACGGTTCAGAATAGTCCTCACCAAAACGACGTCGTTTTGGTGAGGATTTTCCAAAAAAAAAAAAAAAAAAAAAAAAAAAAACAACACCATCTCATTGTTGCTCGCCAAAACCATCGAATTCAATCCACTCTCGCTTGTCCCAACATCCTCAGCTGTGAATTCTGCAAATTCATGAAACCCAGTGAACCCTTTCACATACTCAATCATCGGAGCTAGCTCCGGAACATTCCCAACCGCATGATCAAGCCTTCGGATACCAAAATCCACCGGAAAAACTGATCCTTCATCCATCGATTCAAACCCAGGCAAAAACCAAGAATCAGGATGATTAGTGTTTTCAGGAGGGTTAGGATTTTTGTAGCTGATGTAGCGCAGAACCACATCGCTGTAGAGCTGGACTTCGGCGATGACAGCACGATCATCGAGGTTGATAGGCGGAGACGAGGGTTTTGCGCCGTGAGCGACGCTGGTGGAGAAGGCGAGTTCGGCGTCTTCGACTTCGATGGCAATGGAGCGGACGGCGAGGCCGTGGGCGGCAGAGAAGGAGCGGCAGGCGGAGGAGTTGAAGGTGGGGATGGCGGCGGAGGTTAGGTTTTCGGCGAAATCCATTTTTGAAATTCCTCACCAAAACGACGTCGTTTTGGTGAGGAGTATTCTCAACCGTCCGATCCGCTCACTTTAGGAGATCACTCTAGAGGGTTACTCTAGAGGATCCGCTCGCCATAATTTTAGACTAAAATAAGAAGGATGTGACCACTGAGGTGTAATTATTCTTGTGTCACATCATCATATCTTTTTTTTTAATATATATTTTTAAATTGAAGTCAACTAAAGTAAATAATTCTTAAAGGAGCCCACAATTTTAGACTAAAATGAGAAGGATGTGACCACTGAGATGTAATTACCCCTTATTTAATGTTGGAAAAATGGAGATAAACCATGACTATTGATTAATCAGGAAATTTCAATTGATGTGCAATAAATTGTTGATAAAGTAATAGTTTTACCAAGAGCATTCAACAACAAATTATTCAATTATTCAACAACAAATTATTCAATTATTCAATTATAAGATTATACATCTATTTCATAGTTCTCCTACATATGGTGTTGTTTGGGAGATTATATGAGCTGTTTTTAGTTATTTTGATTGAAGTTGTATTAGATTGTTTGACATAATTTATGCTTATTACTTAATAGGCAAATACAGTTTAAATAAATTTAAGTTGTGAAATGGTTGTTTTTAATTTTTAATTTTTTATTCAAATTTTAAAAAAAGAAAATTTTAATTTTTTATCATTAACTATTCTATATTACAATAATGGGCGAATTACATTAACATTCCCTCTAGTTTGGGACTTGTATCACTTTAGTCCCTGACTTTTCAATTATGACACATTTGACCCTAAATTTTGAATCTTGTTCCAAATAAGGACAATTGAAGATATTATTGCTTAATTTCAAGAGTAAAGTCGTCAATTTGATAATGCCATGCCCCAAAATTCGAGACTGAAAAGGGGATGTACAAAATACAACTCAAAGAGGATAGAGAATCAAAATATTTTAATATACACATATAAGTAGAGTTATAACATAGATAATTCATTTGTGTCCCGCTATAGGACGACGAAACATTGTAAAACCAAAAGACAAAAGGAAAAAAAAATTACTAGTCAAAATCTTCAAGTGAACCACGGCTCCTACACTACATCTTGATTGTCTTCGGGATAACCTTCACCATCGTAAATTGCTTCCTCACCTAACATGACACGCCATGAGCTTGGAATGTCCAATAAAAACACACACATCTCCCCATATCTTCTATCAACCAATCAACCATATACAGAACAAATCAGGTAACACATACAATCTTACAATAAGGATTCCACCAAAATATTTTTTTATAAAACTTATGTACATATTCAAATAAATAATAATATTCAATTCAAATAAATAATAAACAATAAATGAAATAACAACAAAAACAAAAATAGAAATAAAAATCAAATTTATGAATTAATTTATACACTAGGAGGTAAATATATAAAAACCAAGTTTTAGGGTATTTTTAATTATAAAGCGGTGTTCTAGGATTTAATTATATAATATACATGAAAATTATTCTTTATTGGGTCATTTTGCACACTTTTACGAAACTAGGGGCTAAAATGTTATTACGCTAAGGCTCAAGGTTTCACGTGTAATTACCAAAAATTAGGATCTTTACAGATAAAATGTAAACTAATTTGAAAAAAATAAATGTCGAAAAAATAATTTTGAATTTTTTAAAATTATTTCTACCCACCAAAGATAAAATTATGTAAAATTGATAAATCTTTTACGCATTTATTTATTTTATCAAATTAATTTTTATTATGTGTTTAGATGATGATCATATAATGTGTGGTTGTTAGGCTTTTAATGTGTAATCAATATATTTAATATATGAAATATTTTTAGTTTTGGATTGTTTAATTTAATAGATTAATTGAATAATGATATTAAAATTGTCGCCATATTTGAGTTTTGGAAAAAAAATATAAATTAATTTAATGAAAATAAAAATAATCATCCATTACATGATCATCATCCAAACACATAATAAAAATTAATTTAGTAAAAAAAATAAATGTATAAAAGATTTATCAATTTTACATAATTTTATCTTTGGTGGATAGAAATAATTTTCAAAAATTCAAAAATATTTTTTCGATATTTATTTTGACAAATTAGTTTATATTTTATCAAATTGACGACTCTATCTTGAAAATTGAGTAATGGTATCTTCAATTGTCTTTATTTAGAACAAGATTCAAAATTCAAGATTAAATGTGTTACAATTTAAAAGTCAAAAATTAAAATAACACAATAACCATCTCAAAGGTCATATCAAAGCCCAATAATAATAGATATTAGATTACAATAATATAGTTGAATTAGAACCAACGTTCTTTTGAGTAAAATTTTGGGTGCTTATAATTACTTGATTGGTATAAAAAAAAAAAAATACGAGGGAAATGAAAATCTTTATTATATTTTTATGGGTAATGAGGAAATCCAGGACTCAAATGGCTAGAACAGTCATCTATATGGCACAAGATTTCTAAAATAATGTTCATATTATTTTACGTTGTGTTTGATTCATGGATTTTAATAAAAATTTAAAAATAAATATAAAAAAAAGGACAGAAATGACCAGTGGAATATGAATAAACACCTTTTTTGTTATCCTTCCTAAATCTCATTCTAAATTTATGAACCAAACCAAAAGTCTTAATTTTCATGGCAACTATCTAACCTACTAAGCACTATAAAGAGCAAAACTTGTATACTCTTATTATTGCACAAAACAAGAAAACAACGAAAGATGAAGACTCCAACCACCTTGTTGCCTTCTCTTGTTTTTGTTCTTCTTTGTTCAATTTCATGGGCTGATACTCATGAAGATTTTCTCCAATGTCTTTCCCTTCACTCTCCAAACACAACCTCAATCTCAAAACTAATTTACACTCCAAACAACTCTTCATATTTATCTATCTTGCAATTCTCAATACAAAATTTGAGATTCACAGAGCCATCAACACCAAAACCTCTAGTCATTATCACACCATTGCATGAATCGCAAATCCAAGCAACTATCTATTGTTCCAAAAATCATGGAATGCAAATTAGGGTTAGAAGTGGTGGCCATGACTATGAGGGTCTTTCTTATGTTTCCGAGGTCCCTTTTGTCATTGTTGATCTTAGAAACCTCCGGTCCATCACTATCAATGCTGAAAACAACACTGCTTGGGTTGAATCTGGCGCGCATATTGGGGAACTTTATTATAGAATTGCTGAGAAAAGTAAAACCCTAGCTTTTCCTGCCAGTGTTTGCCCTACTGTTGGGGTTGGGGGACACTTTAGTGGGGGAGGGTATGGCGCGTTGTTGCGAAAGTATGGCCTTGCTGCTGATAATGTCATCGATGCTCGCATTATCGATGTTAATGGCAACATTCTTGACAGAAAATCCATGGGTGAAGACCTTTTTTGGGCTATTAGAGGAGGTGGAGGGGCTAGTTTTGGAGTCATTCTATCATGGAAAGTAAAGTTGGTGGTTGTTCCATCAACTGTCACTGTTTTCACACTTGACAGGACTTTAGAGCAAAATGCAACCAATCTTGTTCATAAGTGGCAATACATTGCCCACAAGTTCCCTCATGAATTATTCATTAGAGTCTTCGTAAAGGGAGTGAATTCAGGCCAAGATGGGAAGAAAAAAACAATCCAGGCTACATTCCAGTCTTTGTACCTTGGTGGAGTTGACAAGCTCATCCCATTGATGCAAGAAAGCTTCCCTGAGTTGGGATTGACAAAACAAGACTGCACTGAAATGAGCTGGATCAAATCGATCCTTTATTTCCATGGTTTTACCAATGGAGAACCCCTTGAAATCTTGTTGAATAGGACTCAAACATCTGTGTCATACTTCAAAGCAAAATCAGACTATGTGAAGGAGCCCATTCTAGTGACCAGGTGGGAGAAGATTTGGAAAAACTTTTATGAAGAAGAGGCAGAGACAGCTCAGATGATCTTTAGCCCATGTGGTGGAAAAATGGATGAGATTTCAGAGTCTTCAATTCCTTTCCCACATAGGGTTGGGAATATTTACAAAATCCAACACTTGGTGTCTTGGCAAGAAGAGGGAGAAGAAGCTTCCAAAAGGCATATAAATTGGATTAGAAGGCATTATAGTTACATGGCTCCCTATGTTTCAAAGTTTCCAAGAGCTGCATATATGAACTATAGAGATCTTGATGTGGGAGTGAACAACAAATTGGGAAACACAAGCTATGCACAAGCAAGCATTTGGGGCTCCAAATATTTCAACAACAATTTCGATAGATTGGTGCAAGTCAAGAGCAAGGTTGATCCTAGCAATTTCTTCAGGAATGAACAAAGCATTCCATCTCTTCCTTTCATGGAGGAAGAAGGGTGATTAGGGAACCTTGGGCAAAGGAAGTATAATTCGCATTTATTATGTCGCCCAAAGTAATTACAAATCAGAAAAAGTATTCGGAAGAATGAACAAAAAATGAAGTATGTAAATTAGACTTATAATAGACTCCATATATAGTTTGTGACTACTGTTGGAATTACTTTTTTAGATGGATCCAGTGTTCTCTTTTCCAATAAACTTTGTGGTTTTTGTATGATTAGAGAGTAGTCATGTCCAATAAAGTTTACTTGTTTGAATTGCATTTATAGAATAAGAAGTGTAATATGATTTCATTTGTTTAGAATAATATGATTTCCTTTATAAGTATGTATTCCAACAAGAACTTGTCATTTACCTTCAACTTGAAATTTTGTTGTGTTTGGATGTTGGATTGGAGATATGATTTGCAGAAGAAAAGAAGGAAAAAGGAAGAAAAAAGTGACAAAATTTGAAATTAAAATTTGTCACTTTTTCCTTTTTATTTCATTTTCCTCAACAAATCCCTATTTAAATTTGAGACCTAATCACATTAATAATGGAGAGAGCCAACCGTCACCAAATTTGGCCTAATTTTTGTGGTAGCCGTTGGACTTTCAGGGGTTGTATGCAATTTTGGTGGAGGTGGCGGTTTGTCTTGGTCTGCGTTGAAAGTTTTGGGTTATTTCTTGCGGCGATTATTGGGTCTGGTAACTATTCACTTTCTAATTATTGTTAAATTTTAATTTTCTAATTAGATATGATGCTTCTTATATTTATAATTAATAATTTATCCCTTTTCACTACAAAAATTAAGATTTTAGGAGACTAAAATATAAGGACAAAATTATTTTTTGGATGCCAAATATTTTTGTTGCGAAAATGGTCGTTATTATATTTTTAACAACGAAAATTAGACATTAGTGATGAATTATTATCCTTTTGGGACTAAATTTTTTGTCTCAAAAAATAAATTATTTTGAGACCAAATTATTTTATTCCTAAAAGTCTATTTATTAGTGACATTTTCAAAATTTTGTCGCTAAAAGTCTTATTTTCTAGTTTCGGGATGACCTTTTAACGACTATCATCATGACGATAGAAATTGGCCTATAAATATCTTTTAGAACAAAATTTTCACTTTTACAGACCAAAACATTTAGTCTCTAAAACTCTTATATGTTGCAGTGTATTGATTGAAAAAAAAAAAAGAAAAAAAAAAGAGTTAATTATATTTTACCTTCTTGTAATTTAGGCCTCGTTTGACAAGTGTCCCTTATAGCTAAGAAGTCAAAAAGCTACTAAAAAAATCAAAAAGCCAAACAACCCATATCAAAAGGTAGGGGTGAGCATGGTCCGGATTGGACCGGATTGGGATAAAATCAGGACCAATCCGTTATTTACGGTTCCTAAAAAATTGGAACCAATCCAATCCGTTTAAATCATGGAACCAATCCGAACCAATCCATTTAAATACGGATTGGATCGGTTTAGGACCACGGATTCACATAATTAAATAACAAAAATATATATATAACACTTGAATTTCATAAAAATATAAACATAGCGCTATATTAGTTCCATAATAGCAACATGTTTTTCTATAATAACGACATACTGTTCTAGAATTTAAACAACCATAAGAAAACTGGTTTCACCATAAGTATTTAAACCATTGCAAATTAAAACTTAAAACTAACAAACAAAAGTAATAAAAGAAGATATTATACGATTTTAGGTTTGAGTTTAGATTTTACGTAGAATAAGAAAAGATACTATGGGGGAGGATGTATAATAAAAATATAGACTATTTGTATACGGTCCGGATCGGTTCCAATCCGGAACCGTGGGATTCAATCCGGAACCAATCCGTGAACTACGGATTTTTAATTATTCAATCCGGAACCGAACCACGGATTCAAAAAACCAATCCAAACCTATCGGATTGGACTGGACTGGATCGGATTACGGATTTCACGGATTCCTTGCTCAGCCCTATCAAAAGGTCAAAGATTCCCTTTTCTCTTTACTTTTTATACATCTTTTTGTAAAAAGTCAAAAAGTCATCTCAAACATATTAGTTTTTTATACATCATATTTTAGCTAAAAAGTCAACAAATTACTAAAAAAGTCTGTTCCCAAACGAGGCCTTAGTTGAAAAACACAGAACTTCCTCATAATTTAGAAATATACATTTAACCCTTTTATTGTTTGGAGTAAATTGTAAAGTAATGGATTCCGTCCACTTGTTAACTTAAACGCGCGATGCAGATATTGGCCTCAAATTAGATTGATAAAATGACATTTTTATCCCTTTTTTTTTCCTGCCGCCTTTCATTGCTGTACAGCAGTAGTCAACCCACTCCATCATTTCCCTATATTTTTTCTTGCCATTGCTCTACCGGCAGTGGGGATGCTGTGCGGTAATTTGGGCCCATTTCGGGGCCTATTTTAATAATTTGAACCGTTTATATTTTAGAATACGTCAAGTAAAACATACCTATAAAAAATCAAGTTAATCGGATATCGTATACCCATTCATCCACTCATATTTGTATCTACAAAAATAAATACAAATGTATTTTAACTTGATTAAAATGAATACAAATGTGAGTGGTGAATGGGTGAATGATATTTGATTAACTTGATTTTTTCTACTTAACGTATTCTAAAATGTGAATGGCTCGGATTATCAAAATAGACCTGAAATGGGCCCAAATCGCCGCACAGCAGATGCTACTATGCAGGCTGCGCAGCAGCATCCCCACTTCCCTACCGATTATCTCTTCCCTCTCATTTTTCTTTAACTTTCAGTATGGTTGCAGAAGACACACACACATCTATGTACGTACATGGATGTGTGGTCTTTCTACTTGGTTTGGTTGGGGGACAGCCATGGCTACGTTCATGACAAAAAAAGGAAAAAATAATAATCTATAACATCTATAAAAAGAATGTAAGAATGATGTAACGGTGTAACACTAGTTTCTTCTTTGTTTGCAATGGTGTAATACTGGTTTCTTCTTTGTTTGCAAAACAGATTTGGACTGGCTACGTGGCCTTCAGATTAGCCACACACACGAGAGTAGAAACAAACAAATTCCATCATTCATTTGTACAAATGCCGACTTCCTTTCGGTTGCTGCTTCATTTCCAATACGATTCCTCGTAGAAATTCTCCAAAACGGTGGTCTTCGATTTGCCTATTTCCCAAAGTGTTGCCCACGTGGAATGCAGATTAGTGACACCGACAATGAAGAAGACAACAAATTTTACCGCTTCAAATATGGGGTTTACAAGATATATATGTATATATCTTGTGGGTGGATTTTCGGTCATCCTCTTCTGCCCATCACTGTTGGTGTTCTTGCTGCCATAACGCTGTGAAAATTGGGCATCCAAAGCTGTGGTCCTGCCGTTGCAAATTCTGGTACGTACATCTATAATTTGATGTCTACTATTTACAAGTGTGATGCACAAGATTTAACCACACTATTTTTCAACCTTGGCCACATGTTCAATAGATGCACACCATGTGTTTGTTAATATATCTCAATAAATAAAGAGTTCAGACTTTTTGAATAAAAAATAAGCCCCATCTAATTTTCTAAGTTAAAAATCGAAATCAAAGCAACAGAAATGTATGATATATTAGTTAAAAATATAAAACAAACAAGTAATCTGTGTAGATATTTCATTTTCAGCCCCCCCTCCAAAAAAACAAAAAAATTACTAACTTGTAAAGGAGTGTTCCTTTTGGTAAATTCTTTGGCAAATTGGGATTACTCTCAAATGCGTGGTCATCCAAAGCAGTTTTGGTTCTGGTGTGGAGTTTGATATCTATATGTTTTGGATTTGGATTTGGGTTTGAGTTGTTGTCTTTGGTGTGGAGTTTGGTATCTATTTATTCTGGTTTTTTTTCCCCTTTTCCCATTGTGGGTAGAATTGTAGTGCCTCAAACTTTAAAAAAAAAAAAAACCAGTTGCAAATGATGAACTATGAGCCTACTAAATATAAACTTGAAACAAATAAGCTAGAAACCAAGAATAAGTCAATACACATTTAGGATCCATTGTGAAATAAGCCACAAGTTTGGAATCATAAATAAGGCTACCAGCCCAAAAACAGAGCAATCAAATTAGATTCCTCCATTCATTTCCTTCTCTTTATTTTGTATGACCAATCAATAACTATGTATCATAATTCTTTGGCAAATTGAGGTCATTCTGAAATGAATTTTCATCTAAAGTTGTTTTGGTGTGTAGTCTTATATCTATATGTCTTGAATTTGGATTTGGATCTAGGTTGTTTTCCTTGGTGTGAATTGTTGATTTTTTTTATTTTTTGGGCAGAAGTGTAGTGCCTCAAACTTAAAAGAAATCCAACTTCAAATCATGAATCATGCACCTACTAACTCAAAATCAAAAAAGAGAAGAATCCCACGTAATTGATTCCAGGTTATGTGTGAAAGCAATAAAAAGAAGCCAAAATCCAATCCACTCCATTAAACTTGTGACAGCCCCAACATTTACTTCAAAAACAAAGAGAAGAGAAACCAAACATCATTGAAACAATTGAATGGTGAATGAGTGTCAAAAAAAAAAAAAACAAGAGAGACGTTTTGGTCATCACCCCAATTTGATCGTTGGATGGAAATGGTTCATGAAGTTTACATCATGTACCTACACCAATGGATATTGATTTTCACAAGCGTCCAATACTAACAGATAAAGGCCTTTTCCATTCCCCCCCCCCCTCTCACCATATGTGTGAAGCACCATAACCATAACACCTACCATGATGATAAAGTGAAATGCTTATGGACCACAAGCCTAACATGTTCTCATTCGGAAAATTTTTTAAAAAAATATGGGTTTACATGTTCTCAAGGCTAAGGGCAAGATTACTTTTGTTGTACTTGTTTCTTTTATTATTCAATTTGTCTTTGTTGCTGAATTTGCGAGTTTTAAAAATATTGATTCTTTTAGTTTGGAACCTTTGAAATGAAACAATGAAAATCAATTGTAACTATCAATTTTCCATATTATAAACTTATATTCAATCGATATGAAATAATATTATTTGCCAAGATGCAAACAGACCAGTTCAGTATAATATCTTAAATATAATTACATGGATTCTCTTGATTGGATTGGAAAGGTTGGTTCAGGAGTCTTCTTTAATGGCTTTCTTTTCTTCTTTCAACCTTCTTTAGTTCATGAGTCTTCTTTAAGTGTATATGTTTCATTTTCAGCGCCCCCCCCCCCCCCCTCCCCCCTTTAAAAAAAAAAAAAAAACTGTAATGTAGTGTTCGTTCTGGTATTTTAATTGAAATGATTTCCAAATTGACAATCCAAAGAGCACAAGTTTAACATAAAAAAAGAAAAAAGAAAAAAAAGAACAACCCAAAAAGCCTAATAAAAATGGTCAAAAGCTTCATATCCTAATTCAATACACATTTAAAGCCCATGAAAAGAAAAATAAAGTGCACATCTTCAAGTTTATATCATTCAGGAACAACAATATTAATTCGATATACCCTGCTAAGCACCTATTCAAATATTCTAAAAGGCTGAATTAAGTGTGTATGTATCATTTTCAACCTAGCGCCCCCCCCCCCCTGGCGCCTCCCTCCCAAAAAAAAAAAAAGTCTAAAAGCTTTTTTCGTTCTGGTATTTAAATTGAAATGATTTCCAAAAAGACAATTCAAAGCGCACAAGTTTGGAATCCTAAAAAAGGCAACCAACCCCAAAACAAAGCAATCAAATTGGATTCCCCCATTCATTTCCTTCTCTCTATTTTATATGACCAATCAATAATTCTTTGGCAAATTGGAGTTATTCTGAAATGGATTTTCATCTAAAGTTGTTTTCGTGTGTAGTCTTATATCTATATGTCTTGAATTTGGATTTAGATTTGGGTTGTTTTCCTTGGTGTGAATTTTTGATTTTTTGATTTTTTGATTTTTTGGACAGAAGTGTAGTGCTTCAAACTTAAAAGAAATCCAACTTCAAATCATGAATTATGAGCCTACTAAATATAAACTTGAGGCAGTGCAATTACACAAGTTCAAAGATTAGTAAAGAAAACTAGAAGTATAATGTACATTAATTAATGTAACATGTTCATGATTTAAAAGTCAAAAAATTGCCACCAATGGTTCTCAAAAGATAGAAATATACATGATAGATGAAATGTATATTATTGAGCATATGAAGGAGTTACTTGCTCCATAAATATATATATTATGGAGCATATGAAGGAGTTAATTGGCTCCAGGACTTTTAATAAGTTGGAATGATGAATGAAATCTGTCCAGGCCATTTTTATTCTGCTGTCCTCTAAACAAAACGTGTTCCTGCAAAAATGAAAACATCACTCAAGAAATAGAAAGAAACAAAATCAACCATGCAAATTGATTGTGCATGTAGTTTATGAAAGTCTTGTGGGTAGAACAAACACATGGTGTGCAAATATACATTTCTTTGTGGTTTCTAGTGTGTGCAAATATAGAAATACCGTGGCTGCCTCTATCTATTAATGAAAGTCTAGCTAATAGACAAGTAAGCACAAAAAGGCCCAAAATTGAAATGGGCACAAACTTGTTAAACCAAGAAGACTACTGACATTTTATCAACAGGCGAGGAGAACACAAAACGGATTTCACTAATAAGTCCCCTCCAAAAAATTATAATATTATTATTAATAAATTGAAATGAAGTTCTTAGTAGAAGAGGGGATAAAACAGAGGAAAGGTAAATCCATAGTAGAAAAAGACTATGGTTTCTTCTCTCAAAAATGTATACCATATGTATAAGAATATATTATAATTTTATATTTTCTTAAGTTCTGATTCTCCCCCGCCAAAGATAGAGTCTCCATGGTCACGCGTTCAACTTTTAGAACAATCAATCGAAGGTATGTTTGAGTAAGATGTTGTAGGTATGTTTGTATGCTTGTGAATTTGTTGAATGTTGAAAAAAGGAGGAATTTGTAAAAGAAAGAAGTGCAGCTTTGTAATTCTGGAGATGATACAACTGAGAGTAGCTGTAGGTTTTTGTATGCAGATTGCTGACAGTTCTTGGTTATTGATTCTTTGGTGAGTCAGCACCATAGGAATGCATTAGGGATATTTTTAGTTTTATTTTCTGAATTGTTTTTTGCGAAGGACATATTATATGCATCTTAATTTTTTGTTGTCAGATTAAAGGGAGACCCAAATATAACATCTTACTCAACTTACAACATCTTACTCAATAGCCAAAGATATGGGCATAATTGAAATCTGGTACATTCAGAAAAACAAAAATGTATCTATATTTCTTTTTAGATAGAAATATGCTTATGATTTTTTATTTTTTTTTCTAATATAAATGCAAAAATATATTTACATTTGATATGACATATACTTATGTTCGGATTTTTATCAATTTCAAAAGAAATTCGCAAAGAGAAAAACAAAACATAGACAAATTAAATATAAGGTCTAATTACATTTCACTTCTCAAATTCATAAACCAAACACAATTTGAAAAATATTTGTACTTAAACTGTAGAACGACCCCCACGTGCAACCTGCCTTGGGGGCCAACTAGTAATAAGAAAAAGAAATCGAGAGAGGGAAAGAACATAAATTGCTGGTGATGTAGCCAAAGAAATAATGAGTGGATTGTTTCAATTATTATATCTATATATATATATATATATATATATTTAAGAGTATATGTATGCGGCTATGGTTTTAATTTGAAAAAACCTTTTGATTATGATATACAATATGGCTTGAATTTTGTTTTGGGACGATGGACAAGATTTTCTCCAAGTTCTATTTGAAAAAAAAATAATAATAAATAAATTAATTAATTAATTAAAAAAAAAAATCAATGGGTAACTTTGAGAAAATTTCTTTTTGAATTGATTCTTTTAGCTAGAAAAGGTGTTGGCCATGAGGTATCAGGTGAAGAAATAGAAAGGACATGAGAAGGAAAGAAAGTGAAAATTTTAGGTTGCATTTGGTAGAGTTTTAGAATTATGATTTGATAATAGAGTTGTATTTTGAGTTTGTGGAAAAAATGAGAGTAATACAGTTATTTTATAAATATGATTAACAGAGTTAGTCTTTATATTTCACTCCAAATCTCAAGGGAGTTGACTACATATTTCTAAATTAGAAGGAGGTAAATTGTAATTAACCCCCCAAAAAAAATTTTGTGGGCCTTTTACTTATTAATTTGTCAAGCCTAGCTGATAGTCATCAAGTTACTGGAATTTCCAAATGGTGGTGGGTTGTACTTTTCTTGGGCTTTTTGGAAGGCAAAGTCTTTGGCCCAAATTTGGTGGTCTATTTAAGCTGAAGTATTTTAACGTGAATATTTATACACAACCATATTAGCACATTACCTGTGCATAAATAAATAATCAAAAATTAGTTTCTAAATTAAAAAAATAATATAAAATTTATTTAAATTATGTAATAAAAATATTTTATAATTAATTAAATTTTATGTATTTTTATCAGGAATGGAGATGCTGCTGTGCGGGCTGCGCGGCGAAATGGGCCCATTTCAGGATCTATTTTGATAATCTGAACCGTTCACATTTTAGTATACATAAAGTAAAACATGCTTTAAAAAATCAAGTTAATTAGATGTCGTCTGCCTATTCATCCACTCACATTTATATTCATTTTAATACTTTAAATTATAATTTTTATTTACTTTTGTAAATACAAATGTGAGTAGATGAATAGGTAAATGACATCCGATTAATTTGATTTTTTGCAAGCATGTTCTACTTGATGTATTTTAAAATGTGAACGGATCGGGTTATCAAAATGGGCCCCAAAATAGGCCCATTTCGCTGCACATTCCATTTTTGTCAGAGTTACATGTAAGAGAATATTTTTATTATAATGTCATTAATTGTGTGTTCTAAGTTCTCAATAAAAAAAAATGCATGTCATAATTTAATTGGTAAAAATTAAAGGATAAATTACAAAAATTATATTTATAATAAAATATAAATACATTTTGTTTTATAAGTTTCATAATTTCAATTTGCCATATGATAGTAGTAAATTATATTTGTTAATATACTTATTTTTTTCTTATTTTGTAAAGCTTAAAAATTTGTCTATTCAAAATTATAAATTATCGTATATCATAACTCTTACATGAAAGCGAATTAGGATTGATTTGTGGCCTGTGTTCTAGGCATTAGACACCATCTTGTTTGGGTTGATAACATTTATTTATGGCTTTCCATACTTGTGATTACTTTTAATCACCTTTGCAACCTCCTTCCTTTCTTGGCTTTTGTTTTGCTTTGAAAGTGGTTCAAACTAATTGTTTGTTTAAGTATGAGATTGAGATATCATACTTAATGATTTAATCTCTTAGGGGTTCATTACCACAAGTTAATCTTAAACAAACATTTAATGAGTCAAACACGAGTCAAACACTAATAGTTTTTTAGTTTTCTATAATAGAAACCGAAGTTTAGCTTTGACTAAAGAGTATTTCTGATTTATATTCAGAAATGGCAACTGAAATGGATTTGGTTTCAAACCTTTGGGATTTAAAGAAGTCTTTGGGTTTAATCCATTTATTCCCAAAATGGTAGAAAACCAAGTTTTGAGAAAGTCTTTGGCTATAATCTGATTATTTCCAAAGTGTTTTGGTTGCTCTGACCTGTTATCCTCTGCCTTTTCTCATTCATGTACTTATGTGGCGTTACACTGACTCGGAAAATATGAGGAACCCATGACTCCATCATGCCTACAGTCAACTCCATGCCCTTCCCAGTTATAACTTTTATAGAGTGTGGACTTAGGCTTCCACTTGACATCCTTTTCTGAGAAATCCTCAATTACTACAAATTGAACCTCATGCAACTCGCCATCAACTCTTACCGAGTTATCAACGGCATAATAGCCTTAGCCAAAAAAGAAAACATTAGGGTAACTTTAGCCGACATCCAATACTGCTACACCATGTGTGGCCTCAAGTTAGAAAAATTAACTTGAAATAAAAGTAAATTAGAGAGAATTCTAACTTGTCCGTCAAAGTGCTAATTTCGGCATTCCTGACCAGTGTGTTTATCCCCTTTTCAGGTAGCAATCAGATGATCAAATACGTCTGACTGAATTCTAGAGTATTTCTAAATCACTTCATTGAAGTGACAGTTAAAACAGAGGTCAATGGATCCATGACAAACAGAAGATCACAAAGTAGCCAAACAGAGGCGAATGGTTATTTAAGTCCCCCAAGGCGTGGGACTCCCGTAGTGATACTTACAAAACATAATTATTTATAAAGTCATTACCAAATACTTTCTAAAATTTAAACAAAGCATTCCTATTTATGTTGGCATTTGTCGATATAAAATGAGTAGGAATCCAAATCAGTAGAATCTGCTCAAATCACATCATACAGTCTCTAATATTTCAACTTTGTTATTCCTATCTGTGATAGATATCTATCTTTCTCATCTTTCCCATATGTTTTGCAGCTCGGCGGTTTCTTCATTTGGACTTACGCTTACCAACTAGTATGAAGCTCAGCCTCGAAATTCAAAGCTCTTCAAGCAGCTGAAGAGGTCTCAAAGGTACAAAACAAAGTGCAATGTGAGGTAGATAAATACTAAAGTGTTTAAATCTAGTAAATCTTTTGAAAAATTAATTTTGAATCAAATTGACAAAAATAGACTACTTTGCTAGATACAGAGTCGCAACCTAAATATTTTTGGAAAATTTAAGAAACCCATGACTCGTGTCGAAGGCCACGTGTCCATCATCACCAAAATTATCTCGGCTCGGGAACTTAGGTACGAGATGAGAAGGTTATGAATTGAGTACCCTTGCTTGCTCGACTAAACATTAAAAGTTACCTAGAAGTTACTCTACTCAATATGTATATTAATGCGACCTTCACTTAATCATTAAAAATTATATATATCGATTTGTGATCGGTATGATTTAATTTTTAAGGTTCCAATATTAGATTAAATATTAAAAATGAGTTTAGAAAATTTAGTTCGAATTTTTTTTCCCCCCAATGATTATTGGTTTAAGCTATAATACATCATATTTTAATACTTCAATATCATAAAAAAAATAATCTTTATCAATCAATAATTTCTTTTTACAAATATTAAGAGAATTATATTTGAACAAATTCCAACGTAAAATTTTGGATAAATTACAAATACACCCCTTGAGATTTGCTTAAAATACAAATTGCCCCTATGGTTTGGAAAATTACAAATACCTTCTTGTTAGAATTTTTTATTTAACAGAATTAATTGAAAAAGTAAAATTTCTAACTGTTCACCTATACAATAATAAAATTATCTGAATTATTAATTGAAATAAAATTTTAACGTTATTAAAAACTGTTAATTAACTTGATCATTTATTAATAAAAGAATCTATTTGTTATGAAATTAGAAACTTTTTGAGGCATAATATAATTTTTAGAACCACATAAGGTAATTTGTAATTTAAGTAAATCTCAAGAGATGTGTTTGTAATTTTTCCTAAAATTTTTACTTCAAAATTTTAAGACCAATATATTTTCTTAAATAATGTTAGAGATTTCAAAAATTTTATCAAAATTTTTATCAAATATTTCACAGGAATATAGGAACCACATGGGACCCACTTAATGTGGGTCCCACACCCATGTGAGATATTTGATAGAAATTTTAGTAGAACTTTTGAAATTTCTAACATATTTGTATTTTCTTTGTCTCTATAATTAATTTTGAGATAGTAACTAAAGTAAATTTAAATCATTATTATATAGAGAGCACATGCGTGATAAGAGTTTGTAATACAAAATTTTAAAAAGTAATATTAATTCAAAATTTTAGTACGGAAAATATGTGTCACACTTTATGTTATGTTTGATTCATGGATTTAGATAGAAAAATGGAATGAGAAAAGAAAAAAAAAATAGGTAAAATGTGAATGAAATATAATAATATTTTACCTAATTTCACACACCTTTTCATTTTTTTTCTTCAAAATTTCTACCCAAAACCATGAATCAAACACATCATCAATGTTTTAAAGGAGTTTTGGATCCTTTATTGTATTGATGTACACTATCTAAAATGTCACGACCCGCTCCCCGTATCCAAGGGTTAAACATCCTGATGGTCGGTAACTGAAGTTACTTCCGGCCAATTCTTGAACAAATTAATAAACGCGAGCGGAAATAAGTGAGGGTACCAAAATAATCATCGGAGTTTCTATTTTTATTACAAAATTTATTGACAAAAAAGGCTAATATTTACATATAAAAATATCATAAAAGTGCTGTGTGTGTGTCTATTCCGCAGCCCCGCGTCTAAAACTTTCCAAAAGCTATTTCTGAATTGCATTGTTTCTTGAAAATTGGTAAACAACTATAAACACATAGCAGAGTGAGAAATATTATGCCAAGAGTATAAGGGACACAAAATAACCATGAAAAGTTATGTAACTAAAATATTTAAGATAACTTAGTCTGAACAAATAATCATTTAAGTAGCAAAACTGAGATTATGTAAATAAATAACCATAACCACGGTACAAAACAGAACAGATGTATGGACTCAAGAGGTGGCTCGTACGAACTCTAGAGGTGACTCTTACAACAGTGTAGCACTTAGCTCCGTACAGCACTTTGCTCCACACTAGAAATCAGAGGGTCAATGCATCCATGAGAGACAGAGGGTTACAAAGAGATCAAACAGAGACCAATGGTTATTTAAGTCTCCCAAGGCGTGAGACTCCCGTGATGGTACTTACAAAACATAATTGTTTATAAGGTCATTGTCAAATATTCTTTAAAATATAAACAAACATATTCATGGGTTTCATTTTAATAAATAGAGTTTAGAAATTAATCTACGTAATTGAAATATTAATATAATTTATAATAATTTATAAAATATAATTTGTATAAAATAAATATGGTAAGTCAAAATATACGTAAAATATATTATGGTGACTCAAGATATAATATAACTCACTTTAAAATTAATATCTCATTATTTCTTTCCACTTTCAGTGATTTTCTTAACTTCCAAACATAACTTGTATTAATATAACTAATAAAATATAATTTGTATAAAATTATGATAAGTTAAAATATACGTAAAATATATTATGATAATTCAAGGTATAATATAACTCGGAAAAATGTTTGGGGGCCCTAATTCTGTGGCTCAAATGTGGCTCAAATGGCCAAAACGACGTCGTTTTGGCCATTTTTATGTTGTTTTGTACTCAAAACGACGTCGTTTTGGCCATTTGAGCTACATTTGAGCCACAGAATTTGGGCCCTCTACCATTGCTCTATAACTCGCCTTAATATTGACATTTACTATTTTGTTTTTATTTTTACTACTTTCTCATAGATGTTCCTTCGCCCTCTTTTCTTTTCCCTTTCTCCCTGTCCTCTTTCCCTTCCTTTCTCTCTTTTTTTCTTTCCCCTTTTCTTTTCAACCCAGTGATCACCTCCTCCCTAAATAGGGAGGTAAGAACGTAGCCCGCATATCCCTCTCCAAGATTTAATAATAAATTACATTAATTCATACATTTAAGATAATTATATTTTAACCCAATTTTTTAATATAATTATATAAATAAATTAATTTTTAATTAAATTATACTCTATCGTATACTAACAGAAAATTAATTATTTATTTTACTACTACACTTATTATTATTATTATTATTATTATTATTATTATTATTATTATTATTATTATTATTTATTTACTCTTATTTTTATATTTAATTTTAATTTGGATTAACTAGTATTATAATTCCATATTTCTGTTAATTTGGCCCCAAATAATAATTCCTAATTAATCACATATTTGATAATCCAATGTCAAATTAGATTCTATATTTATTATTATTTATTTAATAATATATCATCACATATAACTATAATACTAATATAAAATTTACGGGACAACTTATATTTTCGGGTTGTTACATAAAAAAATTATATATAATATTTGGTGGGATAAGTAAATTTTTAAAATGAATAACCAATCACATTATAAGGGAATAAAAGCTAGCCAATAAAAGATTTTATTAAATATTTTAAAAAATAAACATTAAGAGAAATAAACTATGAAAGATGTAAATTGATTCATATATTTTAGTGGTACAAAAATCTAAATTTTAAAACTGATCATTTTCAAATTTCTAAATTTAAATTTTTAAATAGACTAATTAAATTTATTTTTAAATGTGTAAATTAAGGCATAATAATTTTTTTTAAATGATTCAATAAAATTTATAAGATTTTTTTTTTAAAAAAAATTAAAATTAGTTAACTTTCCTTTTCAAATTTATAAATAGATTAGTTAACTTTCATTTTGAATTGTGTAAATCAAGCTATAATAAGATTTTTTTTTAAATGATTCAACAAGAGCTAGAATATATATATATATATATATATTTTAAATTTTAAAACTGTTTAGTTAGCTTTCATTTTGAAATTTCTAAATTTAAATTTATAAATAAATTAATTCATTTTCTTTTTAAAATGTGTAAATCAAGATATAATAAGATTTTTTTTTTTAATAATTCAATAAAATTTAATCAGTAGAAGATTTTTTTTTAATTATTTAAAACATAAAAATTCTAAAAAAACTAGTTTTGAGTTTCACAACTCTTATTAATTTTCTTAATACATAGTATAGATTAGAATTACATAAAACAATCAAAGGTGTATCTTTAAGGTCATTTAAGTTTTAGCGAAATGCTTATGTTCTCCTCATTCACATATTACTTGCACCCCTGTGAAGACCTCTTATTTAAGTTTTAAATCTTTCATTTATAAATGTTAAATTATTGCCATGCATTTAGGTAGCACAACAATGAACAAAACTTTTACTGATTGGTATAATCAAAGCAATTAGCATGAATCTAAAACTGAGACACACCAATCTCTCTCTCCATCTCTACATTCCTCGCATGATCATATCTTCTTAGCTGAAAATGGAGGGATGCTCTGCTCATTTCTGAAGAAATTCTGTGGATCAACCATGGTCTTCACTTTCACCAACCTATCAAAATTACCCTTAAAATACTTCTCCCCAAACACCTTACCTTCACTGTAACTATTCTTCTCATTGTGCGATTCCAATATCAACATCTCTGTAGCACAGAATTGATTCTCTAGGGAACTTTGACACAAATGGAGTCATGAAACTGTATAGCTCTCTAACTTGATTCAAATTTTTGTTCTCCGCCGCAACACCTTCCTCATCCCAATTCAATGAGTACTGGATTTTGAATATGTTCCCAGCCCGGTGAGGGAACGGTGTCGCGGCCGCCGGGATTTCACCCATTCTCCCTCCATATGGGTTGAACACAAATCCAGTTTTTCCCAATTCCATCATCTTGTTCCAAATCGATTACAACCCGACTTTGGAAATCGGAGTTTGGAGATAATCTGATTTTCTTTTCGAAAATTTAGCCGCATAGTTTCTATCTAGCAACACATTTGTGGAGTGGTTTGGGTCGAAATTTGCCCAGTAAAGCACAGATTGAATCCAACTCATTTCCATACAATCCTGTTTTTGCAAACCCAATTCAGGAAAGTCTTTATTCATCACTGTCATGAGTCTATTCGAATCACCAAGAAACAATGAAATGAACGATGTTCTAATTGTTTTCTTGCCGGTTTGTTTGTTAACAGTTGGTTGTATAAGAAGCCTAACAAATAAATCATTATCAGTCTTGTTCGCCATGAATTGCCATCGATAAACAATGTCTGTCGCATTCTGTTCCAATGTCTTCTGAACCCGAAAAACCGTTACAGTTTCGCGTACCAGAACAAGCCTAATTTTATACGACAGCACCACCCCAAAGCTAGCTGCACTGCCACCAGCCACCGCCCAAAACAAGTCTTCACCCATTGCTTTCCGATCCAAAACCCGGCCATTAACATTGACAATTCGAGCATCGAGCACGTTATCAACCGATAACCCGTACTTTCGCAAGCCGCCGCAGCCGAGGTGGCCGCCGACGGCGACAGCGGAGCAAGCTCCGGCGGGGAAACCGTGGGTTTTTCTGATGGATGCGATTTTGAAGTAGAGTTCGCCGAGGATGGCTCTGGATTGGACCCAGGCGGTGTTGGCGGTGGTGTCGAGAGAGATGGAGCGGAGGTACATTGTGTCAAGGATGACGAAGGGGACGCCGGTGGGGGAGACGTAGGAGAGGCCTTCGTAGTTGTGGCTGCCGCTGCGGATTTTAAGCTGTTTTCTGGTGAGTTTGGAGCAAAGAATGGCGGCCGAAATGTGGGTTTCGAAGAGGGGGGTGATGATTAGTGGCGGTTTCGCATGTGGAATTGGAGGAAGATGGTGAAGAATGGGTTGTTTGGAGCAAAGACTATGGAGGGGATTAGGAATGGCAACGGGGCGGGGCGGGACTGGGGATCACACTCCCCGTCCCCGATCCCTGATTGTGAAAATCTCCCCGGCCTCGGCCTCGATCTCCGACGGGGAACCTACCACTGTCCCCATCCCTGCCCCCTAACGGGGATCGGGTTTCCCTAAACCCGAAAATTCCCCGCCCCCCAAATCTGTTTCAACACCACCATCAATAACAACAACAACATCATCATCAACAGAATCATCAAAATCAACGTATCATTTTCAACATCAACATATCAACAAAATCATCAATAGATCATAAACCAAAAAAAAATAAAAATGGGCAGATCGGATCTGAGATCTGTGTATACATACATGTATACATACACGTATACATGTATACCTGTATACATACACAAAATGTAAATACATACAACAACAACAACATTAACATAAAAAAATCATCAATACATGTATACATTCACAAACAGATCTGAGATTTGTGTCACAGAGAGAGAGAGAGAGAGAGAGAGAGAGAGTGGACGATCGGATCATCAACACATACAGATGGAGGACGATACACATACAGATCTGTGGTGGACGAAGGAGGAGGAGGACGATCGGAGATGCGGAGGCGATGGATGGCTGTGACTGCGACGACGGAGGCCATGGACGACGGATGAGGTCGATCGGCGTTGCGAACAGTGCGAGAGTGAGTGAGAGAGTAGAACAGTGTGAGAGTGAGAGCTTGAGAGAGAATCAATCATGGCGGCAGAGAGACGAGGCGGAGAGACGAGAGACAGAGAAGCAGAGGAAGAATGAGAGAGAGAGAGAGAGAGATCTGAAATGAGAAAGAGGAGAGGAGGCGTGTTTGTTTTGGAATTGTTAGCAGATGAGAGAGATGATATATATTAGTGGGTATGTAGGTGAGTGAGTATATAATATCTATTAGAGAGAGATGAATACATAATATATATTAGGCGAGGCAGAAACGGGGACGGGGTACGGGGCCGGGGCGGAATTTCTTATCACCATCCCCGGCCCGAAAATGACCGGAGATTTTTTTTTGAATACCATCCCTGGTCTGTTGGGGATATTTTTCGGAAAAAAATTGTATTAATTGAGGTCGGGGAGCCAGGATTAAATTGCCATCCCTAGAGGGGATTTGGCTTTGTAGGATTGAGTGGTTTGAGAGACATTGAACAAAAGTGTCATCGTCTGAGGCTGCGATTAATAGAGGAAGTACTAGAAGAAGAAGAAGAAAAGGTGATGATGAAGTTTCCTTCATTGTTTGCTTTTTTGTTTTGTTCTGGGTATGTGCAAACCATGTAAATAATGATTCGGTTGTATTATATGCACCAATTAATATATATATTAATGTACCGGTTAGTGTTATATTATTATTATTCACCACATTTATTATATAAATTATAAATATTCAAAATTTTTAAAATTACATCATTTGTTAATATACTAATTAATATATTAATTAGTACTGTACGGGAACGAAATATTCATTGCTTTCCATACTCCTTGGACTCATGCTTCACGTGACGGCGTCTAACCTGGCAACAAAGAAACGGTGAGCTGCCTGGCGGTGGGTTGCCGAATAGACCCTCCGACGATCAAGTCAGATCACTTGAGGAAGAAGAATACTGTTAGAGAGAGAGAGAGTCGTTCAAAGTTGCATTAATTGCTTACCTCTAATGTTCATCTTCTCTTCCTTTTTCTAGGCTGGCCAGGCAGCCTCAGGATTGTGCGCGCACTACCTCTGCTGTCCTTCCCTAGACATGTGGCAGTGCTCGCCTCCCATCACCTTACGCGTGTAAAGACCAAATCCTCCATCCAGTACGTGCAAAACTACCAAACGGTATTGACGCGTGCTTGGAGCAGATTTCCTCTCCCTTACGCCATTGGCCCAAGTGGCACACCTAACCGGCATACCAAAATCGGCCTATTCCTTGGAGAAAATCACTACCACAGAGAACACGACCGAGCTTCCGAGCTATCCGGTCGGGCGCACGCCGACCACCATCCTGGTCCAAACTCTCCGGGTTAACTGAAGGTGGAGCATACTGGTCCTTTTCCCGACCTAGACTTATTCCGGACCGTCATTTGCTCGGTTGTACCGTGCTAACGCGCGCCTACCGCCAAACGTCTAGCAGTCATAGCTCGGCCAGGCCTTAGACCATGCCTGGTCGACCAACCTATCTCGGCCGTGTACGACAGGCCGGAGGGCCGCGCCAATTTAGAAGATAGCTCGGCACCGTGAGGTTTGCCACACCAGCGTTACCGTAGCTCGTCCGTATTGTCCGGTGCAAATCTCTCCTCTCAAGTACATATAGTATTAACCACAAAGATTTTGTGGTTTGGTGTGGGTTTCCTTTTCGAGTAATTATACAAAACTCTAGCAGTAATGCTTTTATTTCATTAATAAATTGATATTTAACATTTTATCTTTTAAAAGTCTAATATAAAAGTGATGAGTTCTTCCATTTAAATCAATAACTGATTATTTATACTGTGTTTAGTTAGAAAATTTAGAAAATGATTTGAAAAGGGAAAAGAAAAAAATAAGTGAAATTTGAATAAAATATACTTATATTTTATTTAGTTTTATATAATTTTTTTTATTTGTTTTTTTTTTCAAATCTTTTAACCAAACAAAATATTAAAATACCATTTAAACATGTTTTAAGAATATTGAATAATTTCCCTTATGGTTATAAGAGTGGATGGTAATATTATGGGTGAATGATGACACAATTATACTAAAGTCTTGTTTGGCATAACCTATTTTAATTTATCTTTTTATTTTTTTTGGGTTACATCAATTAACATCTTCTCTCTATTTTTTTACACATCTTTTTATAAAAAGTCAAAAAAATACACTTATTTAGAGCATCTCAAACCACCTAAGAGTGGATGGTAATATTATGGGTGAATGATGACATAATTGTATTGAAATTTTACTCCTGTTTTGGTTGGAATTTAAAACGTATAGATTCAATTGTTTCTTTTTTTAAGTTTATAAAATAGGAAAATACACATCATTTGTTCTAAAATCAGTATGTTAATGTTTGCCTCTACAAAAATGATATACAAATTTAATTGGGTAAATTACACTTTATCTTCCTAAAGTTTTACTCATTTTTTACTTTGGCCTTTTAAGTTTAATTTTTTCCACTTTGACCCTTTATGTTTACAATCATTCACATTTTGATCCGTCATATTTGCAATCCTTCCCATTTTGGCCTTTTAAGTTTGATTTTTTCCACTTTAGTCCTTCATATTTAGAATCCTTCCACTTTGGCTCTTCATGTTTACAATCCTTACTCCTAGACTAACTTCCATCCAAAAAAATAACAGAATTTGTCACATCACTAACATATCAACTCCATATGTGATGTAAAAAATTCACTAAAGATGTAAAAAATAAAAAATAAAAAACAAAAAACTAGAATTTTTTTTAGTCTTTAGTAAACTTTTTTTTTCAAATTTACTCATAAACATTATTACATTATAGATGCATCAAGATTAGATGCAGCTGAAAAAATAAAAATAAATTTAATTAAAAGAAGAAAAAAGTTGACTAAAGACGAAAAAAAGATAGCAAATTTTTTATTTTAGAATTGACAATACATGTGTTTGAGTCAATATATATATATATATATATATATATATATATATATATATATATATATTTTTTGTCTTTACTAAACTTTTTTCTTTTTTTAGTTAAATTTGATTTTATTTTTTTAGCTGCATTTAATCTATACATGCATCTATAATGTAATAATGTTTATGAATAAATTTGAGGAAAAAAAGTTCACTAAAGACTAAAAAAAATTCCAATTTTTTTGTTTTCTATTTTTTATTTTTTGCAACTTTAGTGATTTTTTACATCACACATGGAGCTGATGTGTTAGTGATGTGGGAGATTCTGTTAGTTTTTTGGATGGAAGTTAGTCTAGGAATAAAGTGTGAATGATTGTAAATATGAAGGGCCAAGTGGGATGGATTGCAAACATGAAGGGCCAAAGTAGAAAAAATTAAATTTAAAGGGTCAAAGTGGGAAGGATTGCAAACATGAAGGGCCCAAGTGAGACAAATTAAACTTAAAGGGCCAAAGTAGGAAATGGGTGAAACTTTAGGGGGGCAAAGTGTAATTTACCCAATTTAATTTGTAGACACACTTTCCGGATCTAGTGATGTGTCAATGAAATAATTAATTGATAATTAAAGAATAAATGAGAAAGAGAGAGTTGACTTAAACATTTTAAAAGTGTCAAATCATTGGGTATAATTTTTAATTCTGAATAATAATATCTTTTTCCTTATTTAAAATCTATTTAGAATCATAAACTTTTCAAAAATTGAGTTGAAATCTTAAACTTAGGGAAATTAAATTAACAAAAATGCCTTAGACCCCCAGCTGGGTGCTGGGGGTCTTCTCCTATTGGCCCAAAAAATTGTTTTTTTTTTTTTTTTTTTTTTATTTTCGGCCATTACCAGCCCCCCACGTGGAGGTTGGGGTTGCTGGGGGTCTCCAGCAGGACCGTTAAATTAATGTGTTATTGATTATTAAGATTTTCATTTATATACAACAATGATTTTCTAACTATTGTGGGGGTAGTGATCTGTTCGATGATATAAATATTTTCCATAATATAATTACTCTCCTATGTATTTACAAAAAAAAAAAAAACATTTAAAATGGAAAATAATTTTTTTTTTGTTAATTTAGTGCATGGAATTTTGTTTTTCTACAATTATAAATATTTATTTGTCTAATATATTATTGAAAACGCCCTTAAATTTTAAGGGACAATTTTAAATTTGGGATTAATGTGGCATTAATTATTAAATCTCTCATTTATAAATGTAGAGAATTAGAACTTTAGGAAGCAATCAAAGGTGTATCTCTAAGATCATTTAAGTTTTATATTCTCATTCACATACAACTTCCACCCTTGTGAAGACCTCTCAATTCTCACAACTGCTGAGATAGGGATGGGATCTACTCTGGGCCTTACAATTATTTGAATCGGTCATCTTTTAATATAAAATGTTAAGTAAATTTAGAATTAGAATATTATTATAAAAATTGTAATTATTAATTTTTAATTAACGTAATTTTTTTATCAAAAATATTTTACTTAACATATGTTAAAAAGTGAATAATTCATATCATTGAGTTATGATCCAAAGTGAACCCTATTCGCCTCACAGAAGTGGCAGCAGCCATCTTTCATCCCTAATGATAAAAGTGAAGGGTAAATTACAAACACCCCTCGAGATTTGGTAAAAATACAAATTCTCTCCTGAGATTTGAAAAATTACAAATTGCCCCCTAATGGTCAATTTTCATAACAAATTAAGAAAAATTAGGAGGGAATCTATATGAAAATAAAAACCTCATGGGGCAATTTGTTATGAAAATATAAATCTTAGGGGTGGGATGTAATTTCTCAAACCTCAGGGGGGAATCTGTATTTTCACCAAATCTCGAGGGGAGTGTTTGTAATTTGCCTTAAAGTGAAGTAAAGATGAAAGGTTACAAAAATTATCAAAAGATTATAACAATAAGGAAAACAGAGGTGATACATGCACTAATTAATGTACTAATTAGTGTACTAATTAGTGTACTAATACTAGTTATGATATTATTAATGACCCTACTCATTAATTACATTATAAATCTCAAAAACCTCTTAAATTATGTCACATTATCAATTAGTACATTAATTAGCATATTAATTGTACATATAACACTATTCTAAGGCCATAAGTGATGTAAGGATGAAAGGTTACACGAATTATTTTAGCTAACGGTTGAAATAAAGATAATAGATTACAAGAATTACCAAGAGATTAGTTCAAATAAAGATGAAAGGTTACAAGAATCATCAAGAGATTATAATGATAAATTTGGACAGTGTTTGTTTGGAAGGATTAGAGGGGAGGATTGGATTCCATGTCAAATCTATTGTAGAGTCCATTGTTTAGTTAAGAATTGATCTGTCGGATTAAATGTGTTGGACTATTGTGTCCTAGGGTGATGTAGGATAGAAATAGTGGAATTGAAATCTCATGAGATTAAATTATAAAATAGCACATTTGCTCTCCAAGAATTTGATTTCGTATTTAGTTAGTAAAATAAACTAAAATATAAAAATTTCAATTAAAAAATAAAATAAAATAATTTTTATTGATGTTTATTTATTTAAATTTTTTAATAAATCTTTATAGATATTTTATTTTAATTTTTTAATATTTTATTTAATTGATATTTTATTTAATTTCATTAGATTTTTTTATTAACATAATTTTTTATTGATGTTTTATTTATTTAATCTAGCAAAAAAACTTAAAATATTAAAGATAGAATTAGTATTGTTATTATTTAGTAAACAATTGAAAAATGTAAAATAGTCTGTTGAGTATTTATCATTCTTCATAATATTCCAATCAAACATTAGATTCAACAAGATAGTCCTTTCTAGATATTTAATCTCATGAGAAAACAAATACGCAATATATATCATTTTCAACCAAATAGTCCAGGAATTATATATCCAATGATTAACAGTTTAATGGATTACAATCCCCCTTTATTTAGTCCGTCCAAATAAACATGGCCTTGTATTTGAATAATGAATTTGAGTAATAATTTAAAAAGGAAAAAAAAATCATTTACTTGCCTAAATATGCAAAGGGGAACTTACTGTAGGTCCTAATAGGTGGACACATCGTCCAATAAATTCTGTGAGAATTAATGGCATTTTCCATCAAATACTATTAAAAAATGTCACTAATTGTTAATTTTCAACGACAGTTTAAAAATTATCATAAAAAAATGTTACTAATTATAAATTTTAGTGACAGTTTAAAAAAATCGTCATAAAAAACGTTACTAATCTTTAACTTTCAGTTTCAGTGACAGTTTGAAAAACATTTCACAGAAAAACGTCACTAATTGTAAGTTTTAACAACAATATATAAAAATCGTGATAAAAAAAAGTCACTAACTGTCGATTTTTAGCTATATATACACAAAATTATCACAAAAAAATTATATTTAAGGATAATTTTACTAGGACTTATTTTTAATAGGACTTGATAGGAATTAAATTCAACTATTAGGACCTATTGATAGTTTACCCTATAGGAATTATAGCTTTGCTTATCTCTCTAAATACCAATCATATTTTTTTGCTTTATTATTTTGAGATAAACTCCCCTCCATACCTCATCTTTTCATATTAATGATTCAAATTGTCTATCTCATAAGCCTTGCAATGAAGGTCATCCATGCAAAAAAAAATTAGTTTCATCAGACAACTAGAAACATAGGAACAAATCGCATTTTGTTTTATAAGATAGATGGTTTAAATTTAATTATATTTACCATTCATTTTATAAAACAAAATTGATTTATTTTTGTATTTACAATTTTCTGATAAAGTTGATTTTTTGCATAGATAACCTTTATTGTAGGGCCTACAAGTAAGAGAGTTTAGATCATTGATACGGGTTCAGATTGAAACTTATAAAAAGAATATGGAGAAGTATGGAGAGATAAAATTTAGAGGAGAGCTTATCCCGTTTTGAGATCACATCCATTCAAGACCAATCAAGTTTTTTTTTTTTTTTTTGATCGGCAAAGAAAAATTTCATTAACAGCATGAAATTAAAGGTACAGGAAGATGACATGTATCGAGAGAGATTCGGAAAGTACAAATTACCCCCTACTACTGCTACAGGAAGACCAATCAAGTTTTTAAGATCAAAGTAATCAACATAATCGCAAAATCAAGCTAAAAAGAGAGCAATATTAAGAATTTCAAATAAATTATCAAATTTTTACGTAATACTCATTTAAGTGTGGGATCTATGTGGACCTTATATAATATGGGTCTCACACTCATATGAGTATTTAATAATTAGTAATGCTAGAGACTTGGAAATTTTATCAAATATCTCATATGGGTGTAAACGTGAGACGTTTAATAAAAAATTTAATAAAACATTTAAAATTCTATCATTTTTGTTTTGGGTAAATTACAAACACATCTCCTGAGATTTACTTAAATTACAAATTACTCCCTGTGATTCTAGAAATTACATTATGTCTCATAAGGTTTTTAATTTCATAACAAATAGGTCATTTTATTAATAAATCATCAAGTTAATTAACAATTTTTAATAATGTTAAAATTTTATTTCAATTAATAATTCAGATAATTTTATTATTGTATAGGTGAACAGTTAGAAATTTTACTTTTTCAATTAATTCTATTGAATAAAAAATTCTAACAGGGAGGTATTTGTAATTTTTCAAACCACATGAGGCAATTCGTATTTTAAGCAAACTTCATGAGACATATTTGTAATTTATCCTTTTGTTTAATAAATCATTTGAAGTTTCTAATATTTTTATTAACAATATAACAATTTGAAGTACCAATAGAGTTGCTATAGGTACTGTTGTGGGTTGGGTTTCTCTTAAGGTTGTATTTGGTTGGAAAATTTAGAAAGAAATTTGAAAAGGGAAATGAAAAATATGAATAAAATACACTTATATTTTACTTAATTTCACACACATTTTTCTTTTATTTTTTAAATTTTTTTCTCAAATCCCCTAACCAAACACATTTTAAAAGAGGATTTTTCAAATTAAACACAGATGGGGCGATCCAGGCTTTGCATTTGCGGGTGGGATTGTTAGAGCCCAGTTGGGGCTTTGGGTTGCATGCTTTAGTATGAACATTGGATTTTCTTCTAGTATTTTGAAGTGGGTGAAAATTAATCAAGTCTTGGTGTTAGGCCCAATGCAATACTCACTCCAAGGTGGAGCTAGGTCGGACCTCGGCCCTATGGCCAACACTTGCTCCGAAGTAAGACAATCATAGGAGTTCGGCCCAATGTACGAGCGTCACTCCAAAGTGGGTCGAGCAACATGGTGGACCTTCTGGATGGACAGAACCACTCCGAAGTGGGTTGAGCAACATATTGGACCTTCTGGATGGACAGAACCACTCCGAAGTGGGTTGAGCAACATATTGGACCTTCTGGATGGACAGAACCACTCCGAAGTGGGTTGAGCAACATGTTGGACCTCCTGGTTGGACAACTGTTCTAGAGCAGACCAGCTTAGAGAAGGCCAATTCACTGAAGATCTTTCTTGGGTCCACTAGAGACAAACAACTCTGCTCCTCTCCCTCTGTATGAACATAACGTGGAGACATGGAGGTGCAGAGGGACAAGGAGCATATATGACAGACCTGCGTCTGAATGGCAGGCGGAGTGGTCGTCCTCTTCCAATGAGAGATGTCCGCTAATGAGACAAACAAAACAGACCTACACCCGAGTGTCAGGCGGAGTGGTCATCCTCCTCCAATAGGAAACGACCACGAATAAGACACATTGGATAAATGGCGGAGAGAGAAGGACTTGAACGACAAACAACCTTCTCCTATAAAAGGTGAACACTATTCACTCAGAAGGGATCCGAAAATGGACACACTCAACACATATACTCTTTGTATTCTCTCTTTTTCCTCTCCCTGAGTCCCTGACTTTACCATCGGAGGGGTTTCCGACCAAACCCCGGTCGGGCAGCCTTACCGTTTGTTACTCTGTGCAGATCTTCAATTCCTGGAGCACGGTGTTCATCCACGAAGTTCAACCCTTCTTCATAGTGCGGAAATCACCCCCGCACAATTGGCGCCGTCTGTGGGAAAACCACTGTTTTCTTCGTGACGACCTCCGACGATGGGAATCGAAGATACACCCCATTCTGGGCTAGCAGAGAGGACTCCAATGACAGAGAGAACCAAAGATAATGGTCCAGCATTCCCTAGAAGGCATGAAGACCTTGCAGACCTTAACGAATAGAGCACCGATGTAGTAAAGCAACGTCATGTCATCGTCGGCGAGTCACCCCAACATAGCTCCCTTGATAGAGACAACCGCGACTAAAGGGAGAGAGTACCACACTGTTCTATGACAAGCTCTGGTGAGGGGAACGAAAGAGATACCTTTGTTGCCACTGTGGAAAAGGACTTTGTTGACAGAGAAGACAAAGGATAACAAATTAACACTTCGAAGAGTGCCGGAAAACTAGATCTGCACTAATGGATATAGAGAGACCAGATCTGCACCGACAGATGAAGTCTAGACACGACGTACACCACTGTACTATTGTTTAGTCGTTCTAATGCCTCATTCTAAAGGACTCCGATGAAAGAGATGATGATCGATAAAGGACTATATTTTATGAAAGTGTTGGAGGACCAGATCTGCATCGAAGAACAAAGTCCAAATACGATGGAACACCACCGCATCATTGCTACTGACTCGTCTCATCATCTAGACGGAATGACTCCAATTGGAGAAGACGAATGATAAAAAACCAATAATCCTAACAGTGTCAAAATACTAGATTTGTATCAATACTATTCAGTTGTCCCACCGACTAGACGGAAGAACTCCAATGATGGAGAAGACGAATGACAAAGGATAGATGCTCCTGAGTCTTCTGAAATATGAGATCTGTATTGACGAAACAAAGTTTAGATGTGGTGAAGCTCTACCATATCCTCGCAATTGAGTTGTTCCATTTATTGGAAGGAAAGACTCCATTGATGGAGAAAACAACAAACAAGGGTATGGTACAACCAAAACATAAGTTTGGGTTAATCCCAGCCGACTACATTAATGTGGGCCTAACAAAGGTCTAGGCCGATCCCAGCCAACCCCCTTAGTGTGGACCTAACAAAGGTCTGGGCTGATCCCAGTCGACCACCTTGACGTGGGCCTAACAAAGGTCTGGGCTGATCCCAGTCGACCACCTTGACGTGGGCCTAACAAAGGTCTGGATCGATCCCAGCCGACCACCTTAGTGTGGGCCTAACAAAGGTCTGGGCTGATCCCAGTCGACTACCTTGACGTGGGCCTAACAAAGGACTGGACTGATCCCAGTCGACCACCTTGACGTGGGCCTAATAAAGGTCTGGGCTGATCCCAGTCGACCACCTTGACGTGGGCCTAACAAAGGTCTGGACCGATCCCAGCCGACCACCTTAGTGTGGGCCTAACAAAGGTCTAGGTTGATCCTAGTTGACCAGTTCGATGTGGGCCGAACAAAGGCCACTCCGATATAGGCCGAATAGAAGCTAGGTTAAACCTAACTGTCCACCCCGAAGTGCGACGAACGAAAGCCACTCTGAAGTGTGCCAAACAGAAGTTAGATCGAAGCTAGTCCTTCACTAAGAGGTGGGTTGAATAGAGGCCACCCAACGTAGGCCAAAAAGAAGATAGGTTCAACCTAGCCGTCTACTCCAAAGTGTGCCGAACAAATGCCACTCCGAAGTGGACCGAACAAGAGCTAGGTTAAACCGAGCCCTCTACAATGAAGTCTGAACAGAAGCTAGGTCAAAGCTTGCTCTCCACTCCAAAGTGGGATAAACAGAGGTGTAACCGAGTCAAGTAACGGCCGAACAATGATGATCGATTGGGGGCAAGACAACTAATTCAATTAAGGCCAAACGGGAAATATTGCAAGGTTTCCCTATTATTGCTCGACTGGAAAAGCAACTTAACTTTTCAAAGGCATAAGGCGAAGTCTAGTCGAACAACGAACAATGTAAGGCTACATCCTTGTTGCTCGGCTGGGGGCAAACAACATAAACATGAAGAAATTGAAAGTTCGAGTTACAAGTCCAACACTTGGCAAATTTCGAAGATACTTTATTAACTTAAAGTTTCATTACAAAAGGACCTCAGCCTAACGAAGGTGATACGAAGTGGAAGAGCTACAAAGAGGGATGAACAATAGAGGTTGGTTGGATGCCCAACGCCCACTTTGAAGCGAGCTAAGCAATAGAGGTTGGTTGGACTCCGAACGTCCACTTCGAAGTAGGCCGAGCAGCAAAAGTTGGTCAAACGCCCAACGCTTGGGCCGAGCAATAGAAGTTGGTCAAACGCCCAATGCTTGGGCCGAGCAATAGAAGTTAGTTAGACGCCTAAAGCTTGGGCCGAGCAACAGAAGTTAATTGGACGCCCAACACCCATTTTGAAGTGGGCCGAGCAACGGAAGTTGGTCGGACGCCCAATGCTCACTCTAAAGTAGACCGAGCAACAAAAGTTTGTCGGACGCCCAATGCCTGGGCCGAGCAATAAAAGTTTGTCGAACGCCCAATGCCTGGGCCGAGCAATAGAAGTTGGTCAGACGCCCAACGCTTCGACCGAGTAACAACGGTTGGTTGGGTACCCAATGCCTACTCTTAAGCGCGTCGAGCAATGGATGTTAATTGGATGCCCAACACCCATTCCGAAGTGGGCCGAGCAACGAAAGTTAGCCGGACACCTAATGCTCACTTTGAAGTGGACCGAGCAACAAAAGTTGGTTGGACGCCCAATGCCTGGGCCGAGTAATAGAAGTTGGTTGGACGCCCGACGCTTGGGCCAAGCAACAAAAGTTGATCGGACGTCCAATGCCTGGGCTAAGCAGTAGAAGTTGGTCAGACGCCCAACGCTTGGGCCGAGTAACAAAAGTTGGTCGGACACCCAACGACTGGGCCGAGCAGCAGAAGTTGGTCAGACACCCAATGCCTAGGCCGAGCAACAAAGGCTGAGCAATGAAAGTTGGTCGGACGCTCAATGCTCACTCCAAAGTGGACCAAGCAATAGTGGCTGATTGGATGCCTAACATCCACTCCAAAATGGACCGAGCAAAGGAAGCAAGTCAAAACTAGCTAAGCAAGACCAAGTTTCATAGCTCGAGTAAACAACCAAAAGATTGACAACAAACAAAGTTGGAAGTGCAACATTCTACCAAATAAATACACTACAAACAACAAGCAAATGTCGAAGGAGTGCAGTGCCCGACGAGAGTCAATATTATCGAAGTCGATACCAAGACTATAACGACTATGTGCTAGACAACTCTCAAGATAAGAGGTGCTAACATTGACAGTAGCTTGGTGGTAGAGAAACCGAATTAAAAAATGCAAACTCGCAACGCCAAAGTTGCTAGGGCCGATCAAGCAACTCGGTGTTGAAAAACAAAAATTATGCAAACAAGCTGCTACGGCCAACTAACTAAGTGACGGACAATCCTTAAGCTGAAGGTAAAACGACCGACTAATATATGAAGAAACGAGCTGAACAAATGGACGTGTTAATCATGTCCAAATAAGAAAATGGTGCATGATCCGCATGACCAAGCAATGTTAGCAAGCTATGCTTCGAGACCGAGCAGAGTGGAGGGGCAGGACTTGGTCGACCAAGCATTGAGACCAACACCAATTTATCTCTTACAAGTAGGACCGAGCAAAAAGATAGCGAATGTCTTTCAAATTAGAACAAAGCTGTGATAAAGCACACTTGGCCTGCTTTGAAGCGTCGTTGTGTTGCTCGGCCCAATCAACGAACACTGCAAAAATATATATATATATATATATACTATTCTGCATATATATTTTTTTCAAGTCAAGCAATGACGCTCAGCCGACTGAGAAAAAAAAAAAACACCAAGCTAGACAATTACGAGGCTAGTGAAAACACATTTAGTTTGGGGGCACAACCGAGCTACAAAACATTGGGCAGACGCATACGTTAGACTGAACAATAATTTTTAATCCAACTCATGGAGCTCAAATTAAGTTGTGATCACCCAAACTTCGAAGTTGGTGACAGAATTGGCTTCCGCTTCGCCAAACGTAAGCGCAAGCCAGGGGGCAAATGAAGTGGGTGAAAATTAATCAAGTCTTGGTGTTAGGCCCAATGCAATACTCACTCCAAGGTGGAGCTAGGTCAGACCTCGGCCCTATGGCCAACACTTGCTCCGAAGTAAGACAATCATAGGAGTTCGGCCCAATGTACGAGCGTCACTCCAAAGTGGGTCGAGCAACATGGTGGACCTTCTAGATGGACAGAACCACTCCGAAGTGGGTTGAGCAACATATTGGACCTTCTGGATGGACAGAACCACTCCGAAGTGGGTTGAGCAACATATTGGACCTTCTGGATGGACAGAACCACTCCGAAGTGGGTTGAGCAACATGTTGGACCTCCTGGTTGGACAACCGTTCAAGAGCAGACCAACTTAGAGAAGGCCAATTCACTGAAGATCTTTCTTGGGTCCACTAGAGACAAACAACTCTGCTCCTCTCCCTTTGTATGAACATAACGTGGAGACATGGAGGTGCAGAGGGACAAGGAGCATATATGACAGACCTGCGTCTGAATGGTAGGCGGAGTGGTCGTCCTCTTCCAATGAGAGATGTCCGCTAATGAGACAAACAAAACAGACCTGCACCCGAGTGTCAGGCGGAGTGGTCGTCCTCCTCTAATAGGAGACGACCACGAATAAGACACGTTGGACAGATGGCGGAGAGAGAAGGACTTGAACGACAAACAACCTTCTCCTATAAAAGGTGAACACTATTCACTCAGAAGGGATCCGAAAATGGACACACTCAACACATATACTCTTTGTATTCTCTCTTTTTCCTCTCCCTGAGTCCCTGACTTTACCATCGGAGGGGTTTCCGACCAAACCCCGGTCGGGCAGCCTCACCGTTTGTTACTCTGTACAGATCTTCAATTCCTGGAGCACGGTGTTCATCCACGAAATTCAACCCTTCTTCATAGTGCGGAAATCACCCCCGCACATATTTGAAGCAGAATTCTAGGCTATAAGAGATGTGCCTAATCTTGCATTGGAGAGGAACAATGTTAATCTAAAAGTTGAAATTGATACTTGTGAAGCTCCTCATTTTTGGGGGACACAAATGAACATTATCAACTTAACAATTTTATCTCCAATTGTAACTTCCTCATGCAATACCTTGGGGTGAGAACAATTAATCACATCTTTCGGGAAGCAAATGATTGTGCAGATATTCTTGCTAATCAAATAAACAACTCTATAGAAAGAATTTTTGTTTATCGATTTTCTCTTTCTTGTATTGCAGCACAAATATTTGAAGATGCTAGAGGGGTAGTTTACCCTAGAATATTGTAATCTTGAAGGTTTTATCTATTTAATATAATTGTTCTTGGTTTACCAAAACCAAAAATAAATAAATAAATATTAGGTATATTGATATTGCTAAATAATAATAATAATTTTTCTCGGACATGTACTGGTTTTTTTCATAAATGCTCTCCATAATGGTGAATTCCACTCCATGAGAGTGAAATATTTATAAAGTAGATTATTGTGTCTATGATTCTTTTATTAAGAGACTAGAGCTATCAAACTAATTTTATTTATAATTTTTTATTGACTATTATATAAGATTGTGTTACCATTATTAATCAACTTTGCGGTTATTTCAAGATTATTTATGAGATAGTACGGGTTTGATTTTTGGATGCTCTGCTCTGTTGTTTTGTTTTTGATTTTTGAATTTTGCCTTGATGGTTTTTATTGTTGTGGTTTTATCTGTTGACATCTTTGCCAACTTGTCCTTTTGGTAAAGTTATTAGGCCAATATGGCTTGGGTTAGGTGTGTAATTTTGGCCCGACCCGGCCTATGTTGAGCCTTGTGGGCTCCTGTCAAAAAATCGGGCCAGGCTGGCTCACGGACCAGAAAACTAAGCCCAAGCCCAAGCCCAGGGGTATTTGGGCTTTGGGCGGGCCAGTGGGCGGGGCCCCTGAGCTTGGGCCTGAGCTCGGGCTTTGGGAGGGCTTAAACAAATTTTTTTATTTTTTTATAATTTTTTTTATCAAAATTTTATTATTTTCCATTAAAAATAACACTGGGCCTCGGGTAAGCCGGACGGGCTGAGCTTTTGGGTAAGTCTTGACCGGGGCGATGGGCCAGGCCACAAGGCGGACCCATGGGCCGAGCCGGGCTTTAAAACGATGGCCCAGGCCTTGGCCCAAGGCCTCAAGCTGGGCTTGGGCTCGAGCCTAAATGGGCTGGGCCCACCTCGGGCCACCCACGGGCCGCGGGCCAAAATTACACCCCTAGCTTGGGTGCCTTGGCCCGTCTTCTGCTTTTCCTATCCATATTTTGATTAGTAAAAAAAATTCATTGATAAAATAAAAAATAAAAAATAAAAAGAAGAGAAAGTATGCCCAGTTTAGATTATACAAGATAGGGTATGAGAAGTATGGTTGGGCAAGCATTCATCCACCACTTAAAATCAAATGACCTAAACTAATCCGTCAAAAAATGAATGGTTTCGATGGTCCAAACGGGCCAATGCGGATGTATGTCTCTCAATCCATCTAAGTTTGAACAGATTGTGGATGAGAAGCTACCTAATCCAATCTGATCTGCCAACGCCCTTAAGAAAACAATGTTATGCTTTTTGTGTCAAAAAATACTTTTTATTTAGTAATTATATTAGCTATTTATGAAAAATGAAAGTTAAATTTTTATTTTTATTATAAGAAATGAAGAATAAAAAAAATTCGGACCAAATAAGGCCCAAAATAGTAAAGAGAATTATTGGAAATCAATTCGAAAAAAGGCCCCAAACACGAAAGCCCAAACTGCTAAATTGTTCTGCATTCATTTGCCAATCCACGCAGCCTGCTCAATCCGTATCCGCTAACTAAGCGGATGGATATGGATTGATTTTTTCCAATTCACCTAAGTTCGGACGGACGACGGATGAGAGGCCACCCGATCCACGAGCAACCCTAATGAGAAGTATTGATTGACACAAACCTATCATTTCAATAATGTTTAACCCAACATAATTGCCCTCTCAAGTTTAAGGACTAAGATCCTCTCCATTACATAGTTGTAATGAAAGATGTCCATTACATCATATAAGAGTGGTAAGATAATAATAAGAATTTATCAATATTTTAAATTTAGAAAGAATCATTACAAATCTTTAGATAATGTAATAGGCATCTTCTATTATAATTTAGGAATGGAGAGAATCATAATCTCAAGTTTAAACTCATAATCTCAATCTTAATATCCTGAGTCTTAAAAGAGGTATGCATGTGCCATGATTTTTATGTCTTGGGTCCATCCAAAAAAATATTGGTTAATTATTTTATTAAAAAAAACTATAAAAAAAAAAAATTAAGACAAAATCCGTTTTACCTCTTTATAGTTTAGCTTAAGGGCACTTCATTCAAAATAGTCAAAAAGACCCATATAATTTTAGATTAAAATGAGGAGCATGTGACCATTTTTCATTAAAAATTCTCATGATGGTTAGTTAGGATTTGGACGCATTTGAATTAAAATACAAAATTAAAGAGTAAAATTATCATAATTAGAAGTACATGGATTACTACAGTATGCCTAATGTTTTGGAACATTTTTTAAAGCATTTTGACAAGTATAAGATGGTTAAAGTTGTTAATTAGGCTATGTTTGGGATACTACTTTGGGCTAAAATAGCTATATAGGATAAAATTTGCTATTTTAGTCAAATAGAACAAAATGTCACATTCAACTCATAATCATTTTATTTTCTCTCACAAAAAAAATATATATATATATATAGTGGCGGAGGTACTTGTGGACCAGGGGGGTCACATGCCCCCTGGATTTTAAGGTTTTTTTTTTTTTACAAATATTTTAAATAAAAATATTATTAGAGTGAATTATCAATGACATTTTAAAAATTATAAGAACAATTATGGTTGTTTTGATTGAAAATGAAGAGACTACTATAAATCATAATATTTATGAAAATTTTACAAATTTTTTTGAATGTAACGGTGTTGTCACTATAAAAATATGAAATTTATTGTATTGCTAGTTACATTTGACATGGAGGTTCACTCTATATGTGTTTATTTACTATTATTTGGTTGTATCACATACTAATGATGACATGGTATTACCATTATATTGAATTTTTAATCAAATTTTGTGCGAAAAAATAATTTATAATTTAGGATAAATTACAAATACACCCCATGAGTTTACTTAAAATATAAATTGCCCCTGTTGTTTGAAAAATTACAAATACCTCTTTGTTAGTATTTTTTATTTAACAGAATTAACTAAAAAAATGAATTCATAATTGATCTTCTATAAAATAATAAAATTACCTAAATTATTAATTGAGACATATTTCTAATATCATTAAAAACTGCTAATTGACTTGATGATTCATCAATAAAATGAGCTATTTGTTATGAAATTATAAACCCCAGGGAGTGGAATGTAATTTCCAAAATCACAGAGGGCGATTCGTATTTTAATCAAATCTCAGAGGGTGTATTTGTAATTTACCCTATAATTTATTTTAAGACTTATATCCATATTTTTTTATATTGTGCATGATACACTAGTTATAAATAACATTATTTTTTTGATATTTCTCGAAATCAATCGTAAAAACTTGCGTAAAATATTTTTGTAAAAATTTTTGATATTATAATTAATAAGTACCCCTCTAATTTAATTTTTTGGCTCCGCCACTGTATATATATATATATATATTCTAAAGCCTATATCTCAAACAAGATTTTTTAATCCCAAACTAAAATAGTTAAAAAGTCAAAAAGTTAAAAAATCAACTCATGTCCCAAACGGAAGCTTAATATTTAACTTCTCTCAATATAATATTTTCCATGAAACTAATCAAATAGTAGTTCTATATTTTCATAAAAGAATAAAGTTTTAGATCCCCACCCCCAGTGACCCGTGGCACTAGGGGTTACTGGGAGTCACTGGGGGTGGGGGTCTTAAGCTATATAGCAACGTATCGATTATGTGTTTTTTTTTTTTTTTTGGGGGGGGGGGGAACATGTATAAGATTTCATAAGAAAACTGTTGTAATTGTAATATTGGTCAAATTTCAATCAATAAAGCTATTCACCCAAAATGTTTGTTAAGCATTTTATCTAGAGTTGAACAATGTGATTGAGATTTAATTAGCGTTTTGTAAGGTAATGCATAGAATGAATTTGGATTATACATTGATATTTCTAGGCAAAATTTGGACCACACATATTATTTAATTTTAATTCTCAAATGCATGCAAAGAAGGTTGCTTCGTATTTGGCTAGCTTGGAATTTTATGCGGCCCAATTTGATGAGGAAAGCCATGACGCAGTGGTTAGAAAAGTCATATATATGGCACAAAATTCTGAAACGATAAGATGAACACTCCAGGGGTTCACGTTATCTTAGTTTTCATGGCAACTAGCTAACTATACATAGCAAAACTTGTGTCCTCTTATTATTCGCGAACTCTAGAAAACAACAAAGATGAAAACTACCACCACCTTGTTGCTTTCTCTTGTTTTTGTTCTTCTTTTTTCAACTTCATGGGCTCGTACTCATGAAGATTTTCTCCAATGTCTTTCCCTTCACTCTCCAAACACAACCTCAATCTCAAAACTAATTTACACTCCAAACAACTCTTCATATTTATCTATCTTGCAATTCTCAATACAAAATTTGAGATTCACAGAACCATCAACACCAAAACCTCTAGTCATTATCACACCACTGCACGAATCGCAAATCCAAGCAACTATCTGTTGTTCCAAAAATCATGGACTACAAATTAGGGTTAGAAGTGGTGGGCATGACTATGAGGGTCTTTCTTATGTTTCTGAGGTCCCTTTTGTCATTGTTGATCTTAGAAACCTCCGTTCCATCACTATCAATGCTGAAACCAACACTGCTTGGGTTGAATCTGGCGCTCTTATTGGGGAACTTTATTATAGAATTGCTGAGAAAAGTAAAACCCTAGCTTTTCCTGCCAGTGTTTGTCCTACTGTTGGTGTTGGTGGACACTTTAGTGGGGGAGGGTACGGTGCATTGTTGCGAAAGTATGGCCTTGCTGCTGATAATGTCATTGATGCTCGCATTATCGATATTAATGGCAACATTCTTGACAGAAAATCCATGGGTGAAGACCTTTTTTGGGCTATTAGAGGAGGTGGAGGGGCTAGTTTTGGAGTCATTCTATCATGGAAAGTAAAGTTGGTGGTTGTTCCATCAACTGTCACTGTTTTCACACTTGATAGGACTTTAGAGCACAATGCAACCAATCTTGTTCATAAGTGGCAATACATTGCCCACAAGTTCCCTCAAGAATTATTCATTAGAGCCTTCGTAAGGAGAGTGAATTCTAGCCAAGATGGGAAGAAAAAAACAATCCAGGCTACATTCCAGTCTTTGTACCTTGGTGGAGTTGACAAGCTCATCCCATTGATGCAAGAAAGCTTCCCTGAGTTGGGATTGACCAAACAAGACTGCACTGAAATGAGCTGGATCAAATCGATCCTCTATTTCCATGGTTTTACCAATGGAGAACCCCTTGAAGTCTTGTTGAATAGGACTCAAACATCTGTGTTGTACTTCAAAGCAAAATCAGACTATGTGAAGGAGCCCATTCCAGTGACCGGGTGGGAGAAGATTTGGAAAAAGTTTTATGAAGAAGAGGCAGAGACGGCTCAGATGATCTTTAGCCCATATGGTGGAAAAATGGATGAGATTTCTGAGTCTTCAATTCCTTTCCCACATAGGGTTGGGAATATTTACCAAATCCAACACTTGGTGTATTGGCTAGAAGAGGGAGAAGAAGCTTCCAAAAGGCATATAAGTTGGATCAGAAGGCATTATAGTTACATGGCTCCCTATGTTTCAAAGTTTCCAAGAGCTGCATATATGAACTATAGAGATCTTGACGTGGGAGTGAACAACAAATTGGGAAACACAAGCTATGCACAAGCAAGCATTTGGGGCTCCAAATATTTCAACAACAACTTCGATAGATTGGTGCAAGTAAAGAGCAAGGTTGATCCTGGCAATTTCTTTAGGAATGAACAAAGCATTCCATCCAAAGAATGGTGATTAGGAAATCTTGGGCAAAAGAAGTATGATTTACATTTTATTATGTTGGCCTAAATAATTACGAGTTAGAAAGAGCATTCCAAAGAGTGAGCAGAAAATGAAGTGTGTGGATCAGATTCATAATCTATACTATATACTTTAGTTTGTGACTACACGTGGAATTACTTTTTTATGATCTATTCTTTTTTTCCAATAAACTTATTGGTTCATGTCCAATAAAGTTTACCAGCTTGAATCGGATTTATAGAACAAGAAGTGTAATATTTTTTCATTTGTTTAGTTGTGTTTTAATTTTGGATTTGAGATATAATTAATAGAAGAAAGTAATAAATGGGCTTATTATCTAATAGATCCTGTGAGAATTAATGGTATTTTTCCAACAAACACCATTAAACAAAAGTTTCTAATTGTTAATTTTCAAGTACAGTTTGAAAATTATCACAAAAAATATTGCTAATTATAAGTTTTAGCAACAGTATAAAAAAATCGTCAAAAAAAAGTCATTAATTTTCAACTTTATGTGACAGATTGAAAAAAAAATTCACAGAAAAACGTCACTAATTGTAAATTTTAGAAACAATTTTTAAAAATCGTGACAAAAAAAATCACTAATTGTCAATTTTTAGGCCCCGTTTGTTTTGGGAGATAGAATGGAGGGATTGATAGTGAGGGGATCAATAATGAAAAATTGTTAAATTATTTTTATATAAAATAATAAAAAAATATAAAAATATAAAAATATAAAAAATTAAACATTGTATTGAAAAAAAAAATTCCCAATATATAAAAAATAAAAAAAATTTCTAATCCCCTCACTATTTTCTAATACCATCTCTACCTCCTCCTTACTAATCCCCCTTCTAAGGGTATTAGTAATACCAAGGGACTAATAGTCCCAAGGCTATCTCTGCAAACAAACAAGGGCATTAGTAATACCTTGGTATTACTGGTCCCAATACCCTCCCTATAGCCTAAAACAAACGGGGCCTTAGCAACATGTGTAAAAAATCGTTATAAAAAATTATTTTTAGAACTGATTATATTAGAATTTATTTTCAATAAAATTTGATAAAAATTAAATTTAATTATTAAAATCTATTTAAAAACTAAAATTTTATCACTTTGTCCTTCTCGTTTCATTTTTCTCTGCAAAAATTTAAGATCTAATCATAACTTTAATAATAGAGAGAGTCAACTACGTAATTTTTGTGGTAGTTATTGGACTTATCAGGGCTGTACGTAATTTTTGTGGTGATGGTTGGACTTGGTCCGTCTTGGAAGTTTGAGTTATTTTTTATGATTGTTATTGGATGGGATAGCCATCGACTTTTTAGTTATGGTTAGATTTTAATTGTTGAATTAGATAAGATGTCATGTTTAGTTTGATTTTTAAAAGTTTGTTTAAGAATTTTTTTTTAAATTAAAATTTTATTTAATGAAATTTTTTTAAAAAAAATAAAAAACACTCATTATTTTGACATATTTTTATCTTTTGTGAGGTTAGAAATAATATTTGAAAATTTAAAAATATTTTTTTAATCTATATTTTTGTCAAATTATTTTATATTTGTAATTAATCTCAAAAATAAAAACACTCATTAATTTATATTTCTCAAAAATAAACCAAGCAAGACCGATGTTTCTTCTATTTATAATTAATCTTTTACTAACTAACCAAAAAAAAAACTGTGGATCTTTAAATTGTTAATGAATAAAAACAAAACTTTGAAGCTATACTTGATTCAAAGATTTGAGAGGAATTTAGAAAGGAAAAAAAGAAAAGAATAGTAAAATATAAATAAAATATATCTAATTTTCATCTAATTTTACATATTTTTTATTTTTCTTTTCTAAATCTCTCTCTCTATCCTTAAACCGAAACCATGAGAGGGTAAATTTTTGGGCCATGGCTATAGCTGATAATCATCAACTTAGTGGAATTCCGATGTAGTGGTGGGTGGTGGTACTTTTATTGGGCTTTTTGTAAAGAAAACACTTCGACCCCAAAGTGGTGGGCCTTTTAATCTGAAATATTGGGCCTTTGAAGAGAATATTTTTCAGTGCACAGTAGCTTCAGTTGCTGGAATTTGGAGTTCAATAAAATGGCTGTATGGGATTTGATTCTTTGGGTTGGTTTGGGAAGTGGGTTGGCTTTTTAGCTTTTTGAATTTTTTAGTTATTTTAGTCTGGGCTAAAAAGCTTAGTTTGGAAAGGACTTTTGACTTTTTTGACTTTTTTTTGAGAGAAGAGTGTAATAATTATGGGTTGAATGTGATGTTTTGTTTGCTGTGACTAAAATAGCCTATTTTGTCTTTTGTGACTATTTTAGCCACAAACCATCGACCCAAACGGAATTGGACTAAAACCCTAAAGGTCTTTTAAATATATATATTTTTTAAACCTAAGATAATTACTATCCAGTCTCATTTAATGACCTTAATTACTTATAGTTCCTACATATCTTTTGTATTCACCAATAAACTCTAATATTCTCCTTTTTCCCATGATCCTTTGATCTTCTCTCTCTACAATATTTTTCCAAGAGCCTTATACTCCCACCACAATTGTTATCATCGCCGACCACCACCACCATCATCGTCCACCAATCACCACCACCGTCGTCGTCGACCCACCACCGTCACCATCATCTTCAATTCACCATTCACTACCACCACCAACGATTTGTACTTTACCATCGCCAATCTACCGCCACCGTTCACCAACTATCTCCACCATCACCGATTTACACTCTACATCTCCGATCTCCACTTGACCATTGCTAATTCACCGATCTAGTTCTAGATCTATACCAATCTATTTGTTTCAATTTTCCCGTTCAAAAAAAAGAAGAAAGAAAAAAAGTTGTTTCAATGGTAAAATCGATTCTAAATGACTCCAAGCAACAGTGGTTTTTTTAGATCTTACCCCTCCTCATTTTCTCTGTGTCTTTATTTTTAAATCAGATCTGCTGCTAATTTATTCTTCAATGATAAATTTATCAATCTTTGGTTTTGTATATGTATGTAGGATGCGAGTGTCTTGTGAGTAAGTGACTGTAAGTGTGAATGTAAAGGAGTGAATTGGCGTCTGTAATTTTTTACAAATCACTTAGTGATAAATTTATCACTAATACATTTAGTGAAAATTATCACTGAATGTATCTTTAATTCTTTTGTTGATTTTATATTGATCTATAATGGTGAAGATTAATGTAAACTATTTTCTAGTAAAACTTTACTCTCTCTCTCTCTCTCTCTTGTTACTATTAGAACTAAGGAGGTGGTAGCAGTAGTAATGTGGTGGAGATGAGCCTTTTTTTTGGTTGAAAAATGGTCAGAAAAATATTAACGAAAGTTGCATGAAGTTAGAGGTAATTGCTAGTAATAAAAAATGGTGGCCAGAGTTACTGAAGGTTAGAGGTAGTTGCTGAAGGTCGAAGGTTGTTGTCAGTGACTAGAGGTAATTGTTGATAGTAGGGGGTTGATGTGTTGGATGAGACCAGGTGATGATATTTTATAGATATTGATAATTAAAATAAAAGTCTATGTAGGATTATAAAATAAAAGTTAAATGGAAGCTAATTAATAGTGATTTTCTTAATTGTTTAAAATTAAGAGAAAAAAATGGTATTGATTATAAGGTTTCCCACTAAAAATATTCTTTGGCTTATATAAATGGACGCATAAGATTCACTTTATATAAGTGAAACAATTCACTTTTTCCTTCTTTTCCCAATGTGGGATTGTAAAATAAAAGTTAAATGGAAGCTAACCTATGGAGATTTTCTTAATTGTTTAAAATTAAGAAATTTCAATAATTTATATTCACTTTTTCCTTGTTTTTCCGATGTAGGATTGTTGAATGAAAATTAAATGGAAGCTAACCAATGGAGATTTTCTTAATTGTTTAAAATTAAGAAATTTCAATAATTTATATAAATTGGAACATAAGATTCACTTTATGTAAATGAAACAATTCACTTTCTCCTCGTTTTTTTTTTCTTTTTTTTTCGATTTGGGATTGTTAAATAAAGGGTAAATAAAATCTAACCAATGAAAATTTTCTTAATTGTTTAAAATTAAGAAAATTCAATAATTTTAAAATGAGGGTTTGGAGCTTTTAGAAAGCTTCTCCCTTAAAACTCCCTTTATAAGATTCATTTTATATAAATGAAACAGCTCACTTGTTATTTCTTTTCTCGACGTAGGATTGTAACACTTTATATAAGTGAAACAATTCACTTTTTCTTTCTTTTCTCAATCTGAGATTGTAATTATTTTAAAGTTAAATATTATGAAAGTTTCAAAATCTCATACAAAATTATTTTTAAAATCAAAACTATGTGAGATTGTAAAATAAAAGTTAAATAAAAGCTAGCCAACGTGGATTTTCTTAATTGTTTAATATTAAGAAAAAAAATGAGTATGAGATATATAAGGCTTCTCACTAAAAATCTAATTTTACTTATATAAATGACAGCATAAGATTCAGTCTTTCATTCTTTAAGTTTATTTCGAACCAAACAAATCTAATCAATATATTTTGATAAAATTGCTAAAATCGCGGTTAAACCAACAAATCAATCAAATCAAGAATGATTTAGCCTAATCGGCTAGGTCATAATTAATTAATTAATTAAAATTTTTAAAATTTAAACTATATTGAATTGAAACATGCACAACACTACAATATTAAATGGGATGGGAGTATAAGATTCATTTTATATGAGTAAAATAATTTTTTTTTCCTTCTTTTCCCGATATGGAATTATCAAATAAAACTTAACCAATGAAGATTTTCTTAATTGTTTAAAATTAATAAAATCAAGAAAATTAGTATGAGATATTGAAACTCTCACAAGGCTCCTCACTAAACGGGCTGGGAGTATAAGATTCTCTTTATATGAATAAAACAACTCATTTTTTTTCCTTTTTTTCCGATGTGGGATTATCAAATAAAAGCTAGCCAATGGAGATTTTCTTAATTATTTAAGATTAAGAAAATTAAGAAAATTACTATGAGATATTGAAACTCTCACAAGATTCATCACTAAAAGCACCATTTTTCTTATATAATATATAAATAGATATTTTCATTTTCTAATTAGATATGATGCTTCTTACATTTATAATTAATAATTTACCTCTATTGATTGGAAAAATAAATAAATAAATAAATAATTATATTTTACCTCCTTGTAATTTGGTCGAAAAACACAATATCACCTCATAGTTAAAAATATACCCTTAGGCCTCGGTTGGCAAGTGGTTTTTTTAGCTAAAAAGTTAAAAAATCACTAAAAAAATTAAAAAGTCAACAATTCATATCAAAAAGTCAAAGATTCTATTTTCTCTTTACTTTTTGCACATCTTTTCGTAAAAAGCTAAAAAATTATTCCACCACTATATTTGGTTCTATTTTTCCAAAAATTCTACTTTCTTATTTTCCGTGTTTTTTTATTTTACTGAATTTTTTTAATATTTTAAGTAATTTTTTTTACTTTTTAGACATGACTAACATAATTATACCTAAAAAGTAAAAAAATTGTGAAAAAATTTTTTAAAAATTCACTAAATACTAAAAGTACAAAAAAAAAGAAAATTATGTACATTTTTTGTATTTTTATGTATTTATTAATTTTTTAAAATATTTTTTCACAAATTTTTTACTTTTTAGATACATCTAAGTAAGGTGCATCTAAAAAAGTAAAAAAAAATGTTTAAAATGTAAAAATATTCACTAAAAACAAAAAAATTCGAAAATCAAAAAACTTAATTTTCAAAAAACTTAATCTAAAAAACTCAAACCAAACACATTAATTAATTTTTTTTATACCACCTTCTAATTAAAAAATTAAAAAATTACTAAACGAGTCGTTAATCTCCTTGTTGTTTGAAATAAAGTGTAAAGTAACGGATTCTGTCCAAGTTAACAACCGCACGTGTTCACTTAAACGAGTGTGGCAAATATTGGGCCCAAATTAGATTGATAACCGACATTTTTAATTTTTAATTTATTTTCTTAGAGTAATGCCACGTATTATGAAAATGATCATGAAAGATTTTTTATCGTTAGATTACACATATAAGAAAACACCATATACTGATTAAAGAATAAAATTTTTTCATAAAATATTTTATGATATTTTTTTATAATCCCTAATATTATTCTATTTTTTACCGCCTGTTAATGCTGTACAGCATCAGTCAACCCACTCCACCCTTCCCTTCTATTTTTTCTTGTCACTACCCATTATCTCTTCCCTCTCATTTTTCTTTAATTTTCAGTATGGTTGCAGAAGAGACGCACTTGGGACTACAAACTATTTTTTAATAAATAGTTTTTCGAACACATACTTTCTGATATCCGATCAACTTGATTTTTTACAGGTATGATATACTAAATAAATCTAAAAATATGAACGGTTCGGATTATCAAAATTGGGCCTCAAAGTGGGCCCGAAGGCCTTACAAGGAGGGAATGAAGGACCAAAATGAAGGGGAGGATCCCAATTCATATATATGGGCATGTGTGGTCTTTCTGCTTGGTTTGGTTGGGGGACAGCCATGGCTACTTTCATGAAAAAAAAAGGAAAAACATAACAATAAGAAGAAAAAGAAATAGAGATAGGGAAAGAACATAAATGGCTGGTGATGTAGCCAAAGAAATAATGAGTGGATTGTTTCAATTATTATATATATATATATATATATATATTTAAGAGTATATGTATGCGTCTATGGTTTTAATTTGAAATTTTTTTTTGATTATGATATACAATATGGCTTGAATTTTTGTTTTGGGTTTTGGACGATGGACAAGATTTTCTCTAAGTTCTATTTCAAGAAAAAGAAAAAAAAAAAAAATCAATGGGTGTCTACTTGAGAAAAATTCTTTTTGAATTGATTCTTTTAGCTTGAAAAAGGTGTTGGCCATGAGGTAGCAGGTGAAGAAACCAGAAAGGACAAGAGAAGGAAAGAAAAAAAGAAGGAAAGAAAGTGAAAATTCTGGTTTTGAAGTTGTAATGGCATATAAAAGAAAATTTGAGTAAAAAATTAAGGTAATATAGATATTTTACAAATATGGTTAACAGATTAGTTTTTACATTTCACTCCAAATTTCAAAGGAGTTAAGTATATATTTCTAAATTAGAATGAGGTAATATGTTTTTGGATCAAACTACAGGAGATAAATTGTAATTAACTCTAAAAAAAATAAAATAAATTGTGGGCCTTTAACTTGTTTATTTGTCAAGCCTTGAAATAAATGAATTTTTGGGCCATGGCCAGCTGATAGTCATCAAGTTACTGGAATTTCCATAAGGTGGTGGGTTGTACCTTGATTGGGCTTTTTGGAAGGCAAAGACTTTGGGCCAAAAGCGGTGGGCTTTTTAAGCTGAAGTATTGGGCCTTTAAAGTGAATATTTATATACAACCTTACTACTAGCGTATTAGTTGTGCGTAAATAAATAATCAAAAATTAGTTTTTAAATTAAAATAATAATATAAATTTTATTTAAATTAAGTAGTAAAAATAGTTTATAATCAATTAAATTTTATTTATTTTTATTAGAGTTACATATAAGAGAAGATTTTTATTATTATGTCATTAATTTAATTGTGTGTTCTAAATTCTTAATAAAAAATTGCATGTTATAATTTAATTAGTAAAAATTAAAGAATAAATTACAAGATTATATTTACAATAAAATATAAATACATTTCATTTATATGTATGCTAATGCGACCTTCACATAATCATTAAAAATTGTATTTATCAATTTGTGACTGGTATGAGTTATTTTGGAGGTTCCAATATTGAATTAAATATTAAAAATGAGTCTAGAAAATTTATTTCAAATCGATTTTTTTCCAATGATTATTGGCTTAAGATATAATACATCATATTCTAATACTTCAATATCATAAAAATAAAAAATAAAATAAAAAAAATCTTTATCAATCAATAAAAAAAAAATTGTAAATATTAAGAAAATTACGTTTTAACAAATTCCGACATAAAATTTTTACTTCAAAATTTTAAGACCTATATATTTTCATTGACTTTATAATTAATTTTTGATATAGTAACTAAAATAAATTTCAATCATTATTATATGGAAAGACATGTGTAATAAGGGTTTGTAAAACACAATTTTAAAAAGTAATATTAATTCAAAATTTCAGTATGGAAAATATGAACCAAACTTTATGTTAATGTTTGATTCATGGATTTGAGTTGAAAATTGGAATGAAAAAAGAAAAAGATAGGTGAAATGTGAATAAAATGTAAAAACATTTTACCTAATTTCAAAGACCTTTTTATTTTTTCTTTCAAAATATCTACCCAAAACCATGAACCAGCTACATCATCAATGTTTGAAAGGAAGTTTAGATTCTTTATTGTATTGATATACACACTGTCTAAAAAAAACCTATATAATATTTGATGGGATAAGTAAATTCTTAAAAGGGATCATCAATCACATTATAAGGGAATAAAAGTTAGTTAATAAAAGATTTTTTTAAATATTTAAAAAATTAAACATTAAGAGAAATAAACTATGGAAGATGTGAATTGATTCATATATTTTAGTGGTACAAAAATCTAAATTTAAAAAACTGATAATTTTCAAATTTCTAAATTTAAATTTTTTGAATAGATTAATTAAATTTCTTTTTGAAATGTGTAAATCAAGACATAACAATTTTTTTTTAAATGATTCAATAAACTCTGAGATTTTTTTAATTTTTTTTTAAAAACTGATTAGTTAATTTTCCTTTTCAAATTTCTAAATTTAAATTTATAAATTAATTAATTAACTTTCATTTGAATTTTGTAAATTAAGATATAATATGATTTTTTTTTTTAAATGATTCAATAAGAGCTAGAATATTTTTTAAGAAATTTTAAAACTGATTAGTTAACTTTCATTTTCAAATTTCTAAATTTAAATTTAAATTTATAAATGGATTAATTAAGTTTCTTTTTGAAATGTGTAAATCAAGACATAATAAGATTTTTTAATAATTCAATAAAAGTAAACCTATTGACGTTTTTTTAATTATTTAAAAAATAAGAATTCTAAAAAGAAGTACGAAAGTTTAGAGTTTCACAACTCCTCTTATTAAAAAATCTCATTTTTCTTAATATCTAATATAGATTAGGACTTCATAAAGCAATCAAAGGTGTATCTTTAAATTCATTTTAGTTTAGGGAAATGCTTATATTCTCATTCACATACAACTTGCACCCTTGTGAAGACCTCTCATTTAAATTTTAAATCTTTCATTTATAAATGTTAAATTATTGCCATGCATTTAGGTAGCACAACAATGAATAAAACTTTTACTGATTGGTATAATCAAAGCAATTAGCATGAAACTAAAACTGAGACACGCCAATCTCTCTCGCCATCTCTACATTCCTCTCATGATCACTTCTTAGATGAAAATGGAGGGATGCTCTGTTCATTTCTGAAGAAATTCTGTGGATCAACCATGGTCTTCACTTTCACCAACCTATCAAAATTACCCTTAAAATACTTCTCCCCAAACACCTTACCTTCACTGTAACTATCCTTCCCATTCTGTGTGATTCCAATATCAACATCTCTGTAGCACAGAAATGATTCTCTAGGGAACTTTGACACAAATGGAGTCATGAAACTGTATAGCTCTCTAACTTGATTCAAATTTTGGTTCTCCGCCGCAACACCTTCCTCATCCCAATTCAATGAGTACTGGATTTTGAATATGTTCCCGGCCCGGTGAGGGAACGGTGTCGCGGCCGCCGGGATTTCACCCATTCTCCCTCCATATGGGTTGAACACAAATCCAGTTTTTCCCAATTCCATCATCTTGTTCCAAATCGATTCCAACCCGACTTTGGAAATCGGAGTTTGGAGATAATCTGATTTTCTTTTCGAAAATGTAGCCGCATAGGTTCTATCTAGCAACACATTTGTGGAGTTGTTTGGGTCGAAATTTGCCCAGTAAAGCACAGATTGAATCCAACTCATTTCCATACAATCCTGTTTTTGCAAACCCAATTCAGGAAAGTCTCTGTTCATCACCGTCATGAGTCTATTTGAATCACCAAGAAACAATGAAATGAAGGATGTTCTAATTGTTTTCTTACCGGTTTGTTTGTTAACAATTGGTTGTATAAGAAGCCTAACAAATAAATCATTATCAGTATTGTTCGCCACGAATTGCCATCGATAAACAATGTCTGTCGCATTCTGTTCCAATGTCTTCTCAACCCGGAAAACCGTTACAGTTTCGGGCACTGGAACAAGCCTAATTTTATAGGACAGCACCACCGCAAAGCTGGCGGCGCCGCCACCAGCCACCGCCCAAAACAAGTCCTCACCCATTGCTTTCCGATCCAAAACCCGGCCATTAACATCGACAATTCGAGCATCGAGCACGTTATCGACCGATAACCCGTACTTTCGCAACATGTTGCCGTAGCCGCCGCAGCCGAGGTGGCCGCCGACGGCGACGGTGGAGCAAGCTCCGGCGGGGAAACCGTGGGTTTTGCTGATCGATGCGATTTTGAAGTAGAGTTCGCCAAGGGTGGCTCCGGATTGGACCCAGGCGGTGTTGGTGGTGGTGTCGAGAGAGATGGAGCGGAGGTTGAACGTGTCAAGGATGATGAAGGGGACGCCGGCGGCGGAGACGTAGGAGAGGCCGTCGTAGTCGTGGCCGCCACTGCGGATTTTGAGCTGTTTTCCGGTGAGTTTGGAGCAGAGAACGGCGGCCTGAACATGGGTTTCGTAGAGGGGGGTGATGATGATGAGTGGTTTTGGGGTGGCGGCGGTGGCGAAGCGGCGATTTCGAATGTAGGATTGGAGGATGGTGGTGAATGATGGGTTGTTTTGAGCATAGACTATGGTGGAGATTTGGTTTTGTGGGATTGATTGGTTTGAGAGACATTGAACAAAAGTGTCATAGTCTGACGCTGCCATTGATAGAGGAAGTAGAAGAAGAAGAAGAAGAAGAAGAAAAAAAGGTGATGGTGAAGTTTCCTCCATTGTTTGCTTTTTTGTTTTGTTCTGGGTATGGGAAAGATTTGAGAGTACTATTGTTGGTTATGTGCAAACCATATATATAAACATTTTATGGTTTGGCGTGAGGTTTACTTTTCGAGTAATTATTCAATACTCTAGCAGTATTGCTTTTATTTCATTAATAAATTGAATTTTGTAATATTATCAATTGATATATTAGTTAATACATTAATTAGTACATGTAATATTATTTAATTTATATTTAACATTTTATTTTTTAAAAGTCCAATATAAAAGTGATGAGTTCTACCATTTAAATCAATAACTGATCATTTATGCTGTGTTTAGTTAGAAAATTTAAAAAATGATTTGAAAAAAAAAAGAAAACAAAAGGTAAAATATGTATAAAATATACTTATATTTTATCTAATTTTATACAAAAAAAAAAAATTTCTAATTTTTTTTTTTAAATCTCTCAATTAAATAAAATATTAAAATACCATTTAAACATATTTTAAGAGTATTGAATAATTTCCTTATGGTTATATTAAGAGTGGATGGTAACATTATGGGTCAATGATGACATAATTATGTTGAAATTTTACTCGTGTTTTGGTTGGAATTCAAAACGTATGGATTCAATTGTTTTCTATTTTTAAGTTTATAAAATAGGAAAATACACATCATTTGCTCTAAAATCAGTATGTTAGTGTTTCCCTTTACGAAAATGATATACAAATTTAATTGAGTAAATTACTCTTTGTCCCTTAAAGTTTTACTTATTTCTTATTTTGGGCTTTTTAAATTTTATTTTCTCTTTGCCTCTTTATATTTACAATTATTCCTACTTTGGTCCTTTATGTTTGCAATCCTTCTCACTTTGGTATTTTAAGTTTGATTTTTCCTACTTTGACTTTTCGTGTTTCGAATCCTTTTCACTTTAGCCTTCATGTTTGCAATCATTCCCACTTTACTCCTAAACTAACTTCCATTCAAAAAAGCAACAGAATTTGTTACATCACTAACACATCAGCTCAATATGTGATTTAAAAAATTCACTAATATGCAAAAAATAAAAAATAAAAAACAAAAAAAATTGGAATTGTTTTTTAGTCTTTAGTAAACCTTTTTTTTTTTCAAATTTATTCATAGACATTATTACATTATAGATGCGTCTAGATTAAATGCAGCTAAAAAAATAAAAATAAATTTAACTAAAAAGAGAAAAAGTTCACTAAAGACGAAAAAAAATGATAGTAAATTTTTCATTTCAGAATTGACAATACAAGTGTTTGAGTCAGTATATTTTCATTTTTTTTCGTCTTTAGTAATTTTTTTTTCCTTTTTTAGTTAAATTTGTTTTTATGTTTTTAGCTACATCTAATCTAGATGCATCTATAATGTAATAATGTTTATAAATAAATTTGAAAAAAAAAAGTTCACTAAAGACTAAAAAGAATTCCAATTTTTTTGTTTTCTATTTTTTATTTTTTGCATTATGGGGAAGTGGTTTAGAAATACTCTTATGATCTTGGAGAGCGCTCGTGATCCTCAGCTAATCACCTGAAAAAGAATAAACACTCCGGTCGGGGGTGCCAGAATTAGCACTCTGGCGGGCAAGTCAGTCTCTACACTCTGGATTACTTGTATTTTAAGTTAAGCATAATGGTTCTCACATACCTCTTTCTAGCTGATGTTCTTCTATTTATATCTTTTCTTTCTTGGGCCTCGGGGTTGGGCCCACTTTCGATTCACCGTATAACTGACTATTCGGCTTTTTTAACTGCAAATCGCTTTCCACTCGGCCTCTTACTCCGCCGGCTATTTGGCCGAATAGGGCCGAATGTGATATACATAATTCGACTCTCCTGGTCCAATTATTCAACCTATTTACGTCTCCTAATATTCGGCTCCCACAATTGCCCCCCAAGCACTTCACTAACGACAGTTAGCTGGAGTGCTTGGTTTCGAACTCGAAAAGTCAGAGCCGAAATTCGGCAGTTAACCTCATTTCGATGCAGATGTCAGAGCACACGCCTCTCAGTTACCATTTCAACTTCCCACCTCTTCGTACGCTTCCATTTATTGTGATTTAAAATCTTGTCGTCTTTTCGAACACACATTTTGCACGTTTAAGAGTTTTTGGATTGCCTTCCGACTCACCTCTGCAACTTCCATCCTTCATTGTCCTCTCCGTCTCTTGTAAGTTTTCTCCCTCTCTGCTTCCTCTTTGCTTTGAGTCCCTTTTCCTAGTTTGCCTTTAGTTTATTACATTCCTATAGGCTGATCGTAATGGCAAAGCATCTGAAAGACCTTCTCTCCGCGGATCGAATCTCTGGCTTTCGACGCCATTTTTCTATCCCTGATGATGTTCGTCTGTCGCTTGTGACAGACGGCACTCTCGATATGGAGAGGGGTGATGAAAGCACAATCGTCTTTCCTCTCCTATCAATTGCAGAGGGCGGAATCTGTTTCCCGCTTCATCCATTCGTTAGGGCTGTCCTTCGCCATTGGGGTCTAGTCCCATCCCAACCCAATGTCAACTTTTTAGAATCGTAATGGGGATAATAGAGCTAAACCGTCGCCTTAGGATCAACCTCGACATTCCTGCTATTCGGCATTGTTATGCCTTAGCCAAGTCTTCTGGTCGGCATGGACGCTATTTCCTTAGGGCCAAGGACATCGACCATCAACTAGTGACTATGCTTTTCAGCTCTAGCAAGCGAGTTGACGATGTTATGGTCGTTGTCCAAGGTAACTGGGAATTCGGTGAAGGCGAGGATCGCCTTGATCCTATTCCTAGACGGAGGGGCGAACCAGGTGGCCGTATAGTTTTTTGCGTTTATTATTTATTTAGTTATTTATTTATTTATTTTATTTTATTTTATTTATAGAGCTTCATTTTTGAGATCTCATGGTTCGGTTTGTGCAGGGAACGATTTGAAGAAAGTCTCGACCTCGACCGATGACGGCGTTCTTTCAGAGATCAAAGTCGCGTTGAAATACTTTGGCTGTCCAAGCCTTCAGAAACAAGGGAGAGCAGCCCATATTCTTCTTCGATACGAGCCGACGTACACGACTTTCTCGGCAGCAGAAAACATCCCGATTCCGAAGGGTGAAGAGTTTCTTACGGCTATTTTAACCAAATTCAAAAACTTTCACCAAATGGGTTTCGAAGGATCCAATTCGGAGAGTGCGGAAGTTGAGGTCGCTGAAGAATCAGGCCAGTCCAAGGCCGAAGTAGACGAGGCTTTAAGGGTAGCCTTTGAGGAAGCCAACCTCAGTTCAGCCAACCCTCCGTCCACCTTGGGGAGAGAAAAAGTTTACGACGACGTTTTTATTGGATTAGAAGACCTTCTCGGCGCGTACCCTAAAGATATGGCCGAGTTGTCGCTCACACAACTCGCCAAAAAGGCCAATGCCGAATGAATGGCCGCGCGGCGAAGAGCAGAGGCCATTCGATCCGAAGTGCCACCCGTCACCGATGTTGAGCCTCCCCTGCCTGTGATTGAGGAGACAGTTCAGACACGAGATGCCGAGTCGGAGCCGATCGTGCTGGCAAGCCAGGAAGAACGAAGGGCGGAGAAATGTCCTGCCGAGTTTGAGGCCGGCTCTGGAGAAGACCCTGCCGACAAACAGCCGCGTCTAGAGGAGTCGGATACAGTTATTCCTTTTGTGGTTCAACCAAAGATAAAAAATATGTCGATCTCCTCTGACGCGTTGGCTATGAAAGATCCAGCCGTGGCGCTGAGTATGGCTTCATCAGTTTCATTGTCGTTTGACAAGGCGACTTTTCACTCGGAACCAGACCTTTTGGCAATAGCGTTAGCCGCTCAATCGACTCTTCTAGTAAATATCTTGGTTTACCTTTTATGCATATATTTCCCTTTTATGCATATATTTTGGTTTTAATCTCCTGTTTTGCAGACGATCGGAAGGATTGCTGAGATAAGTCGTCGCCAGCACGACTTCATCGAACGAATTGGCCGTTTACAATCTGAAGTTGATGGCCAAAGGAGTCGGGCCGAGTTCGAAGTGGCGAGGGCAAAAATGGAAGCTGTAAGGGCCGAGGCTGAGATGGAGAGGGCCAGAAATGCAAACCAGCTCAGATTGGCTGCCGAGCAGAAGGCGAATGTGAGCGAAGCTGCGCTGAAGTTAGCGCAAGAGGCGATCGCCAAACTTGAGGCAGACTTGGCAGAATCAAAGAAGACGAAGGAAGTAGCCGATTTTGAGGCTTCGAAGGCGTATGAGGCTGGGCAAGGAGCTGCCCTTGCCAATTATGTGGAAGAAGTCCCCAAATTCGAGAATCAGGGATTCAAACACGGCTGGCTCAAAACCCTTGCTACTGCTAATGTGACATTGGCTATGCCGATTCCATACGAGAAAGTGGATGTTGAGCCGTTGAAGTCTGACTCCGAGGATTGATTAGGGCGACAGTAGTTATTTTTGTTTAAAGATTTTGAATGTAATGCTACAGCTTTTTGTTTAGTAGTTTTTCTGTATGGCTGTAGTTTTTAAGTTTTTGCTACGCATTTGCCTGCAAACTTGTAGCTTTTTATTTAGTAGTTTTCACATGTAAAATGGCTACAGTTTGTGCCCAATTCACTAATGAAAATTTTCTTTGTACTTTGCTATTGATGAATGATATTGTTTTTTGCTATTGATGAATGTACTTTGCTATTAAATTTCCTTTGTACAGTTTTTGCTTAATTTCCTTTGTACTTTGGATAAAACATTCGCGTATACTTGCCGATTAGATAGCTAGGCAGTTTACTAATTTTACCCTTGCCTAAGCCGAATATTGTTCATGGAGTGGCTGTGGCGTGAATCGATCGGCGTCAGGCTTAGGTATTTGGCCGATCAGATTAATAAATCTACCCTTGTCCCAGCCAGTGCATGAGCTCCAAAGCCGAATACTGTTAGTTCATGGAGTGGCTGTGGCATGAATCGATCGGCGTCAAGCTTAGGTATTTGGCCGATCAGATTAATAAATCTGCACTTGCCCCAGCCAGTGCATGAGCTCTAAAGCCGAATGCTGTTAGTTCATGGAGTGGCTGTGGCATGAATCGAACGGCGTCAGGCTTAGGTATTTGGCCGATCAGATTAATAAATATGCCTTTACCCCAGCCAGTGCATGAGCTCCGAAGCCGAATGCTGTTAATTCATGGAGTAATCTGATCGGCATCGGGCTTTTGGAGTTTAGCATTAATGAAGTCGCCTCGGGTGCGCTGCATACATTAGGAATAAATGGGGTGAGTTCTTCGCGCTAGTGGTTCCACTTATCGCATTCAGACTTAATCTGAACTAGCTTTAGACAAGTGCAAATGTCAAATAGACTGTTTTTCAATAGCAGAGGAGAGGGACGAACATTGGCTGAGCTAGACACTACAATGAATCGCGGCAGTGAGCCTACGCGCACGGGAGGGAGGACGTCCAGGGAACGGGAAAAACGTCAGCCCCCAAGTCGTCGAAACAGATCACCCCGAAAAGAAAAACAACAACGGGGAAGCTTCCCGCGACCGCGACCGAGAAACGAACCTGACGAGACACCGCGATCGTTGAGTTTTGTAGTTTTCGTGGGGAATAAACCAATGACGGAGGCGGATTCTATCGTCAACGACCTAGGTGTAGCAGTCGAGTTCGCTCGACAGATCTTTCCACCGGAAGTCCAGCAGTCGATGGTTGGTCGACAGGATTTCGAAGTATTTCGAAAAGACATCCATGGGGCGGTGAAAGGGCTGTATACCGCTTATGAAGTCGGCATGCGCCTGCGTGCCGTGTGACGAGAGATAGAGAAGAAAGACGAACGAATTTGAAGTTTGGAGGCTCGCGCGGAGAAGGCCGAGCGTGAGCTTAGGGAGCTTAGGAAGGCTCAAACCACCGAGGCGCATGCGGCAGGTCAGTCTAACCCGATCATGGAGGAGAGAGTGACCCAACGGCAGTTAAGTCACGCGATTGCCGACCGAGATATGACAAGCATGTTTGCCGTAAAAAATGTGAGGACTATGGGTTATGAAAAAGGCTTTCACGATGACCGAAAGGTTGGGATAGAGAAGACCAGGGAAAAGCTCGCCGAGGAAGTTTGTCGATGTGAAAATCGTGGATTTTAGCATGGTTGGATCAAGGCATTTCAAGCCGCGGAGGCTCTCCGAGCAGCAGGCGTTGATTCGGCGTTGCCGCTATACCAACGCGATCATTTTCCATTTTCCGCCTTCGAAGTCGAGAAGAGTGATGACGAAGGAGACGCCGTATAAAAATAAATATTGTAATGTTCGAACGCAGATTGCGTGCAAGATTATGTAATTACTGTCTAATTGAATAAAATGTTTTATTTTAAATGTTTGTGGTTCATTTTGAATTTTTACATGCTTAATTAGGCATCTTATTTCGAATGTCTTAATTTGTTTATGCTGTTGCTCCGGCCCAAGTTAAATAAGCACTTCATTTTGAATGTCTATATGCTTCGATGTGTAAATGGTTTTTGCCGGCGCAACTTAACGGAGCATTCCACTTTAACCTTCGTCGCGAAGGGCGCTTCGAATCTGGAGTATTATTCGGCCCATAAGTGTTATGCCTAAACGACGTTCTGAATCTGGAGGACTAATCGGTCCAAAGGCACCATGCGTAGACGGGGCTCCGAATTTGGGAGACTATTTTGGCCAGTCGAGATATCCACGAAGGACGCTCTGAATTCGGAGTCTTAATCGGCCCAAAAGTGCCATGTACGGATGAGGCTCCGAATCTGGAGACTTAAATCTTGGCCAATCGTGATATCCACGAAGGGCGCTCTGAATCCGGAGGCTTTATCGGCCCAATGGCGTCATGCGCCGATGGGGCTCCGAATCTGGAGACTTTATTTGGCCAATCATGATATCCACGAAGGGCGCTCCGAATCTAGAGGCTTTATCGAAACACTTTGCAACTGGATTTTACAGTATGTAAACAGGAATCTTTGCATTACAAAAGCGGACTGTGTACATGGTGAACCATTCAAAACTAGTATCATTCCCCACATGTTGGGTTTAATGATAAAATTTTCGCAAGTGCGTTGAATTCCAAGGCCGTGATAGACTCCTTCCGGACATGTCTTTGAGCCGATATGCCCCTACTCTCGCGATCGAATCAACCTGATAGGGGCCGTCCCAGTTAGGACCCAATTTTCCATCAGCCGGTTTCTTGGTAGCTGGAAGTACTTTCTTCAGGACCAACTCTCCTGGTGTGTAGCGGCGCAGCTGGACATGTTGATTGTACGACTTAAAGAGTTGTTGCTGGTATCGTGTCATGGACGCAAGGGCACGGTCTCTTCGTTTCTCGATCAGAATCAAATCCAAAACCAGCATCATGTCGTTTCGGCCCATATCAAAAACTCACGATTTCAGGGTTGGGTGGCTGATCTCCAGGGGTATGATCGCCTGGGTTCCAAAGCACAAAGCAAACGGCGTTTCTCCAGTGGATCGCCTCGGCATAGTTCGATGAGCCCACAATACACTCGGCAATTCTTCGACCCATTTGCCTTTAGCTTTCTCCAGCCTTTTCTTGATGCCGTCCAAGATGGATTTGTTAGAGGCTTCGGCTTGACCATTGCTTTGGGGGTAAGCCGGTGTGGAAAAATAAAGCCGGATACCATACTTGTTGCATAGCTCTTGGTAGACGCCGCAATCAAACTGGGTGCCGTTGTCTGAGATAAGTGCTCTTGGAATGCCGAATTGTATTATGATATTTCTCCATACAAAGCGCTTAACATCAGTATCTCGAATGTGCGTTAATGCCTAAGCTTCGACCCATTTTATGAAGTAATCTGTTGTCACGACCCAAACCCGCCCCTATGGGTTTAAGCATCGCAACTGTGACAACCCTCACCACTGTTTAGTGCTAATCTAGGATTAAGCATGTTAAGTGACTGATTGACTGAAATTCTGACTGATTGATTGAGTGTATTAGTTTAAATGCATGTCTATCTGTTTGACTGCTAAATTATCTATTCATGTTTTATGTTTTAAACTACAAATTGAAGGCCTTACCGGCGGCCGAATCTGAAAATGATTAGTGTTATGTGTTGACTAGAATTTATGTAATTTTATGGTATATTTAATTGAAATGTGATTTGGTATGTTTAAATTAGATTAAATAATGCTAATTTACAAGAGTTGGACTTATTCACCAAATTGCCATGCTTAGTGGGCCACTTTCTCCAACACCTTGAGGCTTGAATACACTTAGACATACCTCTTGCTCAGCCATTTTGAGAGACAAACCGATTGAGAGAGAGAGAGTAGGAGGATAGGCTTGAATTCATCAAACTTGACTTGGAGACTTGAAGAAATTGAAGGTTAATTGCATAATTAAGCTCTCACTCTTGTAATTGAGGAACCTAGGTATGGAATTTGTCTTCTTAATTGTGAGTTAAGTTAGTTCTTGCATGGTCCTTGGAAGGTTAGAGTCTTAAAGTCAAGTTTTGGTTTAGATTGTTGAATTGAAGCTTAAATAATGCATGCATGTACATGTTCTAGCATTTTGAGGTTGTTTTCATGAAATTTGTTACATGCATGTCCATATCTTGATTTTAGATCATGAAATCATCTTTTTTTTTAGGGAATTGGCTCATTGGAGCATTTATTAGAAGCTTTGAACTCATTAGAACACATGCATGTTATGTTTGATCATGTTCTTAAAGTTTAAAATGAATTTGTGTTTAATTGAACTACCTTTGGGCTTTGATTTCTCAAATTGATCTTTGAAACATGTCATATTATGAGTTTACAAGTGTTTTCCAGAAAATTAGCCCAAAAGGATCGAATTTGATACATTTAAAGTTATTTTTGAGCTTGAGGTTCAAATCTGGAAATTCTAGATTTTGGACTCATGCTCGAGCGAGGAACTCTACGCTCGAGTGTACGCCTTGTGTTCATGCCGTCCGCTCGAGCGAGGAAAGTGGCGCTCGAGCGTGAAATGCATGTATCCAGTACTTTGCATGTGTTCACAGTCCGCTCAAGCGAGAGAGTTCACACTCGAGCGAGGACTTGTGTCTCACGCTTGAGCGTGGATCGAGCGCCCGTTGAGCGTGATTTTTGTGCATCTAGTATTTTTTACTATAGCTTACAGTCTGCTCGAGAAGTCACGCTCGAGTGGAGCCCCTTTGTCTGCATGTCTGCTCGAGCGTAGAAAGCCACGCTCGAGCGAGACCCCTGTTTTCTGAAAATTTTGAAAAGTGTTTTAAAGTGCATCTTTGCATCCTCATTCCATCCTAGGCATTCTTAGGCCTAGTTTAAGGCATCTTAATAAGGATATTGATGTAGAACCACACCGAGGCAAATTAGGGATTAAGTTATTGTTTCCCAACTGTGTAGCTTAGTGTGTGTTCGTTCTGTAACTGTGTACGGTTGGCATCCGAGGACGCTCTAGCTTATCTGTAGACCAGAACTCTGTGAGTAACAATGTTGTAAAGATATGTTCAATCATGAATATTTTCTGAATGAACAACTGTACTGCTTTCTGAAATGATATTTCTTACTGAATGAATGTTTGTCCAATTTGTGAACTGTATTCGTGGCATCCATAGCAATTTAGTATTACTGCACGGTACTGCTACTGTCACAGAGATCTCTGTCGGTTCCTATGTTTGGAACTACTACTGTTTATTGATATGATGGCCATCAACTGACTGTTCGGTCTGTTAAGACCTACTGTACTGTTTTGCTATTGGATGTACCACATATGACTATTATAGTTTCTTAATGACTGTTATGGCATGAATTATGAGCCACAAACTGAATGACTGATATACTGATAAATGACTGTTTTCAATACTGAAAGAACATTCATTCTTAACCTCTTTATGCATATGTTATTCACTGGGTTTTAGCTCACTGCTCATATATATATGTAGGTGTACAGGCACCAGACCGTTGCTAGGAGCGTCGGGCTAAACTCCCTTTTTGTCAAGCCAACCACCGTGCCTCACTGCGAGGTTCCAAGTCCTTCAAGCTAGGGCTTTTTGGGGTGTTTTAGTCTTTTCTTTTTTTTTTTTTTTGTATTTGGTTTTGTAACACTATATAGACTGAATGATATGTGTATCTGTACTGTACTGTCATGGTAGGGATTTGGTCCCTAACCAGAATATCTGTATATGATGTATATACATATTGTTATGGTTTGAATGTGAACATGTATGAGAAGTCTTTTTGCATACAGACTGTCACAGCTCATTGGACATCTTTTAATTACTGTTTTGGCTTCCACCAGCCCCTGTGCTCTGTAGTACTGTTTTACTGTTAAGCAGGCCTTCGGTAATCTCGGATTATTGGCCTGTTACGGTACTAAACCTATAGGGGCGGGTTTGGGTCGCGACAGCAACCAGCCAGTAATCCGTGATTACCAAAGGCCTGCGTAACAGAAATGACAGAAATACAGAGAAAGGGGCTGGCGGAAGCCAAAACAGTAAATAAAAGATGTCAAATGAGCTGTGACAATTTGAATGCGAAGAGGCTTTCATAAACAAGCCACATTCATAATCAGAAACATATATACAATCAGATACATAAAAACATTCAGGTTAGGGACCTAATCCCTTCACCATAACTGTACAGTACAAGTCCACAACGTTTATTACAAACAGAGACAGAAGGGGAAACTGGGACACCCCAAAACAGCCTTAGCTTGAGATGACTTGGAACTTCGCAGTGAGGCACAATGGTTGGCTTGACAAAACGAGAGCTAACCCGACGCTCCTAGCATCGATCCGGTGCCTGAACACATACATATAAATATAAACAGTAAGCTAAAACCTAGTGAATAACAGCTGTGTAAAGAGGTTAAGAATGAATGTCCTTTCAGTAATAAACCAGTCATATCAGTTATATGTGGTACATCCAATAACAAACAGTACAGTAGGTCTTAACAGTCCAAGCAGTCAATTGATGGCCATCATAACAGTATACAGTATTGGTTCCAAATATTGGAATCGACAGAGATCTCTGTGACAGTAGCAGTAACAGTACAGTAACAGTAAATTGCTATAGATGCCACGAACATAGTTTATAAATAGGACAAACATTCATTCATTAAAAGATAACGTTTCAATAAGCAGAACAGTTGATCATTCAGAAAATAATCATAATTGAACATATCTTTACAACATTGTTACTCATAGAGCACTAGGCTATAAGCAGCTAATGAGCGTCCTCGGATGACAACCCTACACAGTTACAGAACGAACACACACTAAGTTACACACTTGGGAATCAACAACTTAGTCCCTATCTTGACTCGATGTGGTTCTACATCAATATCCTCATTAAGATGCCTTAAACTAGGCCTAGGAATGCCTAGGATGAAATGAGGATGCAAAGATGCACTTTAAAACACTTTTCAAAATTTTTAGAAAATAGGGGTCTCGCTCGAGCATGGCTTTCTTCGCTCGAGCGAGCTTGTCAAAACAATGGGGTCGCTCGAGCGTGGACTTCCTCGCTCGAGCGGTCTGTAAAAATGCAAACAGTGCTGGATGTTAAAAATCCCCGATCAATGCTCGCTCGAGCGTAAGACACAGTCCTCACTCGAGCATAGGTTCTCTCGCTCGAGCGTGCACCAAAAACCTGAGAGCTTGCAATCTACACTCGAGCTAGCATTCCATCGCTCGAGCGGAGCTCTGAACAAGGGATGGTCGCTCGAGCGTGGAATCCTTCGCTCGAGCGTGGAAGGCAAAATCTGGGCTTTCCAGATTTGCCTCTAAAGCTCAAACCAAGAATTCAACACCTCAAAACTCAACCTCTTGGGCCCATTTTCTGGAAAACACTTGAAAACAACAATATGACATGTTTTGAAGATCAATTGATAAAATCAAGGCCCAAAAGTGAGACAATTGAATACAATTTCAACCCAAATTCCAAGAACAAAACATAAACACAATATGCAAGATCTCCTTTAAATTCCAACACTTCAAATCAAGATTAAATTGGCAATTTGATGGAAAAACATGATGAATCCATGGACTTCAACCAAAATGTAAACATGCATGTAGGAATTTCCATGAAAACATCCTCAAAACTTCAATATAAGGACATGCATGCATGAATTAGCTCACAATTCAACCCTCTAAACCATAATTTGACTCTAACCTCCAATAATCCCATGAACCAAGCAAGAACAACTCAAATGTACAAATAAGAAGATGAATTCTCTACCTTATGTCTTGAATTCTAGATGTGGAAGCTCAAATATGCAAATTCCCTTCAATTCTTCTAAGTCTCCAAGCTAAATTCTCAATGAAACCAATGTTCTCCCAATTCTCTCTCTCTCTTTCGGTTTTGGTCTCAAATGGTGATGAAGGAAATGATGCATCAACGTGTATGTATGATGAGCAACAAATGAGCCCACTCAAGGGCAATATTGAAATTAAAACCAACTTATGCAATATAGCTTTATAAATTCTAATTTAATCATACCAAGTTGAATTTTAATTAAACTTACCATAAAATCCCATAAATTCTAATTAGCACAAAACACTAATCAATTTTAGATTCGACCGCCGATAAGGCCTTCAATTTGCAATTCAAAATTAAAACATGAACAGATCAATTAAGTAATCAAACAGATAGAAATGCGTTTAAACAATACGCTCATGCAATCAGTTCAGAATTTCATTCCGATCAATCACTTATCATGCTTAATCATTGATTAGCACTAATCATAGGTGAGTGTTGTCACATCTGTTGCGACGATCAAGTATCGCTTGTTCCCTAGGACCCTCGGCAATGGTCCTACGATATCAAGTCCCCACTGGGCAAATGGCGAGGGACTGGTGATAGAGCTTAACTCTTCAGCAGGCAGATGAGCTAACGGAGAGAACTTCTGGCACTGTTCATATTTTTTCACATAGCATTCGGCATCAGTTCTCATTGTCGGCCAATAATACCCCTGTGTTATAGCTCAATGGACCAGAGAGCGCCCGCCAGAATGGGCACCACAACTACCTTCATGTATTTCAGTCAAAAACTCTTCGACTTTGTCCGGGTGTACACATTTCAGGTATGGACCAGAAAGGGATTTTTTATAAAGCTTTCCTTTCCTTGTGGATCCAAGTAGTATCGCAGGGCTTTGTTTCGCAGCTTGTGCGCTTCTTTCTTGTCCGCTGGGAGCTGTTCGGAAGACAAGAATGCAGCAATGGGGTCCATCCAACTTGATCCTGACTCTATGACATTGATCTGGATTTCCTCCGAAGGGCCAATGCTCAGCTTCGGGATGAAACCTACTTCGATGTTCCATTTAATCTCTGAATTAATGGCGGAGGCTAGGCAAGCTAGGGCGTCTACATGTGTTCTGATCACGTGTTATCTGATTCAATTCATGATGGTCAAATTTTGCTAGCAAGGCGCTAGCTGATTTCATGTAAGCCACCATATGGTCATTTTTGGCCGCGTACTCCCCCTTTAGTTGATTGATCACCAGTTTTGAATCACAAAATACCAGCAAACGCCAAGCACCCAAAAGATGTGCATTCTGCAAATCGGCCAGAAGGACTTTGTATTCGACCTCGTTATTTGTTGTTTCGAAGCCGAGTTTGACGGCCTGCTCAATTATTGCACCGTCGGGAGCCATGATTACTACTCTAGCTCCGCTGCCCGATTGATTGGATGATCCATCACAGTACAACTGCCAAATGTCCCCAACATAAATTTTCCAGCTTGGCTTAGGTCGAATTTCATCAGACGTGAAGTCGGCAAGACCCCCAGTGAATTCGGCCACAAAGTCGGCAATCACCTGTCCCTTGATGAAGGTTCTAGGCAGAAACTGAATATCGTACTGGCCGAGTTCAAGAGCCCACTTTGAAACACGCCCTGATGCTTCCGCACTACGGAGTACCGACCGAAGAGGGTGATCCGTTAGCACCCCGATGGTATGCCCCTGAAAGTAATGCATCAGCTTTCTCGCTGCCATGACGAGGGCTAGAATGAGATTTTCCAACGGAAGGTAGCGTGTTTCGGCGTCAACCATTACCTTGCTCACATAATACATTGGTCGCTGCTCTCTCAACTCTTCCTTTATCAGTACGGCACTGACGGCCCGGTCGGAAACTGCCAGATACAAAATGAGCGGGTCACCTGCCGAAGGCGTTGTCAAAAGTGGAACTGATCGGAGGTAGGTCTTGAGGCCATTGAAAGCAGATTTGCACTCGGCGGACCATTCAAAAGCCTTACCCTGCCATAGTGTATGAAAGAATTGTCGGCAGCGGTCCGTGGAACGACTGATGAACTTGTTGAGTGCAGCGGCCATCCCCATTAACTTCTGAACCTCTTTGACCGATCGAGGGGAGTCGAGTTCCAGGATTACTGTGATTTGCCTTGGGTTGGCTTCGATTTCTCGGTGGTTGACAATGTAACCCAAGAATTTTCCAAAGCTGATCTCAAACGCACATTTAGAAGCGTTCAGCTTCATTCCATATTTGCGTAGAATGCCGAATGTCTCTTCTAGATCGGCTATATGATTCTGCTCTTCCTTGGACTTGACCACCATATCGTCAATGTACACTTTCATAGTGTGGCCGAGTTGCTCGTTGAACATGGTGGTGACTAGTCTCTGGTAAGTTGTCCCTACATTCTTCAGCCTAAAAGGCATAACCTTATAGCAATAGGTTCCTCTTGGGGTGAGGAATGCAGTTTTGTCTTGGTCCTCAAGATGCATGGCAATTTGATGGTAACCTCTGTAGGCATTGAGGAAGCTCATACGCTGATGACGTGCCGTAACATCTACAAGTTGGTCTCTCTTGGGGAGAAAAAAATAATCTTTGGGGCAGGCTTTGTTTAGGTCCGTGAAATCGACGCAGACTCGCCAAGTCCTATTTTTCTTCTTCACAACCATAGTATTTGAGAGCCATGTAGGGTAGGTCACTTCCCTGATTGTCCCGGCATCAAGCAATCGGTCAACCTCTTCAACGACGGTGGCAGTGTGCTCTGCGGCTGATCGCCGACTTTTCTGAATGATCGGCTTGCACTTAGGGTCAACATTTAAACAGTGCTGCGAAACAGACGGATCTACACTCGACATCTCATATGGAGTCCACACAAATACATCAAGGTTACCGAGCAGGAAGGAAATTAACTGCTGTCTGTCGGCTTGATTCACGGAGGCGCCGACCATGAAGAACCTGTCTGGGTTTCCGTTGATTTCAACTCGATCTAGGGCTTCCGTGGCCTTTTCATTAGGGAGCCGCCCAACATCATTGAGGCTCTCCCGATCCGTCGCCTCAATAGAGTTCACTTGCAACTCCTTTGGTGTTTTTTAAGCAAGGAGATAACATGCTTGTGCCGATTTCTGGGAGCCACGGATTTGCTCAATGCCGCGTTCCGTCAGGAAGCGTAGCAGCTGATGATAGGTGCTTGGTACGGCCTGCATAGTATGCAACCAAGATCGCCCCATGACGAGATTATACGACGATGGCAGCTTGACGACCAAGAACTCTACATCCATTGTTCGGGAGCCCGCTTGAACGGGTAGTGCAATTTTTCCCAACGAGTATTCTGGATTGGCGTTGAAGCCGAATAGTGGATAAGGAGCCGGAGAATGGTCCGATTCAGAGAAGTCGAGTTTGATGAATGTCTTGTAATACATAACTTTTGATGTGCTCCCTGGGTCAATGAGTACGCACTCAATGGTGAACTGGTTTACACGTAACTCAATTACCAAGGGATCAATGTGCGAAAGTGTCACTCCGGCCAAATCTGAATCATCAAAAGCAATGTTTACAGCTTCATGGTGCCGTTTAGCCGGAGTGAATTGATTCTGAGGGTTGGGATTCGACTGAATCATATGCACCGCGGATGTCGCTGGCAGGCTATATATCATGTGGATCACGCCGAGCGGAGGTGAATCCTGTCTTAAGGCTATTGCTTTAGTTGGGTTGCCTTTTCGGACGTATTGTTGTAGCCAACCATTTTGTACCAATTCCTCCAGGTGATCCCTCAATGCATAACAACTCTCAGTATCATGGCCATGATCCTTATGATACTCGCACCGCCTATCCTGTCTTCGTATGTTGGGAGGTCCCACGATTTTTGATGGTTATTTGAAGAACGGAAGGTGTTGGATTTTGGACATAACCGCACTGATCAGCTCTGTCAACTTCGTATATTTCTTGTCGGCACGCCTTGTGCGCCTGCTATCGACTTGTAGTTGTTCACTTGCTTGGTGGAAGCATTGGTCGCTTGATCGGCGAGAATCCCGTCTCTTATCTCGTTTAGCCCGATGTCGCGGTTTGGGGCTTTGAGGTGGTACAGAACTTATTGGCTGAGCAATTTTAGAAGGGGCCATTTTGTTGGCCACGTTTTCGGCTTTAACCCGCAAGGCGTCATCCTCTACTTTGCAGTATTCCTAAACTTTCTTCATCAACGACCAGACTGTTTTGGAGGGTTTTCTAGTCAAGGAGCTGCGGAGAGCACTGTCAGGATGCAAACCCATTTTGAAGGCGGTGATGGCCATGGAGTCGTTGCAAGCGTCATCAACAAGATTAAAGCACTCCCAGTAGCGTGCCGAATACGCTCTTAGTGTTTCTCCTGGCTGGATCTGCATTGTCCAGAGAGAGTCAGCTTGTTTCGGCAAGACCTCGTTGGTGATGAATCTGGCCCTGAAGGATTTCTGTAATTGATGAAAGCTTTTGATCAAAGCCGGCTCCAGTTTATAATACCACCTGACAGCCAATGGTCCCAAACTCTGATTTTCCATCATAGAGAGTGAACGACGAAACTTTGAACTTTTTGGGCAAGACCGCCCTCGCAATCCGTCATACAAAGGGATCATGCTGGTCTTCTTCGTCTGAACTGTTTCTCTTTTGCTTATGCCTTATACGTACACTCTCTTCAAAGGAACTGGTAGCTTCGAGTCGACCCTTCTTTTTGGGCTCCGAAGACAATGAGTCAGAGTCACTGTCAGTGTCCTGTTGTTGGGCTTGAGGTCGTCGACCACCTACCCTCAGGGGTCGTTTCAGATCTTGGCGTACAGCTTGTTTGGACTTCGCTACTTCCAAGGCCAAGTCCTGACGGAGACGTTCGTTCTCAGCGATCATGTTCTCCAACCTCTGTTCGTTTTGCTTTGCTTGCTCCATAATCGCTTGCATTGCCTCTTGTGCTGATGTCGAGGGTGAACCGAAGTTCAAGGCCCTTCTTGCGGTAATATTCTCTAGCCCAAGCATGTTGCTTGGAGTGGTTTCATTTTGCGGTGTAGGGTCGACAGTGACTGCCTGAGGATCTTCCACCACCCCCGCCATAGATGTGCTTGAGTATTCCCACAGACGGCGCCAATTGTGGGGAAGTGGTTTGGAAATACTCTTCTGATCCTGGAGAGCGCTCATGATCCTCAGCTAATCACCTGAAAATGAATAAATACTCCGGTCGGGGGTGCCGGAATTAGCACTCCGACGGGCAAGTCAGTCTCTACACTCTGGATTACTTGTATTTTAAGTTAAGCATAATGGTTCTCACATATCTCTTTCTGGCTAATGTTCTTCTATTTATATCTTTTCTTTCTTCGGCCTCGGGGTTGGGCCCACTTTTGATTCGTTGTATAATTGACTATTCGGCTTCTTTAACTGCAAACCGCTTTCCACTCGGCCCTTTACTCCGCCGGCTATTTGGCCGAATAGGGCCAAATGCGATATATATAATTCGACTCTCCTGGTCTAATTATTCGGCCTATTTACGTCTCCTAATATTCGGTCCCCACAGCATTTTTAGTGAATTTTTTATATCACACATGGAGCTGATGTGTTAGTGATATGGCAGATTCTGTTAGTTTTTTGGATGGTATGAATAAAGTGGGATATATTGCAAATATTAAGGGCTAAAGTGGGATGGATTACAAACATGAAGGATCAAAGTGGGAAAAATTAACTTAAAGGGCCAAAGTGTGAAAGATTGCAAACATGAAGGGCCAAAGTAAGACAAATTAAACTTAAAGGACCAAATTGGGAAATAGGTGAAACTTTAGAGGGGCAAAGTGTAATTTACCCAATTTAATTTGTAGACACTTTCCACATCTAGTAATGTGTCCATGAAATGATTAATTAATAATTAAAGAATAAATGAGAAATAGAGAGTTAACTTAAACATTTTAATAGAGTGTCAAATTATTAGGTCTAATTTTTAATTATGAATAATAATATATTTTTCCTTATTTAGACTCCGTTTGGGAAGTGGGTTGGCTTTTTTGGCTATTTTAGCCTAGGCTAAAAAGCTGGGTTTGGGAATGGCTTTTTGGCTTTTTGGCTTTTTGACTTTTTTGTGAGAGAAGAGTGTAATGATTATAGGTTGAATGTGATGTTTTGATTGTTGTGGCTAAAATAGCTTATTTTGTTTTTTGTGGCTATTTTAGCCCCAAACCTCATAAACTTTTCAAAAATTGAGTTGAAATCTTAAACTTAGGGAAATTAAATCAATGTATCACTGATTATTAAGATTTTCATTTATATATAACAATGATTTTCTAACTATTATGGGCTAGTGATCTGTTTGATGATATAAATATTTTTCATAATATAATTACTCTCCTATGTATTTACAAAAAAAACATTTAAAATGGAAAATATATTTTTTTTTAAATTTAGTGTATGGAATTATGTTTTTCTACAATTATGAATATTTATTTGTCTAATACATTATTGAAAACGCCCTAAAATTTTAAGGGAAAATTTTAAATTTGGAATTAATGTGGCATTAATTATCAAATCTTTCATTTATAAATGTAAAGGACTAATGCTATATGCATCAATTAGTGCACTAATTAGTGTACCAATTGATGATGTGGCATAATTTAAGATATTTTTGGTATTTGTAATTTGTATAATAAGTGAAGTTAATACTAATGTCGAAACTAGGGTTGGTACACTAATTAATACACTAATTGGTGCATGTAGTACCACTCAATATAGAGAATTAGAACTTTAGGAAGCAATCAAAGGTGTATCTCTAAGATCATTTCAGTTTTATATTCTCGTTCACATACAACTTGCACCCTTGTGAAGACCTCTCAATTCTCATAACCGATGAAGGGTGACGACTGAGATAGGAGTGGATCTACTCTAGGTCTTACAATGATTTGAATTGCTCATCTTTTAATATAAAATTTTAAGTAGATTTAGAATTAGAATATTATTATAAAAATTGTAATTATTAATTTTCAATTAACATAATTTTTTTATCAAAAATATTTTACTTAACATATCTTAAAAAGTGAATAATTCATATCATTGAGTTATGACCCAAAGTGAACCCTATTCGCCTCACAGAAGTGATAGTAGCCATTCTCCATTGCTAATGATAAAGTGAAGTAAAGATGAAAGGTTACAAAAATTATCAAAAGATTATAACAATAAGGAAAATCATAAAGTGATGTAAGGATGAAAGGTTACTCGAATTATCAAAAGATCATAATTATTAGTTAACGGTTGAAATAAAGATAATAGGTTACAAGAATCACCAAGAGATTAGTTCAAGAATAATCCTTCGTAGCTTGAAATTTTTTTGGCCCAAGTGGCTCAATTGCTCAAAATGACGTCGTTTTGGGCAGTTTTTTTTCCCTCTTATATTCTGAAACAGAGGGAGAAAGAGAGAGAAGAGAGAATAAGAGAAAGAGAAAGAGAGAGAAGAGAGAGGAAGAGGGAACGTAGAGAAGAACAGAGAAGAGACCATCACCGGCACCATCATCAACAAATCTATGGATACACAGATCTGTGTATGTCTGTGTGTGTGTGTGTGTGTATAGATCTCTCTCTCTCTCTCTCTCTTTGTTCTCTGTGTGTGTGTGTCTATATCTATCTCTCTCTATGTTCTCTCTGTGTGTGTATAGATCTATCTGTGTGTGTGTGTGTGTGTGTTGTTGATGATGTGTATAGATTTATCTCTCTCTGTTCTGTCTGTTGTTGTTGTTGTTGTTGTTGTTGATGATATGTTGTTGATGATATGCGCTCTTTTTCTCACACAGCTCCCTCTTCTCTCCTCCTCCTCCTTCGTCATTTGCAGAGAGAAATGGGAAAAAAAAAAAAAAAAAACTACCCAAAACGACGTCTCGTTTTGGGCAGTCGAGCCACTCGGGCCAAAATAAATTTGAGCTACAAAACGGAACTGTTAGTTCAAATAAAGATGAAAGGTTACGAGAATCACCAAGAGATTATAAAAATAAATTTGGACTGTTTATTTGGGAGGATTAGACGCCATGTCAAATCTACTATAGAGTCCATTGTTTAGTTAAGAATTTATCTGACGGATTAAAAGTATTGGACTATTATGTCCTAGGGTGATGTGGGATAGAAATAGTGGAATTGAAATCCCATGAGATTAAATTATAAAATAACACATTTGCTCTTCAAGAATTTGATTTCGTATTTATTTAGTAAAATAAACTAAAACATAAAAATTTCAATTAAAAAATAAAATAATTTAATTTTTATTGATGTTTATTTATTTAACTTTTTTAATAAATCTTTATAGATTTTTTATTTTAATTTTTTAAATATTTTATTTAATTTCATTAGATTTTTTTATTAACATAATTTTTTATTGATGTGTTATTTATTTAATTAAAATAATAAATTAAATAAATTTTTATTTAATCTAGCAAAAAAAAATTAAATATTAAAGATAGATTTAGTATTGTTATTATTTAGTAAACAATTGAAAATTGTAAAATAGTCTATTGAGTATTTATCATTCTTCATAATATTCCAATCAAACATTAGATTCAATAGAATAGTCGTTTCTAGATATCTAATCACATGAGAAAATAAATATGAAATACATACCATTTTCAACCAGATAGTCCAGGAATTATATATCTCACGATTAATAGTTCAATGGATTATAATCCCCCTTTATTCAGCTTGTCTAAATAAACATGGCCTTGTAGTATTTGAATAATGAATTTGAGTAATAATTTAAAAAGGAAAAAAAAAATCATTTACTTGCCAAAATATGCAAAGGAGGACTTACTGTGGGTCCTAATAGGTGAACTTATTGTCTAATAGATTCTGTGAGAATTAATGGCATTTTTCATCAAATACTATTAAAAAATGTCACTAATTGTTAATTTTCAGTGACAGTTTAAAAATTGACATAAAAAAATGTTAATAATTATAATTTTTAGTGACAGTTTAAAAAAAAACGTTACTGATTTTTAACTTTCAGTTTCAGTGACAGTTTGAAAAAAATTTCATAGAAAAACGTCACTAATTGTAAATTTTAACAACAATTTATAAAAATCGTGACAAAAAAAAAGTCAATAATTGTCAATTTTTAGCGATATATATAAAAAATTGTCACAAAAAAATTATATTTAAGGACGATTTTACTACGACTTATTTTTAATAGGACTTGATGGGAATTAAATTCAACTATTAGGACCTATTAGTAGTTTACCTTATGAGAATTATAGCTTTACTTATCTCTCTAAATACAAATCATATTTTTTTTGCTTTATTATTTTGAGATAAACTTCCCTCCATAACTCATCTCTTCATACTAATGATTCAAATCGTCTATCTCTTAAGCCCCGCAATGAAGGTCATCCATGCAAAAAAATTAGTTTCATCAGACAACTAGAAACATAGGAACAAATCGCATTTTGTTTTATAAAATAGATGGTTTAAATTTAATTATATTTACCATTCATTTTATAAAACAAAATCAATTTATTTTTGTATTTACAATTTTCTGATAAAGTTGATTTTTTGCATAGATAACCTTTATTGTGGGGCCTACAAGATAGACAGTTTAGATCATCGATGCGAGTTCAGATTGAAACTTATAAAAAGAATATAAAAAAGTATGGAGAGATAAAATATAGAAGAGAGCTTCTCCTGTTTTGAGATCACATCCATTCAAGACCAATCAAGTTTTTAAAATCAAAGTAATCAACATAATCGCTCAATCAAGCTAAAAAGAGAGCAATATTAAGAATTTCAAATAAATTATCAAATATTTATATAATACTCATTTAGGTGTGGGATCTATGTGGACCCGATATAATATGGGTCTCACACTCATGAGTATTTAATAATGAGTAATGCTAGAGACTTAGAAATTTTATCAAATATCTCGTATGGGTATAAATGTAAGACGTTTAATCAAAAATTTAATAAAACTTTTAAAATTTATATCATTTTTGTTTTGGGTAAATTACAAACACACTCCCTGAGGTTTACTTAAATTACAAATTACCCTCTGTGATTCTAGAAATTACATTATGCCCCATAAGGTTTCTAATTTCATAACAAATAGGTCATTTTATTAATAAATTATCAAGTTAATTAACAGTTTTTAATAATGTTAAAATTTTATTTCAATTAATAATTCAGATAATTTTATTATTGTATAGATGAACGGTTAGAAATTTTACTTTTTCAATTAATTCTATTAAATAAAAAATTCTGACAGGGAGATATTGGTAATTTTCTAAATCACAGGGGACAATTCGTATTTTAAGCAAATCTCAGAGAGTCTATTTGTAATTTATCCTTTTGTTTAATAATTCATTTGAAGTTTCTAATATTTTTATTAACAGTATAACAATTTGAAGTACCAATAGAGTTGCTATAGGTACTGTTGGGGGTTGGGTTTCTCTTAAGGTTGTATTTGGTTGGAAAATTTGGAAAGAAATTTAAAAAAGGAAAGGAAAAATATGAATAAAATATATTTATATTTTACTTAATTTCACACACATTTTCCTTTTTATTTTTTTAATTTTTTTTCTCAAATCCCCTAAGCAAACACATTTTAAAAGGGGATTTTTCAGATTAAACAAAGATGGGGTGATCCAGGCTTGCACGCTTTAGTATGAACATTGGATTTCTTCTAGTATTTGAAGTTTCTAATATTTTTATTAACAGTATAACAATTTAAAGTACTAATAGCGTTGCTATAGGTACTGCTGGGGGATGGGTTTCACTTATGCTGTATCTAATTAGGAGATTTGGAGAGGAATTTGAAAAGAGAAAGAAAAAACGTGTGTGAAACTAAGTGAATTAATAAGTATATTTTATTCATATTTTACTTACCTTTTTCATTTCCCTTTCCAAATTCCTCGTCAAATCTCCCACCAAACATAGCATTAAGGTTGTATTTAGTTGAAAATTTTGGAAAGAAATTTGAAAAGGAAAAGGAAAAATATGAATAAAATATACTTATATTTTACTTAATTTTACACGCATTTTTCTTTTATTTTTTAAATTTTTTTCTCAAATCCCCTAAGCGAACACATTTTAAAAGAGGATTTTTCAAATTAAACACAGATGGGTGATCGAGGCTTCGCGTTTGCGGGTGGGATTATTAGAGCCCAGTTGGGGCTTTGGGTTGCACGCTTTAGTATGAACATTGGATTTTCTTCTAGTATTTGAAGCAGAATTCTGGGCTATAAGAGATGTGTTTAATCTTGCGGAGAGGAACAATGTTAATCTAAAAATTGAAATTGATACTCCACTTTTGAAGCTCCTCATTTTTGGGGGACACAAATGAACATTATCAACTTAACAATATTATCCCTAATTGCAACTACCTCATGCAATACCTTGAGGTGAGAACAATTAATCACATCTTTCGGGAAGCAAATGATTGTGCTGCTATTCTTGCTAATCAAAGAAACAACTCTATAGAAAGAATTTTTGTTTATCCTTTTTCTCCTTCTTGTATTGCAACACAAATATTTGATGATGCTAGTGGGGTAGTTTACCCCCAGAATATTGTAATCTGGAGGGTTTTATCTATTTAATATAATTGTTCTTGGTTTACCAAAATAAATAAATATTGGGTATGTTGATATTGCTAAATAATAATAATTTTTTCTTAGACATGTACTGGTTTTTTTCATAAATGCTTTCCATAATTGTAAATTCTACTCCCAGAGAGTGAAATATTTATAAAGTAAATTATTGTGTCTATGATTCTTTTATTAAGAGACTAGAGATATCCAACTACTTTTATTTATAATTTTTTATTGACTAATATATAAGATTGTGCCACCGTCAAGGATGGATCTAGGGGGCGGAGGGGGCGGCCGCACCCCCAAAAAATTGAAAAATATCATATATTACATTAGAAATTTTAAAATAATTTAAAATTAGAGGAGTTCGCATCCCCAATTTTTTTTTAGATAATTTCAAAATTATATAGAGTAGCCCCCCTATTTTTTAAACTATTTGGATTTTTTTTTTTTTTGAATTAGTTAACATAATAATAATCTATTTTAAATTTTATGTATGTGTATTTTTTAAATTAGGTCAAGATAAAAGCAAAATTTTAGAAACTTTAATGGGTCAAAGTGTAAAATATGAAACTTTTACAAATATATAAACTATAAGGCTTACTGGAGAAGTTTGTTCGAACAAAGCACTAAGATTAAAAAAAGAAAAGTACACAACTGATCTGAGAGACTTGTTGCGATTCGAAAGAGAGAAGATGAGCAAAAAGATGAGGGAAGAAACGGAGAAGCTTTGTTGTCGGACTTCGTTAGAGCTGGTCGGCGTGGACGGTGGAACCGTTGACTCTCACTGGTAAGTTATCTGATATCCCTTCAGCTTCAATGTGATTATTCTGTTTTTAGACTAAATATTATGATTGATTGTGATTTTAGACTGAATAATGCAATTAATTTGCCATTAATTTGTTATTGGTTGTTATTGGTCACCCATAAGCCTGCAGACAACTAGAAATCCTCAACCCAAGTTTCAGTTTTGGTATCCCAAACTTGACAACCCAAATCCCCAACTTCCTACATCACATGACCCACAATTACACCCCCACTGTCAATAGATTTCGCTCCTCTCTCCAAACACTCTTTTATTTTACTATGTCAATCGAAAAAATAAATACACACACACTCTTTCAACACACACATCAGAACCCACCACCTCTAACATTATTTGGGTTAGCAATTGATTTTGAATTTTTTTAAAAATAAATAATAATTTAATGACAATGTGGGGCCAATACAAGCTGGTTGTTTTTTTGGGTGAAATTGTGGCAGAGAGGCTGGTATAGGGTGGAGAAGCCAGGAGTTGCGATGAATATCTGATAATTGTTATTGGTACAATTGTTAACTAAATATTGTGAATTTTTTTTTAATACTATGATTTATTGTAAATGGTAAGTACTGTATTGTGTGATTTCTTGATAATTGAATAGACTTTTAGGTTATGATTTGTTGATTTCCTCTAAGAATTTGGATAAAAATCTAAATGTTATTTTGTGCTGCCATATATTTTATGACGTTTAGGAATATGATGGAAGATAGTTTTCTGGCTAGTTACTTGATTACGTACATTGAAAAAGACATTGCTTGAGGGTTTGATGTAGTCTCTATCATTCATGCTTTTGATATTATGAAAGAGCGTCGAGCTCAATTGAAGATGCCTAATTTTAGTAAATAAATGCATGTAGAAATAGTTACTATTTTTTGTAAGTGAATATGGGCAAAAAATTATTCTCAATTGTATGATCATCTTTTGGTACTCAACTATGTTAACAAGGAATATATAGTTCAATATTTTATCGTATTTTTTCATGTTAGTAGAAATTGGTATTGAACTTCAAATTTTATTGGTTAGAGGTTAAACGTGTTAGACAATCTTCACTGTATTTAAATAGATTAAATTCTGTTGTGTACTAAATAACAACCAGAATATAAAGAAATAAATGAAAGGAGAGAATTTGTTTGATTACAAAAATCAAACTCGAAATAAAAATAAATGAATAAAAACAGATTTTATTTTGTTACCAAAACAAAATTAAAATCTGATTTAAATAAACAAATAAAACAGAATAATAAATTAAACAACTTACTTGATTAATTTCTTCGAATTAATAATCTGATCAAGTCCAGTGTTTGACACTGTGTCCTTAAGACAGATTCGTTATCTCCACAGTGCTTTCAGAATGTGGACGTCTATCTCCCACGATGAAATGATCAACTACAAACAATAGCAGCACTACAAATTGTTTTCCTTACGAACACACTAAGTGTTTACACTCTTTTTTACAAGAAAATCAATGTAGCAAAATACAGAGATTTATAGCAGAAGATGGAGTACGAAAATTGGAGTACTAATCCAAATGGGGGGCTAGTCTATTTATAGGCAAAATTGTGGCTGTTAGTTTTAAATTAAACAGGTGCAAAACCTGTTCAATTTAAACAGATAGGCACTGTTTGGACAGGTTAAAACCTGTTTGGTTTTGAATTTAAACGGATTTAAATCTGTTGGGTTCAAAAAAAGGAAGGGACCTGTTTGGGTGTACAGAAAAAACCGGACCAGTTTATGGCAGTGGCCCGCGCGCGCGTGTGTGGTGATTTTTGGGTCCAATGAGTCTAGCCCATTTTGCCTATAACCTCCATCTCTAAAATATTTGGGTACCCCTTGGGGCACACCCTAAGTACCAAACCCGTGCCTTATAAACCCATTCAAAACTTCCCATCAAATCAATGTGGAACAAGCCTTATTCAAACCTTTAAGGATTTTTCACCAAAACTCCATTTCCATGGAGCATACTTTGGCTTCAATTTCCCATTCACTCGGTAATAGTTTTAAGCAACCAAATATACCACGTGAATCACAACACCGCATAGAGCGCGTTACCACTTTGACCCGCGAAAATCGACACACGGGGCCCACCTAAAAAATATACCAAAGTTGGAAAAAAATTCTAGTTTACCCAGAATTTTTCCAAACCATTTTCAACAATCCCCCACATGAATGGAATTTGATGACAACGGAAATGGAACAATATGCAGACTTTATCGAAAGAGTATAAGTCGAAAATATCTTGCATCAGGATAGATAGCTTTCGGCCTTCAACCTTCTCTAGTGATAACCTATCGGACTTACTAGCTAACCAATGGACGTGATGCCTTGAATTGTTCAGCCGTTTGTGTAAGCCAAGACCATAGATTTCACACAAAATATCTTCTAACACATCGTGGTTCTCACTGTTGTGTTCATTTTGGCCTTAAACGCTCTTGGTTTTCATGAGTGTTTCTAGAGAATTTAGTCTCATCATTCTCATAGAACCAGCCCCAGTTCAACACTCATATAGGTGATTCTTATTGTGAGTATCTCTTTATACTCGTCTTGATTTTATGCCTTAATCAAAATATAAGTAATCATTAAAAGCAAAGCTTATCCTTATGTCCCTGCAGACAACATATGCTGCAGATATCACTCTCACCATAGGAATGGGTAGGAACTCTTAATCCCTTGGTGATTTCTGACGAGCCATACATAACTTAGTTGTCCCTTTAAACTTAGTTATTGGGATCTCCAGTCATATAAGTAGGGTTACCATTATGACGACTCTTATGTAATAGGCTTTAATCCATTCCCTTTCGATGAATTATACACTAGCTCTTTTGTCAAACCTTTGGTTAACGGATCCGCAATATTCTCTTTAGATTTTATATAATCTATTGAGATTATTCCATTTGACAACAATTGCCTTACGGTATTATGTCGACGGTGAATATGTCGTGACTTGCCATTATATATATGATTTTGTGCCCTGCCTATTGCAGATTGACTATCACAATGAATGCAAATAGCTGGCACAGGTTTTGGCCACATTGGAATGTCTTCTAAGAAGTGACGAAGCCATTCTGCTTCTTTTCTTGCTTTGTCTAAAGCAATGAACTCGGATTCCATTGTGGATTGTGCGATGCATGTTTGTTTCGTAGATTTTCAAGAAACAGCAGCGCCTCCCAGAGTAAAGATATATCCACTTGTGGATTTTGAATCTTTAGTATCTGATATCCAATTTGCATCACAATAACCTTCAAGTACTGCTGGATATCGAGTAAATTTCAAACCATGATCACGGGTGAATCTTAGATATCCAAGAACCCGAATGATCGCTTTCCAATGGTCTTCTCCGAGGTTACTAGTGTACCTACTCAATTTACTGATAGCATAAGCTATATCAGGGCGAGTACAATTCATTAGGTACATCAGACTTCCAATAATTTGGGAGTATTTTAACTGAGACACTGCATCACCTTTATTTTTTGATAAATAAAGACTGATGTCTACAGGTGTTCTAGTTACATTCAAATCATCCTTAATAAATTTATCAAGAATTTTCTCAATATAATGAGATCGAGATAATGCATATCCGTCAGATATTTTAGTAATTTTCATTCCTAATATAACATCTACGACCCCCATGCGACCCTCATATCTTTTATATCAAATCTTTTGTTAAGCATTTGCTTAGTTGACTTGATCATGTTTTGACTGCTTCCAATGATAAGCATGTTATTCACACAAAGACAAACTATGACATATCCTTGGTCAGTGTTTTTAATATAGACGCATTTGTCACATTCGTTTATCTTAAACCCATTAGTAAGTATTGCATGATCAAATTTTTCATCCCATTGCTTAGGTGCTTGTTTTAATCCATAAAGGGATTTTACAAGCCGACAAACTTTTTTTTCTTGCCCTGATACTACAAACCCTTCGGGTTGCTCCATATAGATCTCTTTATTTAGATCACCGTTTAAGAAAGCTGTCTTAACATCCATTTGATGTATTTCTAAATTAAACAACGCTGCTATAGCAATAAGCATGCGAATGGATGTTATTCTTGTCACAGGAGAATATGTGTCAAAATAGTCCAGACCTACCTTTTGTCTGTAACCTTTAACTACAAGTCTTGCTTTATACTTGTCAATTGAACCATCTGCTTTCATTTTTCTCTTGAATATCCATTTATATCCAAGAGATTTAGAACCTGGTAGAAGATCCACCAATTCCCAAGTATGATTTTGTATAATGGATTCAATTTCATGATTAATAGCCTCTTTCACAAAGGTGCTTTAGGACCGGTCATTGCTGCCTTAAAGCTTTGAGGTTCATTTTTTAACAGGTATGTCAGAAAATCTGAACCAAAGGATTTTGATGTTCTCGCTCTCTTACTTCGTCTTAGTTCATCATCAGTTAAATCCTGTTGGTCGTGACCATTACTAGTCTCTTGTGTTTGATTGTCATTAGTCTCTTGACTTTGTGTATAATCATAAGTTCTTTTCAGTGAACTTAATTCCTGTCCTTTCTTGTAAGGAAAGACATGTTCAAAAAATACAGTATTCTTTGACTCTATAATAGTGTTCACATTTATATTAGGTATTTTTGATTTATAAGTCAGAAACCGATATGCACTACTATTCTAAGCATAACCAATAAACACACAATCTACTGTTTTTGGTCCAATCTTAGTCTTTTTAGGAACAGGAACTTCAACCTTTGCCAAACACCCCCACACTTTTAAGTATTTAAAGGAAGGCGGTCGACCTTTCCACAATTCATAAGGAGTGCTGTTAGTTTTCTTATGGGGTATTCTGTTAAGAACATAATTAGCTGACAATATTGCTTCCCCCCAGAAGTTCTGTGATAAGCCTGAACTTAGTAACATGGCATTCATCATTTCTTTTAGGGTTCTATTCTTCCTTTCGGCAATTCTATTTTGCTGTGGAGAATAAGGGGCTGTAGTTTGATGAATAATGACATGTTGTGCACAAAATTCATTTAATGGTGCATCATATTAACCATTTTAATGGTTTTACCAAGTTGATTTTCAACTTCTGTTTTGTAGAGTTTAAACATTTCTAAGGCTTCATCTTTACTTCTAAGTAAATAAACATAACAATATCTTATGCAATTATCGATAAATGTTATGAAATACATTTTGCCTCCTCTAGTTTGAACAAATTTTAGATCACATACATCAGTATGAATTAATTCTAGAGGTTCGATTTTCCTTTCAACCGATTTAAATGGAGCCTTAGTTAGTTTCGCTTCTACACAAACTTCACATTTATGATTAGGATTAATTTCAAACTTTGATATATAATCTAAACCAATTAATTTACGCAAAGCATAAAAATTCATATGTCCTAATCTACCACGTCATAAATTCGACTCAAGAATATAAGCAAAAGATGTGTTATTCTTGTTCATAGCAACTTTTGGTACAACTGTCATTACATTTAGTTTGAAAAGACCATCACTCATGTATCCCTTATCAACATACATACCACTCTTTATTAATACAAATTTATCAGACTAAAAAACAAGCCTAAAACCATTTTTACTTAACAAAGAACCAGAAACTAAATTCTTCCAGATGTCAGGTACATGCAGTACGTTGTTGAGGGTCAGTTCTTTCCCTGATGTCATCTTCAAGATCACTTTCCCTTGTCCAGCCACAGTAGAAGTAGAAGAATTTCTCATGAAAAGTTGTTCACCATTTGTAGCCTCATTGTAGGTAGTGAACATTTTCTTGTCTGCACAAATATGACGAGTTGCTCCAGTGTCAACCCACCACTCTTTGGGATTTCCAACTAAATTAGCCTCAGACACCACAACAGAGAGGTTGATGTCATTCACTCCATCAGAGATGTAATCTAATTCAGTTACATTGGCCTGATTGGTATTCTTCTTGCTTGTACTTCTATGATCCTTCTTCGGGAGGCGACAGTCAGAAGCTCGATGTCCAGTTTTGCCACAGTTATAGCATTTTCCTTTGAACTTCTTGTTGCTATCGCCTTATTTATGACCATCTCCAGTAAACTTCCTCTTTTTGTTATGTGGTTTATGAACTTGTTCAATCACATTAGCCTTGGACTCAATAGGATTTTTTTCATTCCTCTTTTCAGCCTTTCGGTTATCTTCCTCAATTCTCAATCTTACAATTAATTCATCCATGGTCATCTCTTTGCGTTTATGTTTTAAATAATTTTTAAAATCTTTCCAAGCCGGTGGTAACTTTTCCACTAAAGCAGCGACTTGGAAAGACTCGCTAAGAGACATACCTTCTGAATGAATATCATGCAAAATTATTTGAAAACTTTTAACTTGAGAAATTACCGTTTGGGAGTCTATCATAACAAAGTCCAGAAATTTACCGACAACAAATTTCTTCGTGCTGGCATCCTCTGTCTTGTATTTCTTCTCCAAAGAATCCCACAATTCTTTTGCTGACTTCAGAGGACTGTAAACATTATACAGCATGTTGTCAAGGCCATTGAGGATGTAGTTTCTGCACAGGAAATCTAAATGTTTCCAAGCATCTACAGCGACAACAACTTGCCGATCACTTTCACCCTCTTTAAGTGCTGGAGCCTCTTTATGGAGAAACCGGCCAAATTAAGAGTTGTAAGATAGAATAGCATCTTATGCTGCCATCTCTTAAACTCAGTACCATTAAATTTTTCCTATTTTTCTCCATGATTTATTGGTACATGAACATGATTCTGGACAGGGACCGGTGTTGGTATAACAATCGGAGTACCACTTCCGGTTGCAGTTTCAGTTGCAGTAGCCATAATCTCTGATTACAAAAATCAGAAAAAATTAAAACACAAATTAATTTTCTAGTTACTAAAACCAAAAAATAAATTATTACACAAAATAATTTTATGTTCCTTGTTACTTAAACTAGAAAAATAAAATACCACAATAATTTTCTGTAATACAAATTAATATTTTGCAATTGTTAATGACACCGGTATATTACTACTAGTTGTCAAAGAAAAGAGACAGTATATTACTACTATCTGTCAAATAGCATAAATCACTATTTGTTTTTCCAACCAGAATATGTCTTTATGAAATCACAGAAAATTAAATACAATGAATATACCAAAAATGATTCTGTCTTAAGATTGTTAGACAATCTTCACTGTATTTAAATAGATTAAATTCTGTTGTGTACTAAACAACAACCAGAATATAAAGAAATAAAGGAAATGAGAGAATTTGTTTGATTACAAAAATCAAACTCGAAATAAAAATAAATGAATAAAAACAGATTTTATTTGTTACCAAAACAAAATTCAAATCTGATTTAAATAGACAAATAAAACAGAATAATAAATTAAGCAACTTACTTGATTAATTTCTTCGAATTAATAATCTGATCAAGTCCAGTGTTTGACACTGTATCCTTAAGACAGATTCGTCCTCTCTACGATGCTTTCAGAATGTGGACGTCTATCTCCCAGGATGAAATGAACAATTACAAACAATAGTAGCACTACAAATTGTTTGCCTTACGAACACACTAAGTGTTTACACTCTTTCTTACAAGAAAATGAATGCAGCAAAATGCAGAGATTTATAGCAAAAGATGGAGTACGAAATTGGAGTACTAATCCAAATGAAAAGATAGGTATTGGGCCGGACAAGCCCAACCCAACCTCACACCACGCACCCACGCCCAAGTCCAGCCCGCCCGGACGAACGGTGGCAGTGTGCGTGTGTAGTGATTTTTGGTCCAATGAGTCTAGCCATTTTGCCCATAACCTCCCTCTCTAAAACACTTTGGTACCCCTTGGGGCACACCCCAAGTACCAAACCCATGCCTTATAAACCCATTCAAAACTTCCCACCAAATCAATGTGGGACAAACCTTATTCAAACTTTTAAGGATTTTCCACCAAAACTCCATTTTCATGGAGCATACTTTGGCTTCAATTTCCCATTCACTCGGTAATGGTTTTGAGAAACCAAATATACCACGTGAATCACAACGCGTCATAGAACACGTTACCACTTTGACCCACGAAAATCGACGCACGAGACCCACCTAAAAAATAGACCAAAGTTGGAAAAAAATTATGGTTTACCCAGAATTTTTCCAAACCATTTCCAACAAAACGTACTTGGGCCCCCCCAAACTCATAATCCTGGATCCGTCCCTGGTTATCGTTATCAACTTTGCGGTTATTTCAGGATTATTTATGAGATAGTATGGGTTTGATTTTTGGTTGCTCTGCTCTGTTGTTTTGTTTTTGATTTTTGAACTTTGCCTTGATGGTTTTTGTTGTTGTGGTTTTATCCATTGACATCTTTGCTAACTTGTCTTTTTGGTAAAGTTATTAGCGCAACATGGCTTGGGTGCCTTGGCCCTTCTTCTGCTTTTCCTGTCCATATTTTCATTAGTAAAAAAATTTCATTGATAAAAAATAAAAAGTGGAGAAAGTATTGCCTAGTTTAGATTATACAAGATGGGGTATGAGAAGTATGGTTGGGCAAGCATTCATCCACCTGTTAAAATCGAATGACCTGAATTACTCCGTCAAAAAATGGATGGTTTCAATGGTCCAAATGAATCAATGCGGATGTATTTCTCTCAATCTGCCTAAGTTTGGACAGATGGTTGATGAGAGGCTACCTAACCCAACCCAATCTGCCAACACCCTTAAGAAAATAATGTTACGCTTTTTGTGTTAAAAAAATACCTTTTATTTAGTAATTACATTAGCTATTTAATTATGAAAAATGAAAGTTGAATTTTTATTTTTATTATAAGAAATGAAGAATAAAAAAATTCGTACCAAATAAGGCCCAAAATAGTAAAGAGAATTATTGGAAAGCAATTCGAAAATATGCCCCAAACACTAAGGCCCGAACTACTTAATTGTTTCGCATCCATCTGCCAATCTACACGACTTGCTCAATTTGTATCCGCTAACTAAGCAGATGGATGTAGATTGATTTTTCTCAATTTGCCTAAGTTCGAACGAACGACAAATGAGAGGCCCTCCGATCCTCGAGCACCACTATCCAGGCTAAGGCCATTGAGGCCTGTGCCTTAGGCCCCAAAAAATGGGCCCAAATAGGGGCCCCAAATTTAATAAGTGTCATAGTATATTACAAATTTAAATATGGCCCAAAATATTCTGTTAGACCATATTTATTTATAAGTGTGATTTGGCTCAATTAAAATTAAGATATCTACAAAAAAGTGTTGGCGGCCTAGGAAGAAGAATAATACATATAAGCTCTCTCTCTCTCTCTCTCTCTCTCTCTCTCACAAAGTGACAAAGGAAAGGAAGCATACCAAACATAAGCAAAGCACTGAGCAACAGCAGAAATTGATCGGAAATTATCAACGGCGGCAACTCACTCTTGCTCTCTCTCATAGTAAATCCCCCTCTCTCTCTCATCAAATTTTAATGGAATAAATAAATTTTTCCTAATGTTTTCCTACTTTCTTTCTTTCTTTATCAGATTTTAGCAGAATAATAATCTGTCCTAATTTTTTTTTAATTTCTTTATTTATCAGTTTTTAGTAGAATAAATAATTTTCTCCTAATTTTTTTGTCCTAATTTTGTTTCATTAAATTATTTTTTTTATAATTTATTTTCTATCAGATATGAGATAATCAGTGGATTGTGATTTGTGGATTAAATTGTGATTATAGTCATGTTTCCTTGGAAGTATAGTTCTAGAGATGAAAAGAGAAAGAAGAATCTAAAAGTAGGACAATTAAATCAATCTCAATCAGGAGCACTTGATAAATATTTTGATCGTAAGAAACAAGTAGATTTGTTTGCTTCACACTGCTAGAACATTTCATTAATTAGATTTGTTGATCAATTAATTTGTTTTGTTAATTTGAACAATACCTTAAGGTTTTTTTTTTTTTTTTTTTTGTTGGGGTACTCTACAATGAATACATTTTGATATCTATTTTAGTATCAATCGTCGACAGTGATACCAAACATGGGGTTTTTTTTTTATTATTATTATTTTATGAATATAGGCCGCTTTTTTGGTTTCGCTTTAAGCCCCTGAAAACTTAGAGCCAGCCCTGGCTAGCACCCCTAATGAGAAGTTTTGATTGATACAAACCTATCATTTCAATAATGTTTAACCCAACATAATTACCCTCTCAAGCTTAAGGACTAAGATCCTCTCCATTACATAGTTGTAATGGAGGATGTCCACTACATCATATAAGAGTTATAAAATAATAATAAGAATTTATCAATATTTTAAATTTAAAAAGAATCATTACAAACCCTTGGATCATGCAGTAGACATCTTCTATTATAACTTTGGAATGGGGAGAATTATAATCCCCGGTTTAAACTCATAATCTCAATATTAATATCCTGAGTATTAAAATAAGGTATGCATGTGCCATGGTTTTTATGTCTTGGTTCATCCAAAATAAATATTTATTAATTATTTTATTAAAAAAGAACTTAAAAAAAATTAAGACAAAATCCGTTTTACCTCTTTATAGTTTAGCTTCAGGGCACCTTATTCAAAATAGTCAAACAGACCCCATATAATTTTAGATTAAAATGAGGAGCATGTGACCATTTTTCATTAAAAATTCTCTTGATGGTTAGTTAGGATTTGGACGGATTTGAATTAAAATACAAAAAGAGTAAAATTATCACAATTAGAAGTACATGGATTACTACAGTAATATTCCTAATGTTTTGGATGATATAATATTCCTAATGTTTTGGATTAATATTCCTAATGTTTTGGATTAATATTTGACTTCTGTTAATATAATATTTTCGATGATGCTAATCAAATAGTAGTTCTATATTTTCATAAAAATTGATATAATATTGCATGGCTGAAAAATGATGACAATATGGACAAGATGTTTATTGCACTTATTTATTATTTAAAGGTGGAAAAAAAATGGATAAGATGAAGAATAGTAGCATTTATTAATATAACTGGCTTTTTTTCGATTAACGTAATTTTTTACAAGCATGTAGTACTCAACGAATTCTATACATTGAACGGTTCAACTTATATATGAGTGGGCCCCACACATCATGAATGGTGTAGATCAATAACGGGGTTGTGGGAGTCCTCCACAAAGGGGGTCTGACTCATTTTTCTAAATATATATTGTTTAAAAACCTAAGATAATTACTGTCCAGTCTCATTTAATGAACTTCATTACTTATAGTTCCTACATATCTTTTGTATTCACCAATAAATTCTAATATTCTTTTTTTCTCACCACCCTCTTATCTTCTCTCTTTACAATATTTTTCCAAGAGCCTTATACTCCCACCACCATTGTTATCATCGCCGGCGCCACCATCGTCGTCCACTAGTCACTACCACTGTCATCGTCTACCCACCACCCTCACCGTTATGTTCCACTTGCCATTCACTACCACCACCAATGATTTGCACTTCATCATCGCCAATCTACTACCACTATTCACAAACCATCTCCACCATCACCGATCTACACTCTAAATCTCTGATCTCCACTCTACCATGGTTGATTCACCAATCTAGTTCTAAATCTATACCAATCTATTTGTTTCAATGGTCCTGTTCAAAAAAAAAGAAAAAAAGTTTTTCAATGGTAAAATCGACTCCAAATAACTCTAACTAAAAGTGTTTTTTTAGATCTTATCCCTTCTCCCTTTCTTTGTCTTTATTTTTAAATCATATCTGCTGCTAATTTATTTTTCAATGGTAAATTTATCAATCTTTGAGTATGTAGGATATGAGTGTCTTGTGAGTAAGTGACCGTAAGTGTGAATGTGAAGGAGTGAATTGGCGTCTGTAATTTTTTACAAATCACTCAGTGATAAATTTATTACTAATATGTTTAGTGAAAATTATCACTGAATGTATCTTCAATTCTTTTGTTGATTTTGTATTGATCTATGATTGTGAAGACTAATGAAAACTATTTTCTAGTAAAACTTTAGGTTGCGTTTGGTAGAACTTTAGAATTATGATTTGAAAATAAAGTTGTATTTTGTATTTATGAGTTTTGAAATTATGATTTGAGTATGAAAATTTGTTTGGTTATGAGTTTTGGAAAGAGTTTTGAATTGGATTTGAATTAAGTGATGTGACATATGATATTTGATTCAAAAATTTACAACTCATAACCAAATCCACAATCCAAAATTTATTTAAAGTTCATAAAAAAAATTTAAAAAATCTCCAAAATATTTTTTATTTAAAATATAAAAATAACAGGTGCCAAAAAAAAAAACACGAACACTGTTTCGGTCAACCGGTCAGACGTCCGAAAGGATGACCGGATAGACGTGTTTTGAAAAGTGGGTGTGGAATCAATTTTTAAAATTGTAAACAAACAGAGCACTCAAATCATATTGTGGAATCATATTTGGAAAGATCTACCAAACACAGCCTTACTTTTCCCCCCCTCTCTCTCTCTCTCTCTCTCTCTCTTCCATTGCTACTAGAATTAAAGAGGTAGTGGGAATAGTAATGTAGTGGAGATGAACATTTGTTTTTGTTGAAAAATGGTCAGAAAAATATTATCGAAAGTTGCCTGAAGTTAGAAGTAATTGCCAGTAGTAAAAAATGGCGGCCGGAGGTGGCCACTAGAGATCGAAGGTAGCCGCTAAAGGTCAGAGGTTGTCGCCGGTGACCGGAGGTAATTGTTGGTAGTAGCGGTCATTAGGGGTGTGCGCGGTGCGGGTCGGTGCGGTTTGAGAGAAAAATAGAAACCGTATGGCGGGTGGCGAATTGATAAAAGTGTCACTAGAATTTGCCATTTTTCTTATCAAAAACCGGCGGTTCGGTTGGCAAATAATGACAGATTTGCCTTGGCGGTTCGGGCGGATTGGCAGTTTATAAAAAATATAATTCAAATTACAAAACTTAAATCAAAGAATAAAAAAAAGACGAGAGATATCGTGATGTTAAGCATCTTGCGACGCTTTCTTCTGATGCAGCAAATGTAGCAACAAAATGATAATATCAACGACTATGCCATCAGTTCATTACAAGCATCTGTGGAAGCTACAATGATGAAATACAATACATAAAATTCCCCTCGAGCAGTAATGTAATACTATATTCTAAGGTATAGAACAACAAGCAAACTTAAGTAAAAAAGAATTTTTAGAATCCTATAAAACATGATTTAATAGCGGTGCGGGTCGGTGCGGTTTGGAAGAAAAATAGAAACCAGCGGATTGATAAAAGTGTCACTAGAATTTGCCATTTTTCTTACCAAAAACTGGCGGTTCGATTGACAAATAATTACGAATTTGCCTTGGCAGTGCAGTTCAGTGCAGTTTTGGCGGTTTCGGCGGTTTCGGCGGTATTATGCACACCCCTAGCGGTCATGACAGTAATGTTACGGTTGATGTGTTGGATGACATCAGTTGATGATATTTTATAGATATTGATAATTAAAAAAGAAGCAAAACCTATAGATAAATAAGTCTAATCAATAAGACCAGCCCGTTAGTACCCTTTAAAACTTCGGGTTAGATATTGGGCCTAAACGGGTCACTTTGCTGGATTATCTTTTTATAAAATGTTTGAGACCCGCAAAAAATTCTTATAATTTGATTCACAATGATGTAATATAAAATAACTCTTAGAAACCCATAATTTTAGATCCATAAGTAAAGAAGTTGGGGCCATATATCATTAAATGTGTATCAAATCAAAAGTTTGCACATATCATGCTATATCATTGTCGGTCAAATTGTAAGACTTTTTTGTGAGTTTTAAACATTTTTCGTGGTATAATAGGTGCCAATTTTGATTTGTTAAACATTTAATGGTAAGACCCAACTCATTTGTTATATCATTGTAGGTGCATTTGTAGGTCTTAAAGCGTGAATTTTTAGCATTTCTCTTCAGTTTTTTAAAGGAATTTTTAAATGCAAGAATTGTGATTAATTTTTGAGTTTAAAGTACCAGAAAGTTAATTCCCAAACTACCCTAATAGTAGTATGTGTGGTTCAAATGTCAACATAAACACTTTTAATGCAATCTATGGTGCCGTTTGATAACACTTACGTTTTCAGTTTTCTGTTTATATTTACAAAAATTTAAAAAACTCAAATAAAAACTTACTTGGTAAATTTTTGATTTATAAATCAGTGGTCTCAATTTATAAATTTGGCCAAAAAATGTGTTTCCGTTTTCAGTTTTCAGTTTTTTTTTTTTACCACCCAACACTAGCCACTACCCGCCACCATTTTCCACCACCGTCCTCCGCCACCACCACCCACCCCCCACCATCACCTGTCACCACCACTCACCAGCCACCACCCACCACCACCACCCACCTACCAACCACCACCTACCACCCACCTGCCACCCATTCGTTACCACCACCCACCTCTCACCGCTGCCGTCGCCACCACCACCACCACCATTACCCACCTGCCATCCACCGCCCGCCACCATCACTCACTACCCACCTGCCACCACCCACCACCACCAGCCACTTGCCACCCACCTGCCACCACAATCCACCACCCACCACCACCCGCCATCCGCCACCCCCTTGCCACCACCACTCGTCACTACCACCACCACCACCACCCACTCGCTACCATCCGCCACCATCACCCACCCACCCACCATCACCATCCGCCACCTACCGGCCACCACCACCCACCACCACCCACCACCACCACCACCACCATCACCATCCACTCGCTACCACCCACCACCCATCACTTGTCACTCACCAGCCACCACCACCCACCACTCGCTACCACCCACCACCCGCCACCATCACTTACCCACTCACCACCACCACCTGCTATCCGCCACGCACTTGCCACCACCACCCACCACCACTCGCCATCCGCCACACACTTGCCACCACCACCCACCAACCGCCACCACCACCACCACCATCACTACCCACTCGCTACCACCCACCACCCGCCACCATCACTCACCATCACCACCCGCTACTTACCCCCCACCACCATCTACCACCACCCCCCCCACCACCACCACCACCACCACCATCCACTCGCTACCACCCGCCACCCGCCACCGTCACCCATCCGCGCCACCACCACTCGCCACCACCCCCACCACCAACTCTTTTATTTATTTTATTCTAAATGATGTAAATATATAATGAAAAATGTTTGGTGGTCACAAATTCTGTGACTCAAATGGTCCGAAACTGTCAAACGATGTCGTTTTGCGTCGTTTTGCATCTAAAACGACGTTGTTTTGGGTGTTTTGAGCCATTTTAACCACAGAATTTGTGGCCACCTAGCATTGCTAATATATAATGATCTCCTGTTATATCTTGAACGAGCTACGGCTCCATTTGGAGAATTAAATTTTTAGTTTAAAAATTATTATAAATTATTATATATTTTTATCTTTTTATGCATTTTTTTATTAAAATTAAAGAATAATTAAAATAGTTAATTTTTAAATCACCAAAGTAAAACAATTTCTAAAATAATCTTTTTGTATTTGTTGCCTCCAGTGAGAGTGTTAACTTGTTTGCTAATTGTAGAGAGGTTAATTTTGGAGAGAGAGAGCAAGAGAAGGAGAGGAGAGAAAGAAGGTGTGCTAATTCTAGGTTCATTAATGGTTTAGCTTTTTAACTTTTTAATTTTTTAATTTGGGATTAAAAAGTTGTATTTAGGAAGAATTTTTTTTATTTTTTGTGAGAGAAATAATGTAATGATTATGGGTTTGATGTAATATTTTGTCTTATTAAGTTAAAAAGTCTATTTTATCTTTTTGTGACTAAAATAGCCCCAAACTTAACCCAATCCTTCTTCCCATACAAAGCCATTAACAAATATTTAATATATAAAATTAAGTATCATTTTTAATACATAATTTTAAGGATTTTTTTTTTAAGGTCCCTGATATTAAAATTTTATAACATAAAGGACACCTAATATTGTTATAATGTCTAAGGTCCCTCAACATCAATCTAGAGAAAATTCGACCCAGAGAATTTCTCTGGACTTCCAGAGATTTTCTCTGTATTTCCCGGAGATTTCTCTAGACCTCCTAGAAATTTTCTCTCCAGAGAAATTTGTGTTTTGACTCTACCAGATAAAATTGATCAAAAAGGGACCTCAAGATCAATATATACCTAATCATTATCAAACCAGAGAAAATCCATTCAAAATCACATTTTTCAAATTTTTTTCCCTTCCAATATCTGAGCAAGTAAACAAATTAATAGAGAAACTAAAGCAACCAAATATCAAAAAGAAACCAACACATCCCGAGTTTTCCAGAAAAAATTCACACAGTGACTAAATCCAAAGAAAATTCACATAATAGCCAAATCTAGAGAAAATTCACACAGTAACTAAATCCATAGAAAATTCACATATAATCTACATAAGCCCTTAGAATCTTTTAGTAAACAATCACCACTCTCATCATCTCCTAACTTGAACAAAATTGTTAATTTTTGAAACTCCAACTTGAACAAAATTTACAAAGAAAATCTCACAGAAATTCACATCAACCTAAAGAAAATCTCACCTCCACCCCAAAGAAAATCACTCAAATAAGAGAAAATCTCCCTTTCCAACCCAGAGAAATTCCCCCTCACAATCTTTTCTGGTTGAAAATTATAAACCTCAAGCAAAATGTGTTCTATGGTTCACACATTGGCTCCAGAGAGAACAATTTCAATTTTGTTGAAAAAACCACTAATGCAGAGAAAATTCAAAGACAGAACCATAAATGCAATAAGAACAATCAATTTGGAGTTGAAACTAGATTTCAAACCTAGTGAAATTCTCTGTTTCTCTCTAGAGAAATTTCAATTTTGTTGAAAAAATCGCTAAAGCAGAGAAAATCCAATATTAAAGAAATTTGAACAACGAAAGACCTACCAGAGAAATTTGAACAGAGAATTTCTCTGGGCTCAAACTAGAGAAAATTGAAATTTCTCTGAGTTCAAACCAGAGAAATTCTCTTCAGCCAGAGAAATTCACAATCAATCATCACAATTAGAGAAAATGTAGAGAAATTTGACATCTTTGCCATATAAAAAACAGTACAAGTTTTGACATCTTTACACCCTTATTTTCCTCATATTCAATATAGTAACAACAAGAGAGATTTTCCAATGATAGCAATGGCTTAAATTACGTATCCACCATCTATCAATTTGTTACTGGTTGTTATTGGTCACCCATAAGCCTGCAGACAACTAGAAATCTTCAACCCAAGTTTCAGTTTTGGTATCCCAAACTTGACAACCCAAATCCCCAACTTCCTACATCACATGACCCACAATTACACCCCCACTGTCAATAGATTTCACTCCTCTCTCCAAACACTCTTTTATTTTACTATGTTAATCGAAAAAATAAATACACATACACTCTTTCAACACACACATCAGAACCCACCACCTCTAACATTATCTGGGTTAGCAATTGATTTTGAATTTTTTTTAAAAATAAATAATAATTTAATGACAATGTGGGGCCAATAAAAGCTGGTTGTTTTTTTGGGTGAAATTGTGGCAGAAAGGCTGGCATAAGGTGGAGAAGCCAGGAGTTGCGATGAATATCTAATAATTGTTATTGGTACAATTGTTAACTAAATATTGTGAATTTTTTTTTTAATACTATGATTTAGTGTAATTGGTAGGTATTGTATTGTGTGATTTCTTGATAATTGAATAGACTTTTAGGTTATGATTTGTTGATTTCCTCTAACAATTTGGATAAAAATCTAAATGTTATTTTGCGCTGCCATATATTTTATGACTTTTAGGAATCGGATGGAAGATGGTTTTCTGGCTAGTTATTTGATTACGTACATTGAAAAAGACATTGCTCGCGGGTTTGATGTAGGCTCTATCATTCATGCTTTTGATATTATGAAAGAGCGTCGAGCTCAATTGAATATGCCTAATTTTAGTAAATAAATGCATGTAGAAATAGTTACGACTTTTTATAAGTAAATTTGGGCAAAAAAATATTCTCAATTGTATGATGATCTTTTGGTACTCAACTATGTTGACAAGGAATATATAGTTCAATATTTTATCATAACATTATTGATTTTTTTTCATGTTAGTAGAAATTGGTATTGAACTTCAAATTTTATTGGTTAGAGGTTAAACGTGTTAGATAATCTTCACTGTATTTAAACAGATTAAATTCTGTTGTGTACTAAATAACAACCAGAATATAAAGAAATAAAGGAAATGAGAGAATTTGTTTGATTACAAAAATCAAACTCGAAATAAAAAAAAAAAGAATAAAAACAGATTTTATTTTGTTACCAAAACAAAATTAAAATCTGATTTAAATAAACAAATAAAACAGAATAATAAATTAAACAACTTACTTGATTAATTTATTCGAATTAATAATCTGATCAAGCCCAGTGTTTGACACTGTATCCTTAAGACAGATTCGTCCTCTCCACGGTGCTTTCAGAATGTGGACGTCTATCTCCCATGATGAAATGATCAACTACAAACAATAGCAGCACTACAAATTGTTTTCCTTACGAACACACTAAGTGTTTACACTCTTTTTTACAAGAAAATCAATGCAGCAAAATACAGAGATTTATAGCAGAAAATGGAGTACGAAAATTGGAGTACTAATCCAAATGGGGGGCTAGTCTATTTATAGGCAAAATTGTGGCTGTTAGTTTTGAATTAAACAGGTGCAAAACCTGTTCAATTTAAACAGATAGGCACTGTTTGGACAGGTTGAAACCTGTTTGGTTTTGAATTTAAACATATTTAAATCTGTTGGGTTCAAAAAACGGAAGGGACCTGTTTGGGTGTACAGAAAAAACCGGACCAGTTTATTTTTGAATTATGGATTTTATTTTACCAAAAAATAAAATTAAATTCAAATATTTTTGGCCCAAAAAAGATAGGTATTGGGCCGGACAAGTCCAACCTAACCTCACACCACGCACCCGCGGCCAAGCCCAGGCCCAGCCCAGCCTAGCCCGCCGCCCCGATCGACCGGACAGACGGCGGCGGCACGCACGCGCGTGTGCGGTGATTTTTGCGGTGATTTTTGGGTCCAATGAGTCTAGCCCATTTTGCCCATAACCTCCCTCTCTAAAACACTTGGGTACGCCTTGGGGCACACCCCAAGTACCAAACCCATGCCTTATAAACCCATTCAAAACTTCTCACCAAATTAATGTGGGACAAGCCTTATTCAAACCTTTAAGGATTTTTCACCAAAACTCCATTTCCATGGAGTATACTTTGGCTTCAATTTTCCATTCACTCGGTAATGGTTTTGAACAACCAAATATACCACGTGAATCACAACGCGGCATAGAACGCGTTACCACTTTGACTCACGAAAACCGACGCATTGGGGCCCACCTAAAAAATACACCAAAGTTCGAAAAAAATTCTGGTTTACCCAGAATTTTTCCAAACCATTTCCAACAATCCCCCACATGAATGGAATTTGATGACAACGGAAATGCAACAATATGCAAACTTTATCGAAAGAGTATAAGTCGAAAATATCTTGCATCAAGATAGGTAGCTTTCGGCCATGAACCTTCCCTAATGATAACCTATCGGACTTACTAGCTAACCAATGGACGTGATGCCTTGAATTGTTCAGCCGTTTGTGTAAGCCAAGACAATAGATTTTACACAAAATATCTTCTAACACATCGCGGTTCTCACTGTTGTGTTCATTTTGGTCTTGAACGCTCCTGGTTTTCATGAGTGTTTTTAGAGAATTTAACCTCTTCATTCTCATAGAACCGACCCCAGTTTAACATTCATATAGGTGATTTTTATTGTGAGTATCTCCTTATACTCGTCTTAATTTTATGCCTTAATCAAGATATAAGTAATCATTAAAAGCAAAGTTTATCCTTATGCCCTTGCAGACAACATATGCTACAGATATCACTCTCACCACAGGAATGGGTAGGGACTCTTAATCCCTTGGTGATTTCTGACGAGCCATACATAACTTAGTTGTTCCTTTGAACTTAGTTCTTGGGATCTCCAGTCATATACGTTGGGTTACCATTATGACGACTCTTATATAATAGGCTTTAATCTCATCCCCTTCGATGAACTATACACTAGCTCTTTTGTCAAACCTTTGGTTAACGAATCCGCAATATTCTCTCTAGATTTTATATAATCTATTGAGATTATTCCGTTTGACAACAATTGCCTTACGGTATTATGTCGACGGCGAATATGTCGTGACTTACCATTATATATATGATTATGTGCCCTGCCTATTGCAGATTGACTATCACAATGAATGCAAATAGCTGGCACAAGTTTTGGCCACATTGGAATGTCTTCTAAGAAGTGACGAAGTCATTCTGCTTCTTCTCCTACTTTGTCTAAAGCAATGAACTCGGATTCAATTGTGGATCGTGCGATGCATGTTTGTTTCGTGGATTTCCAAGAAACAACAGCGCCTCCCAGAGTAAAGACATATCCACTTGTGGATTTTGAATCTTTAGTATCCGATATCCAATTTGCATCACAATAACCTTCAAGTACTGCTAGATATTGAGTAAAGTTTAAACCATGATCACGGGTGAATCTTAGATATTTAAGAACCTGAATGATCGCTTTCCAATAGTCTTCTCCGGGGTTACTAGTGTACCTACTCAATTTACTGATAGCATAAGCTATATCAGGGCGAGTACAATTCATTAGGTACATTAGGCTTCCAATGATTCGGAGTGTTTTAACTGAGACACTACATCACCTTTATTTTTTTATAAATAAAGACTGATGTCTACAGGTGTTCTAGTTATATTCAAATCATCCTTAATAAATTTATCAAGAATTTCCTCAATATAATGAGATTGAGATAATGCATATCCGTCAGATATTTTAGTAATTTTCATTCCTAATATAACATCTGCGGCCCCCATATCTTTCATATCAAATCTTTTGTTAAGCATTTGCTTAGTTGATTTGATCATGTTTTGACTGCTTTCCAATGATAAGCATGTCATCCATATAAAGACAAACTATGACATATCATTGGTCAGTGTTTTTAATATAGACGCATTTGTCACATTCGTTTATCTTAAACTCATTAGTAAGCATTGCATGATCAAATTTTTCATGCCATTGCTTAGTTGCTTGTTTTAATCCATAAAGGGATTTTACAAGCCGACAAACTTTCTTTTCTTGCCCTGATGCTACAAACCCTTCGGGTTGCTCCATATAGATCTCTTCATTTATATCACCGTTTAAGAAAGCTGTCTTAACATCCATTTGATGTATTTCTAAATTAAACAACGCTGCTATAGCAATAAGCATGCGAATAGATGTTATTCTTGTCACATGGAAATATGTGTCAAAATAGTCCAGACCCACCTTTTGTCTGTAACCTTTAACTACAAGTCTTGCTTTATACTTATCAATTGAACCATCTGCTTTCATTTTTCTCTTGAATATCCATTTATATCCAAGAGGTTTAGAACCTGGTGGAAGATCCACGAATTCCCAAGTATGATTTTGCATAATAGATTCAATTTCATTATTAATAGTCTCTTTCCACAAAGGTGCTTCAGGACATGTCATTGCTGCCTTAAAGCTTTGAGGTTCATTTTCTAACAGGTATGTCAGAAAATCTGGACCAAAGATTTTGATATTCTCGCTCTCTTACTTCGTCTTGGTTCATCATCAGTTAAATCCTGTTGGTCGAGACCATTACTAGTCTCTTGTGTTTGATTGTCATTAATCTCTTGACTTTGTGTACAATCATAAGTTCTTTTCAGTGAACTTAATTCCTGTCCTTTCTTGTAAGGAAAGACATGTTCAAAAAACACAGCATTCTTTGACTCTGTAATAGTGTTCACATTTATATTAGGTATTTCTAATTTATAAGTCAGAAACCGATATGCACTACTACTCTGAGCATAACCAATAAACACACAATCTACTGTTTTTAGTCCAATCTTAGTCTTTTTAGGAACAGGAACTTCAACTTTTGCCAAACACCCCCATACTTTTAAGTATTTGAAGGAAGGCGGTCGACTTTTCCACAATTCATAAGGAGTGCTGTTAGTTTTCTTATAGGGTATTCTGTTAAGAACATAATTAGCTGACAATATTGCTTCCCCCCACAAGTTCTGTGGTAAGCCTGAACTTAGTAACATGGCATTCATTATTTCTTTTAGGGTTCTATTCTTCCTTTCGGCAATTCCATTTCACTATGGAGAATAAGGGGCTGTAGTTTGATAAATAATGACATGTTGTGCACAAAATTCATTTAATAGTGCATCATATTCACCACCCCTATCACTTCTAACCATTTTAATGGTTTTACCAAGTTGATTTTCAACTTCTATTTTGTAGAGTTTAAACATTTCTAAGGTTTCATCTTTACTTCTAAGTAAATAAACATAATAATATCTTGTGCAATCATCGATAAATGTTATGAAATACTTTTTGCCTCCACTAGTTTGAACAAATTTTAGATCACATACATCAGTATGAATTAATTCTAGAGGTTCGGTTTTCCTTTCAACCGATTTAAATGGAACCTTAGTTAGTTTCGCTTCTACACAAACTTCACATTTATGATTAGGATTAATTTTAAACTTTGGTATATAATCTACACCAATTAATCTACGATGTCCTAATCTAAACCAAAGCATCAAACTTCACATGTCCTAATCTACCATGCCATAAATTCGACTCAAGAATATAAGCAAAAGATGTGTTATTCTCATTCATAGCAACTTTTGGTACAACTGTCATTACATTTAGTTTGAAGAGACCATCACTCGTGTATCCCTTACCAACATACATACTACTCTTTGTTAATACAAATTTATCAGACTAAAAAACAAGCCTAAAACCATTTTTACTTAACAAAGAACCAGAAACTAAATTCTTCCAGATGCCAGGTACATGCAGTACGTTGTTGAGGGTCAGTTTTTTCCCTGATGTCATCTTCAAGATCATTTTCCCTTGTCCAGCCACAGTAGAAGTAGAAGAATTTCCCATGAAAAGTTGTTCACCATTTGCAACCTCATTGTAGGTAGTGAACATTTTCTTGTCCGCACAAATATGACGAGTTGCTCCAGTGTTAACCCATCACTCCTTGGGATTTCCAACCAAGTTAGCCTCAGACACCACAGCAGAGAGGTTGATGTCATTCACTTCATCAGAGATGTAATCTAATTCAGTTACATTGGCCTGATTGGTATTCTTCTTGCTTGTACTTCCATGATCCTTCTTAGGGCGACGACAGTCAGAAGCTAGATGTCCAATTTTGCCACAGTTATAACATTTTCCTTTAAATTTCTTGTTGTTATCGCCTTGTTTAGGACCATCTCCAGTAAACTTCCTCTTTTTGTTATGTGGTCTATGAACTTGTTCAATCGCATTAGCCTTGGACTCAATAGGATTTTTTTCATTCCTCTTTTCAGCCTTTCAGTTATCATCCTCAATTCTCAATCTTACAATTAATTCATCCATGGTCATCTCTTTGCGTTTATATTTTAAAAAAATTTTGAAATCTTTCCAAGCCGGTGGTAATTTTTCCACTAAAGCAGCGACTTGGAAAGACTCGCTAAGAGACATACCTTCTGAATGAATATCATGCAAAATTATCTGAAAACTTTGAACTTGAGAAATTACCGTTTGGGAGTCTATCATAACAAAGTCCAGAAATTTTTCGATAACAAATTTCTTCGTGCCGGCATCCTCTGTCTTGTATTTCTTCTCCAAAGAATCCCGCAATTCTTTTGCTGACTTCAGAGGACTGTAAACATTATACAGCATGTTGTCAAGGCCATTGAGGATTTAGTTTCTGCACAGGAAATCTGAATGTTTCCAAGCATCTACAGCGGCAACAACTTGCCGATCACTTTCACCCTCTTTAAGTGCTGGAGCCTCTTCATGGAGAAACCGGGCCAAACTAAGAGTTGTAAGATAGAACAGCATCTTCTGCTGCCATCTCTTAAACTCAGTACCATTAAATTTTTTCCATTTTTCTCCATGATTTATTGGTACATGAACATGGTTCTGGACAGGGACCGGTGTTAGTGTAACAATCGACGTACCACTTCCAGTTGCTGTTTCAGTTGCAGTAGCCATAATCTCTAATTACAAAAATCAGAAAAAATTAAAACACGAATTAATTTTCTAGTTACTAAAACTAGAAAATAAATTATTACACAAAATAATTTTATTTTCCTTGTTACTTAAACTAGAAAAATAAAATACCACAATAATTTTCTATAACACAAATTAATATTCTGCAATTGTTAATAACACCAGTATATTATTACTAGTTGTCAAAGAAAAGAGACAATATACTACTACTATCTGTCAAATAGCATAAATCAGTATTTATTTTTCCAACCAGAATATGTCTTTATGAAATCACAGAAAATTAAATACAATGAAGATACCAAAAATGATTTTGTCTTAAGATTGTTAGATAATCTTCACTGTATTTAAATAGATTAAATTCTGTTGTGTACTAAACAACAGCCAGAATATAAAGAAATAAAGGAAATGAGAGAATTTGTTTGATTACAAAAATCAAACTCGAAATAAAAATAAATGAATAAAAACAGATTTTATTTTGTTACCAAAACAAAATTAAAATCTGATTTAAATAAACAAATAAAACAGAATAATAAATTAAACAACTTACTTGATTAATTTATTCGAATTAATAATCTAATCAAGTCCAGTGTTTGACACTGTGTCCTTAAGACAAATTCGTCCTCTCTACGGTGCTTTCAAAATGTGGACGTCTATCTCCCAGGATGAAATGATCAACTACAAACAATAGCAGCACTACAAATTGTTTGCCTTACGAGAACACACTAAGTGTTTACACTCTTTCTTACAAGAAAATGAATGCAGCAAAATGCAGAGATTTATAGCAGAAGATGGAGTACGAAAATTGGAGTACTAATCCAAATGGGGGGGCTAGTCTATTTATAGACAAAATTGTGGCTGTTAGTTTTGAATTAAACAGGTGCAAAACCTGTTCAATTTAAATAGATAGGCACTGTTTGGACAGGTTGAAACCTGTTCACCAAAAAATAAAATTAAATTCAAATGTTTTTGGCCCAAAAAGATAGGTATTGGGCTGGACAAGCCTAACTCAACCTCACACCACGCACCCGCGCCGAAGCCCAGCCGAACGGGACGGACGGCGGCGGTAGCACGCGTGTGTTGTGATTTTTGGGTCCAATGAGTCTAGCCCATTTTTCCCATAACCTCCCTCTCTAAAACACTTGGGTACCCCTTGGGGCACACCCTAAGTACCACACCCATGCCTTATAAACCTATTCAAAACTTCCCACCAAATCAATGTGGGACAAGCCTTATTCAAACCTTTAAGGATTTTCTACCAAAACTCTATTTTCATAGACCATACTTTGGCTTCAATTTTCCATTCACTCGGTAATGGTTTTGAGCAACCAAATATACCACGTAAATCACAACGCGGCATAGAACGCGTTACCACTTTGGCCCGCGAAAATCGACGCATGGGGCCCACCTAAAAAATAGACCAAAGTTGGAAAAAAATTCTGGTTTATCCTGAATTTTTTCAAACCATTTCTAACAAAACGTACTTGGGCCCCCCCAAACTCATAATCCTGGATTCGTCCCTGGTCACCGTTATCAACTTTGCGGTTATTTATGAGATAGTACGGGTTTGATTTTTGGTTGCTCTGCTCTGTTGTTTTGTTTTTGATTTTTGAACTTTGCCTTGATGGTTTTTGTTGTTGTGGTTTTATCTGTTGACGTCTTTGCCAACTTGTCTTTTTGGTAAAGTTCTTAGCGCAATATGGCTTGGGTGCCTTGGCCCTTCTTCTGCTTTTCCTGTCCATATTTTCATTAGTAAAAAAATTTCATTGATAAAAAATAAAAAGTGGAGAAAGTATTGCCTAGTTTAGATTATACAAGATGGGGTATGAGAAGTATGGTTGGGCAAGCATTCATCCACCTGTTAAAATCGAATGACCTGAATTAGTCCGTCAAAAAATGGATGGTTTCAATGGTCCAAATGAATCAATGCGGGTGTATTTCTCTCAATCCGCCTAAGCTCGGACAGATGGTTGATGAGAGGCTACCTAACCTAACCCAATCTGCCAACACCCTTAAGAAAATAATGTTACGTTTTTTGTGTTAAAAAAATACCTTTTATTTAGTAATTACATTAGCTATTTAATTATGAAAAATGAAAGTTGAATTTTTATTTTTATTATAAGAAATGAAGAATAAAAAAATTCGTACCAAATAAGGCCCAAAATAGTAAAGAGAATTATTGGAAAGCAAATCGAAAAAATGCCCCAAACTCTAAGGCCCAAACTGCTTAATTGTTTCGCATCCATCTGCCAATCTATATGGCTTGCTCAATTTGTATCCGCTAACTAAGCGGATGGATGTAGATTGATTTTTCTCAATTTGCCTAAGTTCGAACGAACGACAGATGAGAGGCCCTCCGATCCTCGAGCACCACTATCCAGGCTAAGGCCATTGAGGCCTGTGCCTTAGACCCCAAAAAATTGGTCCAAATAGGGGCCCCAAATTTAATAAGTGTCATAGTATATTACAAATTTAAATATGGCCCAAAATATTCTGTTAGACCATATTTATATATAAGTGTGATTTGGCTCAATTAAAATTAAGATATCTACAAAAAAGTGTTGGTGGCCTAGGAAGAAGAATAATACATCCAAGCTCTCAATCTCTCTCTCTCTCTCTCTCTCTCTCTCTCTCAAAGTGACAAAGGAAAGGAAGCATACCAAACATAAGTAAAGCTGAGCAGCAGCAGAAATTGATCAGAAATTATCAATGGTGGCAACTCACTCTCTCTCTCTCTCTCTCTCTCTCTCTCTCTCTCATAGTAAGTCCCCCTCTCTCTCTCATCAAATTTTAATGGAATAAATAAATTTGTCCTAATGTTTTTCTACTTTCTTTATTTCTTTATCAGATTTTAGCAGAATAATAAATTTGTCCTATTTTTTTTAATTTCTTTATTTATCAGTTTTCAGTGGAATAAATAATTTTCTCCTAATTTTTTTATCCTAATTTTGTTTCATTAAATTATTTTGTTTATAATTTATTTTCTATCAGATATGAGATAATCAGTAGATTGTGATTTGTGGATTGAATTGTAATTATAGTCATGTTTTCTTGGAAGTATAGTTCTAGAGATGAAAAGAGAAAGAAGAATCTAAAAGTAGGACAATTAAATCAATCTCAATCAGGAGCACTTGATAAATATTTTGATCGTAAGAAACAAGTAGATTTGTTTGCTTCACACTGCTAGAATATTTCATTAATTAGATTTGTTGATCAATTAATTTGTTTTGTTAATTTGAACAATACCTTAGGGTTTTTTTTTTGGAGGGGTACTCTATAATGAATATATTTTGATATCTATTTTAGTATCAATCGTCGACAGTGATACCACACATGGTGTTTTATTATTATTATTATTATTATTTTATGAATATAGGACGCTTTTTTGGTTTCGCTTTAGGCTCCTGAAAACTTAGAGCCAGCCCTGGCTAGCACCCCTAATGAGAAGTGTTGATTGATACAAACCTATCATTTCAATAATGTTTAACCCAACATAATTACCCTCTCAAGTTTAAGGACTAAGATTCTCTCCATTACATAGTTGTAATGGAGGATATCCACTACATTATATAAGAGTTATAAAATAATAATAAGAATTTATCAATATTTTAAATTTAAAAAGAATCATTACAAACCCTTGGGTAATGCAGTAGACATCTTCTATTATAACTTTGGAATGGAGAGAATTATAATCCCAAGTTTAAACTCATAATCTCAATATTAATATCCTAAGTCCTAAAAGAAGGTATGCATGTGCCATGGTTTTTATGTCTTGGTTCATCCAAAATAAATATTTATTAATTATTTTATTAAAAAAGAACTTAAAAAAAATTAAGACAAAATCCGTTTTATCTCTTTATAGTTTAGCTTCAGGGCACCTTATTCAAAATAGTCAAACAGACCCCATATAATTTTAGATTAAAATGAGGAGCAAGCGACCATTTTTCATTAAAAATTCTCATGATGGTTAGTTAGGATTTGGACGGATTTGAATTAAAATACAAAATTAAAGAGTAAAATTATCACAATTAGAAGTACATGAATTACTACAGTAACATGCCTAATGTTTTGGAACATTTTTTTAAAGCATTTTTGACAAGTATAAGATGGGTAAAGTTGTTAATTAATATTTGACTTCTGTTAATATAATATTTTCGATGATACTAATCAAATAGTAGTTCTATATTTTCATAAAAATTGATATAATATTGCATGGCTGAAAAATGATGACAATATGGACAAGATGTCTATTGCACTTATTTATTATTTAAAGGTGGAAAAAAAAATGGATAAGATGAAGAATAGTAGCATTTATTAATAAAACTGGGCTTTTTTTCAATCAACGTGATTTTTTTATAAATATGTAGTACTTAACGAGTTTTACACATTGAACGGTTCATATTATCAAAACGAGACCCATGGTGGACTTTTACGAACCTAACAATACCCTCCAATCTAATCACAAACGAAAGAAAAGCCAGCCTCTTATCAAAAAACATTGACAAAATTGTTCATATATGGGATGTGAAATGTCAATAACCATGACTATTGACTAATCAATAATCTTCAATTGATATATGACAACGGCCTAGTTGGTAGAGCTTATTTTCAGTTTATTTTAGCTTTTAGCTTAATTTAAGCTATTTTGATGTGTTTGGTTCAGCTTAATAATACAGCTTATAACTTTTTGTAAGTAAAAAATCAACTTATTTTTTGAGTGGAGGAGGCGAAGCTTAATTTATAAGTAAAAAATCAGGTTATGTTCACAGTTATAAGTTATAAGCGGTTAGGCTATAAGTTATAATCACTTTCCCACAGCTCTACCAAACGAGGCCAACTTACTCATAAAGTACTCGTTTTACCAAGAAAATTTAAGAACAAATTAATCAATTAGTATATATAAGATTACTGTGGAGGACTCCACAATGTTATACATACATTGAGTATCGGAGTTATGATATTAAATTAAAAGAGTATTTATTAATTATAATATTAAAAAAATTTATAAATATATTTCACATAAATTTTTACGATTGAGTTCAAGAAATATATATATATATATATATTATTTGTAATTAATATATCATGAATAATTAAAAAAAAAAGAGTCATGGATATAAGTTTCAAAATAAATTATGTAGTGATAAAGTAATTTTTTATAGAAAATTTTAGAAAAATTCAAGAATTATACTAGGGACCTCAAATAAATTACTAAATTTTTACCAAACCTCTCACATGGGTGTGAGACCCACACACATGTGATTTGTGTAGGTCTCATACCCATGTGAGAAGTTTGATAAAAAATTTAGTATTTCATTTGGAGTCCATAGCATTTTTCAAAATTCACTGTAAAAATACCATTCACATTTCACTGTAAACAATATTTTATAATTTTCTTATTTAAAATATTTTCCTTACGTCTTAAAAAAAAAAATTTATTTCAAAACCCAAGGAGACAAGTGACCCCTGACCCTGTTTGCCTCCGCTGCCGCATACTATTTCATAATTCTCCAACAAATGGTGTTGTTTGGGGCTATTTATATAATTTTTTTTTTTTTTAATTTAGTTTGATTTGAGTGTTTGTATCAAACTATTTAAGATAGTTTTTGAAAAAAACATAAACAATTTTAATAAATTAAAAAAAAAATGATTATTTGAAAGCTGGCACATGGTTGTTTCTGACTTCCACTTTGTCATTATTAGCTATTAGTTTATCTATACTATATATTAAGTAAAAGTAGATTTTTAATTCCAAATTTTATGAGAGCTCTAATTTCTCAATCTAAATTTCTTGATTTTTTTATTTTTTTTAAAAAAATGTTAGCATAAAAAACATATATAGCATAAAAACATAAAAATCTTAACTCCTAAGTCTTACCCTCATAATAACACTTTAATGCATTAAGAACAAACATAAAAAAAATTTTTTGAAATCCAACACATATAATTATTATCCCTCATAATAACACTATAATGCATTAAGAACAAGTATAAAAAAAAATTCTTGAAAAGTCCAACACATATGATTATTATCAAAATATTAAACTTTAATTTAATATAATAAAAAAAAAGACATTTAATTCCTTGAAAAGTTCAACACATATGATTATTATCAAAATATTAAATTTTAATATAATTTAAAAAAATATATTTAAAAATTACAATTCACATATATAGATAATTGTAAATATAATCTGTGGATAGCACGGGTGATATGTTAGTAATAATTATCTGAAAACACAATAATCCTCTATTGAGTATTCAAAGGTAATAAAGCCGTTACTCTCCATCTCTCTTTTCTTTCCAGGAAAAAAAAATCCAAAAAATAAAATAAAATAAAATGTTTAATATTGGTCAAATTTCATTTTTTAAAATTTTTTAAATTTCCTAACTTTTGTAACAAAGCCAAAATGCTTACGCAACATATTGATTTTTTGGGTTTTTTTTTTTGGGGGGGGGGGGGAAGATGTATAAGATTTCTTATCATAAAAAATCTGTTGTACTATTGGTCAAATTTCAATCAATAAAGTTATTCACTCAGGATATTTGTCAAGCATTTCATCTAGAATTGAAAATTGTGATTGAGATTAATTAGCATTTTGTAAGGTCTATGCATAGAATGAATTTGAATTATACATTGATACTTTGAGGCAAAATTTGGATCACATATTATTTAATTTTAATTCTCAAATGCATGCCAAGAACAACTATTGTAATATTGGTCAAATTTCAAATGTCAAATGCCATGCAAGAAGGTTGCTTCGTATTTGGCTAGCTAGGAATTTTATGCGGCCTAATTTGATAAGGAAAGCCATGAGGCAGTGGTTAGAATAGTCATATATATGGCACAAAATTCTAAAACAATAAAGATGAAGAATCCAGGGTTCACATTATCTTAGTTTTCATGGCAACTAGCTAACTATAAATAGCAAAACTTGTATCCTCTTATTATGCACTAACTCTAGAAAACAACAAAGATGAAGACTACCACCACCTTGTTGCTTTCTCTTGTTTTTGTTCTTCTTTTTTCAACTTCATGGGCTCATACTCATGAAGATTTTCTCCAATGTCTTTCCCTTCATTCTCCAAACACAACCTCAATCTCAAAACTAATTTACACTCCAAACAACTCTTCATATTTATCTATCTTGCAATTCTCAATACAAAATTTGAGATTCGCAGAACCATCAACACCAAAACCTCTAGTCATTATCACACCATTGCATGAATCGCAAATCCAAGCAACTATCTATTGTTCCAAAAATCATGGAATGCAAATTCGGGTTAGAAGTGGTGGCCATGACTATGAGGGTCTTTCTTATGTTTCTGAGGTCCCTTTTGTCATTGTTGATCTTATAAACCTCCGGTCCATCACTATCAATGCTGAAAACAACACTGCTTGGGTTGAATCTGGCGCGCGTATTGGGGAACTTTATTATAGAATTGCTGAGAAAAGTAAAACCCTAGCTTTTCCTGCCAGTGTTTGCCCTACTGTTGGGGTTGGTGGACACTTTAGTGGGGGAGGGTATGGCGCGTTGTTGCGAAAGTATGGCCTTGCTGCTGATAATGTCATCGATGCTCGCATTATCGATGTTAATGGCAACATTCTTGACAGAAAATCCATGGGTGAAGACCTTTTTTGGGCTATTAGAGGAGGTGGAGGGGCTAGTTTTGGAGTCATTCTATCATGGAAAGTAAAGTTGGTGGTTGTTCCATCAACTGTCACTGTTTTCACACTTGACAGGACTTTAGAGCAAAATGCAACCAATCTTGTTCATAAGTGGCAATACATTGCCCACAAGTTCCCTCATGAATTATTCATTAGAGTCTTCGTAAGGAGAGTGAATTCAAGCCAAGATGGGAAGAAAAAAACAATCCAGGCTACATTCCAGTCTTTGTACCTTGGTGGAGTTGACAAGCTCATCCCATTGATGCAAGAAAGCTTTCCTGAGTTGGGATTGACAAAACAAGACTGCACTGAAATGAGCTGGATCAAATCGATCCTCTATTTCCATGGTTTTACCAATGGAGAACCCCTTGAAGTCTTGTTGAATAGGACTCAAACATCTGTGTCATATTTCAAAGCAAAATCAGACTATGTGAAGGAGCCCATTCCAGTGACCGGGTGGGAGAAGATTTGGAAAAACTTTTATGAAGAAGAGGCAGAGACGGCTCAGATGATCTTTAGCCCATATGGTGGGAAAATGGATGATATTTCAGAGTCTTCAATTCCTTTCCCACATAGGGCTGGGAATATTTACAAAATCCAACACTTGGTAACTTGGCAAGAAGAGGGAGAAGAAGCTTCCAGAAGGCATATAAATTGGATTAGAAGGCATTATAGTTACATGGCTCCCTATGTTTCAAAGTTTCCAAGAGCTGCATATATGAACTATAGAGATCTTGATGTGGGAGTGAACAACAAATTGGGAAACACAAGCTATGCACAAGCAAGCATTTGGGGCTCCAAATATTTCGACAACAATTTCGATAGATTGGTGCAAGTCAAGAGCAAGGTTGATCCTAGCAATTTCTTTAGGCATGAACAAAGCATTCCATCCACATGGAGGAAGAATGGTGATTAGGGAATCTTGGGCAAAGGAAGTATGATTTACATTTTATTATGTTGGCCTAAATAATTATGAGTCATAAAAAGTATTCCAAAGAGTAAGCAGAAAATGAAGTGCGTGGGTCAGATTTATAATCTATACCATATACTTTAGTTTGTGACTACGTGTGGGATTATTTTTTTATGATTTTTTTTTTCAATAAATGTAGTGGTTCATGTCCAATAAAGTTTAATAGCTTGAATTGCATTTATAGAATGAGTAGTGTAATATGATTTCATTTGTTTAGTTGTGTTTAGATTTTGGATTTGAGATATGATTCATAGAAGAAAGTAATAAGTGGACTTATTATCTAATAGGTCCTATGAGAATTAATGGCAATTTTCATCAAACACCATTAACAAAAGTCACTAATTGTTAATTTTCAGGTACAGTTTGAAAATTATCACAAAAAATCACCAAATATAAGTTTTAGCGACAGTTTTTAAAAATCGTCACAAAAAAGTCACTAATTTTCAATTTTCAGCGAAAGATTGAAAAATTCGTCACAGAAAAATATCATTAATTGTAAGTTTTAGTAACAATTTATAAATACCGTGATAAAAAAATCACTAATTGTCAATTTTTATTTTTAGTGACATGTGCAAAAAAATGTCACAAATTTATTTTTAGCGACAATTTTATTGGGATTTATTTTCAATAAGACTTAATGAAAATTAAAACGAACTATTAGATTCTATTGATAATTTATCTAAAATAAAAAACTAAAATTTTATCACTTTTTCCTTCTCGTTTCATTTTTCTCTGCAAAAATTTGAGATTTAATCATAACTTTAATAATGGAGAGAGTCCACTACGTAATTTATGTGGTAGTTATTGGAGTTATAGGGGTTGTACGTAATTTTTGTGGTGATGGTTGGACTTGGTCCGTATTAGAAGTTTGAGTTATTTTTTGTGATTGTTATTGGACGTGGTAGCTATCGACCATTCAGTTATGGTTAGATTTTAATTGCTCAATTCGATAAGATGTCATGTTTAGTTTAATTTTTAAAAATTTGTTTAAATTTTATTTTTAAATTAAAAATTAATTTGGTGAAAGAAATAAAAAATAAAAAACACTTACTATTTTAACATAATTTTGTCTTTTGTGAGGTTAGAAATAATATTTAAATTTTAAAAATATTTTTTATGTCTATATTTTTATCAAATTAATTTTTATTTTTTTTAAAAAAAATTGAAATTTTTTTTCTCGAAAATAAACCAAACAAGGCTGATGTTTCTTCTATTTATAATTAATCTTTTACTAACTGATCCCAAAAAAAAAATGTGGGTCATTAAATTGTTAATGAATAAAAACATTACTTTGAGGTTGTATTTGGTTCAAAAATTTTAGAGGAATTCAGAAAGAAAAAAGAAAAAGAATAGAAAAGTATGAATAAAATATACTTATATTTTACCTAATTTCACATATTTTTTATTTTTATTTTTCAAATCTCTCTCCATCTCCTTAAAACCAAACACAAGAGCATGAGATGGTTGGGCCATGGCTATAGATGATAGTTATCAAGTTAGTGGAATTCCCATGCAGTGGTGGGTTGTACTTTTATTGGGCTGTTTGTAAAGAAAAGACTTCGGCCCGAAAGTGGTGGGCCTTTTGAGCTGAAATATTGGGCTTCTAAAGAGAATATTTATCAGTGCACAGTATCTTTAATTTCTGGAATTTGGAGTTCAATAAAATGGTTGTATGGGATTTGATTCTTTAGAAACCTTTTGGGGCCTGTTGAATATATTTTTTGAAAACCTAAGATGTCCAGTCTCATTTAATGAACTTCAGTACTTATAGTTCCTACATATCTTATGTAGTCACCAATAAATTATAATATTCTTTTTTCCCCATCATCCTCTTTATCTTCTTTCTTTCTACAATATTTTTCTTAGAGCCTTATACTCTCATCACCATTGTTATCGTTGTCGACCACCGCCACCATCGTCATCCACTAGTCACTACCACCGTCATCGTCTACCCACCACCGTCACCGTTATGTTCCACTTGACATTCACTACCACTACCAACAATTTGTACTTCACATCACCAATCTACCACTACTAGAAAAAGGAGCATTTGACACGGAACAATTTGTGACGGTTTAAGTGCCGTCGCAAAAGCTTTCTTTTTGCGACGGTTTAAGTGCCGTCACGGAATTTATAGTTTTTGCGATGGAGAAAGTTAGACCGTGGCAAAAAATAAGGTTATATGTGATGGTAAGTTAAACGTGGCAAAATTTTTTTGGTTTTAATTTTTTTTCCTATTTTGCGACGTTCTTTTGCCAATCCATCACAAAATTTTACTGTTTTCTCTTTTATTTGCGACGGCCTTAATATCGTCGCAAATAATATTTCCTAATTTCGCGCCAAAGCCCCCTCTCCCACTCTCCTCTTTCCCGATATTCCCAAATTCTATGTTATCTCTTCAGATCAAAAAAAAAAAAAAAAAAAAAAAAGCCCTATTCTCACTGCTCTCTCCCTCCCTCACACCCAGTCGTCACTCTATCTCTCTTGCCCTGGCAACAGCAGCGTCTAGGTAACCAACCCTCTTCTTTCCTCTCGCGCTTGCTCACGCATACCCTCCTTATCACCCAGTCGTCGTTCTGTCTCTCTTGCAGCGGCAACACCGTCTCTCTCACGCATACCCTCCCTCTCACCCACCGTCGCTTTGTCTCGGGTAGGTATGTCCTCTGTTTCGCCCTCTCTCTCTTTCTCTCGCTGTGCGTGTGTCTGTCTCTTTCTGTCTTCCTCTTTATGTCTCCTTCGATTCGCATATGCCTTCACACCCAACCCTAAAGTTGACCCAGCCCCAAATCGGGGAATTTGGGGCTTTATTGGCATCAAACTGGAAAGGATATGACCCTCTCCTAATTTCTTTGGAAAATGCTAAAGTCCCCAAATAATCTATCAAATATTTTACTAAACCTTTTACATGGGTGTGGGACGCAGACAAACCCACATGTATGTGGGTCCCACATCCATGTGGTTCCCACGGGACCCACATCCGTGGTGAGAGATTTAGTAAACATTTGATAGATTATTTGGAACATCTAGCATTACTCAATTTCTTTTTCTCATGGCTTTTCTATTACTTAAGGGTATCGAAAAGGCATTGGTAGCATTATGTAATGGGTTTTATTGGACTAGGATATGATTTTGAATATTGGTATATTAATTAAAAAGGTCAAATCTTCGACACAGACCCATTGGTATTGGAGTACAGGGTCTTGCAAATACCTTTATTTTACTTGGCATGGCATTTGATTCACCTGAGGTAAAAGCAAACTTCGTTTGTGCTTCTCTATTGTAACTTCTAATTAGATCACTTGGGTCTGATGATTTGTTGGTTGTGGAAGGCTCAACAGCTGAACAAAGACATATTTGAGACCATATATTATCATGCTCTAAAAGCTTCTTCAGAGTTGGCTGCAAAAGAAGGCCCATATGAGACATATAGCGGAAGTCCTGTGAGCAAGGTATGCTTTCCAAGTGGTGCTTCCATGAAAGTGTGATTTAGCTACTTGGCTTCTGTTAATGAAATGTCTTATTATGGGCTAACAAAAGGAAAATGCACTTTGTTCTTGAATTTTGCAATTGTGGGCTAACGTGTTTGTGGTGAGAGTCTCCAGGCCACAAAATGATATACCTACATGTTTAACAATAGTTAGGGATGCTTATATGGTGTTTATCCTGTCCAGGGAATTCTTCAACCTGACATGTGGGGGGTAACACCTTCAAGTCAATGGGATTGGGGTGCACTTCGGGATATGATAGCAAATAATGGAGTAAGAAATTCACTTCCTGTAGCACCTATGCCCACTGCTTCAACCAGCCAGATTCTTGGAAATAACGAGTGTTTTGAACCGTACACCTCAAACATCTATAGTCGCAGAGTTCTAAGGTTTGTAATTGCCATTATATGCTAATGAGTGACTTCTAAAGGTTGATTTTTCCTTCTTGTCATCTAATACTCTTCTTTCCCTTTTCAGTGGTGAGTTTGTTGTGGTGAATAAGCATCTTCTTCATGACCTAACCGAGATGGGTCTTTGGTCACCTGCTCTTAAGAACCAGATAATTTATGAGGATGGTTCTGTTCAGAAAACCCCAGAAATTCCTGATGAACTAAAAGTTATTTACAAGTATGAATTTTCTAATTTGTGTGTTTCCTTTTTCGTCTTCCTTTTCCCTTTTCTTATTCATTCTGCCTCTGGACTAATGCATTTTGCTGTATCAGGACTGTTTGGGAGATTAAGCAAAAGACATTGGTTGATATGGTTGTTGATCGTGGATGCTACATAGACCAAAGTCAGAGCTTAAATATACATGTGGACCAACCCAATTTTGGAAAACTTACTTCATTGCACTTTCATGCGTGGTCCAAGGTAAGAATTTTTGTTCATATTAGCATTTGGTGGTTTGAGATTTTGATGATGAGGTTTGCCATACTTTTGTGGTCAAATTTATGTTGGTATAACTTATATTATGCTCATTTAAGTTGATGTGTCAAGATATCAATGGATGGTTTTGGGACATGTTTTTATACATTTGGTTTTCAAAATTATGTCTCGTTTGGTTGTGGAAAACAGCCGTGAACAAGATAAGAAAATGGATGTAAACCATTACCAACATTGATATCCTTATAAATGATTGGTGTGGAGGTTTTCCTTTTACATTGGATGAATATAATTGTCGGTGTATGGAAATTAATTGTTGCATGATTTGATTGTAGTATAAAATTGCTTCCTGAGTTGGATGGTGCAGATGATTGTTTTGTGCAAACATTTTGAATTAACAATTGTGATTTTGGTGAAGTGTTCTGTATTAATATCTGATTCATTTTTTCTCCTTGTTCCTTGATACAAAAAGGTTTGAAAACTGGAATGTATTATCTAAGATCACGTGCTGCAGCGGATGCCATCAAGTTCCCAGTGGACACTTCTATCCTTAATGTAATGATTTGTATGGATTATTATAATCATGATCATTTAAATTATTGAAATAAATCTAACATTTGTTTGCAATGCAGGAAAAACCCAAAATTGAAGATGATGAAAGTTCCAAAATGTCACAAATGGTATGTTCTTTAACAAACCGTGAAGAGTGCATGGCTTGTGGCAGTTAGAATTCTATGTAGTAATTCCAAAACATGCGTTGCTTTTTGCTATAATTGCTTCTCTGCTTACTGAGGGGCCACAAGATTTGGCACGGTTATGGTAGTCTAATAATGATGGATGTTGGCAATGGTGGCACTATGCAATGTTTTGTGGAGAAAAAGATGTGGTCAAATTATTGTGATGTGAAGTCTAAACGGCTTCAAACTGTCTTTGTATAGGCTACAACATAGTATTCTGTCTTTTTGTTTCAGATGTCTTTGTTTCAATAGTTGTTAATTGTCCTGGGTTCATGGATTTTGCTCTTTACTTGGTCTTTCAATATATTAATTGTCTGTCAACTACAAATGGGAATTTGGCTGTAGAAAGAATTTCATTGTCTGTTGTTCAATGAGTTATCAGCCCTGAAATTCTAGTGCCTTAGTACTGGACTAAGATTGACGTGGGTTCTATTGAAAGCATGTTTGGTTGTGAAATTAATTTCCGGATTAATAATCCAATATGATTCATAATCCCATTGAGAAATGGGGCTAGCATAGCTAGTAATGACTTAAGATTGAGAAATGAGTCCCGCGGGACTTAAAGAGACCCATTTTTTTGTAAGAATTGTTTTTGACTTTTTTTTAATATAGATATATGTTTTTTTTTTAATTTTATATAAAAATAATTTATTAATTCCATTGTTAATCATTTTTTACAATATTATTAAAATAAACACATTTTTATTTAATTCTCATTAGTATAATTATGTTTCCAAATTTGTACAGAATCAAAAAACAGGGTAGTTATGTTACTAGTCTAGTCTGTTGAACTCAACAAGGGTTAAAGAGTGTTTGTTTGTTACTCTTCAAGCAGAAATATTGATCGGTTGTGTAAGTAAATAGGAATTGAATTTGTAAGATGCCCATGAAGTCCTTCACAAGAACATATTTCCTACACATACATAGCCAAGTTTTTTATTTTTCATATAAACTACTTGCATTATGCTCACTGCCATAATCATTTTTGCAGGTTAGTGAACAATGGGTGCAGGTGGCCGAATGTCTGTTCCTCCTGAGGGAAAGAAGTCAGACCGCGATGTCATCCGGCGAGTTCCTTACTCGAAACCTCCATTCACAGTTGGCGAGATCAAGAAGGCCATACCACCCCATTGTTTTCGTCGATCTGTTCTCCACTCATTCTCCTACGTTGTTTATGACTTGATCATAGCCTTCCTGTTCTACTATCTCGCCATCAATTACATCCACCTCCTTCCTCAACCTCTCTCGTACCTTGCCTGGCTGGTTTACTGGATCTGTCAATAGATTATAAATAGTCTTCAAGCAATTGATAGGTAAAGGCCAAGTCTGAGATTGCTTATTTTACTGCATATTGTGTGTTCATTCTTTTTCCACGAGTTCCTTGCTTTCGAAATTAATCGGTAAACAAACTTCTCTGACCTTTGTTTGGTCAGCTAGCAGGAGACTTGACATTACTGATGGGTTGAAGAGACTTAAATGTCGGACACTCATATTTGTTGGCAAGGACTCGCCTTTCCATTCAGAGGCTGTTCACATGACATCAAAACTGGATAGAAGATATAGTGCCTTAGTTGAGGTATGTGATGCATCAAATCAGTATGTAAGAATGCTTGTATGATATGAGATGAACAAAACATATACATGGTGGTGGCCCATCCAGGTATAAGTAAAAAGATTGGTGTTCGTTTGGATGGATGTGGATTTCAAATCAAGGGATTTGAGGTTCAATTTTATAAAAATCTTAGAGAGTTAAGTCACTATAGAGAAGGTAAGTTGATATGGAAAAGATGTATTTCAGTAAGATCTTTGAGCTAGGAGGAGACCCCTTAGTATGATTTCAAATATCTACTGTAATAAAGCTTTATAATCCTCATTATAAAGCTTTTTAATCCAATTTTGAAATTCTTAGATGAATTGTCTAACTTGAATTTGAGTTATTCTTCTTGAATAATTAGGGCTTGTTTGGGAATTCGATTTTTTAGTGTCTTTTTGGCTGAAATGTTTGGTTCCTAAACATAATGCCAAATCTATGCATTTCAAATGGAATTTTAGTTTTTGTTGAAGCATTTTCAGTCTATCCAACTTGTTTTACTACATATAACAAATTTTGTTCCTGATATAATATATGCCATGAACAATAACCCCTTGTTCTAGGGCTTTATTTCTTGAACTTCTTTGACTATCATGCCATCTAATTGCTAAATTCTCTACCTTTTTAGGCTGGCAATAAATATATATAATATATAATATACATAAACTTGAAATTAATTATATTGTAAATGATTTTTTTTTTTTTTTTTAGTTTTTTTTTTGTAGGTGCAACCCTTTTGAGTATGTGATGATATCTTCGCGTATCGATATCAAAGTTTACAATCTTATTTATTTATTTATTTTTTGAAAAAAATATCAAATGTTTTACATTTTCTGTAAGCTTAAAAATAATTATGTTGTAAATGATGATTTTTTTTCTTTTTTGTTTCTTTTTGCAAATGCAAACCTTTTGAGTACGTGATAGTTTCGCATATCGATATGGGAGCTTACTATTGATATCAAAACAAGCTACATTATATCTGTTTTTATTTTTTTATTTCTATTGTCGATATTAAAAATTTGAGTTCTTGAATTTCAAAAATTATTAGTATTGTTAAAGGTTATTTTATATATTTTTGTAAATAATATTTGATTGACAATTGTTACAAGGTACATATATTATTCTTGGTATATGATTTTTTGAATGTGAATTTGGATGTGGATGTGGATGTGGATGTGGATGTGGATGTATTTTTAAAAATATTAATAATTTGTATAGGAAATATTTAATAAAATATGATTTTATAAAAAATAATTTTATTGTGACAATAATAAACCGTTGCTAATGTAATTTTCATTTCCTTATATTTTATTAACGACGAGTTAACCTGTCGCATATACATATTAGTTCCAATCTTTTGCGACGGTTTCAACTGTCCCAAATAAATATTTTGCGACGGTTTAAACGGTTGTCAATACGGTATGAACTTAATATTACTTTTTTTGCGACGTTTTAGACCGTCGTTAATAATATTTTTTGCGATGGCAAATACCGTCGCTAAAAAAGGTTTTTTGCGACGGCAATCAACATCGTCACTAAAAATGCCATTTTTTTCCTTTTTTTTGTGTCAGGCGAAATCGTCGCAAAAACTATTGATTAGCTGTCGCTACAAGAATGCGACGGTTTGTAACTGTCGCAAATACTTTTTGTCACGTCCCTTTCCGCCACCCCTCATTTTCCGTCGCTGCTCTGTCGCAAAAAGTCTTTTGCGACGTTTGGGACCGTCGCAAAAAGTCTGATTTTTAGTAGTGTACTACCACTATTCATGAACCATCTCCACCATTACCGATCTACACTCTACACCTCCGATCGCCACTCTACCATGGTTGATTCACCGATCGAGTTCTAAATCTATACCAATCTATTTGTTTCAATGGTCCTGTTCAAAAAAAAAGAAAAAAAGTTGTTTCAGTGGTAAAATCGACTCCAAATAACTCCAAGCAACAGTGTTTTTTTAGATCTTACCCCTCTTCCTTTTCTCTGTCTTTATTTTTAAATTATATCTGCTGCTAATTTATTTTTCAATGATAAATATATCAATCTTTGGTTTTGTATGCGTATGTAGGATATGAGTGTCTTGTGAGTAAGTGATTGTAAGTGTGAATGTGAAGGAGTAAATTGGCGTCTGTAATTTTTTACAAATCACTCAGTGATAAATTTATTACTAATACATTTAGTGAAAATTATCACTGAATGTATCTTTAATTCTTTTGTTGATTTTGTATTGATCTATATGATGGTGAAGACTAATGAAAACTATTTGCTAGTAAAACTTTAGGTTGCGTTTGGATGAACTTTAGAGTTATGATTTGAAAATAGAGTTGTATTTTGAATTTATGAGTTTTGAAATTATGATTTGAGTGTGAAAAATTTGTTTGGTTATGAGTTTTGAAAAGAGTTTTGAATTGGGTTTGAATTAAGTAATGTAACATCTGATATTTGATTAAAAAATTTACAACTTGTAACCAAACACACAACCCAAAATTCTATTTAAAGCTCATAAAAAAAATTTAAAAAAAAATTCAAAATATTTTTTTATTTAAAATATAAAAATAACAGGTGCCAAAAAAAAAAAAAAACATGAACACTGTTTCGGTCAACTGGTCGGACGTGCGGGAGGATGACCAGATAGACGTGTTTTGAAAAGTGGGTATGGAATCAATTTTTAAAAATTGTAAACAAACAGAGCACTCAAATCATATTGTAGAATCATATTTGGAAAGCTCTACCAAACATAACCCATCTCTCTCTCTCTCTCTCTCTCTCTCTCTCTCTCTCTCTTGTTGTTACTAGAATTAAGGAGGTAGTGGGAATAGTAATGTGGTGGAGTTGAACATTTGTTTTTGTTGAACATTTGTTTTTGTTGAAAAATGGTCAGAAAAATATTATTGAAAATTGCCTGAACTCAGAAGTAATTGCCAGTAGTAAAAAATGGCGGTCGGAGGTGGCCACTAGAGGTTTGAGGTACTCACTAAAGGTCGGAGGTTGTTGCCGGTGACCGGAGGTAATTGTTGGTAATAGCGGTCATGCCAGTAGTGTTATGGTTGATGTGTTGGATGAGATCAGTTGATGATATTTTACAGATATTGATAATTAAAAAAGAAGCAAGACCTATAGATAAACAAGTCTAATCAATAGGACCAGCCCGTTAGTACCCTTTAAAACTTCGGGTTAGATATTGGGCCTAAACGGGTTACTTTGCTAGATTATCTTTTTAGAAAATGTTTGTGACCTGCAAAAAATTCTTATAATTTGATTCACAATGATGTGATATAAAATAACTCTTAGAAACCCATAACTTTAGATCCACAAGTAAAGAAGTTGGGGCCGTATATCATTAGATGTGTATCAAATCAAAAGTTTACACATATCATACTACATCATTGTGGGCCAAATTGTAAGACTTTTTTGCGAGTTTTAAACATTTTCCGTGGTATAATAAGTGTCAATTTTGATTTGTTAAAACACTTAATGGTAAGACCTAACTCATTTACTATATCATTGTAAGTGTATTTGTAGGTCTTAAAGTGTGAATTTTTAGCATTTCTCTTCTGTTTTTTAAAGGAATTTTTAAATGCAAGAATTGTGATTAATTTTTGAGTTTTTGTGTTTTTATTTTTTTATTTTTGTGTTAATTTTTGAGTTTAAAGTACCGGAAAGTTAATTCCCATACTACCCTAATAGTAATATGTGTGGTCCAAATGTCAACATAAACACTTTTGATGCAATCTAAATAGCCAAAAACAATTGCTAAATAGTAGCAGTATTTATTCTTTTCACACTGACTGACTAAGATCTAGCACATTTCTCCAATTTGCTTGACAGCAATTATTTTTGTTTTTGTTGGAAAAGGGCGCATGACAGCTTGTTATAGCCTCTTTTGAAAATTGTTATAAAAAAAATATATATATATATATATATATATATATTATTATTTTATTAATTTATTTGAGTCATATCATCTTTTTATTTATTTTAGATCTTTTTATAATAAATAAAAACTAAATTTTTTTTGCACTTTGCAAACCAACCCTAACGCTGTGTTTGGATGGAGATTTAGGATAAGACTTGGAAAAGAAAATAGGTGAAATGTGAATAAAATATAGATATAGGATCTCTGCTGTGCTGGAGGCACAACAGACACTATTGTGTTTGTCAAATGGATCCATTTCGTGACCCATTTTGATAATCCAAATCATTTTGGATAGAATATACCTATAAAAAATTAAGTTGATCGGATATCATTAACCAGTTCATCGAATAACATTTATATCTACAAAAATAAATGACAGTTGCTATTTGAAATATAAATATGAATAAAAATGTGAGTAGATGAAAAGGTTAACGGATACGATTAACTTAATTTTTCGCAAATATGTTCTATTCGATGTATTCTAAAATATGAAGGGTTCGAATCATCAAAATAGGTCCGAAATGAGCCCATTTGGCTACACAACAGGGACTCAATTCTATAAAATATACCTACATTTTATCTAATTTCACACACTTTTTCCTTTTCATTTTTCTTTTCAATTTTTTTTTTTTTAAATCTCCAACCAAACATAACTTTAGTACTATATATTTTCTAATTTTTCTAACAAAAGAAAAAGTTTAAGAACAAGTACAATTTTTGCATCTACAAATTGAATCTGTTAGCAATCATAAATAAGATTTTTTATTTTTATTTTTATCTCATATCTATGTATATGTGTTCCTAACACTATTGATAAAAAGCTTATGTCACTTTTAGAAACTTCACTTGTTCTAACATTCAAACATAATATATCATATTTTATTTATCATTCCTTATTTAATGTAACAAATTTATAATAATAAATTTAACTTTAATATTATTAATTTTATTTATTGTGAGTATATTGCATCAAGTGATAGAAAAATATAATAAAAAAACAATTCACTAATAAAAATTTTGTACTGAATTTCATATCAAAATGATGTGCAACAATTTTTAAAAAATCACAATGATAATTTTTTGTTATAGAGAGTGATAGTACTCAAGATTATCATATCATTTTTAATAAAAATTTACTGCTCAACATCTCTTTCTTTCCTTGTTTTTATTTATTTATTTATTTATTTTTTAATTTTGTTGTCAAAAAGTTGGGCGGCTGTGAAAGTCCACTTCTTGTGATCAATAAATTGTGTTCCCAAAAGACAAACCCCAAATTTTCGATAAGAAAATGAAAAAGATTAATGTAATGATGATATTACGTAATGATGGACACGTAATGTTATGTTTAATAATAAATAATTATGCTATTGTAGAATACCACATGATTGTGGCTGCGATTAAATGGTATTTTGTGGTTTAACTCTTTTATTTATTTTATTCTAAATGATGTAAATATATAATGGAAAATGTTTGGTGGTTACAAATTCTGTGACTCAAATGGTCCGAAACTGTTAAAACGATGTCGTTTTGCGTCGTTTTGCATCCAACATGACGTTGTTTTGGGTATTTTGAACTATTTGAACCACAGAATTTGTGACCACCTAGTATTGCTGATATATAATGATCTCATGTTATATCTTGAACGAGCTAAGGCTCCATTTGGAGAATTAAATTTTTAGTTTAAAAATTATTATAAACTATTATATATTTTTATCTTTTTATGCATTTTTTTATTAAAATTAAAGAATAATTAAAATAGTTAATTTTTAAATCACCAACGTAAAACCATTTCTAAAATAATCTTTTTGTATTTGTTGCCTCCAGTGACAGTGCTAACTTGTCTGCTAATTGTAGAGAGGTTAATTTTGAAGAGAGAGCAAGAGAAGGAGAGGAGCCAAAGAAGGTGTGCTAATTCTAGGTTCATTAATGGGTTAGTTTTTAACTTTTTAATTTTTTAATTTGGGATTAAAAAATTTTATTTATGAAGAATTTTTTTGATTTTTTTGACTTTTTATGAGAGAAATAATGTAATAATTATGAGTTTGATGTAATATTTTGTCTTATTAAGTTAAAAAGTCTATTTTATCTTTTTGTGACTAAAATAGCCCCAAACTTAACCCAATCCTTCTTCCCATACGAAGCCATTAACAAATATTTAATATATAAAATTAAGTATCATTTTTAATACATAATTTTAAGGGGTTTTTTTTAAGGTCCCTGATATTAAAATTTTATAACATAAAAGACACCTAATATTGTCATAATGTCTAAGGTCCCTCAACATCAATCCAGAAAAAATTCGACCCAGAGAATTTCTCTGGACTTCCAGAGATTTTCTCTGTACTTCCCGGAGAATTTCTCTAGACGTCCTAGAAATTTTCTTTCCAGAGAAATTTGTGTTTTGACTCCACCAGATAAAATTGATCAAAAAGGGACCTCAAGATCAATATATACCTAATCATTATCAAACCAGAGAAAATCCATTCAAAATCACATTTTTCAAATTTTTTCCCCTTCCAATATCTGAGCAAGTAAACAAATTAATAGAGAAACTAAAGCAACCAAATATTAAAAAGAAACCAACACATCCTGAGTTTTCCAGAAAAAATTCGCACAGTGACGAAATCCAAAGAAAATTCACATAATAGCCAAATCTAGAGAAAATTCACACAGTAACTAAATTCATAGAAAATTCACATATAATCTGCATAAGCCCTTAGAATCTTTTAGTAAACAATCACCACTCTCATCATCTCCTAACTTGAACAAAATTTACAGAGAAAATCTCACAGAAATTCACATCAACCTAAAGAAAATCTCACCTCCACCCCAAAGAAAATCACTCAAATAAGAGAAAATCTCCTTTTCCAACCCAGAGATATTTCCCCTCACAATCTGTTCTGGTTGAAAATTATAAACCTCAGGCAAAATGTGTTCTATGGTTCACACATTGGCTCCAGAGAGAACAATTTCAATTTTGTTGAAAAAACCACTACTGCAGAGAAAATCTCACCTCCATCCCAAAGAAAATCATTCAAATAAGAGAAAATCTCCCTTTCCAACCCAGAGAAATTCCCCCTCACAATCTTTTCTGGTTGAAAATTATAAACCTCAGGCAAAATGTGTTCTATGGTTCACACATTGGCTCCAGAGAGAACAATTTCAATTTTGTTGAAAAAACCACTAATGTAGAGAAAATTCAAAGACAGAACCATAAATGCAATAAAAACAATCAATTTGGAGTTGAAAGTAGATTTCAAACCTAGTGAAATTCTCTGTTTCTCTCTAGAGAAATTTCAATTTTGTTGAAAAAATCGCTAAAGCAGAGAAAATCCAATATTAAAGAAATTTGAACAACGAAAGACCTACCAGAGAAATTTGAACAGAGAATTTCTCTGGGCTCAAACTAGAGAAAATTGAAATTTCTCTGAGTTCAAACCAGAGAAATTCTCTCCAGCCAAAGAAATTCACGATCAATCATCACAATCAGAGAAAATGTAGAGAAATTTGACATCTTTGCCATATAAAATACAGTACAAGTTTTGACATCTTTACACCCTTATTTTCCTCATATTTAATATAGTAACAACAAGAGAGATTTTTCATTGATAGCAATGGCTTAAATTACATATCCACCATCCATCAATTTGTTACTGGTTGTTATTGGTCACCCATAAGCCTGCAGACAACTAGAAATCTTCAACCCAAGTTTCAGTTTTGGTGTCCCAAACTTGACAACCCAAATCCCCAACTTCCTACATCATATGACCCACAATTACACCCCCACTGTCAATAGATTTCGCTCCTCTCTCCAAACACTCTTTTATTTTACTATGTTAATCGAAAAAATAAATACACATACACTCTTTCAACACACACATCAGAACCCACCACCTCTAACATTGTCTGGGTTAGCAATTGATTTTGAATTTTTTTAAAAATAAATAATAATTTAATGACAATGTGGGGCCAATACAAACTGGTTGTTTTTTTGGTTGAAATTGTGGCAGAGAGGCTGGCATAAAGTGGAGAAGCCAGGAGTTGCGATGAATATCTAATAATTTTTATTGGTACAATTGTTAACTAAATATTGTGAATTTTTTTTTAATACTATGATTTATTGTAATTGGTAGGTACTGTATTGTGTGATTTCTTGATAATTGAATAGACTTTTAGGTTATGATTTGTTGATTTCCTCTAACAATTTGGATAAAAATCTAAATGTTGTTTTGCGCTGTCATATATTTTATGACTTTTAGAAATCGGATGGAAGATGGTTTTTTTGGCTAGTTATTTGATTACGTACATTGAAAAAAACATTGCTCAACGGTTTGATGTAGACTCTATCATTCATGCTTTTGATATTATGAAAGAGCGTCGAGCTCAATTGAAGATGCCTAATTTTAGTAAATAAATGCATGTAGAAATAGTTACTACTTTTTATAAGTAAATATGGGCAAAAAAATATTCTCAATTGTATGATCATCTTTTGGTACTCAACTATGTTGATAAGGAATATATAGTTCAATATTTTATCGTAACATTATTGATTTTTTTTCATGTTAGTAGAAATTGGTATTGAACTTCAAATTTTATTGGTTAGAGGTTAAACGTGTTAGATAATCTTCACTGTATTTAAATAGATTAAATTCTGTTGTGTACTAAACAACAATCAGAATATAAAGAAATAAAGAAAATGAGAGAATTTGTTTGATTACAAAAATCAAACTCGAAATATAAAAAAAGAGAGAATAAAAACAGATTTTATTTTGTTACCAAAACAAAATTAAAATCTGATTTAAATAAACAAATAAAACAGAATAATAAATTAAACAACTTACTTGATTAATTTATTCGAATTAATAACCTGATCAAGTCTAGTGTTTGACACTATGTCCTTAAGACAGATTCGTCCTCTCCACGGTGCTTCAGAATGTGGACGTCTATCTTCCAGGATGAAATGATCAATTACAAATAATAGCAGCACTACAAATTGTTTGCCTTACGAACACACTAAGTGTTTACACTCTTTCTTACAAGAAAATGAATGCAGCAAAATACAGAGATTTATAGCAGAAGATGGAGTACGAAAATTGGAGTACTAATCCAAATGGGGGGCTAGTCTATTTATAGGCAAAATTGTGGCTGATAGTTTTGAATTAAATAGGTGCAAAACCTGTTCAATTTAAACAAATAGGCACTGTTTGGACAGGTTGAAACCTGTTTGGTTTTGAATTTAAACATATTTAAATCTGTTGGGTTCAAAAAACGGAAGGGACCTGTTTGGGTGTACAGAAAAAATCGGACCAGTTTATTTTTGAATTCTGAATTTTATTTTACCAAAAAATAAAATTAAATTCAAATATTTTTGGCCCAAAAAAGATAGGTATTGGGCCGGACAAGCCCAACCTAACCTCACACCACGCACCTGCGGCCAAGCCCAGGCCCAGCCCAGCCCGCCCGACCGGACAGACGGCAGCGGCGCGCACGCGCGTGAGTGGTGATTTTTGGGTCCAATGAGTCTAGCCCATTTTGTCCACAACCTCCCTCTCTAAAACACTTGGGTACCCCTTGGGGCACATCCCAAGTACCAAACCCATGCATTATAAACCCATTCAAAACTTCCCACCAAATTAATGTGGGACAAGCCTTATTCAAACCTTTAAGGATTTTTCACCAAAACTCCATTTCCATGGAGTATACTTTGTCTTCAATTTCCCATTCACTCGGTAATGGTTTTGAACAACCAAATATACCACGTGAATCACAACGTGGCATAGAACGCGTTACCACTTTGACTCGCGAAATTCGACGCACGGGGGCCCACCTAAAAAATAGACCAAAGTTGGAAAAAAATTCTGGTTTACCCAGAATTTTTCCAAACCATTTCCAACAATCCCCCACATGAATGGAATTTGATGACGATGGAAATGCAACAATATGCAAACTTTATCGAAAGAGTACAAGTCGAAAATATCTTGCATCAGGATAGGTAGCTTTCGGCCATGAACCTTCCCTAGTGATAACCTATCGGACTTACTAGCTAACCAATGGACGTGATGCCTTGAATTGTTCATCCGTTTGTGTAAGCCAAGACAATAGATTTCACACAAAATATCTTCTAACACATCGTGATTCTCACTGTTGTGTTCATTTTGGCCTTGAACGCTCCTGGTTTTCATGAGTGTTTCTAGAGAATTTAGCCTCTTCATTCTCATAGAACCGACCCCAGTTCAACATTCATATAGGTGATTTTTATTGTGAGTATCTCCTTATACTCGTCTTGACTTTATGCCTTAATCAAGATATAAGTAATCAATAAAAGCAAAGCTTATCCTTATGCCCTTGCAGACAACATATGCTGCAGATATCACTCTCACCATAGGAATGGGTAGGGACTCTTAATCCCTTGGTGATTTCTGACGAGCCATACATAACTTAGTTGTCCCTTTGAACTTAGTTCTTGGGATCTCCAGTCATATAAGTAGGGTTACCATTATGACGACTCTTATATAATAGGCTTTAATCTCATCCCTTTCGATAAACTATACAGTAGCTCTTTTGTCAAACATTTGGTTAACGGATCCGCAATATTCTCTCTAGATTTTATATAATCTATTGAGATTATTCCGTTTGACAACAATTGCCTTACGGTATTATGTCGACGGCGAATATGTCGTGACTTACCGTTATATATATGATTATGTGCCCTACCTATTGCAGATTGACTATCACAATGAATGCAAATAGCTGGCACAGGTTTTGGCCATATTGGAATGTCTTCTAAGAAGTGACGAAGCCATTCTGCTTCTTCTCCTACTTTGTCTAAAGCAATGAACTCGGATTCCATTGTGGATCGTGCGATGCATGTTTGTTTCGTGGATTTCCAAGAAATAGCAGCGCCTCCAAGAGTAAAAACATATCCACTTGTGAATTTTGAATCTTTAGTATTCGATATCCAATTTGCATCACAATAACTTTCAAGTACTGCTAGATATTGAGTAAAGTTTAAACCATGATCACGGGTGAATCTTAGATATCTAAGAACCTGAATGATCGCTTTCCAATGGTTTTCTCCGGGATTACTAGTGTACCTACTCAATTTACTGATAGCATAAGCTATATCAGGGCGAGTACAATTCATTAAGTACATTAGGCTTCCAATGATTTGGGAGTGTTTTAACTGAGACACCACATCACCTTTATTTTTTGATAAATAAAGACTGATGTCTACAGGTGTTCTAGTTACATTCAAATCATCCTTAATAAATTTATCAAGAATTTTCTCAATATAATGAGATTGAGATAATGCATATCCTTCAGATATTTTAATAATTTTCATTCCTAATATAACATCTGCGACCCCCATATCTTTCATATCAAATCTTTTGTTAAGCATTTACTTAGTTGATTTGATCATGTTTTGACTGCTTCCAATGATAAGCATGTCATCCATATAAAGACAAACTATGACATATCCTTGGTCAGTGTCTTTAACATAGACGCATTTGTCACATTCGTTTATCTTAAACTCATTAGTAAGCATTGCATGATCAAATTTTTCATGCCATTGCTTAGTTGCTTGTTTTAATCCATAAAGGGATTTTACAAGCCGACAAACTTTCTTTTCTTGCCCTGATACTACAAACCCTTTGGGTTGCACCATATAGATCTCTTCATTTAGATTACCGTTTAAGAAAGTTTTCTTAACATCCATTTGATATATTTCTAAATTAAACAACGCTGCTATAGCAATAAGCATGCGAATGGATGTTATTCTTGTCACAGGGGAATATGTGTCAAAATAGTCTAGACCCACCTTTTGTCTGTAACCTTTAACTACAAGTCTTACTTTATACTTGTCAATTGAACCATCTGCTTTCATTTTTCTCTTGAATATCCATTTATATCCAAGAGGTTTAGAACCTGGTCGAAGATCTACCAATTCCCAAGTATGATTTTGCATAATAGATTCAATTTCATTATTAACAGCCTCTTTCCACAAAGGTGCTTCAGGACATGTCATTGCTGCCTTAAAGCTTTGAGATTCATTTTCTAACAGGTATGTCAGAAAATCTGGACCAAAGGATTTTGATAGTCTCGCTCTCTTACTTCGTCTTGGTTCATCATCATTTAAATCCTGTTGGTCGAGACCATTACTAGTCTCTTATGTTTGATTGTCATTAGTCTCTTGACTTTGTGTACAATCATAAGTTCTTTTCAGTGAACTTAATTCCTGTCCTTTCTTGTAAGGAAAGACATATTCAAAAAACACAGCATTCTTTGACTCTATAATAGCGTTCACATTTATATTAGGTATTTCTAATTTATAAGTCAGAAACCAATATGCACTACTACTCTGAGCATAACCAATAAACACGCAATCTACTGTTTTTGGTCCAATCTTAGTCTTTTTAGGAACAAGAACTTCAACTTTTTCCAAACACCCTCACACTTTTAAGTATTTGAAGGAAGGCGGTTGACTTTTCCACAATTCATAAGGAGTGCTGTTAGTTTTCTTATAGGGTATTCTATTAAGAACATAATTAGCTGACAATATTGCTTCCCCCCACAAGTTCTGTGGTAAGCCTGAACTTAGTAACATGGCATTCATCATTTCTTTTAGGGTTCTATTCTTCCTTTCGGCAATTCCATTTCGCTATGGAGAATAAAGGACTGTAGTTTGATAAATAATGACATGTTGTGCACAAAATTCATTTAATGGTGCATCATATTCACCACCCCTATCACTTCTAACCATTTTAATGGTTTTACCAAGTTGATTTTCAACTTCTATTTTGTAGATTTTAAACATTTCTAAGGTTTCATCTTTACTTCTAAGTAAATAAACATAACAATATCTTGTGCAATCATCGATAAATGTTATGAAATACTTTTTGCCTCCACTAGTTTGAACAAATTTTAGATCACATACATCAGTATGAATTAATTCTAGAGGTTCGGTTTTCCTTTCAACCGATTCAAATGGAGCCTTAGTTAGTTTCGCTTCTACACAAACTTCACATTTATGATTAGGATTAATTTCAAACTTTGGTATATAATCTAAACCAATTAATCTACGATGTCCTAATCTAAACCAAAGCATCAAACTTCACATGTCCTAATCTACCATGCCATAAATTCGACTCAAGAATATAAGCAAAAGATGTGTTATTCTCATTCATAGCAACTTTTGGTACAACTGTCATTACATTTAGTTTGAAGAGACCATCACTCGTGTATCCCTTACCAACATACATACCACTCTTTGTTAATACAAATTTATCAGACTAAAAAACAAGTCTAAAACCATTTTTACTTAACAAAGAACCAGAAACTAAATTTTTCTAGATGTCAGGTACATGCAGTACGTTGTTGAGGGTCAGTTTTTTCCCTGATGTCATCTTCAAGATCATTTTCCCTTGTCCAGCCACAGTAGAAGTAGAAGAATTTTCCATGAAAAGTTGTTCACCATTTGCAGCCTCATTGTAGGTAGTGAACATTTTCTTGTCCGCACAAATATGACGAGTTGCTCCAATGTCAACCCACCACTCTTTGGGATTTCCAACCAAGTTAGCCTCAGACACCACAGTAGAGAGGTTGATGTCATTCACTCCGTCAGAGATGTAATCTAATTCAGTTACATTGGCCTGATTGGTATTCTTCTTGCTTATACTTTCATGATCCTTCTTAGGGCGGCGGCAGTCAGAAGCTCGATGTCCAGTTTTGCCACAGTTATAGCATTTTCCTTTGAATTTCTTGTTGTTATCGCCTTGTTTAGGACCATCTCCAGTAAACTTCCTCTTTTTGTTATGTGGTCTATGAACTTGTTCAACCACATTAGCCTTGGACTCAATAGGATTTTTTTCATTCCTCTTTTCAGCCTTTCAGTTATCTTCCTCAATTCTCAATCTTACAATTAATTCATTCATGGTCATCTCTTTGCGTTTATATTTTAAATAATTTTTGAAATCTTTCCAAGCCGGTGGTAATTTTTCCACTAAAGCAGTGACTTGGAAAGACTCGCTAAGAGACGTACCTTCTGAATGAATATCATGCAAAATTATCTGAAAACTTTGAACTTGAGAAATTACCGTTTGGGAGTCTATCATAACAAAGTCCAGAAATTTTTCGATAACAAATTTCTTCGTGCCGGCATCCTCTGTCTTGTATTTCTTCTCCAAAGAATCCCGCAATTCTTTTGCTGACTTCAGAGGACTGTAAACATTATACAGCATGTTGTCAAGGCCATTGAGGATGTAGTTTCTGCACAGGAAATCTGAATGTTTCCAAGCATCTACAGCGGCAACAACTTGCCGATCACTTTCACCCTCTTTAAGTGCTGGAGCCTCTTCATGGAGAAACCGGGTCAAATTAAGAGTTATAAGATAGAACAGCATCTTCTGCTGCCATCTCTTAAACTCAGTACAGTTAAATTTTTCCCATTTTTCTCCATGAGTTATTGGTACGTGAACATGGTTCTGGACAGGGACCGGTGTTAGTGTAACAATCGGCGTACCACTTCCAGTTGCTGTTCCAGTTGCAGTAGCCATAATCTCTAATTACAAAAATCAGAAAAAATTAAAACACGAATTAATTTTCTAGTTACTAAAACTAGAAAATAAATTATTACACAAAATAATTTTATTTTCCTTGTTACTTAAACTAGAAAAATAAAATACCACAATAATTTTCTGTAACACAAATTAATATTCTGCAATTGTTAATGACACCAGTATATTACTACTAGTTGTCAAAGAAAAGAGACAGTATATTACTACTATCTGTCAAATAGCATAAATCACTATTTATTTTTCCAACCAGAATATGTCTTTATGAAATCACAGAAAATTAAATACAATGAAGATACCAAAAATGATTTTGTATTAAGATTGTTAGATAATCTTTACTGTATTTAAATAGATTAAATTCTGTTGTGTACTAAACAACAACCAGAATATAAAGAAATAAAGGAAATGAGAGAATTTGTTTGATTACAAAAATCAAACTCGAAATAAAAATAAATGAATAAAAACAGATTTTATTTTGTTACCAAAACAAAATTAAAATCTGATTTAAATAAACAAATAAAACAGAATAATAAATTAAACAACTTACTTGATTAATTTATTCGAATTAATAATCTGATCAAGTCCAGTGTTTGACACTGTGTCCTTAAGACAGATTCGTCCTCTCCACGGTGCTTTCAGAATGTGGACGTCTATCTCCCAGGATGAAATGATCAACTACAAACAATAGCAGCACTACAAATTGTTTGCCTTACGAGAACACACTAAGTGTTTACACTCTTTCTTACAAGAAAATGAATGCAGCAAAATGCAGAGATTTATAGCAGAAGATGGAGTACGAAAATTGGAGTACTAATCCAAATGGGGGCTAGTCTATTTATAGACAAAATTGTGGCTGCTAGTTTTGAATTAAACAGGTGCAAAACCTGTTCAATTTAAACAGATAGGCACTGTTTGGACAGGTTAAAACCTGTTCACCAAAAAATAAAATTAAATTCAAATGTTTTTTGCCCAAAAATATAGGTACTGGGCCGAACAAGCCCAACCCAACCTCACACCACGCACCCGCGCCCAAGTCCAGCCGAACGGGACGGACGGCGGCGGTAGCGCGCGTGTGTGGTGATTTTTGGGTCCAATGAGTCTAGCCCATTTTCCCCATAACCTCCCTCTCTAAAACATTTGGGTACCCCTTAGGGCACACCCCAAGTACCACACCCATGCCTTATAAACCCATTCAAAACTTCCCATCAAATCAATGTGGGACAAGCCTTATTCAAACCTTTAAGGATTTTCTACCAAAACTCCATTTCCATGGATCATACTTTGGCTTCAATTTTCCATTCACTCGGTAATGGTTTTGAGCAACCAAATATACCACGTGAATCACAACGCGGCATAGAACGTGTTACCACTGTGACCCGCGAAAATCGACGCACGGGGCCCACCTAAAAAATAGACCAAAGTTGAAAAAAAATTCTGGTTTATCCAGAATTTTTTCAAACCATTTCCAACAAAACGTATTTGGCCCCCCCTCAAAACTCATAATCCTGGATCTGTCCCTGGTCACCGTTATCAACTTTGCGGTTATTTCAGAATTATTTATGAGATAGTACGGGTTTGATTTTTGGTTGCTCTGCTCTGTTGTTTTGTTTTTGATTTTTGAACTTTACCTTGATGGTTTTTGTTGTTGTGGTTTTATCTGTTGACGCCTTTGCCAACTTGTCTTTTCGGTAAAGTTATTAGCGCAATATGGCTTGGGTGCCTTGGCCCTTCTTCTGCTTTTCCTGTCCATATTTTCATTAGTAAAAAAATTTCATTGATAAAAAATAAAAATAAAACATAAAAAGTGGAGAAAGTATTGCCTAGTTTAGATTATACAAGATGGGGTATGAGAAGTATGGTTGGGCAAGCATTCATCCACCTGTTAAAATCGAATGACCTGAATTAGTCCGTCAAAAAATGGATGGTTTCAATGGTCCAAATGAATCAATGCGGGTGTATTTCTCTCAATCCACCTAAGTTCGGACAGATGGTTGATGAGAGGCTACCTAACCTAAGCCAATCTGCCAACACCCTTAAGAAAATAATGTTACGCTTTTTGTGTTAAAAAAATACCTTTTATTTAATAATTACATTAGCTATTTAATTATGAAAAATGAAACTTGAATTTTTATTTTTATTATAAGAAATGAAGAATAAAAAAATTCGTACCAAATAAGGCCCAAAATAGTAAAGAGAATTATTGGAAAGCAATTCGAAAAAATGCCCCAAAGTCTAAGGCCCAAACTGCTTAATTGTTTCGCATCCATCTGCCAATCTACACGGCATGCTCAATTTGTATCCGCTAACTAAGCGGATGGATGTAGATTGATTTTTCTCAATTTGCCTAAGTTCGAACGAACGACAAATGAGAGGCCCTCCAATCCTCGAGCACCACTATCCAGGCTAAGGCCATTGAGGCCTGTGCCTTAGGCCCCAAAAAATTGGTCCAAATAGGGGCCCCAAATTTAATAAGTGTCATAGTATATTACAAATTTAAATATGGCCCAAAATATTCTGTTAGACCATATTTATTTATAAGTGTGATTTGGCTCAATTAAAATTAAGATATCTACAAAAAAGTGTTGGTGGCCTAAGAAGAAGAATCCAAGCTCTCTCTCTCTCTCTCTCTCTCTCTCAAAGTGACAAAGAAAAGGAAGCATACCAAACATAAGCAAAGCTGAGTAGCAGCAGAAATTGATCAGAAATTGTCAACAGTGGCAACTCACTCTCTCTCTCTCTCATAGTAAGTCCCCCTCTCTCTCTCATCAAATTTTAATGGAATAAATAAATTTGTCCTAATGTTTTTCTACTTTCTTTCTTTTTTTATCAGATTTTCGCAGAATAATAAATTTGTCCTAATTTTTTTTGTAATTTCTTTATTTATCAGTTTTTAGTGGAATAAATAATTTTCTCCTAATTTTTTTATCCTAATTTTGTTTCATTAAATTATTTTGTTTATAATTTATTTTCTATCGGATATGAGATAATCAGTAAATTGTGATTTGTGGATTGAATTGTAATTATAGTCATGTTTTCTTGGAAGTATAGTTCTAGAGATGAAAAGAGAAAGAAGAATCTAAAAGTAGGACAATTAAATCAATCTCAATCAGGGGCACTTGATAAATATTTTGATCGTAAGAAACAAGTAGATTTGTTTGCTTCACATTGCTAGAATATTTCATTAATTAGATTTGTTGATCAATTAATTTGTTTTGTTAATTTGAACAATACCTTAAGGTTTTTTTTTGGGGGGGGGGGGAGGTACTCTACGATGAATATATTTTGATATCTATTTTAGTAGCAATCGTCGACAGTGATACCACACATGGTGTTTTATTATTATTATTATTATTTTATGAATATAGGCCGCTTTTTTGGTTTCGCTTTAGGCTCCTGAAAACTTAGAGCCAGCTCTGGCTAGCACCCCTAATGAGAAGTGTTGATTGATACAAACCTATCATTTCAATAATGTTTAACCCAACATAATTACCCTCCCAAGTTTAAGGATTAAGATTTCCTCCATTACATAGTTGTAATAGAGGATGTCCACTACATCATATAAGAGTTATAAAATAATAATAAGAATTTATCAATATTTTAAATTTAAAAAGAATCCTTACAAACCCTTGGGTAATGCAGTAGACATCTTCTATTATAACTTTGGAATGGAGAGAATTATAATCCCAAAACTCATAATCTCAATATTAATATCCTGAGTCTTAAAAGAAGGTATGCATGTGCCATGGTTTTTATGTCTTGGTTCATCCAAAATAAATATTTATTAATTATTTTATTAAAAAAGAACTTAAAAAAAATTAAGACAAAATCCGTTTTATCTCTTTATAGTTTAGCTTCAGGGCACCTTATTCAAAATAGTCAAACAGACCCCATATAATTTTAGATTAAAATGAGGAGCAAGCGACCATTTTTCATTAAAAATTCTCATGATGGTTAGTTAGGATTTGGACGGATTTGAATTAAAATACAAAATTAAAGAGTAAAATTATCACAATTAGAAGTACATGGATTACTACAGTAATATGCCTAATGTTTTGGAACATTTTTTTAAAGCATTTTGACAAGTATAAGATGGGTAAAGTTGTTAATTAATATTTGACTTCTGTTAATATAATATTTTCGATGATACTAATCAAATAGTAGTTCTATATTTTCATAAAAATTGATATAATATTGCATGGCTGAAAAATGATGACAATATGGACAAGATGTCTATTGCACTTATTTATTATTTAAAGGTGGAAAAAAAAATGGATAAGATGAAGAATAGTAGCATTTATTAATATAACTTGGCTTTTTTTCAATCAATATGATTTTTTATAAACATGTAATATTCAACGAGTTTTACACATTGAACGGTTCAGATTATCAAAACGAGACCCATGGTGGACTTTTACGAACCTAACAATACCCTCCAATCTGATCACAGACGAAAGAAAAGCCAGCCTCTTATCAAAAAACATTGACAAAATTGTTCATATATGGGATGAGAAATGTCAATAACCATGACTACTGACTAATCAATAATCTTCAATTGATATATGACAACGGTCCTATTTGGTAGAGCTTATTTTTAGCTTATTTCAGCTTTTAGCTTAATTTAAGTTATTTTGATGTGTTTGGTTCAGTTTAATAATACAGTTTATAACTTTTTGTAAGTCAAAAATCAAGTTATTTTTTGAGTGGAGGAGGAGAAACTTAATTTGTAAGTAAAAAATCAACTTATGTTCACAGTTATAAGTTATAATTACTTTCCCACAGCTCTACCAAACGGGGCCAACTTGCTCATAAAGTACTTGTTCTACCAAGAAAATTTAAGAACAAATTAATCAATTAGTATATATAAGATTACTGTGGAGGACTCCACAATGTTATACATACATTGAGTATCGGAGTTATGATATTAAATTAAAAGGGTATTTATTAATTATATTATTAAAAAAATTTATAAATATATTTCACATAAATTTTTACGATTGAGTTCAAGAAATATATATATATATATATATATATATTATTTGTAACTAATATATTATGACTAATTAAAAAAAAAAGTCATGGATATAAGTTTCAAAATAAATTATATAGTGATAAAGTAATTTTTTATACAAAATTTCAGAAAAATTCATGAATTATACTAGGGACTCCAAATAAATTACTAAATTTTTACCAAACCTCTCACATAGGTGTGAGACCCACACACATGTGATTTGTGTAGGTCCCATACCCATGTGAGAGGTTTGATAAAAAATTTGATATTTCATTTGGGGTCCATAGCATTTTTCAAAATTCACTATAAAAATACCATTAACATTTCACTATAAACAATATTTTATAATTTTTTTATTTAAAATATTTTCCTTATGTTTGCAAAAAAAAAAAAAAAAAAATATTCTAAAACCCAAGGAGTCACGTGACCCCTGGACCCTATTTGCCTCGGCTGCCGCATACTATTTCATAATTCTCCAACAAATGGTGTTGTTTGGGGCCATTTATATAATTTTTTTTTTTAAATTTAGTTTGATTTTAGTGTTTGTATCAAACTATTTAAGATAGTTTTTGAAAAAAACATAAACAATTTTAATAAATTAAAAAAAAATGATTATTTGAAAGCTGGCACATGCGTGTTTCTGACTTCCACTTTGTCATTATTAGCTATTAACTCATCTGCACTATATATTAAGCAAAAGTAGATTTTTAATCCCAAATCTTGTGGGAGTTTCAATCTCTTAATCTAAATTTCTTGATTTTTTTATTTAAAAAAAATGTTAGCATTTATTAACACTCTTAACTCCCAAGTCTTACTCTCATAATAACACTTTAATGCATTAAGAACAAGCATAAAAAAAATTCTTTGAAATCCAACACATATGATTATTATCCCTCATAATAACACTATAATGCATTAAGAACAAGCATAAAAAAAAATTCTTGAAAAGTCCAATACATATGATTATTATCAAAATATTAAACTTTAATATAATATAATAAAAAAAACATTTAATTCCTTAAAAAGTTCAACACATATGATTATTATCAAAATATTAAACTTTAATATAATATAAAAAAGGAAAAAAAAAAGACATTTAAAAAAATATATTTAAAAATTACAATTCACATATATAAATAATTGTAAATATAATCCGTGTATAGCACGAATGATATGCTAGTAATAATTATCTGAAAACACAATAATCCTCTATTGAGTATTCAAAGGTAATAATAGCCGTTACTCTCCATCTCTCTTTTCTTTCCAGGAAAAAAAAATCCAAAAAATAAAATAAAACAAAATGTTTAATATTGGTCAAATTTCATTTTTTAAAATTTTTTAAATTTCCTAACTTTTGTAACAAAGCCAAAATGCTTACGCAACATATTGATTTTGTGGGGGTTTTTTTTTTGGGGGGGGGGGGGGGAAGATGTATAAGATTTCTTATAAGAAATCTGTTGTAATATTGGTCAAATTTCAATCAATAAAGTTATTCACTCAGGATATTTGTCAAGCCTTTCATCTAGAATTGAAAAATGTGATTGAGATTAATTAGCATTTCGTAAGGTCTATGCATAGAATGAATTTGAATTATACATTCATACTTCGAGGCAAAATTTGGATCACATATTATTTAATTTTAATTCTCAAATGCATGCCAAGAACAACTATTGTAATATTGGTCAAATTTCAAATGTCAAATGCCATGCAAGAAGGTTGCTTCGTATTTGGCTAGCTAGGAATTTTATGCGGCCTAATTTGATAAGGAAAGCCATGAGGCAGTGGTTAGAATAGTCATATATATGGCACAAAATTCTAAAACAATAAAGATGAAGAATCCAGGGTTCACGTTATCTTAGTTTTCATGGCTACTAGCTAACTATAAATAGCAAAACTTGTATCCTCTTATTAACTCTAGAAAACAACAAAGATGAAGACTACCACCACCTTGTTGCTTTCTCTTGTTTTTGTTCTTCTTTTTTCAACTTCATGGGCTCATACTCATGAAGATTTTCTCCAATGTCTTTCCCTTCATTCTCCAAACACAACCTCAATCTCAAAACTAATTTACACTCCAAACAACTCTTCATATTTATCTATCTTGCAATTCTCACTACAAAATTTGAGATTCGCAGAACCACCAACACCAAAACCTCTAGTCATTATCACACCATTGCATGAATTGCAAATCCAAGCAACTATCTATTGTTCCAAAAATCATGGAATGCAAATTCGGGTTAGAAGTGGTGGCCATGACTATGAGGGTCTTTCTTATGTTTCTGAGGTCCCTTTTGTCATTGTTGATCTTATAAACCTCCGGTCCATCACTATCAATGCTGAAAACAACACTGCTTGGGTTGAATCTGGCGCGCGTATTGGGGAACTTTATTATAGAATTGCTGAGAAAAGTAAAACCCTAGCTTTTCCTGCCAGTGTTTGCCCTACTGTTGGGGTTGGTGGACACTTTAGTGGGGGAGGGTATGGCGCGTTGTTGCGAAAGTATGGCCTTGCTGCTGATAATGTCATCGATGCTCGCATTATCGATGTTAATGGCAACATTCTTGACAGAAAATCCATGGGTGAAGACCTTTTTTGGGCTATTAGAGGAGGTGGAGGGGCTAGTTTTGGAGTCATTCTATCATGGAAAGTAAAGTTGGTTGTTGTTCCATCAACTATCACTGTTTTCACACTTGACAGGACTTTAGAGCAAAATGCAACCAATCTTGTTCATAAGTGGCAATACATTGCCCACAAGTTCCTTCATGAATTATTCATTAGAGTCTTCGTAAGGAGAGTGAATTCAGGCCAAGATGGGAAGAAAAAAACAATCCAGGCTACATTCCAGTCTTTGTACCTTGGTGGAGTTGACAAGCTCATCCCATTGATGCAAGAAAGCTTCCCTGAGTTGGGATTGACAAAACAAGACTGCACTGAAATGAGCTGGATCAAATCGATCCTTTATTTCCATGGCTTTACCAATGGAGAACCCCTTGAAGTCTTGTTGAATAGGACTCAAACATCTGTGTCATACTTCAAAGCAAAATCAGACTATGTGAAGGAGCCCATTCCAGAGACCGGGTGGGAGAAGATTTGAAAAAACTTTTATGAAGAAGAGGCAGAGACGGCTCAGATGATCTTTAGCCCATATGGTGGAAAAATGGATGAGATTTCAGAGTCTTCAATTCCTTTCCCACATAGGGTTGGGAATATTTACAAAATCCAACACTTGGTGTCTTGGCAAGAAGAGGGAGAAGAAGCTTCCAGAAGGCATATAAATTGGATTAGAAGGCATTATAGTTACATGGCTCCCTATGTTTCAAAGTTTCCAAGAGCTGCATATATGAACTATAGAGATCTTGATGTGGGAGTGAACAACAAATTGGGAAACACAAGCTATGCACAAGCAAGCATTTGGGGCTCCAAATATTTCAACAACAATTTCGATAGATTGGTGCAAGTCAAGAGCAAGGTTGATCCTAGCAATTTCTTTAGGCATGAACAAAGCATTCCATCCACATGGAGGAAGAATGGTGGTTAGGGAATCTTGGGCAAAGGAATTATGATTTACATTTTATTATGTTGGCCTAAATAATTATGAGTCAGAAAAAGTATTCCAAAGAGTAAGCAGAAAATGAAGTGTGTGGATCAGATTTATAATCTATACCATATACTTTAGTTTGTGACTACGTGTGGGATTACTTTTTTATGATTTATTTTTCAATAAATGTAGTGGTTCATGTCCAATAAAGTTTAATAGCTTGAATTGCATTTATAGAATGAGTAGTATAATATGATTTCATTTGTTTAGTTATGTTTAGATTTTGGATTTGAGATATGATTCATAGAAGAAATTAATAAGTGGACCTATTATCTAATAGGTCCTATGAGAATTAATGGCAATTTTCATCAAACACCATTAAAAAAAAGTCACTAATTGTTAATTTTCAGGTACAGTTTGAAAATTATCACAAAAAATCACCAAATATAAGTTTTAGCGACAGTTTTTAAAAATCGTCACAAAAAAGTCACTAATTTTCAATTTTTAGCGAAAGATTGGAAAATTCGTCACAGAAAAACATCATTAATTGTAAGTTTTAGTAACAATTTATAAATACCGTGATAAAAAAATCACTAATTGTCAATTTTTATTTTTAGTGACATGTGCAAAATTTTGTCACAAATTTATTTTTAGCGACAATTTTATTAGGATTTATTTTCAATAAGACTTAATGAAAATTAAATCCAACTATTAGATTCTATCGATAATTTATCTAAAATAAAAAACTAAAATTTTATCACTTTTTCCTTCTCGTTTCATTTTTCTCTGCAAAAATTTAAGATTTAATCATAACTTTAATAATGGAGAGAGTCAACTACGTAATTTATTTGGTAGTTATTGGAGTTATAGGGGTTGTTCGTAATTTTTGTGGTGATGGTTGGACTTGGTCCGTATTAGAAGTTTGAGTTATTTTTTGTGATTGTTATTGGACGTGGTAGCTATCGACCTTTCAGTTATGGTTAGATTTTAATTGCTCAATTCGATAAGATGTCATGTTTAGTTTAATTTTTAAAAATCTGTTTAAATTTTATTTTTAAATTAAAAATTAATTTGGTGAAAGAAATAAAAAATCAAAAACACTTACTATTTTAACATAATTTTGTCTTTTGTGAGGTTAGAAATAATATTTAAATTTTAAAAATATTTTTATGCCTATATTTTTATCAAATTAATTTCTATTTTTTTTAAAAAAAATTTGAAATTTTTTTTCTCGAAAATAAACCATACAAGGGTGATGTTTCTTCTATTTATAATTAATCTTTTACTAACTGACCCCCAAAAAAAAATGTGGGTCTTTAAATTGTTAATGAGTAAAAACATTACTTTGAGGTTGTATTAGGTTCAAAAATTTATGAGGAATTCAAAAAGAAAAAAAAAAGAATAGAAAAGTATAAATAAAATATACTTATATTTTATCTAATTTCACACATTTTTTATTTTTATTTTTCAAATCTCTCTCCATATCCTTAAAACCAAACACAAGAGCATGAGATGGTTGGGCCATGGCTATAGATGATAGTTATCAAGTTAGTGGAATTCCCATGCAGTGGTGGGTTGTACTTTTATTGGGCTGTTTGTAAAGAAAAGACTTCGGCCCGAAAGTGGTGGGCCTTTTGAGCTGAAATATTGGGCTTCTAAAGAGAATATTTATCAGTGCACAGTATCTTTAATTTCTGCAATTTGGAGTTCAATAAAATGGTTGTATGGGATTTGATTCTTTAGAAACCTTTTGGGGCTTGTTGAATATATTTTTTTAAAACCTAAGATGTCCAGTCTCATTTAATGAAGGGCGACTGACCCAAAGGTCCAAGCCCAACATATCATACCCCATTTAGACCCAAAACAAATTTAATACTCCATTAAGTCCTCAAATTAACAATAAGACGAAAATACCCACAATATATCATCCAATTTACACGCGCGCAACCATCTCCCACGTCCCCATCATCTCAGTCCGATCACTACACTGTCACGTCTCCGCCGCTCGAAATCAACTCCTCAGTCCTCCATCTCTCTTCCGTTCAACTCCATCCCCTCTGAAACCCTAACCCTAACCAGAAAACGTAACCGTTCATCTTCATCACCCACAATCATCTCAGCCTGATCAGTACACTGTTACATCTCCGCCGCTCGAAATCGCATTCTCAATCCTCCATCTCTCCTCCGTTCGACTCCATTCTCTCTGAAACCCTACCCTAACCACAAAACCAAACCGTTCAACTTCAACACAACACCAAGCCGTTCATATTCTCCAATCGGCGACTCTCAACAACACGAAGAACCATCACCACTCTGAAGAGATTTCATAGTTCCTGACTTCCGATTCACAAAAATGGGGAAAAAAAGTAACATCTCTCTTCACCTATTCATTATTTTTCATTCACATTTGTACATCATTCTTTAATATTTCTTATATACACATTTTACATACTTCCAAATGTATAAACCCTCTTTTAATATATATATAGTCCCCTGTTTTTCAACATTCTAAACACTGTTTTTGCACATAAATCCCTGTTTTTACACATTCAACACCTTATTCTTATTCTTGTTGTTCAATATTGGCTTCTCTTATTCTTATTTTTGAATTTTTAATCTTCTTGTTGTTATTGTTGCTTTTTACAAAATACAATGGGCTGTTCCTATTGTTCATACTGTTTCCTTATAAAAACTGCAACATCATAGTGTTTCATTTCATCACTATACAAGCAACATATCTAAATTTATTCAAACTGCAAATGAAACTGCAAAATTACACGGTTTAACCAGTACTCAAAACAAATAGCTAACTTATTATAAAGTGCAAATCAAACTGTCAAATTATACAGTTTCGTAACTCTTACCAACAAAATACAAATAACTTCATATTAAACTGCATATAAAACTTCAAAATTATATAGTTTTGTCATTATATTACTCATACCCTGTTGTCACTTTCATTTTTTCAGAAATAGCTGTTGGAAGATATTGGAAGAAACAAACCCGTATGCCCACAAATCCAATCAGGGATTTAACCATCTCCCCTTTTGAAAGTCCCTCTCCTGTATCCACTCAAATGCCACCACCATCTCCCCATCCACAAAAAACCAAACCACCACACCCAAAAACAACCAAACCCAACAGACCCCACCAAAAAACCCACAAAACAACCACACCACCTACAAGAAAAAGCCCAAGAACTACACCACAGACCCCACCCACCCAACAAACACCAACCACACCTCCAACCACAACAAAAACAAACAAAAGAAAGCCAACAAAAAACCAAGAAGCTCCTCCAACCAAAAAAAGAAAGCTCCAAGAAAGCCAATCAACTCCCAAAACAAAAACCAAGGCATCAAAAGAAAAAAAAGCAGCAGTCCCTGCAAAGAGAGTCCAACAATTTAATTATCGTTCCAACATCGGAACGGTAATCAAACTGTTGAAGGGAGTCAAATTCACAAAAGCCCAACAGACAGAGCTGCAAAAAAATCCCTTTTTGGCCCCTTATAAATGCTCTCTCCTCAACACAACTGAAGGCCTCTTGGTGCAGATGCTACAATTCCATTGTAGCAGAAATGACAACACTCTACAACAAAAGAAAAAGATCATTTGTACTTGGCAAAAAGGAAATGAAACTCAGAACCAGTGATGTCAAGCTCATTTTTGGTATCGACTGTGGAGAAGACAGCATCACCACCAAATCCTATGCAAGACCAAAGGATTTTGAGCTTCCATTTTACAAACGAAGATGCAAATCAGTCAAGAGATTGGATGGCAAGTCTTTGACCAAAATGTTTCAACAAACAAAAAAAGGAAAATCAACCAATGATTGTCAAGATCTTGCAAGGGTAATCACCCTTTACTTGTGCTTGAAACTTCTCATGCCCACAACAGGCCATACACTCAGTTGGAGTTTCCTCAACTATGTTGACAATCTCAACAACATCAAGAAGTACAATTGGGTTGAGGCAATAAAAGACACACTGATGAATTCAATGGCAAATGCAAACAACAACCCAAGGCATGTCACTGGATGCGTCATGTTACTCTTGGTAAACACATTACTCAACTACTTCCCACAAAAATATCAGACATCCACCTATTTCTAACTATCTAACATATTTCAACTTTTTTTTTTTCTTTTACAGTACTGGTACTGTGAGCACAGTAAACTCCTCCGACCATCCAACAAAGAAGGCTTCCCAAGGTTTATGAAATGGAACCTTGGCAAAATGTACTCCAAGTGGAAACACATCAGCCTCGCTCACTTTGAAAAGGTATTCAAACTCTTCTATACTATCCTAGCACAAATCTATTCAACACTCCTTTCATATTCATTGTAGTACAAATCATATTATGAAACTGTGAAAATTTTCAGTTTCAAAGCACACACTTCTTTAACATCACTCATGTTATGAAACTGTAACATTTTTCAGTTTCAAAAAACATATTTCGACACTTAACCCACATTACTCACAGTAAACTCATCTTATGAAACTGACCAAATTTACAGTATTACTGATATATGCCACATCGTTCCAATGCAGGTTAACCAAAGTGCTTTAACCCCAACTGAACAAGAAATACAGTTATTGCATATCAATCAAAGCACATCAACAGACTTTTCAGCAAAGAAACAAGACCACAAAAAGGACAATAAGCAAAAAAAGAAAACAAAATAAACAAAAAAAAGAACACTTCTAGACAATGATGAGGATGACTTTCTCGAAGAAGAACATCATTCAGAATCAGAATCACAATCAGAACAAGAAGCACAACAAAAAAAAAAAAGAAAAAGAAAGCAAAAACCACAAGAAGAACCACAAAGTGATGAACAAGAAGAAAAGAGTGATGATGAAAAAAATCAAGTGACTGATGAAGAAAAAACTGATGAAAAAGAAACTGAAGAAGAAGAAGAAGAAACTGAAACTGAAGAAGAAGAAGAAGAAGAAGAAGAACACCTTGATGAAGAAGAAGACCAACAACAAGAACAAGAAGAACAACAAACAAACCAACACGAAGAAGTCAATGAACAAGAACTGACAAACCAATAAGAAGAACTGCAAGAGAAATCTGACATACTTCATGCACAAGGTAAACTATTGTCTAATACTAAAGCATACTGCAAAATTTCATTAAACTAACCAAAACACAATCCAACATTTTTATAGGTCATGACCAACCACAAACACCAACCAAAGAGGACGGCAAGGACAAGCTCATATCAGCCCTGAGAGCACAAATGCAAGAAATGGAACAAAAATTCATGGCTGAATTGCGTAAAAAAGAAGATCAATTGAAGGAAATGTCCACCAAAAAAACTGGCAGTCCCCAACAAAGATCCATGGTCAAGAGAATCAAACAAAAATCAAGAAAACAAGCACATGACCCAGATTTTGAATACCAATCAATGACCAAACCCAAAGAAGATGCAACAAACAAGACACAAACTGCTGCTGATGTACCCAAACCAACACAGGGTACCAATGAAGAAAAAGAGAAGAAGAATGACAACAAAAAAGATGGTGCTCATGAAGCAAAACACAATCCAACATTTTTATAGGTCATGACCAACCACAAACACCAACCAAAGAGGACGACAAGGACAAGCTCATATCAGCCCTGAGAGCACAAATGCAAGAAATGGAACAAAAATTCATGGCTGAATTGCGTAAAAAAGAAGATCAATTGAAGGAAATGTCCACCAAAAAAACTGGCAGTCCCCAACAAAGATCCATGGTCAAGAGAATCAAACAAAAATCAAGAAAACAAGCACATGACCCAGATTTTGAATACCAATCAATGACCAAACCCAAAGAAGATGCAACAAACAAGACACAAACTGCTGCTGATGTACCCAAACCAACACAGGGTACCAATGAAGAAAAAGAGAAGAAGAATGACAACAAAAAAGATGGTGCTCATGAAGCAAAACAACAGCAGAAAGAAAAGATGCAAGAACATATTGGCCAAGAGAAACCAGTTGCTGCTGAAACAAACCCAAAAGAGCATGCCAATCAAAAGAAGACAAATCTTCAAGTATTGGAAAGTGATGATGATTTCCAGGAAGAATCAATCCCAAACAAGCCACTCACCATTTCATGCCGCAAAACAAACAAGGTTTGGCATAGCCTATCCAAAAAAGACCAAGACCAAATTCAACTCATCAACAACACACAATCAACTGCTTGTGTCTGGTCTGGCAGCGAAGATGAAAACTGCGTATACTTTTCAGATATATGCAGATTGACCAACAGGGAACCCTTATATGGGAATGTAGGTCTCCAACTGCACAATTTTACAGTTTCTGTACATATTCAATAACCTATTCCACAAACCTAACACATTCTCATATATAACATGTTTCAGGTCATTGATGCCTTCTCAGAAAAGCAATTGGCACTCCAACCAACCATTGAAGAATTTGAGAAAAACGATCTAGTCTTTGCAAGCAATCCATACGCAGGAAGATCTTACGTTTTCTCAACACTCATCAATGTAAGCAAAACTTAACATACCTTACAACTGCAAAATTTTCTACTTTATCAACATGTATTACTACATAGTTTTATGACATATTTCAAACATATATATGACTTACAGACTCCACTACAAAACCAAGATCAAGCACTGAGAGAAAAACTGATGGACAGCCATTTTCCAGAAGCAATGAAAAACAGATATATCCATTTCCCAATCAACCACGACAACCATTGGACAATTGTGGTCTTTGACAATGCTGATGGAATATGGAGACACTATGACTCTTTGACACAGGAAAAGATTGCCACAACAAGCACTTTGAAATTGCAAAGCAAATTGTAAGCTAAAATAAAATTTCATACTTAGTTCCATTCCTTTACAAACATCTCAACTCATCACTATAACTAACAAAAACACCCGCTAACTATTTTGTAGCAACAACATCAACTGAGATGGAATAAAGCATTACTCAGCAAACAGGGAAACATGTTTTCATCTCAAGAGTGCGAGACAGAAATTGCATCAATTGAGGAATGCCCACAACAAACCCCACACTCGTAAGATACAAAATCCATAAACTAATCTTCCAATATGCTAATTTTTGCAGTTTCACCTAACTAATTAACTTCATCTCAAACATTGCAAGAATGATTATGCAATTGCTGTCTGCAATGTTATCAACCAATATCTCAACTGGCAACCTGTGCAGAAAAAACTTCGTCCAACTGAGTGGGTCAAATTTCGAGCACAAATCATCAATCAATTCCTCAATGATGAGAACCGATCTTGGAAACTCGAGCACTACCAAATGTTGACAAAACATACCAAACCATAGAAACAATGAACAAACTTCTTAACAATACAAATATTCAAGGGAACATATCTTTGAACCCTTTTTTTATTTTATTTTTTTTATTTTATTTTTCTTTTTTAACATGTGACAAGTACTTTATATACTTTTGGGAATGATCTTTTTCTGGTTATCATGGTTATGGTGAAAATGATTGATGTTGTTGTTGCTCTTATTATTATTATTATTATTATTATTATTATTGTGGTTCTTCTTCTGATTGTTTGTCTACCTGTTTGTGGTTGCATATATTTTCATACAGTAAAGGTTGATTCTAATAATTCTTCAAACTGCAAAATTTTTCAGTTTCATCAGCTTGTTTCTAATAATTTTTAAAAATGCAAAATTATGCGGTTTCATCAGGTTGTTTCTAATAATTCTTAAAACTGTAAAATTATACAGTTTTATCGCTATGAAATATGAACTGCGTTTCCATATTATACTGTTTCAATAAGAAATTTTCAACAACCTTCTCTGCATTCCATAAAAATAAAAAACAAAACCAGACTATTAGAAAACAACTTCAATAAGTAAAAAACACATCAACAAACAAAAAACAATTCAACCAACTTTATTCATTACTTCCATAATACCAAGTATCACATTTTTTATTATCATAATTCCTCAAATTCAAATACAAATCCAAAAGAATAGATTGTGGCCTCAAATAGCAGCATTGCACGTCTTCTTATTGTGATTCCCATATTTCAAGCACCTCCCACACTTGATTTGCTTCACATTCTCACCCCTTGAAGGTATCCTCTTCTTCTTGTTCCGCCCGGGCTGCTTCTTCGTTATAGGAGGTTTGATAACCGAACTACTGGCACCATCAAAGTCAAATCTCTCACTTGAAGGCACTGGATAAACAGATTCCTTGTATGACTCTCTAAAACAATCTACATGAAAAAAAGGATCAATGAAACCATACACATCTCTACCACTACTACGCAAAGCATGCACAGCATGACAACAAGGAAAACCATTCAATTGCCATTCATGGCAAGAACAAGTTTGTCTACCAATATCAACATAAAAAGAAATAGAAGAATGAATCTCAAGCACAGTATCACTAGCAACAATCACATCCCAAGACTTAGCTAGCTCCAAAGAGTCCACCAACTTCTTTTCCATAACTGGACACAATTTCGTAGTCCATCTTCTAGATTCAGCTCTTCTATCCGACAATTGAGTCATGATTTGAACCCTAATCATATCAACCATACAAGTAATAGGCAACTCACGGGCCCCACCAATCCAATTATTGTAAGACTCGGCAGCATTAGATGACATCTCACCATATCGTTTCCCTCTAAAAAATGCATTGGCCCACTTATCATTTTGCAAACCATCCAACATATTATCAACTCTACCATTCCCAGCAATACGCCTCAATTTCTCCATATAATGTTGGAAAGAAGCAACCGTTGGCGCATAAGCACATTTAACTAATATTTTCATCAAACACAGCTTATAGTTAGTACGAAGTCCCACCAATTTGTCAATCAAATTTCTCTTCAAATGATTCAAGCAATAAGCATGATGTGCATTGGGGAAAACCACTGAAAGAGCGTCTAGCAATCCATGTTGACGGTCCGACACAAAAGTCAATCTCCGGCCTGAACCAACAGCCTTCAACAACTGACTTAAGAACCACATCCAATTATCTTGATTTTCAGCGTCAACAATCGCAAAAGCCAAAGGAAACAAACCTGCAAACAAAACCACATGAAACTGCAAAAATTAGCAGACTCACAATACAATAACACACTGACAAACTAAACCAATACTAACTGCAAATAAATACATACCTTGATTACCATCCTTTGATGTTGCTGCAAGCAAATGCCCCTTGTAACGCCCCTCCAAAAATGTACCATCAACAAACAACAACGGACGACAAAATTGAAAGCTATACAAACATCCATAAAATGCCACAAACAACCTCCGAAAACACCCACTACTTTCATCCACATCTAATTCAAACACACTTCCCGGATTCGTTCTCATAGCCGTCTCAAGGTACCATCGAAGCTGGTCAAAAGAAGTTGCAAAATCACCAAACAACCCACCTCTTGCCTTATCAACTCCTAACCATGCAACCCGATAAGAAACATCTATACCATATTGCTTCTTCAACTTTTTTTTAACTTCAATAGGACGAGTCAACGGATTATCACTAATATCATTTTGCACAATATCAGACACAAGTCTAGAACTAACCATTTTGCTACAAGATCTACGAGCAACAACCCCACAAGTATGCACATTATCCAACTTCATTATAAAAAAAAACACCAGAATCCATCAACACCCTTCCATGTACAAACCATTTACAACCCGTAGACGACTTCATCATACATTCAGCGGTTACTCTTGTTGCATCATTCTTCAAATAATTCACTGCAAAACCACACTAAACCGCATACTTAGCCAATGCAATGCGGAACCCCGACACTCCACCTTCAAATTCTTAACCAACACTATGTATAATCCCCTTCCAACTAGCAGACAACAAAACTCTCTCTAGTTCTGGATAAAAACTACGCAACAAACCACCAACATCATCACAATCATTCACAAAAGAACTCTCACAAGTTACAGAATCAATCCTACAAGAATTACCATCATCAACCTCCACAACTCTCTTATCCCCCACAATAACATCAACAACATGACAACCACTACCACCTACCATTAATAGCATATTCCCCAAATCATCATCACATTCAACAATACAATTAGAATATCCAGGAACAGAGAAAAACAAACAAAAGTTACCAACACTCAAATCCTTGAACTTCGCACATATTTTCTCAACAACTTCATCATAACTACATCCGTCACTAATCTTAATAGCAGCACAACAATTACTGTATTTGCACATTAACATGAAACACCGCTCCATACTACAAAATCAGAAACCAATAAACAATTGTTCACAGATTCCAAACTGCAAAATTATGCAGTTACAACATATCAATAACAACAGTGCACAATTTACAATTCCAAAACTGCAAAATTATACACTTACAACATATCAGTATCAAAACACCAGAATTCACAATTCCAAAATACAACTTCAAAACACATTACACTATACGACAAACAAAATCAACAAAATCAAAATCAAACAAACAAAATTCGCCAAACACAAACCACATATCACGCAAATTTGCTTATATATATATACATACATACATATATATCGACAAATACAAACCACATACACACACAGACATATATATATATACATATATATGTATATCTATGTATCGACTGATACATACATACACATACATATATCTATCACCAGAGAGAGAGAGAAAGAGAGAGAGAGAGAGAGAGAGACAACGTACGAAGATATCGCCTGTACACAGAGATTCAAATCGCATAACCAGATCCACCTCACAGCACAATAAGATCGACCACACAGCACAATGAAATCGCCACAACGAAGAGAAATCGAGATCGCGGAGACGAAGATTTGATTTCCTTTTTTTCAACGAAGCAAAAATTTGATTTCTCACGTATATAATGATCTCAAAACAAAGGGTAACACAGTCATTTAAAAATACGAAAATAAAAAACGGGACCTCTGGGTATAAAACTAAAAAAACTGTGGACCTATTAAACTATTAAAAATAAATTGGGATTAGAAGGGAAATAGATCCCCTTCATAGGACTACATGGTAATTTTCCCTTTAATGAACTTCAGTACTTGTAGTTCCTACATATCTTATGTATTCACCAATAAATTATAATATTCTTTTTTCCCCATCATCCTCTTATCTTCTTTCTTTCTACAATATTTTTCCAAGAGCCTTATACTCTCACCACCATTGTTATCGTTGTCGACCACCGCCACCATCGTCATCCAGTAGTCACTACCACCGTCATCGTCTACCCACCACCGTCACCGTTATGTTCCACTTGACATTCACTACCACTACCAACAATTTGCACTTCACCGTCACCAATCTACTACTACTATTCATGAACCATCTCCACCATTACCGATCTACACTCTACATCTCCAATCGCCACTCTACCATGGTTGATTCACCAATCTAGTTCTAAATCTATACCAATCTATTTGTTTCAATGGTCCTGTTCAAAAAAAAAAGAAAAAAAAAGTTGTTTCAATGGTAAAATCCACTCCAAATAACTCCAAGCAACAGTGTTTTTTTAGATCTTACCCCTCTTCCTTTTCTCTATGTCTTACCCCTCTTCCTTTTCTCTATGTCTTTATTTTTAAATCATATCTGCTGCTAATTTATTTTTCAATGATAAATATATCAATCTTTGGTTTTGAATGCGTATGTAGGATATGAGTGTCTTGTGAGTAAGTGATTGTAAGTGTGAATGTGAAGGAGTAAATTGGCGTCTGTAATTTTTTACAAATCACTCAGTGATAAATTTATTACAAATACATTTAGTGAAAATTATCACTGAATGTATCTTTAATTCTTTTGTTGATTTTGTATTGATCTATATGATGGTGAAGACTAATGAAAACTATTTGCTAGTAAAACTTTAGGTTGCGTTTGGATGAACTTTAGAGTTATGATTTGAAAATAGAGTTGTATTTTGAATTTATGAGTTTTGAAATTATGATTTGAGTGTGAAAAATTTGTTTGGTTATGAGTTTTGAAAAGAGTTTTGAATTGGGTTTGAATTAAGTAATGTGACATATGATATTTGATTCAAAAATTTACAACTTGTAACCAAACACACAACCCAAAATTCTATTTAAAGCTCATAAATTTTTTTTTAAAAATTTCCAAAATATTTTTTATTTAAAATATAAAAATAACAGGTGCCAAAATAAAAAAAACATGAACACTGTTTCGGCCAACCGGTCGGACGTCCGGAAGGATGGCCGGATAAACGTGTTTTGAAAAGTGGGTATGGAATCAATTTTTAAAAATTGTAAACATACAGAGCACTCAAATCATATTGTGGAATCATATTTGGAAAGCTCTACCAAACACAACCTCTCTCTCTCTCTCTCTCTCTCTCTCTCTCTCTCTTATTGCTACTGGAATTAAGGAGGTAGTGGGAATAGTAATGTGGTGGAGATGAACATTTGTTTTTGTTGAAAAATGGTCAGAAAAATTGTGACAACCCTCACCACTGATTAATGCTAATCTATGATTAAGCATGTTAAGTGACTGATTGACTGATTGATTGAGTGTATTAGTTTAAATGCATGTCTATCTGTTTGACTGCTAAATTATCTGTTCATGTTTTATGTTTTAAACTGCAAATTGAAGGCCTTATCGGCGGCCGAACCAGAAATCGATTTGTGTTTTGTGTTAATTAGAATTTATGTGATTTTATGGCATGTTTAATTGAAATGTGATTTGGTATGAGTAAATTAGATTAATTATTGATAAATTACATTAGTTGGCTTATTTACCCTTTTGCCATTAAAGTGGCCATTTCCTACAACTTTGACATGGACTCAATTGTCGCATTACAAACACCATCTCACCCTTTTCCATCTAGAGCTAGCCGACTAGAGAGAGAGAGAGGGAGAGAGAGATAGGAGATAGAGTGATTTCATATTGTTTTGGCTTGGAGATTAAGAGATTTGAAGGCAAATTGCATAGTTGAGCTTCTACACTTGAAATCCAAGGTTTAAGGTAGAGCATTCAACCTCTCATTGATGTATTTATGTATTGTTTTGCATGGTTCATGGGAGTTTGGTGATCTAAGTCAAGTTTTGGTCTAAAAAAATGTTGAATTGAAGCTTAATCCATGAATGCATGTACATGCTCTAGTATTTTGAGGTTATTTTCAAGAGAGATTGTTACATGCATGTTCATATCTTGAGTATAGTTCATGAATTTATCATGTTCTTGAGGAAATTGACTCTTTTGAACAAGTATTTAAAGCTTTAAAGTTGTTTAAATTCTTGCATGTTGCATACACTTCATGTTCTTGAAGTTTTGTTTGAAAATGGGTTTAATTGACTCACCTTTGGGCCTTGATTTTAAAAATTGAGCTTTGAATCATGTTATACTATGAATTTACAAGTGTTTTTTAGAAAATTGGCCCAAAAGGATCGAATTTGATGCATTAAAAGTTGGTTTTGAGCTTGAGGTTTAAATTTGGAAATTCTAGATTTTGGACCCACGCTTGAGCGAGGAACTTCACGTTCAAGCGTACACCCTAAATACATGCAGTCCGCTCGAGCGTAGAAAGTGACGCTCGAGCATGAAATGCGTGTATCTAGTACTTTGCATGTGTTTACAGTCCGCTCGAGCGAGAGAGTTCACGCTCGAGCGAGGACTTGTGTCTCACGCTCCAGCGTGGATCGAGTGCCCGTCGAGCGTGATTTTTGTGCATCCAATATTTTTTACTGTAGCTTACAGTCCACTCGAGCGACGGAAGTCACGCTCGAGCGGAGCTCTTTTGTCTGCATGTCCGCTCAAGCATAGAAAGCCGCGCCCGAGCGAGACCCCTGTTTTCTGAAAATTTTGAAAAGTGTTTCAAAGTACATCTTTGCATCCTTATTTCATCCTAGGCATTCCTAGGCCTAGTTTAAGACATCTTAATGAGGATATTGATGTAGAACCACATCGAGGCAAATTAGGGAGTAAGTTATTATTTCCCAACTGTGTAGCTTAGTGTGTGTTCGTTCTGTAACTATGTAGGGTTGGCATCCGAGGACGCCTACTAGCTTATCTGTAGCCTAGAACTCTGTGAGTAACAATGTTGTAAAGATATGTTCAATTGAGATTATTTTCTGAACAAATGACTGTACTGCTTTATAAAATGACACTGTTTACTGAATGAATGTTTGTCCTATTTGTGAATTGTATTCGTGGCATCCATAGCAATTTACTGTTACTGTTACTGTTACAGAGATCTCATTCGGTTCCCATGTTTGGGACCACTACTATTTACTGATATGATGGCCATCATTGACTGCTCGGTCTGTTAAGACCTACTGTACTGTTTTGCTATTAGATGTACCATATATGATTATTATAGTTTCTGAATAACCGTTATGGCATGAAATATAAGCGACAAGCTGAATGACTGATGCACTGATAATTGATTGTTTTCAATACTGAAAGGACATTCATTCTTAACCTCTTTACGCATAGGTTATTCACTGGGCTTTAACTTACTGCTTATATATATGTTGGTGTACAAGCACCAGACCGTTGCTAGGAGCGTCGGGCTAAGCTCCCGTTTTGTCAAAGCCAACCACCGTGCCTCACTGCAAGGTTCCAAGTCCTTCAAGCTAGGGATTTTTGGGGTGTTTTAGTTTTTTCCCTTTTTTTGTATCTGGTTTTGTAACACTGTATAGACTGAATGATATGTGTATCTGTACTGTACTATTATGTTAAGGATTTGGTCCCTAACCTGAATATCTGTATATGATGGTGTATGTACATACTGTTATGGTTTGAATGTGAACATGTTATGAAAAGTCTTTTTACATACAGACTGTCACAGCTCATTGGACATCTTTTAATTACTGTTTTGGCTTCCGCCAGCCCCTATACTCTGTATTATTGTTTTACTGTTAAGAAGGCCTTCGGTAATCTCAGATTACTGGCCGGTTACGGTGCTAAATTCATAGGGGCGAGTTTGGGTCGTGACAGAGTGGTATCAGAGCGATACTAAATCACGAGTTATACCGCACACACGTGTCCAAATGAGCTATAGGATGTCCTAGAAAAGTGAATAGGGCATTGCATGAGCATTGATAAGTGTGTGTGGTCATGACATGAATATACGTGTTTATGTGTTTAAGTATGCAACTGCCTATGTTTATTATTGCCATAATTGTCTAATGAAATGGATAACGCAAGAACTATTGATGAATCTGAATCATCCGAGGCCAGAATGGCAAGGCTCGAAAGAACAGTGGAAATGTTAACTGAGGCCTTAAGGCTACAACAACAGAACCAACAGCCCCCACCTCTTCCAGTACAGCAGGAACAGAATGTGAATGATGACATCATTGCTCTAACATAGAAGTTTGGCAAGATGAAACCGTCATCCTTTCAGGGAGGCCTTGAACCCTTAAAGGCCGAAGCATAGGTCCTAAAGACCGAGAAATTATTTGAAGTCTTTCCGTGTTCTGAAGCACACAAAATGCTACTGGCTACCTTCATCTTACAAGAAGAAGCCAGAAAGTGGTGGATGCTTGTCCGCGACATCGACACCGTTATGACTTGGGCTCAGTTTAAGGGAGCCTTCTTTGAGAAATACTTTCCACAGTGTGTCAGGGACTGAAAGGTGACTGAATTTGAACAACTGAAACAAGGCACCATGTCGGTAGCAGAGTATGAGTCAAAGTTTACTGAACTCACCAGATATGCACCGCATATGGTTGACACTGATTACAAGAAGGCCAGGAAGTTTGAAGGCGACCTTAATGTAGAAATTCTTGACAGAATTAATGTTTTGAAACTGCTGAAGTACGTGGATGTTCTTGACCGAACAATAATGGCTGAGTCAAACATCGAGGCACTGAAACAAACTGAAACACCGAGAACCGAATGACGTGGTAAAAGACGGGGTTTCAAGTTTAAGAAAGGCAGAAATAATTTATCGAACAAAAAACAGAATACAGGGTCGACAACTAGTTCTAGTCAAGAAAATCGTTCTATACCGCCCTGCTCCGAATGTGGTAAGAATCATAAAGGGGTTTGTTATAAAATTTCAGGTGCTTGTTACAGGTATGGCAAGGTAGGCCACATGGTGAAAGATTGCCCTTCCACATCTCAAGGCAATAGTAAAGCTGCACCAAGCGCAGCAGCATCGACTGTCCCACCAAAACCTAACCCCAAAGCTACCGGAAAAGAGCCTATGAGGCAAGGTCGAGTGTTCGCACTCGTACCGGGAGATGTACAGAATACCAAAACCGTTGTGTCAGGTATACTCTCAATTTGTGCTCAAAATGCATATGTTTTGATTGACTCGGGGTCTACACATTCATATGTATCACATGCTTTTTCGCAAAAATTGAATAGACCTTTGGAACCCATGAACTATCTGTTAGTTATATCTTCACCTGTTGGGGGATCCATGACTTGTGCTTATATGTACCCTGTATGTGAAATTATTGTTGAAGATGCGCATTTGTATATTGATTTAGTGCCATTGAATATAGATCATTTTGATGTGATATTGGGAATGGACTGGTTAACGAAATATCATGCTACCATAGACTGTGTAACAAAACAAGTTGTTTTCCATCCACCCGGACTGCCTAAATTTGTGTTCAACGAAGTTGGAGTAGTATCTCCCCCGTATCTGATTTCATCCATGAAAGCTTTTAAACTGATAAGAAAGGGGTGTAAAGGGTATCTATGTTCTGTATTGACTGTACCTACTAATGATAAAACTAGTGTGAACGGTATTTCTATAGTCAAAGAATTCCCAGATGTTTTTCGAGATGGACTACCAGGGGATTTGATTGATAGGGAGATTGAGTTCACCATTGATGTAATTCCAGGTACACAGCCTGTATCTAAAGCTCCATACAAATTGGCACCTACCGAATTGAAGGAGTTGAAAGTTCAGCTACAAGAGCTATTAGATAAGAAGTTCATCAGGCCTAGTACTTCACCGTGGGGCGCGCTAGTCTTATTTGTGAAAAAGAAAGACGGCTCACTAAGACTCTGCATTGACTACCGTGAATTGAACAAGGTAACAGTGAAAAATAAATATCCATTGCCTCGCATTGATGATTTATTTGACCAGTTACAGGGTGCCCAAGTGTTCTCCAAAATTGACCTTAGATCTGGATACCACCAGTTGAAAGTCAAGACAGGGGACATTGAAAAGACTGTCTTTCAAACAAGGTATGGACATTACGAATTCTTAGTTATGCCTTTCGGAGTTACCAATGCACCTGCTGCATTTATGGACCTTATGAACCGAATTTTTAAACCATTCCTCGATGACTTTATTGTTGTATTCATAGATGACATTTTAATTTATTCCAAAAGCACGGAGGAACATGAACACCATTTGAGAATTGCCCTACAGACCTTAAGAGAACAGAAACTTTATGCAAAACTAACTAAATGTGAATTTTGGCTAGACAGTGTGATGTTTTTGGGACATGTGATCAGTAAGGATGGTATTACAGTTGACCCACAGAAGATTGAAGCAGTAATGAACTGGCCTAGACCAACAAATGTTACCGAAGTCTGAAGTTTTCTAGGCTTAGCCGGGTATTACAGAAGATTTGTCAAAGATTTCTCCAAAATTGCCCTACCACTAACACAGCTGACTCAGAAGGGGATATCATTTGACTAGACCGATCAGAGGGAATCAGCTTTTCAAGAGTTGAAGACTCGACTAGTGACTGCACCGATTCTTACCTTACCCTCAGGTACGGATGGTTATACTATATATAGTGATGCTTCTTATAAGGGTTTGGGATGTGTTTTAATGCAGAATGGTAAAGTGATTGCGTATGCTTCCCGACAACTAAGACCACATGAAAAGAACTACCCGACCCATGATTTAGAACTAGCTGCAGTGGTGTTTGCACTAAAAATTTGGCGTCACTACCTTTATGGGGCAACATGTGAGGTGTATACAGACCACAAGAGTTTGAAATACTTCTTCACACAGAAAGAACTGAACATGAGGCAGCGGAGATGGTTAGAATTGATAAAAGACTATGACCTACAAATTTTGTACCATCCAGGAAAAGCTAACACCGTTGCTGATGAACTGAGTCGGAAATCGATTGGAAATTTAGCATGTTTACTCACCGGGCAAAAAGAATTGTTATGTGACCTTGAAAGACTTGAAGTTGAGATTGTTTTTCGTGAATAATGTGGAACCATAGCCGCTATTTTTGCTCAACCGGCACTAATTGAAGAGATTAAAGAGAAACAACAACAGGATGACTTTTTGAGGAAGATCATCGAAGAACGGGACTTCAAACTGAGGTCAGATTTCAAATTTGTGAATAATGCGTTGAAATTTCAGGGAAGATTGTGTGTACTGAGCGATTCTAAACTGAAAAGGAGAATTTTGCAAGAAGGCCACAATTCAAAACTATCTATCCATCCAGGAAATACAAAAATGTACCAAGACTTGAAACTGAATTTCTGGTAGCCGAGAATGAAGAAAGAGATTGCTGACTTTGTGTCAAAATGTCTTCATTGCCAACAAGTTAAAGCCGAACATTAACGACCAGCAAGTTTACTGCAACCATTACCGATACCGGAGTGGAAATGAGAACATATCACTATGGATTTTATTGTTGGTTTACCTCGCTCCAGTAATGGTATGGATTCAATTTGGGTTATTGTTGATAGACTGACTAAATCTGCTCATTTCTTACCTGTCAAAACAATTTTTAATTCGGACAAATTGGCTGTAATCTATATTGATGAGATTGTTAAATTGCATGGAGTGCCTGTGTCCATTGTTTCTGATAGGGACTCGAAGTTTACATCGAGATTTTGGCAAAGTTTGCAGACAGCATTGAGTACTGAATTGAGACTGAGTAGTGCATACCATCCTTAGACAGATGGTCAGTCAGAAAGAACCATACAGACTCTGGAGGATTTACTGAGAATGTATGTTCTGGATTTCCAAGGAAATTGGAAAAGCCATTTATCGTTAGCTGAATTTGCCTACAACAACAGTTTTCATTCAAGCATTGGTGTGGCGCATTTCGAGGCTTTATATGGCAGAAAATGTCAATCTCCGATTTGCTGGGCAGAAGTTGGAGATGGGCCTTTGCTTGGGCCTGAGATTGTACAGGAAACTACTGAAAAGGTGAAACTGATTCAACAGAGATTGAAAACCGCACAAAGCCGACAGAAAAGTTATGCGGATGTCCAAAGGCGGGACAGAGAGTATGAAGTAGGTGACCATGTTTTTGTAAAAGTAACACCGATGAAAGGCCAGACTCGTTTTGGAGTCAAAAGTAAGCGAGCGTCGAGATATGTCGGACCGTACGAGATTATTGAGAAAATCAATTCGGTGGCGTATCAAGTAGTGCTTCCTCCTGAAATGGAGCATATGCATAACATGTTCCATATTTCAATGTTGAGGGATTACCTCCGGGATCCCTTTCATGTGATTGAGCCTACCCGTGTAGTGCTAAGTGATGACTACACTTACGAAGAACGACCTATTCAGATTGTGAACAAACGAATCAAGAAGTTGAGGAATAAAGAAATTCCGTTAGTGAAAGTTGATTGGCAAAACCATGGTGGCGTGTATGCCACTTGGGAAAGGGAAGACGATATGATCAAGAGATATCCTGAACTGTTCCCACTGAATCATGTTTTCTTCCAAGAATGAAGGTAATTCGAGTTCGGAGGATCAAACTCTTTTTAAGGAGGGGAGACTGTGACAACCCTCACCTCTGATTAGTGCTAATCTATGATTAAGCATGTTAATGACTGATTGACTAAAATTTTGACTGATTGATTGAATGTATTAGTTTAAATGCATGTCTATCTGTTTGATTGCTAAATTATCTGTTCATGTTTTATGTTTTAAACTGCAAATTGAAGGCCTTATCGGCGGCCGAACCAGAAATCGATTAGTGTTTTGTGCTAATTAGAATTTATGTGATTTTATGGAATGTTTTAATTGAAATGTGATTTGGTATGAGTAAATTAGATTAATTATTGATAAATTACATTAGTTGGCTTATTTACCCTTTTGTCATTAAGTGGCCATTTCCTACAACTTTGACTTGGACTCAATTGTTGCATTACAAACACCATCTCACCCTTTTCCATCTAGAGCTAGCCGACTAGAGAGAGAGAGAGATAGGAAATAGAGTGATTTTATCTTGTTTTGGCTTGGAGATTAAGAGATTTGAAGGCAAATTGCATAGTTGAGCTTCTACACTTGAAATCCAAGGTTTAAGGTAGAGCATTCAACCTCTCATTGATGTATTTATGTATTGTCTTGCATGGTTCATGGGAGTTTGGTGATCTAAGTCAAGTTTTGGTCTAAAAAATGTTGAATTGAAGCTTAATCCATGCATGCATGTACATGCTCTAGCATTTTAAAGTTGTTTTCAAGAGAGATTGTTACATGCATGTTCATATTTGAGTATAGTTCATGAATTTATCATGTTCTTGAGGAAATTGACTCTTTTGAATAAGTATTTAAAGCTTTAAAGTTGTTTAAATTCTTGCATGTTGCATACACTTCATGTTCTTGAAGTTTTGTTTGAAAATGGGTTTAATTGACTCACCTTTGGGCCTTGATTTTAAAAATTGAGTTTTGAATCATGTTATACTATGAATTTACAAGTATTTTTCAGAAAATTGGCCCAAAAGGATCGAATTTGATGCATTAAAAGTTGGTTTTGAGCTTGAGGTTCAAATCTGGAAATTCCAAATTTTGGACCCATGCTCGAGCGAGGAACTTCACACTCGAGCGTACACCCTGAATACATGCAGTCTGCTCGAGCATAGAAAGTGACGCTCGTGCGTGAAATGCGTGTATCCAATACTTTGCATGTGTTTACAGTCCGCTCGAGCGAGAGAGTTCACGCTCGAGCGAGGACTTGTGTCTCACGCTTAAGCGTGGATCGAACGCCTGTCGAGCGTGATTTTTGTGCATCCAATATTTTTTACTATAGCTTATAGTCCGCTTGAGTGACAAAAGTCACGCTCAAGCGAAGCTCCTTTGTCTGCATGTCCGCTCGAGCGTAGAAAGCCACGCTCGAGCGAGACCCCTGTTTTTTGAAAATTTTGAAAAGTGTTTCAAAGTACATCTTTGCATCCTCATTTCATTTTAGGCATTCCTAGGCCTAGTTTAAGACATCTTAATGAGGATATTGATGTAGAACCACACCGAGACAAATTAGGGATTAAGTTATTATTTTCCAACTATATAGCTTAGTGTGTGTTCGTTCTGTAACTGTGTAGGGTTGGCATCCGAGGACGCCTACTAGCTTATCTGTAGCCTAGAACTCTGTGAGTAACAATGTTGTAAAGATATGTTCAATTGAGATTATTTTCTGAACAAATGATTGTACTACTTTGTGAAATGACACTGTTTACTGAATGAATGTTAGTCCTATTTGTGAACTGTATTCATGGCATCCATAGCAATTTACTGTTACTGAACTGTTATTGCTACTGTTACAGAGATCTCTGTCGGTTCCCATGTTTGGGACCACTACTGTTTACTGATATGATGGTCATCATTGACTGCTCGGTCTGTTAAGACCTACTGTACTGTTTTGCTATTGGATGTACCACATATGACTATTATAGTTTCTGAATAATTGTTATGGCATGAAATATGAGCCACATGCTGAATGACTGATATACTGATAATTGACTGTTTTCAATACTGAAATGACATTCATTCTTAACCTCTTTACGCATATGTTATTCACTGGGCTTTAGCTCACTGCTTATATATATGTAGGTGTACAGGCACCAGACCGTTGCTAGGAGTGTCGGGCTAAGCTCCCGTTTTGTCAAAGCCAACCACCGTGCCTCACTGCGAGGTTCCAAGTCCTTCAAGCTAGGGCTTTTTGGGGTGTTTTAGTTTTCCCCATTTTTTTGTATCTGGTTTTGTAACACTGTATAGACTAAATGATATGTGTATCTGGACTGTACTGTTATGTTAGGGATTTGGTCCCTAACCTGAATATCTGTATATGATGATGTATGTACATACTGTTATGGTTTGAATCTGAACATGTTATGAAAAGTCTTTTTGCATACAGACTGTCACAGCTCATTGGATATCTTTTAATTACTATTTTGGCTTCCGCCAGCCCCTGTACTCTGTATTACTGTTTTATTGTTAAGTAGGCCTTCGGTAATCTCAGATTACTGGCCAGTTACGGTGCTAAACCTATAGGGGGCGGGTTTGGGACGTGACAAAAATATTATTGAAAATTTGCCTGAACTCAGAAGTAATTGCCAGTAGTAAAAAATGGCGGTCGGAGGTGGCCACTAGAGGTTGGAGGTAGTCGCTAAAGGTCGGAGGTTATTGCCGGTGACCGGAGGTAATTGTTGGTAATAACGGTCATGACAGTAGTGTTATGGTTGATGTGTTGGATGAGATCAGTTGATGATATTTTACAGATATTGATAATTAAAAAAGAAGCAAGACCTATAGATAAATAAGTCTAATCAATAGGACCAGCCCGTTAGTACCCTTTAAAACTTCGGGTTAGATATTGGGCCTAAACGGGTCACTTTGCTAGATTATCTTTTTAGAAAATGTTTGAGACCCGCAAAAAATTCTTATAATTTGATTCACAATGATGTGATACAAAATAACTCTTGGAAACCCATAATTTTAGATCCACAAGTAAAGAAGTTGGGGCCGTATATCATTAGATGTGTAACAAATCAAAAGTTTACACATATCATGTTACATCATTGTGGGCCAAATTGTAAGACTTTTTTGCGAGTTTTAAACATTTTCCGTGGTATAATAAGTGTCAATTTTGATTTGTTAAAACACTTAATGGTAAGACCCAACTCATTTGTTATATCATTGTAGGTAAATTTGTAGGTCTTAAAGTGTGAATTTTTAGCATATCTCTACTGTTTTTTAAAAGAATTTTTAAATGCAAAAATTGTGATTAATTTTTGAGTTTTTGTATTTTTATTTTTTTATTTTTGTGTTAATTTTTGAGTTTAAAGTACCGGAAAGTTAATTGGCAAACTACCCTAATAGTAATATGTGTGGTCCAAATGTCAACATAAACACTTTTGATGCAATCTAAATAGCCAAAAACAATTGCTAAATAGTAGCAGTATTTATTCTTTTCACACTGACTGACTAAGATCTAGCACATTTCTCCAATTTGCTTGACAGCAATTATTTTTGTTTTTGTTGGATAGCCTCTTTTGAAAATTGTTAATATATATATATATATATATTATTATTTTATTAATTTATTTGAGTCATATTATCTTTTTACTTTTTTATATCTTTTTATAATAAATAAAAATTAATTTTTTTTTGCACTTTGCAAACCAACCCTAATGTTGTGTTTGGATGGGGATTTAGGAAGAGATTTTGAAAAGAAAATAGGTAAAATGTGAATAAAATATAGATATGAGATCTCTGCTGTGAGGCAAAGCAGACACTATTGTGTTTGTCAAATGGGTCTATTTTGTGACCCATTTTGATAATCCAAATCATTTTGGATAAAATATACCTATAAAAAATTAAGTTGATCGGATATCATTAACCATTTCATCGAATAACATTTATATCTACAAAAATAAATGACAGTTGCGATTTAAAATATAAATATGAATAAAAATGTGAGTAGATGAAAAGGTTAACGGATGCGATTAACTTGATTTTTCGCAAATATGTTTTATTCGATGTATTCTAAAATATGAAGGGTTCGGATCATCAAAATAAGCCCGAAATGAGCCCATTTGGCTACACAGCAGGGATCTCAATTCCCTAAAATATACCTACATTTTATCTAATTTCACACCTCTTTTCCTTTTCATTTTTCCTTTTAATTTTTTTTTTAAAAATCCCCAACTAAACATAGCGTTAGTTCTATACCTTTTCTAATTTTTCTAACAAAAGAAAAAGTTTAAGAACAAGTACAATTTTTGCATCTACAAATTGAATATGTTAGCAATCATAAATAAGAATTTTTTTTTTTTAATTTTTATATCTCATATCTATATATTATGTGTTCCTAACACTATTGATAAAAAGCTTATGTCACTTAGAAACTTCACTTGTTCTAACATTCAAACATAATATATCATATTTTTATTTATTATTTATTATTTAATGTAATAAATTTAACTTTAATATTATTAATTTTATTTATTGTGAGTATATCGCATCAAGTGATAGAAAAATATAATAAAAAAACATTTCACTAATAAAAATTTTGTACTGAATTTCATATCAAAATGATGTGCAACAATTTTTAAAAAATCACAATGATAATTTTTTGTGATAGAGTGATAGTACTCAAGATTATCATATCCTTTTTAATAAAAACGGAATGCTGGAAATCCCAGCTCCGAGGCAATCCCCACGTGGGGAGCTGTCAATGGCTGAAAAAAAAAAACAGTTTTTTGGGCCAATCCCAAAGGATAGTACTCAATATCTCTTTCTTTCTTTGTTTTTATTTCTTTTCTTTTATTTTTTAGTTTTGTTGTCAAAAAGTTGGGCGGCTGTGAAAGTCCACTTGTTGTGATCAATAAATTGTGTTCCAAAAGACAAGCCCCAAATTTTTTATGACGTGATGGTGGGCTATTTTGAGAAGTTGGCAGTCATTTTTTTTTTTTTGGTTTGTAACCAAAGTTGAAAGTTGGTTTTTTTATTTTTTATTTTTTTTTATTTGGGAAGTTGATTTTTAGCCAACGGTAAAATTATAATTTTATCTTTATGGGTCAAAATGTATTACATAGGTGAAGTTGTAAATATTTTAAATAAATAAGAATAATTTGGTCATTTTATTATGATTTGACATTATAAACAAAGATTAATCAAAAAAGTCAAAAGTTACTTTTTATCAACTTCCCAAATCATTTGTCTAAAAAAATCAAAAACTTAATTAAAAGTTAGAAAATTACTTTTTACTATCTTCCCAAAATAAGCCGTTATCACGTGATGTTATGTTTAATAAATAATTATGCTATTGTAGAATACACATGATTGTGGCTCCGATTAAATTGTATTTTGTGGTTTAACTCTTTTATTTATTTTATTCTAAGCCTCTGTTTGGCAACATAGGTTTTGGGCTTTTTTGGTTATTTTAGCCACAAAAGACAAAATAGGCTATTTTAGTCACAAAAAACAAAACATCACATCCAACCCATAATCATTACACTCTTCTCTCACAAAAAAAGCTAAAAAAGCCAAAAAGCCAAAAAGCCCTTCCCAAACCAAGCTTTTTAGCCCAGGCTAAAATAGCCAAAAAAGCCAAAAAGCCAAAAAGCCAACCCACTTCCCAAACCAACCCTAAATGATGTAAATGAATAATCTCTTGTTATATGTTGAACGAGTTAAGGATCCATTTGGAGAATTAAATTTTTAGTTAAAAAACTATTATAAATTATTATATTATTTTATTTTTTATGCATTTTTTATTAAAATTAAAAAATAATTAAAATAGTTAATTTTCAAATCACCAAAGTAAAACCATTTCTAAAATAATCTTTTTTGTATTTGTTGCCTCCGGTGAGAGTGTCAACTTGCGTGCTAATTGTGGAGAGGTTAATTTTGGAGAGAGAGCAAGAGAAGGAGAGGAGAGAAAGGTGTGGGAATAACAGATTTATTTTTATTTTTATTTTTCGTTTTTATACTCACTTAACAGCTACACTAAGGACTTGTTTATCATAATCTAAAAAAATTAAAAAGTTACTATTCTATTTAAGTCGTATCACTTTTTTATCATATCACTTTAAATCTAACTCATACCTAACTCATATTTGATAAAAAGAAAAAAAGTGTACTCAGGTTATCCCAAACCACCCCTAAGTACTAATTCATTCTGGTTCGTTACTGGATTGGTTTTTTAACTTTTTGATTTTTCTGTTATTTTAATTTGGGTTTAAAAAGTCTCGTTTGGAAATAATCTTTTGATTTTTTTGACTTTTTATGAGATAAATAATGTAATGATTATGGATTGAATTTAATATTTTGTCTTATTGAATTAAAAAGCCTATTTTATCTTTTTGTAACTAAAATGGCTCCAAACTCAATTCAATCTTACTTCCCAAACAAAGCCATTAACAAATATTTAATATATAAAATTAAGTATTATTTTTAATACATAATTTTAACCATCCTATTAAGAATTCGTTTAGGAAGTAGGTTGGTTTTTTTGTCTATTTTAATTTGGGACTAAAAAATTTCATTTGAGAAGTATTTTTTGATTTTTTTGACTTTTTGTGAGAAAAAAAATGTAATGATTATTGGTTGAATATGATATTTTGTCTTATTAAATTAAAAATCTATTTTATTTTATTTTTTTACAAACATTAAATTATTTTATTTTGTCTTATCACATTAAATCTATAATTATTTTATTTTTTCTCTTACAAACATTACATCTAATTATAAAAAAATCTAATTATATTTCCAAAAATAAAAATTTTAATGAAAAATGTTTGGGACTCCCTTTTGGGGAGACGCCTACCACCCCACAGTGATGTAAATCAATGATGTGCTTGTATTTTTTCTCTCTTTCTTACTTAAACCAATCACAAATGAGTGGTGTTGTGGAGGTGATGTTTTGTGAGATCTGAATTATTACTGAATTTTAATATATTAAAGTAATCAAAAATTAAAATAACTTACTAAAATAACAATTTTCTAAACAACCATAGTATGGGAATATTTTTATCCTAAAGTAGAAAGTGTTGTTACTACTAAGATATGAAATAATAAAAAATGAAACAAAAAAGTATTGTACTAATTGTTCAATTATTTTGATGAACACTAAAACCATACATTAATGATGTAGTAAGGTTAAATTTGACCTACACAAAATAATTTATTTTTTTATTTTTTTATCTTTTTTTTCATCACATCACATTACTATTTTTTTATATATCTTTTCGTAAAAAGATAAAAAATATACTTATTTAGGTCATCCCAAACAACTCCTTAAAAAAAATACTACAATTTTTAAATTTTTTATTAAATAAGTGACTAAATATCTTACAAATATAGAGCTCATAAAATTACGATCTTATATCATGTGTGACATTTTAATCATTTATTTGATGAAAAATTTAATATGCCTACCATTATAACCAAATGCAAAGCAATTAACAACAAACTAAAATGGTAACACACCAAGCTCGTCTCCATATCTACTTTCTTCTGTAGATCCTACTCTTAGCTGGAAATGGAGGAATGCTCTGTTCATTTCTGAATAAATTCTGTGGATCAACCATGGTCTTCACTCTCACCAACCTATCAAAATTACCCTTAAAATACATCAACCCATAGACTTTACCTTCATTGTAACTGTCCTTCCCATTGTGTGTGATTCCAATATCAAGATCTCGGTAGCATAGAAATGCTTCTCTAGGGGACTTCGACACAAATGGAGTCATGAAACTGTGTAACTCTCTGATTTGACTCATATAGTTCTTGTATGCTTCAACCCCTTCATCTTCCCAACTCACTGAGTACTGGATTTTGAATATGTTTCCGGCACGGTGGGGGAACGGTGTCGCCGCCGCCGGAATTTCACTCATTCTCCCTCCATATGGGTTGAAGACGAATCCAGTTTTTCCCAATTCGATCATCTTTTTCCAAATCGATTCTAACCCAGTTTTGGAAATCGGAGTTTGAACATAGTCTGATTTTCTCTTTTGAAAATCAGCAGCGTAGGTTCGATCGATCAGGACATTTGGGGATGTCTTTGGGTCGAAATTTGCCCAGTAAAGCACAGATTGAATCCAACTCATTTCCATACAATCCAGTCTTTGCAAACCCAGTTCAGGAAAGTCTCTGTTCATCACTGTCATGAGTTGTTTTGAATTACCAAGAAACATTGAAATGAATGTTGCTCGAATCGTCTTCACACCCTTTTGTGTTCTACTACTAATTGGTTGTATCAGAACCCTCATGAACAACCCATTATCGATCTTGTCTGCAACGAATTGCCATCGATGAACAAGCTCTGTTGCATTCTGATCCAACGTTTTCTCAACCCGAAAAACCGTTACAGTTTCCGGCACCGGAACAAGCCTAATTTTATACGACAGAACCACAGCGAAGCTAGCGGCGCCGCCGCCAGTCACCGCCCAAAACAAGTCCTCACCCATGGCTTTCCGATCCAAAACCCGGCCATTAACATCAACGATTAGACAATCAACAACATTATCGATCGACAAGCCATACTTTCTCAACATGTTGCCGTAGCCGCCGCCGCCGATGTGTCCGCCGATGCCGACGGTGGGGCAAACTCCGGCGGGGAAACCGTGGGTTTTGCTGGTGGATGCGATTTTGAAGTAGAGTTCGCCGAGTGTGGCTCCGGATTCGACCCAGGCGGTGTTGGTGGTGGTGTCGAGGTTGATGGAACGGAGGTTGAACATGTCGAGGACGATGAAGGGGGCAGCGGCGGAGGAGGTGTAGGAGATGCCATCGAAATCGTGGCCGCCGCTGCGGATTTTGAGTTGGATTTTGGTGAGTTTGGAGCAGAGGACTGCGGCCTGGACGTGGGAGTGGAGGAGGGGGGTGATGATGAGGAGCGGTTTTGGGGTGGAGGAGGTGTTGAAGCGGCGGTTGCGGATGTAGGATTGGAGGACGGTTGGATAAGATGGGTTGGAGGAAGTGTAGACTATGGAGGAGATTTGGTGTTGTGGAGTTGAGTGGTTTGATAGGCATTTAATGAAGGTTTGATAGTTGGTTGTTGAATCTATGGCTGCCCATGATGAAATAGGAAGAAGAAGAACAAGAAAAAGAAGAAGATGATGATGAAATAGTAGTAATGGTGATGAAGTTTTCTCCATTGTTTGTTTGCTTGTTTTGGTTTTTTTGGGTAATGAGAAAATTTATGGGTATATTAGAGGGTTACAATCTACAAAGGAAAAGTTTCCAGGATCCATAAAGCTTCCAAAAGGCTCAGTTTAATTAGATAAATAATATAAAAAAATAAAAAAAAAAAAAATAATTTTTTATATGTTTGTTTAAATAGATAATTTTAGAAGCGTTTGGAAAGTTATGTAAGTTAAAACAACTCATTAAAAGATAAAAATATTAGAATAACTAATTATTTTATTTTTTTTATATTTATTAAATTAATTTAAAAAAATTAACTTTTTAAATATAAATATTTTAGCCAGATGAAAATAGTAAAAAATCTAAATAACCAACTAAAAAAAGTCAACTTTTCGAACTTCTTAGAAAATAATGAAAGCTAAATATAATCCAAATTAATTTATTAGTTAGACTAACAATTTCTTATGAAATGTAAAAGAATTTTTTTTTTTTCACAAAATGTAAGAAGGGATTTTTTTTTTTTTTTAAATCCAAATTTCTGCTCACAACTCTCTATTATACAATGATTGCTTTTTTTCTCAACAAAATTCAAATATATTTAAATTTTAATTATTGATATAATTAATTTAGAATATTACGTAAGCCATGTCATGCGGCTTCGTTTGTCATAATCTAAAAAAGTCAAAAAATTATTATCCTATTTAAGTCACATCACCTCTCTACTACGTCACTTCAAACCCAACCCATACACAACTCATATTTCATAAAAATTCAAAATATACACTTATTTAAATCATCCCAAATCACCCGACAAAACAATTATTAGATTAGATTATTAATGTGAATCTTAATTTGCTATCAAAATTTATATGAGAATTATATGTAGGTAGGAAATAGAAAAAAAAAATTACGAACACATGAGAGGTGCAAGCGTATAGTATAGTGGGCTACAAATAAAAGGTTGTAAGTGTCACTTGCACCCTTATGTATTGGTAATTTTTTTCTTTTCTTTTTCTCACTTACATGTAATTCCTCCAAATTTATACAGTGAATTGGTGATAATATAAAGGAAAATTACTTTTCAGTGATAACTTTTAAAAATTATTATGTACTAATGAAGAAAATTATAATTATAATTATTAGGATAAATTACACTGACACCTTCTGAGGTTTCTATTTAATATAGATCCTCTTTCACATTTGAAAAATTACACTTACCTTCTGTCAGATTAAAATGATATATTTTTCTTTTAACCTTTATACATATAAAATAATGAAATAATGTTGACATCTTGTTCATATCATTTCAAGGGAAATAACAATCATCTTTTTTTAATTTAACTCACACAAAAAATTGAGTTTTTTTAAATACTTTTTGTGTTTTTTTTTATTTGTACTAATTTTTTTAATATTTTAAGTAATTTTTATTTTATTTTTTAGATACACCCAATTTAGATATACTTAAGAAGTATAATATTTTTTCATTTTTTTTAAATTCACCAAATACAATATATATATATATATATTTGAAAATTCAGTAATACTGTAATAAGGCCTAGTTTGGGAAGACTAAATAATTGTACTTTTTGACTTTTTATGAAATATGGGTTGGGTTTGGGTTGGGTTTGAAGTGATATGTTAGAGAGGTGATGTGACTTAAATAAGATGATGTGACTTAAATAGAATAGTGACTTTTTGACTTTTTATCTTTTTTCAAACATGTCAAACTTGGCCTAAATGTGAATGACGGTGTTAGGTAATACTGTAATCAATGTGGGTGAATAGACGAGAAAGAAAAATGATGGTGAAAATAAAAATGAAAATTTTGATTTATATATAAAAATTTATACAAAAAATATCATAAAAATATTGTGATAGTGATGTTATTATAAATTAAATTATGTTTATGGTATGTTTTTGTTTTAAAGTGTAATGTTACCATTAAGTTATATCATTATATTTTAAAATTTTATATAAAATTTATGTTTGTATATCATAACTTAATAAGAATATGTTCAAATAAAATTTAATGGTAAAAATTTATTGAATGAAATCATGATTATAGAAAAATAAATTGTAAAAAAAAGATAAAATAGCCGTTTAGAAAATTTTAAGACATAATATTAGTAATTTAAAGAATAATTTATAATGAAATTAAAAATTTTGAGAAAAGAATGTAATTTTTTTAAACGTGAAAGAAAATTTTATTTTAAATAAAAATCAGGTGTATTTATCCTAATTATTAATATTTTGTAATTAATTTTCTCATACCCGCTGCATCGATATTTTCCCTCGTATGAATGCATTGATTGTTGATGTCTTGTCAGTAGCTGTGTCAGTGGCTGTGTCGGTAGGGATGTTTTTGCAATTTTGAGAGCTCCAAAAGAGAAATTATTCCCAAAAAAAAAGAAAAAGGAAAATGTCTCGTAACTCAAATTTTGTGGTTTAAAAATGGTTTAAATGGTCAAAACGACATCATTTTGGTCATTTTTATGTTGTTCTGTACTCAAAACAACGTCGTTTTGCCATTTGAACTACTTTTGAACCATAAAATTTGAGTTACGTAGTATTGTCGAAAGAAAAAAAAAAAAAGTAATTGGTTAGTTATAGGCAGAGTCATGGATATTTTATATGTATTTTAATTAAAGAAAGTAAAATTGATAATTTTATATTAATTAATTAAAAACATAAAAATAAATAAAAATTTATGATTGGTCAAAAACATGACTACCTAATGGCCCTCTATCCTCTAATAATTTTTCTCCAAAGTGACTACTTAAATTATCAATGATTTTGACAACAACACCCCATGTGCATTTTCTGGACCAAAGACAAAGCATGCTGTATTGGGCTGTCTGTATGTAGCTTACATTATTTCAGAGCATCTCTAATTATTATTACTGTAATATTATTGTTATTGTTATAATTTAATAATAAATAGTATTATTTTGTCAAATTATAGTAATGGTGTTTAAATGATCATTTGTTATTTTTAATAATTTTAATCAACTTTTCTTTTAAATTTGTAGGTGTTGTTTGGATATGATTTTTTTGTGATTTTATTTTTATTTATTTTTTGTCTTTTGTGACATTTTTTTACCTGTTTGTTAAAAAAATTATATATTTATATTATTCCCAACTAGATAAATATAAAAAATAAAAAAATTGAAAAAAAAAATTTGTTTGATTAATTCACCCCACTAAAAAACATATCACTACGGGTGTGTTTGGTAACGTTTACGTTTTCAGTTTATATTTACAAAATTTTTATAAACTGATTTTTGTTTATTTTCTGTTTATTTTTAGAAAAACATAAACTACAAAAGCGTTTGGTAATTGACAAAATGTTTAAAAAAATTTAAAAATATAAAAAAGAGTGAGAAATGGCAAGTGGTAGTAAGTGGCGACGGAAGACGGTGGTGAAAAGTGGTGATGGTGGGTGGTGGGTAGCTGGTGGTGGTGGGTGGTTGCAGGCGGGTTGTGGTGGTGGGTGGGTGGGTGACGGTGGCGAGTGGTGGGTGGTGGTGGTGGTGGCGGGTAGTGGTGACAGGTGGGTGGCGGATGGCGGGTGGTAGCGGGTAGGTGGTGGGTGGTGGTGGCAGGTAGTGGGTGGTAGCGAGTGAGTGGTGGTGGTGGTGGTGGCGATGGTGGGTGGTGGGTGGTGGTGGTGGCAGGTGGTGGATGGTGGTGGCAGGTAGGTGGCAGATGGTGGTGGCAAGTAGGTGGCGGATGGTGGGTGGTAGGTGGTGATGGTGGGTGGATGGGTGACGGTGGCGGGTGGTGGGTGGTAGCGAGTGGGTGGTGGTGGTGGCGGGTGGGTGGCAGATGGCGGGTGGTGGTGGCAGGTGGGTGGTGGGTGGGTGGTGGCAGATGGCGGGTGGTAGTGGGTGGTGGCGGGTAGGTGGCGGGTGGTGGTGATGGTAGGTGGGTGGGTGACGGTGGCGGGTGGTAGGTGGTAGCGAGTGAGTAGTGGTGGGTGGTGGTGGTAGGTGGGTGGTGGTGGTGGTGGCAGCGGGTGGTGGATAGTGGTGGTAGGTAGGTGGTGAGTGGTGGTGGCAAGTAGGTGGCAGGCGGTGGATGGTAGTGGCGGTTGGATGATAGGTGGGTGGTGGTGGTGATGGTGGTGGTGGTGGTGGCGGCGGCGAGGGATGGGTGGTGGTGGCGAGTGGATGGCAGGGGAGTGGTGGTGAGTGGTGGCTGGTGGCTGGTGGGTGGGTGGTGGTGGCAGGTGGGTGGTGAGTGGTAGTGACAGGTGGTGGTGGACAGTGGTGACGAACGACAGTGGTGGAAAATTGTGGCGGGTGGTGGCTAGTGTTGGGTGGTAAAAAGAAAAAAAAAAAACTAAAAACTCAAAATGGAAACACATTTTTTGTGTTTTTATTTTTTGGCCAAATTTATAAACTAAGACCACTGATTTATAAATCAAAAATTTTATCAAACAAGTTTTTATTGGAGTTTTTAAAATTTTTGTAAATATAAGAAGAAAACTGAAAACGTAAGTGTTACCAAACGGCACCTACATATTTAATAATTTTTTTAAACTACACATAAAAAATAAACAATCACCAATTACCCACCAACAACCAACAACCAACCACCAACAACCATCCAAATTAAAAATTAAATGACATTGCTAAATTTAAAAATACATTATCCTGTAATTATTCATCAAGAGGCATAGGGAAATAGCAATTTGGGCTGCTGACATTTGAGGACCACTTGGCGAAAGTCTCATTTTTTCGCATTGTGTAATATGCTTTTGTCTGAGGGTCCAAAAGAAAAATATCCGTAGTCATTATCTCATGTTCTTCTTTTCTGATCTCAAGTTCTTTCATTTCCTGCAGTGCTTGAATCCTTTTTTCTTCTCATTCATCTTTTTTCTTTTCCTTCTCAGTAAGGTGTTGGTTAAATGTCTCCAATTGTATGCTCATTTTTTGGACTTCAACTTCAACCATTTGATTTTTCTGAAATAATTCTTTTGAAGCTTTCCTACCCATAGGCCTTTTACCCCTTGCAGAGACACTGCCCTCATCGACAATTGGATTGTTACCAACACTTGGACTGGTGTCATCTTCAAAAGAAATGCAATTATCCATAGGAGAATCGGGGACTGAATCAGGGGAAACCGGTGTATGTATCCTTGACTTCACTGTATTCGCAGGAGCTAGATCTTGCCACTTGATATTGTTTTGCAAGATTGACTAACAATGTTCAAAAGCAAAATGTTTCTTTTCATCTTGATGGTATAAAAGTTTTGCTTGAAGCATCTGTATCAATAAAATATTAAATTAAGTAATTATTTAATTTTTATAGGAGACGAAATAAAATAAAAAAAAAAACTAACGTAATAAATGAAGATGAAATCTTACTAGATCAACTTGAGACATTCCACTTGGGTGTAGATTTTCGACTTGCGCTAAATATCCACGAAATTTGTTAGAACATTTCATAATTGTACCCTATCGAGATTGGATAGAAACTTGTGTTCTTAACTGATCATTCTGAAGGGAGCAATAATTTTCATAAATTTTCCCCCAAAAGTGAGTATAATATTGTGAATTGCCAACAATTGGGTCTTCAGAAATGTGACACCAAGCTTTACAAAGTGCCATATCTTCAGCAATGGTGAATGATTTTCCTCTCTTTATTTTTGATGAACCTTCTATACCGATTGTGTAAAGAAAATATAAATAAAAATGTAATTTAGAAAGTTTGTTGTGAAATGAAATTGAGTAAAAAGAGAGAAGAGAAGGTTTGTATTTATAGAAGAAAAAAAAAAGAACCGCTTTTTTATAGCCATTTTAACATAAAAATATGACCGTTTATATCCGTTGTGGATATGTTTCACTTATGTTTTTATTTAATTTTTATTTATTTTTAATGAATAAAGTAGCACACTTGGATCTTAGCTGTTGGATTGTTATTAATCAACGGCTGAGATCAATCATGTGTCTGTGTGTCTCTATCCTCTCATCTCTGTGTCTTTGCTCATTGAACAAAATAGCACACTTCGGATAAACTTCAGAGAAGATCAGAGAGAGAGAGAGCTTCGAAACACTTCGGATCAGTGAAGATCACTTCAAAACACTTCTGCCCATTAATCAACGACTGGTTCTCGCCTTCTCTCTCCCCCTGCTTCTCGGATCAGTGAAGATCAGAGAGAGAGAGCTTCGGATCAATGATTTTCAGATCGATGAGACTTTCTCTCATTTTCATCTTCGGATCGATGAAACTCTCTCATCTTCATCTTCGAATCAACCTTCTCTCATCCACCCCCCATCTTCTCTCACCCGAAGTTCTCTCTCTCTCTCTCTCTCTCTCTCTCTCTCTCTCTCTCTCTCTCTCTCTCTCCTTCTCCAGAACCACCACCAGATCATCCACCTATCCCTAACCCTCGAAGCCCTAACCCTCCACATCCACCAATCCTTCGAAGCCGTAGCCCCCATCTTCAACCCTCTTCTCCAACCTCAATGGTCACAGTACTTTAATTTGGCTTTCTGAAGAAGATGAATATTAGAGAAATTAGTGTAAATTCGACTTTCAAATCCAGGTATTTTTCTTAATGAATTTGTGAATATTGATATTGGAGAATTTGTGAATATTGGAATATTGGAGAAATTGATATTGATGAATTTGGTATGAATTTGCTGAAATTCTTGATGAATTTGTGAATATTGATATTGATGAATTTGCTAAAATTCTTGTTCATTCTGATTAATTTGTGATGATTTCTGTTTAACGACATGGTGAATTTCATTTCTTTTATAAAAAACTTCAAGTATTTTGGAAAATTCCAACTGAAAAGGAAGGAGGGAAGGAAGAAAATAGTTTAATTTTGGGTGACTTGGCAGATTTGGCCAAAGTAGCTGCCAAATTTGGCACATGATTTGGTAGTTGCCAAATTTGGCAACTGTTATAGCATGCCATTAAAGAAGCTAAGATTGCCTATGCTGCTATATTATGGCTTTAGCAGCTGATTTAACCATCCATTGGAGATGTTCTTAGAAGTATGTGTCAAAATATTTGATAAAATTTTTATTTATAATTTATTAGGTATAAATAATTTTTAAAAAAAATTAAAAAATTAAATATTTAAAAATTAATAAATAAATATTTTAAATTTTTATTTTTTAATTATCAACTTTTAACTTAAATTTTTTTTTACAAATAGAGTCATTGTCTTTTATCTGCTTGTGGCCTATTTTGACAAGTTGATTAAAGTCAATTTTTGATTTTTTGACTTTTTAAGTCATATCATCTTTATATTTTTTTATACATTTTAAAAAAAAAATTTAAAAACTAATTTTTAATCATTTTTCAAAATAACCCTGCGTGATCTTAATTCATTGTATTAATGTTCTTGGCTTTCAATTTCACACGATAACATATACACATGTGAAAAATATTTAAACATACCAAAAAATGTCATCATCGAAATCACCGACTTCTAGTGTATAAATTTATATATAGACAATGGGGTTTTTGAGAAATAAAAGGAAAAAAAAAAAAAAAAAAAAATCGGTTTTTAATTTTTTATCCATTTTAAATCATATCATCTCTCACATTTTTTACTCATAAAAAAAAAAATAAATTTAAAAAAATCAAAAAATTAACTCTTTACCCACTTTTCAAAACACCACATTATTATGTTGATAGTTGCAAAAAAATATGAAAAATCCGTGATTTTATTGATAAAGTTTTCGATATATGATCATAGAAAATCTTATATATGCTAAAATTGTTTAAAATATTGTTCATAACGTACGTGTTTTGAAAGGTATAAAAAAAATATTGCAAAATTTTGATAGTGTTTGGTTTAATTTTTAAATTAACATTTGGATCAAAAAATTAAAAAAACATATTTGATTAATAAATTTTAAAACTTTTTTTAAAATTATTTTTTCACACTCCTCTCTCATTCTTTTTTTATTTATTAATAAATCAATTAATTACTTTTTTTCTCTCTTCTCTGCTCTCTCCTCTCTTTTCTCACATTCTACACACTCATCTATTCAACTATAAAATTGTTGCATAAATTGTAGAATAACATAAAACAAATAGATTCATGTTGAACAAACAATTGAAAATTCCAGAACTAGAACATGGTGGAATTTACAAAAATTTATAATAAAATAAAACTAGTAAAAGGAAACAAACCAAAGTCTGTTCTAGACAGTGTCTTTAAAACAGATTCGTCGCCTTACTGGTTGGGTGCTGGAGGTTGTCCGATGTCTGTTTCCTAAGATACGACAGTTGGACTAGCTACAACAATACACCGACTAAGTAGTTTTGACGAACAGAACTATGACAGCACACTCTCACTAGGAAGAATATAAAATGGGAGAAACTTTTGAAGACAAAAACCAAAATTCTGGGTCCAAAGAATGAAGGAGAAGGGTCTCCTTTTATACACATGGAGGGAGAGAGAAAAAGGCTCCAACAATTAGAGCCCCTCACAAATGCAAAAATTAATTTTGTATTGCATAAATCCATCATGAATAGAAGAGTTATCAACTCTATTATACACATAGGTTTTGTGTATACATTCCTACAGCCCACACATCTGGCTTGGCTCAAAAAGATTAAAATGGATGGGACAAGCCCAACCCCCACATACATTCTAGCAACCCTAACCCCAAGCCCAAGATCTAAGAACCACGATCTATGAATCATGGACCACGGACCCAAGCCGGTCTGGTCCGGTCCAGGTAGGCGGACAGCGCGTATGCACGTGTGGTAATTTCTGCGTAACCAACTTAGACCATAGCCTTGGCCCAAGTCCATCCTTGAAGCATCCATAACTTCCTTCCTTTAAAAAATTTGGATGCCCTAAAGGGCTCATAACCTTAAGCAAAAAATGGGATTTAAATACCCATCAATGCTCTCCTTTGCAATCAATATGGGATAGAAGGTTTTACACATTTCCCCAACACCTCTATCATGAGGCCAACTTAATAAGTTAATTTCTCATTCAAACCTTAATGGTTTTTCGTCATTCTTTTTGTGGTGTAAATATTTCATTACAAAGAATCTAAACTCACTTTACTCCACCTCAATTGAGGATTGGCACCCACTTTAATATTGCATTAAAGTCACCAAAAAATTATTATTTTTCCAACAATCCCCTACATAAATAAAAATTTACCGAATAACAACAAACGAACAACGCTTAACAACAAAGACTCGGATAGAGTGCAACGAAATAACCTCGGCATCGAAAAAGGTAGTTTCTAGCTTTAAACCCCTCATAGTGAAGTCTATCAGATTTACTAGCTGTCCAGTGAACACAAAGTCTTGAACTGTTCTGCTGTTTATGTAAATCAAGACAACAGACCTCACACAGGAATTACTCCAACCATCGTTCTATTTTCACTGTTGTATCCGGTTTGGCCTTGGAACACTAGCCTAGTTTTGTGAGTGGTTTAAATAATTAGGCCCTGTCAATTCTTATAGAAGCGGCCCCACTTCACACTCACATAGGTGACTCTACTTGAGTATCCTGCTATACTCATCTCAACAGCTTAACACACTATAGTCATTAAAAGCTCGGCTTAATCTCTACATTTGCAAGTATCATTGATAAAAGGAATGGCTAGAGGTTTAATCTCCTCAGTGACATACCACCGTTACACACAGTTAGGTTGTCCCATTGAATTTAGATCTTGGGATCTCCAGTCAACTAGGTTGGGTTTCATTCCTGTAACACCTTACACTAAAGGCCTTAACCTCATATCTTTTGATGACTTCTCTACTAATACTCGATTTAACTCTTTGGTTAGCGAATCCGCAATGTTGTCTTGAGATTTTACATAGTCTAAGGTGACAAGTCTGTTCGAGGATAGTTGTCGTATGCAATTATATCTATGACGAATATGTATATACTTTCCATTATACTTATTACTCTGTGCCCGTCCAATCGTTGATTGGCTGTCACAATGAATACAAATGGCTGGTGTGATACCCTGAAAGTTTAATGAAATACCACATAAATATTTATAGTTATATATATATATATAATTATGGTAGTATGTGACAATATATTAAAAATAAATAACATATATGACACCAAAAGTTAAATAAATAAATAGAAACGAATAAACATAAAAGTAATAATAATAACAATAATAATAATAATAATAATAATAATAGGATAGTTATCTAAACAAGATGACAAATTTGTGTGAATCTATTAGGATGAAAGGTGGCCTTGGAGGATTACACCACCTGTATAATTTTGATCTAGTCATTATGGTGAAGATACGGGCCTTGTGTATATAAGCAAGCCAAAGCAGCAAAATTGAAGATACTAAAATGAAGGAAAATCAGCGAAGGTACTGTATAGGAGGGAGTCTCGAAAAGATAGGAAAAAAATAGGAAGGAAATAGTAAGACTCAATCTTAAGGTGGGTTATATTATACCTTGAGTCACTATAATATATTTTACGTATATTTTAACTTACTATAATTTATTTTATACAATTATGCTTTATAAATTATATTAATATTTCAATTACGTGGATTAATTTCTGAACTCTATTCATTTAAAATGAAACCCATGGATATATTTGTTTAGATTTGCGAAAGTATTTGACTATGACCTTATAAGCAATTATGTTTTGTAAGTACCACCATGGGAGTCCCATGCCTTGGGGGACATAAATAACCATTGGCCTCTGTTTGGCCACTTTGTAATCCTCTGTTTGTCATGGATCCATTGACCTCTGTTCTAACTGTCACTCTTGTAACCAATGTTTTCAAAACCAGACCGGTGAGCGAATCGAAAAAGGGACCGGGTGGACGGGTCACCGGTTCAACTGTCAGGTCAAAGCGGTCGAACCGTGACGTCATAATTAATATTATATAATTAAAATATATAATTATAAATTATAAATAAATAAAAAAATATATATATAATCAAATAAAAATAAAAATTGTTGCATAGTATTTATTAATAATATTTAATAAAGTCATAATTGATTAAAAAAAGTCACTTATTTTAAAGAAATTAAATTTTTTAAACATTTCCTCCAAATAAATTGATTGAATGCTAGATTTAATTTTGGAGGGAAATGAAATTTTCAACTCTCCCTCCAATCAATATGTTTCAAATAATTTGATTGAATCCCACATAGAATTTTGTAGGTTCTCTTTGAAAAATCTTTTCCTATAAATAGGAATAGACTTTCATAATCTTCTCAAACTTTCAATGAGACTCTTCCTTATGAGAGGAGATTCTTGAAATAAGAATTTTTAGTCAAAATTTTAAAATATATTAATTGGAGGTATAATATAATATAATTTATAATTTTTAGTCACCATAATACATTTTACGTATGTTTTGACTTACTATAATTTTTAATTTCTGCCACTTTGAATAATTTGTTTATTCAAATTAAGTTACATAAATGTTTTAGCTTAACTAACTATCCATGATGATTTTGTGTTCCCTATACTCTTGGCATAATATTTCTCACTCTGCTGTGTGCTTATAGCTGTTACTCTTTCAGGTGACGAGATGTAAGGAAGACCCATAACCTCATGTAATGGAACCTGAACAAGAATTGATATTGATTCATTATTTTATTTTATTTTATTTTTCTTCCTTTCATTTTTTTTTATTTTTATTTTTTACTAAGGGCCGGTCGATGCATAATAAAAACATAAATAAATGGAAGCCTTATAAATATATTTTTTCTTATTAAAATAGTAAAATGAATTAATTTTCTGTTTAATTATTTTTATTTGCCTTCGCCTGCGCCATTTAAATTGCTACAAATAAATTAGTAAGTTGCGATTCTAGCCCTAAGCCCCTGGGATTGGGTCATGACAAAGGTGGTATCAGAGCAACGATTTTAACAAAAATATATATGTATGCATATACACCTAGAACTACATAACCTGTGACGTTAGTCCTTTTATGTAAAATCTCACATTTATTCTGGTGATGTAGGAATGTCCGAGATTAATCTTGATGAGGCATTTTGGAAGGAGCTTGGGGCTATTAATTTGGAAGACATTTTAACAGAGCACCCCGCCCCCACCTTACCTAAAGGATGGGGAGACTCGGAGGATATAATTAGGAGACTGTATCCAGGCCTTGCCCAATTGATGGGTCAGCTAATCTATATACAGACTGATCCCACTGATGTCCCATACTTACTTTGGAGGCAGAGCCGTGCCTATACACGCGGACGCTTTCTCGGACCCACTCGTGTCCTCGGCATTGCCCTGGGATATGACTGCCCACACTACATCGTAGACCCTTTGCCCCTAGATTTTGTGACAAGAAGGGAAAATGTGTACCCCGAGGACTATATTTTTATCACTACCCCAAACTTGTTAAAAATTATTAATATTCAAAATGTTGATTTTAGTAATGACCTATCATATATCGAGACACCTGATTGGATTGTTGATCAAGCATTTTTGAGATACATACAGTCCGTCCCCATTTTCACAGTCTAGGCAGCGTGGATGTATTTTGGTGTGGTCCAGTTAGGATGAGAATTTGAGCTTTTTATGCAACATTACTTCCCGTGGTCGTTTGAGTCATTTGACTCATCACTCTAGATTTGGTGAAGGAAAACCTTTTTTGTACGCTAACCATGATGTGTTCTAATCCATTTTTTTTGTTTTTTATTTGATTTGATTTTATTTTTGTTGTACCACAGGGATGAGAAACTAACATATTTTGACTTTTGAACAAGGATGTAATATTAATTGTAAAAATAATAAATTTAGTATTTTATATATATATATTGCGTTATATATGCTTATATATAAGCTGCGTTATGGATGTAATTCCTTGTTTATTACTTTGTAGAATGGCCAATAATGGTAACGGAAGAGAGTCATTAGTCAGTGGCACTGAATCGATGGAAAGAATCATGGAAAGAGCGGTTACTAGCTTTTTGCAAGCCTTATAGACTAACATCAATAATGGGATGCCGAAACGGCGAGAAGAGATGGTTACCATAAAACAGTTCCAGGATCTGAAACCTACCACATTTATCGGTGGCCCAGACCCAATGGTAGCAGACACTTGGGTTAAAGACATGGAAAAGACCTTTTGCGTCTTACCCTGTACTAAAAGACAGAAGGTTACTTTCGCCACTTTCATCTTTAAAGATAATGCACAGGAATGGTGGTTTCTCACCCTAGAGAAAGAAGAAATTGTGACTTAGGCAAGATTCTTGGAAGTGTTCTATGCAAAATACTTCCCAGATTCGTTGCGGTAACAGAAGGCGTCGGAATTCATACATCTAAAGTAAGGAACCATGATGGTGGCTGAATACGAGAGCAAGTTTACATAACTCGCTCGGTTTGCTACATATGTCATCCCCACCGAAGCTCGAAAAGAAAGAAAATTCGAAGCAGGATTGGATGTTGAAATCAAAGATAGGCTTGAGGTTTTGAAACTGCTAACCTATGCAGAAGTGGTAAACCGAGCATACATTGCAAAAAAGGGAATTAAAGCCTCGTGTTTCGGGGAACCAAGCCAAAAGAAACGATTATGGAAAAGAGACAACAGAAGACCCGGTGTTGCGCCTCCCAAAAAGGTAAATACGGGTACAACCAGTTCAGGCAATCAAGGTCCTACCAACCCCCGAGGTAGCACTATTCCAACTTGTCCTACTTGTGGAAAGGCTCATTGGGGACAATGCCATTGAGACATGGGAGCATGCTTTAAATGCGGTCAAGTTGGCCACTTGTTAAGAGATTGTCCAAAGCTGACCAATCATCGAGCCAGCTCCTCTGGCCCAGTCGGAAAACTTGCAAGACTTGGAGGAAAGAGGAAGGACCAAAAACGCCAAGGAAGGGCTTTTGCCTTGGTACCTGGAAAACCAGAAGTTACCGAAAACGTTATGTCAGGTACACTTTCTGTCTGTGGTCATTTAGCTCATGTCCTCATTGACTCTGGGTCAACTCATTCTTTTGTTGCACCACACTTTGCTGAAAAACTGGTATCAACACCCAAACCTTTAGGATATATATTGTTTGTGTCTTTTCTTTCTGGTAATTTTGCCTTTAGTGCTGATATATACAAATCTTGTGCTAAATTCCTAAAAGGCAAAACCTTATACGTAGACTTAATTCCCCTCCGCATTAGGAACTTTGATGTGATCTTAAGTATGGATTGGCTGGCTGCCAACCACGCCTCTATTGATTATAAAGCCAAAAAGGTCTTCCTTAGGTTACCAAACCAACCCGAGCTTGTCTTTGATGCGATTGGAGTTTCCAACCCTCCCTGTATTATATCCTCTATGACAACCCAACGACTTCTAAGAAAGGGTTGTGGTAGTTATGTTTGTTATGTGATCGATACACAAAAAGAGGCCTCCACCGTTGATGCAATCCTCGTAGTACGAGAATTCTCGGATGTTTTTCTTGAAGATCTACCTGGTACTCCGGTTGACTGGGAAATCAAATTCACCATTGAAACTCAACCTGGTACCTAACTAGTATCAAAAGCCTCTTACTGCGTGTCAATGACGGAATTAAAAGAATTGAAGACTCAACTCCAGGAACTCCTGGACAAACGTTTCATTCAATCTAGTACCTCACCCTAGGGAGCTCCAGTACTATTCGTAAAGAAAAAGATGGCACGATGAGGTTATGTGTTGATTACCGAGAGTTGAACAAAGTCACCATCAAGAATCAATACCCGCTGCCATGAATCGATGACTTGTTCAATCAACTACAAGGCTCCCAAGTATTCTCGAAAATTGACTTGCGTTCTGGCTGCCATCAACTAAAATTCATAACGGAAAGTATCGAAAATATTGCCTTTAGAACCTGTTACGGGCACTACAAGTTTCTCATTATGCCATTTGGCATCACAAATGCTCCAGCAGCTTTCATGGACCTCATGAACCGAGTGTTCAAACCCTATCTTGATAAGTTCTTCATCGTCTTCATTAACGATATCCTCATATACTCCAAGTCACCAGAGGCCCATGAACAACACTTGCGAATGATTCTCCAAATACTACGTGATTACAAACATTATGCCAAGTTGAAGAAATGCTAATTATGGATCACTAGTGTACACTTCCTCAGTCATGTCATCAACAAAGATAGTATCTCGGTTGACCCCCAAAAAGTTACAGCAATCGTGGACTGGTTGCGACCTACTAATGTGTCAGAAATTCGAAGTTTCTTGGGTCTAGCTAGCTATTACCGACATTTCGTACAAGATTTCTTGAAAATAGCATCACCTTTGATTCAACTAACTCAGAAGAACACACCCTTTGAATGGACTGACAAACAAGTTAAAGAAATGCGAATTCTGGATCACTAGTGTACACTTCCTCAGCCACATCATTAACAAAGATAGCATCTCGGTTGACCCCCCAAAAGTTGCAGCAATCGTGGACTAGCTGCGACCTACTAATGTGTCAGAAATTCAAAGTTTCTTGGGTCTAGCTGGCTTTTACCGACGTTTCGTGCAAGATTTCTCAAAAATAGCATCACCTTTGACCCAGCTAACTCAGAAGAACACACCCTTTGAATGGACTGACAAACAAGAGCGTTGCTTCTAAGAATTAAAAAGTCGACTTGTGTTAACTCCTATACTAGCACTCCCTACAAGAGTAGATGGGTTTGGCAAGAAGATATTCTTAAGACTGAGTTTCGAACCTGAGTTTGTAGTGATGCCATTCGGCCTAACCAATGCACTAGGCGTGTTCATGAGCTTAATGAACAAAATATTCACGCCTTACTTAGATCAATTTGTGGTAGTTTTCATTGATGATATTTTGGTATATTCCAAGTCTGAAGGAGACCCCAAACAACATTTGAGAATAATACTTCAAACCTTGAGGGAGAACCAACTGTATGTGCAGTAAATGTGAGTTTTGGATGGAGGAAGTAAAATTTTTAGGTCACGTAGTGCCAAAAAAGGGAATATCAGTGACCCAACTAAAGTAAAAGCAGTAACATAATGAGAGCAACCTAAAAACACATTTGAGATTCGTAGTTTTTTAGGATTGGCCGGTTATTATTGAAGATTCATTCAAGACTTCTCAAAATTGGCCAAACCAATGACATATTTGACTCAAAAGGGAGTTAAGTTTGAATGGAACGAGTCCTGTAAAAATTCATTCCAAGAACTCAAGAAAAGATTGATGAGTGCCCCTATTCTCAGAGTACCAGAACGTGACGTTGGGTATAATGTGTATTGTGATGCTTCCAAAAAAGGTCTGGGGTACGTATTGATGCAACATGACAAGTTGGTGGCATATGGATAAGGCAATTAAAGAACCATGAGAAGAATTATCCCACTCATGACTTGGAGCTAGCAGCTATAGTTCACGCACTCAAAATTTGGAGACACTACCTGTATGATGAAAAGTTTGAGATATTCACCGATCACAAAAGCTTGAAAATATGTTCACCCAAAAGGACTTGAACATGCGTTAGAGATGCTGGAAGGAGCATCTTGAGGATTACCAATTTACCCTTTCCTATCATCCCAACAAGGCTAACGTGGTGGCAGACGCGCTAAGTTGCAAGAATAGAGGGATTATTGCTAGTTTAGCACTTAGAGAATGGAATATGGTTGGAACATTCAATGAATTTGGGGTTCAAATGGAGGTTCAAGATGAAAGGGTTTACCTTGGTGCTCAGATTGCTACACCTAAAATTTTGAGCGAGATATTAGAATCACAAAAGTACGATCTGGAAGTAGCATTCATCAAGGCACGAATGGAATCTAGTGAAACCATGCCTGGTTGGGAAATTCACATAGATAGGAGTTTGAAATATCAAGGTCGAATGTTCGTGCCAAGCGACGACTCACTAAGGGAAAAGGTACTTAAGGAATTCCACCATTCAGTATTCGCAGTACATCTAAGAGGTACTAGTCTCCAGCCATGGTACTATTTTGATAGCACACAAAGTGGGTGTTTGGGAAGTAGCTATTTTAGAGGCTTTTTAACTTTTTGGCTATTTTAGTAGGTTATTTTAGTTTTTGTGTTTGGGAGGTTGGGTTGGATTTTTATTTGAGTTGTTGTATTGAAAAATGTATTTGAAATGATTTTTAAATAAAAAATAATTAAATTATTCCCCAAAAGTCGTGCATGACGTGATGAAGCTATGCCTGACTTGAATTATGATTATGTTGGGGTATGAAATGACTAAAGTGCCCCCGTGGGTTAGAATGCCAAGTTGGTGGGTTAGTCAAAAAGTAAAAGGGCAAAATCGTACTTTCAAATATGCCCTTCACAGTTATACACTTTTGCCAAATCTGTCCATGTCAGTTTCTAATTTAAAAAAAAAAAAAAAGCAAGCTCAGCTACAGTACAACTTTTTGGCTATTTGTTTAAAATGTTTAGCCTCCTTCTTAAACACTGCCACAATCTATGAATTTACTAACAAGGATGAACCTATGCTAGACAGCATGAATCTGTTTCTATGTGCAAGTATATAAGCAGAAACATGAATGTACAAATTTAAAGAAAAATTGCCTATATTTAAATAAATAAGAATAGTATCCTATTCATATAAAGAAATTGAGTCTGTAGTTATAAACAGTAGCATCCATATAGATTAATTGTACAGAGGTAAACCACATAGGTTCTGTATTTATTTTTTATTAAAACAAATAACTACTAGCGGTAACTATTAGGCATAAATCTATTCTTTAAATTGAAGGGGAAAAAAGTAATTAATCTGTTTTAAGTTTGTTGCATAAATTGTGGAATAACATAAAACAAATAGTCTCATATTGAACAAACATTTGAAAATTCCAGAACTAGAACATAGTGGAATTTACAAAAAAATTATAATAAAATAAAACTAGCAAAAGGAAGCAAACCGAAGCATGTACTAGACAGTGTCCTTAAAACAGATTCGTTGCATCACCGATTGGGTGCTAGAGGTTGTCCGACGTCTGTTTCCCAGGATACGACGGTTGGGCCAGCTACAATAATGCACCGACTGAGTAGTTTCAGCGAACAAAACTATGATAGCACACTCTCACTAGGAAGAATATAAAATAAGAGAAACTTTTGAAGACAAGAGCCAAAATTCTGGGTCCAAAGAATAAAGAAGAAAGGTCTCATTTTATACACATGGAGGGAGAGGGGAAAAGGCTCCAGCAATTAGAGCCCCTCACAAATATAGAAATCAATTTTGTATTAATCTGTAAAATTGATGGAATAAATCCATCATGAATAAAGGAGTTGCCAACTCTATCATACACATAGGTTTTATGTATACATTCCTGCAGCCTACACATTTGGCTTGGCCCAGAAAGATTAAGATGGGTGAGACAAGCCCAACCCGCATACTTAATCCATTCCAAGCCTAGGCCTTAGCCCCAAGATCCACGACTCATGGACCCGGCCTGGTCCGAGCGTCAGGAGGGGGGAAGGAGAGGGAGGGAAGCGGTGCGCGCGCGCATGTGGCAATTTCTACATAACCAACTTAGACCACAGCCTTGGCCCAAGTCCATCCTTGAAGCATCCATAACTCCCTTTTCTTCGAAAAATTTGGATGCCCTAAAGGGCTCATACCTTCAAGCAAAAAATGGGATTTAAAATACCCATCAATGCTCTAATCTACAATCAATGTGGGATAAAATGTTTTACACATTTCCCAACATCTCTATCATGAAACCAACTTAATGAGTCAATTTCTCATTTAAACTTTAATGATTTTTTGTTATTCTTTTTGTGGTGTAAAGATTTCATTACAAATAACCTAAACCCCTTCACTCTACCTCAATTAAGGATTGACAACCACTCTAATATTGCATTAAAGTCACCAAAAAAATCATTATTTTTCCAACAAAAATAAAAATAATAAATCAAATTATAAATTATCCCAAAATTATTTTCAAAACTCATAACTAAACAAATTTTTAATTTTCAAAACTTTTTTAACAGTTAAACCAAATAGAGCCTTTAACTTTATTGATTACATATATATACATATATATTTTCCTTTTTGTTGATTGTACAGTGGTTTTGTGTCATGTAACTTATTGAAATTAAATATAATTTTTTATTAAAAAAGAAAAAATAGTAGGATTGTGGTAGGTCTTGTAGTTTGATTGTGCAATTGAGGTCATTACTATTGTTGTAGTCCCACATTGCTCAATTGACAAGAATGGCAACAAGCTGTTATGGGTTGGTACCAAATTGTTTTCTAGGTTGATTGCAAGAATCACTAACAAAGGAGAATGATAACAATTTAAACTGGGAGATTTTGTGATAGACTCTTTAGTGTCTAATTTATCCTTCAAAATGATAAAAATTATATAGATCATTTCAAAACCCTTTAGTATTTTAAAATTTATTTCTTTTACTATAATACCCTCACACACACACACACACACACACACACACACACACACACACACATATACGTGTGTGTATCAGATTGCAATCACTCTCTCTCATCTTAATCCCTCTTCTCTCTGTCTTTCTGTTATCACTGTTGCTCTCTATCGGCGCTATTGGCGCCACTGCTGCTCACCATGGAACTCTCTCCATCGTCTTCATCGCCACCGTCACTTTCGTCACATCCACAACCTCATATCTAAGATCATTCCAGTTGTCATCGTTGTCGCTGGAAAATGACAATTCACAATGATTAGCAAACCTCAGATCTGAGATCCTTCACTCTCTTCCTTTCTCTGGTTCTGATGGTTCGTGCTCACTCTATGTATGTATGTGTGTGTCACTCACCATTTATGCTTTTTCTCTCCCTTTTTCTTCTTCTTCTTCTTTCTTATGATCCTTTGTCTCTTTCTTTTTCTCATGACGCTCTGTTTTTTGAATAGTAAAATTTTACATTGGTTCATGACACAGCAGTCTCTTGTAAAGTTATCCTCGCAGTTTGTTTCAGAGTAAAATTTTACCCTGTAAGTAAAATTTTACTTTGAATCAAAGTAACATTTACTATGATTCAAAGTACAATTTTACTACTGTTAAGTAGATTAGCATATTGTTAACCAAAGTAAAATTATACTTTTGCAAAAAATAAAGTACATACTAAATGAACGAACCAGAATCAAATTTTACTTTTAGATCTATGAAAAAAAAAAAACAAACAAAAAAACTCTTAATTTTTCATTGCAATATCTCGATTTCTCATTTTTCTGTCAAATCTAAGTTTTTTTTTTTTTAATCTCAGGTCTGAAGTTATTGATTTCAAATATGAGTTTGTAGGTATCAAATCTGAGATGGTAGTGGTTTGACGGTAAAAATAGTGGTTCGTTGATGATGAGGATAAGCAATGCTAGTAAACAATGAAGATAGTGGAGATGATGAACAACCGTTGAGTTGGTGAAAAGAGAGAGAGAGAGTGCTGTAAAACAAAGAGAAGAAAGAAAGGGTACAATGGTCAAATAAAATATTAAAATAACAAATTTTGGGGGGTCTCTATTTACACACCACATTTGGTCTCAAGGCACATCACTTACTTAATGCACACCAAACACAATTTTAACTTTATTATTTTTGCTCAATACACACCATCCATTTTCAAATATACCTAAAATATCCTCATCTTCTTCAACCACCCCACTAACCCTAACCCTAGCCGCCGCCACTCGCCACAGGTCGTCGCATCTCCCTCCGTCTTCGGCGAATCTCTTCCTCACTCCTCCATCCATCACTCTCCCTGCCTTACCACTTCCAACCACACTCCCAAACCTTTTTCCACCCTATTCTTCCCTCCACCACCGACTCAACCACCTCCCCACCATCACCGCCACAACCTCTCATCCCATCCCATCTCATATCCTACTTCTTTTTCTCTCTCTAAAAACTACCAAACCTATCCTTACCACCGCAACCCTCCTTTTACAGAGATCTTCCCCAATCCATCGGAGAGGAGCTTCTCGCCGAAGACATCTGCAGCAGTAAAGCTTCGAATCAGAGCTTGAAATCCTAGATCGAAACTTTGAATTTGGTTTGCACGATCGAACTCCTGCAAGCTCTAGATCTAGATTTGAAAACCCTAGGATTCTCTCTCTCTCTCTCTCTCTCTCTCTCTCTCTCTGTAATGGAGAAAAACAAGCCATGGCCAAAGTGGGAGATTGGGTTGTTCATTGATAAGGAGAGGGAGAACGGTTTGCATAGGGGAAATGGGTCACCAACGAGGTAGGGAGGTTGTGGGGGTTGCGATGGTGGCTGGGTTTTGGTGATGGTGGCCGAAGATAGAATTAGGCGGCGAAGAGTGGTGGTGTGTGGGAGCTGGATTGATATTGTTTTGTGGTTGTTTTGGTCATTTTATGTAAAGTCATTATTGTAATAAAAAATAACCAATTAATGGTGTGCCTTGAGACTAAATATGGTGTGTAAATAGAGGCACCCCAAATTTTGTCCTTCATATAGGATTTTATAATTATTATGAGTTTAGGGTTGCTGTTGCGCATGGTGCGCAGCAGTAACTGTTGCGCGTTTTATTAGGCCCATTTCAGGGCCTAATTCGATAATCTGAACGATCACATTTTAGAAAGTATTGAATAGAATATACTTGTAAAAAATCACGTCAATCAAATATCGTTGGCCTTTTCATCAAATCACATTTGTATTAAAAAAAAAAAACAGAAGATAAATGTAATTTGAAATATAAAACTCAGTACAAATGTGATTTGATAACGATATCCGATTGATGTGATTTTTTATAGGTATATTCTACTTGATACCTTTTAAAATGTGAACGGTCCAGATAATCGAATTAGGCCCTGAAATGGGCCTAATAAAGGGCGTAACAGTTGCTGCTGTGCACTATGCGCAGCAACAAACCCAAACTGAATTATGATGGGGTTTTGAAAGTACTAAATTTTTCTTTTTTATCCTTTTAACAAGTAAAGGAAACTATGAGGGATTTATGACCAAATTTCCCTTTAAACTTCCTTGTGATTCATAATCATGTATCTTTTATAGGAAATTTTTTTAGGGAAAGTTTCCTTCAAATGAAGGGGAAAAAAATAGTTATTGTGGAAAGGAAAACAAATTTTATTTTACTTTTCATGTCAGATAAACGGAAAACATTATTCTAACCATCTTGATTCATTAGACTCTTCTCAATGCTTAATTCAAAAAACTTTAGTTTTATAATTTATACATTTATTATTGAATTCTAACAATGCGAGATTTTATAGCTCACAACCAACTTAGTTTTATAATTAATACATGTATTATTGAATTTTAACAATGCGAGGTTTTATAGCTCACAATGATAAATGAATTATAAAGGTCAAAGTACACAAACTTATTTGATCGGCATTGATATGCAAAAGAAGAAAGAAGTGCAGTGTAAAACCTTAAAGTTCATTTTTTATGATCAAACATTAATGGTTATACAAAAAATTAAGAATAATTTCATAATATTACTTATGATCAAGTCACGCAAGTTGGCCTATCGTTTTTCATATCCAACGCAAACCCAATTATATGACATAAAAGCTCCATTTGGCAATAGAGTTTTGGGCTAAAATAGCCACTATAGTCCAAAATAGGCTAAATTAGCCACTAAACGACAAAATGGGGTCACGGGCATGACTTACATACAAGGCGGGGTGAAAGTACCAAACTACCCTTGGCACTGTGTTCACAGTAGCACAGTCTCTAACCCCCCACACACATACACTTCGCACTAGTTAGGTCATCCACAGCCACTCGTTAAAGGAGGCGATCTAAACAGCGCTGCTCGGGGAAGAACCACAGTGATACTTCTGACAGGCCAACACCACCGGAGTTCATATTGGTGGCGACCCTCATCCTCAGTCTCTCAAACACGACCGATTTTGAGGTAATGGTTGGTTTTACCTTCTTTTTTTTTTTTTGTTTTTTTTGGGGGTTTGTTTGCATAATAGGCTATCCTCGAACCCGATCTGGTCGATTTATCTTTGAAACCCATTGTTGTTGCTGCTTCAAAATTTGGATTACATTTTGTTCATTTCGGTTTGCACTATGGGAAACCCACTGTTATATCTCTCGCACTCACTGCAAAACCTCACTCCGATGGACGCTCAGTCATGGAAACTAGTCGTCACGGCCGATTTGTGAAAACACATTTTTTTTGACAATTATTTGAGGTGTTCTTCACATATGAAATCTGTATTTATGAAATATGATTTTTCTGAATTCAGATTTTTTGCTTTGTTTCTGCTAATTTTTTCTTAAATATGGAATTTCTAATCAGATTTTTTCTAAAATCTGAAATCTTAATTTCTATCTTCATAAATCTGATTGTTATGCCTAATCTGAAATCTGAATGTTGATATCTGATTTTTGTGAAATATGAAATCTGAATTTCTGATGTTTTCTGATTTTTTTTCCTGACATCTGGAATTTCTAATCAATTTTTTTGCTGAAATATGAAATCTAAATTTTTGTCTTCATTAATTTGCGAATGTCTCCATGTGTCTTCAAAAATTCTGAATTTACAAAAACAATGTCTCCATGTGTCTTAAACAAATTTCAGTGTTGTTTTCATAAATCTAGAATGTCTTCGTAACAAATTTTAGTTTTGTAAGTTGTTTATTTGATTTCTTATAATTCTCATTAAAAAAGAACAAAATTCATATCAAAGTGTTCATTGATTTTTGAATGCTGAAAATGAAATCTGATTTTTCTGAAATATGAAATCTGAATTTCTGATTTGTTTTGATTTTTTCCTCAAATCTGGAATTTCTAATCAATTTTTTTTGCTGAAATCTGAAATCTGAATTTGCCCTCTGCGTTTATCTTCATAAATCTCAGAATGTCTCTATGTGTCTTAAAAAAATCTGAATTTACAAACAAATTTGAGTTGTGTAAATTCTTTATTTGATTTCTTATAATTCTCATTACAGAAAAAAAAAAGTTCATATCAAAGTGTTTATTGATTTGTGAATGGTGAATGCAATATGATTTTCCTGAATTATGAATTCTGAATTTGTGATTTTTTCTGATTTTTGTTTATGAAATTTGGAATTTGTAATCAATTTTTTTGCTGAAATCTGAAATCTAATTTTATGTATTGATAATAATCTTAAATCTGAGTAAAACCCTTTGCTTTTGTCGTCATAAATCTGAGAAAGTCTCCACATCATCATGCCTTGATCTTACTTTGAACTGAACAATCGTATAGCATTTCAACACAGGCTGCCATGTAATCAATTTCATTGTTATGACACAAGAATCATGTTGCTTAGGAGATGAAAAAGAGTGACATTATCTACATTTAAGGTAACATTGGGAGATGAGGGAGAACAAATTAAATTGGTTTGAGATAATAAAGAAAGGCATATTAGCTTGTGGTTTAACTAAGATTATGGCCTTTGAAGGCTTTGATTGAGTAGGATGGTAAAACAAGCTTCATGTAACCGACCTAAAATTGTTGGACACATACGTAAGTATAGAATCAATTTTCCAGTCCTACAAACCTCTCCTAAACCCAAATGTCCACACCACTTCCTTTGATTGAGAATGTCTCCATGTCTCTTCAAAAAATCTGTTTTCATATGTGGCTTCATTCATATATATGAGATTTTTTTTTTGTGGTTATTCAACTTCACTTCTTATTACACAGGACATTTCAAACTGTTATTAGAAAATGTATGGAACTTCAACTACACTATTATTATATTGTGGATTCATGAATGTAAACTTGCCATTGGAGCACTCGATTGCATATGGCATAAAGTAGTTGATTTTTGTTTTCATTGACATATTTATCATAAATGTAAAAAAAACATTTCAGTGCTTGACCTTTGGCATAATTTTAATTGAATGTGATAATGTGAGGAAGTAAAATATCCAGTTTATATAATGTGGGGATTTGTCATTATTTTAGTTTAAAATTTTCATTTTACAAACATGTTGACAATGAAACCATAACTGGTATGCTGTTTTTCTTTAACATAAAATGAATAAAATAATGAGTTTGTAAACCCATCCTATGAAACTTGTGCATCAGCGTATTGAGTTCATGTTTAACCTGAAATATGGATATCATAAACTAATTACTGCTATGATTCATTGTTACTTTCGAATGTTTGTCAAACATAGCATGGCTTCATTTACCTCTAGTGTAACTTCCAGTACATGGCCACGTCAAATGTGTGCCTGTGGACATGGTCTCTACATTGTTAAGATTTCAAGGTGCACCAAAAATCCAAGGCGTCCCTACTTTGCATGTCCCCGCCCTGTGGTGAGTGCCCAATTCATTACCGGTCATAACTGCATGAACATTAAGAACCCATTGACTAATAGTTTCATAATTTCCACTCATCAGCCCTGTGTCAGTTGGATTGGTTGGTGCGAAGAACCAAGGCGAGAGAGCACGAACTATGCGTCATCCAGAAACGACATTGTTATGCAATTGCGGGATGATGTCATACACATTCAACAATCTTTGCATCTCCTTAAGACCATTGTGTCTGTGCTATGCATTGTCGTTGTCATTTTGTTGTTGCGTACGTAAGGAACATTAGGATGACTTTTTGGCATGTTCGGAACGTTAAGAGGTTGTTAGTACGTTGTTAGTATCTTTTTGTATGGCTATAAGCTTGTTTTGCGTTCCTCCACTAGGAAATGGTAGACGTATTAATGACTATCATAACTATGTCCACCGCTCAGTTGCATGTTTATTTATGTATTTTATTACTGTGCAATGGTTATATGCTATGAAATTTACCATCCTATTTGTCTGTTTATTGTTCATGGGCATAGATTGTGCATCGTGTAACCAATTTAAATTATTCTGCTATGGGCTTATACGTTTGTATATAACAACCAAATATGTAATGGTGATATTTTGTAACGCTACATTAGTTAGCTGCATCGTTGTTGGTAATGGCTTTCATACGTACTTCTCCGCGTACACATTCCAAAAGCAAAGGCATTGTGATAGAGAAGTCAAACAGTCTTGAAGAGACATAGACTCTGTTCAGCCACAAGGCCTCATGGGATAGTGACTCAATCTAAATTTTCCTGCAGTTGATTGCAAATGAGATTACAAAAGGAAATCGGCCATTCCTAGTCCTCAGCCAAGCAGGGTACAAGTCTTTGGCATGAAAATTTGAGAAACAAAAGGAAGAAAACATAGCCTCAAATAGTTGAAGAAGAAATACACGAGTCTGAAAAAAGAGTGGCAAGCGTGGACAAAGTTGATGGATTCAAGCAAAGGAGTGTCAGGGATAGGGTTTGACAGCGAAACTGGTATGTTTTAGGCATCTGAGGAGTGGTGGGACAAGATGGAATCGGTAAGTACATATTTGTTTCGTTTCATCTTTGTCTATTACCAGTAAATTTAACCTTTGTTTCGTTAACTGCATTACTTGTTATATGAAATGTAACATCTTATAGTTTCATAAATCTCCAATTGTGTAGATAAACAAGGAGTGTGCCAAGTTCAGGAAAAAAACTTTGGAACATCGTGACTTGATGGAGACGGTCTTTACCGGGGCATCAATGACTGGTAAGCACCATTGGACCCCGGGAGAGAAACTTCCTGAAGCTGCCGATGACTCGTCTGATTTTGTGCATAGTTTGGGAGTGTAACCATTTGCTGATACGATACCCCGAGGAGTACAGGACGTCGATTCAAATTCTTCACTCGAACCTGTTCCGGCTGAAAAGGGAAAAATGAGAAAGACGCCATCAACAAGTGTTTCAAAGTCGAAGAAGGCAACAAATGGAGCGTCAGTTATTGCAGAAAGCATGAACAATCTAGCAAATGTGGTTTGTACCTAGAATCAGCAGGTAATGATGAGGCACCTCACATGTAATGAATCACTGCACACAATTTCGGAGTACATGCATCGGCTGACGAATATTCCATCCCTTATTGGTACGCCGCTATTTCATTTTGCCTCGACACTTATGGATAACGCAAATTATCGGGAGGTGATGATGTGCCAGCCTGATGACGACCACATTGTAGGGTGGCTTACACAGAAGCAGCTCCACTGTACTACGTCAGCGCCGTTTGCGAACCTGTTTGGGGCTTGCCGGATGTGATATAGCGGTGTAATGCTGAAGATGCCTACCCTTCTCTTGCGTTGCAAAACTTTTATTCAAGTTATTATTGGAACTATACTAAAACAGGATGGTTGTGTGTATGTTTTAAACTGTTTTCAGTTTTTTTTTTTTTTGGCTAGTTATGGTGAACAAAGGTTGGCATGTTTTTCCGAGTTTAGGATGGAATAATGGTTGTGTGTCTTTTTGGGATGGAATAGTCTCCATGTGTTTGAATTTTATTTTTGGGAATAAAATGTGCAACAACGGGCTGCGTGTGGTGCTTTTGTATTTATTTATTTTGTTGTGGTTCTTTTGTGGTTGTGTCTGTGTTAATGGTCCCCCTCTAAACAATTAAAACCAGGTTCACTATTTGTTTAATTCATGTCATTGTACGTGCAGTTATATGAAATGTAACGCGTTAGTAATGGAATTGGTGACGCAAATTTGTTACATTAAGAATTATGTCGGCACTCTGTAATTGCAAACTGTTATTACATTTGAGTCAATGCATCACGTGCAAACTGATTGAAACCATGCCACTGTTGTAGGTTTTGCAAGAACCAAGATGTGATGAATCCCTGGGATGGAAGCAACAATGACGATTTAAGGAAAATGCTTAATCAAATGGCCATACAGCTGTAACAACAAAACAACTAGACATTTCTACAAGCATGCCAGTATATCAAAGAGTGGTATGAAAAACACATGGCTAAAACACCATGTCGCACTTCTATATTGACCGGGCATGCATGGATATCCGAACTATATGTGGGCCATATAAGTCGATTTGAGGAAAATGTTTGCATGCCGAAGCAAGTTTTTGCCGCTTTATGTGAGACATTAGTAAATGATTTTGGGTTACAAGTACCGCAACGTTCACATAGATTAGCTGTTGAAGAAAGCGTTGCAATGTTTATTCACGTGTTGAAAGGAAAGCAAAATTGGGAAATCCAAGAACGGTTCCAATATTCGGGGGAGACTGTGTCTCGGCACGGCATAACGTATTAATTTCCATGAAAGAGTTCACTGTTGTTCATTGTTGGCCCACATATAGTCAGCATCGTATACATCCATACGTGCGGTCTAAATGGAAATACCAACCGTTCAAGATACTATTGACTAAACCTCCAACAGTTATTTGTGCCAAGTCCAGTTATGTTGTTTTTATTTTTAAGTGGACGTGACATATGAAAACAATCATTACATGTACCCGTAGGAGTAACAATACAATTGGGTTGTTGGCAGGACTGTATTGGAGCCATAGACGGAACACATGCAAGTGCATGGGTTACAGGGCCAGATGCGGCAACATATTTCGGCAGGAAATACCGTCACACGCAAAATATCATGGCCGCATGAATTTTTGACATGTGTTTCATCTTCATTTCGTGCGGATGGGAAGGAAGTATGCACGATAGTCGCATTTTTAACGAGATACTAACAAATGACAATGTCACATTTCCATATCCTGAAGAAGGTAACACATTGCATTGAAAATTCGATGGAGGTATAATTTTTCGGCAAACATCGTTACTTGAAAATGAAGCACAATGTCGATTTTCGTGTCATAAATTCTTGTACTGTCTGCAGGCAAATATTATCTTGTCGATGCTGGTTATCCAAACCAGGTAGCTTACCTAGCACATTTCAAAGGCAGCCGTTACCACCAACAACAATTCCGAAGTAGTCAACAGAATAGAACGGCAAAAACCCCAAGGGAATTATTTAACAAAGTGCACTCGTTGTTACGCAGCGTGGTGGAACGCACTTTCGGTGCCTGGAAAAATCGATGTTGGTTTATTAGAGACATGCCTCGGTATGACTTTGCAAATGTGCAAGTTTTGTTAGTAAGTGCGTCAATGTCATTACATAATTATATACGGCGAAATACAGGTAATCCAACAACTATTCACCCAATCTGCGACAAGGAAGAGGCTATGACAATAGTAAATGCCATACCAGAAGTTGAACTTGACGAGGATGGTTTAATGGTTGGGGATGAGGACCCGCATATGGCATTGGCGCGACTTCGCATACGCGACAAGTTAGTGTACTTGCGTAATAACGGAACGTTAGAAAATATATAATAATCCACATAATATTCGTAGGGTTCAAACATTAGTAACACAACCAGACTGTATTCAACTATATTATCGTGTACAATATGTATATGTTTACACGGGAATATAATCCCTTTCAGTTCGTGACGTGCCTAACTTTGAAAAACCAAAAACCACAGAAAAAAGCATTTTCGAAAAAAAAAAACAAGGTCAAACAAATAAGAAAAATAAAAAAAAAACAAATTCAAAAATTATCATGCGCGACGTCAATTAAAAACATAAAAAGACTTGTTTAAAACAACAAAAAGCTAAAACAAACAACATTTTTTATCATGTGCCACGGCAATATATGATTTTTCACATCATTTTAAATAAATGACATGAAAAAACGTTTTTCCAAAAAAAAAACAAACCAAGTAAAAAATAAAAAACATAAATTAGCAGTTGTCACATAATTTAAAAATAATGAAAACACATGAAAAACCATTTTTGAAAACAAAAAACAAATTAATGTATACAAATAAAAAAAAATTGACAAAAGCGTAAATGAAAAAAAAAAAGAACCACACAAATAAGTCTCATAAAAAAAAAATCAAACAGAAATTAGCATTTGCCACATAATTTAAAAATAATGAAAACACATGAAAACCCATTTTTAAAAAATAAAAACAAATTAATGTATAAAAATAAAAAAATGACAAAAACCTAAATTTTAAAAAAAAAAAAGAACCACAAAAATACGCCTCATCCAAAAAAATAAAAAAATAAAAACATGAAAATAGAAATTGGCATTAGCCATGTAATTTACAAATAAATAAAACACATGAAAACCTATTTTTAAAAAATAAAAACAAATTAATGTATAGAAATAAAAAAAATGACAAAAACGTAAATTAAAAAAAAAAAGAACTACAAAAATACGCCTCATCCAAAAAAATAAAAACATAAAAACAGAAATTAGCATTTGCCAGATAATTTACAAATAAATAAAACACATAAAAATCTATTTTTGAAAAATAAAAACAAATTATTATATACCAATAAAAATAAATAAGACAAAAGCGTAAATTAAAGAAAAAAAACAAATTAATGTATACAAAAAGAAAAATGACAAAAACATAAATTAAAAAAAAAACCATAAAAATACGCCTAATACAAAAAAAAAATTAAATTAAATTCTGGTCCAATGACGCTGACATGGAGGATGTAAGGCAAGGAGTTGACATGTAAAAATCACTTCAAGGGCAGTTTGGTCATTTAACATGAAGACACCTCATCAAAAAGTTAAAAAGTCAAAAAGTCCTTTTCAAATCAAGCTTTTTAATCCCAGACTACAATAGTCAAAAAAATAAAAAAAACCAACCCAATTCTCAAACGACATCAAAATGTTTATATATTTTTAGAACATATTTTTATAAAGAATGATTATAATACATAAGAATTTTAAAGATTAAGTTTTTATCCATAAAAATCAAAATTTTGTTACAAAAAATATTCTCAGATCAACTCCTGTCACGGTTGTCCACAAAACTTTAAAACATAAAATAGAAGTGAATTGATGAATTAATATATTCCATCACTGAAAAAAAAAAAAGAAAAAAAAAAAAGCAAAGCATGTGGTGACTTGATAACACTAGCAATCATCATCCTTTTTATTCTTCTAATCAATATTAACCAGCTGCCACAACAGTAGTTATTGGTAGTTATGCGTGAATGATTGTTTGGAAGAGTTTAAAATTTGAACTGTTTGAGGGGAAATGTTTGAGAGACTCCACTGTTGAAAATAATCATGATATATGATCTAAATAAATACCAAAAAATTAGTCTGCTCAAATAGAAATTATCTTGAATTCAAAATTACTCTATTCTTCTTCTCTCTGTTCTATTTTCGGTAGACATAAAATTTCAAAACCTGATTTTATTTGTCTTAATTTTGGGTATTGCGAGTCAATCTTCTGTTGTGCACGAAGCATATTAATAAATAGTGTTACTTGAATTCCATTGTATTGTGAAGACGATTTTTACAACTAGGTACATAATTGATAGGGACAAATCAGTTTTTAATAACAACATTAGAGTATTTTCAACCCAATCCTCTCACCAAGAGGGTGAAAATAAATTTTTTTATTCAAAAAAAAAAAAAGAATCAAGTATGTTACTATTCATTCAAATTCTAAACACAAACTTTCATTTTCTTCGAGATTGGGTGTTACTGTCGAGCAAGGATTCTCTCCTTGCATTCCCTACTTCAGTTCCTCCTTGCAATGGCTAAGATTCATCCTAAAAGAATTTAATGGCTCAGATTACTTTATTAAAATTTAAAAAATAAATTTTTTAGAATGATCTACACCATTAAATTCTCTTAAAATGAATCTTGACCATTGCAAGGAGGAAGTGAAGTAGAGAAGGTAAGGAGAGGATCCTTGCTCGTTACTGTCTGGTCGGTCAATCGGTCAACAACAATTTTATTATTTTATTTTTTTACTTGTTGGGCATTTTTTTAAAACATTAATCATCATTTTCTTCTCTAAAGATTTCTTTGGAAAATATTTTCATCAAAAAGTAAATAATTTTTGTTCATTAACAAATATTTAATTCTAAATTTTTTGTAAAATATATTTAATATTATAAGCATTTTAAAGGTATTATTTCATCCTTTTTAATGATGCCAATTTTATAAAAATTAAATTTACATATTAAAAATTATTTGTAATATAATAAAAAATATAAAATGAATAGTATTTTAGAGAGGATCCTCTATTTTCATCCTCCTTCCAAAAATGAAGGATCAATCCATTCTCCTTCCAAATAGAGATGGATTTAGAAGTAGGCCCGACCATGAGATTTCCAGGGTCCAAAGCCGATAATCAACTAATAAATTTATGGGTCATTCACACTTTTTTTCCATTGAATGAGAAAAAAAATTTAAAAGTAAAGGACAAAAGATTTGTATCAAAATTACAAAAAATACTTAGTATTACATTATTACATTACAATAACTAATAAGTATCGCTTGATCCTCACTCTTCTTGTATTTTTCGAAGCAAATAAATCAATCATACTTGCATAATCTAATTTTTTTGTAAAATCATTTTCAATGAATAACAATACTAATTATTTTAAATGGGCCTTTCAATTTTTTAATGGATTAATTATTTTAAGTTAATTTGGGCCTTCCTTAATTTTTTTTGGACGTAAAATATACTTAATATATTAGACTAAACTATAATAAGAGAAACCCATTTTTTTGGGTCTATTTTCAATTGATAATAATGCTAATTTTTTTGAATAGTCTTTCAATTTTTTAATGGATCAATTTATTTTAAGTTAGTATGAGCTTTTTTAAATTTTTTTAAGGGCAAATTACATGTACCTCCCTTGAGGTTTAGCTAAATTATAAATATCCCTGAGGTTTCGAAAATTACAGATACCCCCCTGAGGTTTATATTTTCATAGCAAATTGCCGCCTGAGATTTATATTTTCATAACAAATTGCCCCCTAATTTGTTATGAAAATATAACCTTCAGGGGGTATCTGTAATTTAGCTAAATCTCGAGGGAGGTATATGTAATTTGCCATTTTTTTAAACTTAAAACATACGTAATATATTACACTAAATTATAATAGGAAGGACCTATTTTTTTAATCTATTTTGGTGGGCCCTAGGCCATGGCCTTGTAGCCTATGCCCGAGGGCCGGCCCTATTTAGAAGATGGGTTAAAGGTGCAAATCCTTTAAAGGTGAAGGTATAAAGGGTGAATTGGAAATACTCTTAGTAACCTGTTTTGAAACAATTTATTTATAGCAATGTTAGATATCATAAAAAAAATTTTCATGAAAATAATTATAAAAACTTTGTGACTCTTAAATTACACTTAAAATAAAGCACCACACACTAATTATGATAATCCAAAAATTATAAATATTTCATGATCATTTTTATAAATTTTTTTTCATTATTCCTAACTTTTCCTATATAAATTTTGTTTTGGGGAACATCAATTTTAAATAGGATTCCTCAAGTATGATAAAGCATAAAAAAAAAAAAAAGGGTTTCAACGAAAAGGGTTGTAATAATTGCATTTAAAGATAGCTTAACTGCACATACAAATCATTTGGTTATTTTCACTAAGTTCCGAATAAGATTAATTTAAATTAGAACATGATTGTATATATATATATATATATTTTTTTTTTCTGGGCCCAAATTTGATTATGGTACGTGGGAACTAAATTCACATGTCTCAATGGCCATATATATAACAGTAAAATATTACAGTAAATTAAAATAATATGTTATTATTTGTGTTAATTTCAAAGGTAATTTGTTTTATTTTTTATATTTTAAGAATTTTATAGTCAATAAGAATCTTATTTGATAAATCTTGATGAAATGATCTAAAAATACTAATTTTATTAAAAATCGATATTTAGATCAAAAATTATATTATTTTAAAATTTAAAATATTAAATTACTCACTAAGTATATTTTGATAATAATAATATGTTGGACTTTTAAAAAAAAATTATGATTATTTTTAATACATTAAAATTTTATTATGAAGAGAATTTGATTAAATCTCCCTTCATAATTTAACTTTTTTACTTACTAACGTAAAGTAAAAAAAATGGTATAATCCAAATAAACTAATAAATAATTTATTTATACTATTGTCGAGGCATCTCCAATGGTACAGATGGTAGGGCTGAGCAAGGAATCCGTGAAATCCGTAATCCGATCCAGTCCAGTCCAATCCGATAGGTTTGGATTGGTTTTTTGAATCCGTGGTTCGGTTCCGGATTGAAAAATTAAAAATCCGTAGTACACGGATTGGTTCTAGATTGAACCCCATGGTTCTGGATTGGAACCGATCCGGACCGTATACAAATAGTATATATTTTTATTATACATCCTCCCCCATAGTATCTTCTCTTATTCTATATAAAATCTAAATTCAAACCTAAAATCGTATAATATCTTCTTTTATTGCTTTTATTTGTTAGTTTTTAGTTTTAATTTGTAATAGTCTAAATACTTATGGTGAAACCAGTTTTCTTATAGTTGTTTAAATTTTAGCACAGTATGTCGCTATTATAGAAATAGATGTTGCTATTGTGGAACTTATATAGCGCTATGTTTATATTTTTATGAAATTAAAGTGTTATATATATTTTTTTGTTATTTAATTATGTGAATCCGTGGTTCTAAACCGATCCAATCCGTATTTAAATGGATTGGTTCGGATTGGTTCCATGATTTAAACGGATTGGATTGGTTCCAATTTTTCAGGAACCGTAGATAACGGATTGGTCCTGGTTTTACCCCAATCCGGTCCAATCCGAACCATGCTCACCCCTAACAGATGGTACTTGCACGTAAATAGGATTACCTTTATTTATTTGGAAAAATCACAAATTGGCGAAAATTTTCAAAAATTATTTGAAATTAGTGATAAATTTTATCAATTTTAGTAATTAAAGTTATAAATTTTTACAAATTTATAAATATTTTGTGAAGATCCCACCCAATTACAATTTTCTTTATTTATTTCAAGTATTGATATATAAACATTTTTTTTTTTTTGGTATACCATAGCTCCTACATGATAGAGTAAGGCTTAGCGTTTGGCACGTGGACTTTTTGGCTAAATTAATAATAATAAAAGAAAAAAATAAATTAAAAAATTAATAAAATAAAATATCATATTAAAATTATAATTGTTTCATTTTTTATTACAAAAATTAAAAAAAAAAACCAAAAAAACTAACCCAAGCAAAATTTTTAAGCCTCAGTTAAAAGTCAAAAAATCAAAAATTATCTCCCAAACGAAACCTAAGATGGGCTTAAATGGGATAGGTCTTATAGATAAGTTTTAAAATGAGATAAGTTTAATAAAAAATTTAATAAATTATTTAAAATACATGACATTTTCCTTTATGTTTTCAAATTGTAACCCAGGGACACATTTTCTCATTACCCAAAACAAAACGGAAAAATAAATAAATAAAACAAAACAAAACAAGCAAGAAAGCAAGCAATGGAGAAAAGTTCACCACCATGGGCATCCATAGATTCAACCTCCTACTGTCAAACCTTGACATCCGCAACCCATCCTACCCAACCGTCCTCCGATCCTACATCCGCAACCGCCGCTTCAACACCTCCTCCATCCCCAAACCCCTTCTCATCGTCACTACTATTTAGGCTTGTTCCGGTGCCGGAAACTCTGACGGTTTTTCGGGTTGAGAAAGGATTTGATCAGAACGCAACAGAGCTTTGTTCATTGATGGCAATTCGTTGCAGATAAGATCGATAATGGGTTGTTTATGAGGCTTCTGATTCTGCCAATTAGTAGTAGAACACAAAAGGGTGTGAAAACGATTCGAGCAACATTCATTTCATTGTTTCTGGGTAATTCAAATCAACTCATGACAGTGATGAACGGAGACCTTCCTGATGGAAATGAGTTGGATTCAATCTGTGCTTTACTGGGCAAATTTCAACCCAAACCAATCCCCAAACGTCCTGCTCGATCGAACCTATGCTGCTAATTTTCAGAAGAGAAAATCAGATTATGTCCAAACTCCGATTTCAAAAACTGGGTTGGAATCGATTTGGAAAAAGAAGATCGAATTGGGAAAAACTGGATTCGTCTTCAACCCATATGGAGGGAGAATGAGTGAAATTCCAGCGACGGCAACACCTTCCCCCACCATAAAATAGAAGTATTACTCCTACCGCATTGAATAATTACTCCAAAAGTAAACCCCGCTCCAAACCATAGAATCTTTATATACATGGTTTGCACATAACCAACAATAGTTCTCTCAAATCTTTCCCATACCCAAAAGAAAACAAAACAAAAACAAAGAAAGCAAACAATGGAAGAAACTTCACCATCACATTTTCTTCTTCTTCTTCTTCTTCTTCTACTTCCTCTATCAATGGTAGCCTCAGACTATGACACTTTTGTTCAATGTCTCTCAAACCACTCAATCCCACAAAACCAAATCTCCACCATAGTCTATGCTCCAAACAACCCATCATTCACCACCATCCTCCAATCCTACATTCGAAACCTCCGCTTCGCCACCGCCGCCACCCCAAAACCACTCATCATCATCACCCCCCTCTACGAAACCCACGTTCAGGCCGCCGTTCTCTGCTCCAAACTCACCGGAAAACAGCTCAAAATCCGCAGCGGTGGCCACGACTACGACGGCCTCTCCTACGTCGCCGCCGCCGGCGTCCCCTTCATCATCCTCGACACGTTCAACCTGCGCTCCATCTCTCTCGACACCACCACCAACACCGCCTGGGTCCAATCCGGAGCCACCCTCGGCGAACTCTACTTCAAAATCGCATCCATCAGCAAAACCCACGGTTTCCCCGCAGGAGCTTGCTCCACCATCGCCGTCGGCGGCCACCTCGGCTGCGGCGGCTACGGCAACATGTTGCGAAAGTACGGGTTATCGGTCGATAACGTGCTCGATGCTCGAATTGTAGATGTTAATGGCCGGGTTTTGGATCGGAAAGCAATGGGTGAGGACTTGTTTTGGGCGGTGGCTGGTGGCGGCGCCGCCAGCTTTGCGGTGGTGCTGTCGTATAAGATTAGGCTTGTTCTGGTGCCCGAAACTGTAACGGTTTTTCGGGTTGAGAAGACATTGGAACAGAATGCGACAGACATTGTTTATCGATGGCAATTCGTGGCGAACAAGACTGATAATGATTTATTTGTTAGGCTTCTTATACAACCAATTGTTAACAAACAAACCGGTAAGAAAACAATTAGAACATCGTTCATTTCATTGTTTCTTGGTGATTCAAATAGACTCATGACAGTGATGAACAGAGACTTTCCTGAATTGGGTTTGCAAAAACAGGATTGTATGGAAATGAGTTGGATTCAATCTGTGCTTTACTGGGCAAATTTCGACCCAAACAACTCCACAAATGTGTTGCTAGATAGAACCTATGCGGCTAAATTTTCGAAAAGAAAATCAGATTATCTCCAAAGTCCGATTTCTAAAGTCGGGTTGGAATCGATTTGGAACAAGATGATGGAATTGGGAAAACCTGGATTTGTGTTCAATCCATATGGAGGGAGAATGGGTGAAATCCCGGCGGCCGCGACACCGTTCCCTCACCGGGCCGGGAACATTTTCAAAATCCAGTACTCATTGAATTGGGATGAGGAAGGAGTTGCAGCAGAGAACAACAATTTGAATCAAGTTAGAGAGCTATACAGTTTCATGACTCCATTTGTGTCAAAGTTCCCTAGAGAATCATTTCTGTGCTACAGAGATGTTGATATTGGAATCACACACAATGGGAAGAATAGTTACAGTGAAGGTAAGGTGTTTGGGGAGAAGTATTTTAAGGGTAATCTTGATAGGTTGGTGAAAGTGAAGACCATGGTTGATCCACAAAATTTCTTCAGAAATGAACAGAGCATCCCTCCATTTCCAGCAGTAGGATCTTCAGAAGAAAGTAGATATGGAGATAAGATCTTGGCGTCTTACAGTTTTAGTTTCTTGTTAATTGCTTTGGTTATACTATTTTAAGTTTTGTTCATTGTTGTGTTATTGTTTTTTATTTTTTATTTTTTTGATAATCAAGTGAGAGAGCATTTTAGCCGCAACTCGACTAATCCGGATACTTGAAGTTAATAATCTTAAAATTTGAGATGTTTGATATTCGTGAAATTCAATCATATGATTTCTTTTAGATAGTAAACTCTTTTGTTACTATAATGTATGGTTTTAGTGTTCATCAAAATAATTAAACTACAAGTACAATATTATTATGTTTTTTTCATTTTTTATTATTTATGCCTCACTAGTAGCACTCCCTTCCTCTTTAGGATACAAATATTCATATAGTATAATAATAATAATAATAATAATAATAATCAACAGAGGAACAAAAAGATACATTAATCAAACCAAATTTTGGGAAAAATTCTCTACAAATAAGTTTTCAAAGTTAATCAAACCAAACAAATTTTTCAAAAAAAAATTTTCAAAACTTGTTTGGTTTACAAATTTTCCAAACAAATCTCTCTCTCATACACATCAAATCAATCACTTTTTCCAAAACTCTCTCTCAAAATAATTTTTCAAAACATCTTTTGAAAAAAAACCAAATCAAACAAATTTTCGTACTTTTTATCTCAAAACATATTTCTCAAATACAAACCAAACAAGGCCATAATTCTCGAATCCAAAGATATCTTTGTAAGGGAACAAACAATCATATTTACACTTCACTTTAAGCATCTGATTTTTTTAATTTGTTTATTTATTTTTATAATCTCTAACAAAGAGAGTACAAGACATTTAAAGTAGGGTATGAATATCATTAATTCATTAAATATATTTCAATTTTTTTTTATATTTGTTTGATTATTGTTAAGGTGGTCAAAAATTTGAATTAAGGCCTAGTTTGACATAATTTAAAAAGTTAAAAAATCACTATTCTATTTAAATCATATCATCTCTCTACTATATCACTTCAAATTCAACTCATATTTTACATTTTTTTCGTAAAAAATCAAAAAATACACTTATTTAGATCATCCCAAACAACTTTTAAGTTAATAATAAGTTGCTAAATATTATTTAGTTTAAATTTTTATAATATATATAAATTTATCAAGTCGGGTTTAAAAATTAACAAAATTTGAATATATTTAAATTCAATTTATTTATATAACGGTAAATTACACTTATACCCATTGAGGTTTAGGTTGATATTTGAAAAATTATACTAATCCCTCTGCCATTGTAATTATTTAGACGGAATGAAGATATTGAACTCATGGACTCTCTCTTTTCTTACTTTATTTTACTTCCTTTGTTTTTTCTTCTCATTTTCTTTCCGTTACTTTTTTTTTCAATGTAATTTTCTCTATTTTTCTATTAGGAGTTGTTACTTTTTATATAAGTAGAAAAGCTTGTGAAATGAGACTATTAACCATTGAAGTAGAAATGTAATTTCCAAAATATCATGGAGTGAAATGTAATTGAATCAAATTACAAGAGTTTGAGTATAATTTACCGTTTATATAAAGAGTCAATTTTAAATAATTTTTTAATCCACTTCGAGTAACATAACTTGTTTTACCTCTCTAATCATAAATTATTAATGTTTTGGAGGAGGAAGTAAAATGCTCTATGATCAATCCTAAGAAAGAGTTGTTTTATTGAGCGCTATTTTGAGAGGATGATTACACGTTATTTTTCAATTTTTAATTCATTTTGAATTATATTATCTCTTATATTTTATAAGTTTTTTTTTTTTCAAAAAAAGTCTAAAAAAAGGGTAAAAGTCAACTTTTAATCATTTTTTCAAAAAAACCCTAATTATAGTAGGATTTATTAGTGCTGGATCAACTTTGTAAGTGATTAAAAAAAAAAAAAATCAGGAGTCTTGAAACAGAGAAATAATTTTATTTAAGGGTTTTAGTATATTTTTTGACTTTTTATAAACAAAAAAAAAAGGTTAAAATATGAGTTGGGTTTGAAATGATATGGTAGATATGGTGTAACTTAAATAAGATGATTGTTACCTAAATAGGAGAATGTGCTAAAATAACACATGCGAAAGAATAACTTATTCTTTTAAATACTTGTAATGATTACTTATTTATGCGGCTTCTCATTCTCTCACTAAAGCTTCGTATGACTTTGGCTATTGTTGTTAACTTTTTTTTTTGTGTAAAACTTTTTTAACTTGGCCTTTTTAGTTTCGTTTGGTTTTTATTTTTGAGTTTTTTTGATTTTTGTGAAAAAAAAATATAACGATTATTGATTGAATGTGATAATTTATCTTGTTGACTCACATAATCTATTTTGTCTTTTTGTACTTTTTAGCCTCAAAATGAAAACCAAACGGGGACTGAACATGCAAGTAAAATTTTCAGGAATAATCAATTATTAGATATTAACATGATATTATCCATTAATAAAAAATTATAACATATCAAGTGAATTATTATTTATTTTTTTTAATTATTTAATAAATATGAATTAGTATATTATACGGATAAAATTACAATCTCATATCATGTTTTGAAATTATGAAATAATTATTTGGCTTTTTTATGTATCAACAAAAAATATTGGATTAGATTTAATGTGAATCTTTCCCTCTCAAAACTTATGTGTTGTTGTGATTTTTTTTTTTTTTTGGTATAAGGACGTATTTGGAATTTACTTATTTAGTATATATATATATATATATATTATAAAAACATGTATAAAAAAACAATGTAATTCAAACAACTTGTTAAGGCATAGCTTGGGAAGTTGGTTTTGGTGAGTTAGGGGTTAAAATAGTCCAAAAAAAAAAAAAGACTATTTTAGTCACAAAAAACAAAATATCAAATTCAACCCATAATCATTACATTCCTCTCTCATAAAAAATGTCAAAAAAGTTAAAAAGCCAAAAAGTTATTTCTAAGCCAGGCTTTTTAGCCCCAGGCTAAAATAATTAAAAAATTAAAAAACTAAAAAATCAACCCACTTTTCAAACGGAGGCTAGTGTAATTGTTTAGATTATTCTAAACAATCCTAAATTTTATATATGATAATATTTTTTTGAATATTAATGTATTGGTCGAATATGTCTTGTCAAGACATGTCGGTGGGGATGCTTTTATAAATTTTGGAATAAATTATAAATATATTTTTTTGAGATTTGTTTAAAATATAAATTATTTTTATGATTTAAAAAATTACAAATATTTTCTTGTTAGAATTTTTTATTTAACAGAATTAATTAAAAAAGTGAAATTTTTAACAGTTCACCTATACAATAATAAAATTATCTGAATTATTAATTGAAATAAAATTTTAATATTATTAAAAAATATTAATTAATTTGATGATTTATTAATAAAATGACCTATTTATTATAAAATTAGAAACCTTAGATGACATAATGTAATTTTTAAAATTACAAGAAATAATTTATAATTTAAATAAATCGTAAGGAATATATTTATAATTTACCATAAATTTTGAGAGTTTCAAAGAGACTATTATGGAGTGTTTTGAAAAGTTGATAAAAAGTTAATTTTTTTATTTTTTTAATTTATTTTATCCTTTTTATAAATAAAAAATATAAAAAATAATATGATCTAAAATGAATAAAAAATTAAAAGTTAATTTTTTTTTTCTTCCCAAAAACTCCAATCTAATAATTTTGATAACCCCACTCATGTGCTTTTTATGAACCAAAGTGATGGCCTGCAGTACGCTCCTTTCTCTGCAAGGCAGAATTAGGAATTTTGGCCTATAGTGTGGGGTTAAAAGTTAATTTTTTTAGTGTTTTTGATTTTTTTTATGTGATATTATTATTTTATTTATTTTTATATTTTTTCAAAAAAATTTATTTAAAAGTTAAAAAATTTTAAACTACATTTTGAAACACCGGCGGGACCATTCTATATGCATAAAAAGTATTAAATTAATTTTAATACATTATTAATTAAACTTTGTGAAATAAGGTATCTTACAAGAAAATTAAATAAATCCAACAAATAATATGTTAATTTTTAAAAGTTTTGAAATATCAATATATAATCGGTTAAACCGCCGTTTTATGCTATTTTATTAATTAATATTGATGATACTTAGTATTAGGTGCTCCAAATGGAACGGGTTGGATCGATCCACGCTTCCCAAGCCGTTGTCCGAGGGTCGAATCCACAGAGAAACCTGCACAAGAGTTCAGTGGGGAACGGGGAGTTCCCCAGCAAACCCTCCAACGAGCAAGTTAGAGAAATGAGAGTAAGAGAATGTATAGATAGGATGGTGATAGAGAACTTAACCATTTCTTTGTCTTAGAAGTCTGCTTATATCATTTGCTCATCATTTCCTTGTCCACTCCGAGCTGTTATGTTGGCCGAAAGTCTATGTTCTAGCTTACCTTGTTCATGGTGAGGCTGTTCCGTTCCGACGTGAAGGGTTATCGTAATAAGTGCTGCAGGGAAACTCATTAATGGCTGATGTGTGGTGCAATAACTCTGCAGGATCTTTGTTTGCTGATGTGACAAGTTCTTCACCTGCCAAGTGTTTAGACTTCATTGGTACTTGGTGTAATGTTGGATTTCAAAAATGTTGGGCTTTACTATTTGAATCATGGACTGGGCCTTAAGTGGTGGGTCATATCCTTATGGGCTTACCCATGTCAAATATAATTTAGTAAATAAAAAGTAAAAAATAATTAAGACATTTAAAATATAACTCTTAAATTTACACTCAATGGCGTTGAATGTTATATGTCAATTGATTGTTTGGAAATTAATGAAATTTTAAGTTGTGTTTGGTAGAATTTTGTAAATATGATTTGAGAGTATGAGTTGTATTTTGAGTTTGTGAGTTGTGGAATTATGATTTGAGTGTAGAAAATTTGTTTGGTTATGGTTTTTGAATAAAGTGTTGAATAAAGTTTTGAATTGTATGTGGAATTGAGTTTTGAAAGTTTGATGTGACATGTGAAATAAGAAAATTTGTTTGGTGATAAGTTTTTAAAATAGTTTTCAAAACTTAATTCAACCTAAAATTGATAATTGTGGGAGCCAAATAAATGATAAGATCAGAAGGTGCGTATCTTAGAAGACTGATATTAATCGGCTGTATCCTACGAGAATGGAAAGCCGAATACAATACATATGCCGAATAAGTGTAGATCCTTAGAGCCGAATAAGAGAAAGGACAATGATTAAAAAGTAGGCCCTGGCCCCGAGGATCAAAAGGAACAGGTATAAATACAAGAACAATGGATTGGGAAAGGTATGTAAGAATCACTTCACTTAACTTAGTAAAGAAGCTATCCTGAGTGTTTGAACTGACTTGTCCGTCGAAGTGCTAATTTCGGCACCCCCGACCGGAGTGTTTGTACCTTTTCAAGTGACTAGCTGAGGATCACTAGCGTCTCCCAAGATCTGAAGAGTATTTCCAAACCTCTTTCCCTACAATTGGCGCCGTCTGTGGGAATACTCAAATACATCCATGGTAGGCATGACTGAAGATCCTCCGATAGCCACTAACGAGACCACACAGAGAGATGACCTCACTCCAGCAAATATGCTCGGAAAGGAAACCATCGCTGCAAGACGCACCTTGAACTTCGACTCACCAATGACTTCAGCGCAAGAGACAATGCGAGTGATCATGGAACAAGCAAAGCAGAATGAACAAAGGCTGGAGAACATGATCGTTGAAAATGAACGTCTCCATCAAGATTTGGCCCTAGAAGTAGCAAAATCCAGAGAAGCCGTGAGCCAAGATCCCGAACGACCTCCGAGGGCAGGTGGACAACGACCTTGAGCCCAACCAAAGGAGACCGATAGTGACTCCAACTCATCACCCACGGAGCTCAACAAGAAGGGACGATCCAAAACTTCCAGCTCCTTCGAAAAGAGTCTACATACGAGGAACAAGCGCAGAAGAAGCAGTTCAGACGAAGAAGACCAGCACTATCCTTTTGTCCGACGGATCGCAAGGGCGGCCCTGCCCAAGAAGTTCAAGGCTCTGTCATTCACTTTTTAGGACAGAAAATCAGACCCCACTGATCATATCCGTCACTACAAGCAGGCCATGACATTAGATGCAGACAACGAAACCCTCATATGCCGAATATTCCCCAGCAGCCTGGGGCCATTAGCTGTCAGGTGGTATTACAAGCTGGAGCCAGCTTCGATCAAAGGCTTCCATCAATTACAGAAATCCTTCAGGGCCAGGTTCATCACCAACGAGGTACAGCCGAAACAGGCCGACTCTCTCTGGGCTATGTAGATCTAGTCAAGAGAAACGCTCAAAGCGTATTCGGCGCGCTATTGGGAGTGCTTCAACCTCGTCGACGACACTTGCAACGACTCTATGGCCATCACCACCTTCAAAATGGGACTACATCTCGACAGTGCTCTTCACAGTTCCTTGACCAGAAGACCCCCCAAAACAGTTTGGGCATTGATGGAGAAAGTTGAAGAGTATTGCAAAGTGGAAGATGATGCCTTGAGAATAAAAACCGGACAAATGTCCAACAAAACGGCCCCCCTTGAAAGTGCTCAACCAATAATTTTCGTGCCACCTTCGAGCCCTGAGCCACGACAACGCGCTAAACGAGACAAAAGGCGGGATTCTCACCGATCAAGCAATCAATGCTCCCACTGGACGAATGAACAACTATAAGTCGACAGTAGACGCTCGAGGCGTGCCGACAAGAAGTACACAGAGTTGTCAGAACCAATCACTACAATAATGACCAAAGTCCAACACCTTCCATTCTTCAAATGGCCGTCACAGATGATGAGGCCACCCGACACGCGAAGAAGGGATAGGCGGTGCGAGTATCATAAAGATCACGACCACGAAACCGAGTGCTGTTACGCATTAAAGGATCACCTGGAAGAACTGGTGCAAGACGGCCGACTGCAACAGTACGTGAGAAAGGGAAAGCCAACCCTGGCATTAGCCTTGAGACAGGACTCACCTCCACTTGGCGTGATCCATATAATCTACAGCCTGCCTGTGTCCCCAACCGTACATACAATTCAATCGCATCCAATCCCCTAAAAGCAACGTATTCCGACCGAATGGCCCAGAGAAGCCCCGATAATTACTTTCAATGACTCCGATCTTAGCGGCACAACAGCCTCCCACATCGATCCATTGGTCATCAAATTACGCGTAAAACGGTTCACCATTGAACGTATTCTCATAGACCCAGGGAGTACTTCAGAGGTTATGTATTACAAAACTTTCATCAAACTCGGCTTCAACGAGTCAGATCTGTCTCCGGCGCCTCACCCATTGTTCGGCTTTAGTACGAATCCTGAGTACCCGTTAGGAAAGATCATACTACTTGTTTGAGCGGGCTCCAGAACGGTCGAAGTAGAATTCCTGGTCGTAAAGCTCCCATCGCCGTATAATGTCATCATGGGGCGAACCTAGTTACATATTATGAAGGTGGTTCCAATCACTTATCATCAGCTTGTGCGCTTCTCGACAGCCCATGGCATTGAAGAAATCCGTGGCTCCCCGCAATCGGCACAAGCAGAGATTTTATGTAAACCCTATCACTGACTCGACCTGTGGGCTTTGATACTTGTATATATATCACTTCTACAATGCAAACCATTTTTCTTCGTCGCTCAATTTATTTCTCGGAGCCCCTTTGGTGTATGACACCAAAGGGCCGATTAAAGTCTCCAGATTCGGACCCCCCTTTGGTGTATGACACCTTAGGGCCGATTAAAGTCTTCGGATTCGGAGCCCCCTTTGGTGTATGACACCTTAGGGCCGATTAAAGTCTCCGGATTCGGAGCCCCTTTTGGTGTATAACACCTTATGGCCGATTAAAGTCTTCGGATTTGGAGCCCCCTTTGGTGCATGACACCTTAGGGCCGACTAAGACTCTGGATTCGGAGCGCCCTTCATGGATATCACGATTGGCCAAACAAAGTCTTCGGATTCGGAGCCCCCTTTGGTGCATGACACCTTAGGGCCGACTAAGACTCCGGATTCGGAGCGCCCTTCGTGGGTATCACGATTGGCCAAACAAAGTCTCCGGATTCGGAGCCCCCTTTAGTGCATGACACCTTAGGGCCGACTAAGACTCCGGATTCGGAGCACCCTTCGTGGATATCACAATTGGCCAAACTAAGTCTCCGGATTCAGAACCCCCTTTGGTGCATGACACCTTAGAGCTGACTAAGACTCTGGATTCGGAGCGCCCTTTGTGGATATCACGATTGGCCAAACTAAGTCTCCAAATTCAGAGCCCCCTTTGGTGCATGACACCTTAGGGCCGACTAAGACTCCGGATTCGGAGCGCCCTTCGTGGATATCACGATTGGCCAAACTAAGTCTCCAGATTCGGAGCCCCCTTTGGTACATGACACCTTTGGGCCGACTAAGACTCCGGATTCGGTGCGCCCTTCGTGGATATCACGATTGGCCAAACTAAGTCTCCAAATTCGGAGCCCCCTTTTGGTGCATTACACCTTGGGACCGATTAAAGTCTCCGCATCGAAACGCCGGTTACGGAGCCCCATCGGCTCAAGATGTCTTTGGGCCGATTAAGACTCCGAATTCGCAACGCCTCTGACGCATAACACCCTAGGGTAGATCGTACCTCCGAATTCGGAGCACCCTTCGGCACGAACAAAACGAAACAACACATGCCAACATTCGAAATAAGGTGCTTAGCTTTAAAAAAAAAAAAATCCAGAGTAAGACGCAAATGTTTGAAATAAAACTTTTTATTTGATCAAGCAGTTGTTACATAGACGTAATCTGCGTTCGACCATTACAATATCTATCTTTAACTTCTAAGGCGAAAAGGGGAATTAATCACGTTGATACAGCAGAGGCCCCAAATCAATGCACGTCGTTTGGAAGGCCTCCGCGGCTCAAAATGCCTTGATCTAACCGTGCCCTAATCAGCTTATCTCTGGACCTCCCTCTGACACCATCGACAATGTCAAGGCCAAGATCCAAGACAAGGAAGGTTAAGGGCAACGGTCGTTGTGTCTCCTTTCGGGGCCATCTGCTTCGACGACTTCAAGGCTGACGAGCCTCCCGTTTCTTTTTTAACGACCTACCTCCCACACCAGAGAATTCTCTGCTGCGATCCATTGCGGCATCAAGCTCGGCCAAAGTTCGAGTTTGGCTGATTAAAGAAACTCTGTTTTACATCCACAATATTATGTAACCCCACGCAATAAATGGCGTTATATTAATAAGGTCACTGGCACGAAGAGTCCATTTCATTTATTTTTAAATGCTGGCAGTGACCCCGAGGCAATTTCATTAACGCCAAAACCCCAAGAGACGAACATCGGTTGACATTCACCACGGCCTAGGTACCCGAACGGCTTTTTGGAACACATGCGCTGACTGTGACAGGGGCAGCGCTATCAATCCAACCGGCCAAGCATTTAGACCCCGCGCCCACTGGAATTTGCCACAGCCACTTCACGGACTAGCTTTTGGCCTCTTGAAATTACAGTGGCAACATTCAAGAATAAACGGCCATCACGATTGGGCCGACCCTGCCTATAAGACGGCGTATCACTATACGATCAATGTTTGTACATTCATTCAAACATCCATGCAATAAAATGAAACACGTATATACCGAATACGAACTACGACAGAATATTTATAATAGAACGTTTCTATTCAATCCAATAATAAATTACATAGTTTTTATTACGATTCAACCTTATAATGCGTATTCTTATACGGCATCATCCTCATCCTCACTTTTCTCGACTTCAAAAGCGGAAAACGAAAAATGTTTACTGTGGTAGAGTGGCGATGCCGAATCAATGCCCGACGCTCGAAGAGCATCTGCGGCTTGAGATGCCTTGATCCAACCGTGCCTAAATCCACGATTCTCACATCGGCAAACCTCTTCGACAAGCTTCTCCTTGGTCTTTTCGATTCCAACTTTTCGACCTTCATGAAAACCTTTTTCATAGGCCCTCCCCTTCGCAGACTCCATTGCAAACATACTCGCCGTCTCACGATCGGCGAGCGTGGCACTGATGAGCCGACTAATAACCCTTTCCTCCACAATTGGGTTTCCCTGCTCGACGGGTTGTGCCTGAGCCGCCCTAGTCTTCCTTAACTCACGCTCAGCTGCCTCCGCGCGAGCCTCCAAACTTCGAATACGTTCCTCCTTCTTCTTTAATTCTCGACGGGCAGCGCGCAGCCGCATGCCAATTTCATAGGCAGTGTAAAGCCCCTTCACTGCCCCATGAATGCCTTCGCGAAATACGTCATAGTCCTGGCGACCTACTATTGACTGCTGCACCTCAGGAGGAAAAATTTGTCGAGCAAACTCGACCACTACATTTGGGTCTCGAACGATCGAGTCCGCCTCTGTCATGGGTCTGCTCCCCACAAATACCGCAAAGCTTAATGGTCATGGATTCGCATCAGATCCCCTTTCGACTTGGACTTGCAGAGATCTGCCCTGTGACTGCTTGTCCCGCCTGGGTGACCTGCTTCGACGTCGAGGAGACTAACGCCTCTCTCGATCCCTAGAACTCCTACTTCCTGTGCGCGAAGGTTCACCACCTCGATTCATGTCTCCGCCCATCTCAGTTAGCGTCCTCGCTTCCCCTCTGCTGTTAAAGAAAAGTCTGTTCGACATTCACATGATAAATCTTCCTCCAAGAGCTGGAGTCAGCTGTTTACTAAGCTCATAAAGGTTATACCTTTGTTCACTTATCCTTTATAGAGGCAGCACCCTCGAGGCAATCTCATTAATTGAAAAAAACCTCAATCGTCCGGCGCCCGAATGATCATGCACCGCCTGGGGCAAGGGCAGATTCATCAATCTATTTGGCTTAAATGCCCCAGACGGCTCATGAATCGACTCTTCAAAATTCTTAGGGTCATTTCATCCGGCTCCCGAATGATTATGCATCGCCTGGGGCAAGGGCAGATTCATTAATCTATTCGGCTTAAATGCCCCAGACGGCTCATGAAACGACTCTTCAAAATTCTCAAGGCCATCTCATTCGGCTCCCGAATGATCATGCACCGCCTGGGGCAAGGGCAGATTCATCAATCTATTCGGCTCAAGTGCCCCAGACGGCTCATGAATCGACTTCAAAATTCTTAAGGTCGTTTTATCCAGCTCCCGAATGATCATGCACCGCTTGGGATAAGGGCATATTCATCAATCTATTCGGCTTAAATGCCCCAGACAGCTCATGAATCGACTTCAAAATTCTCAAGGTCGCCTTATCCGGCTTCCGAATGATCATGCACCCCCTGGGGCAAGGGTAGATTTATCAGTCTATTCGGCTTAAATGCCCCAGACGGCTCATGAATCGACTCTTCAAAATTCTCAAGGCCGTCTCATCCGGCTCCCGAATGATCATACACCGTCTGGGGCAAGTGCCCCAGATGGTTTATGAATCGACTTCAAAATTCTTAACGTCGTTTCATCCGGCTCCTGAATGATTATGCACCCCCTGGGGCAAGGGCAGATTCATCAATCTATTTGGCTTAAATGCCCTAGATGGCTCATGAATCGACTTCAAAATTCTCAAGATCGTCTCATCCGGCTCCCGAATGATCATGTACCCCCTGGGGCAAGGGTAGATTCATCAGTCTATTCGACTTAAATGCCCCAGACGGCTCATGAATCGACTCTTCAAAATTCTCAAGGCCGTCTCATCCGGCTCCTTGAATGATCATGCACTGCCTGGGGCAAGGGCAGATTCATCAATCTATTTGGCTCAAGTGCCCCAGACAGCTCATGAATCGACTTCAAAATTCTTAAGGTCGTTTCATTCGGCTCTCGAATGATCATGCACCGCCTAGGGCAAGGGCAGATTCATCAATCTATTCGGCTTAAATGCCCTAGACGGCTCATGAATCGATTATTCATAATACTTAAGATTCATCAATATATTCGGCTTGAATGCCCACAATACTCGACATATGAGTGATAAATCAATATTGTCATAAGATATTCATGAGCTGAAAGCTCAAACACAGCAATGATTTTATCCAAAGTAGTTAAAGGCAAAACATTCTTCATTAACATAACTTCACAAACTGTGTACAAGTGGTGGTGAAATAACAAGGAAATTTTCATTAATAAATTAAGTGCAAATAGTAACCAATTTATACATGAAAACTACCCTAAACCAACAAAAGTCTAAGTCTACCGAACAAAAACTTACATCAAAATTAAAAATACTTAATATAATTGAAATGTGTCCCAGATCAATCCTCGTGGTCAGATTCGAGTGGCTCAACGTCCACTCGCTCGTAGGGAATTGACAAGGCTAATGTAACTCCAGCGGCAGCAAGGGCTTTGAGCCACCCATGTTTGAACCCCCGATTCTCGAATTTGGGGACTTCATCTACATATTCCGTATAGACGGCGCTTTTTCTGCCTCAAATGCCACAGAAGCCTCAAAATTGGCTTTTTCCTTGGCCGCCTTGAGCTCCTCTAACTGAACCTTCACCTCGGCAAGCACCTCATTGGCTAACTTGAGCGATTCTTCGCTCGTATTTGCCCTACTCTCAGCGTCAGAGTAGAGCTGTTCAGCTGAGCGAGCCCTCTCCTCCTCTGCTTCAGCTCGCGCACTCTCCATTGCGACTCTCATCACTTCAAACTCGGCCCTACTCTTTTGACCGTCCGTCTCCGTTTGCAAACGATAAATCTTGCCAAGGGCATCATGCAGGCGGCGGCCTAGATCCGCGATCTTGCCAACCGTCTGCAAAACAAGTTGGGATTGTCAGATACCTTAATGAAAACAAATTAAAGAGAATTTGAGATGGTCACTTACCAGGAGCACCGACTGCGCAGATAGGGCTATGGCCATAACATCCGGCACGGCGCGAAAGGCTGCGGTGTCAGCCGGCAAGGAAATTGAAGCCGCTAGGCTCAACGCTACGGCTGGATCCTCAATAGTTGAAGCGTCAGAAGAAATCGGCGTATCTTTGATCTTTGGCCGAGTAATAAAAGGAGCAACCACGTCCGACTCTTCTAAACGAGGCCGTTTGGAAGCAGGGCTAATCTCTGACCCAGCCTCTCCCTCGCCACTACACTTTTTGCCCCGCTCCTTCGGAACCAGACGTTCGTCAATCACCTGTTCAACCTCTTTCCCCGCTTTGGTCGTAACAACCTAAGCCGCCTTTTCAATAATGGGTATGAAAGTTTTAATCACGGTGGGCTCAGAATGGGCGGCCTCGGCCTTCTTTCGAGCAGCCATTCGCTCGGCATTTTTCTTTCGCGCCATCTGCGTAAGGCTTTTCCCAGCCATACCTTTGGAAAAATCACCAGGTAGGTCTCCCAAATTCACAAAAATATCTCTAGAAGAGAACTCTGCCCGACCCGAAGTGGACGGTGAAGGCTGGTTAAGTCCGGCAGCCTCGAACGCTGAGCGTATTGCCTCGTCGACCTCTTCAGCCTCCTCAGCGACCTCTCTGGTTGGTTCAGCAACTACCTCTACCTCCGGCTCCGCGTCTTCCCCCGAATCCGAATCCGAATCCGAATCTTCGAGGCCAATTTGCCTAAGCTCTTGAAGCTGGGAAAGAGAAGAGCCGAAAGGTGTTGATCGCCGGATGGAATTGGAATGCCGTCTGCGGCCGAGAATGTAGTATAAGTAGGTTCGTATTGGAGGAGTATGTGAGCAGCTCTCCCTTGCTTTTGTACGTTTGGACAGTCGAAGTATCTGAGTGTAGACTTAATTTCCTCAAGGACTGCGTCGTCGATTGAGGGAAGAATCTTCTTCAATCTGTTACCTGCAAAGAACAATGGGTGATTAAAGGAAAAAAGCCGAATAAAAGGCAGATCAACAAACACGAGGCGTTAAATGGCAACCTGGATCACCCTTCCGTCTAGGAATAGGGTCTAGGCGGTCTTCGCCTTCACCGAACTCCCAATTACCTCGAACATTGACCATTACGTCGTCAACTCTCTTACCAGAACTGGCAAGCATGGTTATCAAGTGATGGTCAATGTTCTTGGCCCTGAGAAAGTATCGCCCCGACCGACCGGAAGATTTGGCCAAAGCGTAACAGTGCCGAATCGCCGGAATGCCAAGGTTGATCCTAAGGCGTCGGTTCAACTCTATTACCCCCATGATGATTCGAAAGAAATTTACATTGGGTTGAGAAGGAATCAGACTCTAATAGCGAAAGACGGCCCTACGCAATAGATGTAGAGGAAAACGGACTTCGCCCTCCGCTATGGATAAGAGAGGGAAGACGATCGTATTTGGATCCTCCCTCTCCATATCAAGAGTACTGTCCATTACAAGAGATGAGTGGACATCGTCAGGAATGGAAAAGTGTCGCCGGAATCCGGAAATATGACCCTCAGAAAGGAGGTCTTTCAAGTGTTTAGCTATTTTCGCGGGGATTCAAGGTTCCACCGAAATCAAAATGACAAACAGAAAATAGGGTTGCAAAGAAGAGAGAAGAAGACTTACGAGTAGACGAGGCAAGGATAGACGGAGAAGAGTTGTAGAAAACGTGAGTCAGAGAAGGGTTGCTCGTTGGCGGTCCAAGAGTCTCGAATACTCGACAAAATGTGCACTCGAAAGGACTGAAATTTTAAATCGCAATACATGCGAGACGCACGAATGAGGCAGGAAAATGTAATGATGACCAAAAAGGTGTGCGCGTTCTGACATTTGTATTGGGGCACGCGAAGCCGCCTGACCTATTTCGACTTTTCCAATTCAAGACCAAACACGCCGCTTAACTACCGTCAATGGGGAGTTCGGGGGGCAATTGTGGGAGCCGAATAAATGGCAAGATCAGAAGGTGCGTCCCTTAGACTGATATTAATCGGCTGTATCCTACGAGAATGGGAAGCCGAATACAATACATATACCGAATAAGTGTAGATCCTTAGAGCCGAATAAGAGAAAGGACAATGATTAAAAAGTAGGCCCTGGCCCCGAGGATCAAAAGGAACAGGTATAAATATAGGAACAATGGATTGGGAAAGGTATGTAAGAATCACTTCACTTAACTGAGTAAAGAAGCTATCCTGAGTGTCTGAACTGACTTGTCCGTCGGAATACTAATTTCGGCACCCTCGACTGGAGTGTTTGTATCTTTTCAGGTGACTAGCTGAGGATCACTAGCGTCTCCAGGATCTAAAGAGTATTTCCAAACCTCTTTCCCCACAATAATCAAACACACAACTCATAACTCGATATCCGTATTTTTGATCAACAGTCATAACCAAATTATTTTTAAAATAATCAAATAAAAAAATGATTTTTTTTCAATTAATTGTTTTTAAGTAATTTTTTTGAATAATTTTTTTTCAAATAACTTCTATGTCAATTATTTTATGTCAATTAATTTTTCTGTCAATTCATTTTTTAGGCCTGTATAAACATTAAAAATATTAAAAATATTTAGAATATTAAAATATTAAAAATATTCCAAAAATTAAAATATTAAGAATATTAAAAATATTTCAAAAATAAAAATATTAAAAATATTCCGAAAATCAAAATATTTACAATTAAAATATCAAAATATTAAAATTAAAACATTTAAATATTTTTTTGAAAATTAAAATATTAAGAATATTCCTATAAAATAAAAAAATATTTAAAATAAAAAAACAAAAAATATTTAAAATAAAAATTAAGTTATTTTTGAGTTTTGAAAAGAGTTTTGAATTGTATGTTTGGCTATGAGTTCTGAAAAGTAATGATTATAGTTTGAAATGAGTTTTGAGAAATGAGTGTAGAATTATGATTTGAAAGCTGCAACCAAATGCCACATTCAAATCAGTGGTGAAATTATGTTTTGAAATCTAAACCAAATAGAGCCTTAGGTTCTCTTATTAAAAAAAAAGAGTAAATTACACTTTAATCCCATGCGATTTACCCAAAAAAAACGGAACCCCCTATAATTTTATTTGTAACACTTAAACCGTTAAACTTCATAACAAAGTGCAATTTCGGACAGACGTAACAAAAGTTGTAAAAAGTCTAAATTACCTTTATTTCTTTCTCTAATTTTCTTCTTAATGCCATTACAAATCAGAATATTCTCTGATATTTTTCTTTAATTTTTTTGTATTCTTTTCCTCTTCTTCTTCTTTTCCTCTCATTTATTTTTCACCATATGGCAAACCACACATCTCTCATACCATCATCATATACATATCTATCTCTCTCTAGAATTTAGACCCAACAAACACTTATCTTTCTCTCTTTTTCTAGAATTTAGACCCAAACAAATAGTCCATCGTTGCAAACACTTACCAAGTTCATCCCATCTTCTCCACTCGACCAACATCCACCACCTTCCCCATCTCACGGCACCCATGGTGGTAGCCACCACTACAATTTGCATCTTGGCTTAATTAAGTGGGTATGCCTATGTATATAATGTATGTGTGTCTATAGTGATAAAGAGAAGATGAAGGATAATGGTGGTTGCTATGGTAGAGAATGATAGACATAAATTTTAATTTCTGAGTTAACTTTATTTAAGTTAAGAGAATGATAGATATAGATTTTCTCTTCCGGAACGAATAATAGGATACCATGGTGATCTCGACATGGGCGGTGCCTAGGACATGCGGAATGATGTAAGGATTTTCCTGTAATAACAAAAAATAAAAAAAGGATATACATAGATTTTAGAAGAATGATGAAACAAAAATGAAAGAGAAAGATGGAAAAATGAGAGAGATAAGCTAGAGAGAGGGAAACATTTTAGAGAAAGAAACCAGCTTCTCTTTTCAAAAAACTTGAAAAAAAGAAGGTAAGGAACTATCTAGTGTGGTCGATGAGGAAAAATTTTGGTTTTATGGTCGTGCAACACACGCTCTGTTGAAACAAATGTTTCCGTTCGAAATTACACTTTGGTATGAAGTTCAAGAGATTTAAGTGTTACAAATGAAATTCGAGGGGTCTCCGTATTTTTTGGATAAACCACAGAGGATTAAAGTGTAATTTATCCTATAAAAAAGTATACATACAATTTTATTTTTAAAGTTAAAAAATAAGTGATATGTACCTATTATATTAATAAAATCGACTCGATAAAATTGATACTATTATTTAAAATGTAAAATAATTAGAGATTATTTCCATTATATATTGTGAAATATTAATAAAACAAAAAGTTAATAAAATATTTTTTATAAAATTACAGAATCATCACATTATATATTTTATAAATATAAAATTAATAACAAATTTTCAAAAGTCAAAGGGGGCAGAGGGAGTCCAGATCCTCTCCAGTTATTTTCTCCGGCCGATCCTGTGGGGGACAGCTCAGATAGAGCCACGCCACCCCGCAAGGAAACGAATAGCTCAGATTTATTTCTTTAAACAAAAAAATTTCAAAACACACCCATACTGAATCATTCCCTTTTCTTTGACTCCTTCTCTCTCTTCCTCACTGCACACACGTCACGAGTCACATTCCACCCCCCCTCTCTCTCTCTCTCTCTCTCTCTCTCATTTCTAATAAAAAATTTAAAAATTTATTTTATTTTTTCATTTTATTTTCATAATATATATATATATATATAATTTTTAATATAAAATTTTAATTTTATAAAATTAATATCATTGAAAATATACCTTTAAAATGAGAATAACATTAAATATATTTAATAGAAATTTAAAATAAATAAAAAATAATTACAATGTTTAGTTATGTTTTCAAATTATTATTTTTAAATATAAAAATTAATTTGATGAAATAAACACACAAAAATCATATATTTTTCAAATTCTAAAAAACAATCTTCATTCCAAAAAAAAAAATCATACGAAAATAATGACTTTTAATTTAATTTTATTAACCAAACGAGTTTATAATTTTTCTTAAAGAAAATTAAAATATATATATATATATATATTTGATTTACACCGATGCATAGATTTATTTAGTGTTTTAAAAAAAATAAAAAATTTACATCTATGCACAGAAGTCATTATTTTCATTTTTTTTTTATTGGAATGAAGATTGTTTTTAAGAATTTCAAAAATATATGATTTTTGTGTGTTTACTTTCATCAAAATAATTTTTATATTTTAAAAATAATACTTTGAAAGCATAACTAAACATAGTAAATACTTTTTATTTATTTTAAATTTTTATTAAATATATTTAATATTAGTCTTATTTTAAAAGTATGTTTTTAATGATATTAATTTTATAAAAATTAAAATTTTATATTAAAAGCTATATATATATATATTATGAAAATAAAATGAAAAAGATTAAAATAGTTTTTTTAAATTTTTTTTAATTAGAAATGTGATAGAGAGAGAGTGTGTGTGATTTTAATTTCTTTATTAAAAATGTGATAAAGAGAGACAGAGACAGAGACAGAGAGAGTGTGTGTCAATGAGAAAGGGACGGAAAGAGAGTGTGTTTGTGTTGTGAGTGTGTGTGTCAGTGGGTGTGTATTTTTTTTTTCAAGAAACAAATCTGGGCCGTTTGTTTCTTTGTGGGTAACGTGGCTCTATCTAAGCCGTCTCCCGAAGGAACAGCCGGAGAGAGATGCTGGAGAGGATTCAAACTCGGCCTTGAGGGGCCTCCCAGCTCGTACACAGTACCGCCTCTGTCTACATGTGCCATCCGAATTCTTTGTATCTTTCGTGTTTAAAAAAAAAAAAAGAAAGTAAATTACAAACACACCCTCTGGGGTTTACTATTACTCCTTATAGTTTTAAAAATTACATTATGCCCTCTAAGGTTTTTAATTTTATAACAAATAGGTCTTTTTACTAATAAATCATCAAATTAATTAACAGTTTTTAATAATGTTAAAATTTTATTTCAATTAATAATTCAAATAATTTTATTATTGTATAGATGAACAGTTAGAAATTTCACTTTTTGAATCAATTTTATTAAATAAAAAATTCTGACAGAGAGATATTTGTAATTTTCCAAATCACATGGGACAATTCATATTTTAAGCAAATCTCAAGGAGTGTATTTGTAATTTATCCAAAAAAAAAAAAAAAAGTTCTTGTCTTTCAATTTCACATTGTAACTTAAGTGACCAAACTATTATATATATATATATATATATATTTGTGTGTGTGTGTGTGAAGGGAAAAAAAGGTTGAACATACTAAAAATTTCGATCATTAAAATATGAAAATGATTTTCGATGATCATAGCAAATATTGGGGGTGTTTGGTAGAGTTTTTTTGAGTCAACTTATGACTTCTGACTTTTAAAACGTTATTTTAGACTGTTTGATTAAACTTATTTCAAACAGCTTATGATTCTAACAACTTATTTTACGTCAAAAAAGCTGATTCTGAGAAGCTGTTCACCCCTTACTTCCGATTATCAGCTTCTGCTGTGGACATGTTAATTCACGGTTATACTCTTAGATTTTTTTATTTTTTATTTTTTAAAAAATAGAAAAAGACCCAAATGGACTGTAAAATATTATTATTATTTTTTATGAGAAATATAGACAAATAGTGAATAATAAAAAATGAAAGTTAATTGAAAAAGTTACTTCACAGCTTATTTAACAAATATTACTTAGCAATTTAAATCTATAATCCAACAGCTATACCAAACAGATTAACAGTTTCTGATTAAAGTCATAATTTATAATCTGTTAAGTTATAATTTATAATCTATTTTAACAGCTACACCAAACAGGACCACTATGTATGCTAAAAATTGTTTGTAGTATTGTTCATTATAAATGTGTTTTGAAAGATATAGAAAAAAAATTAAATTTAAATCGTTTGGGAACAGGTTATTTTAGTAACTTTTTGGCTTTTTACGAAAAGATGTGCAGAAAAGTAGAGAGGTGATGTGACTAGTTTTAGTTGGCTTTTTGGCTTTTTGGCTAAAATAGTCAGTCCCCAAAAAATAGTATAATTTTATATTTTTTGAGTCACAATTAAAAAAAATAAAGAAGTCATAACTAAATACAAAAAAGTCATAACTAAAATCTCAAAATAATATCACAACCAAAAAAAAAAAATAATCATAATTAAATAAGAAAATAATATAACTAAAAATGTATACAATATAGGACGTGTGTAATAGAATTCTCTATTTTTGATATACTTTTTTTTTGCCCTTTTTGTTGATTAGATTGGCTTTGTGTGATGTATAAAAGGGAAAAAGTAGTAGGGTTTCGGTTGTGCAGTTGGGGTCATTACTGTTATTGCAGTCCCACATTACTAAATTGACAAGGATGGCAACATGCTAGTATGGGTTGATACCAAATTGTTTTCTAGGTTGATTGCAAGAATCACTAACAAACGAGTATGATAACAATTTAAACTTCCTTGTCATACATAATCATTTATCTTTTTTAGGAAAAACTTTTGAGGGAAAGTTTCTTTCCAAAAAAAAAAAAAAAGTTATGGCAGGCAAGAAAACGATTTTTATTATATTTAGGTCTCGTTTGGAAATAAGTTATTTTAGTAATTTTTTGACTTTTATGAAAAGATGTACAAAAAAGTAAAGAGAGTGATATGACAACTTATGGTGACTTTTTGATTTTTTGACTAAAATGATTACTCTCCAAATAAGGCCTTAATTAAGAGTCGTGCTGGGTAGCTTGAAATGAGCTACCCCGAATCCCCCTAATATTTTTTTTTTTTTTTTTTTTTTTTTTTTTCAAAAACAGAGAAGGAGGAGAGGAGGAGGAAGGAGGGAGGGGGAGGAGGAGGAGGAGGAGGAAGGAGGGGACTGGAGGGGGCCTTTCCGAAGCAGAGAAGGAGAAGATGAGGAGGAAGGAGGGAGGAGGAGGAGGAAGGAGGGGACTGCGACGGCGGGGCTGGGCTGCGACGACGACCGGCGGCTGGGCGACGATCGACGACTAGGCATTGGCGATCGACGATCGTCTTCTCTCTCTCTCTCTATCTCTCTCTCTCTCTCTCTCTCTTTCTCTCTTCCCCTCCCCTCTGCTTCTCTCCCTCTCCCTCTCCCTGTTTCAGAGTCGAAAATGGAGAAAGAAAAAAAAAAAAATGTCCAAAACGACGTCGTTTTGGGGATTAGGGGGATTGGGGGGGCCAAATTCGAGCTCTCAAACATTATCCCTTAATTAAACGCAAAATATTATTCCAACCGTCTAGATCCATTAGACTCTTCCCAATGCCTAATCCAACTAACTTAGTTTTATGATTTATACTTTTAGTATTGAATTTTAACAATGTGAGATTTGATCGGCATTGATATGTTGAGAATCAAAATCAGACGAAGAAAGAAGTGCAGTGTAAAATATTAAAGATCATTTTATATGATCATACATTAAATGGTTACATAAAAAATTAAGAATAATTTCATACTATTACTTATAATCATGCAAGTTGGGTTATCCCTTTTCACGTCCAACTCGAATCTAGTTATATTATATAAAATGTTTACATGTTTGTATGACACATTTTTGCAAAGAATGATTACTAACATATAAAAATTTTAAGAATTAAATGTGTGTAAAAGTAAAAAATTTGCTACAAAACATATTTTTTGAGATCAACTCCTACCCTCACAAGGTTGTCACCAAAAGGTTGTCCACAAAAGTTTTTTTCTTTTTAACAAAAAAGTAAAAAACATGTGCTGACTTGTACTAATGTACCCTACAATTGGTGGTAGGGTAATTTTGGTGCACATGTACCATGCACTTAACAATTGCAATCATCATCCTTTATACTCTTTAATCACTATATTAACCAGCTGCCACAATAGTAGTTATTGGTGTTTATGAGTTGAGGATTGTTTGGAAGAGTTTAAAATTTGAATAGTTCAAGAGACTCCACTGTTGGGGATAATCATGATATGATCTAAATAAATACCAAAAAGTAGTCTAATCAAATAGAAATTATCTTGAATTCAAAACTCCTCCTCCTCCTCCTCTTTCGGCAGATATAAAATTTCGAAACTTGATTTTATTTGTCTTAACTTCGAGTATTACAAGTCAATCTTCTTTTGTGCATGATGCACATTAATAAATAGTATTGGTTGAATTCCATTGTATTCTAAAGACCATTTTTACGACTAGGTACGTAATTGACAGAGACAAATCACCTTTTAAGAATTACATTAGTAACATGCTTTGAAGCAATTTATTTCCTTTGTTTTGGAACATCAATTTTAAATTGGATTCCTATAGAAAGTATGGTAAAGCATAAAAAGAAAAGGTCACAATGAAAAGGGTTGTAATAATTGCTTTTAAAGATAGCTTAATTGCATGAGCAAGTCATTTGGTTATTTTCACTAAATTCCCTATAAGATTAATTTAATTTAGAGGATGATTACTGTGTGAGTGATTTTCTGACCACACTGCCCGCTTAGTAACTAGCCGGAGAGCACCGGCAGAATAGATGGCACCTGGCTGACCTGCAACAGAAAGAGAAGATTCCGGTGTTGGTTCGTCCACCCGGGACACTCCGACGATCAAGTCAGTATACCTCTCAAAGATAAATCAAGTGCTAAATTCACAAGCTTGAGTATCAAAAGCATACCTTAGACCCATGGGGGTGCCTCTCTTTTATGGCCAACATAAACCTAGTCCCAATAGAAGCCTAACTTCTATGGACTTAGGATTACTGCTAATCTTGGACTCCCAGTAAGATTAGGATAAACTCTCTAAGAGTCTTATCTTAATACAAACTGAAGTCTTCTCTCATTCTAGGACTCTTGCCCCTCATCCGCTTATCTCGGATTCCGATATCTTCGGAGGTAACCTCGGCCTATCCGAGATGACCTCAGCATAACAACCAGGACACGTGGCACCTCGGCTGACACGTTGGCGTCACCTTGGCCACGTGTTGGTACTAGGAATGGCAACGGGGCGGGGCGGAGTCGGGGATCGTACTCCCCGTCCCCGATCCCCGATGGTGGAAATACCCCCGTCCCCGGCCCCGATCCCCGACGGGGAACCTGTCACTGCCCCCGCCCCCGCCCCCACCCCCCAACGGGGATCGGGTTTCCCCGACCCCGATAATTCCCCGGCTAAAATTAAATAACAACAACAACAACATAAACATCATCCAACAACAGATCTAACACATCAGATGTAAAAAATATATAATTCATCAAATGTAATTCATCAAATATAAAAAATAAAAATAAAAAACAAACAATCTAACACATCTTTTATCAGATCTGAGCATGTTGAATCTAACACAACTTGTGTGAGGCAGATCCGAGGGAGGAGGCGACAGAAGCGACGGAATGATGGAGATCGGTGTGAGACAGAAACGACGGAAGGGAGGAGGCAGTGATGGAGATCGGTGTGAGACAGTGAGATCGGAGGGAGGGAGATCGGCAGCGATGGAGATCGGCGTGAGGCAGCACAGCGACGGAGATCGGAGGGAGAGGAGGGAGGTTGTGGCTGAAGAAGGACGATCGGCGTGACGGCATCGCAATGGTTGCTGTGATTGGGTCGCGACAGTGGTGAGAGTGAGAGAGAGAGTAAAGTGAAGAGAGAGAGAGAGAGAGAGAGAGAGAGAGAGAGAGACGAAAGACAGATTTGGTTTGGTTACTATCACTATGTGTGTGTGTGTGTGTATATATCGAGGGGTAAATTAGTAAATTCATTTCGGGGAAAAATCGGGCCGAGGAACGGGAACGGGGCCAGGCCGGGTACGGGACTGAGACACTTATCCCCGTCCCTGGCCCAAATCTGTTCGGGGATTGATTTTTAAATACCATTCCCGTCCCGTCGGGAGTATTTTTCAGGGAAAACCCGCACAATTCGGGGTCGGGGGGTCGGGTCCCATCGGGTCGGTTTCAAATTGCCATTCCTAGTTGGTACTCAGAAAATATATCCCCACAATTACATTTTTTATTTTTTTCTGGTCCCAAATTTGACGATAGTATGTAGGAAGTAAATTCACATGTCTCAATGGCCATATATATATATAATTCTTTTGTTTTGTATATATGATATTGGATAAGTTCCTTGATATTTAAGTGATATCACCTCAAAGATATTTTTGAACCCATCTTTAGAGGACCAATAGAGAAAATTAGAGATGGATGAATTGGTGTGTCACAATTTTAGTTTCTAGTCAATTGCTTTTACTATATTATATCAAACAAGTTTTTCATATTAGTTTCATCATTTATGTTTTTTTCGAAAAGATCATATTTTTCAAAACATTCCTATACTTGCCCTATGTTTTTCCTTTGTTTTGGTTAAAAGGATAAGTAAGATGATAATAAAAAGACATTTGTCAATAATTTATTTATTTATTTATTTTTTTTTCAGATTTGGTTACCCATATTAAAATGAAGTACAAGTAGATTGATTCCCCTTTTCTTTTCTCTAACGACATTCTAAATTCAAGCATAAGATTTGAAATTAATTCTTGGTTGCCTGTTAAGCAAGGGTTGAGAATTTTCTATTCTAATCTTTCATGTCTTTTTGTTCCAATTTCTATATCATTTGATCTATTTATTTCCTACTATTGTGGTCAGTGGAGACTCTAGGAATTTTTGTCAGCGATGTCAATAAAAATCTTAAATGTCATATATCTTATAGAAAATTCACATTAATCATTATATCACCTATGGAGAAAAAAAATCAACAAATTAATTTAAATTCTAAAATTATAAACAAAAATATTTTAATATATTGGTACTACTGTTTAAACAAAAAGGCATGTTAATACACGAGCTTCACAATTGACCACGACGAGATTTCATATTTTGAAATCATTGCATAATAAGCTCATTATCAACACTATCAAATACATCTTTCTCAATATATGTAACCAAACAATCATTCAACCATTGATCTCCCATTTGTTTATACAATCGATTCTTTATGAATTTCATTGCTGAAAATGCTCTTTCCACTGTTGCAGTTGCAACTAGTAAAATCAACGCCAATTTCACAAGCAAATAGACTAATGGATATACAATGTCTTTCTTTGTCTCTACCAACTTTCTAGTAAGGTCACCAATTCCTTTGAGTTTAGAAAATTCATTGCTAGAGTGCATGTCAACAATGTAGTTCCAAAGTTGATTATCAAGTGCCATGAGATCTACTGCAGAAAAATCAGATGGATAGAATTTAGCAAGATGGATTAACCTTTGCTTATCAAAAGCATAAAATGAATTATTCAGGTTCGAGCAGATAGAAGATGAAAATTTGCCCTGGGTTAGATGGAAGATTGTTCACATCTACATGATTTTGCTTAAAAGAAGTTTCTTGTGTAGGAGATGAATCTTCTACTACTGTTGATTTGTCCATAGCTGTAGAACTAATTGGAAAAAAAAATTAAATAAATAAAGAAAAACATTGTACATAAAACCACTCATAAATCAATTATAGTGCAACGTAACATCTCTAACAAAACATACACAAGCATTGAAGAATCATATGCATGATAATACATTTACAAATTACAAACAATTAGCCAAAAAAACAAAACTAATGAAAAAATAAAGCCCTAATTTGTAGCCCCAAATATAAGGGGGAAATTAAATAGTATTGATGTTTTAACAAAACATATACAAACAAAATATACATAATACATTTACAAACAAGACAATTTTTGAGCTAAAAAAAAGTCAAACTTTTTACCCCAAAAATTGTTGATTTATATTTGTTCTATCCAAAACACTATAAAATAGGAAAATAATTATACAAGATTTACCTAATAACTGAGTAGTTGATGTCATTGGAAAAGATTGATGATAAAAAGAGAAAGCTATGGATGGAGAGTGATGAATGAGAGAGAGCTCGGAGTGTCTTTATCTAATTCATCTCTAGCCTGAAGCTTGAAAAGAGATGGCAAGAATAGTCGAGTGTCCAAAGTAAGATACAAACTATCACTTTACAAATAAAATATTTTAAACAAAAAACAAACAAAAGAAAGAGATGTCAAGAATTCTCAGGTGTCCAAAGTAAGAATACAAACCATCACTTTACAAATAAAATATTTTAAACAAAATGTAGACAAAAGAAAGAGATAGGTTTACAAAGAAAATATTTTAAACAAAAGTAGGTAAAAGTCAAAAAGTAAGCTTTTTTATTGGTGAGTTCAAAGTTTTGAGACTGAAAATTATAAGTTCAAAATTGTATTTTAGTGAGTTTAGTTACAGATTTTTTTCTTGAAAATTGTTTGAGGGCTCGAATACATTGGCTCGAATGGCCCGAAAACGTGGGCTCACGAGCCTATCTCGCCTATCTGGCCCTCTGTTTTCATTTTTCTTCTCATACCCAAACTATCTCGCCCGAAGTCCTCATTTTTGTTCTCATACCAAAACTCTCAAACTCTCTCTCTATTGCTCTGTTTGTCATCGTTCTGAAGAATCATTCGAGTCTCTCTCCTCCGAAACGACGCTGGAAAGAAGTTGTTCTGTCACCTCCTCTCTCCTCCCAATCTTAGGTAAACTCTATAAACTCAAAAAATTAGAGTTTGATGATTGAGAGTTTTGTATTTTGGCCCACACTTGCAGCTTGTGAAGTAAGCTATTGTTTTGTATTTTTTTTTTTTTTTTTTTTTTTTTTTTTTTTTTTTTTTTTAGATGCATTTGTGAAAGGAACATTGGATATGCTGAATTGTGTGACTTCATGTCTGTTAAAAAAAAATTATTTGGTTGTTCTGGAATCAGACCCTCGGTTAAACATCTTCCATTATATTGATGCATTCCAAGTGTTTGATGAAAGTCCCTAACTGATTTTGTTCATTATAGAAATCCCCTTTCTGTTTTGATGAAAGTCCCCAACTGATTTTGTTCCAATCATTCTGTAAAAAAAATTTTGTGGTTATTCTGTAGTCAGACTCTGCGTAAACCTCTTCCATTAGATTAAAACAGGAAGGGAATTTTTGAATGTTTAACAAAGAAAAATCAATTTCTGAATGTGTAATAATATTTGATTTGTGAATGTTTAACAAGGAAAAATGAAGAAGCAATCAGGAAACATCTATTTTATTTGTGAATGTTTAACAAGGAAAAATCAAGAAGCTAGAATTATGTTTAACATGGGTTTTATTTGTGAATGTTTCATTTGGAAAAATGAAGAAGCCAGAATTATGTTTAACATATGTTTTATTTGTGAATGTTGAACAAGGAAAAATCAAGAAACCATCTTTCACAAAGTCTATATAGAAAATTTATGTTTGATGAAAGTCCACATAGAAATTGTTAATGGTGTAATTGTGGATGTAAGTTGGGTGTTTGTTGGTGTGATTTAGGTTATGAGTTTTTACTGAAAATGGAACACTTAATTTGAATTTATAAGACACTTAATAATTTTGAATGTATATGTTAAGTGTCTTGTTAAGTGATTTAGGTTGTCAGTTTTCCTAAAAATGTACTTTGTAAAAACTCACTGCCATCAAATCTCAATTTTGAATTTTGAATGTATAAAACACTTGTCCGGTGAATATCATAGAGCATTGAAGACATGAAATATGGAAACATGGTTTGAAATTAATATTCAAATTTAATGAATTTTATTTATGCAGATTAAAAATAGCTTCTTCTTCTACTAACAACAACAATATTAGATTAAGACCAAGAATGTGTGATTGTGGGAAAACACCTACAATGTATATTGTACAAACCAACAAGAATGGAAATCAAGGGCGTCTCTTTTTTGTTTGCCCATCCAAATATGTAAGTATGTGTTATGAAATTAAACTTGTAGTATTTCAGAAATTATTTGTGTAAATTAAATAATTGATTGTCATGCATTGTAGAGTAAGAGTAACAAAGAACACTGCAATTACTTCAAGTTTGTAGACGATGATGATGGAGACGTTACCTCGACAATCCATTCCAATAGTGGACCTCGTAAAGCTATCCGAATAGAAGAATTGAATGATGTCAGGCAAGGCTTTCTGAGATAGAAAATGAAATACATGACCATGGTAGAAGGCTTGAAAGGATGGATAACAAATTCAACACTATAATTTATGTGATTGTAGTGTGTATCGTTTTGTACTTTATTATGTAAGAATTGAAATACTTGACTGTTAGTTTTTGGAAAATTTGATGAATGTAATTATTGATGTAATGGACATGTTGAATGTTAGTGTTTGAATGGATGTAATGGAAATGTTAATTTTATTATGGATAAGTGGAAAAGTTCTTCTAACATTCTTCTAATCAATTAAGAAAAGTTCTTCTAATATTTTTCAAAGAACAAATTCTAACTCTGATATTCTTTCAATCCAAATGTGGTAAACTGCACAAGACAAAGACAGATAAAGAGCCATACTTCGCAGGGACTTGCCTAAACATTACACCTTACACCACTGAATTTTCTTACTCCAATCCAAAACACCTCTGTTGGTTTGATAAATCTTTAACAGAGACTATCCCATATATACTGCCTAAAAACACATTAAAAACACATGCTTATGGCTTTCCTGAACTGCATTACATAGCACACAAAGGGGTTCAACCTGCATTCCCTATTGCAACATTCTATCCTTAGTAGTTATCCTTTGATGACAAACCAACCATAGAATAAATGATCATTTAGGAACCAGTCCTCTAAACCAAACAGTATCATGCCAGATAACTTCTGATCTCCTCACAGTGTAGGAACCATTAGGAGTAGGAACCTAAATAACTGCATCTTCCTTAGTTATATCAGGCACAAAAGAAACAGGGGTAAGAACCATAACCTGTTGAACTATCCCATTCCCTTGTCCGTGCTAATGCTATTCATTATAGATTGAAAATGTGGCAGATTCATATAGAAACAGATTAAAAATGTGGCAGATTCATAGAGAAGGTTCCAGTGGCAAATGGAAGTAGGAAATGATCATAAGATGGACGTGAAGCATCAGGTTGAAAATGTGGCAGATTCAAAGAGAAACATATTGAAAATGTGGCAGATTCATAGAGAAACAGATTGAAAATGTGGCAGATTCTTAGAGAAACAGATTGAAAATCTAGCAAATTCATAGAGAAACAAATTGAAAATCTGGTAGATTCATAGAGAAACATATTGAAAATGTGGCAGATTCTTAGAGAAACAGATTGAAAATCTGGCAAATTCATAGAGAAACAAATTGAAAATCTGGCAGATTCATAGAGAAACAGATTGAAAATGTGGCAGATTCATAGAGAAGATTCCAGCAGCAAATGGAAGTAGGAAAGGATCATGAGATGGACCTGAAGCATCAGTTTGAAAATGTGGTAGATTCAAAGAGAAACATATTGAAGTGAACAGTCATAAGCACCAGTCATATAACAGTTTGAAACACTTTAAAAATATGACCCTAAAAATCAATTAAACAGTTAAAAATCATAGCAACAGAAGAATATGACCATTAATTGCCCCATTCAACATACAATTTGCCATCATTCATAGTTAACCATTAACATAAAATTTGCCATCATTCATAGTTAACCATCAACATACAATTTGCCATCATTTATAGTTAAACATTATTCAACATCATTCATAGTATTCTATAAACAAACTCATCTTACGAGCATTTCACAAAAAAAAAAAGAAAAAAAAAGAGTAAAAGTACAATGCGAAACTAAAAAAAAAGAGGGACATTTGGATCTGCATCTACATTGAAGTGAACAAAATTTGAAGGAACTTTGACTGCTGATGTTGTTCACCATGCCTGATTGAGTATGAGATATGCCTCCAATATGGTCCTCTGTTTGCATTTGACTAAACTGTGCCTATTCAATAAACAAGTTGTCACGCCTTAAACTCGCCGCTAAAAGTTCGGGCATGACCTAAGCAGAAACGGACACTTAACCTGATATACATAATATATGGGGCCTGAACGGAAGCATTGAATATTACAAAGTAACGTAGAATAACATCCATTGAGCTAAAACTAACATGTCAGGATCACATACGTGAGAGCCATCTATCTATATACATACCCATACACATAATGGAGCGCATGACCGAATTTTGGTAAAGAAATGGGTCATATACATACATTTTAACCTTAGGTAAATAATTAAAGTGTAAGCCAAAATCTTAACAACACTTCACATAAATGCATGGGTTGGGTCTGGGAGCCTGGGCATACTGAGGTTGACAACTGAAGGGTGAGCATCAAGGATTAAGACGGACTTCCAAAGTGATTACCTACAGAACAGATATAACACAAAGTGAGCGAAGCTCAATGATTAATAGTACATAACAATTCAATATTCAACTTGAATTATAATACATTTCAATGCATACATAAATAAGAGGGCGTAAGGTTAATTGATTCTGTACTAATTCCATAATGGCCTTAGGCCCAGTCTTGTTTTGAAACATAATGGCTTGAAGCCCTTGAACAGAGTGGCATAAAGCCCTTGAATATAGTAGCATTAAACTTTTAAACATGTTGGCATATAGCCCTTGAACTTATGGCATGAAGCCCTTAAACATGTTGGCATATATCCCTTGAACATATTTGTATGAATTCAAGAGGTGTCTCACACGGATTCTAGAGGTGACTCACATCGTAGCACTTAGTTCCGTGTAGCACTTTGTTACATATTATAACAACTTGTACGGAATGGCCATAGGCCTCATAGCTTGCACATATGTATGGACTCAAGAGGTGGCTCGTACGGATTCTAGAGGTGACTCGCATTGCAACACTTAGTTCCGTACAGCACTTTGCTCCATACCAAAAACACAGAATGGCCTCTGGCCTAATAGATCATATTGAATGGCCATAGGCCCAGATTGGCTATAAGCCTAGTTCATATATGTATGGACTCAAGAGGTGTCTCACATGGACTCTAGAGGTGGCTCACAATGTAGCACTTAGTTCCAAGTAGCACTTTGTTCCATACCAGTGATTAACAGGTTTTACAGACCAACCATACATATCACGTCATATCATAAACGGAAACAAATTCATACATATGCATTATGCTTGAATCATAAACAGAAATCAGAATTCATACTTAATTATACCTGGCACTTCAATAGCGTTAATAAATCAATATAAAGCATTCTTGTTAGTTCCATAAAGGAAACCTGTAACATCCTTGAACTTGTAAAAGACTTAAACTTGTAACATACGTAAACTTGTAATATATGTGAACTTGTAACATACGTGAACTACGGTATTATTACCCCCGGGTAAGGGCTTTGTGCTAAGGATGTGTTGAATACCTTTATATGAATGAGCAATCTTTTAGTGAGTCAAACGTAACATGTTAGAAAATAGAGCATTTCTTGTCATATCATGTTATTATCGTACGCTTAACAAAGATAGAATAATTCACATTCTCACGAGGGTTACATAAAAATGTTAAACGTTTGCCCTTATGTTGTGGTTTCTGAATAACTTCCAATTCACACGAATACACATAACTTTCCAATTATTCTGATTCTTCGAAGGTGTTTACCCTTGATAACCTATAACTGTCTCATATTTACTCAAATCCGTTCTTCAAGAATGAACATAATTTCTCTTTATTCCTTAAGAACGGCGTAGTTCACTTGATCTATTAATCAGTAGCACATAGAAGCATACACCTTTGTTTGATCGTTCATATATGTTAACATAGTTGACTTGTAATCAATAGAGTACTAATAGTAACCATTACATCATTCACATGAGTTAACATAGTTAACTTAAGTCTAACAGGACATTCCTGAAGCACATTGTACAGATTGAATAATATCAGGGATACGTGAATACCATGGTTCCATAATGCTTATACGTTCCCTTGGTTCGCCATGAATCACTACAGCTATCTTGCAAATAACGTTAGTATTCTTTATCAACAGTAAATAAAATGTACTGCGCAACAATTCCCTTAGGTTTTCCAATCAATACTGTTAACATGATTGCATGCAAGGAACTGAACGTTAACAATAGGAATCATTAACGATAATTGAACGTACGACTACCGTACTACTACTCACAGTGCTACAACGGAGTGCTTGCTCCTCCTGGAGTGTGCCCTTACATTAAAATCTTTATAACCCCTCTAATTCCTCAATCTTCTTCCTTGATGAACTCTCTCACAAACCCTCCTCCTCTCTAATTCTCTCTCTCTCAGGAAATATTGATATAAGGGTCCCAAGTCAAAGAGCTAGCATATACACATATATATTTTATAAAAGAAAAAGTTAAATAGGACGAAAATCAATCGTTTAAGCATCCCAAATTGAAATTTCACAGAAACATTTAATATTACTTAAAATATATGCTGATCACATATATAAAATCAATTTCAGATAATTAAGCCCCTAAGGCTTCCAATTTCTGCTTCAAGCATTCTACATGTAACAGATACTTTTCGTGTTCAACAAACAGACATCCTTAAACATGGGATTCACTTACTTAACCGTAATTCCACATGGAATTTCACAATGAGCATATAAATATACAGAATAAGGGAACTGAAAGTATACCAGAATCATAGATGAGGGTTGGGTTATTACACAAGTACACTTTACAAATATTGTCCATTCAACATATATATCAATTAAAACAAGTACAAATATTTTATTTCAGACATTGAACACATACCGGTACATACATACTTTGTTGCGTGCTATCCATGCAAGGAAAATAGTAAGGTGTAGTTTGCGTCGCTTTGTGATCATAGTAACACAATTTCATTATACATAAAACACATTAAAGTAAAAAACAACCAACAACATAAAAATTCAAATACATACCGGGTCGTGATAAGTATTGTATTGTATATCATCTGTACCAGGAAAATTTAACTTCTGAGGCTGACATTGAGGAACCGTACGTCCTTATAGTAAGACACAGACACATTGGTGAATAATTTATCTTAAATACATTCAACAATTTTCATATCGCACACAAGAAAAGAACTTACCTGTGCTTTTGGAGGCTTTTACTCTTGCCTTTCAACCGATTCACTATTTCATCCACTTTGCTAACCTTCCGTTTGGTACATGGACGTCCTCTTCGGCGAGCAACCATAGGACTAAGCATCTTGTGAGACATGCTTGCTATTGTAGTACTATGAGCAGACAGACTTTTCAACGAACTATGAGAAGGTGGTACATTACTAGTAGAAGGTGGTACATGACTCGCACTACCCGATTGATCTTTTCTCACTCTATCCTTGATTTCTATCAACCCAAGATCAAGCACTTCGTGTTTACCATCATCGTTGGCAGTAATTTCTAATATTTCATCCAACATCTTGTGGTATTTATCATGCAACTTTGCATTAAGAACAGCTCCGGCTTTAGTGTATGTGGTTGGAATGCATATGTACCCTCTTTCGATATCTTTTTTCCATCTTGATACAATGTATTTATCTGGCACCTAATATATACACGTCTCAAGTAGCACAGTAATTGCATGGGTACACATAATGCCCCTAAACTCAAACCACCGACACATACAATGCAATTCACATTCACTTGTATTAAAGTACACAACAAATTCCACAGTCTTCATTTTCTCACCAACAAGAACAGCCTCCTTCACATGATAAGTACAAATTGCTCCCACCTCTTTGACAAGATTCGCAAGACAATACAATAGTCGCTTCAATTCTACTTGCACTTCTTTAAATTTTGCATTCGTGTAGCCTGCACGAAATTGCTTCGCAAACTCATATACCATTAAGCAATCATACAATTTGTTTCGAGATTTAAAGTCTGCTTTCATCTCTTTCTTAACCTTACTTCTCAAGGCATTATCATACTGTTCAACAAATTGCTTTAAAGTTGTCGTTGAGTTCACATATCCATCAAAAAATGTGTTCATATTCTCACTTCGTTGTGTAGTCGACATGCCAGCCCAAAAAACATCCTTCACATAGGCAGGAATCCACCTATGTTGCTCACTGTATAATACCCCCAACCACTCATTATCATCTAACTTGAACTTTGCAATCATCGCTTGCCATTCTTCATCAAATTCATCTTTCGTAAAACAATCATAAACTACATTTTGCAAAGCAAACATGATGGATTCATATTGGGTATATCCTCTTAATTTTTCCGGAATTTTCTTCATTATATGCCATAAGCACTAACGATGTCGAGCTTGTGAAAAGACAACTTCAATGGCATTTTGCATAGCTCTGCACTGGTCTGTTATTATAGCTTTTGGAGGAACATCAGACATGCAACTTAACCATTCTCTAAATAGCCACACAAATGTTTCAGTGTTCTCATTAGATAACAGCTCACAACCAAGCAAAATTGACTGCCCATGGTGATTAACTCCTACAAACGGAGCAAATGGCATATCATATTTGTTTGTGAGATAAGTTGTGTCAAACGAAACCACATCCCCATATGCTTTATAAGCTGCCCTACTCCTTGCATCCGCCCAAAACAAGTTTCGCATGCGACCATCTTCATCGAGGTCAATTGTAGAATAGAAGTTCGAATTTTGTTGTTGCATCCTATGAAATAAAGTGCAACTGATTCGGCATCTCCTACCCCAAGCCTCAATCTTCTCATACTCTGAATATAATTCCTTGCATCTCGTTCATCAAATGTTAATGCCTCATACCCTCCTGCTTCAACAACTATAGAATGAAAATTCTTTGCCACTCTTATCCCTACTTCATCGTTTATTTCTAGTCTTCTCTTCACAGGGGTAAGAATTCTCTTATTCATTGCAAAATGTCGTGAGTCACTAGGAATCAAGTCATGCGTATGTTCACGCACAGCTATGGTCAACTTAAATCTTCCATCCTTTTGTAGAGTTGCTCTAACCTGTGCTTTACATTCAATGAATGATGACAAAGATGGTTCGAGAGGGTGTACTTTTGATCGTTTTGTTCTCTTGCGTGCCCGAGTACATTCAATTCCAAAGTATTTTACTTTCCCATCTTGTCCAATAATTTGTGTTCTATAAGTTACAGCAAATCCGAGGTGCTTCGTATATTTTGCATAAAGTGAATATACTTCTTGCTTTGAGCTAAAACACATGCCCTTCTTAGGTTCTTCAACTTCACCAATCTCATTTAATGACGGATTGTTCTCTGTTTCTTCAACTTTCTCACTCCCATTCAATGAAGGATTGTTTGAATCAATGTCCACTGAAGCGTGTAGTTCGTGTAGCTTCAAACCAAATAGAAAATAAAGTGTAAGTGCATTTCAATTTTTCTAAGGTTCTTCAACTTAACCAGTAACCACATAGATGTTCAAATTGGATAGGGATATTTCATTTCAAGGTTAATTAATACCATTTGTTTTAATGTCCATGAAAGTTCTATGTTTTATCAAACAACATAGAAATGGTTTACAATGATTTTCAAGTTTTCAAATAGTAATGTAGAGCAATGGATGAAAACACTGAGATTAATTCAACACATTGATCTCAGTAATGAGTTAATTTTTACACTGAGATGATCTCAGTAATGAGTTGATCTCAGTTAACTAATGAGAACACTGATCTCAGTAATGAGTTCATTCTTACATTGAGATTAGTTAACTAATGAGAACACTGTACAGACACTTAAATTCAAACACTGAGATTATTTGAATTAACTAATGTACAATAATGAGATTAGTTAATTCAAACACTGAGATTAGTGTTTGAATTCAAACAGTAATTCAAACATTATCCTAAATGTCAAAATTAGTTAATTCAAACATAATTTAAGTGTTCTTGCTAAATCAAGAAAGATTAGCATCATGTCACTAAATTAGTATGACACAGATTAGTATGACACATAATTTATTTACTTGTTTGTTTGACAATAATTGGCATACATCAGGAATCTATGGGGATAATTTCATCAACCAAAACAATTGCCATGCATCAAGACTTTCATCAACCAAAACATAAAAAATAGGACAATTTCTCTATGGGGACTTTCATCAAACAATTGGCATGCATCACTACAATGAAAATGTTTAACAGAGGGCTTGCTTCCAAAACAACCAATTTTTTTTTTTTTTTTTTTTACAGACACAGATCAAATAAATTGCCTCTTACAAATGCATCTTAGAAAAAAAAAAAAAAAAAAAAACAAAAACAAAAACCAATAACTTACCTACATGCACAGATAAAAAATGTTTAGGACATTCGGCATGGAGATTCCGAACAGTAGTGGACGGTGGTCAGCGACGCTCGTCGGTGAACACCAGGTCGGTGGTCGTCTCTCTTGTTGCCGTAAAGTCCTGTAGTCTGGTTCGCAACCTCTCTCTCTATCTCTCTCTCTCTTTCCCTTCTCTCCTCTCTTGTTTCTGTTTTTTGTTTCATTAGTTTGCTTTCCTGAACACATGAGCTCCACATGCATCAAATTTTTGGAGGAAAACCAATTTCGAGCCATTCGAGCCGTTGTATATTCGGGCCCTGTAGCAGCTCTATTTTTTCTTAAAGTATAATACTTATATAATAATCAAAAGTAAAAAAAATCATCTAGAGGTACGGGTGACACTTGGCCATGTGTTTAAGCCGCTCCTGATTGTGATAGAGAAAGAACTTGTGACAGGAAGACTAAGAGAGTTCGATAGATAATCTGATTCCATTACACAGTTTGCATAGGAACAAGGGAAGGAGATTAAAAATATCAACAATGATACATTTTTCTAAAATTAAAGTTTTAATTAAGCTCTAGTGATGTGAAAAAAAAATTTAAAAAAAAAAAAACAAACAAAAGTCCAAAATATCACATTAAATGGGGCCCACACACACATTAGAGCTATTTTAGAACTTATTTTTTAGAGCTCCCAAATATTTTTCTAAAAAAAAATATGTATATATATATAACGTAAAATAAAATTAATAAAAAATCCAATGGTGGATTAAGATAGATTTGATTGCGGGGCCTACTATGACTGATGCGTCAATTCGACATTGATTTCGGATAAGTCGTATAGAATCTAGGGTGGTATGGCACAAGGTTTTTAAAATCGCATCGGACCGGCCGGTTTGAACGGTTGAACCGTCGACCGGTCGAGATTCTAATCCGGACACATTTACTAGATTGTTCAAAATGAAAAACCGACTTATTTTGAGAGAATTGGAAAAATCGAACCGATCGACCCGGTGACGATTCACCGGGTCAATAAAATCATTTTTTTTCTTTTTTTTTATTCTTTCTTTCTTTCTTATTATATATATATATATATATAAAAGAAATTTTAATTGGAAACTCTCTTTCAAGGGTCTCCTCTTGGAAGGAATCTCATTGAGAGCTTGAAATTATTGTGAAAGCCTCTACCTATTTATAAGAAAAAAATTCTTCCAACAAAACTCAAGAAATCTATGTTGAATTCAATCAAATTTATTGGAGGAAAACTTAAAATTTTGATATCCCCTCAAAATTTTTGCTCTTCTTTCAATCAAATTATTTGAATCAAAATCATATGGAGGAAATATTGAATATTTAATTTCTTCTTCCAAAATTAAAATTAATAATATTTTAAAATATATTTTTATATTTTTTAGTAAAAAAAGTATTAGGAGAAATATTTACGATTATTTAATTTTTTTAATTTATAATTTTATTACTTATATTTTTATTTAAATATAATTTTAATATATTTATGACGTCACGGTTCGATTCCGGTTCAACCCGACGGTTGAACCGGTGACCCGTTTGCCCAATCTTTTTTTCGGTTCATTCACCGATTCGATTTTTAAAACATTGGTATGGCATAAACTAAATAAGTTTATCTTTTTATTTTTTTTAGATTACATCAATCAACATCTTTTCTTTATTTTTTTATACATTTTTTTTTTTTATAAAAAGTCAAAAAATGTACTTATTTAGAATATTCCAAACCACCTCGTAATCACTTTTATAATTTGTATAACTTGTTATAATTTGTGATAATATAAAATCATTGAATATGTATTTGTGAGGATAATGGGCATGCATGTTTTTGCTATAATTTAAACTTTGGATAGGAAAGAGGGACATTAATTAATCCATCCAACGCAGCTAAACATTTTCTTATATATCCAAATATTCAAGGTGATTAAATTAAGAAATGAATTAGGGATGTGATTCATTATTTATTTTTATTTATATATTTTTATTTTTGTGTGAATAATTCTTTGTAGCTCGAAAATTTCTTCCTTGAATCCCCCGACTGCCCAAAATGACATCATTTTAGGCAATTTTTTTTTTTCCTCCTTATGTCTTCTGAAACAGAGAGAGGAGTGAGAAGAGAGAAGAGAGAAGAAGAGGAAGAGAAAAAGAAAGAGAAAGAGAGAAAGAGAAGAGAGGGGAAGAGGGAATGGAGAGAGAGAGGGGGTTGATCACCACCGCCTCCGCTCGTCATAGCCTGTTTTTTTTTTTTTTTTTTTCCTACTGGATTTGGATTTGAAAATGAAGGGAAAAAAATAAAAAAAATAAAACTGTTGGCTGATGGTGATGGTGATGTTGATGAAGATGTTGTTGTTGATGATGAAGATGAATGGTTGATATTTTTTTTTGGATCGGAAAATGAAAATAAATGGTTGTTAATGATGATGTTGATGAAGATCTGAAAATGAATGACTTGTTAGGTGGTTGTTGATGATGATGATGATTCTCTCTCTCTCTCTGCTACTCTCTTCTTTTCTCTTATTCTTCTTCTTCTTTTTTAATTTTATTAATTTTTTAAAATATATATATATATATATATATATATTAGAATGACGAAATAACATCGCTTTAATTTCGGACCAAATTCAAATTCAAAAATTTCAAGTTACGTATCATAATTTAGCATGTTCACTTACAAAAGCAAATGACAAATATGTCTCCGTCTGTCTATCGACCAAGTCAAGCTTC